>NW_026521972.1:6333365-7600038 GCF_021234435.1 Artibeus jamaicensis | reverse complement strand
AATGAGAAAAAATAAAATAAATAAATGTAAATGTGTCATTTTCAATCAAGTTTGTTTAATCTTTTGGATATTCTTAAAGGAAAAACCCCATATCACCGGTTATGTCATCTTGTGTAAAATTATGACAAGAAAAGATTAGCCATGATTATGTATTCTCTTGCAGGATAACATTATTCTTGTCATATTCTTGTAGCTCGGCATTTTGAGAAGACTTCTTTCTCAGTTTCCACATATGCCAATATTTTTACTCAAGTGGTTCTTTCATTGATACTCATAGTTAATACCAGGGAAATTAACTCATAATTTTCAGTTGAATTATAATCATTCAGATATATTAAATTAAAAAAATGAGAAAAGTATTTCTAGCTCACACAATCACAGCAGTGTTACTATTTCTATTAAGCTTGTAAATCTGTGCATATTTTAATTTTTAAAGCAACGGTATTTATCAGTAGCTTTCGGTAACTTTTCAAAGACAGGGGACATGAATTTTCTTTTCTCTAAATAATCTTTATTATTCTTATTATTCTAATATCCAAATTCTTTTTAAAATAAATTTTGCTTTATAACAAACCAGAGTTTCAAATATTCAGTGACCAGTAAAAAATGTTTTACATTTTTCAATGTATTATATGCAAATTTGCCATGATTTATATCAAAATTTTATTTTATAAGAAGAAAAAGAAAATCATTCATGAAATTAAGGTGAGATGATCATAAAGCAAATTTTAACCAAATCAATGTTCCTGGTGGTACTTGGTGGTACCTGGTGGTACTCTAGGCCCTTAAGCAAATTACTTCTTTTTATGCTTCAGTTTCATTGTATTCCAAATGGACATAACACTACCTGCTTTATAGGGCTATTTTCAATAAGCTATATGTATAAGGCATTTTAGAGTAATTCCTGGGGCACATTGGATGTCAATGAATAGTTAATTACTCTTTGTGTATTACTAGGGGAGTAAATCTCATCTTGTAAAGTGCTTTGCTGAAAGTGGACTATGGATGATATAAAAATAGTTCTTTAAAGTAGTGAATATTTAAAAGCTAATTACACCAATGTATATTTATGTGTTTCATGAGAAATCATTGTGTGGCTAAATCATAAGCACTTTTCACCTTTTTTTGGACAGAGATCCTAATGAGGGCAATTTGAAAAAATGTTCTAGGGCAAGGAAGAACAAAACAATGAAGCTCAAAAAGAAATTCATTCAGAATAAGTTAAGATACTACAGTATTCTAAATAGTAAAAAGTACAGGTGACAACAACCAGAGGGGAGGGGGTGGGGGGAAAGGGGGGAAAGAAGAAGAAGGCTCAAGAAACATGTATGACAGACCCATATACAAAGAGAACAAGGAGGAGGATTGAATGTGGAAGGTGGAAGGTGGGTGGTGGGTAGGGCAGGGGAGACTAAGGGGGGGGGATGGGGACAACTTTAGTTTAACAACAAAAAAAGTACAGGCACATTGATTAGTATCTAGTTCTCAGGGCGAAATTCATGGGGAGTTGAGTTGCGAAGGGAGATGGATGGAAGTGTGTGCTGGTTAGGAAAGCAAGACAGAAGAAGGAAATCAGAAAATCACTGAGGTTTCCAGGTAAGTTTTCTCAGCCAAAATGGAAGACACAGAATCAGAATATTGGAAATAAAGCAACTTGGTAAGAGATAATCAAGGAGAAAAAATGTTTGCAGTCTCCTTTGTCCAGAAAAAGTGTAGACTCTTCTGTTTTTTAAAACAGACTCTCTATAACCAAGTGAGATTACTTACCAGTTATAAATTTAGAAACATTTCCTGTGGGGAATGATTAAAATTTTAGAGAAAGCATCAATAAAAGTGAGCTGAAGATGATGCTAATAGGTAGTGTTCTTACATAAGAATTGCATTTACTTAATTTGATTAAATTCCTTTTGAAAAAAATAGAACATGTATTTTACCAAGTGTACACATGATAATTTAAATTTGTGGTAATACTAAAAAGTATATATTTAGTGAAGTTATTCCATTTTCACAATCTATGAATAATTAAACTTTGTTGATTGCAAACATCTATGCATTTGTACAGAAAAAAATAGAAGTTAACATAATATACTATACCTAGATTGATAATAATGATATGTAGACAGAGGAAATTTTTAACTCTTGATGCAAATGTATATTAATGTTTATGTCTAAATGTCTCTAAAATTAAGTGAATATTAACTGGATATTAAAAATGTTGACAGAAGTGTTTTTAAAGGCTCATTTAAATTTTAGAGAATTGGTACAAAATATGAAGAAATAGTGAAATTATATTCCTAGACCCTGCTTTCTACTCCTTTTCCTTCAGGAATAAAGAGATATTAAAATATTTTATAGCTTTTTAAAAATTGCATCTGCAATTTTTTTTAATTTTTAAATTTAAAACGTTTTTCAATTATAGTTGTCCCCATTTCTCCCCCATTACTCTCCCCTATCCTACCCACCCTTTGCCATCCACTTACAGTACCCGCCCCCATTGGCTTTGTCCATTGAATCCTTTATACATGTTCCCTGACTTGGCCCTTCCCCTTTTTTCCTCCATCATCTCCCTCCCTGCTTCCCTCAGGTGACCGAATCTGAAATTTTTATAAACCATATGATTTCATATTTTAATGTTCAATAAACAAAATAAACAGCTTTCCCTCCAAAGAGTTCATAATGCTACTACATTTCTTTAGTTTTTAATGTTTATGAGTGACTATGTTGAAGCTTAAATCCCTTTAACTGTATGTCATTTGGTTGAACATTATTCAGTTATTTTGGGGCATTGTATGGTGATATTGAGAAATCTGAGGACAACTAGATTTTTATCGCTTGTTTAAAAAAAATTTTATCTTGAAATCCAATTACTTAACAAGAATCTGCCAATATGTCGATCATTTTAATTTAGAAATGATATGAGTAATGTTAACCAATATTTTAAAATTCTAAATATCAACAGAGAACATATTATATTATGGAAACTAAAGTGTTTGTCATTTTCTTGAGTCCATTATGGAGTTCTGAGTTTACCTGAGCAAATGAATAAGCTAAATTTTAGAGAAGAACAAGACCTTCTGAGGGCTAGACAGGGCAAATCCTTTTTTTTTTTTTTTCACCTGAGGCAGAAATGGGAGGGGGATGTAGCTACTCTATAAGACGAAAGAAATCAGCTAAAAATTTAACCAATTCTATAGGCTAAGCATTAAAGGCTAAGTTTAAAACACCTGGTGAATTATTAAAAGCCAAGTTTCAAACACCTGATCAAATAAAAAAAAGATGACTTTGCACTCATTTGCAAGATCTTCAGTAGTCTCCAACATGCATTCACAGTAAAATTTGGGACAGAGCAGGATTTCAGAGTCATAGAATTGTAGAAGTGGTTGTCAGGGATGAAAGAGATCCAAAATTGTCTTTTCTCCTGGACCTTCATTTGTCATACAAAGAAAAATTGTTACTGAACTCGAAGAGCAGTAGCAGTAGAACTTTTCACTATGAGGATATAGGCAAAAAAATCCATTATTCCAAGGGAGATAAATAAGCAAGATCCATCTGGAGGAGAAGAATGAAATTAGTTTTAGCCCAGAAAGCTACATTAACACCCCACTGGGGTAGAATTAGAAAACTCCTATCTGAGACCAGTCACAGATACAAAGCTTGGCTTGAATAATAGCAGAAAGCCAGGAATGCTGCAAATGCTTTATCCCCTGGGTTCAGGATTTTACAATTGCCTTAGAAACTGGATTAAAACAGAGATTATTTCACCACACCAAACCATACAAACTAAAAAACCTTAGCATTAAGTAAAAAGCAACACCAGTTGCTTAAGTAAAGGAAGAGTAAGGGGGTAGGGACCCTTATCTTAGAAAAAGTGTGAATGAACTACTGAAAGCTCAAAGTAACTATGAATATTGAGAAAAATTCTCTAGCACCCCAAGCACACATTAGAACAAAGTAAGAGGCAGCCTACCACCAGAGCAATTTAACATCAGCTTAGGTCAAACTCATATGAGCAGATAGACTGTTGTTCTTGATGCCTGATGGAAGAAAAGTACCCAAAGGCTATAAAGTATTTTTATCAGCCCTTTTCTTCTTCAGGGTACTGCATGAAATACTAAGACACTTTAACCAGTAAAAAAATGATAACCAATGTCAAGAAATAATCAACAAAATTAAAAGGGAGCCCACTGCATGCAAGAACATATTTGCCAATGATAGATACATCTGCTAAGGGGTTAATTTCCAAAATATATAAATAATTTATACAACATAACAGGAAGGCAAACTAATTAAAATATGGGCAAAGGATCTGAATAGACATTTCTCTGAAGAGGACATGCAGGTGACCAATAAACCTATGTAAAATGCTCAATGTCACAAATCATTAGAGAGATGCAAATTAAAGTCACAATTAGATATCACCTCATGCCTTCCAGAATGGCCATCATCAATAACTCAACAAACAAGAAGACCTGGCGAGGATGAGGTAAAGGGGAACCCTATTACAGTGTTGGTGGGAATGCAAACTGACATAGTAGCTACTGTGGAAAACATATGGCATTTCCTCAAAACAAACAAACAAAAACAAACAAACAAACAAACCTGAAAATGGAGCTGCCTTTTGATCCAGAGATTCCACTGCTGGAATTATACTCTAAGAATCCTGAAACCCTAATTCAAAAGAACCTATGCACCCCAATGTTCATAGCGGTGTTATTTACAATAGCTAAGATCTGGAAACAGCCCAAGTGCCCATGAGTAGATGAGTGGATTTAAAAAAACTATGGTACATTTACACAGTGCAATTCTATGTGGCTATAAAAAAGAAGGAACTCATCTTTTGCAACAGCATGGATGGACTTGGAGAATATTATGCTAAGCCAAATAAGCCACTCGGAGGAAAACAAATACCATGTGATCTCCCTCATATGTGGAATCTAATGAACAAAATAAACTGAAAAACAATAAAACCAGTGGCATGGATACATGGAACACACTAACAGATCTCAGAAGGGAGGGGGTGGGGGACACTGGGGGAGATTAGTCAAAGAACATATATGCATAGCCCATGGACACAGGTATCAATATTGTGAAGATGAGGAGGGATGGGGGAGGGGAGTACTTGGTGGGGTGGTAGGGGAAACGGGGGACATCTGTAATAGTGTCAACAATAAAATAAAACATTATTTTTTAAAAGAAAGAAATAATCACCAGACCAAAACTTAAAGTGATACCAAAGGCTGAAACTATCCATCAAGGATTTTGTAATAACTGTGATTCATATGTTAAAGGATTTAATGGAAAAAGTGAACATTCGCAATAAACAATTTCAGCAGAGATTTAAAACATAGAAAAAAGTCAAATGAAAATATGAGAAATTCACAATGTCATTCATGGAAAATTCCTTTAATAGGTTTATCCAAATAATAGGCAAAGAATCAGGAAATTTGCATGTGTCAATAAAAATTATCTAAAATAAAACAAAGGAAAAAAGCATTAAAATAACAGTGTCCAAGGGTCATGAGACAATATCAAACCATTTCAATTTAACATATGTGTAATTATTAACCCACAAGATAGACAAAGCATCACATTAGATTTCTGATCAAAAGCTATGTAAATGAGATATAAAGGCATGAATGGAAAACTTTCAGCCTAAAATTCTAATCCAACAAAAATATACTTTAAAATAAATGCAAATTATTTTTAGACAAATAAAAGCTAAGAAAATTTATGCTCAAAAAATTGTAAATGTTAAAGAAGTTTCTTCAGTTAGAAAGAGAAAGATCACAGATGAAAACTTAAATCTACAAAAATAGAAGGATGTTCAATAATGATAAAATGGAAGTAAATATGGAGTACCTGTTTTCTAATTTTACTCAAAGACAGCTGTCCACCTACAACAAAAATAACACTGTCTTAAGGTGCTATTGGATGTGCAAAATTCAAATGTGTGACAAAAAGCAAAAAAAAAGATGGCATGAAGGAGTATATGATTGCAAGGTTTAAATACTATATAAAATGATATATTGTTTAAAACTAGATTATGACATTAATGTTGTATAGCTTGTGTTAATAAAACCACAATTTTAAAAAATCAAAGAAGCTAATAGTATAAATATACAATCATAAAAGATAATGTTTTGTTTTTCAGAATAACAAGAAAAAAGTACACAAGGAAAAAAAACTAGCAAGATAGATTTAAGTTGAATCATATCAACTGTAGCTTAATATAAACTATATAATTTTTATTGTAACACATATTCTAAACACAAAGTAAAAATAAGATTGGCTAATTAGATTAAAAAAATCAAGAAGTCATAATGTTGAAATCTACTTTCAATATATAAACCTAGATATGTTAAAATTAAAATGACAGAAAATATGTTAAAATAAATATTCATTATAAAAATGAATTGGTTATAATAAAATCAGAATGCTTAGACTTCTAAACAAAAAATATTTTCAGAGATAAAGAAGAAAAATATATGATAATGAAGAGAACAATTCATTAAGAAGATATAACAAATGCAAATCTCCTTCAAAATATATGAAGAAACTTATAAAACTGAAAGGAAAATAGATATGTTTACAATTACATGCAGAGACTTCACTTCTTTTACAGAGACAGGAAAACATTAAGGAAATATAAGGCTTAAGCAATACCATCAATCAATATGACCTAATTGAACACTCCAACAAACAGCAGCAGAATTCACATTATTTTCAAGCTCTTGTGAAACATTCACCAGGTTATCATTCTTTGTACATTAAAATAAACTTTAACAAATTTTAAAAAGTGGGAATAAAAACTGAATAGAACAAAAAACAAAAAAGTTGTTTAGAAAATTCCTTGGACACTTGAATATTAAAAACACATTTCAAAAGACTTAAATATAAGCTGTGACACCATTAAAGTCCTAAAAAAAACATAGACAGAAAAATCTCAAATATTTTGTGCAGCGATATTCTCACAGATATGTCCCCTAGATCAAGAGACATGAAGGAATGAATAAACAAATGTGATCTCATCAAAATAAAAAGTTTCTGCACAGCTAAAAAGAAAACATCAGCAAAATGAAAAGAAAATGAACTGTATAGAAAAATATATTTGCAAATGATACCTCAGACAAGGGTTTGATCTCCAAAGTATATAAAGAACTACCACAACACCACTCCAAGAAGACAAACACCCAATTACAAAATGGACAAAGAATTCGAACAGACACTTTTCCAAAAAGGACATAAAAAGGGCCCAGAGACATATGAAAAGATGCTTAGTATCACTAGCCATCAGAGATGCAAATTAAAACAATGACATACCACTTCACTCCTGTCAGAATGGCCATCATAAACAAATCAACAAACAAGTGTTGGAGAGGATGTGGGGAAAAGGGAACCCTAGTGCACTGTTGGTTGGAATGCAGACTCATTCAGCCATTGTGGAAAACAGTGTGAAATTTCCTCAGAAAACGAAAAATGGAACTGCTTTTTGACCTGACAATTCCACTGCTGGGATTACACTCTAAGAACCCAAAGAAACACCAATCCAAAGGAATCAATGTATCCAATGTTCATAGCAGCACAATTAGCAACAGCCAAGTGCTGGAAGCAACCTGATCAAAAAACCATGGTACATTTACACAATGGAATTCTATGCAGCGGAAAGAAAGAAGGAGCTCCTACCCTTTGCCACAACAGGGATGGAACTGGAGAGCATTATGCTAAGTGAAGTAAGCCAGGCAGTGAAAGACAAATACCATATGATCTTGCCTATAAGTGGAACCTAATCAACAAAAACAAGTGAGCAAAATAGAACCAAAGACATGGAGACAAAGAACAAATTGATATTAACCAGAGGGGAAGTGGAAGGGGATAATGGGGGTGGGGAAAGAGGGAATGACTTTCAGGAAAATGTATAAAGGACACATGGACAAAACCAAAGGTGGGTAGGATCAAGGTTGGGAAGTGGGGATGGCTGGGGTTGGAGGGGAGTAATGGGAGGAAAATGGAGACAATTGTACTTGAACAGCAATAAAAATTGTGAAAAAGAAAAAAACAAAACTTTAACGAAAAGCTTGTAAAACAGTAAAAAAAAAGTTAAAAAAATTTTAAAAATATTTGTAAATAATATTGGGTCAAAGAGTAATAAGTATAATTAGTAAACATTTAAAATTCAATAATACATGCAAAAATGTGTGAATAATAAATTCATGTAAAATGTGTGAAATGAAGCTCTATGTCTAAATCAGAGTTTTATACATTATATGCTTATAATAGAAAAATGAATGTTTCAGAATAGGTCTAACTCTGTTCTTTAAGAAATTAGGTAAAGATAAAGGTAAAACCAAAAAAAGGAAGGAAATAAAAATTGGACCAAACAGGAATATAAATATGAATATAAAAATAAATAGTTGCAAAGACATTGATAAAAGATGTATAGACAGAAAATATAAAGAGCTCTCACAATTTGCCAAGGAGAAGATGAATATCCAATTAAAAAACAACAAAAACATGCACAGACATGTTCGCAAAGGCATGGATAACAGGTAAGCATATGAACATACTATCTATCATTACTCATGGAAACTAAAAATAAAACCATAATGAGATATCACTATATATCTATTAGATTGGCTATACAAAAAACAACAAAATAACCCCTGACAATTTCAAGTTTTGGCAGTGATGGGGTTGAATTAGGACCCGCAGACATTGTTTTCAGGGTGCAAAATTATATAACCCCCTTGGAGAGTACTTTTGCAATATCGTATTAAGGTAAACACACACTATCACATGCTCCAAAAACCCCACTGTTAGGCATGTAATGCATCTCCGACAAAACTGTTTTTCCAAGAGAAACGACACTTTCATGCAAAAGCCTGTTGGTGAGCATTTCTGGCAGCTTTATTTATAATTGCCAAAAAATGAGAGAAAATCTAAATGTTAACCACTGGTGAATGAATAAACAAATTGTAGTACAGCTAAATAATGGCAAAATATTCAACAATAACTGCTAATATTTGCAATCACATTGATGAACCTTGATGGCATTATTTTAAGTGAAAAAAGTCAAACACTGTACAAGGCTTTGTACTGTAAGATTCCATTTATATTGCATTCTGTAAAAGGCGAAATTATAGGAACAGAATTCACAGAATTTTCATATAATATTTTGAAAAACTAGAAATGTCCTCCCCAAAAAGTCAAATAAAATCTTTATGACAAGGCCAAGAGATAGACATTTTTTAATGAGAAGAAAAGTAAAATTAATGAATTTATCATAAATAAGTTGTATGGTATATTAATCATTTTCCACTTCAGGGTCATGTGAATATTCAACTTGTGTTTTATATACTATACATTACACACACAGTCCCTTTTGATCTAAACAGTGAGAGTGTCAGGTAAATGAACTTGTCTTACAGATCCAGTAACTGACACCAGAGAGTGGTTAAGCAACTTGCCTTAAGTCTAAAAGCCAAAGTCTGAAACTCCACATTCATGTTGTTTCCTTCCATATATTTTTACACTTCAGTATAAAAATACTCCAAAAAACGCACAGCTTAAAATAAAACACATACTCAGAAAAGTGCACAAATAAAGGTGGAGGTCAATGGGTTTTCACAAACAGCTGTATAAACAGAACCAAGAACAACAAATAAAATACACCCAGCATACCAGAGGTACCTCAGTTCTTTTAAAGGGGAGTCAGTATAGAAAAAAACACCACATAATTAAATGCTTTATAAATGTTATCACCAAAATAAATAGCCTTCCCTTTAAGGGTCCTTTAAATAGTCAACTATTTTACTATTTTTAAAATATGATTTTATTTATAAAATATTTATTTGTACAGACTTTTTAGGAACATAGATTAAAGCAGACCAATAGGAAAATACTCCCAAAATAGTTCCAATTGGTAGTAACCATGTGTAAAATTACTAAAACTGTTACCATAGTCATTGCTTTCAGCTATAAACATTGTTAGAATACATCGATTATTAGGATTCACATCTTTGGCCAAACAATCCTTAAAAAAATTTATTAAGCATTACCAAGATGGCTAGTTATTTATTTAGAAGGAAAAAGAGGACTAAAAAGAGAGAGAAATAATGATTGACTCCTCTCGCACATGCCCTGACCTGGAACTGAACCAGCGGCCTTTCACTTTGCAGACTGACACCCAAGCAACTGAGACACACCAGTCAGGGCAGGGCCAAGATGACATTAGTGTTCCCCTCAGCTTGAGTAGTCATTAGATAGTTGTCTTCCTGACTATAGTGATAAGCCCAGAAATAAACTAGTACATGTAAGGTCAACTAATATTTACAATGAGAACTCAGTGAGGAAGAGAGAGTCTCTTTAATATGCTCTTGGGAAAATTGGATAGTCACATGCAAAATAATGGAACTAGACCCCATCTTACACCACTTAACAAAAATTAACTTGAAATGGATCAAAGACCTAAGTGTAAGACCTGGTTACGTAAAGCTACTAGAAGAAAAATAAAAATCATTTTATATTTGCCTGTTTAAGTCTTTTTATTTAATAAGATCTTCCTGATGTGTGTATGCTGGCAATTATTCTTTTGATATGACATCTTAAGCATAAGCAACAAAAGCAAAATGAAACGTGTGGGACTACACCAAACTAAAATGATTCAGCAAAAGAAATGGCCAACAAAATGAAAATGCAGACAATTCTCTCTCATACAGAGAAAATATTTCTAAACCATACATACAAAGGGTTAATGTCCAACATAGACAAGAAACTCATACGAGTCAATAGCAAAAGAAAGCCCCCATAAATAATTCCATTTAAAAAAAGAAGTAGAGCTAAATAAACATTTTTCAAAAGATATTCAAATGGTCAACAGGTAAATTACAAGGTGCTCAACACCACTAATCCCCAGGAAAACACAAATCAAAACCTAATGAGATCTTATCTCATACCTATTAGAGTCACTTATATCAAAAAGACAGGAGATAAATGTTGTCAAAGGAAGAAAAGAAAATCCTTGTATGCCATTGGTGGGAATGTGAATTGGTGCAGTCATGGTGTAAAACAGTATGAAAGTTCCTCAAAAATTAAAAATAAAGCTGAAATACAACCAGCAATTTCACTTCTGGGATCTTAAGGAAATGAAATCACTATGTTGCAGAGTTATCTGCACACCCCACATTAAGGTACTATTTTTAACAGCCAAGATATGGAAACAACCTATTATGCAACAGTGAATGAAGGAAATTTGATTCACACACACACACACACACACACACACACACACACACACACTGATACTGTTCAGCCATAAAGATGAAGGAAATTATGTCACTTGTGACAACAAAGACAGACCTTGAGGGCCTTATGTTAAGTGAAGAAAGTCAGACAGTATAAGACAAATAATGTATGATCTTACTTCTCCTATACATAATCTAAACCCAAAATAAACAAAAAAGAAACCCAAAGGCATAGACACAGAACAAATGGTGGTCAGAGGTTGGGCGGGGTGCAAGGTAGTGGGTTAAATGGGTGGAGGTAGTCAAAACATACAAACTATAAATTGTTATGTATAGTTTAAATGTATATTTAAAAGTTGCTAAGAGAGTACCTTGTACTCTTAAAAGTTCTTATCATAAGGAAAAAAGGCAATTGTAGCTATACAAAGTACTGAATGTAAACTGTTACTTAAATTTACTGTGGTGATCATCTTACAATATATGTCAAGCCATTATGTTACACACCTTAAACTTATAAAATGTTGTGTGTTGATTATAGCTCAATAAAACTGCAAGAAATAAGAAAAACTAAAAGACTAGAAAATGATCTCTTTGAAATTTAATCATCACCAATGTATCCTAGTCTGTATGGGAGGGAAGCAGCCCAACTTCGACAATCGCTAATTAGCGAACACCGATGGCAGCGACAACATTGACCGGCCAATGCTCGGCCAAAGCCCTCTCCCTCTTTTCCACTAGCTCACCTCGGTGCTTAAAAACCCTCGTATCTCACTCAGCATAATGCTTCTTTCTCTCTGCTGCATAAAATCATGGTGATATTAGATGGAAATAGGCCACCTTCACAGGGGAAGGAGGAAGGGGGAGGGGGGGGGGGGGGGGTTTGGGGGGGGGTGGGGTGTTAAATGTACTTGAAAAGTAACTAAATAAAATTTAAAAAAAAAAAACAAAACACCTCGTATCTTTGGCATCAGGGGTGTTAAGACCAATCTTTCTCTCTTATTGCAATAGCCTTAAGTAAAGTCTTCCTTGCCTGTTTAACACTCTCTGGTGGAATTTTCTCTGACAAACACCTACTGTACTCTACAAAGTATGCCGTAATTCCAGACCTTGATCTACTCACCTAAGTAAATATAAATGGGCATGATAAGTACAATGTTCACATGCATGGATGTGCTATAGAACACAATTAAGTGAGGTTTTTTTTTCTGTTGGAGTAGGAGGGGCTTTAAGAAAATTACACAGATTAGAAGATGAAGCTGAACCATTAAGAATTTTTTTTTAAAGTTTGCCTAGTATACATCATATGAAGGGAATTCTAGGCAGACAAAACAATGTGAATTAAAATAAGGAAGCATGTAGTTCATACATTTGTGGACCATTTGTAGACTAAGGGGTCCAGAGTTGCTGCAACATCGTGTCAACATGTTGTGTGAACCAAAAAGCAAGGCTGACTTCAAGTTATGAAAATGATTAATAGTGATCCTAAGTGGTTTGGTCTCTAGGAATTGGGAAGTGAGTAGTACAGTTGACCCATGAACAACACAGGTTTAAACTATGCAGTTCCACTCATATGTGGGTCATTTTCAATAAAACCTATACTGTTTTCCATCTTTAGTGGGGAATCTGTGATGCAGAAGGTTAACTGTGTGCACTGATTTACAGCATTTCAAGCAGGGGGCTTAAGCATCTCCTGATTTTGTTATCAGGGTCATGGAGCCAATCTCCAGCATTATACCAAATGCTGTTCTTTGGTAAAGACACCCAAGACCATGTACTGTATTTTTCAGACCATAAGACACACCTAGGTTTTAGAGGAGGAAAATAGGAAAAAGTATTTTGAAGCAAAAAATGTGGTAAAGTTTTTAATAACATAAATGACATAATATTTCACCAATGTAAATGCAAAGCTATATTCGGACTATACGATGCACCCCCACCTTCCTCCCAAATATGGGGGGAAGTGTGTCTTACAGTCTGAAAATATGGTATGTTTTGGAGAGGCTAAAATCATATGCAAATTTTCAGCTGTGCAAGTGGTAGGCAGTCCTAAACATCTTCAACCCCTTTTGTTCCAAGGCTCAAGTGTTACAGCAAAAAGTGATTAGGTGTATGTTTTTGAATATTCCTCTGCTAGCAGGATAAGAGTCTTACATTGCCAATGGTTTAATAACTACATTTCAGAAATCCTGAGTATTTAACAATTGTGTTCTCATGAGCCAGTATATAGTTGACTCTGGAATAGCACTGGTGGCAGAGGAAGAGGATGGACTTTGTCTAGGTGAAACTTTCGAGGACAAGAACTCAGAATAACTGTGGGTGTGTATAAGAGGAAATCAAGTAAGTGCCATGATAATGTAAATAATATAAAGCTAACAGTCTGTATTAGAGGTATTATCCATACTATAAATGGATTTCTCTTTAAGGGGCCTTTAAATAGTCAACCACTTAAAGGTCAAATAATGTGTCAGAGGTTGAGCAACACTCTCAAGGTCACCTACTTTGTTAGTGGCACAGCCTGGATTTGAACCCAGTCTGTCTAATAACAGAGTCTCATACATAGGATCAGGAGCTCAACTCAGGTTCATCTGGAAAACAAACCTAATAGGGTTGTTCTAACAATTATGATAATATTTATAGCCAAAGCCCTAGGAAAATGCCTTACACTTGCAAACATTTATGAGATTACAGATAATATTACTTTTAAAATTACTATTATCCTTGTTTGACCACAATCATGTTTAGCTGAATTTATTAGGAGTGTGATGGAACAATTAAGTCAGGTGATGCTAATACAGAAAGCAATTTTCTATGCTTAAAAAGTTTACAAGCTGGGGAGAATAGTGCAATTAAATGCTGTGAGTTTTGAATAATATCTCTTGGTCTTTTTCTTTCCCCAAGTATATACTAAATCTTATAAAACAAATCCGTGTCTCTTGAAATATAGGTTTCTTTTACATCATCACGGCATGGATTGCCTGGTAACATTCCCTGAGGTTAAAAGTTACCATAATGGCCATGTAAACCATCAAACATTATTCTTCCTGTTGTCCCGCTAAAATCAGGATTAAGTTTTGAATTATGCAGTAGTGATTCATAATGCTCATGTAACTGAAAACTCTATTTCTCCTGACATATTTTACTGAGAAGGACAGCACCATGCAGCCCAGCTCTGACCAGTGGGGATATACAACCTGGTGGCCATGTCACACGTAGCTGGCTTTGGCATCTGTGCAAAGACTTAGCTGCACCTCCAGTGAGATGAACCTTTTAATCTGTACTCAGTGCAAGAATCTTTGGGGCCAAGGTTTTGCAGCCTTTGGTGCTTTAGACATACAAATAAATCATGCAGGAGATAGAAAATTTGCAGAAAATTTAGAACTCTAAAATAGTTAGGTTGCAAACTATTTAATTTTAAAAATTCAATAACTGATGTCAAACGCACATGTGGAAGATGAATGTGCACTTTTCACAGTTTGGCACACCAGAGAACACCTGACAAACAAGGTCGCCAGAGCAGGGATTGTATTCACACTTCGGAATTTAAGTCCTTGATAAATAAAATATCTTCTCTCAAAGTTGAAACATACATTCATAAACAAGAATCAACACATAATAAAGTCTTACTTCCGACCCTGAGCAATTCATAGCAACACTCAGTGCAAAAACAATGCCAAAGAATGCATGTCACATTGCTCACTGTAGAGAAATGGCTTTGTTCTACAATTGTATTCTTTTTATATTCAGTAAAAAAATAAACATTTTAATTTAATGTTTATTGTTATTTGTTACCCTAAGTTTCCACTTTGGCAAATAAATTCTTACTGTGAAAGAACACAGTGAGTTATTTGTTGTTATTTCGTTCTGACCAAACGATACATACTACAGCTTTTGTAATAAAAATTACAACCGTGTTTTGCACAGGAGCTTGAAAGCAATGTTTGCAATCCGAGTGTGATGTGCCAAAGAAAGGTTTATTTAAGTTCTGACAGAGAGGACAAAGTGAATTTATTTTCCAGGAAAAGTCTTATGTGGAAGACGCAAATATTTGCTTTATGTCTGTGGTGATCTTTGCCTTTTTGTTTAAAAGGAAAAGGAGTTCACACTATGAGAACTATGTGAAGTAGAATTTTATGTGGCATCTGTTTGCCCTTAAACACCCCAAATTGAAATTTTAATTTCAATCAGTGGAAATAAGTTGCCAGTTAGTCTCACACCCACTTTGACATGACTCTAATCCACCTTCTGAATCTTATGTGCACTATTTATGGAATGGATTTTGGCACAGAGATGTTTTAAAATGTAGCATATTAATAGAAAATCTGAAGTATAGTAAGGCCAACAGTTCAGAAAAGCAATTGCTGTGGAAAATAGTAATAAACTATTACTCACAGTTTCTAAGAGGAGAAGGCCTTCCATGCCACAGGAGGCCACCAGTGTCGGCCAGGAGGTAGGAAGAGGGAAAGGAACTGTGGGTAATGGTTTTTATGGTGTTTTCCTTGGGCGGGAACAGGTGAGGCAGGGTAAGCAGATTTAAGATTGGCTAGTTTGAAAAATTTCAGTGTCTCTAGTTGTCTGGTACCTGGCCCTGAAGGTCCTTAGGGCAGGTGTGTAGTGGCACGAAGTTTGAGAGCCCAATTTGTTGGCGAAGTAGACCCTAAATTGATTGGTTTGTATTTCAAATTATGTTCCCAGGAAGAGGACCCCTCTAAAGAATGGGGGTGGGGTGATGGAGAAGGAAGGATGCCAAGGCAAAGGGACTCACACATATTATTAGGTTCTCCACAGTGGGGCATATCTAGTACACATGTACAGGGCACCTTGTAAACTACCAAGCTTAACAGGAGCTGAAACCATAGTAACACAACAGGGATGACTTACTGTAGTACAGTGGAAGCATTTAAAATATATAGCGGGTGCTGCTGGGGTGTACTCTGACTCCCTGCACAGGGCTCCTGTATGGAGACCAACAATAATGTGAGGTTCAGCAGCTAAGGGCTCACAGCTGTCTCTTCTGGAAAATTGCCGTAAGCCAGTGGTTCTCAACTTTAGTGTGTATCAGAATCACCTGAAGAGCTTGTTAACAAACAAACTGCTTAACCCCACATGCAGTTTCTGATTCAGTGGGTCTGGGCCAAGGCCCAAGAAACCAACATTTCTATGGAGTTCCCAGGTGATGTGGATCCTACTGGTCTGGCGACCACACACTGAAACAACCACGCTAGACTGACATGTGTTTCTCTCCCGAGTACTACTGGGAGATATACCCGCCAGTCAATGACTGGCTGATATGAGGTATAAAAGTCCAGCCACCTTGCTTCATATCAGGACAATTGATAGAATGGGGTGCTATCCATTCTTGGATACCCACTCAAGACCAGGCTGTGGCTAGGCTTCAGCTGACTCTGAATTTCTACCACAATTCTTCCCCTACTCTGTGAGGCCTGCCTCACTTCCTTATAGGTTTCTCCTTAGTAAAAGCACGTGCACAAATATGCATTGTTTTTTAAGAAATCCAACCTAAGAGAACATATTTTTAACAAACCTATCTTATTACCAAAATTGCATCTGAGAGTTATTTTACCATTTTAAGTTTTGTTTATCCCCAATATTCCTGTTGATCTTCAAAAACAGCAGTGGTTGTGAGAATGGTCAGTAGTAGACAAAAATGCTCAGAAAGATAGGAAGTATAGGTAGTGAAAAAAGTTAAAGGTAATCAGAGTTATTTATTTGAAGAGTAGAGGGCAAAAAGGGAGATTAGCCGGTATCCCTATCCATCCTTACTTGTCTCCTTACTATTGCATTGTCCTAACAAGGCCAATTAAGAATGAATCTGCCTCCTGGCACCTTACACTGTAAGGGATTGTCTGAAAACAAATTCACACTTTGGGAGGGATGAATTCATCCAGGGAGTAACATTTTGTTACTGAAATGAACACCCCACAGCTGATTTGTTTCAATTAATGAAATGTAATTAAATTATGTGCATGGATGAATTAACATACATTTAATAACCTAAACATGTCAGACACTGGGCTAGCCACTTTCTCATGCATCATTTAATCCTTATGATTAAGAACTCCCAATATATTTTCAGAAACCAAAAGAAATTCTGTGTATTTTATTTATTTTCCATTGAATTTATTGAGGTGACATTGATTAATAAAATTATTTAGGTTTCAGGTATACAATTCTACAATACATTATCTGTATATTGTATTGTGTGTTTGCCACCCCAAATCAAGTCTCTGTGTATTTTAAAAAGATAGAGTAAATAAACTCGGTAAAGAGCACAAACCCATTTTAGTACTGATATTTTTCTGTGAGTTATATAACACTATTATGTGATCATAATGAGTATATTATTGAAGGCATGATAATATCATGCCTACTGCTGATTTTGGAAACATTACAGAATGTGGGACTTATCCCTTTATTCCATGCTTTTATTTTTTTTTAACAGAACTCATGACACTTAACTGTGACTCTGGAAGGAAGAAGGACAAGTATTTTTGACTCATACTTTCTTATTAGAAGCCAGAATCATAACATGTGATGACTGAGGTGTAATAGTGTGAAGATATTTTAGTGAATGCTTCTTAAATTACTATCAGAGACAAGTTATGTAATAGGTTCGTGTAATCAGGCACCAACCTGGGAAACTCCAAGCCGGTTTGTTTGTTTGTTTGTTTGTTTGTTTATTTATCTTACTGATGATGCGGTATGTTGTGCTGAAACGAATCCAACAGCATGGGTTTGAATTCTGGTTTTCCTGCCTATTTCCCATTTGACCTAAATCTCATGCCAACTTTAACAGAGTGGCCCATTTCTACCTTTGGACCTATGGGCACGACCTCAGATGTTCTGATGATTCTGTCTCCATTGTTCTGCTTGGTTTGTTTTTGTATACAGATTTCCTGGGTCTGATTTGAACCTGTGGCTTTCTAATAAATATGTATTCTCCAGTCCTTAAAATGTAAATTGTTTCCATAATCATTAGGGAAATTTAAATTACAGGCTATTTTTATATTTCATTTCATTTGTAAGAATTCATTTTCCCTTTAGATATAAATATAATGTTTGGGTGAAAAATAAGAAATTCTCTGAGGTAATATTTTTAAGTTATATTAGCATTAGTTAGCGTTAAATTTAATTCAATTTTCAGAGAACAATAAAACAATGTAGCTCTCCATTGAAATGCTTTTTAATTTCGGGAGCTTATATCTTAGAGAAAAGGTCTGAGTAATACATGAAAATTCAACTTCACCATTTGTTCACAATTTGAAATCATGATGCATTTTACTTTCATCACAAGCATTAGAGGAGATGGGAAACATCTTTTTCTTAATTCCAAAGTCCAGCTGCATGGCCAATCAAGGTTGATTGATTGAATATGTCAAAAAGAGTGGCAGCCGATATCCTCCAGACTCCTGACCTTGTGTTTCAGAAGACAGGTTAAACCAGCCTGTCTCATTCTAAATTCAAATGGATGGGGGGAAAAAATCTTTGTGCCTTAATCCATTATGGGGCTTGTGCTTAATTGATCTCTGACTCAATACTGCAACTGAATAATTTGTTTACAAAAAGGTAAGCTCGGATAATAGGTCATCTCTGACTTTAAAACAGAATAACTTAATACACTAAAGAAAACAACCTTTAGTAACATTGTAAGACAGTTCCAATCAAGAAGTAACCTATTCATGTACCATAATTTAAAAGTTATTGAGAGAAGAATTAAGTTGCACAAATTGTTATGCCCCATATAGCATATTTGATGATAATTTCAAAATATTTAATCTCAATATTAGTTTAAATCATTTAATATCAGCTTGCTGCAGTGTAGAAACAGCCCCTATATGACCAATGCTCAGTGACAATAACTATGTGCACAGGACAACCTGCTACTCATTGGTTAAATGAGGAGTTCTTTGCTACTTTGCTACTGATCCAAGTTACACAGGATCTTTGGATAGCTGTATAATTTAAATTCATTTTCAGTGTCTATTTTTACTATGGAAATCAATTCTTAAATGTTTAAAGATAAATCTGTATTACAAAATTAGCATCAACATTAACTAATGTTCTTGCAAGACCATGGTTTTCCTTTGTTTCTAGCAAATTGAAAATATTCAATAGCTGTGAAATTTACAGGAATAATTTAAATTTATTTGCTTGATAGGTAGAGGAATCAATTGTCGCTGCATAGATTTATGTGAGTGCATTATATTCACTATGAAATTATAAACTTTACATGCAATGAGAAACATAGAGATTATATGGCATGGGACTTTAGAATATCCTCCTACTCAAATATCAGAGTAGCAACTCATTCATTTGTCTCCTATTATTTTATATTAAGAAAGTATTTTTTATTATGGAATCCTCAAGAATCAAGAAAGAGTGTTCAAATATGTGCTAACTATTTAATATGTAGTAGTAGAGAGAGAATAACTGTTTCTAACTTCTATGTGCTGTGTATGTGCTGTGTTGTATAATCATCATTCTAAATTCCATTAGATCTCAAACAGTGTCGATTGGGCTATGCTCTTCCCACAATGATCCCTGTAGCCAGTAAGCACGTGAACAAGGAACACACTATCTCTGGTTGTCCTTTTACTTCATTCATGCCTGAAGCACCTAGGGTGGTAAATCCTCACCTTCATTATTTCTGACTGATGGACAGCTCCAAGGTTCAGTCCTCAATGCACTCTTCTGTGGCCACTCTTAGTCCATAAGGATCTTACTTAATCCTTTGCCTTAAATATCACCTATGTGGTAGGTGGATCAATCTTTAATTTGTAAATTCAGCTCTCTCTGGCCTATATTCCAACTGCCAGCATGATAATGCCACTGGATGTCTAAATGTCATTTGATAACCCTGAATCTAATATGGGACTCTTGGCTGATGCTCCTCCTTCCAGTTCTGCTTATGACACCAGCCATCCAGCAGTTTAGAATGAAAACTTGAGAGCCTTTCACAGTCGTTTTTCTCCCCTTCCCCCTTCCACTCCACTCCTCTCAGGTCTAGTTTCAAACCTGATTCAGAAGTGGTCCGCTCTTCATCACCTTTGCTACCCTCACTCTAGTTCTAAGTACCCTCTGCTTTCTCAAGCACTGTTGCCTTGGGCTCTAGGCTGGTCTACCTGCTTTCATCCTTTCTCACGTTCTCCACAAGTCATCCAAGGGATATTTCTATAAGGCAAACCTAATAATCATGTTATTCTGTTCAAGTCCCTTCATTAACTTTCAATCAAACATAGAAAAGGATGAATACTACTTTTAAAATAATCTTTAATTTTTCAACTACATTTGACATACAATACCATATCAGTTTCAAGTACATAACACAGCAGTTTGATATCCACACAACTCATGAAGTGATCACCTTGGCAAATCCAATACTCCTCTGACACCACATAGAGTCATTACAATATTAATGACTATATTCCCTGTGCTGTACTTCAAATCTGTGATTGTTTGTGTTAAAGATTCTATGTGTTTATTTTTAGAGAGAAGGGAAGGGAGGGAGGAAGAGGAACACAGATAAAGTTGCCTCTTGTACATAACCCTTCTGGAGACCGAACCTGCTACCCAGGTATGCAGGAATCAAACCTGTGGCCTTTTGCTTTGTGGGGCGATGCCCAACGAACTAAGCCATGCTGGTCAGGGCTCCTGTGACGATATTTTAATTGGCTACTTACACATCTTATTTATATCCCTTTTTATACCCATCTCCCACCCCTTCCCTTATGGCAATCATCAAAATATTCTATCTACGAGCTTGTTTCTATTTTGTTGCTTTAGATTCCACATATAAGGAAAATTATATCTTTCTTTGGAAAAGGACAAGCATTTCTATTCTATGGCCAGTAAAGTCTCACATTACCTGGTTCATAGACCTATTAGTATTATTTCCTAAGCACTTTTATATTCACAGACACAGACTTGGATGACAGGCAGAAGCCACACTCCACTAGAATGTAGGTTTCATAACTCGTGATTGCTACTAGAACTTGGTTTTATCTTACTTTCTACTTTATAGCCAGTGCCTGAAACACTGACTGACACATAGCAGATGCTGAATAAATACTGATAATTGAATGAATAAATGAATTGGTAGGTGGGTGGATAAAACAGGAAAATGGTTTGTGAATGCTGACTCCTTGTCCCCCTTTCCCACTACTTTCCTGTGATATTGGGCCTGATGGAATCCAGAGTGGAAATGTATGTGATGCTGAGCCTGGGGTAAATAAAGAACAAACTGACAGTGACCAGAGAGGGGTGGGGAGGATGGGGATAAAAGGGGAAAGAAGGGACAGAGTCGAGTCAAGGAATATGCATAAAGGACGCATGGACGAAGACAGTGAGGGAGAGGATTGAAAGAGGGAGGTGGTGGTGGGTAGGGCAGGGAAGAGTAATGGGGAAAAATGGGGACAACTGTAATTGAACAACAATAAAAAAGAAGCATACAGACTTATGAAGATGAAAGACTTTTAACTTTTGTCCAAAAAATAGAGACATTTTGATTAAAGAACTGGCTTGAGACTTGGTGTTTTGAGGTCAGAAAATAATTCTGGGTTTTGGAGGGTCCCCCTCATAATGATCAGTGAGAATATATGCCCTTGAAAGTTCCTCACCAACATTAATGACAAGCTATTTCAAATCTCAGGCACTCTTTTCATGATGGTTTCCCCTGTTTGTCAGTCTGGCAATTCTGAAGTTAATGATCTGCCACATATCCCGTACCAAGGCAGGAAGATGTCTTACCAGACACATTCAAGTAGATTGCTGCCCAGACGGCTGGACCTAAGGCTAGGAACTGGGTGTCAAGGCTCCTCGCTGCTGTCTGGCTATTAGGGCTGTGAGCAGCAGAATAACTGTTTTTACTGAAATTCATCACAGAGCACTCTGTCTGAAACTTAATGCTGAGGCAGTCAGTGAAATCTGTCTCCGTGGGGCACAGGGGCATCTGTCATTCTGAAAGTAGCTTATGTGAGCTCTGGGGCTCTAAAGAGGTTTCTTTAATATGAAATATTTATGTGAGAGCAGGGACTGAGTGTGGCTTTGAGGCTGCGGAGCAAATTATGGTTCTATTTTTGCTGAAAGTCAGGATGTTCTTGCAGTAGGAGGGGTCTGGGATTCTGGTCATGTGATTTTTGGACTCACAGGTCCCACTAGATGTCGTTTGCTCTTTCTCCAGAGCTTTGCGCTTGGTATCCTCAAAGCAAGTGCACTGTGAGTAGAGAGACACCAATTAGGAAGACTTTCTGTGATGAAATGATCTTGGTAGGAATTATGTCTTCTAATAGTTCTGTGATATTGTTATCTTTGCATTGAAAACTAACCCATTTTAAGACTATCTTACGCGGGTATGAGAACCCTGAAGTTTTGAGGCAATGAGTGAAACGAATGATCCAAGTCTGGGAAACAGCTAACTCCTTTCCTCTCAGGATACCTCAGTCAAATAAGGGGAAGACAAAAGATATGTCAAGAATTTTATGGGTGTTGCAAAGGAAATCAAATGATAAATATTCGTAGAAGAATCGGTTTGGCAGATGTGACACAGTGAGTCAGGATCATTTCTCAGAACTTTTAGGAAGTTCTCAGCTGAGATGTAAGCTTAAAGCTATGAGAAAAAGAATCATATGTCACAAAAGAGAAAACACACATAAAGGTACGTGGTAAATTGCGAATGGCAAAAAATTCAAAACTATTTTTATTACTTTTACTGAATGGGGATGAACCTCAATTATTGTCATAGGTTTCAGAGATATGTTGAACTTAAAAAGGAAATGGCACCTTGAGATTTAGAGCATCAAACAGACTTTATATCTATAGCTGCATCCATGCATGCATGTATCTCTGTGTCCACATATCTATCTATACACATCCACCCATCCATGATATATACAGACATATTATTTTATTTGTCCTCTTCTTAAAAATATATATATCTGTTCAGGAATGTGTATGTCTTCTGAATAAAGAACTTTATTTTATATGAGCCCACATGGTAAGATTTAATAATCCAGTCTTAGAATGCATTTAGAATACTTTAACTATGTTGGTAAACGTGTCTAGGCAACACTGATAGCCAGTGGCAATACTTTCTTACTATAGTTCTATCCTGGGCCACATAAAAATGACAAATTGTGTATGGCCCACAGGTGTCAAGAGTGATGCTTCTTACAGCTGGAGGCAACTGGTTGACTAGTGGCACCTAAACTCTGCCTGGCGGTCTAAAAGCTGCCATCAGAATATGGAAATGTGCTGCTTGGAGACCTCTGGCTTTAGGTCTAAAGAGTGTCAGGTTCTGGTGGTATCACTAATTTGGGAAAGTCATCTAATCCCTGTTAACCTGTATTGGCACTTCTCCAGGATGCAGATAATAATCCTTGTCCCTGGGTACCCTACGTGAGGTTCAAATGACATGATGTTTAAAAAAGATGAAAAGGTAGAGCACTGTGTACATTTTTTGATATTAATACCAAAGGTAATTTGGGCTTTTAGTTATTTATCAAAGTTTGAATGCAACTGAGAAATTGGGGCCATAATAGAAGTTTGTAAAAGCATATTAGGATGGAAAGGGAAGAAAATGAACATGATTTTATTCATACTTTTGTTGTTGAAGTTATCATCACCCAAATGAGATGGAGTTTTGCTTGTGAGACTAGAAGAAAAAAATCTCCCCCCACCATATATTTCCAAAATATAAAAATTTCTGCTCTTGTTTTGCTGTCTTATGTTTAAATCTTCAGGTTTCTGAGTGTCGATCTAGAATATACTATGCTGACATGTGGGGTCATTATCTGTACCCTGTACTTATCAAAGCAAATGCCAAAAATCCACTTCAGTGAAATGATAAAATAAGGTTTTCCAAAAGAAATGAGTCACACTTAGAGCTCACACATTCCATACATCATCTCTGTTAATTTTCTTAGTCAATTACAGTCCTCAAAGCTTTACTTCAGGAGTCTAAAAGTAGATTCGCTGAATAAAAGATCTGCCGTTTAGAGCCCCTCCCTGCTGTTTCTTACCATACCAGCCAAAATAATAAAAGCAGGAAAACAAGATGTGGAAAAATTCAGTTTAACCTCCTCTCATTCTGGCCTAGCGAAAACCTGCAGTGGAGGGTGGACTGATGGGTAAGATTGATGAGCCCCATCTCCCTGGGCTGAAGATCAAGTCTTTTCTCATTTGTAATTTTCTCAGTCCCCTTGGCTAAGGAAGAAAGGCTCTAAGGATGAACACACCTGCTTCTACCCTTGGGCACAGAGAAAGCAACCTTTGCTCTAACCCTAGGCCCACCTTTTTGCCATAAGAGAAGAGACAGCAAAATGTATGGAAAAAGATAATAAAAGCTATGGATCGCCAAAGGGGAGAGCTGGAGACAGATGACATAGTATTATTATTTCATTTCTCAATCAATGGCAACTCATATTTTAATAGATTAAATATGCAGTCACTTAAGTGAAATAAGTCAGTCAGAAGAAGACAAATACCATATTATCTAACTTATATGTGGAATCTAATGAACAAAATAAACTGATGAACAAAATAGAAACAGAGGCACGGATACATGGAACAGACTGACACTATCAGAGGGGAAGGGGGATGAAAGAAGAGGAAGGGATCAGCCAATAAGCACACGTGTGACCCATAGACACACACAATGGTGCTGTGATGGCCAGAGGGAAGAGGGGCAGGGGCTGGGTGGAGGTGGGCAAAGGAGGGGAAATGGGGACATCTGTAACAGTTTCAACAATAAAAACAAAGTTAAAATAAATAAATAATAAGTGTGCCTGGTCATTAAAGCATAAAAAGACTCTTTGGAGGTAAGGGAGAGTGTGTTTACTAATAAAAGCAAGTGATAAGTATGTTATCAATGTGAAACTTTAAAGTAGGTGTTTATTAAATGCAGCCCTGGTGTATTATTTTGAATTTGTAGCCATGCAAAAAGAAGCTATATAACATATCCAAAACATATTATTTGCCTTTGCTTTAAGCTCTTAAAAATAAGATGAATCGGACTTTCGCTAAACAGAATTACAATAATACATGTGTAATTCTGGTCTCTCTGGGCCATGGGTAAATGATAAAGTGCATGCCGCTGAATCCACCCTAAAATTTATACATATGTTGTGCAGTGTGTGTGTGGTCTCATGCAATTCAGTCAGAGGCCAATATATTTAGCCAGGGCCTTCTGTTTAGGTGGCTGTGGCATCTCTCTGGCAAGTTACGAGAACACAAGTCAAACTCTGTCGTTTATAGTTCTAACAAAATAGAAAGGGGATGCAGTTCTTGTGCAATGCATAGAGCACCTGAGTGTCTTTCTGATGCTAATGCATGTATTCCCCAACTGTACAGGCACGAGTGGAAAGGAAGCGTAAGCCCCAGGGGCCTGATTTCAAAGGTTGTTATGCTTACTGAGAAGGGTTATTTTGGGGTGTTGATTTCTTAATATCATGTGATTCAAACATTTTTATTTTTTGCATATCTGCCTTTAAGTTCTGTGTATTGGTGGTAAAATACCAATGAGGATATAAACTAGGAAGATGGTGCCAATAACCATTCTTAATCTTCCTTTACCTTCTCTGCTGAACATCTGTTTCTTTCACAATTCTATCATAGGTATACTACTGTCAGAAGGATCTTAAAGAAAGTGGTGGGTTACGTAGAGTGAGGAAAGATGAAAGATCTTTGGATCCCTAAAATAAGGATAGGGGCAAGAAAGGAAGAAAGACTAGGAACCCAGAATCAGAACATAATAGATCTGCTTTCTCTGGCCGCTCAGGAGTTTTGCTTAGGAAAGTACGGTATATTCTGAAATACTGACTATGATTATTTATTTACTTTAACTGAATAGATAACCACTCCACTGAATTTAATCCACTGAATAGACAGTCACTCTTGAAAACTGGCAGCCCCAGCTGATGGAAACTACACATTTACCTGCCTTGGTGAGAAGCTGCATGGTCCAAAGACACAGGGTAGAGGAAGATAAGCACATCCAGGCCTCTGAAGAGTCTAATCACATAACGGGCTCAGAGGCAACTTCAAAGCTGCCAGAGAAACTATTTGAAAAGCCTGCCAGTGACTCAGATCCTGCTGCTCACAAAAGGTCTTTCAAAGGCTGGCATCTGGGTCCCGTGATTGCCATTCAGAAAGGGGGCTGGTACTTGGTGCTTTATCTCTCTCTGGCGATTATGCACTTGGGCCATTACCAGGTGATTTGGACTGTGAAGACTTTTGTCTTGATTCATGATAAAAGACTATCTTGTGGGTTCACCTCTGAATAAAATTCTTTCAAGCTGTTCTTTCTATGCATATGCCATCTGCAGTGACTTCAGCATGTGCTTCTGTGCTACGAATTGATGAAGATACCTCTTTTTTTCCCAAAATGGTAAATGAGAAGCTAAAAACCCAGCTGTTGGGACACTTGTGGTTAGTAAATCCCACAAATAATGAGGTTTACATTCCCTTTTTTAAAAAAATACTGTTTTGAGAAAGTTTTCTTTAATGGTAGGCCCTCACGTTTGTTTTATTCAGAGATTTCTTTAATTCACTTTCTCAAAGCAACAAACATTGTGTTGCTATGACATATATTTTAAGTCATGAAAAAGCTTGTTGCATCTCCTGTGCCCCTCCCAACCACATCCTGTGGTTGATGGTGCCCCCACCACGAAGAGGGTTATGTCAATGAGGGGATATTCATGCCAGTATTTTAGAAAAACCCTCGTTCTAATCTGTGTGGAGCTCAGTGAAGGGGTTGCCAAAATTGCACTTCCCCAGTCGGCCCTCAGTCAGCCACCATGGCACCACCCTCAGGCAACGCATTCACTCCCCTCTTTCTGCCGGGCTCACTGCCACCTTCATCTTCTGTCATCTCCCCTGTAATGGTTCTTGTCATACACCGTCCAACCCAACTGCACACCGCCCATTAGACAATTGGAGTCCCTTCACAGGAAGTGCTACAATTCTCCTTCAGGGTTTCCTTCCTCCAAGGCCTCCATTTTGTTCTTGGATATAGATCACTCCCTCTTCCTAAATATCACTCTTTGGTTTTAATCCACTGTACTGAGCATTCGTGCCTTTGATTTTTGGTGAGTCTGACTAGCTTGAGGCTCTTGCAATAATCTTCACACAAGTAGGTAAAATCCTATGTAAAACCAACCTATGAAATTGAGAAAACTCTACCAGAACACTGGCACTTTTCTGAAGTCCACTCATTTTTTTTTTATTGAGATATAATTATTATGCATCAAACTATAGAGAATTCTGGAAGTGAATTTGAAAGATTTCCTCATTTGTGAGGAATCTCCCATCTAGTATCTGAGGATACAGATATGGCTCTATTAGAGCCATGGGAAGTCTATGACAGCTGTCAGTAATTATGTATCATTTAAAAATTGTTTGTAATGTTAACTAAAGTTTCAACTCACATTCAAAGAACAAACAAAAATGTAGATGTGACTGTTACCACCCTGAATTAAAATGTTCATATTCTGATATCTGCAGCTTTTCAGCTAAAATCCTGACCACTTAGACCTGAAGCAAAGCCTAATAGTTGACAAGCTACAACCATTTTTATAGCATGTCTGGCCAAACTTTCTATTTTAACATACAGCTGATTAGGGAAATTGACCTATACGCCACAACAATGGTGTAAATGTACACCAGCCATTTTTGCTCAACCCAATTTCTAGCTCTTAAATATAAATGATTGTTCCAAAATAATCAGTAAATGGGTGGATCAAATAAACTCTGGTACATTTACACAATGGAACAGTACACAGCAGAAAGAAAGAAGGAGCTCCTACTCTTTGCAACAGCGTGGATGGAACTAGAGAGCATATGCTGAGTGAAATAAGCCAGGCGGTAAAAAAAGAAATGCCATATGATCTCACCTTTAAGTGGAACCTAATCAACAAAACAAATAAGTGAGCAAAATAGAACCAGAGACATGGAAATAAAGATCAAACTGACAGTGACCTGAGGGAAAGGGAAGAGGGATAACCAGGGAAAGAAGGACAAAGGTTATCAAGGAACCTGTACAAAGGACCCATGGACAAAGATAATGGGAGGGAGGAGGACTGAATGTGGGTGGTGGGGATGGGTAGGTTGGGAGAGAGTGATGGGGGGAAATGGGGACAAGTGTAGCTGAACAACAATCTAAAAAAGAACAATTAGACAAAGGAGAAAATCAACAGCATAGAAGAGAACAAAACCAACAGAAAACAAAGTCACTGACTCAAAAGACCAAAAATTATAGTGGCAATTCAAGAAGAAGTGATGTTAGAAATTCTAATTGGTATACACAGACAAGTTCATAAAATGAGAATCAACTGTTATGAAAAAGTAACATTAAGATACTGGAAAAGAGTTCTTTGAAATTAAAGAACTCACAGAGAGGTGGGGAGGGAGTCTGGTAGAATGCAGAATGCAAAGAGTAAATAAAAATAGAATATTATTTTAGATACAAAAGATTAATTCAGAAGACAGAACATCCAGTTAATAAAAATAGAAAAAAATGAGGTTAATGTTTTATGAGGAATAACTGAATTAATTCCTCATAGTTAAAGAAAAGACAACAATCTTAAGATTTTACAGTTCTCCAGGGGCCTGTAGAATAAACGAAGAAAGTCCCACATATTGATAAAAACTTCTAAACTTATAGAGCACAAAGATAAAAAATAAGATTGCAAAATGTTTTCAGAGGAACATTACACGTCTCTGATTAATGTACAAGTAATCAATAAGCACTAGACTTGAATCACTAATGCTATTCTAAAAACTAAGGAGTGATATCTTTTGAGTTTCCAAAGAAAATGACTGAATCCCCACAAAATATAGCCTTGGTGAATTTCACTTGACAGAAGAGGGAGGAAAGAAGTACTTATGGCTGTTTTGTATGATTACACTAAAACACATAATCCAAACACTCAAGAATACTGAATCTTGGTTGGTGTTATAGTATTGCCATTGAACAAAATTTTAGCCTTGGTTTTTCATTGAACCTCAGTCTTAGTTTCCTCATCTTTGAAAGGGTGGTAACATCCATTTCACTACCTTAGAGTATAGTTGTAAGGATGATGTAAAGTGATTGGAACTGTTAAACATAAAGAGAAGTTTATTGCTTCTATCCCTTATACTTTCCTATTAAAGAACAAGCTACTCAGTTAATACCACTGTTGTGGTTCATGGGCATTCTTGGGTTTGACATTTCTTTGGAAATTATGATCTTTAGATGGTTGATCTTTGGATACCATTATGATGGACAGGGAGCTATGGGAATTTGGAGAGAAGGCAAAGTGTTTCAGAATGCTGTTAATTATCCATGTTCTGTATGAGGTTGATTTTTGTAAAAAAGGATTTTTTGTGTGTAAAATTTAACCTCAAATAGACAAAGTCTACCATCTGCTAACTTTTGCATGCATATTCCTTAGTCATTTTGCAGTGGGTTTGGTACACTGTGTAAATTGAAATGTGATACCTTCATGGTATTGGTATAATCCTGTGGTCCAAGAGACCTTGGGTGCTCTCCTTCTCTATGAAACACATTCCTCATTTACTTCAGTAACAATTTGGGAGCATATACTGGATTCTGCAAGTGATATGGGTTAAGCTGTTTAATGAAGTACAATGCTTTTTCTTATCTGAAAACCTTGAAATGCCGTAGTTATCATATACAAATGTCAGACTGGTTTTACTGAAACCTGATGGCCAATGTCTCTCTTTACAGATTCTCTTCTTTTTTTATTTTTTATTGTTGTTCAATTACAGTTATCCCCATTTCCCCCCATTGCTCTCCCCTGCCATGCCCCACCCCCCGCCACAGTCAATCCTCCCCTCTGCTGTCCTTGTCCATGGGTCCTTTATACATGTTCCTGAACTTGACCCTTCCCCTTCCAGTTTCTCTTCTCTAAGGACTCACACATGCTTGGATTGCTTTTATTGAAGCTCCCAACCCGGATCTTGTACATACTATCCTAGAAGTTACTCTTTTTCCCTAGTTTTCTCTTCTTATTCACTTGAAGAGATGCTAGTGTGTTTCAATACACATCCCAATGGCCAGGCCATCTCCTTGTTGATTATAAATTGATAAAAGTTTCAGATAGATTGCTTTTTATAAGAAGAGTGCCAATGATGTATTGCTTTATCATGAAAACTCAATTTTATTATACAAATAGTGAGTGACCACTGAGCGTTTTTTCTTTGGATGTTTACTATACAAGCGCAATGCAGATTCCAGTAGGAGGCTGGAGAGAATACATAAAATCTTATATGTTCAAAAGTGATCTTTTAGGGCTTTACCTATTATAGATTATTCCTGTCTATTATTATTTTTGCATGCAATAGATTTTCAGTGAGAGTCTATGACTGCATACATAATCTTGCCAATCAACTTAACATTAAATTTCAATGGTCTCTTGTGTTACAGCATTCCTGAGGGGCTATGGGGGTATGGACTCATGCATGGGTGCCCTTTGAAAGAAGTATCATTTAGCCACTACCTTCAAATACAGAAACAGAAACTAATATTACTTTCAATAAAATTTAATTTATATCACAGTTATCCTCTTTTCATACAGAGATAGACGTGCACTGTTCAAAAGGCTCTATCTCACAGAGGAGGCGGTGGCTACAAGGCGTGGTTGTTTTGTAGTCCCTCGGCCATTCACTTTACCCTGTGGTTTCGGAAAGTCTGGCAGTTCCATCTGCTTGTCTTTGTGCGGAGTGCAGATACACAGCTCCGCGTCTCTGGTGGTGACTTTAATTTGAAAATTTCAATTTTTGCTTTGTAAGTACGCTTTCCTTACCTGTTGCCCATTATCTTTGTTTGACTGATAAGGAATTTTATTTTCTCACCCCTGAGGCTTTTAGAAATAAATAATTTAATTCACATGAATGAGTTTCTTACAGAAATACACGAGATAAGCAGCACTCTAAAGGAAGGTGACTTGTACATTTAATTGAATCTGATAAGGTAGTGTTGCAACATACATTTTCCAAGTGAATTCTCCTTATGTATCTATTATTAATTACCTGTTTTCTTACAAACATGTCTGTTGCAACTATAAAAAAATACAATTAAAAAGACATTAAACGATAGTTAAATAATAAGCCAATATTATCTCCTGTTCCTAAATTTCACAGGTAGGTTCTTTAAAAACAGCTGAGATAGACTACATGAAAATATTAACACCGGTTATCTCTGAATTGTAGTCATGTCAACATTTTAACTGTTTTAGCTGTAATTTCTTTAAAATGTTCAGTAGTGAATATGTAAGAAATTATGACCAAGTTACCAAGTTATTAAAAAAATAATTTTTTTATTTGAAGTTTAAATTATTTGGGAAAACTAAACACTACAAAAAATTATGCTACTGTCAAGTGTTTGGGCCCAATACTAACAAAGTCACAAATCATAGCATATTATTATCAGTCATGAAACGATTTTTTTTATAGATGAGTAGAATGAATTCCAAAAACACTAAATAATTTTTCCAATATCTTGGTGGCTAGATCTAGGATTTCTAACCTCTCAACAAGAGGTTCTACACAGTAAAATCATTCTCTTGTTGGAGGTGATACTTCTAGGAGCACAATGAGAAATAATACTGAATAAGTATTAATTTCTCCATACATTCTTATTCATTTACCATTTTGATAAATGTTCAAGGTACCTACTACATGCAAAGTAATAGACAATAATTAAATAATGCAGGAAAATAAGGGAAATTAAAGGTATGCTGATATGAGTTTGGAAAAAAAGAGGCTATCTAACTTTCTTGGCTCACTAGCTGAAGCTCTCTTGGGCTGGAAAGCTAAAGTCCCATATTCTCTACCATTTGAAGAGAGGTTATCAGGAAACCAAGCTGACACAGAAGCAGCAGCACTGAGATCTAAAGTCACCTGTCTGAGAGCATAGTTTAACTGCCCAAATGAAAATGTTCTCAGAACGTGTATATTTCTGGACTTTTCATTTACCTGATCTTAAAAATTTGCTACTTCGGGTTATGGTAATAGAATGGTTTTTGTGTTGTTTTGACTATCTTTACTTAAAATACCCTCAATGAATACAGGGACTTTATTGTCAGTTTATTTAAAAAAATGTTTATTTACTTTTAGAGAGGGGAAGGGAGGAAGAAAGAGAGACAGAGAAACATCAATGTGTGGTTGCCTCTCGAATGCCCCCTACTGGGGACCTGGCCCACAACCCAGATATATGCCCTGACTGGGAGTCAATCCTGCAACCCTTGGGTTCACAGGCTGGTGCTCAATTCACTGAGCCACACCAGCCAGAGCTGTCAGTTTGCTAGGGCCACCAAAATAAAGTGCCACAAACTGGGTGGCTTAAATAACAGAAATATATTGCTCACAGTTCTAGAGACTAGAAGTTAAGGAAGATCAAGGTGTCAGCAGGGTTGGTTCTTTGAAGATTAATGGACAGAAGCCTCATTTGGATTGGGGATGGGAGAGCCTAGGAAAGGAGCTCTCATGCCCTACTGTACTCCCAGAGCCCATGAAGACAACTGTTCACAATAACTCCTCCAAATTCCTCTTCTCTTGTATAGATATGTCCTCGCATTTGTTTTGGGGGATATGTGCATATTTCACCATTAAACCACATGTCCCCAATTGCAATGCTTTGTTGTTCATGAAAAAAACATTTTGCTAGAGAAATATTTAGCTACTTAAAGTCAACAGTTCTTTCTGAGGGCCATGAGGAGGAATTTGCTCCAAGCCTCTCACCTAATTTCTAGTTTTCTGTCAATCATTTGTGTTCCTGGGCTTGACGAACTATTACTTCAATCTCTGCTTCATGTTTACATGGTGTTCTTCCTGTGTTTCTGCCTCCGAATTTCTTGTTTTATAAGGACACCTATTATATTGGATCAGGGCCCATCCTAATGCCCAATGGTGTTTTGAAGTTGATTACCCCTGTAAAAACCTTATCACATTCTTGTTATATTCCGAGATTCTGGGGATTAACATCTCAACACATAAAATTTGTAAGAACATGACTCGTGCATAACAGCTTCCAACCCAAGACCCAACTTAAGCTGGGTGCTTCAACACTTCTAACCTCTGAGGAAGTGAAGTTCAGATATAAAACACAATTCCCTTTTGCCTAACATGTGTTAGAGAGTGACCTACTATCATCCTCAGGCTCCCTTTGCTGTCCTTTTTATTTCATCCTTACTCTGTTTCTCATTGACAGGTTGGCTTCTCTCAGTCCTCTGCCCTTTGCTCTTGAGATTTCATTCTCCTGGCTTCCTCAGCTCCAGGTAAGCATGGTTCCCACCCGAGTTTGGGGTCCCACAGCTTAGTGAACCCCAGCAACTGACCCTTCTGAAGCAGCTCCTCTGCTCTGAGACCCAGAGACTGCCTTTGTATCATGTAAATATGAATTTTTCTGAGAAATTGACCCTACCTACCAAGAAGTAGTTTCAAACCCTAATTCTCCTTTCCTTGCAATATCCTTCTGGTTTAGGACTAGTTGACAATCTCTCCCTTCTCTGCATTTTGATCAAGGGTTGTTTGTATTTTTCCTTTCCTTATTTCTGCCCCTCATGCAAATGAGTCTGTTACTAGTGAGCAGAATTAGTATGCATAATTTCACTGCTTGCCACGTCAGAAAGTTGTCATTGGTATTCTGTTCATGGGAAGCAAAATATTTACTTGGTGAAACAAAATCTTCACTGTTCTGCTTTGAGTTAGTATCTTGCCAAAGCTAACGCAAACTGTGTACATACAATCAATTGAATCCTTTGGTAGAGTAGTAGCATAGAGTGCCAGCTAAATGCCAGAAACTCTGAAAAACTCTTTATAGATATCATACATGTAGTCTACAGAAGATCCTCATGAGGGATGTATTGCTATGTCTTATCTGGAAAAATTACTAACACTTATAGAAGGTTTACTATAAACTAGGCACAATTCCATGTAATTTATACGTATTAACGTACTTAAACTTTACAACAAACTTACTAAGCAATTATTTTTGTACCACTTAGGGTCTCTGCAGGAAAAGTATGGCTGAAACTACAATATTTTAATGCAATTACAACACTGAAATATAACAAGGCACCCATATTATCTCAAGATGGGAAGATTTATCATCCTGAGAGGCAAAGGGACTAGAGAAGGAAGACATGTGATCAAGCCAGAGCCAAAAAGTACCTGGAACCTCCCCCCACTGGGAGCTGGAACATGATACAGGGGTTCACTGGCAGGTGCAATAGACTAGGATGGATGAAGATGCTATCAAAGAGACAAAAAGAAAAAAGAAAAGAATGAGCAAATCATCCATCTTAAAGACTAATTTTTTTTTAATCCTTACCTGAGGACATGCTTATTGATTTCAGAGAGAAGGAAGGGAAGAGAGAGAGGGAGAGAAACAGTGTTGTGAGAGAAAAACATGTATCAGTTGCCTCTCCTTGGTGCCCCAACTGGGGACCAAACTCAGCAACCCAGTGCCCCAACTGGGGACCAACCCAGGCATGTGCCCTTGTTACGGGAAATGAAGCGACCAGACACCGAGGGATTCTGGAGTACGAGGTTTACTGTTTAACGTGCACGGGCCCAGAGGAGTCATTTCCAAATTCTGAGCCCTGAACAAAAGGTTCTTGGGGAATATATAGATTAGGGGTCTTCCTATCTACGTGGCAAAGCAAGATACAGAAGCAGAATGCGGTAATTAGTTCTATCTACGAATGAAGCAGAGTTCAAAGGCTCCTATTATTCAGTTCAAAGGCTCCTATCACCCTAACTGGAAATAGAATCCACAACCTTTTGGTTTATGGCACGATGCTCCAACAAAGTGAGCCACACCAGTCAGAGCAAGACTGATTCTTGAGGTTATGTACATTATTTCTTCTTTCAGCTATTGTTCAGAACTTAGCTTTGATCTCATCCCTAGATGCAAAGGAACCTGGGGAAGTTAACTGTACTGTTAATTTTTGCCAGTCATGTATCTAAATCAAGTTGGAGAGAAAGGATACTAGAAGACAATGGAGAATTCCAAACAATTTAATTAAAATTTATTGTGTTAATTTATTCCAGTACACTGTTATTCTTAAAAGGAATTACTTTCTTTATAATACTTGTTTAAAGAATTTTATCTTGTTCCACCTCTTAAGAAAACTCATCCCTTCTCCCCTTCACAACCATTCATTCAGTATACAGGATGGGGCAAAAGTAGGTTTACAGTTGTGAGTATGTGAAACAGTTTATTCTTGTATTATTATTTATTAACTATTGTATATTTTCCATTCAAACAACTGTAAACCTAGTTTTGCCCCACCCTGTTTATACTCCCTATACTTTTGTTCATATTGCCTTTACTTTTGGTTAGTCCCTAATCACCTCTCCCAGGTGAATTAAAGCTGAGAAAGGATAAGCTAAAGAAGAGAGACCTTAGATGAGATTGGGAACGTTCAGGGTGGTATGGCGTAGACAGTGACCAGAGGGGAGAGGGGAGGGAATTTAAGGGGAAAAGGGGGAGGGATTTAGAGGAACTAGTATAAAGGACACAGGGACAATAACTAAGGAGGGTGGAAATGGGAGGGAGGTGGGGAGCACGGGGTGGGGAGGGGTGGGCTGGGATGGGAGAAATAGACAGAAAACTATACTTGAAAAATAATTAAATAAAATAATTAAAAAATAAATAAATACCAAAATGCTCTAAGAGGTGGTGAATAAAAAAATATATCAATTAAAAACAAAGAAGAGAGACCTTAAATAATTATAAATAAAGATGCATGTCTGTGTTCATTTTCAGGGCTCAGAAAAATCTTACAGCTCTTTTCATCTGCTTAGTTACCTTTCCCAGGTTACTTGGCTGCGGATAGAGCTTCTTGTGCTGAAGAAAATCAGGGTTTATGTCTACTTATAAAATGCTTTCCTGAACCCTGAAAGCCAATTTAGCATTTCATGTCACTTTCAAAGTTTTTCTCACTTCAACAAGAGCCACTCATGTTGCCTGGGATATTTGGTAATTGAGTTTCTCAAGAAATATATGACAGATTGTGATGTAGTGTAAAAGGATTTTAGAGTTATCCATTCTCAGACCCTTCATAATCGGCTAAAAATATATTTCAGTGTCCCCTGCCTGGGCCTGAGGAGGCCCTACCAACCTCCTTCTTAATCTGATCTTATTTTCTGGTCATCAGTTTGATTCCTCAGTGACTGACGGCACTTGGTCTTCTTTGAATAGCCTCGTGTCTATAATTCTTTATCTCTGTTTTTTTCAATTTTCCTCCTAGTCCCTGTTGATCTTAACCCTTCAATTTTTATCACTTGTAACCTGAATTACAGGTGACCTTTTCAATGCTATCGGTCAAGTTTCCACTTAATAAGGCTAGAATGGCCCCTGTCATTGAGAAAAGAATAATGAGCAGTCTTGAAAGAAAGGTAGGGAACAGAAATACGCAGGGGAGAGAGAGACAGAGAAACAATGAAAATACCAAGCTGAGGGCTTCAGTGCCTGTACATTTGTCCTTGTTTAACCTACTCCACACTGTTTTAAATGATTATTCACCTTTTGCAGAAAAATAGCTAGATAACTTGAATCTCATAATTAGCCACTAGGAATAAACCAAACACTTTATATAATGAATTTACTGTTATTTGAGGGAGAAGAAGCCTAAATGTAACGATCTAAGTGTGTCTTTTTTATAATAACAAAAAGTGAATTACTTATAATTTTGCATTCTCTGTGTAATTTTTTAAGTATATGTAGAAAGAATTTACCATTTAAAGTACTTCTAAGATGTGATTATTTCCTTGTATAAAACGTCTCCTGTCTAGTCACGTTCAACCTTCCTGGAGTACGAAAGTTTTCACTTTGATCCTGGTGAGCATCTGATGGGCATCCTCACGCTTTCTCCTCCTGATTCTCTGATAAATATGTCATATTTACATTTTGTTGTTCAACATGCACGTAGCAGGCCCCACAGTGAGTCTACGGTAATTGCTACAAGAGTAAAATATCTCCTTGTCTGGGAATTTGGATCCGATGGAAATGGACATGTGGCTAAAAGAGAAGTTCACCTGGGGATGAGGATGGTTCACCCTGTTCTTTAGTTGTACTTGTTCTTGCTTAATGCAGGAAACAATGGCTTAATGAGAATGTCAGAAGAAAATAAATCTCCTACAGGATTCAGAATACTTTAACAACATGAAAAAACCACTAGATTAAAATAATGACAATCAATATAATTTGGAAAGAAAATAGATATTTGTGTGTGAAGTTAAAGAGAATAGTAATTGAATCAGATGCACGGGACACACACTTAAAAGGCCTCAATTTGAATTCTTATTTTACTGGTCATTTTAGACACAAGGCCTGATTTCTTACAGGCTTAATGAAGTAATCAACATAGAAGAATGACGTGTAAAATGCACTGTGTGTAACTGCCCCAGCAGTGACTCTGCCCTCGCCTCCAACCAGCTATTGCCAGCTTGCCTCTCTGGGCACTGTGGAAATGAAGCTGCGTGATTCCATTTGATGGGCACTTATTAAACAATGGCTATGTAATCTAGGCTTAGCTATTAACAAAAATGTATTTAAAACTTCCTAACATAACTGACAGTTTGTAGCAGCTGCTGAAGAAAATGATACACATCCATCAACTATTAACAAAATGTGATCTGTTACCATGCTAAATACTACATTGTGTAGAAAGTCAGTAAATACCTCAGAGCACTGTGACCTGGAAGAAGCTAGAGCAATGATATCCAAACCATGCTCCAAGGTATCTCAGTAAGAGGATCTACAAGAAAAATGTTCCATGATCAAATATGTGCAGAAAATGCTGAGCACTAAAACATTTTGGGGAATTCAACATGTGTCTTCACTCAGTAAAGACATTGAGAATTGCTCCAGGATAATGATCTTTTAATATTTGTAGTTTAAATGGCTGGTGTCTAAAATGGACTATGCTTGCACTATATTTTATAAATAGTTTATATATAAATGTATATTAATAAAATATATAATATAGTATATGACATATTATTTACTGATTTCCTGGGATGAAAAACAATTCTAAGACTCCAAACAAAGGGATCTATTGTTTTCTAGGAAGCCTCCTTGATAATAATTCAAGGCCAGTTCAAGATAAGAGATATCGATCTATCATTTATCAATCTACCTATCATCTATCTATCTTTTTCTATATCTCTATCTATATGTATCTATGTATCTCTATATAACCAAAATGTTATCAATAAAAATGTTTCTTGTTAAGAACCATGAAAGACCCCACACTGCCAATTGAACTACTATATGTTTTATCACAGAAATTTTAGTTCATATTATTTTTTTTCCCATAAGATGGCTCTAGTAGCACTCCGTTGTCTTTAACTTCATTCAGAACAATTTTGTTAGATTGTATCATGACAGCTGTCATATCAGCATGCATTACAAATTTATCAAAATCAGTGAATTTTTATATGGCCATTTTAATATTGAAGATGGAAGAAAATAAGCTACAGTTTTTGGCATATTATGCTTTATTATTTCAAGAAAGGTAGAAATGCAACTGAAATACAAAAATAGATTTGGGAGAAGGTGCTGTGACTGATCAAATGTGTCAAAAGTGGGTCATGATGTTTCATGCTGGAGATTTCTCACTAGATGATGCTCCATAGTCAGGTAGACCACTTGAAGCTGATCGTGATCAAATCAAGATGTTAACTAAGAACAACCAATGTTATGCCATGTGGGAAATAGCTGACATGCTCAAAATATCAATAAAGTTATTGGTGAAAATAAAAAATGTGTTTTTTATTTTATGGAAAATACTAAATGGACTTTTTGACCCACCCAATATTTTTTGAAAGATGTTTTCAGGAATTTTATCATATTAGTTTTGTGCATAAAAATATAAGTAAAATAATTTAAGATTTTCCTACAAAAATCTTCATATTTAAAGTCTGAAATTTGGAAATTCTCTTCTATCTAGAGTGAAGAATATCCAACAATTATACCAGTAATGATCACCAAATTGCATGGCATTTTTATCATTTCTTGTACTCAATGAAACATTCTGAAATGCATGAGTATACAAAAAATGATGTCAAACTTCCTTTAGTTATCTTAACTTCACCTCTTCTATCCTCTGCCTAATGACAAAGAATTCCTTTTTGGGGCAGTCAACTTGAGAGCAAAGCAAGACATAATGTAAGAAATACTTAATACTAAAAATGTCTTTTTCATGTATTTAAACACAAGTAATTTGTTTCAGACATTCTCAATACTCATCTCCAGGACTTGCTATTTAGCTTTAGGGAATTAAAAAAGAAAAAACTCTCTGGAAGATGTATTACAGTTCAGTTATAACAATTTTTTCACCTTACATAGAGTGCAAGTTATATTGGCAGAAATGTTTAAAATTAATAGCATTTTGAATTTCAGATGGCTTTCTAATATGTTGGGTTAAATAAAAGGGACTTATAACAGAAAAAGTAAAAAAATAATTTTTCAACATTTAATAAGTCTACCCTCCCAGAACTAAAAATATGCAAGACTAGACAATTTCCATTTCTGAGAGTTTATAGATGTACTTTTCCCCCATTCCTCCCACTAATACAACAGAAAATCCTAGACAATACATATAAAACAATTATTAAACACTGTTAAAAGGTGGAGAAAACACAGCACATTGACTAGGAAACTTGCAATCTGAGAAATAACATACTGGTATGTTCCTGAGTCATCTTTTTGCCTCATGTTTCCTAGAGTGGAAGCTAAAGAAGCCAACAATATATGTAGTATTCTGTGTTTTAAGCCCTGTAGAGCTGTGTCTTGTTCGCAGGCTATGAGTTCAAATGGAGCGTGCCGTGCAGGTGCCTGAGAGGCGCACAGGAACAGCAAGGACAGGCTTCCCGGTGTGCCAACCATTTTTCATGTGTAGACTGATACGATGTGTAATTAAGCCAGAACTGAGAAGAACTTCTTGAATATTGACTCTATTTGAGAAGAGTGACATTCCCAAAGAAAAACTGTTTGGTGGTAGTTTAGGCTTCATCTCTTGGGGGTGGGGAGGAAGTTTTATTTATGTGGCTTATCTCCCTCTGATTCACAGCCTCCCTCTCCTAGTCGCCTGGGGATGAGTGGCCCGGGGATTTCTCAAAGCTGAAATGTGAATAAAGGACTAATGTTGGAGTGTCCATAGGATCAGACAGCTGAGAAACTTTAGAAACTGAAAATTTTTTTAAAGTATAAATCACTTTCTGAGGTTAAAACCTTGAAATATTTTTTTGGTTCTCTACAGATTATTGCTCTGATGAAATATCCCTGATTTCTTCAGAAATCTCTGTTCCTTAGGAAACCAGCTTGGAAGACAGAGTACCAACCATATACTGTCTCATGTCTTGCACTTTTCCTTAGCAGAAGGGTTGCTGGCCCCTCATTTGTTGGGTGGTACTTAGTCCAAATGCTGTCCTCAATTTCTTAATGTTCATTTCCTTTGTGGCACTCATCATCTTCTGAAATCATTATGTACATTTTTATATTTGTTTAGGATCTGATTCTGCCAACTTGAATGGCAATTTTATCAGAACATAGATTATATCAAACTTGTTCACCCTTGACTTTCCAAATCTCAGCATGTAGTAGGTTCAAGATACATTTGTTGAATAAGTGAAGGCATGAGTTATTCAGCAAAAATGAATGTCGGGATTTCTGACATGCTATTAATTTCAAGAATAGATGTATAAGAACAGAATTACTGTGAAATGACTTGAAAAATTACTTGAGATCCTGACCTACCTGGTATTATAAAGGCTCATAGAATTCTTACTGGCATAAGAAAAGTAATGTTCCTGCCGAGTGACCACTGTAATCTTTGAATATGCTTTTAAAAAGATATTCTAAATGGCTTAATAATACTTGAAATTGTTATATGTAATGTCAAACTTATTAAGTTACCTGGATTTAGTCAAGAAAAGAATGTCGTTACATGGCCAAATATATATCTCAGCAGGAATCCTTCACTACAAAGCTACATACACAAAGAGACTTAAAGAACTACAAGAGACAGAATGGCAGAAAACATGAGCTGATTGATTTCATTCCAAAAATCACCTGAAACCATGGATTTGTCCTTTGAGTGTAGTCATTCAATATATCACATAACTTTTTAGTAAAATAGTTTTAGTCTTATTTGAAAACCCATGGTATTTCTGACAAGTTCCAAAGAAAAATAAATCTATACAAACCAAAACTTTTTTAAAAATGTAATTCTACAGTCTACATGTAGCCACAGATACAAGGATGCTAACCAGTAGAGAACTGTTCCTTTGTTAGAGAGAAAATTACAATTATTTCTCAAGATTAGAACTGAGAAAATCATTCCCATGTTCTTCCATCCATTGAGACTTAAGGCTTATGTAGGGATTTCATATGAATATTTTTTGGGAAGTCATGTCTTCATTCAGGCAGCATGGATACTACCTGTTCATATTAGAAAATTGTTTGGTAAAACAATGAGACTTCTTTTAAATGGGAGGCTAAATAATTTACCAAACTCCTATATCTGTCTACTGCATGCTTTCTGTTATTTTTTTAACCTTTCTTAACTATCAGTCATCAGCTGACATGCTTTGGAAATTTAATGAAAATTAACTTAGCCCTTTTATTGTGTTGCTTTAATTGCAGTGGATGTGAAACTCTCATACAGTATGTATAGTAAATATACAGTTTTGTTCATGAGATGGTCTTCAGATGCATATGTTATCTATTTAATAATACAATTTTCTCTGGGTGCCAAATAGCTTAAATATATATAACTTACTGTTCTGTTAATGGACCTGAAATTGTCACCATTAAACTTTCTTTTAAAGTTTCTGTGACATTATTTCCCAGAGGTCTGTCTTAAAATTTGAACATACTCCTTTGGTACAGATGAGTGGTTATACTAGTGTTTGGCAGTTATTATTTGGCCACTGGCCAAATCTGGCCCACTGCCTATTTTTGTAGATCAAGTTTAAGGGCATATAGCCACAATTATTCATTTGCTTGTTGCCAGCATCTGTTTTTGTGATGCTAGAGGTGATGGAGGTGCCACAGAGACTGTATAGCCTAAAAGCTAAAAATATTTGCTATCTGATCTTTATGAAAAAAGTTGCCAACCTCATATTAAACCATTAGTGACAACTAACTTTAAATTTAACCATGTAATGAGATTCGATGTGCATTTTTACTTTTTGTTCATTTTTATTGTATTTTTTCATGACCATTTATTTCTCTATACCTCCTTCCACCTCCATGTACCACCCTCTACAATCACCACACTGTTGTCCATGTCCATGAGTTCTTTTTCTTTTTTGCTCAATCCCAACACCCCATAGCTGTCCTCCCACTCTCTATCTATGAATGTCTCTCTTTTGCTTGTTAATTCAGTTTGTTCATTAGATTTGACATATAAATGAGATCATATGGTATTTGTCCTACTCTGACTGGCTCTTTTCACTTATAATGTTCTCCAGGTGCATCCATGTTTCAAATCTTGAGCCATGTGGGGGTTAGGGGTGCCAACCCCCACCACACATTCAAAAATTCATGTATAACTTTTGACTCATCAAAAACTTAATTACTATTAGGCCATTGTTGACCTGAAGCCATACTGAGAACATAAACAGTTGGTTAATACATATTTTATATATTATATGCATATATACTATAGTCTCACAATAAAGTAAGCTAAAATATTACGAAAATTATAAGAAGGAAACAATACATTTATAGCATTTATTGAATAATTCTGCATACATGTGGACCCATGAAGTTCAAACCTGTGTCCTTCAAGGCACAACTTGAACAAATGTAGAGAACAAGGCAAGCGAGACTATAAAATGACAACTTCTCTGGCTCCCAGAGCTACACCTGGGGATCCTGGAGAGGCATGTGAAGGTGCAGGCTGCTACCTCAGAGGTTAAAGGAGGAAGCAGAGTTGAAGTCAGTGGGAGTGAACCAAAATGAAACTTTACCTACTCCATCATTTTACCAGTCAGTTCTTGCTAAACAAAGGGGTGAAGTTAAAAAATTCAGGTTCTTTCAACTCCTGGCTTATTTCACTCAGCATAATGCTTTCCAGTTCCATCGATGTTGTTGCAAAGGGTAGTAGTTCCTTCTTTCTCTCTGCTGCATAGAATTCCATTGTGTATATGTACCACAATTTTTTGATCCATTCATTTACCGACGGGCACCTAGGTTGCTTCCAACTCTTGACTATTGTAAATTGTGCTGCTATGAACATTGTAATGCATAGGTTCTTTGAAATTGATGTTTTGGGGTTCTTAGAAAGACAAATACCACATAATCTCACCTTTAACAGGAAGCTAAACAACAAAACAGACAATCAAGCAAAATAAAAACAAAGACACTGAAATAGAGAACAAGGGGACAGCGACCAGAGGGGAGAGGGGAGGGAATTTAAGGGGGAAAAATGGGAGGGATTTAGAGGAACAAGTATAAAGGACACAGGGACAATAACTAAGAGGGGTGGAAATAGGAGGGAGGTGGGGAGCATGGGGTGGGGTGGGTGGGATGGGAGAAATAAACAGAAAACTGTACTTGAAAAATAACTAAATAAATTTAAAAAAATTCAGGTTCTTTGGTAAGTTTCTGTGGGAGTCACTTTTAATTACTATGGCTGTTTAATGATACCCTGATTGGTTGGTTTAAATTTTCATTATTTACTTTACATTCACATCATCAGTGAAGTTAGTTTGTTTACTTCTGCTGTTCTTCATATAAAACTAATTAATCCATTCTCCATGCCCACTCTAAGCCCCTAGCATACTTGTGTTAGAAACTTTATTTTAATTTCTTTGTGCAGATACTCACATAGACATATATTGGTTTGTAAGTTTTTGATATGAGGAATATTTGTTTACACTGAATTTAGGATGTACTATAGCACCTGGTGTAAAGAAATAACTAAAAAGGTTTTGGAAACCTATTTTCTATTATACACAATACGCTTCCTGGATTATCTTCCAATGTCCATGAAAATAACATGACTTTCTGGGATACCAGGAAGTATTGGATCTCATAAATTTAAACAAATAGAAAAATACAAGGCATGCCATATGATTTAAGAAATCTGGGATTGTCCAATGTGGTCTGCTCTTGCAGAGTAATTTCAGTTCCTGATCATTATGTTTGTCGTTACATTATGGACTTGTAAATTATGTGCGAATTTTGTTTCTTCATGTTGACTTCTAGGAAACATGCCTCTAATATTTGTGTGGAATATAAGATGCATATTTTGTTTGATAAATTCACTATCCTTATTTTACATTTTTTTCTATTTTACTTCATTTGAATTTAAGTTACTAGCTACTATAGTAAAGAGGACATTCCTACTTGTACCCACAAGTTTTAGGCTCACCTATACTAGCTATCCTAACCCAGGGCACTATATTGGCCACTGGTTTAGATCATACGCCACATCCTAGAAGATATTCAAAACCTTATGTGTTTAAGCTAAGCTGGTGCAACTGCTGAGTCTTCAACAGGCAGTTCCAAGAATCCATCCACCTCGCTCCTTCTCCAGAAAATCCTTTGGTGATGTATCTAGTACTTAACTACCTTGTCATCTAGTAATCCCTTGAACTGAAACAGTATGGTAGGATATTATGACATAAGAAATTGATTATTTTGTGAAGACTTGGTTTTAGGTGCTGGTGGAGGTACTGATGATGGAGTATGTATCAATTCCAATAAAGGAAGTTGTTCCCTCCAATGTTGGTGGGAATGGTCTAATGTAATCATCCTGCCACCCAGTTGTGATTTGATATCATTGAGGAATTGCACCAAGTCAAGGGAGGTTGGGTATTTATCATTAGCAGTAGCTAGCTAGATCAATGTAGGTATGGAAATTCATGTCACTGGGTCCATGTATAGCTTCTGACCATGCCAAAATGATCATTCTGTTCATGGACCCATTACATAAGCTCTAAGGTGCCAAGGAATAATTTCTGGAGTATGGGTCATCTGTCCACCTGGCTCTTGAGTTTTCTCTATGGTGGCTCCTTTCTGGTAGTCATCTGTATAGAATATAAAGATCAGAAGCTTTTGTGCTGATTTATATGTATCAATTCACACATTTCTTTCTAAACCTCTGTTCCTTTAATATTTCAATATTGGGGTTTTTCTTAGGCTTCTCACCAACTAGCCAAGGTATTCATTATTTCCCAGGAGTATATATCAATGATGGTTTTCTCTCAAGATGAACTAGATGTCAAAGTGTACTTCTCATAGATATAGCTACTGGAAGATATTTATTTACTAGTGTTTTAAAATTTTTAATGGGATTCTAATATAGCAACAGATCAATTCGAGCCAGTATAATCAAAATATACCTAATTACTTGATGTCCATAGTTGGCCATTCATATGTCTTCTTGGGAGAAATGTCTGTTCAGGTTCTCAGACCATTTTTTAAAAATTAGATTGTCTGGTGTTGAAATGTATGAGTTCTCTATGTTTTATATATTAACTCCTTGTCAGAGGTGTTGTTTGCAAATATCTTCTTGCATTCAGAGGGTTGCCTTTTGTTTTGTTGCTGTTTTCTTTTGCTGTACAGAAGCTTCTTAGTTTGATATAGTACCATTCATTTACTTTTGCTTCTACTTCATTTGGATTGAAGTCAAATTCTTAAAATCCTTTTTAAGACTAAACTCCATAAGTTTAGCACCTATGTTTTATTCTATGTATTTTATTGTTCCAGGTCTTATATTTAGGCCTTTGATTAATTTTGTGTTAATTTTTGTGTATCATGACAAATAGCACTCTAGTTTCATTTTTTTGCATGTAGCTTTCCAATTTTGCTAGTACTATTTGGCCAAGACATGGAAACAACCAAAGTGTCCTTCAATAGAAGATTGGATAAAGAAGACATCATACATATGTATATACAATAGACTACTACTCAGCATCAGAAAAGGTGAAATAATACCATTTATGATAACATAGATGAATCTGGAGAATATCATGCTAAGCAAAATAAGTCAGATGGAGTAAGTCTAGAGCCATATGAGTTCATTCACATGTGGGATATAAAACTGAAAGCAACAAATGAACAGCAAGAGAAGTGGACAAACAAAAATTCATAGACACAGAAAACTCTATGGTGGTTACCAAAGGGAAACAGGGTTTGGAGGGAGGAAAGGGTAAAAAGGGTCAAATACATGGTGACTGAAGGAGATTTGACCTTGGGTGGTAACACACAATGCAATATACAGATGATGTGTTACAGAATTGTACACTTGAATCTTATATAATTTTATTAACCAATGTTTCCCCAATAAATTTAATTAAATTTTTAAGTAAATTGAATTTAATACAAAGGAAAATAAAATATATTAAAATTTCTAAGACACATCACAAGTAGTGTTGAGTGTCAATTTTGCTAATTAAATTTACAAATTAGAAGAGAAAAAAAATTATCTGCTTAAGAACATTGTAAAGAAGAACAAAGCAAACCTAAACCAAGTAGAAGGAGGAAAATAAAATAGATAAAAACATAAATCAATGAATTTTAAAACAATGATAACTATGAAGACTGGTTTGGGATAGTTGTTTTAGTAAAGTCAGAGAATTTGCAAAATAAAATTATAGGATCAATGCAGCTAATGTAAGGATGCTGTGAAAGCCAGAGATCCTCTGTGGTTTACAGGCAGTTGTGACCAGCTGCAGCTACATAGCAGATTAGGATCAATGTCAGGCTCAAGTTATGATCATGAGGATATCAGAGTCTCTAAAGGTATTAATTAAATTAGCAGGCTCCAGAGGTCTTTGGCATCCTTATGAGAAAATTGATAGAATGAGACAATTTGAATAGATAAGCCCAAGACTGTTGAATCACAAAATTCCTTTTACCTCTCCTGCCGGGCACATGCAGTCCCTTCCCACTTACTGAAACTTCCCCTTTGCATGCACCTGCTCTGAAGGCAGTGTCTAGTAAAGTATTGCTGTTCTTCTCACATTTACCACCACATAATGTATCTAGGCTAATAACCAGAATCAAGTTCTAGCACATTTCTAGTGATTTGGAAAGCAATTCTATAAATGTGAAAGGAAGGCTATACCAGGAAATATGAACCAGTGAGCACGAGTGAATGTGAATAGTCATGAACCTATAAAGTGTTAGTTAGAGCAGGAGATGCAAAAGGTAAAGTTAAACGAAGAGAGAATTCATTCATATGAGGATCTATTACCCATGACCCAGGATATAAAATATTGGTGAAACTACTTGTAGCTGGACCTAATAATTTTATTTTCTGTATTTTAATTTAAAAATATATTTTATTGATTATGCTCTTACAGTTATCCCAAGTTTTCTCCCTTTGCCTCCTCCACCTAGTATCCTCTTTCCCTCCAGCAGTCCCCTGCCCTTAGTTCATATGCATGGGTCAGGCATATAAGCTCTTTTGCTACTCCGTTTCCTATACTGTTCTTAATGTAACCCTGTTTTGTACCTAGCAATTTGTATTTCTTAATCCCTGCACCCTTTCCTCTATCCTCCTCCTTCCTCCTCCCAACGATCCCATATCTATGTGTTCTCCATATCTATGAATCTGTTTCTGTTCTGCTTGTGTGTTTAGTTTGTTTTTCAGATTCAGCTGTTGATAGTTGTGAATTTTATTTCCATTCTAATCTTAATAGTTTTGATCTTTTTCTTAAATAAGTCTCTTCAACATTTCATGTAATAATGACTTGGCGATGAGGAACTCCTTTAGCTTCACCTAATCTGGGAAGCACTTTATATGCCCTTCAATTCTAAATGACACCTCTGCTGGACAGAGTAATCTAGGCTGTATGTCCTTGCTTTTCATCACTTTGAATACTTCTTGCCAGTCCCAGAATTCTAGCCTGTAGAGATTCTTTTGAGAAATCAGCTGACAGTCTCATAGGAACTCCCTTGCAGGTAACTATCTGCTTTCTCTTGCTGCTTTGAAGATTCTCCCTTCATCTTTAACCTTTGGATTTTTAATTATGGTGTGTCTTGGCATGGGCCTCTTTGCACTCATCTTGTTTGGTACTCACTGTACTTCCTGGACTTGTACGTCTATTTCTTTCATCAAATTAAGGACGTTTTCTTTCATTATTTTTTCAAATAGATTTCCATTTTCTTGCTTTTTATCTTCTCCTTCTGGCACCCCTGTGATTCAGATGCTCGCATGTTTGAATATGACCAAGATGCTCCTTAGCCTATCCTCAGTTTTTGGAATTCATTTTTCCTCTTGCTGTCCCGATTGAATGTCTTTTTCTTGTTATGTTCCAAATCATTGATTTGATTTTCAGCTTCATCCCTTCCACTGTTGGTTCCCTGTAAATTTTTATTTATACCACTTGGTGTGACCTTTATTTCTGCCTGGGTGATATTTATGCTGTTGAGGTATGTAACGAGTTCTTTGAGCACCCTGATAACCAGCGTTTGGAACTCTGCATCTGATAGGTTGCTTATCTCCATTTTGTTTAGTTCATTTTCAGGAGTTGTGTTCTATTCTTTTATTTGCAGTATTTTTTTGTTTTCTCAGTTTAGTAGCCTCCTTGTGGTTGTTTCCGTGTACTAGGAAGAGCCGTTTTAACTCCCTATCTTAGTAGTGTGGGATATTGTAGAAAAGCTCACCTGTAAGTTGTGTGGGGCAGAGCCTTAGGTAATTGCTAGAGTGTGGTATCTTGTGTCACTGCTCCGTGGCTCTGTGTGGAAGAGGGCTTGAAGAGAGAACAATGCCACTGCCTGGCCTCTGGATTTTCAGTCAGGAATAAGCTGTTTCTCAGCACTCACACCGAGGTCGATCACTTGAATTTATCCCCGTATGCCACTGGTATCCTTCCAGCTGTTGTCCTGGTGCTGAAGCCCAGACAGAATGGGTATACATAAGTCCTAAGTTGGTTGGAGGCTCTTTAAGAGGAGATTCCTGAGAATCCAGCAGTTTCTTTTGCCACCCCAATCCCCCCTGGTTTTTACAGCCAGGAGTTATGGGGATTTATCTTCTGGTGCTAGAATCCTGGGCTGGGTGGTCTCATGTGACACTGGAGTCCCTCACTCCTGAGGTATCTCTCCTGACTTTTTATCCAGAAGTGAGTGTGGGACCGTCTGTTCACTTCTCTGCATCTCTCAATGACTCTCCACACATCTCTGTGCATCTCCGTGTCTCTAACCCTCCTATCCTGGATAAATGTGGCTTCTTTATTTCTGTGGTTGTCAGATTTCCACAGAGCTCAGCCTTCTGACAATTCTGGGTGATATTGTTTTGTAACCTAGTTGTAATTTTGGCTGTGGTTGTGCAAGGAAGCAAGCTGTGTTTACCTATGCATCTATCTTGACCAGAAGTCTGATTTTATGGAATGGATCCTTGAAGCCTAATCATGACAACAGTTTATAGCAAATGAGGTAGAGATGCTATACATTTATTTGGCATAATATTGAGAAAGAACTCTGAAGCATTAAGGAGCTGGGGACGTTTACTCTGTAATACCTAAGTACAACCAATCTTTCTATTTTTATGAAATAAACCAGCAGGTTCTTTTTATATTCTTGGGAAGATGGTAAGAAGTGCCTTGAAAAAGGAGCTATCGGAACTTGGAGAAGCTGTTATGGCCATCTGCTACAGCAGGACTCTGCTATGATGTTAGGGTACCTCAAATCTGTGGGCATGATAGGATGGTGGCACAGCCTCAGGGGGCAAAGCTTTCCTGTGAGAATCAAGGGTGTTGTAACTATTGTAATGGCCAGCCAGATGATAGCTAATAAATGATGTCCCTAGGAGTTTGACAAGCGGGCATCTGACAGTGATATCCTTCCATTTGTGCTGGCAAGCAAGGTGTTGACAGTGCTGCAGTGGAAACGATAAAACTCAGAGAACTTGGAATGGTAAAAGTGCCATGTAATTAGTATAATTGTTGGATAAACTCTTTACAGAAAATGTGACATTATTGTATACAAAACAGTGCTGTTTTATGGCCATTAGTATATACAAAATTGTTCTCAAATTATTGCTTTTTAATGGTCAAATGTATACCCTCACCTATTTATTTAAGTTTCACTGATATCACTTTGAAAGTGCTTTAAAATGTCTTAAGAATAAGGACAGTATTGAAAATTGTTATCATCTAATTTATTTAGAATAGCTACACTTATATACTTTGGTCTTGCTTATGAACAAATACCACTCATCAATTCTGTGGACAGTGAGACATAGACATAACCATGACTGGCTTATTTTGGGTACCCTGATACCTGGGGCCTTCAAAAAGTTATTTTTAGAAATGGGCAGGTATGTAAATTTACACTCAAGTGTGAAACTGTGTTAAGTAATTAAGTGTCTAACTATCCATTGCTGACAGAAACATTGAGATTGTATGTAGACAAATAAATAATGGGAGAGAGTCAGCTGTAGTGGTTCACTGAAAATGTCCCTGCCCCTGTTGTTCCACTGTAATTTATATTTATGGAAATGTAAATGGTGACCTAGTGGTGATCACCTCTCAGTAGAAATTGAGATGTCAATATTAAATGTATTGTCTTTTATTCATTATTTTCCTTTTGTCCTCTCAGATAAGATTTATAAAATTTCATCATCTGAAGATTTTTAACTTAGCATCCAAGTAGGAAATAAAAATCTGATATTCATACAATGCATGAAATCACCATATAAAAATGTTGTTGGAATACTGTAGAACATTTTGGTCAGAGGTGTCAAAAGCAACAGAATCTTATGGAATTCAGTGTGAAACTGCAGGAAAATCCATGAATAGGAATTAACCTGTCAGCTCTGTAGGAAGCTAAGAGATGGACCTTAACTAATTACTGCTTCTCCTAAATTAATTTTAAAAACTAAAGGAAAACCAATAATTTGTGCTGAGAAATCCCTTTGCCACTATCTGCTGTGGCACTAGTTAGAAGAGTTGCCATCTCATGCAAAGATCCTTGCAACTAATCACTCACTCACTCACTTATGGTCTGAGGAGTGTGGTCAGAACTAATGCATGACTTCTGAAGTCTTCTCCAAGAATTGGGAGCATTTCAATAAATACTGGCATAGAGTCTCAGCTGGAACAAGAAGAAAACTCAATCCATCCAAACAAAGGTTTCTGAGACATTTGACCTTTGTGTTGACCAGAAGAAAAAAATTTAACCAGCACTTGTACCCAGTAATTGGCCTCACCTTATTCTCTAACAGAGCAGAACACCAAGACGGGACTTTGCTAAATGGCACGTTATTTTATGAAGAGCCCTGATCAAGGTCATTTACAAGAAACAGCAAGCCAGCACTTGGGATTGTAAAAATCAAATGAATTTCATTGTTCCTTTAAATGTTATTGATACTTCTTCAGCTTTTGCGTCTCGTAGAGTTGAAATAACAAAAACTTTCTGAGATGCATCAATTTTAACTCCCCTTTAAACTCTAATTTTACCTTGATTTCTTTTTCTTTTAAAGAAAAACTTTGTTTCCATTCAGGCTCTCTGAAGATAGCAGTAGAAACCATTGTACTAAAGAGTATCTCACAACTTTTGGTATTTAACTAGAGTGTGGGCAGAAAGCCAAGGAACTTGTTCCTGCTGTGCGAAGGTGAGGGTGATTGTCATATTTGGGCCTTGTGTTTGGGATGGGGAGTGAAGGAGGAAGAGAGTCAGCACCCATTGTTTGTGGAGCAGTCCGTGCTTAGGAGAGAGAGCTGCAGTAAGTTGTGTGGTGCTGTCTGTCACGTGACCTGGCTCTGCTCTAGGCCTGGAGACCAGGTCAGCTCTGCAGCTCCAACATGTCCTCATTTCTGTGTGTTAGCGTTAGACGACCACTGCCCGGCAGCTGAAGTTCTACTCCTTTTCCATCACTTTTCCATAGTTTTAAGGCATTTCTGGGTAATGATTAGATTTCTTATAGGTATAAAAGACAGATGATTTGCTTTGTCACAGCCTGTCTCACCAAGGACTAGCTGACGAGGGCTTTGACTAGCCTCGTTCCTCTCCTGGTGGAATCTAAACTCAGAGAAGAAGTTTTTTTCCATACACTTGATAAAAATCTCCTTTTAATATAAGAACATGTTTACATTTCTATCAAAAGAAAATACTAATTTCTAACTGATAATTTGATTTCAGTTTTGGGGTTCATAATGAGACCACATATCTGTAACTTGCTTCCCTTGTTAAAAATGGGTAAAAATACAAAGAAATATAGGTCTTTGTTCTGAGAAGCAATAATTAATTTGGAAATGGATCCTGATATCCTTCTCCTCTTCTTGAGCTATTACATTCTGAGATGATCATTTTTAAATACCTCACTGTGGGAATAGGCAAATATTCTTTGAACAGAACCTAAAATGCTTTAAGCAAAACATACTTGAAAAATTTGATGTTAATAAAATTAAAACTTCAGTCAAAGATAACACTAAAAAAGTGAAAAGACAAGGCAGAGAATGGGAGATTTTGAAATACAATGAACATAACTCAGATCTAGAATACACAAAATTCCTGCAAATTTCTTAGAAAAAAGAAAACAAATGAGAAGAAAGAATATATATATATCTTAGAGACACTTCACAATAAAAGATATCCAAACAGCCAATAAACATTTGAGAAAGTTCTTAAAGACATTCATTAGTCATTAGAAAAATCAAAATCAAAATCATGATAAAATACTGCTATATTCCAAAAATAGTTAAAGTGAAAAAATACTCTTATGCATTCTGCCGGGAGTATAAATTTGTACTTCTTCACAAAATTGTTTTGCATTATCAACAGTAGCTCAGATTGTGACCTGGCTGTCCCAGTGAATGTAAAGATCTTTGAGGATCTCAGCTTACTGTGAAGGAGACCTCTCAATGCAGTAAACTAGGCCAGTGATAGGGCTCAACTCCCTTGTTTCCTCTGTCTCAGGATAACTGTTCTGTACCACTTATTGTTCAATGTCTTAACATCGTTGCTTTAATCTCTCACCAATTTTGAGTTTTCAAGGCAGGTGCTTAAACTGGTCCATATTTATTCATCTTGGCTGAATGTGCACCTTTTCATTGGCCCCCTGCTGTGTTCATCTCATCTTCCTGCTGGCTCACACATGTCACTGTGGTGGCCCTGGTGGGACACCTGTGGCATAACACCTGTCTCAGTTCCAGAAATGTGCCAATGATCGGAAACACTTTTAACTCCTAAGTAGATGGTCTTTTTTTAATTTTTAATTTTTCCAGGGGGTAGACCAGAAATTGAAGAATTTTTCCTTTCACATGCTTGATAAAAATTCTCTTTATTGTAAACACATGCATACATTTCCAAACTGATAACAAGATTACAGTTTGCAGATTTGTACCCAGGACCCATATCTGTATTTGCTTTCTTTGTGTTTTTATATGCTGATGACATATAGGGATGCACAACAGCATGGAAAAAGGCACAGAAACCATAAGAAGGGCCAGTCAGAAATGAAGAATAAAATACCTAAAATGAAAAACAAACTGGGAGGAATAAACAGTAGGCTGAATGAAGCAGAGGATTGAATTGGTGTTTTAGAAGACAAGGTAGAAAAAAGAAAAAGAAATTTTTAAAAATGAGGATTGTTCAAGGGACTTCTAGGGACAACATGAACTGCAACAACATCTGCAGCATAAGGGCGCCAGAAGGATGAGACAGAAAGGAAGGGGTCCACGGACAGATAGATATAGATATAGATATAGATGATATAGGTATAGAATAGATATGAGTATAGCTACAGATATATTTTTTTTCTGGGAATGAAATTAGTTTAAGACATGAAACCATGAAACAATATAGAGATTTGAGGCACTGAAAATTTGACCTTAGGATCCCAGAATATGAGTGGAATGGGAGTCATGAGGGACGATGCTTACATATTGTTTATTAGGTAAACATAGGCAGAGAGCCAGATGGCACTGAACCATTTATACCAGGTAAGAATTCTAACTTTCCACCCTGGCTGGTGTAGTTCAGTGGATTGAGTGCGGGCCTGGGAACCAAAAGATCATGGTTCAATTCCCAGTCAGGGCACATGCCTGGGTTGCAGGCCAGTTCCCAGCAGGGGACACATGAGAGGCAACCATACATTGATATTTCTGTCCCTCTCTCCTTCTCTTCCCCTCTAAAGATAAATAAAATCTTTAAAAAGAATTTTAACTTTTCTCTTGAGAAATGAAAGTGGTGAGAGAGAATGTTTAATAGGTAAAGATAGAACAGATTGCATGGGACCATTTACACCATGAAAGCACCCGTACTTTCCTCTTGGGAAGCACTGAAGTGTCTTAAGCAGTAGGGTATGACATAAATTTCATTTTAGAAAACCACAGTGGCAGTAACACAAAGAATGGAGATGGCTTTGGGCAGAGGCGGCACAACTAGAGGTGAGAAATCATTTGAACATTGCTACTATTATCAAGCCAAGAGATGACCTGGCTTGAATTAGGCTTGAGCAATGGAGAGCTGAAGAAAGGACCACTCTGAGAGATGTTAGGCAGATCCTAGGGACAGAAGCAGAGCACTAATGGGATGCACAGGAGAATCGTAAATGGTGATGATGATCATAAAAGATTATAGAGAGCTCACTTAGGTATTGCACTAAACACTTTGCATAATCCAATGTATTTATGTTTAACCTTAGTGTGTTGACCAGATAGATGGCTATTCCATTCATTATTCAGTATACTTGGGGAAAAAAACAAGTTTATAGGATATACCCCACATCTCTCAGTAGATAAGTCAGACATCTTCTCCAAAACTTGTTTTCTATTAACTGAGTATATTAATTCCTACTGTGAAAGATTAACATGATATTTAAAGAAGACAAACAACAGCATGGGCCATGACACATAGAGAATACTCAAAAAAGTATTATTGGTTTCCCTCTCTTCTTTTTAACCTTTAATTTGAAAAATGAACCTACAACAGGAAGTGCTTTTTTGGGGGGGGGGGGTGGGGAAAGAAAGTACTTTAATCATAATATTAATATGCTAATATTATACCATAGTTATAAAATTGGTGTTCATGATGGTTCAGCCATTGCTACTGGATATTTTTGATTTGCATTTTGCTGAAATTCTATTGAAACAATAAATTAGAAACTCGGTTCTGTGCATTTTGAGTTTGAAGCTATAGCAAAGCTACTGCAGTATTATATCCCAGTAGCCACAGGACACATTTACTATGCTTATCTCAGAGACTTTTCTCCTTTTTTCATAAGTCAAAGGACAGCTTTGGATTAGACTGAACCACTAGGAAGCTTCAATATCTTACTGAATTTGTGATTCCTTCCTTCCTTCCTTCCTTCCTTCCTTCCTTCCTTCCTTCCTTCCTTCCTTCCTTCCTTCCTTCCTTCCTTCTTCCTATATATCTTTGGCTTAACGTCTCATTAACCATGTCAGTCACTATTGTACTCACTAAACCTTTCATTTAAATTTACCAAACAGTCAGCTGGTATGAAAATATGAGATGCTATAAAGCATCCTCGCTGGGTGAATAGCAGAGCTTAATTGTGCAGAGCATGGATTCAATCTCCCTTAAAGTACTTCTGCCCTGTCTGTGATGGCTTGCTATTATTGCCAAGTAAATTATGTCTGTGTCTCTAGCACATGAAAATGCTAAGAATGTGGTACATCCATTTTGTTCATTTATTGCTGAAATGCTTATGACCTTGGCAAAGGACATACTGCTATTTATTTTATTTTTTTACAAATAATACTCTTCCATCTTCTGCAAGGCTCTGGAGGGGAGAGAAAATGTCCTATGGGAGCCCTAAGGATTACCAACTCACCACTGAGATCTTAGCCACCCCCCTACTGGCTTTTAGTTCTTCACAGATGGCCAGACACTCCTAAAATACCGAGTGTTCATCCAGATTACAATACCTATCTCGGAGCCTATGCTGTTATTCTGACCACAAAGTGACCAGTTATTGTACTGTTATCATCAGTGACTAAATCACACTCACAACAGTGTTTTTCTGCAAACATCCAGATCACAAAAATCGTGTACTGAAGGCACACGGTGAGTTGGCAACTCCACATTCCCTGGGATGGACATTGCAGAGGACACGAGATTTCTGGGGGAGAGGCAATATCATAACTGCCAGAGATTAGAAAGAAAAAATTATTCCTGGAGACAGCTGACTCAGCAATATTTTCATTGATACTACTGGGAAGTGTCAAGTGTAAACTATCATATATATGTTGAAACATGCAGGCAGCCATGATGCATGCATGTATTCAGCTAGATATTTATAGATTTAGTGGTTACAATCCTGTTAAACAACTTCTCTCTCATGAGCAACCTAACCTCATGATTACCCCTATTTTGAGCACAGAATCAGCTTCATTTTACTTTATTCCCAAATGGAAAGTAATCAGATTTTTGCATCAAATAATTGTTATACATTTTCGTAAGAAAAACAAAACTGTATATTCACTTTGGTTTTTATTATTATTGAATCAAACTACATATTTCATCAAAACTTCATTTTAACCAAGACTATCTGACCTATCGATGATACTTTTGCTCTGGATTATTAATCCTTTGGGTATTTGATGACCGAGTGAAGGAGAAAGAGCATGAAAGTGATCTTGCTGCTGGTATTAAAAAAAACTACTTTGTGTAGATACATTTTAAACAACTAATTGCCAATGATGTTGCAGGCAGGCTGAGTTCTTGTTTTAATCCAGGAGAATTTAGTCCCAATAAGGAGAAGCAACTTGGGTTCCTGCTAAAGGCAAAGGTGTTTTTGGAAACGACACCCCATGGAGCACATGGAGCACCCTGGGTTGGTGTTTTTTCCCCTTTCAGTCTACAGAAATAGTCTTGCTACCATATGCCAGCATGAAACTTCACAGCCAATGTTCACAAGGCACATTTGAGATAGATGGAGTGAAAACAAAATATTGAAAGAAATAAAACAATCAGGCAGTTTTTCCTTAAGTGAACATGAGTAGAAACAATTCTAGAGGTGGTAAGTGGAATCACTGTATATTTAGTAAAACTGCCATCTTATAAAAACTATACTTCTCCTAATTTCTTAGTCTAAGATATGAATAACTGCTAATAAATCTACCCAGCATATAAACTAATTTTCTGGGTTTCGCAGATGAGTTCCTGATTTTGTGAGGAAGTCAATTACATTTTCTATTGTGTGGCTTAACAATAGATCTTTCATATTGTAGCTCTACAATGACTGCATTTTAATTATATTTCCCTCAGGTTTATAAAAGTATAATTAAAATATATGCTATAGAGTGCAGAGTCTCAATTTTCAGTAGTGACATTACTATCATGTTAAGATTTAAAGGAAAATGAATCAGCAGAATTTTATTTCACACATGTCCTGTGGTATGTTTTATAAAATTATATATTTAAAAATAGGATAAAATGGCACTTAGGGGTGGGAATGATGGAAACCAATTAAAATAGTCACACCTGTTGGCAAAATGAAGCTAAATGTTTTACATTATAGATTCTAAAAATTGGCTAGTATCCTGTTCTATTAAAAGTATATTGTTTCTTTTAAAGGTATATTGTTTTCCTTTCAATTATAAATTATGTCACTAATACTCTTATTTTAAAAAGTACATTAAAACACCATATACTTTGAAAGAGCCTCAAAAATGCATTTTTCAGCAGTCTAAAAAGACCTTTTTAATTTAAAAGAGGTTATTATACAAAATTCATTTCAGAACTGACCTATAAAACTTACGGGACAATGTGAGCAAGTCTAAGTCAAGCAGGTCATATACGGACCGGCCAGGAAAAGCATATTATAGCTGTTTATGCAGCTCAGGGGAGTGGCATAGATGCTGTTTTACAGATTCCTTCCTCTTGGCTACCTTAATGGTGCGTGGAATAGCACATAGTAGCTTAGAGGGAAAAGCAGATTTAACATACTTGTGCGGAGGAAACATTTCTTTGATTCTTTTTTGGGGGAGGAACATTTATTTATTTTTAATTATTTTATTGTTGTTCAATTGCAGTTGTCTGCATTTACCCCCTGCCATTCCTCCCCTACCCCAGCCATCCCCACCTTCCTCCCCTGCTTCCACCCTGCCTTGGTTTTGTCCCTGTGTCCTTTACAGTTGTTCCCGAAAACCTTTCCCCCTTCCCCCCATTATCCCCTTCCACCTCCCCTCTGGTTATTGTCAGATCATTCTTAATGTCATTGTCTCTGGTTATATGTTGCTTGCTTATTTGTTTTGTTGATTAGGTTCCAGTTAAAAGTGAGGTTATGTCAAAAAGCCTGTAAGTCTGGTCCCTGCATTAAGGCAAAATACAGAAAACCATCTCTTCACCAACAGGGCCTTTTCCTCTTGGACTTTATAGGAAGGTCTCTTTTTCTAAAATCCTATTCAATTAGTTTTTGCAAGATTCTAAAGTACTTTTAATGTCCAAAGACCTAGTGTCCTGGTGTTTATAAGCAAAGAAAAGGAAGGATTTATAGATGAGGCTGTATTTCTTTGCAACTTGCTGGATTCTGTGTGTATAAGATAATGTCACTGACTAGGAAGCAAAATAAAATTCTGAGCATTATCTTCAAAGATTTTGTGAAAGGATTTGCCTGGCTCTGTTATGAAGAATGTGGGCTGGAGGTGTTATCACACACAATATAAATGCATCAAGAGATTTGCCAACAGATTCAGTGACAATTGTATCAGCCAATATATGCTACTCACGAAACCTGACACATATTTTGTCCATATTGTTAATCATCATAGCTCAGAATCCCTTCACTTTTTCAAAACTGTGGAATTTTTAATCAAAATGCTTCGAAGCTTCTGTAGTAAGTCAAATAAAGTCACAGTTATACAAGTGATTTGTAGATTGTAAAGTTATGTATATATATATTTTTAGTTATTATTAAGCCATGTAACGTGCATAAGGGTGTAATTCCAAACCGTTGACAACCTTGGGTTCATACCCAGAGATTCTGATGAGATCAGTCTGGAGAGTAGCTGGATGTCAGATCTCTGGGCAATTTGAACATGAACTTAATGTCTTCACTTGCTTTTTGCTGCAGTGCAACCTTGTGGTGGCCCCTTCTCCCTCACTGGGGAGACATGTTGGCTTTTCATTAAACCTGAAGTCAAGTTTCACATCCATAGAAAAAATAAAATAAAGAAGGAGGACCTCATTATTTTGTACACAGTTATTTGTCTATGATGTTTCCGATCCCTGCAACAACTAGAAATAATTGTTATTCACATTTTAAGAGTGAGAATCTGAAAATCAGAGAAGTTAAAAAAAATTTCAAGTTCATATTGGTAGCCAGTACAGAACTGGGAATTCAACCCAGCTGTATTTGTCCTCACACATAACCAAGGCATTTTGACTGTATCATACTACATTTGTGATTTTTTAAATTTATCTTTGGAGGGGAAGGGAAGGAGAGAGGGAGAGAAATATCAATGTATGGTTGCTTCTCGTGTGTCCCTGCTGGGAACTGGCCTGCAACCCAGGCATGTGCCCTGACTGGGAATCGAACTGCAATTGTCTGGTTCATAGGCCCGTGCTCAATCCACTGAGCTACACCAGCCAGGGCCTACATTTGTGATTTTAAAACAAAGTATACATGATACTTCAGTTTCCTGGATAAAATAAAAAAACCAAATGTTTCAAAAGGCAAGACTTCATTGTTGTATATATTAATGCAATATGAATTACTATAATCATTTTCAGAAAGGCCTTTGAGAAATCTGTGAAAGCTATTCATAGGTGTCTTATATAATAACTAACAATACCTGTATACTCACCCTCTGGTGATTCACTCCTAGGCACTTCATTTACTTACCACAGGAATGTTATAAGATAGAAGCTTTTATTATTCTTGTTTTACAAAAAAATATTTTTGAACAAATGCTTGGAGGGTTTAATGAACTACCTGAAAGTAACACAGGAATTCAATGGCAGAACTTGATTCAAACCCATCAGCCTGCAGTTTGACCCTACCTTTTTTTTAACCTAGTGATTTTGTATTTATGAACATGTCCTAAGAAAATAATTAGAATTAAAATAAACTTAGTTCAATGTTCTTTCTTAGTGGTTAAAAGTAGAAGAAAAAACCCATAATATTCAATAATAGAACAGTCAAGTAAATTATGGTAAACTAAATAGGTGCAATAAAATAGTATATACCTATTGAAAATAATGTTTATAACAACTGTAAATATGGATAAACATTTATGAGGTTACTTCTGCATAGGATGTAGAAAACTGTAAAAAGTCTCTTCATTGGCAACAAGCAAAGTCCAGAGAGTCTGTAGAATTAACATTTTCTTGAGCCCGTCAAAGAGCTGAGGCTACAACTCCTGAATCAGGTTCACTGATCCCCAAGAACGGACATGCCGTTCCTAGTGGTAGGGGGCATGCAACATGTCTCGCCTTGGGCAGAGCAGGGTAGAAAGAGGTGGCTGCTGCGCAAGTGAGTAAGAAATGAACTAACATTTTAGTACCTTTTTAAAAGTCAGTTGTGTCCAACGTCTAAGTTTGGATGTTATGAAACCCCCAGGTAAGCATGGTTCACACTCACTTGAATGTACTTCTCTACCAGTATCTACCAGATACTCAGTGCCATGCATGACACCAGCAAAAGCTTATTAAGTTTTGTTTTGTTGTTATTGAATGGGAGGGAGACAAGAAGAGAGAGTCAGTTCAGATGATTATTAACCATACATATTAGCTATCATTAATATTATCTATTATAATCTTATGCAAATCATAGCATTCCATGATTTTGGTGTTTGCTCCTAATTCACATCTTATCACCTCAAGTAGCAGAATTAGTGGTACCTGCCTTAATCAAGAAATAATATTGACCCTTTTTAAAGTCTTTAGTTTTTAGAGCAATTTTAGGTTCATAGCAAAATTAAGGGGGGGAAACAGAAATTTCTCATATGCTTCCAGCGCCCTCACAGGCATAGACTCCCCATTATCAGTATCACATACCAAAACAGTAAGATTTCCCCAAGGATGAACCTACATTGTCACATCGTAATCACCCAAAGTCCATGATTTACATCGTGGTTTGCTGCTGCTGTTCTATGTACATCCTGTCTAATGATGTGTAGCCATCCTTGTATCATCATACAGTGTGTTTACTGCCCTACATTCTTTTTCACTGCACCTATTCATCCCTCTCCCTCACAGCTCCTGGCAGCCATTGACCTTTTCACTGTTTCATAGTTTTGGCTTTTCCAGAATATCCTATAGTCAGAATCATACAGTGTGTAGCCTTTTCAGATTGGCTCCTTCACTTACTAATGTGCATTTATGGTTCCTCCATATCTTTCCATGGTTCAAAAGCTTGTTTCTTTTTAGTACTAAATCAGATTCCACTTTCTGAATGTACCATTTTTTATCCATTCACCTGCTGCAGGACATTTTGGTTGTTTCTACGTTTCGGGAGTTATGAGCAAAGCTGCTATAAATATCTGCGTGCAGATTTTCAAGTGGTCATGCATTTTCAACTCCTCTGGGTAAACACCGTGTAGCACAATTGCTGGATCTGTTAAGTTTTGTGATAAACTGTCTTGCAAAATGTCTGCATCATTTTGCATTTCCAGCAGCAATGTGTGAGGATCCTGGTGGTTCCAGATCCTCATCAGCACTCAGGGTTTGGATTCTGGCCATTCCAGTAGATGTGTAGTAGTGTGTCACTGTTGTTTGAGATTGTGTTTCCCTGATGACATGTGATGGGGAACATCTTTTTATATACTTTTTTACCATCTGTGTATCTTCTCTGGGGAATATTGACTTCTGTTTAAACTATTTTTATTGAAATCTATCCAGAAAGGAATTAGATACTAAAAATATTAAGTACATATACACTACATATTCCATATTCTACAGTGGATTTTTCTCAGTTCACAGGAAAAGGCAGACAGTGTAATGAAACGATTATTTATGATTTTAATTGCAACATGCATGTTGTGATCCGGCTACATAAACAGTTAATTATCCATTGATTTAATTCTGGAACTCCTTGGTGTAGTTTCACAGGAAGGCTATATCATTTTTCAAACATGTCACTTCTCTGCTGGTGAGTAAAATTGTTTCACACAGCATATGGCAGGAAGACCTTCCTTTTAGGAAGGCTAAGGTAATTTTTCCCATTTAACTACACTTATGTGATAAAGAAAATATGTGTAGATATACAAATAGATCACTCAAAAGGGAAGGCAAACATACACACACACACACACACACACACGATACACAATATTATACCAGCGTGTATTTTCTTGAGCTAAAGCTTCCTTAACAAAGACTTTGGATAACATTGTTTTTTTGCTATCTGTATACAATATTTAGAGATGGTGGGATGTTGCCAAATCAGATGACAGTAAGTTGTAGTTTGTCACATTCATTGCATCTTGGAGATAGGTTTGACTTAATCTTGACTAGCTTGACTGGTATAAAATAAATCTTCAGAATAAAACTGAATTGACTGTGCCTGTGTTTTTACAAAAGCATTTTCAAAATGAAATTTGACATTTTCCCCTTCTCCCAGGGGTGGCAGTTTGCTAACTGGTTATCATCGCTGTTTAATGAAACTTAGGCTTTCAAATAAAGAAACTAATTACTATATAATTTTAAGAGGTTTTCATTTTCTACCCCATTTCCCTCCTCTCTCTAAATCCCACATCATATATTCAATGTGGGAGAATAGAGTTACATTCATTTATAATGGATAGAAACACATTCTGGCAATAAGGTATTTTCATAAAGTGTAAAAGTAAGTAACAGAGAAGTGTATTATCAGTTTCTCAGGAATCTAGGCTGGGGTCAAGTCAGAGAAATAAGTGAGTGGCATGGGTTCCTGTGTGACTTGTAACCAACAGAAACCAAATATACCCTTGGCTTCTTCGAGCTGACAAAAAAGGGGGAGGGATTTGGAGGAACAAGTAGGAAGGACACAGGGATGAGAACTAAGGGGGGTGGAAATGGGAGGGAGGTGGGGAGCACGGGGGGGGGGAGGCTGGGATGGGAGAAATAAACAGGAAACTGTACTTGAAAAATAACTAAATAAAATTAATTAAAAAATAAATTCTAATTCTGGCTATTCATCATTGAAGAAACAGGAACTCCAGGGAAATGTGATTTAAGGCCACAATTAATACAGTTCAACTTGTTGAACTCTTGACAATGTTGAAGTTGCCCCAAGTGCTTGTCGTATTCTTATGTAGTTCTTTCAGTAAAGTAAAATAAAGGATTGGCTATTTTGTGATTTTTTTCTTCCTTCACAGACACTATCAGGAGGTAAGGGTGTGTGTGTGTGTGCGCTGTATTTGTATGTTTGGGGGAATAGAGACAAAGTTTTTAATGAAGATCTACAAAAATATTTTCTTTTAGTAGATATGTTGCAATGCAAATACTGTAAACCTCATTTAAAGAATTTCTTTACACATAGAAAACTTGCTCAAATGCCACATCCACAAAATTACTCAAGTGCCGTATCTACAAAGTAAAAGGGTCTATTGAACGTTCTCCCCCAAAAATCAAATAATTAGAAATATTTGGTTTTTTCCTTATGAATGTGAGGTGGATGAAAGTGATGGGATTACTCTCGTGTCTAGCCATTTTCAAACATATGGCAAGAATCAGGAATCCATTACCATGAGGCACATTTACTGGAATGAAACCCAAATCACTTTTGACCCTGTTTCAAGATAGCCTAGAATTTTGCATCTGCTTTGTAAGGCAGTCTTAAGAAGGCATTCTGGCAGAGTGTCTAAAGAACAGCATGAGAATTCTGATAAAAGGCTTAAGGATGACTTTTCCTCTGACTATGAACAGTGTTTTATACTGAATAATAGTTGAGTAAGATATAAACCTCTAATGTTTTACAATGTAATTAGAATTTGTTAGTTCTTTTGCTGACGTATGCTTTGTAAATACCTTTCAGAAATGTGTTCCCACTCTTACCCTTTTTCTAATGAGAAGTGATTAAATTCAACAGAGCTGCAAAATTCTGTATTTTTTAGTCTTGTCTAGCTTTAGCCTGATGGAACTTTTGAAAAATTTCATTAAGGCAATGATTTTTTTGTCACTGTAATCAAATAACTAATAGCATTTCTATTTAAAAGTGCTTATGGTTTGTAAATTTAAGTTACCGCTTGTAGAGAGTGGTGCCTAGTATGCGACTCTCCTGTTTATTTCAGATGCTTGCATCTGGGTATGAACTATTCAATGCTAAATACAGTAAAGAAGCTGCAATTATGTGTTATGCCTGATTCATTATACATCTTCATTCTGAAACATTAAGCCACAGAACAAAGTGCTTTCTCAGAGGGTCTAGCCATCTGCATTGCACTCCAGGTTGGCAACAGTGGGTGTAAAAGGTAATATGATGATATTGAAAGTGGGATTTGTTTCAGGCATGATGAATTACGAAAATGACCATCTGGCATTAGTTCATTGCTGCTTGTACCTATCATTTTTATTGAGACCAGGAAAGAGATGGGTGTCTTCAACCAGAGAAGCAGAGGCAGCCATCAAACGCAGCCTCCAACTCCCATTCTCTGGTTTTTGCACATTCTCCTTTTCTTTTTCTTCCCTGTGGTTCTTCTTTTTCTGTGATTTCCTTCCACTCCCTCCCCCTTCTTCCTCAAACACAAAACTGTGTGTGTGATTGGGAGGATTGGGGGGCCGTCATCTGGCTCTATTTTCCACCCTGACTTGAAGTCCTGGGTGGTTGTTGGTAGCGATTTCACAGCAATGTATTTATCCTAAAAGTGGTTATCACCTTTCCGCAACCAAAAACCCACATGTGAAAACCACATCCACAAAAGAAGTTTCATTCGGAGGAAACTTCACCTCTACACTTTACTGCTTCTTCTTAGTCCCCTTGTTAGCAAATGAGCAGCTTGTATGTCTCTTTTAGTCTCATCTTTGGAAAAGAAGAGTTGAGAACTTTGGCTTTTACTGTTGACATACATTACAGAAATACCTGAGAAGTGATTTTTCATTTTCTTCCAAACTTGAAGTTCTTCATCCTATGAACTCATCAGCTATAAGTGGTTTCCTCATTTTTTAATTTTATTTTATTATTTTATTTTTCATATGAGCATATAGATTACAAGTATGCCTTTTTAGGATACATGATCTGTATATTCAGCTATAAGCCATCTTTTATTTTTAAAATTAATAAATAGTTTAATGAGTTCAGTGGACATGAGCCTATCAGCAGAGACATCTGCACACAGCTAAGCTGCTTTTCGAAGTCCCGTCTCTATGTTACTAGAAAAGAACTTGGCGGGATGTATTATCATTCGCAGTGTGCACTGCAGGGAGCTCCGTTTTCTGAATCATGGTGTTACCCAGTTTTGTCACAGATAGAACTGGTAGGATCTAGGAGTAATGAGATTATTTCTCAACTTTTTCAACACAGTCTTCCACTCTTGCTGTTTGGCTCCCAGTGGTCCCTCCTCCCGCCAGCCAGTCTACTTTGTCACTGTAGGGAAGGAAAGCCAGATTTTGCACCATTAGACATCTTTATTTTGTCATCTAACTATCACCTGCTGGCCCATATCTTTTTGATGTGCCAAGCCCAGCTTTTTGAACTCAGAAGTCTCCTTGATTTTTCCCCTCACCAATGTATATGATGGAAAAATCAGAAAAGATTTTAAGAATGCTATCTTGCTATGAGTTATAAGAAATGCATTTAGATTCTTAGGAAAAGTTCCTATTTTTACTGGGTTATTTCTCTCTCCTTATCCCTGTGACAAATATGTGCTTCTTGGAGTAATAAAGACTTCTAATTCAATAGGCCGTGGTTTGTGAGGCAATGGTGAAAGTCTAGGAAGAAACAGCTTATGAACTGAGCATCAGATCCCCTGCCCCATTAACAATGTCATATAACCCAGAGAGCTAAGGGAATCACCCTTCAAGAATGTCTCCTTGCTGCTCATCCTGAAGAAGGAAGAATTCTACAATTTAGGTAGATTGATCTCTAAAAGTTTGATGGCAAATAGTTACTTAACTTCCAACTTAATTCTTCTTTATATTATACAAATAAATTACAATGTTCAAACAATATTATTTTTATTGCAAATAATCCATTAGGAAAAATAAAAATTATAGGCTCTTTCTACAGTATATATTTAGTAAACAATGCTTAATTGATTTGTCAAGTAAAATTAGAATAGGAGTATAATGCTTAAAAATTCTGAAGTTTTTATTAGATCCTAATAAAGATTCTAATATTTCTCCTGAGGTTGGGGCATAATTTCCAGGTGAAGCAATCACAGAGAGATAGACTCTAAAGAATAATTTCACATTTTTACATATATAATATTATATTTACAAGTCCATGGAGTGAGCAATACAGTAGTTTCTAAGTTCTCATGCTGTAAACAAAGAAACCTTAAATTCAGGTGAAGAAAAAGTATTCGCTGCAAAAGTTTTCAAAGATGAAATACACTAGGTCTCCTACTTATATTCATCTTTCTTTTTTAAAAAAAAAGTTTATTTATATATCTTTAGAAGAGAAGGGAAGGAGAGAGGGAGAGAAATATCAATGTATGGTAGCCTCTCGTGTCCCCTGCTGGGAACTGGCCCCTGCTGGGAACTGGCCTGCAACCCAGGCATGTGCCCTGACTGGGAAACGAACCGCGATCTTTTGGTTTGCAAGCCCGCACTCAATCCACTGAGCTACACCAGCCAAGGCTACTTATATTCGTCTCTTAATTGTATATTATTAATGTAGAATATACACTAACCCCATTTATAAACCTACACCTTATTGACTTCTTTTCAGAATATTGCTGGCAAGTAACAAAGGTAACTAATGGACTTCTATTTTATCACCTTTCTCTTTCCATCAGAGTGATGACTAATCAAATGATTAAGACATTGGCAGCAGGTAATAAATAAAAATAATAATACATAAACTGAATGATCAGGAATCTAATTATTGAAAGCAAAACCCAGGGGATCCAACTTATGAATTGCAGCTCCTCTTTATGATACTCTCTGTAGCTGTCACCTAACAGAATGAACACATGGAAAATCCTGGTTCTGTTCCTCCGCAAAGACACAGGCGCTATGAAAGGCCTGGGCAGCCTTGGAGATGTTTGGAATCATGTTTATTTCTCTGATGATTTTTTCCCCTCCCCTCCCAGAATCACTCCCCAGCGTTCCTTGGTTTTCTGTCTTCAAACTCAATTTATTCCACTACCGTAATGTTCGCATCTGTTTCCACTGTCTTCACACCATACAAAGCTCCTTTTACCTCTCATGAACAAATTAATGCAGTAACTTCTTAACTAGTTCTTTCTCCATGTTCTTACCATGCCCATCTCTGTCCTTTATCACCATTGATGTAATCTTTCTAAAATAGATGTCAGAAAAAAATAACAGGTGTCAGAAGACTTCCCTACTTAAAAAAATAAAAGAATTTTAAATCTTCCCCATTAGCTATTGACTAAAGTCCAAACTTCTTAGTAAAGGCATGTAAGAGCTCTGTGGAATATTTACTTCATATGCATTTTCCATAAAGACTTCTGCAGTCCTTATTTATGACAATAAATTACTAATTTTTTAATTTAAATTCATTTATTTAATTGTATTTTCCCTATTACCATTTATCCCCTTTCTACCCTCTTTTGCCCCCACCCATCCCCCTCTGTCCTATAATCACCACAATGTCATCCATGTACATGAGTTCTTTGTTTTTGTTTTTTTTTATTTTGCTCAATCCCTTCACCCACTCAACCCCTCACAGAGTTGTCAGCCTGTTCTCTATCTATGATTCAATTTGTGCTTATTTGAACATCATAGTTTACTTTGTATTATAACTACTTTGGTTATTATATACCATGCTCACATGCCCACTAAATGTAATCTGTTTATATATTTTTGAATCTGCCAAATTACATCTTGAAGGTTCTAACATATAGTTGAATTTATATGTCTTTGTGTGTACATGAGTGTATTCCAGATGATGAAATGAAAAGTTCGTCTTTGCAACTTTGACTTTCACTTTTCTATATTACTTCTCAGAATTATATTCATTTATCAATTATAAATATTCATGTTTTATTTGTGTAATTGCCTAAAATAACTTTTTTGTTATTTATAATAAAGTTGTTCCCCATGACGGTGTGACAAATCAATTTGGACAAATGAGAATTACCTATTGAAATGATAGGATTTAATTTCTCTTCCTAGTTTGTAAGGCCTTGCACAGCATTTATTTATAAATGTCTAGAAATCCATGTAAAGCACTGAGCACCCAGCATGCACAGACATATTAGATTATATACAATATTTTGCTTTACACATATATGTGCTGCATAGGTATATATCCCATATGTGTATTCCATGCATTCCATGTATATATATGTATTCCATATGTGTATATATATACATACATATATATGTATGTGTGTATAAATAAATATATACACACACACATAGAATATATATATATATATTCTATTTAACCACCCTAAGAATCCCAAAACGGATATTATTCCCATTTACAGATAATAAAAATTGAGGCTTGGAGAAGATAAATAACTGGCCCCAGTCACAAAAGGTAACTTGAAACTCCATTTTTCTTGCTTCAAAGCTTATGCTTTTTACCTTTCCACATACTCTACTTTAATATTTTGTTACTTCTTCCAATCTCCTTCTCTCAACACACACATATCACCCTTACTTTTAGTTCTCTATCTTTTTTCATTGTATGGTCACTACTTTGGATTTTAGTCCTTGTGGTTAAGAAATTAAGACCCGGCTTCCACAAAACTTTACGATTCTCCTGGAGCACACAAGGCTGAAAATGATGGCTACCACCCTTTCACCTGTTAGTGGAGATGCTACTGTATGATAAGAACTTTATGATCATTATATCTTAAATTTTCTTAGGAATTTGAGGGTGATTCAAATATTATCTCAGTTAATAGATAAGAAAACTGATGCTTTGAGTGGTTTAGTCAGAGTTCAGGTCACCAACGCAGACATTATTTCTTAATTGTCTGACTAAAAATTTTATTTCAGAAGTGTTTGTTTTTAATCCCCCATTTAAATTTGATTGTTATCTAAATGTTTTGTTTAGTTTTAGCTTGGTTTCCCAGAATAAAATGCAAGTTCTTTTGGATTCTAGCTGCCTTAAGCAAATAAAGTAGAAATTGCACAATTAAAATGACTATTTAAAAACTCCTACTTATATACACATTTGAACAGAATCATACAAATACAGATAATTAAAAGTTGCCATTGTTGATTGTTTTGACTTAACAAAATAAGAACATATACTTCTAGGATAAGAATAAGATAAGGATATATACTTCTGTTTGTCGATGTCTTACCAAACCCAGGTTTATTTCTTGTTCATTTTACATTAAATATGGATAAGCAGCTATCCTAAATGGTTATCCTACAAATGGTGGTTCATGAAGCCAAGCCACTTCCATCTGTAACTACGATATCTGAGACACAGGGCCACAAAATCCCAGCAACAGAGGTAGAGAGAGGTGGAAGGTGCCATGGATGTTTTCGATGGTGAGACCCGAAAGTGGCTTACATCACTTCCTCCCACATACCCTTGGCTATGACAAAGTATTATGGCCCAAGAAATTCTATTTGCAGAGCATTGTCTATGAAAGTTTCTTTTTACCTCTATAATAAATCACCATAAATTTAGTGATTTAAACAATGCAAATCTATCACCTTATAATTCCAGACATCCAAACTCTGAAATGGGTTTAAGCGGTCTACATAAAAGGGGCCAAGGGGGCTGAGCTCCTCCTAGATAGTCTAGAGGAGGAGCCACATCCTTCCCTTTCCCAGCTTATAGAGGCTACCTGAATTCCTTGGCTTGTGGCTCCTTTCCTTCATCAACATCAGGCCTGGTCCTCATACTACCGGATGCCTCCCTCTCTTCTGCCTCCCTCTCCCAATCTTAAGGACTCTGTGATTACATTAAGACCACCCAAATAACCTAGGCTAATCTTATTTTAAGATCAGTTGATAACTCAATTTTATATGCAACCTTAATCTCCTTTGTCATGTAACCTAACGTTCACAGGTCCTATGGATTAGAATGTCGACATCTCTGGGAGCCTATTATTTTGCCTAGCCTATAACATCATTTTGCCTTAAACTTACATGGTCTAAATACTGTGATGAAATGGTATCTAGATTGTCATATTGGATAAAAAAACAAATAGAGCAGGAGCAGAATCACTGAAGTGGAGATCATGTGGAGGGTTATCAGTGAGGAGGAGGTGGGAGAAGAATGGGGAAAAGTCACAGGGAATAAGAAGTATAATAAGCCCTGGCTGGTGTAGCTCAGTGGATTGAGGGTGGGACTGCGAACCAAAAGATCGTGGTTTGATTCCCAGTCAGGGCACATGTCTGGGTTGCAGGCCAGTTCCTGGCAGGGAATGCATGAGAGGCAACCATACATTGATATTTCTCTCTCTATCTCCTTCCCCTCCCCTCTAAAGATAAATAAATAAAAATCTTTAAAAAAAAGAAGTATAATTAGTAGTCACAAAATATAGAGGGAGAATTTAAGAATAGTATAGGTAATGGAGAAGCCAAAAACTTGTATGTACGACCCATGGACATGAACTAAGGTGGGAGGGATGTTGGAGGGAGGTGAAATGCAAGGAGAAGGGGAATAAAGGGGAGAAAAAATGGGACAACTGTAATAGCATAATCAATGAAATATACATTAAAAAAAGCAAGACCCCAAATCAGCTGTCAATAATAAATCCACTTGAAATATAGAAGTATAAAAGGTTAAACATAAAAAAGTAGAAAATGACATACTGTGCCATATACTAAATAAAAGAGCTAGAGGACTATGTTAATATTACATAAAGCATGCTTCAAAGTAAACTATTACAAGGGATACAGAGACATTTCATAAATATTTCATAGAAGAAATAAAAAATTTAAATATGTATAGAACTAACAATAGAGCTTCTTAATACATTAAATATGATAAAACTAAAAGAAGAAATGGATAAATCTATAGTTATATTTGAAGAATTCAACACTCTTTTTGCAGTAGTAATTGATAGGATAGAAAAAACTAAACTGAAAAATCTCTAAAAGTAGAGATTTAAATGCCAGTATCAACCAAATTGTTCAAATTGATATTTGTAGAAAACTATATAAAAGCAGAATTCACATTATATCCAAGCAAATGTGGAACTTGTAAAGAGATTGATCATATTCTGTGTCATAAAACAAGCCTTAAAAATGTTAACAATTGAAATCCCACAAAGTATGTCCTATTAATACAGTAGAATTAAACTACAAATCAAGAACACAAAAGACATCTGGAAAATTTCTAATGTTTTATTTTTTTATTGGCAATTCTATTTGTAAAAGAGAAGAATTTTAATCATTTTTAAAAAAATTTAAATGACAATGGCTTAAGAGCTAGAAATCGGATCTCTTTTAAAACAGAAAAAATTTTAATTTGAGAAACTCATACTATCAACGAAAAAGTAGCATGTAAAAAATACTAGTGGACATTTAAATTACAGATTTAAAAAGTGCTTAAGAGCTGGTGTTTTCTAAGTGCTTCTGCTTATACCAGAAGCATTAAGGTAACCAACCCAGCACCAAGTACCATTCTTGGAAATAAATTATTCTTTTAGTAGGTAGCTGATCAGTGCTTATTTAATACATATAAATAAGAAAGTAGATACATATAAATAATTACTGGCAGTAGGTTATAATTGTGAGATTAAAAATAACAATGAAATATGGGACTTGTTGCCAGTTGGGTAATTTTCATTAGTTTTCTATTTGTTTTGATCTGAAACTTGGAAGTAAAGTAGAATTTGAATATTTAAAATGTTGGCCAGGAAAAAAAATTAAGATTTAAATTTGTGTCTGTATTGAAAATTTAATCATAATGACTAAATCTCAGTCATCTATCTTATGCTTGACTATGAGTTGTCAGTAATTTTTAAATGTTCACAGACTTTCTTGCCTATTTCAGAAAATCATATTTATGGAAAGTTTCTAATGTTTGGCAAAGTCACAACGTAAGTCACCAGAGAAGGTATTCATTAACTCTAAATAAATGAAAAAAACAGGTCTCCACAAAGATGAGTACTGAAATGTTCATGGCATTCATAGCAGCTTTACTTATTATAGCAAACAATGAAAACAAACAATGTCCATCGGCTGGAAAATATATAAACAATTCTACGGAAGCTTACTCAGCAATAAGGAGAAATGAAGTGTTAACATGTGCAACAGCAGGGATCCATCTCACAGTCATTATGTGGAACCAGAGTAGTCAGGTACAAGAGAGTACACACTGTATGATTTACCTATATAAAGTTCTAGAGAAGAGATATCTAATATATTATTGAAGACAGCAGATCAGCTGTTCCCTGAGACTGGGGTTGGAAAGGGGTTATGGGACTAAAGCATAAGAGAACATTTTGTGGTCAGAGAAATCTTTGTACCTTGACTGTGGTGGTGTCTACATGGGTGCGTATATTTGTCAAAATGTATTGAACCTTTTACTTAAAATGAGTGCATTTAATTATATGTAAACTGTACCTCAATAAAGTTGATTTAAAGAAAGATTTTGAAAATGAAGTTACAGCATCTCTAAAATGACACTATGAATAAACTAGAAATTAAATTTGGCTTTATAAAATTATATATAGGCTTTTGAAATAAATTGATGTATAAAGAGATATATATATAACAAAAATAAACCTAAGATTTCATGAAATTGGCAACAAAATTAAGAAAGAATTGCCATTTAAAAAATCTCTTGCTTTAATTATTGTGTATTCTATTTCAGTTGTCCAAATTTTTCCCCTTTGCCCCCCTCCTTCGCCCAGCCCTGTTAGAATAGAGGCCCCATGTCTCATAGTAGGCTCACAGAATCAGTATGCATTCAGGGAGTACATTCTGATATTACTAACAAATGCAGCTGGGAAGGTAATTATGATAGTAAAATCATCCAGTAAATGTGAAATCAATGATGAGAGGGAAAGAAGGAAGGAGGGAAGGAGAGACAGAGAGAAATAGAGGGGAGAGAAAGAGGGAGAATGTGGATATTATTTGTGGGATAAGAGGAGGTTAGAAACTATATATTTTGGTCATTATTTTATTACAGATTCTATCATGAACTAGATGTTATGCTATTTTCCCTATTTTCTGGTACAGAATATTTGTTTCAAATGCTTGGTTGGTTTACTTTTCAGCTTCTCCCAGAAGACCAAAGAAGATATTATTTCCTTTGAAAATGTCTCTCAACTGGCACTTGTAAATTTGTTTGTATACATGCAAGGGGTTTTGTTTTGCTATTGACCTGCTCCTTAGTCTACAGACATCTGCTTAATGGACTGTGAGTTCCAGCAACTTTTCGCTTAACCCACCCATGGTAAATTGAAAGCCTTTCTTGTCCCCCTGAGATGATTGCTTACATTCATGAGGGCCCTTCTGATGTTTACTAAGAAAAGAAAATGATTGCTTCTTTTAGAAGGAGGCTCGATCGTATGTAAAAACAGCAGGCACTTTGGAGGATATCCTTAGATTCCACGGAGCCACTGAGAAATGAAGTGTGTGGGGGCCAATGACTTCAAATTGCTCAGCACTGAGGTAAATATGGAGCCTCCATTCCTTCACCTTTGTTGTCATGTGTACACTCAGGGCTATTTTTTAAGCCACTTTAAGCCTTTTATTCTTTGGAAAAGGTATAATTTCCTTGTTATTTCAATGAGGCTGCAGTACCTCTTATAATCAAATAGTGAATTTATTTCATGATTTCCTTTTCTTAGGAACTTGTAAAGTTGTTTTACCCTCTCATTAGTCTTTCACACATAGACTGATGAAACTCCACGGAAAAAGACTGTACTTTCAGTCATAAAAGTACAAGAATTTCAAAGCTAGCTATAGTTTAAAACACACACACAAATGCATAAATATCACCATCACCAGCACCATCCGAAAAAAAATTCCAAAATTTGGGGGGTTTTGAAAGCTGTATCATGGGAGCTCCAAACTAAGCAGCTATACTGCACTTGTGTTCGTGATATTCTGAAAAGGAAGCCGCTCAGAAGACCAGCAGATGTGGGCATGCCATTTTATTACTACATGAAGGGGGCACTGAAGTAGCCGGTGGGAGAAGCAAGCCCGCATGGCCTGCTTTTAAGGAGTCCCAGACAAAGGAGGCATGTGTCCTACATGTGACCTGCAGAAAGAAGAGGCTAAGAAGCAGTCACAGGACAAGAACCCACTTCCAAAAAAACATGAGGGAGTTACAATCCATTTCCAAAACACATCCCTTCTGGCCGGCCTTCTATCACAGGTGGTGGAAAGGGCCGTGTTTTGAGCTACCGCACAAAAGCTGAATGATTTTGCCTATTCGGTATTTGTGGTTTGTGTTTATGAAGACATTTTTAAAGCACTTTTTTTTTCATGTTGTCAATGTTTAATGAGTTTACTTGCAATAAATAACACATTTTAAAATGCTTTCCAAACATTCACAAATTGTTGCTGATTTAAGAAATAAACTGAGAAAGTGATATTTTTGTATGTGTTGAACCTTATATCTAATTTTGTGAAGAAGTCTGAAAATTAGTATTCAACAAAAAAGATACCTTCTTGCATGGCTGGATTTACCAGTGGCTACTTTCTTAGTGTGCTAAGCATCTCTGCGATGTTGTTCAATGCAGGTGGAGGGCCGCACGATGGGCTCTGCTCAAAAGAACACACACACACACACACACACACCCTCTGGTTGATGGTGGAGACCCCTACTTTTCAATATCTTTATTGTAATATCCTTATTCTATTCCTTATAATATCCCTAACCAAACATTCCCTAATTAGAAATAGACCTCAAATATGAATATATCTGAGAATGGTAATATATAAACATTAGTAGTATTTTTAAGAGAAGAGAATTTAAGTGGAGAAGACTTAAATATTCTAAGAATAGTTGGGAGCGGTCTCGTCTGGAGTAAGAAATAGCAATAAAATAAAGGAAGTGAAGGGATTAGCCAAAGAACACATGTGCATAACTCACGGATACAGACAGCAGAGTGTGGTGATGGCCAGAAGAAAGAGGGGTGAGGGGTGAGTTGGAGGCAAAGTGGGGGACAATGGGGACATCCGTAATAGTATCACCAATTAAAAATTTTTAAAAATAGATTTCTGAGGAACCTGGAAACAAACTTTAATTATTATTGAATGTAATTATTGCTGAATTTAATTATCACTGTATGTAGGCAAGATACATACTTGCCTAGGCATGAATAAAAGCTGTAGACCAGAGACTACTGACTGCCTATTCAAGGGGTTGGATGGAGTGCTTAAATATCATGTTACATAAAATATTCTGGAGTTGAGCCATCTTCATATTCTCTCTCCTTTCTTTTCTTCCTATTTATTCTGATACCTTTCCTCTTTTTAATTTTATTCCAAGCAGAAAAATCAGTTTCTACAGATGTACAAGGTGAAAAGTAGAGTAGCAGATCTCTATCCTTTTCAATTTGCAAGTCATAATGTTTATTGTTAAACAAATATGTGTGTGTGGATTATATATGAAGATCAAATATATATGAGAAAATTTTTAAATGTTAAAAACAATTATACTATGTACTGAATATCTACAATTTTACAGTCTTTATATTGATGAATCAAATTAAATATCTTAACAATCCTGCCAGCTAAGTATTAGTATATCCATTTTAAGGCAAGGAAACTGAAGTTTAGAGAGATTGTTTAACTCACTGTGGCTATGTAGTTAATATAAGATTCAAATTTAGGTACCTTTTATCTAAAAACTCTACTTTTTCCACTTTAGAATTCTAACTACTTTTTTCCTGAATATGTAGATGAAAAGGTTATTTTTTTTCCTCTATTGAAAGTACACGTTTTAGCAAGTAGTAATGTGTTGTTATTTTTATAGTATGTTGGGATTAGAATTAGTAATTGACACCCTGTAGGAAATCTCTCCCCATTCACAGGAAACCTTGCACTTTAATATTCACATGGACAAAGCCAAAGGGGTAGAATCTGGGGTAGGAGGCAGGAATGGGGGAAGTGGGGGAAATGGGGACAACTGTACCTGAACAATTCTAAGTAAGTAAGTAAGTAAGTAAATAAATAAATAAAACATGCACAATAAAATTTTAGTGTTTCCTTCCATTATGCTTGAATGCCAATTGACTACATAACCCAGATAGAGGGAAATTGCATATGAAGAACTTTGGATTTTGGAAATGTGAAAATGTTCCACTTGAGAGACTATTCCTATCTGGTTAGAACAAGTGGCTTGTATCACTCACTAAAGTGAGGAATAATGACTCCCTTTTCCATCTTTCTATATTAAAATAACTAATTTAACTGAGATTAATATTATCAGTTTTGTTTAGCCAGCTTTATATTTTAAGGTAGAAAAAAATTATACTCTTGATAAAATAGATATTATTTGTGGGCTCTGCCCACAGAGCCCCTGTCTGCCATGGAGGAGAATAAGTCTATCAAGACACAATCTGCTTCTCTGCTTAGGAAGGAAAGGTGGCTGATCTCTCAAAGGAGAAGAGTAGTCAGGAGCCTGTTCCTCAATGAGCTTATATTGGGTTCAATTTGCACAGGAATACTGGTAAAGCTCAACATTCACTGTCAGGCAGTAAGGATGAAATAATAGATAACATACAAAGAACTTTGAGGGCTTATTCTGAGTCAGGGTCAGATGGCTAAAGGGCCAAAAAACTTTGGGGAAACAAACTCATTCTATGCTTGTACCCTTATCATTTAAATTGAGGGTATTAGCAAAGCAGGTTTCGCAGGATTTTATGCATTCTTTCTCAGGGAACCCAAACTTTCCAGCACAGGGCCACACCCTCCTCCAGCATTGTTTCAGGCTTAAGTTAGGCTGGGGAAGTAAGAGAGCCAATAGATTAGGAGTCTTCTTGCAGACAGAAAGAGGGCTCAGGCTGAGGGGTGAGAGTCCATCACTCCCTTTTTCAATAGCCTCCCAAGTCCTTCCCTGAGGGCCCCTTTGCAACTGTGCCTGTCTTAGGTCATCCCTCCATTGAGGAATCTTACTGGGGTCATTGGCTAAACAGTCATCTGCCCAGGCTCAGCTGGGTGAAATGAAAAGGGGCAGAGGCGGTGTCCCTGCCAGGGAGATAAGCTACATCTTAGTGGCTCATGGTCCCAACGTCTCTTTACTCAGCCTTAGCCATGGGGGTTACAGCTTCTGAAACCAGGCAGGGTGGTTCCCAACAATTATTATGGTTCTAATTATCTGGGTTATAAGAAAAGCTTTACATGACAAGAAGGAAAAAGGAGACAAAGATGATTTTTTTTAAGCAGCAACTATAATTATCTTATTTATGAATATCTTTTTTTTATGTTTGAGGATCATTGAAAAAGTGCTGACTCTGGGATCACTTTTGAGTTTTGCTTATTTGTAAGACTTGAATAGGCTGCACTCTGTCGAGAAAGGTCATACATGTCAAATAAATTAAAGGCCTGGTTGATATATGACAACGTGAACCAGGGAACCAATTGTAGGATTGAACCCTAACTAAAGCTTATGGGCCAGGAGGGTGAGATTGGATACATTTGTCCCTGCACAATGGAGGCAAGGTGGAGTATGTCTGTGCCCTGGGAGAGTCACTGGTGCATCTTTTGATGCTTCTATGCCCTGTGATAATTGTCAATAAAACTTTTAAGCAGCCATGACCCAATAAAAGTAAGTTAAGGCCTCAAGCTTGTTATGAATGAATGCTGTGCTGTCACCTAGAATAAGCAACCATGACCTTGAAGTTCAGGGAGAGGGTAAGGAATGACCTGAAACTTTAAATGAAAAAGGATGATAAGAAATATTGATTTTGTACCACCTGTAATAATTTGAATATAGCTTTGTTTTCTAAACCTCTTTAAGTCTTTTTAGGAGACTGAACTATCACATAAAGGATTGGATTTACACTTCTTTTCCCAGATTTCAATGCAGTGTTCTCCTGAGAGATCTGAAAATCATTAATGGCTGTTAATGAGTATGGGTTTCTGCCTTCTGAATCTACTTGATCTTACATGACCTCAGGTCTTGGCAGTTTACTCTGTTTCCTGGCTTGAATGAATGGTCTTAGGGATGACTCTTTCCATTACCTCAATCATAAAGCCTATGTCATTGCCATTGCCACCGCACTTATCACAGACCAAGTCTCCTCCACCAACACACATACACAAAATCTTGGAGGAATGCTCTGAACCAGCCTGAGGTAGACTGGACCTCTGCAAGCCCTCATTTCCTCCACAGTTGCCCTGAGAGCCCAGGTGACACAAGCTAGAAGTACGGGAAAATTAACTCATGAAGTAGGCTTGGACCAAGGGAAACTAAGGGGTGAAAATTAATCAGTAGGTAATTCACTAGCTTTTCCTCCCTATTTCAACCCCCAATAGATTGCTCCAAACCCAAAGTTCCTTACAGCTTCTCTTTAAACTCGCATAATAGAGCCATCGACTACACGACTCTTAAAATTGTGGCTTATGCAGTGACAAACCAGTTTGTGTTTGCTCTCCTTCCATGACAGTCTAGCTTCCCTTTATCATTCACTTTTGTTCCCAGGGACTGCCCCTTACCTCCCCTTATTAAAATATCAGGGTATACTTTTTTGCCTCAGGTTCTGTGTTCTGGGGAACTCAGGCCAACATATTCTTCTTCCAGCGTTGGTCCGGCCAACATCAAATTAATGTGAGCCTCTCAGCAAAAACAGGTGACACTGCCAGGTGAATGCAATTCCACTCATCATACAATTTTATATACTTCTCAAAAGCTAGTAGTTTTTCTTTTATATAAGTTAGTACATTTGAAATTTTATAGTATTATTGTCATTCTGTTTTCTAATCAGCTACATACCCTGATTTAGTTATCTCTCTATATATAGATATATAGAACTGTATCATATCTATATATACATTATGTACAAGGCATTTCTCTGAATTTTTCCTCTTTTTATGATTTTTCTCTATTGGAGTGTAAGTGAGCTATTAATTCATGTTAGTGTAATTTAAAAATGATTGTCTTTAAAATAAAGGTGAACCAGGGGATCATCAATAAAATTAGAAAACTCTAGAACTTCCAAAATGCAAGACATTACTGTTTCCTATACATACAAAGGTGAGGAAAGTTTGATGAAAACTCATCAGATTTTATGGCTTGAAAGGAATTTAGGTCCCTTTCTAATCTAGATTATCATGTTTTATGTGAAAGCATGATGATGCCCAGAAAAGACGAGAGTCAGGACGAGCGCCCAGCGTTGCAAGTCTGTTTCTCCCTCTCATTGCCTTCACCAGGCTTAGGCCACACGCTTTTGTGTGTTTTCTGTGTGTTTAAATGAAGCCATTCTTCATTTAAAAAATAAAATAAGAATAAAACAAACAAGCAAACAGAATAAAAACAAAGACGCTGAAATAGAGAACAAGTGGGCAGCGACCAGAGGGGAGAGGGAAGGGAACTTAAGGGGAAAAAGGGGGAGGGATTTTGAGGAACAAGTATGAAAGACACAGAGATGAGGACTGGGGGGGGGAATGGGAGGGAGGGGGGAGACCGGGCGGGGGGGTGGGGGGTGGGATGGGAGAAATAGATTAAAAAAAATGTACTTGAAAAGTAACTAAATAAAATTTAATAAAAAAAAAAAAAAAAGAAACAGCGAGACGCTGGTTTTGCAGAAGTCTGAGACTTGGAAACTACTCTGACCTGTTCCTAAACAGCCACTGTGAGGGTAAAGTTGGAATGAATAACTTTCTTTTTGTTGTACCATTTATTCAGAATATTTAAATAAAAGGCAAATTCAGGGGCAGTGTAATGGCGAATTCTTGGTAGCATGTTGAGGAGTAAACACTGCTTCTGGCTAACATCAAAACGGTTCTCACGTCTACTGTGCACTGATGATTAACTGATGATTGAGAAACAAAGTTTTCAGTCATTAGGTATATCAATATGTATCTACTCACTAGACAAGAACATTGCCCTTGCCCAGTATTAAAACCAAGAACCTACTGATTTTTCAAAGTGGGCAGACTATTTATGTAGGTTTTAGGCTGTTTCTTCAAGTGCCCTCAATCATTTCCTGCCACCCAGAGTTCATTTCTGGAAATATTTGTCAAATCAAGGTGAAAGTATTGCAAAGGGTTTCACATTAGGTTGCACGTTAGGTTTTTTCTTTCCATGAGCACTGCTATGTAATTCCCATGAGTTTAGTGGGTTGTGAAGCTTGAATATTTTGTCTAACTTTTGTGGCTCCTTATTCAAACTATGTATTCTCATTTCTCATGGTCAAGTTCATTTTCCCCTAGCCATGAAGCTGAGGAAGTTTCAAACATTTTTTCCTAATTTTAACGCTATGCAAAATGCACTGTGACTTGTCCAACTTGGCAGCCTTCAAAATGCAGAGAGCATGGACACACACCCTGAGAAAGGCAGGCAGAGTAGCAGTTTGAATTGTCGACTTTCCTCTTATTCCTTGGCATCTTGACCCTGCTCTTCAAATAAGCAGTGCTATTCAAATGGCAATTTGTCATGAAAACTATCCAATCTGCAAGTTGGACGAGTTAAGATCGAACGTTAAACTTTCTAACCTGAACAGGTAGAAAGTACCTTTAAAACAATTGCTTTGTGCTTAACTGGGTCAACATGGTCCAACAATGCTGCCCTTTTCTTGACCTGCGGCTCTTGTCATTTTCTTTCCCAGACAAAGGACTCTACTATTACTGCACCAACGATCTCGAAATGATAGTTATTTCTCCCCTTCAATGCAACAATCTTTTAGGACAAAGTACTTTGTCCAGTCTTGGGCCATTTGTAGCTCTACAAAGAAACATCTTTTGATGGAAAAGTGAAATTGTTTTCAATGGATGTCTAAATGTCAGCAAGTTTTCAAATGCCAGAATTCTGACTGCTTTCACACAGTTGCCAGTTGCCATTGTTGCCTCAGTGTCAGCCAAAACAATTTCATTTCTTCACTTGCTTAAATGGTTGTGGGCAGTGGTATGAAGCTGACCAACTGCACTGTTTGTTTGTTGTTCAGTTTTCACCTGGGCTGCCATTCCTGCTGCATATTCAGTAAACTGATATGGAGGGTGGCTCCACTTTCTAAATCCAGACTCACATTCTACTCTTTCTGACAGCGACAGCGTGGATGTAAGTGGAGAGTATTATGCTAAGTGAAATAAGCCAGGTGGTGAAAGACAAATAATATATGATCTCACCTATAAGTGGAATCTAATGAACAAATAAATTAACAAAGAAAACTGAACCAGAAACATGGAATTAAAGAACTGACAGTAACCAGAGGGGATGGGAAGGAGGATAATGGAATGGGGGGAGAAGGGGAAGGGTCATCAAGGAATAGGTATAAAGGACCCATGGACAAAGATGATAGGGGGAGGATTAAATATGGTAGGTGGCGATGTGTAGGGCGGGGAGAGTAATGCAGGGAAAATGGGGACACCTGTAATTGAACAACAATAAAAAATAAAAATAAAAAAAATAGTAAAAAATATGCTTTTGTCCAGTTAACTTGTGTAGAAAAAGTATTTAATTAACTATATAAACTGATAAGTTGAATATTATTTTTTAGCATTTGATTAAGAGTGGGAAAAGGCAACTGGATCTAGGACCTGTGTTCTCTCTCCAAATTTAAACCTTGAGGACTTTTGTTGACCTAGCAGTGGTCCTCAGTACCTGGGCACAAACTGATAGGGAGGTAGATGGATCAAAAATCGGAGGCACAGCACACATTAGAGAGAGAGGCTGAGCTAGAGCTATGAAATGATTAAATTCTACTATGCTCTGAGAAAACTGATGAAAAAATTGCAGGCCTGAAACCTTTTAGATTCTATACATTTTAGCACCACCACCCTTTAAATTTTCCAGAGAGATGCTTTCCTCTGAATTGGACAGGTTTGAACTCACTTTTTGAACAGAGACCAGTTAAACTTCTTTACAGATCTTTTGTGTCTAGATTATCTCCGGAAATGTCTGGGTGCTGTTAGACAATGAGGGCACTAGATAGCTTATCCCTGCTTATGGAAAAGAAAATACACGGTACTTAACTTTCAACTTAAATGGGATGAATTTGAAACTGTATACCATGCAGAAACAATAGCAATTGCTTCTTTTTTTTGACTTAAGACTATATCCTTTCCTTAGGCCTTATAATTTGATGTTCTTGATGCTTTGTAGGAGACCATTTTTGCGTGGTGCTGGGGCCCAGCCCCCAGTGGCAAACATTTACTGCAGAGTAACTTCCTAAAATCAATGCTAAACCTTCCAAAGACCGGTTCAACCACTTTTGCCCTTTTCATCTGCAAATATCCCTCTTCTGTGGCAAGGACTGTGGCTTTTGTTCCCCTTTAGAGAAAAAACCATGCTGTCCCTTTTCCTCCATCTGACTCGGTAGTCCGTGTGAATGTCTCATTTCATACATAATGACTTGGACACTGCGGGCCGGTGTCTACATCAATGCTTCATGTTTTACTTAGAAATAAAAAGAGCTAGTAATATGATAATAAAATATATTAATCTTTAACACCTTACTTATTCTTTACTCCTGAAAAGTGGGTAGAGGAATATAGTATCATCTAACAATGTATATTAATTTTCTTATTTTTAATTGTTTATATTATTATTTTTTTAATTGTCATTCAAGCACAGTTTTCTTCCTTTTCCCCTCACCATACCCATCTCCACCTCACCCATCCCCACCTCCCACCCTCAAACCCACCCCCTTTGGCTTTGTCCATGTGTCCTTTACACATGTTCCTTGATGGCCCTTCTCCTACTATCCTCTATTATCATCCTTCTTCCCCACCCCTCTGGTTACTGTCAGTTTGTTCTTTATCTCAGTGCCACTCATTGTATTTTGCTCCTTTGTTTGTTTTGTTGATTAGGTTCCACTTATAGGTGAGAGCATGTGATATTTGTCTTTCACCCCCTGGCTTATTTCACTTAGCATAATGTTCCATCCATGCTGCTGTGAAAATGTATATTATTTTAAAGTTTTCAAAAGAGATGCAGAGATACCTAAATTTGATAATATATAGAATTATAAAAAGAGAAGTTCATATTGGCGTTTAAAATAATATCAGAACGAAGTAATACTAATGATATTACTTCAAGTACCTAGTACAAAATTAAGCCAGTTCTTTCCAATGTGTTATGAGAGAGGAATTATTATATCCCCTTTACCGATGAAGACTCTGCCCAAAGCTATGTATCAATTAAGTGGAAGAGGCAGAATTTGAACCCACACATATAATGATGCTAGATAATTGGAAACTCTGCATTGCAACAAAAGCTTACTATTTCCATTTCACTAACTTCATGCCGTACACATTTCCAATGCCTGTTGGAAGTTCACATACACATTTGCCCAAGCCCACCAATAATAACTCCCTAGTGCTGTGTTGTGCTAAGGATTATTTGCAACAAGAAACCTTCTGGTTCATTAACAAAGACCATGTCTTTCCCCAAGTCTTCTCTGTTCTAGTAATATTCTGGTTTTTGTGAAAAGCCTACTAATCACACTATTTTACCCACATCCACTTTATGTATAGTCCCTCACCTTTTCCCTATTGTACTGTAGTATGTTACTTATTTGCTATTGTTTTATTATATACAATATAATAAATTTTGTGGGTTTTTTTTATTATGACCTCTTCTCTATGTTTATCTTTGTGGATCCCTTAGATTCCTAATGGTTGTATCTTTGTATTGATTTCTAGTTGGGTCCAGTTCTGGATGGACAACACAGGGTAGGCCAAAAGTAGGTTTACAGTTGTAGTAGGTGAAACACAGAGTTTACTCCTGCACTATTATTTATTATCATCTTATTTTCCACATGAACCACTGTAAGCCTACATTTCCCCCACCCTGTATATTCAAATAGGTATTTCTAGTTTATTCTGAAGTATTGTGTGCCCTTGATGGTAACCTCTGAGCTCAAATTTCTAAAAATTCACAATGCCTATTATACCAATTGTATTAGAAACCAATGCCTTGAGTTTATTCCTACACATTCAGGGGAGAGAAGCATGCTGATTCTGTTCTATCAGCTTTTAAACCTCTAGGTGCTTCGGAGACACAGGGAAGACTAAGGTGATGATGGCAAGTTCAACGTACACTCAACACCTATGAATTTTATCAACAGGCATGAACCTCTCAACATATGATATAGAAACTCACAGAAAGGATTCTTGTTAAACAACCCTTTTGTTTTTCTGATTGTTGTTAGAATAAAATACTATTCTAAGCACCTTCTACCCTTTACACTTCTCTTACAGCTCTTGTGCTGTGAAACAAGGTAGAAAGAAAATAAAAAGAGAGATTTTTAAAAATAAAAATAACATGTATAATTAGAAAATTCATGGAAAGAATCTAAGTTTGCTCCTTAGAGACCCTGCCTAATTTACTTTAATATTTATCCCAATTTTGTGTGATATATTTATTGCCCCTAATTTGACAGATAAGGAAATTTAACTGCTGAGCATTGAAGTAACTCCCATTTTCACATAGTAACTGGCAGAGAAAAATTTAAGTTCAGGATTGAACAACTTGAAAATCTATAAACTTTCCCTAAAACACATTGTTTTTAAAAGGTAAGTAAATCTTTGTGACTATCCCATTCATTTATACTTCCATTTACTCTTTTGAGTGTGAATTGTTTATTGGTATAGCTCTTAAACTTTTCCTACTCACTGTACCTAATTGTAGAAGATACTAACATGAGACATGTACCCAAAGGAAGTCAGAAAACTTACTCTAAATTGTCCACAAACATAAACTATCTTCAGGGCCACCTGTTATAACTTTAAACTTTATGCAAAATTGCATCTTACTATGTAATTATCTATTTGATGTAAAAAATACTTTTAAATTCTTTTAACTTATTAAAAATACAAAACTAACCTTTCTAATGCATCGCACTTATGAATGAGCATTATATTATCAGGTTTATTTTAAAGGTTTTGTAAAATGGGCTGAATAAAGATTCAAAAACTTTCTTCCCTGTTTTATGCATTCATACACATGCACATGTACATACAACAACGTTTCTTTCAGTCCTTAAAAGGGTCTACAAACACATCTGCTTGCCCCTGGCTATTCCTCACCTTGATTTCTTCTATTTCTCTTGACTCAGTTCAGCCACACTACTTTTTATTCTGTTCATCAAATATTCAAAGCAAGCTTTCAGCACAGCACCTTTGCTTTTAGATTATCTCTGATACTCCCATGGTTTCCTTCCTTTCTTCCGTTAGATTTTACTTAGGTTTAAATGCCATCTTCTCTGGGATTCTGACCTTACTACTCTTCCTTCTAAAATAATATCTCCTCTTCCACTACTTATGTTCCTTAAAAAAAACTTGACTTATTCTATATTTGATGCAGATCAGATTATTAGTTTATCTGTGTTCCCTCCTAGAATGCCAAGGACAGCAGCTTTTTTTCATTGTTCATCTACCTGTATCATGGTTGTCAATTGCAAGAGAATTGAATTCATAGTTATCAGAAAAAATAATAAATCTTAAAAACTAGTAGGTGCTCACGGGCTCTCAGAGGACAAGATTACCAGGCTTGGAGACAAAGCTACCAGGAGCAGTGCTGAAGCATCACTGTGGTGATGCTCCAAAACCCCTCCACTCACTACTGCACCTGAGTCAGATACCCCAGTCAACACGCTGTTGACATTCTATCCCTAGAAGCCCAACTCCTTGGCTATGGGCTCTGATTTAACAGGTAAACCATTTGGAAAAGTATCCTCTTTGGTAGTTGCTTCCTGTAGTTTCTTTCAGAACCATGGGCTTGAGTGAGTGTATCTGAGTAGCAGATTTTACCTACACAGGTGGGCCTTGGTTCAGGGTGCTGCTGGCAAGAAAAGTGGGTTTCAGATTTCTAAACTGAGAAGTATGTTTTTATCATAGGAAATCCCCTAAGTATAGGGAAAGTATTCAAAATATGCTACCTGCTAAGAACAAGGATAAGAACAACAACAAAAACACAAAGCAAATGTCCGTGTCATCACCACATGCCAGCACCTGGAAACCTGGAAGAGAGTTGGACATACTGGAATCATCCCATAACAGTTGCTAAGTGAAAAAATGAACACATCATCTTCATATTCTGGTTAATTAATATTTTTCTGATTTGAAGTTGCAATACTCTGAGAGCTGAATATACAAAATTTGGGGGTTGTAAACAGTAGCTGTTTTTTTTTTCATTGTCCTGGGGATCCCAAGTACTGGTAAAGAATTAGAAAAGGGATGTATTCCGGGTTTCTGTCGGTGAGCATAATTTTAGGTGTCATCTTCTTGATGAGTTTAAGTGAATTGTACTGTCTACATTTATTGTATTCTGATTTTCTTGTGAGGTTTGGGGACACAGCACTAATAGAGCAAACAAAACTCTGTCCTGGTGGAACTTGGGTATTGGTGAGGGGAAAGCAATGCATGAGATGAATGAATAAAACATATGGTGTATTAGAGGTGTTGGTGCTACGGAGAGACATTAAGCAAGGGTGGCAGGCAAAGTGTGTGTGTGTGTTTGGGAACAGGCAGGTGAGGTTCAGTTTTAGATGAGGAAACAAGAGAAGTCCTGGGAAGGTTACATTGGGGTAAAAAATCAATAGAAATGATAAGTGACTGGGTGCATGTTAATGTATCATAATGGACATCAGTGGGGGGGGGAATGATTGATTATATAATAAATGGTTCTAAGACAATTTTAACAATATATATAAGAAGTAAATTCTGTCATCTATCTTATGCAACATGAACATAACTAAATATTCACAAACATATACAAAGTTATGGTCAGTATATGGAATACTGGGAACTCATACTACCAGTAGAATTGAATGTTGGTATACTCATTTAGAAAATCATAAAATGCATGTGCTGTCTTAGATATATATATTTTCTCTAATAAAAAATACAAAGTAATCATTCATTGATCCTGTATGGTGCATCAAATGAGTTCATACAACTTATTTAATCACTGCGGCAACTCAGCGCAATTAGTTATTGCCTATGTTCTAAATATAAGGGAAATCGAGAGCTGGAAAATGAATTAGGAAATAAGTCTCAGCTGTGTAGAGGTTGAGAGTGAGCTAAATAGACTGACTTGGTAAGGCCTTCCCAAGTAGCAGCATTTGAGTAAGGACATGAAGAGAGTTTTGAGGCAAGGCTGAGCAAACATCCAATGCAAATGCATTGAGTTAGTGGTGGGTCTGTTCTCTCCAGGAAGAACAAAATGATTAGAGTAGTGGGAGCAAACTGAAGTGGGAGAACAAGGTGAGCTATGATAGGGTGTCACTGGGTCAGAGTATGTAGGGCTTCTAAGACATCGTGAAGACTTTGGCTTTGCTCAGCCAAAGAGCATATGAAGGAGGGGAGGAGTGCTGTAATCTGACATGTTTTACAAGCACACATTGGACGGCTGCTCTTTTGCTCAGTGCTCTAAGAGAGTCATGGCAGAAGGAGTGCAATTAGTTGGGAGATGCCTGATGCTAACATTGTAGGCATGGTAGTGAGAAGTGACCCAGTGCTGACAGATTGGATCTGATGTATAAGGGAAAGAGGCATTAAGAATAACTCTGAGGTCTTTAGCTTAAACAACTGGAAGATAATAAAGAAATAATTTGTTATATAATACCAGTTACACATTTTCCTTTAGCATTTTCTTCCATATTACCTACTATGCTGGTGAGAGCCCCTTTCCCTAGTTTATTCAGTAATACAGAGATCAGTACACTATTTTAACATTCACTTTACTAATTCTGGCAATTAGATTTAAACATTTTTCTAAATATATGAGAATATGTGGCATTGTGGATACCCACTGCAAAATTTGCCAATAAACCTTTTCTAACCTTGAGAAAGAAGAAAAAGGTCTTGGTAGGCTCCGCTTTGATAGCTCCCCTTTGAAAGTAATTTCTCTTTTAAAAAAGGAGGACCGATTTTGGGAATTGCCAATTTTAGCTGCTATGGGCAATGTTGATTTCCTTCACTTGTTTCAAAAAGGTCAAGAGACTGCAGGCATGACCCAGCATGGCAACCAATAAAATTAGGAGAGAAACTGCATGTACTCTAGAAAATTTCACACCTCATTCTGCATTGTGCTAACGTGTTTATGGCAGGTAAGACCAGTCTGTTTTGTCTCAATGGACTTGCTTTAGGGAAGAAAAAGAATTAGAATCAAGGATAAATGAGATAATGTGGTGGAATTGTTAGGAGCTAAGTGTTTTACTGTTTTTATTGTAAGCACTTGTTTTCTGATCCATGTACTAGTAAACTGCATTGTGGTGGGGAATTCCGTAATATTTTTTTATAAAGATAAAACCTTTCGAGTAAGTGTGACATCAGTATTTAGGTGTGGGGTAATACTGTGAGCATAGCAGGTGGGTGTCTGGCCAGCAACATTTTACTAAGTCATCACTGCTCAGTAGTGCTGTTACGTAGCTCATGAAAAAGTTTTTAGCCTTTCCGGACTTTTATATTGTTTTACAAATCACCGAGGACTCTGTGCTTTACAGAAATTCCTTGATCACTGCCTGAGCTTCCTTACTTTCTTCAGCCCTGCCCCATATTTTCTACTACATGTTAAGGCTCTTTTAATTCCATTGTATTTGTAATATTGTACATGCAAGTGTGCATGGGTGTGTGGGTGAGAGAGTTTTTCATTCACTGTATATGTAACCATCCATAAAAACTTTTCTCTCTAAAAACAAATTCTCACTGGCTGAAAGACTTTCTTATTTATTTTTGAAACGATAAGTGAACACTTTTTCCCTTATTATATTTTTTCTGAACTTCCCATGAGTATGATAATATTCATCCCATTTCTCTATGGCCCAGACAAAGGAAAGATGAAGCTGTGATGATACAAGTCAGCAAGTGGGTCCTCTGGGGTGCAGGGTGTGGGGGGTGGGGGTTGGACTGGAAAGAGGAATGTGAATTCTTTCTGAAATAATGGAAATGTTCTACATTTGTTCAGAGTGGTGGCCACATGGGTATATAAGATTGTAAAACTAATTGAGCAGAACAGTTAATACTTGCACAAATTAATCTTAGTAAATTATACTTCTATAAAAAGAAAATTTTAATTATTTTCCCCTGTTTATCCTTCTGCCTTATCAACTGCAGTCTATTTAGTTAACAAAATCACTTCTTCAGGAGTCCCTGTTGCCTTAAACACATTTCTGATTTCTGGCTTCTTCCAGACACACACTCTGTATGTGGCAAATATAAGACATGATAAGTAGATGATTTAAAAATAACTCTCGGGGATCAAATATCAGGAAGAAAAAGACAAAAATTTAATATTAAAATGTCAAAATATGTTTTATAATACCACATGAGTATCATTGCATAAAGAGTAAATTTCAGTAGAGGGAAAATTTTCATAACAATTGTATGGGAAGACTTGAAGAATCATTTTGGTATTTATAAAAAACACAGTCTTTAGAGGTACTCAGTTTCCCTGATTATGGATTAGAGAGGAAGTTCTTGAAACATTCCTTCTAAATCTCTATCTATGTATAAAAACATCTGTGTATATATATATGTATATATATGTACATTTATGTACATCTATGTGAAAGTTTTACAAATAAGGGTAGAGATTAAGATTTTAGAAAACAAGTTAGAAATTAAATATCTAATTTATAAACCTAGGAATGAGTGGCTGAAATGGACTGAAAGTCAAGGTCATTAGAGAAGAGGAGGCCAAGGAACTGAGAAGCAAGGTGGTTAGAAATCTCTCCTAAACAAATCTGGAAAAGATATGGACAAGAGGACGCAAGTATCTTTGCTGGGCTCTGCATTCTGAAGAAGAGAACATTAATGGAATCTCTTGACATTTTAAAATCTGCTGGATGAATAAATAGGAATTTTCATAGCCATGTATGCCTGCTGGAAACAGCTAAACCTGATGGATCCAATTACAGTGAGTAAAGAACCAAAATCTCCAAGACATGAATCATCAGTGGTCTGTGGAAGAGGGCAGCAGGGTGGGTTGTCAGCATGAGAGTTAAAGGCTGGTAGAGAAACAACACAGATGAAGGCAATGAGGGGCAAGCCAGACATTTATCCTCAGACTCGGTGACACAAGAGATGTGAAAAGCAAAACTTCTATGTGAAAGGGCTTTCATGAGGCATTATTCTCAGAAGGAAATCAGCCCATACTTAAGATATTTGAGAAATAATAATAATGGTTTTCAGGAACATGTATAAAGGGCACATAGACAAACCCGAAGCAGGGTAGGATCAAGGGTTGGAAGTGTGGATGGCTGGGGTGGGGGGGTGTGGGGAGGAGAAATGGAGACAACTGTACTTGAACAACAATGAAAAATAATAATAAAATAAAATACCAAAAAAATAATGAAGAAACATAGGATTATGTTGGTTATGATCCCTGAGTATTCAGAGACACAGTAGGAGTGTTAGAAATTTTAGAAGGGGTATAAAGACATGAGGTAAACTCGTATTAGGACTCTATGGCATGGGAATTGGGGGCTTTTGGCACTGCCCTCTTAAGATGAATCAAAGGAGATTGTGGTGGTGAGACTCTGAGTTTGGAAGGCTGGAACTACAACGTTCTAAGAATGGGGATATGAATAAATGATCAAGCTATCAGAAAGATCAAATTAACAAATCAGACTCATATAAATAAAAGATATTGCCCAGAAACATGATTTGCTAATCAATTCAAGGATACATTGAATCAGCACACAAAAGTAAAGCACAAGAGAGGTTTAGAACATCAAGGACATCTCCCCAACTCCTTTTCATATTAGACCTATACTTCGGCCCAGGCAACAGTTTTGATCTTCAATGAGGTATATGAGGTCTTTCCAGGTGGTATCTAGCTACATAAAATGAAAAAAGGGACATTTATTGAAGAAGATAAAAGAAACATTGTACATAGGACAATGATACCTCAGTCCACTTCACAGTCGGCACCTCGGGACCTCACACAGTTCTCCCAATCACCATCAGCTGCCCTGTCCTATTTTCCTGAATCTCATAAACAATCTGAAATGTCTTCCTTTTCAAAGGTAATTTTAGTTTTGGAAAAAGGCAGAAATCATAGGGTGCCAAATCTAGGCTGTAGTGGGGCTGAGTCACCTGGGTGATTCGATGTTTCACCAAAAAGTCTATACCAGACCTGATGCACGAGCAGGCACGCTGTCCTGGTAAAGCTGCCAATCACCAGTTGCCCATAGATGCAGTCTTCTGAATCATCCAAATGGTTTCCTCCCAGCAATGTTCAAGCTTAACTTTAAATGTGATACAAATTTATTATGCTACTCATTCATTTTGAATGTGATACCCACACAGTACACATGCTCACTCAATGGCATCTATCAGGTCCCCTCACTAGTACAGTGATGCTGTCATTGTTCATTCATGCTCATTCCAGTCCACTCTGCTTGGCTTCCAGGTAACACTGATATCTTGCAAACCATTCTCATTATATTAACAATGGTTAGATTTTTCCAGATAGACCTCCTAGAAGTACCTTAAGGAACAGTGAGACTTGAAGTTATAAGACATATCCATTTTATACCTAGATGGTTATAAAGCTAATGTGACATTTTCCTATAAAGCCAAGCCTTCTGAATCTATAGATTCTAGATTTGGTTATCATAAGGAATCCTAAAAGCATTCCATAGATAAGGACTCTCCTCTTTGCAAACACAAGCAGTCCATGCGACAGGAAGGAAGTCCCATCAAGTTTAAAGGCAAGTAGTGTGGGTCACCTGCCTTTTTCTTCAGAGAGCTTATCCCCAGTGATGGGAAATAAATTGATCATATGCAGCTGCTTCAATGCCTTTCCATATGACAATTATTATTTTCTTGGCACTTTTTCAGTTGAACTTTTAAACCTGGTTATTATTTTCCACATGAAGAGAAATTGTACCTGAGAATTTGTCTAATTATTTTAATATCATTCCCAAGTGAGATCAACACAAGAGCATCAAATGATATCTTCTGATTCAGAGATAACAGTGATTATGTCCTCTCTGCTTATGGTGAGTAATAAAGAATAATTTTTGGAACCTTTGGGGAAATAAAAACTAATTTCACATCTATTAATAATTCCATTTTAAATTTTTGAGAGTTCATTTAAAGTAGTTGTTAAGGAAATATGCTTACAGGTTCATGTTTTACAGAAATACCTATAAAATTTTGGGAAAAAGCAAAGTTGTCTTTTGTTGAATATGTAGAATTTATAGAAGAAAGCTTCATTTACTAAACCAAGATGAACAATATTTTCAATACTTTACGGACTGGTTAATGTGGTTGAAATATTATAAATGCTTCTTTAATTTTGACCATGCTTTTATATTCTGGCTCAGTTTATGGTTACACAGTTGTTAAATTATTTTTGGCTGACTGTGTGTGTACATGCATGCAGGCATGCTAGATTAGAGCAAGTCCTACTGAAAGCGGTCTTTATCTTAGCCGTTTTATTGCCATAAGAATAGCTCAAAGGTGTCCACCTATTTCAAGATGTATATATTACAATACAATAAATATAATCTTTTAAATAGGGTTTTACTCAATGGCATACAAAATTCATGTCTTTAGCTTTAGATAGTAGTTTCCTATGCCTACCCAAAATACACACATACACACTCATCAAAATATTTTTCTAAAAATAATAAACTTTTAGATATCACACAGCGAATATTATGAAGTCACATTTTCTACTTTAAAATTTCTTACATACGAAGGCTACTCAGATAACACTGAGATATTGAGAAATGACATTAAAGTGTAGACTATCAAAGAATGATCAAAGGGGGGGGACGTTCCCCACAATACAAACAGGGAAGGCTGGATGTTCCATTTCAGTCTTGACAATGGACAGTTGTACTTTGGGTCAGGTTTCCATTTGTTGTTTTCCTTGATTTTGTATTTAGTTTACAATTTGAGACACTTGAATGAATTTGCTGAGATTTTCTCAAGGACTAATATTCTATATCTTGATAACCTGGGAAATACTGTAGCTGGTGCAAATGCACAAGCAGGGCTGATGTTCTGAGTCCTCTGGGTGTGTGGCCTGCGTCTGGGAGGCCTCCTGACAAGCACCTATCAAATGGCCTTTTGAGAGTTCACAGGTGGGTATAATTTGGGTTAAGTCTTTGAGTACTTTTTAAATGCAAGTATCTCAGCTTTCTTCCTCAGAAAGAATGGTAAAGAGATCTTAGAGTTTTGGACAGTTCAGGGTTATATGGGGAAAAAGGAGATGCGTACCAACCAGAAATACAGGAAAATATTTTTCTCTTTGTTGGATACCTTCTAGGATCTTTATGAAATTTTTGGGGTAGTGATCCTTAGCCAGACTTGGCTGTTGTCTCTGGCTGTAGAGATGTTGCCCTTGACCCTGAATGGCCCACAATTCTAGTTGTGAAATTCTCTGATGAGGAAGCAGGGGCCTGCCAAGCAAGCCTTCTTGTCCAAGTCCTAAGAGTGGGAGCCAAGTCATTAAAAAAACATAGTGTATGAAGACACACTGAAATTTAGTAGTCTATTTCAGTTTTACTAGGCTATCTGTATATACCAATTTTATCTTTTAAAAGGACATATCAGATCTCTTATTTTTAGAATTCCTACGATCCATTGGCTGATTGTGTAATTCCTTTTGTTCGAGCAAAATCTTCTATGCGTTATCTGCTCCAAGCCCACCTGATTGTCGATTCTCTCATTATTCTCTAAAATAGACTCCAGTCACACTGCAATACATTAGTGATGTGCTGGTCTGTACCTTGAGGAACTTCATCAATGCAGAAGATTTCTGTGCTCTTATGCAGAGCACATCACACCAGCAGATATTTAACTTGCTCAGCTGTAAGGGCAGAATGCTAATGGAAGGAACATGTTAAACCTCGCACTCCCTCTGAATTCTGGCTAGAGAGTTGATGTACACTGCAGAGAGGTAATCTGGTGGAAATAGAACAATAAGGCAATATCAATTTTGGAAATATCCTATTGAGTTTTCTTTAATTTACTTAGAATTCATAAAAATGTAATTTAAGAGAAGCAAACATATTTTTTAAATTGCTATCCTGGAAACTTCTAGGAACTCATTTTCTTCCAGCTGAATTGTTTGGGCAACTATCTTTCTGTAAGATAAGAGACCACAAAGGTTACTGAAGTTGAGAGTTTAGTTTAATGATATCGCAAGGAATGTCAAGCTTCAAGGGTTTCTTTGATAGTACCTTGTCTAATCTCCCAGTTTAGGAATTTCTTTTATGATATTCTACTGGAATATATCATGTGACAAGAAACTCATTACCTTGTAATGCAACCCATTGTAATTTTAGCCAGAATTTAGCTGTTACAACTATATTGGAACTGTGTTTTCTTGTATAAAAATTAAGTTGGTTCTGATCATTGTTTTTGTTAATGGTCCCAGTTGTGTTTATTGTAATTAGACAGGGTAAGTTTCATTCTGGTACAAGATCCTGCTGACTTTTTTTTCTCTTTCTAAATAAATATTTCTGTTTCTTTTACTGGTACACAGGTGTTCCAGAACCTCACATTTTCTACCTGAATTTCTCTGTACACACATATTTAGTCAAAAACCCTTTAAAAATAAAGCTTCTAGAAAGTATTCCAAAGTGATTAGTATGGTACAGAGTGTTTTTTTAAGTAAATTCATATTTTAAAAATGTATTAAATAATTATTATAAGATTATCTTCCAACATTGACCCAGCTTTTTCTATAGTCTTCATTTCAAATTATCTTATGTTTTTCCTTGCTTTGCATTCCTACTCCCTCTTCATGAACCTTTATAAACTGCAAGCCACTGGGATGCTCTAGCTGATTTTTCTGAGCAAACAATACCCTCACCCACACAGTGTTAGTTACTATACTCCACCTGCACTTAGTGCTTCAGACCCTACTTGTCTGCAGGAGAGATGAAGTGCTGAGCCCACAGACAACTATCGTATCTAACCTGCAGATTGTCTTTTACCTCTCTGTTGAAACTATGCCACCAGGCTGGTCTTAAGATTGCCATCTACTTAATTGCATGCCATAGTGAAAAGACAGCTAGTTTGGGAATCAAGAGCCTAGAGTTCTGGTTGGAGACCACTGTGGCCCTTCTTATACCAGTTCAGCTCTTGCTCATTTCAGGTAACAACATTACCTTTCTTATTTTTCTTGCCATTCAAGCCTAGAGGTATAATGGCTTTTCACTTTTGCTAGTCTTATACCATGTTAGTTCCTTTAATCTTTCCCACATCTCTCTAAAAAGTACCTTCAGCTACCTCTTTCAATATTGTTTTCTGACAGGGTCTTCACTGGTAACCTCTCTAAACCACAGTTCTCTCATTTGTAAAATGGGGATAACAATAGTACTTACTTTATAGGATTGCCCCGAGGGTTAGTGAAATAATACCAGCATTTAGCATAGAGCCTAGAAATTGTGTAATGCATATGAGATATTTCTATTATTACTGCTGTTATTATAGAGGACATGGTGTGATAATTTAGCTGAAATTTTTTGGAGACTCAGCACAGTCCTTTCTGTACATCTATTGAACTTCATTTGTGATCCTTGCCCAACAAGGATCATAATGAACTCAATTCTCAATTCTCATTATCAAAAGCTAAATACAGTGCTTAGTAATGACTATTACATCAGTATCTTGCAATAATGCTAGAAGAAGGTTAAGAATTTGTGAGAAAAAATATAGCAATCTTTGTTTCTTTAAAAAATCAGTGTGAATATTTAGCCAGTTTCATAGTTACCTTCCATGGAATGGTGGATGTGTAGTGTCGGTACAGTAACAATCCTACTAGGTAGAATAGACATTTACATACAGTCTTTTCAAAATCCCAGTTACTGCTTGATCCATGTTTCACAATGGATCGCTTAGTTAGACTCCTGGTGTTATCACAAATCTTACGATGTTCTCCTGTGTGTCCTAGGTAGTAGTATTGACTCACAGAAAGACCACGATCCAGAGTCCTTTTAGTAAACTTCTTTGTCTGTGGTTTTTCACTAATTTATATAAAAATATGTTCCCTTCCTCAACACTTCCTTTAAAATATTTGTTATATGCTTCTTTTCTAACATGGAATTGCTTTCCGGTGTTTTATCCTCCTCATGTTGCCTGCCGCCATAGCTGTTTCACTGCTGGCTGCCCTCTCTCTCCACACCGTTGGGGAATGGATCCTGCTCCCTTTGGCAGGAAGAGCCATCTGGGGTCAGTGTCCTGACTGAATGCAGATGGTCCATTGCCCAGCACTAAACACTTCTGATGCAGGATCACTAAATATCCCTAAGCAAGAATAGCTTTGGGACATTTCTGTTCAGCCATCCTGCCCACTATTGTGTGCCGTAATGGATATTGACTACGTGTTCACTGTGTTGCCACATGCCCACATGGTTACCACAATCTGAAGAAAATATAAGTATCAATAACACAGAATACCTAAAAAAGTAAAATCTTTATTGATCTTTGAAATACCACTTCCTATGTTTTCTCTTGCTTAGTACTCATGGTCATGTGGAAAGACTGGATATTGTAAATTCCTAAAGCATCTTTCATTAGAACTTCTGAATATACAACAACTGTTAAATTCACTCTTAGATTATTCCCCAGATTGACACATATAAACTGATAGGAAGTGGTAGAAAAATTCCTAGATTCTTTGTTTCTCTTAGTTTTCATTCTAGGGTATTTTAAGTGGCACGATGTCAGGAAGATTTCTTGAGAATCAATATTCCTCGTTCTCAAAGCTACATGTGCACATCACATTCCCCTAGAACAGTGCCCAGTGAACACATAATTTTGTTTGGTGTAAGAGATGTGTTTTCTCTTACTGATCTGAAGCACCAATATCTTGACTACAGGCCAGGTGAAGTCCACACAAACAAAATTTCCCTCTAACAGTATTTGGATAGTTGCTTTACTGCCATTGTTTCCAAAATCCTGAAATTTTATGGAGAAGACAACATAAGTTACAAAATAAATAAATTACCTGTCGGAGTGAGAGTTGGTTCTGTGTAAACATATAGTCAGCTTGATCTCAACAAAATACAACAAATAATGTCTGGATACAGGTTATTGCCAATACAAAGTAATCTTACTTTGCTCATAGCCCTTTCTGGCACAATTCTACAAAATCTTCACATCCCACACCATAGTGGTTACAGCTATAAGGACTGAAGTAGACCTCTGAGCCAAGGGCAACCAAAGCATTAAATGGACTGAATTAATATAATTCTGTCCCTTCAAGGATCCATAAATGAAAACACTGACAAATTTGGCCAGTTTTCTATGAGCTGCCAAACCATAAGTGGTAATGACCATGAGTGGACATAGTGTGCTGTATTTATGACAAGGCAGATGTGAACAGAAAAGAGAGAAATCAGAGAAATTGAGAAAGAAATTCTTTCAGATTCAGTGAGAGAGGAATAAAATGCCAGCCCCGATCCCAATTTTATGAAGCCAAACTCAAGGGTCTCTGCATTTTGTATATTTCTTCTTTTTCTTTTCTTGTTCAAGAGTAAGATTTTGCCTTTTCTCTGCCAACAGTGCTCTTGCAAACATGGTGAACATTCCTAAGACTCACCTGACTTCCTGTAAGAAGTGTGGCAAGCCTCAGTCTCACAGAGTAACCAGTACAAGAAGGACATGAACTCTCTGTGTGCACAGGGAAAGTGGTGATATTACAGGAAGAGAGGCTGTGGTGGGCAAAATATGCTGATTCCCTTCCCTCCCCCTCAAAAAAGGCTAAAACTGCAAAGATTGGCTGAGATTTGAATGCACAGAACCCAAGTACAGATCTAAGAGAGTACTGGCTACCAAGAGATGGGAGCATTTTGAACTGGGAGGAGATAAGAAAAGGGCCAAGTGATCCAACATATGAAAAACTTAGAAAGCTTCATATCTTATTTTATTATGTGACAATAAAATCTTGAGGATATGTTCACTTCAAAAAAAAGGAAGATTTTTCCCTTGAATTTAAAATTCTTAAAAAAAAGACCAACTAAATTGCAAATGGGAGGGTCTGATATTATTTTCTAGTACCTGTTTACTATGGAACAGTGAACACTTATTTATGCCAGACAAGGGTATAAAAGAGGTTCTGATATGGGAAACTTTGAAAAAAACCTCTGTTTAACCTTTATTTGCCCAGGCCCCAGGCACCCTAGAGAGAATGATGGGGCCGTCTGGGAGGGTGGGTGGCCGGATAGTGAGGGCTGGAAATGAAGGGAGAGGTCCCAGGAGACCTTTGCTCACCCAAGACCCCAGGCGCCATAGGAGAACAATAAGGCCATCTAGGAAGAGCAGATAAAGCAGATAGCCGGATAGTCACTAGGACTAGGGCTAGCACCCCCGCAGATAGAACCAATTTTCACATTTAGCCTTCGAACTCTGCTTCTGGCCTGTAGAGAGAACTAATTACCGCATTCTGCTTCTGTATCCTGCTTTGCCACGTAGATAGGAAGACCCCTAATATATATATTCCCCAAGAATCTTTTGTTCGGGGCTCAGAATTTGGAGACTGACTCCTCTGAGCCCGTGCACGTAAAAGAAAAGGAATAAACCTCGTACTCCAGAATCCCTCGGTGTCTGGTCGCTTCATTTCCCGTAACAGTTCTGTTCCTCATCTTCCTTGATTATTTTCTTGGTGACCTATACACTATTCTTCCTTTCCTTTCCCTTTCCCTTTTCTTCCTTTTCCTTTTCCTTTCCTTTCCTTCTTTTCCTCCCTCCCTCCCTCCCTCCCTCCTCCCTTCCTCCCTCCCTCCCTCCCTCCATCCATCCTCCCCTCTTCCTTCCTTCCTTCCATCCATCCTTCCTTCCACCTATCTTTAAAAGGGAAGGGAAGGAGGGAGGGAAAGAAATATCAATGTATGGTTGCCTATCCTGTGTCCCCTGCTGGGAACTGGCTTGCAACCCAGGCATGCGCCCTGACTGGGAATCAAACCTCGATACTCTGGTTCGTAGGCCTGCGCTCAATCTGCTGAGCTACAACCAGCCAGGCTATACACTATTCTTGTGTCTTTCTTGTGGCTCATGAGAATGAACATGTTATGCCAGATCCCTGTCTGTTACTTCATAGAAACTTGCTTTAAATCCACTCAGAGGTTACTATGTTAATTATTTGTATTTCCAAAGTCATTTGCTTCCTCTAGTCTTCTGCAAAATGTCTGTCACTGATTATTTATGGAAAACATTAACGGACGTGATATATAATGAGACGAATCTCAAAATATCTCAAAGAATTGTCTTCTTCCCACCCCTGTCCTATCACTTCACTTACCCCCTACTCCAGAGGCAACCACTGCTCTCAGACACCTTGTCTATCCAGAAACTAACAATATTTTATTTTTATAGTCTAATTTTAATATTTTGAGTATATGTTATACTCCTGTGATTCAAAACTGTAAAGTTACAAAAAATATATACAAATATTATTTTGCTCCCACCCTTGCCCTCAGTCATGTAAGTTCCTCTCCCCAGGAGAAATGAATTAGTTTTACTACTTTTTGTGCAGTCTTGTGAAAATATTTTGTGTGTATGATATGTGATATAGGAAGCTTTGAAGAACCTTTGTTTACCCAAACCCCAAGCACCCTAGGAAGAGCAATAGGGCCGTTTGGGAAAGCAAACAGCAGGATATTCACAAGGGCTGGGACTAGCACCTCCATGGTTACAACTAATTTTCACATTTAGCCTTTGTACTCTGCTTCTGCCATGTAGCTAGAACTAACTTCCGCATTCCGCTTCTGTATCCCACTTTGCTATGTAGACAGGAAGACCCCGTAGGCTATATAAACCCCAAGAATCCTTTGTTCGGAGCTCAGAATTTGGAGACTGACTCTTATGGGCCTGTGCACATTAATAAACCTCCTACTCCAGAATCCCTTGGTGTCTGGTTGCTTCATTTTCCTGTAACAGGTGCAGCCAAGGGGGGTGCCCAAAAAAGATTTGGAATGTTGGCCAGAATTCAAAGTGTATAGGAATATTGGAGAGACATATAAGATGTCCTCATCACCAACCCCCCCAGGGGGAAGGGACGAATGGAGCAGGGCCATTGAGAGCGGTTTTGCATAGCAACAGTTTTGCAGCTAACCTCTGGAATGGTCATTTAACATATCTATAACCCTTAACTGGTTTCATAGATATGTTAAATAGCTGTGGCCAAGTTTGGAGCCAGGGAGAAGGGAGGGGTTCTCCTAGGATGTAACTAGGGTGTGTCCTAGTTACAGGGGCTCCTAGGATGCGCCCCTGAGGGAGAATGCCTGTGTGAGAGCTTAGAAAAAGATTGGCTCTGGGACATGAGCATGAGGGGATAACTGCCCAGGTGAAAGGGAAAACCACGCAGTTTTGCCAGAATGGAGATCCCTGCAGCCAGGTGAAGAAGAAAGCCACATGCTTTTGGTGGAGTGTGGACCCCTGCAACTTTGGTAGAAGAGGCCCACGTGGCGTGGAAAGCAGGAGAGACTTTGACTGGAACTGGGTATAAAGGACTCTTGCCAGTGGACTGTGAGAGGGTACCACAGTACTTTGGATTGACTCGAGATCCTGCACAGTGACACAGCTGACGATACCAGTGGCCTCAAACACAGACGTGTGCTCTTTTCCTGATTTACGGTACCCGGAGTTGGGACAGTGGGAGAAGGGAGTGCTGTGTGGGTGTAGGTGTATACCCTAAAGGACTTTGATATTTTAGTGGAGGTGTTAGGCCTGAATAGCATTAAATAAACATTTTGTTTCCTTTTCACAAATCTCTGGCATTGAGAGATGTCTTTCCAATTGGCGGTGGACAGAAGAGCCCAGTAGATATTAATATTCCATCCTTGGGAAGGATCCCTGTTCTGTAGCAGTTTTTGGCATCCCTAGGAGGGCCAAATATTGGCCCCCCCCGCCGGACCTCTTGTTCGGTAACATGTATACAAGCAAATAGTCTCTTAGTGAACCCCATTGTTAACGTGGAGTATATTGTTTTATGCATGTTCTATACTTCGCTTTCTCTATTTTAATCTGTCTTAGACATTATTCCATGGTGGTACATAAAGAGCTTCCTCACCTTTGTGATTCCTGATCCCATGAATATGTTATTTATCAAACTACTGATTAATGCTAAATGTTTTAATCCCTTGGGAATTATTGGCAGTACTTCATATGTTCAGTTTACATTTGTGCTATTTGTAATTCTGATGGATAATACTAAGTCATACTCAACAAAGAATATATCGATTTACTGTCTGACCATGAATGTACAAGTCTGTACAGTCCCCATTCTAACATAATAGCACATTATCTACCTGTGCATGCTCATATATGTATCTATCAACCAATCATATTATATCTAAAACTAGATATATTATCATTAGGTTATATAATTATTAGATATGTACATAAATATTAAGTTGTTTTATCTTTGCTAATCTAAAACTTAATTATATCTTGTTGCAATTTTTGTTTTTACTGAGGCTTATTTTACATATAAACAAGAGTCGATCTTTGTGAATTATTATATACGTATACATTGCGTAACCACGACCCAAATTAAGCCATAAAAGATAACCACTATCCTAGAATCTTTTTTGTTTATCCAAGTAATATCCAACCTACCCAGAATAAATATGATTATGACTTCTACATCACTAGTTTTGCTTATTTTTTAAATATAAATATAAATCATTGACTATAAATATAGTCACATAATATCAACATTTTTGTTTCTGCCTTATGCAATACAATGTTTTGGCAAATGTTGGTAATTTATTCTCTTATGTTGTGTGTAGAATTCCATTGGTTGAATATATGTCTGTTTTTTTAATTTTGCTTTTGAAGATTCAGAATGAATTTCCATTTCCTTCCCATTCAAGGTGTATTCTTTTCATATTTTAAGAAGATCATTTGCATTTTTAAATTAACTTTCCATGGGTAGTCTTTGTTCATTTTTCTATTAAGGGCTGCTTTATATGCATACTAAAACTTGACATGTGTAGGGACCCCCCAAAAGGAATTTATTTATAAAAAATTCTGTATTTATTTCTACATGTTTAAAGTTTAGTCACCTTCAAAATACTCTCTATTTGATGCACTACACCTATCAAGACATTTTCCACTATTCAAGACAGTTTTTATTTACATTTTTATTCCTGTTTATTCTATTACAGTTGTCCCAACTTTCCCCCCCTTTTTCCTCCTCCATCCAGCCCACCTACCCCCAGTCTCCATAGTTCTCCTTGATTTTGATGCTTCTTAGTGCTTCTACAGTTTTTGTTTTACATCTTTCACATTGACAAAATGTTTGCCTTTGAAGACTTTGTTCAGCAGGGCTGAGGTGGTGGGGAGTCACTCAGGGTAAGATTGGGTGAATAGGGAGGGTGGGGCGCATGAGTCATTCTGTCTTTGTGTACTGGGGTACAACCAGAGCCACAATTCAAGAGGGATTTGAAATGGGGTCTAGAATTTGGGGTGTCCAGGCATTATAAAACATAGGATGTCCTCACCCCCACAAGTCTGAACTGGAGGATGGAACACATGGAGCAGGGCCATTGAGAGTTACCTTGCATATCAACAGTTTTGCAAATAACCACAAAAACGGTTATTTAACATATCTATAAACTTTTGGTCAGTTTAATAGATATGTTAAGTAGCTGTGGTCCTGCTTTGAGCCAGGAGGATGGGAGTGACTTTGACCCAGAACATAAGTAGGAGGCAGCTCCCCCTGGTTACAGCTCCTGTGTGAGAGCTTGGAGATGGTTGGCTTCATGCCACGGACCATGGCACCTGGACTTACTATGGCAGTCCAGAAAGGCTGGAAAAAAATAAGAGAATGATGTCAGGTGCAGCCAATTGTGTGAGGAGTTGGATATGGGGATGCGGAAGAAGATTCACACTGGGATTTAAACCCAGGTGCAGCAGCCATGTGAGTTGGAACCATGTGGTTTGGGAGAACCATGTGGTTTTGGTGGAACCACACGGTTTTGGGGCTCCTTTTGCCACATGGCTTAGGAAGCAGGAAGGACAATGCAGGATGAAGGATGGGAACAATGTTAGACCTTGCAGTGAAGGAAAGGGGTGAAAGGACTCTTTCTGGTGGGCCATGAGAAGGTGCCACGTGGGTTTGGATTAAGAACTGGAGGTCGCGGCGACAACACAGCTGATGGTGCTGGGAACCGCAGGAGGCCTGCCAGCCAAGCACAGATTACTGGGAAGAACGGATGCTAGCTGAGCCACAGACTTCTATTTTTTTTCCCTGAGATATGGTATCCCTGACTGAGCAAAGCGGGGAAGGAAGGGCTGTGTGTGTTTGTGGGTGTTTTAAGGGACTTTGGGATTCTAATGAAGACATTAAGTCATTAACTCTAAGTTTGTATAACTTTTGAATAAATAGTTCCTTTCCTTTTCATCAGTCTCTGACATTGAGAGCCATAATTCCCTGGTGGTGGGCCAGGCGAACCTAGTACAGGGGGACCCTGGGAGAAGGGAGTCCATTTGGTAATAGTATTTTGTCACCCCCTCCATGGGTCCATTCTGTCTCACTTGGTCAAAAACTGCTGAACACTCAGTGTGGTGTGGGCAGGTGCACTCCCAAATCACCAACATGAAATGGGAAAACACATTGAAAGAATCTTCAAAAAATTTCACTGAAGCTGAATGCAGCCTCTCACAACATTTCCGGCTGGTACACTAATACAGATGGGTTCCTAGAATATTTACCTAGAGAGGGGGGAGCCTGTACTTCAAGGAGCCCACCCTCCAGAAGATAATTCCGTTTGGGGATATACAGACACACACACATGATCAGACATTGTTTATGTCATAACTAAGTTTTCCTGTTTGCTATTTATCTTCTAGCATTTCATGTAGTATCCAAATATATTATCTTATATGATTCATCAAATTTTAACATTCTTAGAGTGACTGTTCATATTACAAGGTTATAAAAACAATCAAGCTCTCTTCAATAGTTTTATGTTTTAACTTTCTACATTTAAATATTTAATCAACACAAACTGTATTCTAGTGAAAAGTATAAATTATGAATTCAACTTCATTCCCTGGACAGTTCTCTTTCAGATCCTGCCTTTCAAATCCTGCCATGAAAGAAAGGCATCTGGAAGGTTTTCTTCATGTTGGCTGCTCAGCACTTACCAGCAAAATTGTGCCTTTACATGAGATTCAGGCAGGAAAAAAGGGGCCTCTTTTCCTCAAATGGATTTCAAAACTGCAGTTGTGTAATAAGTGCAAGACAATCCCTCCTGAGTATTTGTTTTTACAAACTCAATGAAAGCTAACCTGTAAATGCAAAAGCTTTCAGTAACACACCTTTTTTCCCCCTGCAAAATATTCTCTCCTAATTCCCAAACCACCTCCCTTACAGACAGTGAGGCTTTAAAGGGGCAAGTACATCCACCCCTGGAAATAAACAGTAGCACCTTATCATGTATTATAACACTAAGCTCATGGGTTTTCATTATAATAAACATCTTCTCAGTTACTTGAAAACCAACCAAATAAATAAAAGCTTCTTAGTGGTAGGAAAAATGTTTTCTATAATCCATAAATTCCCCACAGAAACCATGGAAGTAAAGGAAAAGAGATGTAAGTCTAAAACTGTAGCAATATTATCTGATGTGGTTTATCTGGTATAAAATAGAATAAAAATGACATGTTAACATTTAACTGCAGTATTACTCAATTTTCCAAAATTGTCTATGTCATATGTAATTAAGATGCACTCTTCTTAAGGTATCATGCCACCTAAAATCATTCTGAGGGCATATTGGACATTGGCCTGTTGCCTTCATTTGAAAGAATGCACAGTATTCAGAGAAAAAATTAACTCTCAAATTTAAATAGTGCAACTAGTTTGAGAGCTGGAAGAATTATTTGACAAGGTTTGTAAAATATTATTTCAAGGTTCTCAAACTAGGTTAATGTTTTTCTCACCATATAAATTTTCTGCAGTTCCAAATAGAGTGAAGGGTTTCTACAATTGAGAGGTGCGTTCGTGCCTGCCTTTCTTTGAGAAAGGGCTTTGAGAAAGCCCAATTTATAGTAAATACGAAATTGCTCAAATGCATTAGAAATAATTACTTTTAAAGAAGGCTTACTTTAAAGTTCATCTCAAAAGCAAAATTCTTTAGTTTACATCTTCAGGTAAAATTGTTTTGCTTTTGGGCAAAGTCTTTCATACAACTTATGAAGCAAGAGGCAAGTCAAGTACAATCTTCAGAAAAAATTGTCAGGTGAGTTTCTGAGTGTGAACATCTATAAAACTTCTATAAAACCATAAACAGTATTATAAGCGACAGAGCTTCACCTTTGTTGAGTAAATGCCTATTTTAATTGATAATATCTAATTATGACTTGTGAGGAAATCAATGAAAAAAGACATACTAAAAAGTTATACAGTGTAAGGATAGATGAGTTGTGAAAGTAGTATGACTGAATGTTAATTAGAATTTCAACATAAAGAGCATGCAATTGATCTAGATTTTGTGCCTAGAATGTTGTACTATAGCATATTCTGTGATTCAATACAGTATAAATGAATTTGTTTTATTATGACTGTGTATATTTTGGAAATGAATAGTAATAAAGGCTTGTTTGATTTTGAAAATATTGAATTTGATTAAGTAGCAAGATTTGTGCCTATTAAATTTAATTGTCTGGAACTATAAAATTCAATTTAATTCAACAGACATTTATTAAAAAATTAATATATTTCAGGCACTGTGTAGATACTTTAAACTTAAAAAAACCTTCATTATAAAAGTAATATACTAATTTTGTATTTACAGAGAGTGAACTCTTGTTTGAATGTCCCTCCCCTACATGCAACCTGAAAAATGACAGAAAATATGTGAAAATTAACTTTAATGACATGCATGCAAATGCTTGAACAAGAGAAGAGAGATTCACAGCCAACTAAAGCTATACAGCATACTGGACAAGTGACATTGCAGGGGTGAACCCCACACTTGTCATAGGCGAGACCACCTATGTGGCAGTCCCATATGGGAACCCCAAGATCTACCCTTTCCAGGAGGTCACCCCACTGTAGTCACAGAGGAAATAGCTGCAGCTGCCAAAAGACAGGCTGGTGTGGTGTCACAGGAACTGTGGGGAAAACCATCTGATGAAAGCCGGTGTTATGATGGAGGCACAACAATACAGATACCTGATATTGGAAGAAATTAGACTGACTAGAAAAATCACAAAATAACTTTGAAATGAGTATCTGAAACAATAAATATACTCACTATCGAACTCAAAACAGGATGTTATAAAACAAAAAGGAAACAGTAGAAGAAAACACATTAGAAGCATAATGAACACTTAATTATTGATATGAAAAAAATAAATGGGTGGGGAATAAATTATACACATTTTAGAAATAAATTAGTGAACCAGACAGATACCATATGATGTCACGTATAAGTTCAACCTAATCAACAAAACAAACAAGCAAGCAAAATAGAACCAGAGACATGGAAATAAAGAATAAACTGAAGGTGACCAGAGGGGAGTGGGGAGTAACAGGAAAGAGAGGGAAGGGTCAAGTCAAGGAACTTGTATAAAGGACCCATGGACATGGACATGGACAAAGTGGGGGGCAGAGGACTCAAAGTGGAGGGTGGTGGGTGGGTGGGCAGGGGAGAGTATTGGGGGAAATGGGACAACCGTAAGTGAATGACAATAAAAAAATTAAAAATAAAATTAAATAAAAAAATAAATTCTTGAACCAAAAGGTCAAATCTAGAAATTCTTTTAGAACCAAGCAAGAAATACCAAAACACAAAGCAAATGATGAGCAGGATAGAAATGATAATAAAAAAGAGTAGAAAATTAAAGGTTGTTTGAAAAAAAAAACAATTTTAGATTTAATCACCAAGTGAGAGAAAAGATATCAGAATTTACAAAGAAAAACAACAGTAATTAAGTGCCAGTGGAAAAAAGAACTGATTTATGAAAGTGGTGTTGGTAAATTAAAATAACAAAATTGAAAACCTAGATAAAATGATAATATAGGCAAATTTCTAGAAAATTAATACCAAAATGATTAAAAACAAATTTGAAATATCATTTGAACATATCATTTGAAATATGTTTGAAACAAACATAAATACATATGTAAAACTACCAAAGTTCAGATATTTTTATGAGATTTTCAAGGAAAAGATAATCATCTTAATCAAATTGTTTTAGAGCAAAGGACCAGAGGGGTGACTAACCAACTGATTTTGCAGTTATTGAAGGCACAGTACTAGCACCTAAAATAGACAAAGACCATAAAACAAAATATAATTTTTTTATAAACAGAAGCAAAGTGAATCAACAGATTTAAGATGCATAGAAGAAACAAATATTCAACAAGATTACTATATACATGACCAAGTTAAAAATTCGGTTATTTTCATACAACCAATTAAAACTTAGAGAAATGATGCATGTCATCACAGCAGCAAAACTAATGTACTTTACATTTACAAAAAGTAAATTACAAATTTTATAAAAAGTGATATAAGAATTTTATGGAGCTAATCCAAGAATGCCTTTAGAAAGATAAAAGGAATCTTAAAATTTAGAATTATGCTATTAGGGGATAAAAGTGTCTATGCTGTATAGATAGCAAGTCTTTAACATTATGCTATAAATGCAAATGAATGCACTTCAAATCCCATCAATCAGGGTCCCATGGAACCTCACAACCTAGTTATAACATTAATTAAAATAATATGTAAAGAATAATCAAGACAATTTTTTTAAATGCACACAAATTTGGATTGGCATAAAATCATTTATGGTAAAAATTAAGAGCTGAATATGTAGTAATTATCACGAGTGTTAGAGAAGAGTAGAAGAATGAAACTTTCTGAGGATTCCTATTATTATAATTATGGAGTATATTTTATCCACACTAATAAATAACCATATGAGGACATATTTGCAATCTGTATATACATTTATATCTATTACTCACTCTTTGACATTGCGTTGTTTCACTCCCACAAAACTAAACTTCCAGAATCTCTTGGTTGTACCCATAATTCAATGTTGTTTTTTTTTCTTTTTTAATCAACAACTTCTTTTTTATTGTTGCTTAAGTACAGCTGATTCCATTTTCCCTTCATCACTGCCCCCTGACCCCAGCCATCCCCACCTCCTATCCTTGATTCTATTCCCCTTTAGTTTGGATGACAGTATAATATGCAACTTCCTGAATGCGAATTTATATAAAATAATATTACTATTTAAAATTTTGTTATTTTTCAGTGTGCAATATTATTCATAACCTTTCCATCTAATGCTAGGATGTGAATGAGTGAAACTCAAATCCTGAGTGAAACTTCAGCAACAAAGGAGATACAATTTTTTTATTGTATATTTTCCATTACCATTTATCTCCCTTATACTCCTCCCCATAAGCACTACACTGTTGTCCGTGTCTGGGAGTCCTTATTCTTTGTTCCTTGACCCCTCTACCCTCTAATCTCCCCCTTGGCTATCATCCTGTTCTCGATCTATAAGTCTGTCTCTATTTTGCTTGTTAGTTCAGTTTCATTAGATTCCAGATATAAATGAAATCATATGGCATTTGTCATTCTCAGACTACTGGCTTATTTCACTTAGCATAATGTTCTCCAGGTCCATTCTGGAGGTAAAGGGTAAAGTTTTCCTCTTTTTTTATGCCTTAGAAGTATTTCATTATGTAAATATCCCATAGTTTTTGTTTTTTTTCCCACTCATCTACTGATGGACACTTGGGCTGCTTCCACATCTTGGCAATTGCATATAATGCTACAATGAATATAGGGTCACTTATGTTCTTTGGAATTAGTGTTTCAGTTATGAAGGAGAAAGATACATTTTCTTTGCAGAAAATTTACTCAATAAATTTACTCAATATTATTAATATTTACTATCCTACTAGCAATTGTGTCTATAATACTATCTATTTAAACTACCTTTTTTTTTTGCTTCTGAGTGTTGAATTACACTGAGAAACTCCCCTATTTAATATTAGGTTCACCCATATGTTTTACATATAATATCTACAAGGATATTAGAAATATGCTCTTATGTTATTAATTCCCAAGAAGCTAGTTAATTCTCCCTAAACAGTTTGAGTAGTGATTATTTTTCCTCTAGTATCAAATACTACCAAATTATTTAGCTAAATAACATTGTAATTTTGAGCCATACCTATATCATCTGCCTAGTTTTCTATACCAGTTCTTTATATGGTGAAATTTAATTTCATATATATAATTTAATACTAGGTAGGGCTACTATATCCTATTTCCTTTCCATACTCATTAACAAATTTTTTAAGAGTATCTTTTGCATTTCCACATGTAAGTGTTATTCTAGAAATACTTTATAATCATTCGTCAAGGTAAAATTACCTTTTGGCTCATTGATTGGAGGTGAAAATAAATTTACTGATTTATTTTCAGTCCCCACCCTGTTGTTCATGTCCATGGGTCATTTATACTTGTTTTTTAATTAGGCCCTTCCCCTTCTTTCCTCTCTTGTTCCCCTCATTGCTCCTCTTTGGTCCCTATAAATTTGTTTCTTGTTTTCATGCCTCTGGTTCTATTTTGCTCATTTGTTGGTTTTATTCATCAGGTTCCTGTTACAAGTGAAATCATATGGTACTTGTCTTTCACCACCTGGCTCATTTAACTTAGCATAATACTCTCCAGTTCCATCCATGTTGTCACAAAAGGTAGGAATTCCTTCTTTCTCTCTGCTGCGTAGCATTCTATTGTGTAAATGTACTAGTTTTGTGATCCACTCATTTACCGTTGGGTACTTAGGCTGTTTCCAGCACTTGGCTATTTTGAATAACACTGATATGAACATAGGGGTACACGGGTTCTTTTGAATTGGTGTTTCAGGATTCTTAGGATGTATTCCCAACAGTGGAATTGCCAAATCAAAAAGACAGTTTTTGCTTTTGAGTTGTTTGAGTAAATTCCATACTATTTTCTACAGTGGCTACACCATCTATATTCCTATCAACAGTGCACCAGAATTCCCTTTGCTCTGCATCCTGGCCAGCATTATTGTTTGTTGATTTGTTAATGATGGCCATTCTGAACAATGTGAGGTGGTATCTCATTGTGGTTTTAATTTTCATCTCCCTAATGGCTAGTGATGCAGAGCATCCTTTTGCATATCCCTGGGCCCTCTGTATGTCCTCCTTTGAGAAGTACCTGTTCAGGTCCTTTGCCCATTTATCGAATTGTTTGTCTCTGGTGTTGAGTTATATGAGTTCTTTATATATTTTGGAGATTAAACCCTTGTCTGTGTTACTGCTGGCAAGTATGTTTTTCAATATGGTTGGCTCCCTTTTTATTTTGCTGATGTTTTCTTTAGGCATGTAGAAGCTTTTTAATTTGATGTACTCGCATCTGTTTATTCTTTCTTTTATTCCCTTGCCCTATATGTTGTATCAGCAAAAATATTTCTGTGTGGGATGTCTGGAATTTTATTGCCTAAGTTTTCCTATAAGACTTTTATGGGTTTAGGGCTTATGTTTAAACATTTTATCCATTTCGAATTTATTCTGGTGTATAGTGTAAGTTGGTGGTCTAGTTTAATTTTTTTGCATATACCATTCCAGATCTCCCAGCACCATTTTGGGAAAATAGTGGAATACAAAATCAATATTCAGAAATTGAAAGAATTTTTCTACAACAACAATGAAATATCAAAAAAGGACACTAGGGGAAAAATCTCATTTACTATAGCAATAAGAAAAATAACATAACTAGGAGTAAACTTAACCAAGGATGCACAAGACCTGTACCTGGAAAGCTACAGAACAATGAAGAAAGAAATCAAGGAAGACACAAACAAATGGGAGTATATACCATGTTCATGGATTGGAAGAATAAACACCATCAAAATATCCATACTACCCAAAGCAATCTATAGATTTGACATAATCCCTATTAAAATACCAAAGACATATTTCACAGATTTATATCAAATATTTCAAAAATTTATATAGAACCAAAAAAAACCTCCAAATAGCTGCAGCAATATAGAGAAAGAAGGACAGAGTAGGAGGGATCATAATACCTGATATCAAACTGTACTACAAGGCCACTGTAATCACAACAGCCTGGTACTGGCATAAGAACAGAAACACAGACCAATGGAACAGAAAAGAGAGCCCAGAAATAAAACCATGTCTTTAGGGTCAATTACTATTTGACAAAGTAGGCATGAAAATACAATGTACTAAAAACAGCCTCCTCAACAAATGGTCCTGGGAAATCCTTATGTGTCTTTAATGTACTTAAGTAGAGTTTTAATTTTTTCATAACATGGAAATTTTCATAACATGGGTTTTGAAATTTTTGTTTGATTTATACTGAGTCCATATTTTTAACAATGTAAATAACATTTATCATATATTCCAAATTAGTCACACTTTTAGAAAATAAAACTATGGACTTAAGTATAGCAGTTAATCTAACCAGTTAAACTTAACTATCACTTTGTTTCTAATGGACATTTTAATTGATGCTCTTGAATTTGATATTTATAAAATCAAATCTATTGAAAATGAAAATGGTTTTAGATATTACTTGCAAATTCTTATGCCTTATTTAATTCTGGTTGCTAGTATATTTTTGAGGATTTTTAATCTATATTCATGTCACATACTCATTAACAGATTTTTTAAGAGTATCTTTTGCATTTCCACATGTAAGTGTTATTCTAGAAATACTTTATAATCATTTTGTCAAGGTAAAATTACCTTTTGGCTCATTGATTGGAGGTGAAAATAAATTTACTGATTTATTTTCAGTCCCCACCCTGTTGTTCATGTCCATGGGTCATTTAACTTGTTTAGTGTAAGTTGGTGGTCTATACTTATTGTGGTGTCTGTCTTATTATATAATCTGAGTACTACTAGCCTCATAGGAGAAGTTGGGCAGTTTTCCCACTCTTCTATCTTCTAGAAAAAAATTGTTTGAAGGAGTGGCATTAATTCTTTCAGTGTTGTTGCACACAGTGCATACAGGACACAGTGAAGCCTAGACTTTGCATGTGTGTGTTTGGTGTGGGAGACAGCTCTGAAACTGCTAACTGAATCTATTTACTACAGGTCCTTTGAGGTTTTCTCCTTAGGTTTCTAGATGTTATATTCCTTCCTCTGTCAATTTTGGTAGATTGTGTTTCCCTAGGAATTTTTCCATTTCATCAAAATTATCAGATTCTTTGGTTTACTATGATCTATACTATATCTTAACACTTCATTTTATTTCTTTAAAGTAGCATATGGTGTTGAGATATATAAATTGAGTTGAGGGCATGACAAGAAGGGCCCTAGAAACATTCAACTGGGATCCTTAACAGTAACCAAGAAAAACCATACTCAGTACTGCTCAGTCCTGTTTGAAGTGAATCAGATTTTTCATAACTCAGGTATCCAAAGGAAAAATAGAGTAGCCTTGTTCTGGAAAGAGATCAGTTAAACAAATTTTCTATAATACTTTACAGTTTTCCATTATTAAATAAACCAATTCCAAGCAATCCAACAAATATTATCAAGAGAAAAGCCAATACTAGCCAATATACAGATACCCATTGTTTGCTGTGTTTTGCTTTGTGTTTTAAAGTAAACATAATTGTGATCTTTAAGAAAATAAATGATGTGCTCACTTCGGCAGCACATATACTAAAATTGGAAAGATACAGAGAAGATTAACATGGCCCCTGCAAAAGGATGACATGCAAATTCATAAAGTGTTCCATATTTTTCACAAACCATTTTGCCTCCTCCTCCAACTGATTACACACACACGATAAAAGGAGTAGGTGGAAGTGGAGAACATCAAGATACCTGCAGGAATCTGCACCACTGAAATTCACAGGTATTATACCACAGAAGTTCACACCATAAACCCAGGGAGTCAGAAAAGATCAATTTTACAAGCTGAGGCTAACAAGAGGAGTCTCACAAACAGTGGGAAGACAAAGAAACAATTCCCAAATGAAAGAAAAAGCAGAAGCCTCAGAAAGAATGTTAGATGAAACAGAGGCAAGTCAACTATCATATATTAAATTCAAAGCACTGATTATTAGGAAGTTCAAAGAGCTCACAATGAGCTACCAGAAACTACAGGGGAGCTACAATGATCTTACCCTAAACCATATCAACATGAAAAAGGAAATAGAAACAATCAGCAAGGGACAAGAGGAAATGAAGAATACAATTTCTGAATTGAAGGACACAGTACAAAGTTTCAAAAGTAGAACATATGAGGCGGCGGATCGGATTAGCGAGTTGGAGGACAAAGTAGAAAACATCTCACAGAAAGAGCCAAAAAACGAAAAGAGGCTCAGAAAGAATGAAGAGGGATTAAGAGAAATGCAAGACAATATGAAACTTAATAATATCTGAATAATAGGAATACCAGAAGGAGAAGAAGAAGAAGAGATGGAAAACATATTTGAAAGAGTAATGAGAGAAAATTTCCCTAACTTGATGAGAGAAAAAGTCACACAAATCCAGGAATCACAGAGAGTCCCAATCAAGAGGAATCCAAGGAGGCCCACTTCAAGACACATCATCATCAAAATGGCAAAATTCGAAGAAAGAGAGAATCTTAAAGGCAGCAAGGGAGAAAAAAGAAGTAACATACAAGGGAGCCCCAATAAGGTTAGCTACTGACTTCTCAATGGAAACATTCCAAGCAAGAAGAGAATGGCAAGAAATATTCCAAGTAATGAGAACCAGAGGCCTACAACCAAGGCTACTTTACCCAGCAAGGCTATCGATCAAGATAGAAGGCCAAATAAAGAGCTTCCAAGACAAAAGAAGTCTAAAAGAATATGCCTCCACCAAACCAGCCCTACAAGAAATACTAAAAGGACTGCTTTAAGGAAAGGAAGGAAAAGAGACAGACAGAGAGGAACACAGGTACAAAAATGGCAATGAATGAGTACCTATCAATAATAACCTTAAAAGTAAATGGATTAAATGCTCCAATCAAAAGACACAGAATAGCTGCATGGATAAGAAAGCATGACCCACACATATACTGCCTACAAGAGACCCAAAAAAGCTGGGGTAGCAATTCTTGTATCAGACAAAATAGACTTCAACAAAAGGGCCATAAAGAGAGATCCAGAAGGTCACTTCATTATACTCAAGGGAAGAATCCACCAAGAAGACATTAACATCATAATTATATATGCACCAAACATAGGAGCACCCAAATATATAAAGAAACTCTTAGAGGACTTCAAGAAAGATATTGACAGCAACACAATCATAGTAGGGGATTTGAACACCCCACTATCAAAAATGGACAGATCGTCCAAACAAACTATCAACAATGATACTGCAGCATTAAACAACACCCTAGATGAAATGGACTTAACTAATATATATAGAGCCCTTCACCCCAAAGAGGCTAAATACACATTCTTTCAAATACACATGGAACATTTTCAAAGATAGACCACATGATAGAACACAAAACGAGCATCAATAAATTCAAGAATATTGAAATAATACCAAGCATTTTCTCTGACCACAAGGGAATGAAAATGGAAACCAACTCCAAAGGAAAAAACCCAAAACACCCAAAATCATGGAGACTGAATGGTATGCTATTAAACAACGAATGGGTCAAGAATGAAATTAGGGAAGAAATCAAAAAGTTTCTGGAAACAAATGAAAACGATCTCACAACAACCCAAAACTTATGGGACACAGTGAAGGCAGTCCTGAGAGGGAAGTTCATAGCAATATAGGCCTACCTAAAGAAGATAGAAACATTTCAAACAAACAACCTAACCCTACACCTGCAAGAACTAGAGGAACAACAACAAAGACAGCCCAGAGCAAGCAGAAGGAAAGAAATAACTAAGATCAGAGCAGAATTAAATGACATAGAAACTAAAAGCACAATTCTAATGATCAGTGAATCCAGGAGTTGGTTCTTTGAAAAGATAAACAAAATAGACAAGCCTTTAAGTAGGCTCATCAAGAAAAGAAGAGAGAGGACTCAAATAAACACAATCAGAAATGAAAGAGGAGAGATTACAAATGATACCACAGAAATAGAAGGGATTGTAAGAAATTACTATGAAGAACTGTATGCCAAGAAATTTGAAAACCTAAGGGAAATGAACACATTTCTAGAAAAATATAATCTTCCAAAACTCAATGAAAAAGAAGCAGAAAACCTGAACAAACCAATAACGGCAAATGAAATTGAAGCAGTAATCAAAAAACTCCCATCACACAAAAGCCCTGGTCCGGATGGTTTCACAGGAGAATTCTACGAAGCATTTAAGGAAGAGCTAACCCATATGCTTCACAGAGTATTCAAAAAAATTCAAAAGGATGGAAAACTCCCAAACTCTTTTTATGAAGCCAGCATCATCCTAATTCCAAAACCAGATAGAGATACAACAAAGAAAGAAAACTTCAGGCCAATATTGCTGATGAACATAGATGCTAAAATCCTCAACAAAATACTGGCAAATCGCATCCAACAATATATCAAAAAGATCATACACCATGACCAAGTGGGATTCATCCCAGGGATGCAAGGATGGTTCAATATTCACAAATCAGCAAATGTAATACATCACATAAACAAAAGCAAAGACAAAAACTACATGATTATATCAATAGATATGGAAAAAGCTTTTGATAAGGTTCAACACCCATTTATGATAAAAACACTCAGCAAAGTGGGAATAGAGGGAGCATTCCTCAATATAATAAAGGCTATATATGAGAGACCTACAGCCAACATCATACTCAATGGGTAAAAACTAAAATCTTTTCCACTAAGATCAGGAACAAGACAAGGTTGTCTACTTTCACCACTTCTATTCAATATAGTACTGGAAGTTTTAGCCACAGAGATCAGGCTAGAAAAGGAAATAAAAGGCATCCAAATCGGAAAGGAGGAAACAAAACTGTCACTGTTGGTGGATGACATGATAGTGTACATGGACAATCCTATGGACTCTACCAAAACACTGCTGGAACTAATTAATAAATTTGGCAAAACAGCTGGGTACAAAGTCAATATCCAGAAATCAAAGGCATTTTTTATACCAACAATGAAACAGCAGAAGCAGAAATCAAGGAAAAAATTCCATTTAATATAGCAAAAACAAAAATAAAATATCTGGGAATAAACCTAACTAAGGAGGTAAAAGAACTGTATGAAGAAAACCACACAATACTGAAAATAAGAAATCAAGAAAGACACAAACAAATGGAAACATATACCTTGTTCATGGATTGGAAGAATTAACATCATCAAAATGTCTATACTACCCAAAGCAATTTACAGATTCAATGCAATACCTATTAAAGTTCCAATGGCATATTTCACAGACATAGAACAAACAATTCAAAAATTTATTTGGAATCATAAACAATCCCTAATAGCTGCTGCAATTTTGAGAAAGAAGAGCAAAGTAGGAGGGATCACAATACCTGATATCAAACTGTATTATAGGGCCACTGTAATCAAAACAGCCTGGTACTGGCATAAAAACAGGCACATAGACCAGTGGAACAGAACAGAGAGCCCAGAAATCAACCCAACTCTCTAGAGTCAATTAATATTCGACAAAGGACAAAGGGGGCAGTAACATAAAATGGAGTAAAGATAGCCTCTTCAACAAATGGTGTTGGGAGAACTGGACAGCTACGTGCAAAAAAATGAAACTTGAGCACCAACTTACACCATACACCAAAATAAATTCAAGGTGGATAAAAGACTTAAATATAAGCCTCGAAACCATTAAAGTCCTAGAGGAGAACATTTGAAGGAAAATCTCATATATTTCACACAGCAACATTTTTACAGATATGTCCCCTAGAGCAAGGAATATAAAGGAAAGAATAAACAAATGGGATTTCATCAAAATAAAAAGCTTCTCGTGGCTAAAGAAAACAGTATTAAATTAAAAGGACAACCAACTGTATGGGAAAATATATTTGCCAATGATACCTCAGACAAAGTTTTAATCTCCAAAATATACAAAGAACTCACATGGCTGCAGTCTAAGAAGACAAGTAACCCAATTAAAAAATGGGCAAAGGACTTGAACAGACAATTCTCCAAGGAGGACATACAGAACATCCAGAGACACATGAAAAGATGTTCAGTATCTCTAGCTATCAGAGAGATGCAAATTAAAACCACAATGAGATACCACTTTACACCAGTCAGGATGGCTATCATAAACAAAGCAACAAACAACAAATGTTGGAGAGGTTGTGGGGAAAAGGGGACCTTAGTTCACTGTTGGTGGGATTGCAGACTGGTACAACCACTATGGAAAACAGTATGGAATTTCCTCAGAAAACTAAAAATGGACCTGCCTTTTGACCCAGCAATTTCACTGCTAGGATTATATCCTAAGAACCCTAAAACACTAATTTCAAAGAACCTATACATCACAATGTTCATAGCAGCACAATTTACAATAGCCAAGAGTTGGAAGCAACCTAGGTGCCCATCAATAAATGAATGGATCAAAAAATTGTGGTACATATACACAATGAAATTCTATGCAGCAGAGAGAAAGAAGGAACTACTACCCTTTGCAACAACATGGATGGAACTGGAAAGCATTATGCTGAGTGAAATAAGCCAGGGGTTGAAAGACAAATGCCATATGATCTCACCTTTAACAGGAAGCTAAACAACAAAACAAACAAGCAAGCAGAATAAAAACAAATACACTGAAATAGAGAACAGCGGGACAGTGACCAGAGGGGAGAAGGGAGGGAATTTAAGGGGAAAAATGGGAGGGATTTAGAGGAATAAGTATAAAGGATACAGGGACAATAACTAAGGGGGGTGGAAATGGGAGGGAGGTGGGGAGCACAGGGTGGGGTGGGCTGGGATGGGAGAAATAGACAGAAAACTATACTTGAATAATAAAGAAAAGAAATTAAAAAAGAAAATAAATGACAATATTAAAAATTTCTCCACAGAGAATCTATTTTAAAATTAAATTGAAATATTCTAGAGCAGAAAAATTCAATAAATGATATTAAGATATTAACAACTCAATATAGTGGTTTTATACAACAGATGAGAATATTAAAATTAATGACTGGAAGAAAGGTCTGTAGAAAATATTCAGGCTGCCACTTAATAAATAACGGAATAAAAATATGAATAAGAATAGTTATGTTATATGTAATTAGAGTTCTGGAAGAAAGATTTAATATAGCAATGGCCAATAACACCACCCCCCAAATCTCAAGTTATTAAGGCACATGTACAAGAAGTCTTCCATAAAACAACCAAAATAAATTCAGACAGAAAAAAAACAAGATATGTCATAGGGAAATTTATGAAAACAAGAAGAAAATCTTAAAAAGTGTTCAGAAGAAAACACAGATATACACACACTCACATACAACAAAGGAAGACACTAACAGTGAAGTTCATGACACTAACTACAAAAAAAGAGATGAAAAAATTGAATTGCATTAAAACAGAAGTATTCATGCAGTAATATAACAAAGGCTTTGGCCACAGACCTGGGGAGGAACATTACCCCAGTATGGTGCAAGATCCCACACTCCTCAGAAAAGGAGGGGTCAGAGGAAACACCAAGGCAGTGGATTAAAGCTATAGCTGCATGTGAGTCACACCCCTAGGGAGAGGTAAACAACTAGTGCACAAGTGTGCCGTGCCCCGGCAATGGAGTAGTGCTGGGTGATACAGCAGAAGGAAACTTACAGAGACACCCACACCTGGCTAGTGAAATGTTTGGACAGAGGTAAAGACCTGCCTACTGGCTTCCACGGCCCACAGGATCTTTAGGCCAGGACTTTAAAAATAGAGCACACATGGACACTTGCTCTCTTTCTTCTCCCTCGCTAGCCCAGTCAGGGGTCGGGAGCCCTAGTGTCCAGGGCTGGAGGGTCCTGGAGGCAGTGTGGCCAGGTGACAGGCCCGTCCTTCTCCCTGCCCTAGAAGCAGCAGTAGCACTGGTGCTGCACAGTGCAGCCCTGCTCATTTAGGCACATGGACACACCTGAGAGCTGATGGCCAGCAGGACAGGATGCAGGTGCTGTGCCAGTGGGCTGTGGCCAGAGGGCCATGGCAAGAGAAAAGGGGAGCGCGCTGTGAATACGACGCAGGTGCATGCAGATTCTAGAGATTCATGAAGCTGGACTGTGACCAGGAACCAGCTCAACCACCTGGACAATCCTGCTACAGCACTTGTATGTCCCAAAGAATGGTATTTCTAAATGTGAGAAGGAATTTCAGACACAGCCTTGAGCTGATCTGGCAGAGGGTGGAAGGGCTACTTGCCTTTGGGTGTTTTAAAGGGAATGGGTTTTGAGATGGAAGCCTGTTATTCTTCCAAAATTGTATAGCCTTTAAATAAAAGACTCTTCCTTTTTCACCAAACCTCTGCCTCTGGAGTTTATGGGCAATGGACAGCAGAATCCCATACACTTGTACGGTAATGGTAACATTAGCGGGATGGTAGAAGAGGAGGTTTCTCACTTGTATACCTCTTCAGTAACAATAATTCAGCAGCTACAAACAGACAAAAGTGTCTTTGTGGGTGCTTTGGAATCTGGGTTTCTGATTGCAAAACCCCAGTGAAGTTCAAGATTACAGAGGCTGTTTTGAGAATGTAGGTCCATGCCAAGGAGGCAGGCTCACTGATGGTGGTGATCCTGGTCATAGACCCTAAAATAGCCTTGACCCCATTGGATTCAGCTATAGCCTGTTTGACTTTGGTCCTGGCACTGCATTATCTTCCAAGGGACCTGGGAAGAATCAGGCTAGTCTGTGCCTAGAGTAAAAGGACCATCGACCTCTGTCTTGACTGTTGGCCCTAAAGTGTCCCATGACCCAGCTTCTCTCAACTGTGGCCAAGTCAGCCCTCCCAGTAACAAGGCAGGAGATATGCACACCCATGCCCCTGAAGCTGGCCTGTCTAATTTTTTTCTGACTTCATATCTTGAAACTGTCCTTTTGTGCTGGAGTCTGTAAGTGGTCTTACCTGTCCAGGAACTGGGTAAAAGACACACCCATTGCCACTGCCCTTGTAGGAAGGCCTGCTGATCTTGGGTAAAGAGTGGATCCTGAAATGGCCCTGTATGTAGCTATAGACCCCTCTCCACCATGGTCTGGGTGCACTACTGCCCTCCCCAAGATGGGATGGAAGACACGCTTCTCCAGTCTCTGAAGATCTGAATTCAGTGACTCCAGATTCTGAAGGAGCCTTGTGATCTGACTCCAGCCCCACTTTCTATGGTCTGAGGACATTTCTGCCTACCCAGAAGCCTGGAGTCAGGGCTGCAGTCCTTGGTCCCAACTACGAACCCTGAGGCAGCCCCCTGACTCTTTTCCACGTTCTCCTGGATGAGGTCTGAGGCCAGTCTTGCCCATCCATGGACCCACCTAGTGACCTGATAGGAGGCCTTCCTGGGACCAAGCAGAAGCCACACCCATATGCACACCAGGTAAAAGGTCCATAGTCTGTGGATTGAGCACCACACATTGAAGCACACCCTTGTTCCAGCAGGAAACCTACTACTATCAAGGTCATAGAGGCAGCCCAGTCCATTCAGTGCCAGACAGGACCCATGCCCACCTGAGACCCTGGTAACAGGGTCGCCAACCATGGACCCTACAAGAACAAAAAAGGTAATGATATAATACCTCCAACATGATACACAGACTGTAAATATATATGCAACCAACATTAAAGCACCTCAATACATAAAGCAAATGTTAACAGAACTGAGAATCATTTAAAGTTTAGAGAATAACCATGAAAGACTAGGTGAGAGATTAGAAGTAACTAGAAGAATCTAATTATTTGTGTTATTACACATATGTGGTGTGGAAGAAATTGTTCCACTTTTTGCCTAGATGCTATTTGCTTGTATTTTTTTTCATGGCCTGTAAGAAGGTTTTAATCTAAGCCCTTATTAATCCTTTTCAGAATTCATTTTCTCAAAAAAGAAAAGTTCAACACAGGCTTTAAAGTGGGGATCGAGCAACAGCAATCAAATCTGAAGTCAAGGAACTGAAAGTATATAGGCTTGTAAATTGGGCCATATATCAATTAATTATATTTCCTTATTAAAAAAAACTTTTATGTCAATTAAAAGATCAGAGGCAAGCTGTATAAAAATACTATGAACTCTCTCAGTATATGAGGTATTAAAAGCCACATAATTTGGTGATTGTTACTAATATAATCATTGAAATAACACTTCATGAAAAAGTGTCATTGTTATATAGAAGAATGTGATGTTTTATGGCCATTATTATAAAGTTTTTTTCAAATTTCTTTCTTTTTAGTGGTCAAATTTAAGTTTTCACCAATTTATTTAAAGGTCCAACTGACATCACGTTCAAATGCATTAAGATTTAGTGCATTAAAATGCATTAAGGATGAGTTGGCTGGTGAAAATTATTGTCATCTAATGTATTTAGAATGGCCACACTACATAGTTTGCTCTCATTTATGGATGCACACGACCCATCTGCAGACAGTGAGCCACAGACGTAGCAATGGCCAGTTCATTTACCCTGATACCAGCCTGGTTCAGGTTCCATTCTCTCAGGCAAATGACCACATTGAATGTTAGCCTCAACCCAGCTGAACCAGAAAAGTCTGCTTTAGGAGATACAAGATTCTTCAAGTCAAATCTACACAACATAGGATTATCCCTGTGTGTGGCCTGAACTCTGCTGTCACTCTGGCAAAGGGAAGAGGGAGTTGACTGAAATCACATCTTACTCATAGACAGCATTTAGATTTTATTTCTCAGGAGCCTTCTAAAAGTTATTTTTAGAAATTGGCAGGCATGTTAGTTTACACTCAAATATGAAACATATTAAATAATTAAGTATCTATCCATCGCTGCCAGAAACATTGAGTTTGTATGCATGCAAATGAGTAAAAAAGCAGACCAGCAATGAGAGAGAGCCGGCTGTAGCAGTGTACTAACTGTGCCCCTGTTCTTGCTGTTCTAGTTCGTATTTATGGAAATGGCAATATTAACCTATAGAGGATCATGTCTCAATAGAAACGTTAAGCTCTAATGAAGAATATTAAACGTAGAGGCATATACTACTTAAGGTGGGGATACATTCTGATAAATGTGTCATAAGGAAATGTTTTCATCGTGTGAACATCATAGAGTGCACGCCCATAACCTGGACAGTACAGCCTACTACTATGATTGCATGTGCTATACTTTTAGTGATTTGCAGTACAATAGGTTTGTTTACACCAGCATCGCCATAAACATGTGAGTAATTTGTTGCACTATGACTTTATAATGGGTATGATGTTACTAGGGGATAGAAATTATTCAGCTCCATTGTAATCTTTTTTTTTCCAAAAAACCGTATCACTTTATTTATACACCTAAAAAGTTGTACATAGAAACTTAAAATACAGTTCCATAAAACTGGAAGGACTATCAAGGAAAAGGGAGAATGTTATGTTTATTGACTGATTCATCATTAAGGAAGACAAGAGAAGCAAAACAAAAACCACAAAAATATGGTAAAAAATTAAAGAACATTTTCCAGTTACAAATTTTATAAATATGAAGCAAATTCACAAATTACTTTTAATGCTAAATAAATATTTAGTTCATAAACTCAGACTTAACATCTCTAGACAGCAAAGGTACAGCACTTCAAGAGTGTAAAACTGGAGTCATTCGTGTGTAGTGTTGAAAGAGTATGCTCATTAAAAAATTAGTAGACAGCCCTGGCTGGTGTAGCTCAGTGGATTTGAGCGCAGGCCTGCGAACCAAAGGATCATGGTTAGATTCCCAGTCATGTCACGTGCCTGGGCTGCAGGCCAGTTACCAGTAGGGGACCCACGAGAGGCAACCATACATTGATGTTTCTCTCCTTCTCTTCTTCCCTTCCCCTCTAAAGATAAATAAATAAAGTCTTTAAAAAAATTCATAGACATATGCATTTTTTCTATACTGTGCTCTGATTTATTTATATAAATAAATTTCCCTTAACACCATGTCTAAGAAAGATCATCAATGACAAATCATAAGCAAAAAAATATTTTCCAAGATAAGGATACATGAATGATCTCAAATGCACAAAAGTCTCTGCAAACCAGTACTGGATTCAATATATTGATCAAACTTATTCGTTCCTAAACAAAACTGTAGCCAAAGAAATCTTTCCAACATTCTCTTGAGTGGTTAACATTAAAAATGAGACTATAGTGTAGACCACACTTCAAAATGGTCAGTCAGTTGTTATTGCTTTGTACATATATGTCTGTGTTATAGCACGAGTTAATATTCCATTTTTACAATTTGCTTTCCTCAAAATTTTGCGCTTGATCCACATTCCCAGGTGTGATGTGAAGTCCAAGTTTTTGAGCCTGAATGGAAAAATGCTTGAAGCCTCATTCCAGCTTTTGCTTCACTTGTACTGGTCCTTCACTGTTATTTCCTACAAGAGCTTCTTGTAACACTTGTAGGATTACTACCTCGGGAAATTCATCCTGAAGATCAAAAAATTCCCCAAATGCTTTAAGGAGCTCCAAAACTGTCAGAACATCATCAAAAATTTTAGTAGGAAATCGTTTTCACTGAAGTTGCTTCTGGAAATTTCTTAAGATCATTACATTCCGTATCTTCTCTAGGTATTCACCAGTGTTTTAAGTATTCCATATATTTTTGCTTTTCTTCATGTAACTTTTCTTCCTTTTCTCTTTCTATTTTAGGCCTTTTTTCTTTCTTCTTCAGTTTCTCTTCTTCAACAATTTTCAATTCTTTTTTTAAATCTTTTATTTTCTCTCTTTTTTTTTTAGGACATCTCTTCTCTTTTACATTTAGCCTCTTCAAAAGCCAGTGACTTCATTACTTCTTATATGTAAAGTTTTGTCTGTTTTTTAGTAGTTTTATTCTTATAGCTTGCGATAGTCTGTTTATTAATAACACTGTGTTCCTAATACTCATCTGGGTGGTATCCCTCTTTTTCTGTTAGCAGGACTGAAGACAAAGGTGGGTGGATGGATTATCAGGGAAAAACTAAGAAAAATCTTGGTCTGCCATTTTTTATGTTGAAAGAGATGATGCCTTAATTTCAATGGCTTCATCTTGTGGTTCACAGTGTTACTGTAGAGAGAAGCTTTAGCTGTATCACAAGAAAATAGGTGTTTTCTCTGGGTGACTTGGGTAGCACACTCATATAATTTTTCTTTAGTGGGTTGTACTTTGTACTTGAACAATCAACTGCACCTCTTCTTATTTTGAAAAGAACTGTTTTGTGTTTCTGAACCATCACCATCACTGATAATAATAGCTTCTCCATCTACACTGCTGACGTGTACATTAGCAAAACCATTTTAATGTGATGGAGGGAGGACTTCCAAAATCCTACACTGTAACCTTGCTTCACTGTTCCTAGTGATTGCCACAGTTTCTTTGTCAGAATACTGATACTTGAAATATACAAAAATATCATCACAAATTTCATGTAAGCATGAATGATAGGTAAAGTTGGTCCTGGAATAATTCGTGGTTCTGGAAAACTCTGAAGATTCTGTCTCTCTTTGTTCTGACTCAAGTGCTTCTGGATAGGTCAGTCCAGGTCTACCTGTCACATCACAACTCCACAGAAGACTGCTGCACAGAATGGTTTATTCAAAAAAATTATCAGATTGGCAAAGATCTCATTGTGCCTTTCTAGTAGAGAATCTCCTCTTCTGGTAGCAGGTCTCACAAATGGCCTTCATCGTAGCAGTGAGATCTCCTATTAGATGGCGGGCTCACGCTGAAGCTCAGCCACCTGCCCACATTGGCTCCACTTCCCTGCGAGTATGACAATAGCCACTTCTCCACCTTCTCAACTACACAGGCAGTGAGAAGCTCTGCCCTCTCAGAGGTGGTGATGAGGGACATCACCTCTAGCCAGCCCCACCATGAAGGGATGGAGTCCCACTGTCACTTTCCTACCTCTTAGAGCTTCTGCACAGTTTCTGATCCACTTTCAACTCAAAGTCCACTGTAATCTTAAGAGACCACTAATCTATATGTGGTCTGTTGACTTAAATGTTGTTATGTGGTGAATGACTGCAGTATTTTTATTCATTATTTCTCCTGTTTTCAGAATTCATAAAAAGTTGATATTGAATAATTTCAAGATGTTGAAGTATACAAGTAGGAAGAGAAATCTGGTATTCAGTAGTGTGCATGAAATCACCATGTAAAAATTGGATCTGAATTTTGTAAAATGTTCTGCTCAGAAAGATATTAACCCAAGATTTATCCAAAGTAACATAATCTTACATGATTAAGTGTCCTAGTCCATGACAATCTATTAATACAAATCAAGCTGTTAGCTCTGTACTAAGCTGAGAAATCAACCTCAGCTAGCTACTGTTTCACCTAAATTAATTTTGCAAACTAAAGGAAAACTAACAATTTTTACTGGAAAATCTCTTTGTTAGTACCATGTTGTGTCAAGAGTTAGAGGAGTTGCCATCTCATGTAAAAATCCTTGCAACATATCCATCAGGTGATCATCTGTGGCCTCAAGAGACTTGTCAGAATGAATGTCGTGAGCTTCAAAAGTCTTCTCCAAGAACTGGGAGCATTTCAATAAATACTGGCATAGAGTCTCAGTTGGAACAAGAAGAAAACTCAATCCATCCAAACAAAGGTTTCTGAGACATTTGACCTTTATGTCTACCAGAAGAAAAAAATTAACCAGTACTTGTACCCAGTAATTGACCTAACCTTATTCATTAACAGAGCAGTATTCACTAACAGAGCAGAACACCAAGACAGGATTTTGGTAAATGGCACATTATTTTATGAAGAGCCCTGATCAAGGTAATTTACAAGAAAGAGGAAGGCTTACTTCAATCAAGCCAGCACTTGGGATTGTAAAAATCAAATGAATTTCATTGTTCCTTTAAATGTTATCGATACTTCTTCAGTTTTTGTGTCTCATAGACTCGAAATAACAAAATCTTTCTGACATGCATCAATTTTAACTCCCCTTTAAACTCTAATTTTATCTTCTTAATTTCTTTCTTTTTTTTTTTTTTTTTTTTAAGAAAAAGTTTGTTTCCCTTCAGGCTCTCTGAAGATAGCAGTAGAAACCATTGTACTAAAGAGTATCTCACAACTTTTGCTATTCAACTAGAGTGTGGGCAGAAAGCCAAGGAACTTGTTCCTGCTGTGCGAAGGTGAGAGTGATTATAATATTTGGGCCTTGTGTTTGGGATGGGGAGTGAAGGAGGAAGAGAGTCAGCACCCATTGTCTGTGGAGCAGTCTGTGCTTAGGAGAGAGAGCTGCAGTAAGTTGTGTGGTGCTGTCTGTCACGTGACCTGCCTGGCTCTGCTCTAGGCCTGGAGACCAGGTCAGCTCTGCAGCTCAAACACGTCCTCATTTCTGTGTGTTAGCGCTAGAGGACCACTGCCCGGCAGCTGAAGTTCTACTCCTTTGTCATCACTTGTAGCTTTAAGGCATTTCTGGGTAATGATTATATTTCTTATAGCAATTAAATAAGAATGCATTGTTTCTCTACCGCCTCCTCACCAAATACTAGTCCAGGAGAACTTTGCCTCGTTTCTCTCCTAGTGGAATCAAAACTCAGAGAAGCAAAGCATCAGGGTCCTCTTCCAAACTTCATTCATCAGTGCTGTCTAAGAGCAGTCTTTGCAATAAGTGGTGCTGGGGAAACTGGATATTCTATTGCAATAGAATAAAATTGGATCCCTAACTTACACCACTTACAAAAACTAACTTGAAATGGATTAAAAACTTAAATGTCAGACTCAAGACAATAAAACTGCTAGAAAAGGACATAGGGAAAGAGCTTTTGGCATTGGCCTTGGCAATATCGTTTTTTGTTTTGTTTGTTTGTTAATGATACCAAAGCACCAGTAAAAAAAGGCAAAAATAAACAATTGGGACTGTAGTAATCTGAACATCTTTTGCACAGCTAAATAAGCAATGAACAGAATGAAGGGGTACCCTATGGATGGGAGAAGGTATTTGAAAATTCTATATTAGGTAAGAAGTTGATATAAAAATATATAAAGAAGTCATATAACTCAATGGCAAAAACAATCCGATTAAATGTACAGAAAAGTGAACCCTTGTGCACTGTTGGTAAGGATGTAAATTGGCACAGCCATTACAGATAATAGTATGTTGATTGCTCAAAATATTAAAAATAGAACTACAATATGATCTGGCAATCCCACTTCTGGGTATACATCTAAAGAAGATGAAATTACTATCTTGAAGATATTTCTGTAGTCCCATGTTCATTACAGCATTATTAATAATTGTCAAGAGATTAAAAACAACCTAATATATAATCACACACACACATATAATAAATATTATTCAGCCATTAAAAAAAGAAGGAAGTCATGCCATCTACAACCTGAATGGACCTTGAGAGTATTATGCTAAGTGAAATAAGTCAGACAGAAAAAGACAAATACTGTATGATCTCACTTATACATGGGATCTAAAAAAAAAAAACACCCAAAAGCCCAACTCAGAGGAACCAAGAGTAAAACGATGGTTTCCAGAGGCTGGGGTGTCAGGGAAATTGAGAGACATTGGTCAAAGAGTAGAAATTTGTAGCTGTAAGATGAATAAGTTCTGGGGGCCTAATATTCAGCATGGTAACTGTGGTTAACAAAACTTTTTATATTAAAAGTTGCCAAGAGAGTAGATCCTAAGTGTTCTCACCACATGGAAAGGAATTGTGAACCAGACATGACATATGTGTTAGCAAACCTTATTCCACTAATCATTTTGCCATATATACCTGTTTCAAATCATAACATTGTATATCTTAGACCACAGGTGGCAAACACGAGGCCCTCAGGTCCAGTCCGGCCCTCCACCTGTTTTATCCAGCCTGGTACCTTGTTTCTACCTGGTGGCAGCACCGAGCTCTCGCTTCACTGTTAAGGAGTAGTTACATTTACACAGTCCTAAAGTTACATTCGGCCCTTTGAAGGCAATTGTGAGGCTGATGTGGCCCCTGATGAAAATGAGTTTGACACCCCTGCCTTAGACCTACACAATATTATATGTCAATTATATATCAATAAAGCTGGAAAAAAACAAAAAAGTCATTTTTCACCATGGAATTGTAAGCTAAAAGCACAATTAAAATAACTGCATATGTAAAAAAACCAAGTAAATGCCAAAATCATAACTGTCATAGATTTAAAAGAACAAGAGGGACTATCATATAACACATGTGGGAATTGAAATTGATGCAAATAGCCTGATAAACTGTTTGGCAGTACCTACTGAAGATGAACATATGCAAACCACGTGACCTGACTTTTTGTTCCTACTCATATAAACAATACAAACATACACATTTGGCACCAAAAAAAAACAATCACAAGAATATTCACAGAAAAGTTATTCTCAATAGCTACAAACGAAAGGAACCATAATCATCATGAAACAAATGATATGAAAGCAAGTTGTGGTATATCCATACAAAAGACTTTTACCCAGCTCTGTGGAGTAATAAACTGCTTCCACATGGGAAGCCGTTGAGTGAATCTCACAAATCCAAACTTCAGAGAATCATTTTAAACACAAAAGACTACATAAGTTGTGGGGAAGTCATTTACACTCAACAAAGTCAAACTTTGGTAATCAACTTTTAATAGGAATTAGTGACCATGAAGGACAGTCCAGATGAGGCTTCTTTGGTGCTAGAAATATTCTATACCTTGATATATTAACTGTGTGATAATTACATTGGTATGCTCCATATAAAGACATTTTTTATTAATGTTACCTGAATGATTTATGGAATTTATATAAAATATACTTCATTAAGTAATTTACTGAAATTTTTGGGAAGATCAACTATATCAAATATTGCAACCAGCCAAGCAATACAGTAACAGTTAGGTGGTGATTTATATTTTGCATCAAGGATGACCTTTGAAAGGTCAAGGATGACTTTCAGAAGACATTTGAAAGAAGTAGTGAGAATGGAAGCACTTTTGAAATGAAAGGACAAATTTATTGAGGAATTAGGTAGAATGAGGCAAGTGGGTACTAATAAGGTTCATGTTAAGTATTTGATAGAAGTAATCAGAGTGCAGTGGAGATCTAGATTAAAGGTACTTGACTAAGGCTTGAGATACAAGAAAGTATTCTCAAGGAAGTGATATTTTAACTTAGACTTGAAAGCTGAGTAATAGTTTGTAGAAGAGGAAGTAGGAAGGTGTGGTAGGAAAGGATGGGTGTTATATCCACTGGACGTGAGAATAATTTTCGAAGACCTTTCAGGGTTTTGATCTTATTTTATTGGCCAAGCTTAACCTGCGCAGGGGCGAACTCTCGAGGTGTCCTCAGACATGGTGCCTAAAAGGGCTGCAGATGAGAGACGCACCGAGTGCTTACAGCTAAGTCCTTATATAGGGACGAGCAAGCAAGCATTGAACAGATGCAGACGTCGCAGTTAGCTATTTGCTGACAGAGACCGTGCGTGGGAACAGGGTGGGGTTTCAAAATTCAAAACTAAACAGATTACAATCTGCCTATCTTGCTCTAAGTAGGGCACTCACATACTGCAGGATGTCTGCTCAGCCTTTGTTTGCATGCTATTCCTTGATCCTGTTATGCTGTGGTCAGGCTATGTTCTCAACTTCCCAGATCTCGACAATGGGCACTTCAGGCAGCATGAATAGAAGCAGCTGTGAAACTGCACAGCTACAAGAAGCTGCTTGTTATTAATACATTGCTAAGTGTAAAGTTCAGAGGTACTGGCCGGAGAATTGAACCAAGGCACCAGCAATGGAGGAACTTAGGTGCCATGCTTAGATGGCTGGCCTTTTTAAAAAATCAATTCTAGGTAGCTATTAACAGGTTATATACACAAAACTGTCACAATCAAATCTGTGTTTTAAATAGTTACTACAGAACTGAAGGGGAGGTCTGAGAGCCATATAATAAAAAATAATATGAGAATAAATTAATTTTCCTTAATATTTATTACAAGCTAATGTAGAGAGGTCCTAGGAGATCAAAAGATATAAACAACATTTAGCTCTTGAATAGCCCCCAAAATGATTTCACTTTGAATGACTTTATTTCCAACATTGGCCAGTAGTTGTGATGTTTGCATTAACTCATCCATACTTTATCCAGTTTCTTCTTTGGCTAGTGAACATATACTTGCCAATAGTTTTCAATCATCAACACATTAGGTGCTCAATAATTATATTGTTGATTTGTTGTGGTTGTTACACAGGTCAAGAGTAAGGCATGAAATCATATAATAGTTGTGGTATTTTTTTCTCCTCTGTGTGAAGTTAATTGGAGTATGTAGAAATCCAATTCTGAACTTGGCCTCAAAATACCTTTTATCACCTCAGCAGGAAACTCATTTTAGGCTTTTTAAACATATTTGTGTGATTTTGATGAGGTTATCATTATCATAATCATTGTTATTATCCCTCATTAAGTTTCTGGAATACAAGGACATAGTATCTCAGGAAGCTTTTAAATAGTCTTCACTGATTGTTTTTTACTGCAATAATTACAGCAAATTCTGAATTCCAAGACTCTATGTTTTCCAGGTCCTTTTTTTTTGGTTATGTTATGTTATGTAATTTTATGTTAAAATTCTTAGGTCCTTTGGTTAATATTTGTCTTCATTTTTATAGAAATTGGTTGGTAGCCTTAAGCAAGCAAATTAGACATTGTAAACACACACACAACTAATAGCAGCCATAGAGACATTTATTGAAGAAGATACAAGATACAAGAAACATTGTACACAGGACCAACATGCCTCAGTTCCCTTCAAAGTTATGAGCTTTTTGAGGAAATTTGGTTCATTGGTAGCAGTTTGAACCAAGTCATTAGCAACTGCAGCACAATGTTCCTTCTGCTCAGGTAGCAGAAGCTGCAGAACGAATTTTGCCATGACATGTTTCATGCCAAGATCGTGGTCAAAATCTTGGATACAGTAGCTTTTGGAATCCCCAGAGCAGCTTCTAGTTCTCACATCATCAGTTGTCAATCCTTGTTGATTGCAGCCTGTACATGCTAGACATTCTCGGGTGTTCTGCTTGTTACAGGTGTTTCAGAATGTGGATCACTTTCAACAGATTTTTTTCTTTTTATTTTTTTATTGATTATGCCATTACAGTTGTTCTATTCCCCCCCTTCATTCCCCTCCACCCTACCCCCTTGTCCCCACCATTACCCCCCTCTTTAGTTTATGACCATGTGTCTCAAGTTCTTTAGATTTTATATTTGCCATACTATTCTTGCCCCCCCATCTATTTTCTATCTACTGTCTATGCTACTTATTTTCTGTACCTTCTCCCCCCTTCTCCTCCTCCCACTCCTCTGTTGCTAACCCTCCTTGAGATCTTCATTTCTATGTTTCCACTCCTGATCTAGCTGTCCTTTTAGTTTGCTTTTGTTTTAGGTGTGATTGTTGATAACTGTGAGTTTGCTGTCCTTTCACTGTTCGTGTTTTTTTATCTTCTTTTTCTTAGATAAGTCCCTTTAACATTTTATATAATAAGGGCTTGGTAATGATGAACTCCTTGAACTTGATCTTATCTGAGAAGCACTTTATCTGCCCTTCCATTCTAAATGAAAGCTTTGCTGGATAGATTGATCTTGGATGTAGGTCTTTGGATTTCATGACTTGGAATACCTCTTTCCAGCCCCTTCTTGCCTGTAAGGTCTCTTTTGAGAAATCAGCTGACAGTCTGATAGGAACTCCTTTTTAGGTGACTGTCCCCTTATCTCTTGCTGCTTCTAGGATTCTCTCCTTCATTTTAATCATCTTTGAAGTGCTTGTGCCGCACTTTTATTTGTGCTGTACCTGTTGCATCGTCCCCCAAAGCCTTCTGAATCATCTGAATAGTTTCAGTGGAGAAATGTTCAAGCTTCATGCAAAACTTGATGCAGATTCATTGCTCTCCTTGCTCAGCCATTTTGAATGTGACAGTCACACAGTCCACATGTGCTCACTCAATGGCATCCACCACCCCCTCTGACTAGAATTGTGAAGTCATCATTGTTCACACACGCACATTCCAGTCCACTCTCCTGGGCTGTCAGGTTACAACGATGTTGTGCAAACCATTCTAACCACCCTCGTATTAACAATGGATGGACTTTTTCAGGACAGAAATATATAATGTCTGGCACAGGCGGCAAACACAAGGCCCTCTGGACAAATCTGGCTCTCCACCTTGTTTTATGTGGCCCTGCACCTTGTTTCTACCCGGTGGCAGTGCGGAGCTCTCGCTTAACTGTTAGGAGTAGTCACATTTACACAGCCCAAAAATTACACTCAGCCCTTTGAAGGCAACATTGAGGCTGATGTGGCCCCCGGTGAAAATGAGTTTGACACCCCCGATGCATGGTATTTAACAGGTCTGAAAGAACAGATTTTCTCTAGCTTAAAACCAGTCTCAAGTCTAAATGCTACTATATCATACAATGAAATATAACTTACAGCAACAGTAGCCACATCCTACAGGAGCAAACTCTAATGTCCTTACTGAAATCTCTGCACCAGGATCGCCTTCTCTCCAATTAGTACTGTATGGTGCCACTGTGATTTTCCTGAGGCACAATCCTGGACATGTGCCCTCACTGCTGAGGAAATTCTGAGAGCATGCCCTTCAGTCTACCTGACGTGTCCTGGCATTCAAGCCCTTCACTGTGTGTTTATCGGGTAGTAGGCCCAGGTAACTACTCTGGGTGCTGTAGATGGAACCGCGAAGAGGGGTGACTGGAAGGAGTGGGTATGATGTGGCAGAGACCGGTGGCAAACATAAAGAAATGTGAAGTATTGTTCAGTGGCACAAAGACTATAAAGTAGGGTAAAGTTACGCGATGACATGGGAGGTACTTCCGTTGTGTAGTCAAGGGAGGATCTCCAAGGATGGGAATTTTATATCCTTTATATCCCTTGATATGGGATGGCTGCTCTATAGTTAAAGAATACAAAGAAGCCTCATTTGCCCATTCCAGACAGCAATTCTTTCACTGGAAACACAATCCCTGAACTGAACCATGTTTCTCACCTTTCAATAAATGTGCTGTGTGTTTGTTCCCCTCAGGTGTTGTAGACCACTGTGCGTGTTCTAGAAATTGTATCTTGACACCTTGTGGCTAAGGACAAGGGACACCCTCTGGAATGCGAGCCTCAGGAGACAAAGCTTGTCTCTGGTAGCAAACGCTGCCTCAGTTTCCTCTCCCTGCCCCCAAATCTTGGTCAGAAGTCAATGACAGGCAAGACCCCTCCCAGCGGGGGGCAACCTAAGCCAGACTCGATCACTTGGTGGGGCCTTCGTGGAAGGACTTGGGGGCTGTAACAAAGAGCAATGGATTCTCCCCACTCAGCTTTGACACAGCCTGAGTCCCCATGTTCTCTGGGAGAAGTGCTTCCTGGCTCTAATCCACTTAAGCCTGAATACCTGTTGGGAGAGGTGCAGCTCCTTGCCTTGCTAGAACCTGTCCTGGGGAAAAATCTGCCATCAGGAAGTCTTGCTGATAAACCTGTGAAATCTGCTCTAAGAGTGCTTTCATTCATATGTTAAGGGTTCAAGCAGGAGACCCTAAAACTCTGTTCCTGACAGACTCTGACTCAGACTAAGCCCTCAGATTTCTTTGAAATGATATCTACAATTTGATCCTTGCCGCCCTGTATTCCTGTGTATTACAACCCAATAAAAGCCCTGGAGGAGGGGGCTCTGGGCCTTTTTCTCCTCAGAGAAACTGGCCACTGCTCAAGGCCTTTTTCCCCTGGGAAAATGGCCACTTCTCCTCCCCAAGCAGATCACATCATGTCTCAGTCATATTTACTCTCATCCGTGGTGGCCCTGGGGACTTGTGAGGAAAGTCACCCCCACACTCAGGGGTTTCCTCATGAATAATTTTTCTAGGCTATAATGATCCCCATCTCTGTACTAAGAAACCTGTCCTATTTTCAGAATTTAATATGATTTGGCATCCATAATAATTATGCAAAGTCCCTCTGAAAGGGCATTTAGATTTAATTCTGTGCCTGCATATCAATCAAGGAGCTTGGATGAAAGAAAATTACAACAAAAAGAAGTGACAGAGAGGTATCAAAGATATGGACTCTTCCAGGTTCTTCCTGTGCCAAAGTTCTCCCCATCCACTAGATGGAGTCCAGTAAACAAAGCACAAGCTCCACACGTGTACTCTGGAAGTAGGGGCCGGAGCAAAGCTTATCCGGGGGCATGCTAGAAGGAAAAACGACCTTCTCACCCCCATGATTTTACTGAGACTATGAGTGCTGAAGATTGCATTTAAGAGAACATGGTCTATTAAGATTCTTCTTAATGTATCACTACTTTTATGTTTCAATACACATAACCTCTCTTTGTAACTTTACCTCAGAAATAGTGTGCAAGATGGAAATAATACATAAAATAAGAAAGTTGTAAATTTTGGGTTGTGGATTTTTCCAGATGTGTGTGGGGTATTAAAGATAGTTTACCCACAGTGTCACCTATGATCCACCATAAGGGCGGTCAAGGTCACAGGAGCTGAAAGCTTCTTCACATGCCATTTCCTACTATGATGGCTCATTTACTTCTTCATTCATTCATCTGATAAACATTGAAGGCTCACCATGTGCCCAAACCTATTATTTTCTGGAGATACGATGGTCAGCAAAACAGACTGCTGTCTTGACTTTTAGATAGCAAAGGCCTTAACTTTAAGAATACAAATTTTTGTCTCATTTTTATCCTCTATATTACCTGTCCACACATTCATTTGGCAAGAAAAGTACTTTGAGAGTACTTGAATAATAAAAAAATGAAGAGCTAGAATACATGTATGCCTAGGCCCAAATGCTATGGAGAAGTCATCTTTGGAATCTACGGTGGGAAAAGCTGGGCTAGTCCTTGAAAAATGCAATGGGGTTTGGGGCAGGAACAAGACTCTCCTAAGTTTCACTGCTCAGGAAGGCCACCGCAGGAGAGAAAGCTAATCACAAACCTTGATTTTTGGATGCTTTATGGGATGTACATTTTGACTCCCAGGATGAATTTACCTGTGAAGAATATTTTTGTCATCAAAGGTAGAGGCATTTGAGCAATATGTTTAATCTGCAGAAAAACACCTTCCAACAAAGCTGTGAAGTCTTGTGCTTACTTTTAGGTTTCCAGTCCTGGGAAATTAATGTAGTTCCACTGCCTAAATTATATAGCATTTAAACTAAAAAGCTAAGACTTGTTAGGACTAAACTGTTTGTGCTATTACCTTTTGTCAACACAACTGAGCTATTCCACTGGGCATGTACATTTTAATATTATATTCTGTTAATTGTGCAAACTTGTAAATGCAGAGAATGTTTCACTACAAATAATAATTCCCCTAGACTTTTCTTCATGAAAAAAAAAGATGCATGTGGTAAGGGACATGCATCTTGTCCACAACCTTGCCAGCACCTGTTGTTTGTTGATTTGGTTATGATGACCATTCTGACTGGTGAGAAGTGCTATCTTATTTTAGTTTTAATTTGCATCTCTCTGATGGTTAGTGATGCTGAGCATCCTTTCACATATCTCTGGGCCCTCTGTATGTCTTCCTTGGAGAAGTGTTTGTTTTTATGGAAATGAGCTGTGATGGGGAGTTGGGGAGAGCCTTGAACAAGCTTCATTGCAGCAACAATGGCAGCTGTGGCTGCCAGCTTGACTCTGGAGAAGGGAAGGATGGATGCTCCTGGGCATCAGCAGGCCTGGGGCTGCTCACAGCTGCTGCAGCTTCGTATTAATACATGTTCCTTTCTCAGGGTCATCTGGGCTCCTCAATGCTTCTGAGGAGCACGATTCCTAGAGCTGCCCCCACTGCAACTCTCGCTTTCCTTCACATGAAGATAAAATATGAGCTTTTAAGTATTTTTTAAAATTATTTTATTGTTATTCAATTATACTTGTCTGCATTTTCCCCCTACCACTCCTCCGAACCCCAGCCAAACCCACCTCTCTCCCATGCTTCCACCCTCCCCCTTGGTTTTGTCCATGTGCCCTTTATAGTAGTTCCTGAAAACCCTTAAGTCTTAATAAGTGTAAGCGGTTGTACTTTTGCTGGCAGGAATTTGCTTTCATGCTGTTGCTATTTCCAGCTGCAATCAGATAGTTTGGATCTGGGTCCTGATGCTGCCTCGTTTACTGGTGGTGCCTCCCGTACCTGAGCCTTAATGTTTAACCCACTGCTAACTGGTAACAGAGAGGTTTCTTTTATTTCACAATTTTCAACAAAGTTATTCAACTCATGTAATTTACACTTAGTTAACCTGCTTTGTATCAGATGGACAATTCCAGGTGCCTTACCACTGATAATTTTCTTATAGATAAAATAGTGTTAATATCTTTTCTCTCCCTCTTTTTTATTGTTGTCCAAGTGCAATTGTCTCCATTTCCCCACCACCACTCCCACATACCCCATCATCCCACCTCCCACCCTCAATACTACTCCCTTTTGGCTTTGTCATCCATGCATCCTTCATACATGTTCCTTGATGACATTTCCCCCTCTCCTCCCCATTATCTCCTCCTACCTCCCCTCTGTTTATTGTCAGTTTGTTCTTTATTTCAATGTCTTTGGTTATATTTTGCTTGCTTGTTGGTTTTGTTCATTAGGTTCCACTTGTAAGTGAGATTATATGATATTTGTCTTTCACCGCCTGGCTTATTTCACTTAGCATAATGCTCTCCAGATCCATTCATGCTGTCTTGAAGGGTAGGAGCTCCTTCTTTCTTTCTGCTGCATAGTATTCCATTATGTAAATATACCGTAGTTTTTGGATCCATTCATTTACTGTTGGGCACTTAAATTGCTTCCAAAACTTGGCTATTGTAAATTATGCAGCTATGAACACTAGGGTGCATAGGTTCTTTTAAATTGGTCAGGATTCTTAGGGTATAATTCCAGCAGTGGAATTGCCAGGTCAAAAGGCAGGTCCATTTTTAGTTTTCTGAGGAAATTCCATACTGTTTTCCACAGTGGCTGCACTGGTCTGCATTCCCACCAAGAGTGTACTAGGGTTCCCTTTTCTCCACAATCTTGCCAGCACCTGTTGTTTGTTGATTTGGTTATGATGACCATTCTGACTGGTGAGAAGTGCTATCTTATTGTAGTTTTAATTGCATCTCTCTGATGGTTAGTGATGCTGAGAATCCTTTCACATGTCTCTGGGCTCTCTGTATGTCTTTCTTGGAGAAGTGTTTGTTTTAATTGGATTGTTTGTCTTCCTAGAATGGAGTTGTGTGAATTCTTTATATATTTTTGAGATCAAACCCTTGTCCGAGGTATCATTTGCAAATATAGTTTCCCATATGGTTGGTTCCCTATTCCTTTTGCTGATGTTTTCTTTAGCTATGCAGAAGCTTTTTATTTTGATGAGATCCCATTTGTTTATTCTTTCCTTTATGTCCTTTGCTCTAGGGGACATATCAGTGAAAATACTGCTGTGTGGAATTCTGAGATTTTACTCCCTATGTTTTTCTCTAGGACTTTTATGGTGCCACAACTTACATTTAAGTCTTTTATCCATCTTGAGTTTATTTTCGTATATGGTGTAAATCAGTGGTCGAGCTTCATTTCTTTGCATGTAGCTGGCCAAATCTCCCAACACCATTTGTTGAAGAGACTGTTTTTACTCCACTTTATGCTTCTGCCCCTTCTGCCCAGTCAAATATTAACTGACCATGGAGATTTGGGTTTATTTCTGGGCTCTCTGTTCTGTTCCATTGATCTATGTGTTTGTTTTCATGCTAGTACCAGAATAAATAACATTTTATGATCAGATCATATACATGACAACCCAGAGGAAGAGAAAACATTTTTTCCACTTTGTAGACAAGAAACTAAGATTCGAGAATATTAAATATTCACAGTAATACAACTAGAAATTGAAGAGGATGTATATTCAAGGTAATAGACTCTGCAGTCGCTCCATTTACCCATGTGATACCCTCTTCCTAATATGGTAAGAGCCCCATGAGACCCCCCAGTTACACATATTACAAGCAGTACACTTCTTCCTTTTAGGAATGAAAGGAAGCCATCTAGTCCCATGCTCCTCAGTTACCTCTGTGCACTGTGATGAGGGATGTAGGTGCGCACTGGGTTCCTTCTTTGGGACCAGAGACACAGAACCTGCCAGCCCTTCATCACCAGAGAAGTCCCAGGTAAATGCTGACACTCTAGACTAGCAATTCTACACCAAGTCGCCTCTGCGAAGAAGTTTGAATGCAGGTTTAGTAATCCTTTTAAAAAACTGAATATAAAATACTGATGGAGCTCCTACCATGTCCAAGGATTTGCTGGGTATTCTAAATAAGAGGATGCGATTTCTGCCCTGGGAAAAAACTACAGTTGAGGAAACAAGACTGGCATGTCAACACAAAATCAGTTCCTAGTGTGGCCTGACAGAAGGATAGTCAGAGACAAATAACAAGAGTGGCAGACTAAATGTTTACAAGAGTGATGAGCAGTTGGATTTCATGCCTTGGTATCTACAGATTTTTGCCACTGTGACTATTGCCGCTCTGCCTATATGTTGTTGAATTCCCAAAGTTGTAATTTCTCCAGTCCCTGAAAACTTGACTTTTCTTGCAGTTTGGAAATAACACCCGAGTAAGTCTTCATGGCACAAATGTTAGATTCCCAGGATACTTGATATAACCCAGCTTTGATTTCAGAGCCCAGTTTTATATGATAAAATTAGACTACCTGGAAAATACATTCAACATTGACTGAGTTCAAATGGGGAAGTTCATAGCAACCTCCTGATTGGTGTTAAAGAAATGCCAGCTGTTCAGGAGGTGGAAATAAAATCAAAGACATAAATACAGCATTTGGCTTTATAACAAGAGCCTGGTTGGACTTGCCACATTTTATTTTAAGTGGTAAGTACCAAAGGGCAGTTCTCCGACTAGACCTGTCTGTCTGACTCCCAGAGCCTCATGGGGCAGGGACAAAGGTATGGTGGCCTCCTCTGGGGCACTGCCTCACCCTCCTCATCAACAGATTTCAGTTTGCTCTCTGTTCCACCCCTCCCAGCTCCTGAGTTCAGTCAAAGTTGTCATTAAAGTCAGACCCACCGACTGTCAGATTTGCAGATTTGCAGCATCTCAAGTTGGAGGTAATCGAAGCAAATTGATGGTAAGCACACATTAAAAATGTCATGATTGTTTTTCAGGGTTTTTTTTAATCCTCACCTGAGGACATGCCCATTGACTCTACAGAGAGAAAGGAAAGGAGAGAAAGAGAAATATTGATCAGCTGCCTCCTGATGCACCTCGACTGGGGTTTGAACCCGCAACCCAGGTATGTGTCCCAACCAGGGATCAAACCCGCAGACTTCTGGTATACAGGACAATGCTCCAACCAACTGAGTCACCTGGTTATGGCAGAAATGTCATATTTCTATTTTTATTCTGTTGTTCTTCAACTTCATAACACAGCATGAATGTGGGAGTCAGAGATAAAGAAACTCAGAGTAGCAAAGCTATTTCTCTAAGGCACTAAGGGTTACAGTGGAGCACTGTCATGTTAGTTTTTTGGTTCATAAGCTATAATAATTTTCTGCTATTAAATTGTCAGAGTAAAACCCCATCCTTATCTATGTATCCTTATGTAAAGCAGGTACCCATTTCATTATGGAGAAGGATATACCCAGAATTTCTGGCTGAACATGGCATCAGACCAACGCTGTGTAACAGAGTCTGACCTTTCTCTCTGAAACTTTATGTGTATTGAAATTGATAAAATTAAACAGGAGAAGCCAATCTAAGCAATGCAGAGAGAGAAAGTCAGTGATGCCTCTGAGATAAATTTAACCATAGGTGAAGAAAGTCTGGATTTGTGTTTAGTACTCTCTACTGTCCACATACCGAGGCAGAGAGAGTTTGGGTTGTGCATGGTACGTGCCCGCTGATATCACCCCAGACAGCTTGTTGGGAAAATGGCTCTGTGTGTGCATGTGTGTGCGTGTGCATGGGTGTGTATAGCTTGTGTTAGACAATCTGGATGAAGAAGAGCTATAATACTTGGCACTCAAGTAGGTTTGGCTGTAGAACTTCACTGATTGAGCTGGACACTTGGGTCACTCAGAGAGTCCTGGGAGAAGCAGTGGAGATGCACATCGGCACTATAGAAGCAGTGAGGTGGCCCTGGGACAGCAGCAATGCTGTATCATGAGGGCCATTGCTTTATGATGCAACAGTTTAACTGGTCACTCTAGGATCGCGATTTAGTTATGGTGGCCCTGGGAGTAACCAAGACATGCTGGCCAGGTCACTGGTGTGGCAAATGACTCTGAGAAGCATGTCTGAAAACCCAATTTCACAGAAGATAACTTTCAGTACAAATGAGAAAGGAATGAAATACTGATCTTTGTAAAGGACCTTGAGAGTCCATGATAGAATTTGCAAAGAAATGGCAAAAGGAAAAGAGTTTGCTTCCAGTTGACCTGGGAGGACTTGTCATTTGATCAGGCTGAGTTTATGCTCTGCTGCAAACTGAGATCTGAGACTGTCTGCTATGGACCAAATGTCTGTGTTCCCCCCTCCCCACCCCCGCAACCTCCTGCATGGTGGTATTTGGAGATGGGGCCCTTGGGAGGTAATGAGGGTGGGGTCCCTTGATGGGATGAGTAAGACACCAAAGAACTTGCTCTCCCTGTCTCTCCTCATGTGCACAAACAGGCCATGTAAGCATACAGTGCTAAGACACACAATCTACAGCATTTCATTATGGCACACTGAGCAAACTCAGAAACTATAGGGAAAAAGTGTGATTCTTTACCATATTTGAGCAAATGAAATTAATGAAAGTGACAGGAAAGCACCGTGAAATTGGATCTGAGTTTTCCTTTTCCTTTGCCAGAGATTGACTACAAACTCTTTTCATAAATCATTTACAAATTCCTACAAAATTCCACCACATCCACACATTCTGAAACGTTAATGAGAAAACTTCGGCTTATGTTAATGTAGAAGCTTGGTAAATTGATTATCATCACTGATTTAAAGTTTAATGCTCTTTTGTAAAGTTGGTTCTGTAATTAACTTTATCATAAGCATTCTTTGTGATTTTCACCACTGTTTAAATTAATAAATGTGATGAAAGCAAAAACAAATCTAAAGGCAAAGAGTATCATTTATAGATTCACAAAGACTTCAGCATATGTGGATGTTTGGTTTGTCATTCAAATGTAAGCAGCATCAATAAACAAAACATATGAGGGGGGACACCAGAGAAAACCAGAATTATCTTCTGGAGAGCAGACCTCTTGTAGTACAGGCTTCTCCCACTAGAGGAGTGTTCTAGGCACCCATCCATCTCAGTGTGCCAGATGGCATTGTTGTGAGAGGTGGAGTTTGGCTTCAGTGAATTTTTTCAAAGTATCTTTCAGTGTGTTTGCCCATTTCTTGATGAGTGATTTACAAGTGCACTTCCCTACACCATGCTTAGTCTTTCACAGTTTTTGACCAAAACCAGCATGACCTTCTGTTTCACCCTCCCTATTCATCCTATCTTGCTCTGAGCAACATTTTCCCTCCCAATGAAAAAGTCCCCAAAGGGAAATGTTTTGCTGATGTGGAAGAGATGAAACAAAAAATGGCAGAAGCACTAACAGGCATCAAAATTGGTAAGTTCAAAAACTGTTATGAGCAGTGGAAAAAAAGGCTTAATAGGTGTAGTGCTTTAAATGGAGAGTACTCTGAAGGTGACTGAAGTTTAAATGTAAGAATAAGTTACACAATTTTTTAATAAATAAATTCCATTTGGGGGCCTGCCCTTGTATTACTAATGCAGACTGTTATCTACATTCTATTTGAACCCTCTGATCTTCTGATCTGCCTTTCTGAGTTTATAAAGTTTCATATAATTAGTCCTCCACCAAAGTTTATCAGCTTGGACAGAGATTAATAACAACTGGATCTTGTGCTTGCTCTGGCAATTGTCAGTTACATTCTCTATCTGTAGTGTTTGGCTAATAATTAGCCCTAAACAAACAAAAAATAATTTAAACATTACAGTTTCCTTTGGAGTTGATTATACTATAATCAAGACACAAGGGGTGTTCAGGAAATCAGCTGAAATAAAAGGAAAGGGGTAATGAAGGGGGGCCAAACTAGCGCCCAGTTAAAGAAGGTGGTGGAACTCCCAAATTGCAGAGGAGATATTGAGTGGGGCTACCCAACTTGCAGCCCGTGGGCCACATGTGGCCCAGGATGGCTGAGAATGCAGCCTAACACAAACGTGTAAATTTACTTAAAACATTAGGAGATGTCTTTGTGATTCTGTGTTGCAATGCATTTAATGTGTGGCCCAAGACAACTCTTCTTGCAGTGTGGCCCAAAATGTTGGCCACAACTGTTAGAGAAAGAGGTTTCAGCAACAGGTGTGTGGTCACCATTAGACATCCTCTCATAGCTCACAGAAGGGGGCATGATTACAAGTGGATCCAGGTGATGACTCTGAAACCCACTGAAGTGCCCACTTGGAGGCCATGCTTCTCCCAGCTGTGAACGGCCAATGGGTAAATACAACAGGGATATCAAACCTGGATGTTTCCTGGGAGACGTGAGGCTCCTATGACTCGTAATTTGAGCCCGAGGACTCCTCAGTGGCTTTGCTAAAACTTTTCCCACTCCACTGCCCTTGCTTCTTTTTCTTCTCAATGGGAATTAGACCTCATCTTGGCCTGACAGCTCTCTCAGCTGACTTCTGAGTCCCTTCAGATTTTTTCCTCACAGGCATTTTCTCCAATTAGTGTTTTGCAAGGCTCCTCCTAATTTGGCATCTGCTGCTAAGAAGACATGAACTCACGCTGGTGAGAAGTTGCGGATCAATTCAGTAATGTTTAATAAGACTCTGTGACACTTGCTGACAGCAATAATTTGGATGGCAATTTTGACTGTTTAGGAATTTTCTCTAAGATAATCAATCAAGGCTAAACCTCTAGAATATGTTAGGATGCTATTTTATGGATTAACACCAGGGTTATGTGTGGTTTAAAGAGGCAGTTGTGATGAGGGCTTTCCTGGTCCATCGGGACAGTCAAGGAAAGCAGGAGTTCCATTTTTACCTTTCCTTAAATTCCATCAAATTAAAAGACAGGCAGAAATGAGCAGCAGAGTCCATCTGAGGGGGTGGTGAGGTTCATGGTCTTTTTCACTTATTACAAACGCAAGCTGGGGGTTCCCCTCATCCCCATTCTGATTACCTGGGTAAAATATTTTGCTTTTCAATGGAAAGTAAACAATCATCTCAATGGCCAATACTAACTAAACCCTTATACATGCTAGGTACTTTTACTACATGCTTTAAACTACAACCTCATGAGGAACAATCTATCGGGAGAACACAAGAGGTTCAGAAATTTCCCCAAGTTTCCATAGCAGTAAAAGACAGAACTGGAATGTGAACCTAGGTCATATGAGTCCAAAGTTTTTGTTCTTAACACTCTACAGCATGCTTCTAGGAAATTACATTTTCTAAGATATAAATTTTGGGGGCAAAACAATTTAGACTTTTTAATGATCACATACCAGTTTACTTTAGTTGCATTGTGTATAAAACATTCAAGACAATACCCTGTTATCTGAAGCTTCCAGTAGCATCAGTAGTCTCATTTGTCCCTAGAAATCTGCAGACAACTTCCTGAAGACAAATATCCACCTGGCACAGGTCACTCAGCCTTGAAATTAGCCATGACTTGACCTGAGTGCATCCATTTTAACTTGCTCATATGTGATTAGTGTATTATGTTAACTTGCATGATTCTGAGGTTTTTTTTTTCTGTCATGCAGCCCCAAATCTTTTTTTTCTTTTTTTTAAATAATGCTGAAATGAACCAGAATATAGAAGAAACAAAGCAGTATGTTTTATAAAAGTGCTGGACTATAAAGCAACATAAAAGAATATTCTCTGAACTGATCTGAATCTATTCAGTTCAAATTCTTAAAAAAAATAGTTTTTCTCTTATTGGTTCTTAACTTTCCTTCCATCTGTATTTCTGGTTGAGAACAGCCTGTTATGAAAGAAAATAGGTTTTCAGTGTATATCTGTGTGTATATAAATACATATAAATGTTTATGTAGATATAGAATTTTAAATGAGGAACAAAATAAAAGCATAAGGAATGGAAGAAATAGTGTGGGATTGTTGGTGACAGAACAAGACACCTAAAAGGTGTACTTGTTCTTCAAGGAAAAATATCAATATAAAATTTCACTCCCTTAAATTCCTACCTGATATTTTTATGCACCTGCCTTTCCATTAATTTTTGTTCCACTGATTGCTCTCAGCACCCCTGAAAGTATGTTCTGAGAAAGCAACGACAATGTCTACATTTCATCCTCCCAGAATTAACCACCTTCCTAAAAACCACTGATGGCAAACACCTTTCCCTTCTTCTCTGTCCCTCCCCAGTTTTCACCTTTAAACCACATCTGTAAGTTTAGTCCCTAAACTTACAGAGGCATAAGCTACCTAAAATGTTGATTCTGCCTAAAATATGCTGAACCCCAGGAGAAGTCACAGGAGGCCAGGGCTTGGGCAGCCATGACTTTGTAAGTGCATAGTTTACTGATTTTTCCCTTCTGCAATCCAACAGAGGTGAAGTTTTTGTTTAAAGAGACTCCAGCCTGACCATATCTGCTCACTTACTAGGCATGTTTTGAGGTAGAAAGAAGTGTCATAACCATAAGCAAGGTTTGTCAATAATAAATATGTCATTTCATAGGTCAGTTGGACATCACCAGGTAAGTACTTTAATAAAGACTGTGGTTGTCTATTGTCTAAGATTTCAGAGTAAGTCTGAAGGATTGTGAATTGTTCAGTGAAATATTCTGCTGCTCAATGAACTAGAAGATGTGGTCTGGGAAATTCAGGGATGGGGGCAATGCTAGGTCTTTTAATTTTTTCAAGCTATTATTCTGAAGTTAAAAGACTGCAAATGTCAAGAGAGAGGATGGTAAGAGTCATAAGTGATCTGTTTAAAAATAGGCTGGATCACATCATACTATCAGACCAGCAGTTTCCTTCCTGAACCTGGGTCCTGCAGCTGTGTATTTCCATTTCCATGGGGCTAGCAAACCCGGACCCTCCACTTTTTTTTCCTTGCCAAGAGCAAGGAGAAAGCATGTAGAGCCATAAACATTTTGTTTTTAATTCACTCAGGAAAAGAAATGAACATTCAAATTTTCCAGAATCAGAATTACTATTTCATTCCCCTTTAAGAAGTAAGGCACCCAGCACATGATAGAACATTTATAAATGAATCCCAGCTGGTTCTGGACACAGCTGGGAGAGAATAGATGTGTCTATTTGCATTTGTCCAATTCACTTTGTGGAGTGTCTACTTAGATTTTTCTCCACTACTGCCAATGAAAATACACTTTTAATGAACTAGAACCAGTAGGAATGTGTCTGATAAACTATTCATTCAAAGGTATAAATGGCTGATAACATTTATCCCTGATAAGGTGATTTGCATTCTGATAGGAAGTTAAGCCAGAAATGCCTATGGTAAATTTCTACTATTGAAACCAACAGCTTGAAATTTCTATTGTAGAATTTTAGGCAAAAGGGGCCAGTGGAAAAAAAAATTTTTTTAAGTCATGGCAGGCAAGGAGGGTACTTCCCTGAAGGGAGGGGCTTTAATAAAATAAACAATGAACATTTAATAGTTATTAACTATCTTCTACAAAAACTTGATAGGACTGCTAAGAAAGAAAATGAAAAAGTAACAATAAAATACTAAACTGTTAGTATTACATTTTCTTTTCTGCAGGTATATTTCTCAGCCTTCCTTGTAGTTAGGTATGTCCATATGAATGAAATCTGGTCAATAGAATGTAGGCTGAAACTACTTCTAGGCTTAAGTCATATATACACTTTATACTTTCCCCTCCCCCTTCCCCACTTCTGTCTAACCAAGTGGAAGACGCCCACCCTAGAAAAGCTTGGCAACCATCACTCGAGACTGAAGAGACCCTGTCAGCTTGGTGTCTTACATACTACAGGACAATAAATACACCCACGGGTGTATTTACTCACCCAGGAATCTATCAAAATTAATTTAATTAAGTTTATTAAAAGTGAACTATGGAGTTTGCATCATTATATTTTCTGAGTTTTTTTGCTGTTGTTCGGAAAGCCAAGAGTTGAGTCAGGTAGCTCAATTATAAGGAAATCTAGAGATAAAGTTTCCATTTCTCTTCTTTTACTAACAACAGAAACCCAATCCAAAAAAATTTTAAGTGATTATCCATGTAATAGTTTATTCTGGAAAGGGAGATTCCAGCCTTAGGCTAGAATAAGTGAGAAAAGCTATTATTATATTATAATAAGGGACAGACCTTTAAAATGTCTTTTACCACTTACTAAAAATATTTTTGACAGTTTGAGAAACGGTGTTATGGAAATATAGAATGATTCTCAAGGTTAAACAAAAATATAGTAACTAGACAATGGCTAGTGCTTATTATTATTGCTATTTTGCTTATCAGTCATGAAGAATCTGAACTTTTAACAGTAATTTTATAGCTATTTAAATGCTTTAATATAGCATTTACTGCACACCATCCACTATTCTAAGCATGTTACATACTGAAGCATTCAATTCTTCTAATAATGCTGAGACACTGAAACGACTTTGGACACCAAGTGCCCACAGTAGTGACAGACATCACAGATTAAGGGCACAGTCCTCTACAACACTGCCCTCACTCCAGATACCAGCTGCAAGTGCAGGGGTCCACTGGCCCCTCTCACTTCTGAGCAATTGGCTGCAAATTAAGAGACTCCTACTATCCCCTCAGGTTCAGTAATCTAAATTGATTCACAGAACTCAGGAAAGCACTCTACTTGTGATCACAGCTTCATTACAGCCCAAAATGTACAAATTAGAACCACCGGAAAAAAAGGCATAGAGAGCAAGGTCAGGGAAGGCTCCACACATGAAACTCCCGTTGCCTTTTTGGGGAGTCAGGACACAGAATTTTACTAGGCAGGGAAGTTCACCTTGGATCAGGTGTCCATAGTTCATACTGGGCTTCATTACACAAGCACAATTAATTAAATCACTGACCATGTGACTTATTCTGCAGAGCACTTTTCCCCGTGGCTCAAAGCCTCAATCCTTTGCATCTCGTGGTGGTCTTTCTGACGTGGGCAGCCTCTTGTCTGAGTCACTTCCTTAAATCGTAGACCCTGAGTCACCCCATTAGGATAAACGATTGATATCAGGGCCACCAACCTCAGAGATGCTCCTATGACTCAAGAAGTTCTAAGAATTTAGAGGCTACTTTCTAGGAATCCAGGCCAAGGGTCAATCAGATGTTTTTATTTCAGGGGTTTAGAAGCTACCTTTCAACTGAATTTCTTAGTATACAGATAGGTACTATAATTATCTGTGCTTTTTAAATGAAGAAACTCAGGCTCAGAGTGGTTAGTAGACTTATCCCACACCACAAAGTTGCAGGCAGAAGAGCCAAGTTTTGAAATTGGACAGCTTGTTTCCAAAGTTCATATCTTAAGTTATTATTTTTAATATTCTAAATGCTAGCCATTAATTCAAATCTGCATGGCGTAGTGTTAGAGTACAGAGCTACATTTTTTTAGTCAATACCAGGTTACCTTGATGAAGTCATTTGTATTTCTGGGACATGATTTAAAAACATCGTTTATAAAATGTAATCATGGCATTAGTCATTCATTCAAAAATTTTTACTTAGTGTCTACAAGGTTGTAGTCATTGTTCTGGGCCCCAGATGAGCTTGAAATCCTCTTGCAACTGTAAGAATCTATGATTCTTCACTATGAGAAGAACATTTTACATTATGGATGGCTCCACAATGTCTAGTCAACATTCGTTTTTAGCATAATTTTCCCTTCGTATAGGAATGTGGGCAATGCAACATCAAGAGACAAGATCATAGAGAAGGATATTTGAATGGGGTATAAAGTTCTTAAAGAGAAAACCACAGACCCCAGAAGGCACCACTTGTGCTAAAAGCCCATGATGCCAAACCTAGATTTAAAACCCGAGCTAACTGCAGTTTCAATCTCTCCCAGAAACATAATCATAAGCAACTGAAATTTTTCTGGTCCACACCAACGAGGTAATCAGGCCCTCTCCACCCCTCACAGGAAACGGGAGACAAGCAGCAAGATGAAACCCCTATCTATTCCTTCCCCCAGAAAGAAGGCTCAAAAGGAACCTTTATTTTCTTTTGCTAATAATTTCCTTGTCACACCCTTCTTATAAAAATATTTCATTCTGTACAATCCCTGCGAGTGTCCTCTCAGTTACTAGATGGGATGCTGCCAGATTCCAGTTCATGAACTGCTTAATAAAGGCAATTAGATCTTCAAATGAAGATTTTGCTTTTTTAACAAAAGATAGGCACACAAGTCAAGGAATAAAAACATGAAGCATGAAAATCAAGGCATTAATTAAGAGTTCATTAGCAGTTCATTAAAGAATGAAAGCTACAAACTCTCACAAATATTTCATTTTATGTAAATTTCCAAATAAAGCATAATTATGTAATTATATATTTCTAAAAAGGGGAAATTATAGACAGAAAAACTTTAAAAAATTTAAAAAATATTTTCTTTTTTAAAAAATATTTTTAGAGAGAGGGGAAGGGAAGGAGAAAGAGAGGGAGAGAAACATCAGTGTGTGGTTGCCTCTCATGTGTCCCCCACTGGGGACCAGGCTGCAACCCAGGCATGTGCCCTGACTGGAAATCAAACCATGACCCTTTGGTTCACAGCTCCCGCTCAATCCACTGAGCTACACCAGCCAGGGCAGAACTTTAAAATTTTGTAAGGAGAGAAGTGACATCGCCCAGATGCAAATATAGGTCATTTCTGACTTCGCTCCCTCTTTCAAGAAATACAACTGACAGCTATTCATGGACAAGGCACACTGGGGGTATCCTAGACCATGGGGTTGAGGCAGAAGCACAACCATGCACCACAAGAGACCCAAACAGACCACATTGGAAGGATCAGAGGAACAAAGCACACGGACCACATTGCTCCTCCCCCAGCCCAGTTCAGAGCCACGCCGAGAGGTCCTCTCTCAGCCTACACTTCCTCCAGCGCTGTGGGTCACTTCTTGAAAGCCTCGATACTAGTCTTGCCCTATGTGTGTTACATTACCACTGGGAATCTGATTGTGACAGACAAGGGGGAATGGGGTTGCAACAATGGTCACTTGAATCTTGGCAGCCCGAGTTCCTACCTTCAGCGCCAAGTAGATGTCCCAGTCAGTGGTTTTGCTCATCTGCAGAGCCAAGACCGGTGGCATAGTCCCTCAAGGGAGTGCAGCAAGGTGAAGGTCTGCCTGATTTGGGTCCTTAAACAAAGAGCTGTCCCAGCCAGTCTGCCTGTCCTTCCCGGCGAGTTGCTGAGTCATAGCCTCTCCTACCCACTGAGTTTAACTACCTATTGGCCCCAGCTGACCAGAGAGCCAGACTGGGAACACCTGGGAGACGGTTGGACCTGGCTGCTTCACCTCCCCCCGGCAGGGAGCTGAATCATAGCCGGACTTGCAGCTGAGGGTAGGTCTCAGCCCCTCCCGACCAGAAACCCTGATTAAAAACACGTGGGAGTCTGCTCGGACCTGGACTTCCCATCCGAACTCCACAACAAAAACTGTTAGATCTAATCTGTGAGTTCATTAAATTTCAGAATACAAAATCAACTTAGGAAAATCAGTAGTATTTCTATACATTAACAACAAGTTTTCTTAAAAAAGAAACAATGTAATTGCATTCACAATAGTATCAAGAACAATATGATACTGAAGAATAAATTTGATTATGGAGGTGAAAGATCTTTATATTGAAAACTGAAAAACATTGATGAAAGAAGTCAAGTACACAAATAAATGTGAAGGTAACATATGTTCATTGATTGGAAGAATTAGTATTGTTAAAATGTCCATATCTCCTAAAGCCATCTACACAGTGTTTGGCAGAAGTAAAACCTGCTTGAGTGTGGTTGGTAGGATAATACTGTGTTTTGCTGTGTATAATGTGTTCCCATGTATACTGTGTACTCAGGATTTTTGGCCCAAATTTTCAGGAAAAAATCTTTTGTTTAAATTTTTTAATTCAATTTATTTACTTATGTATATTTAGGAGCAAAATCAATGATCATATTTCAGGGCATTATTTTTCACATGGATATCATTATTGCTTTCTAGAGTTACATGTGTAATGGATAAGAATAAATAAAAGAATTAAAGACATTTATATAGATATGGAATTAGTATTACTCATGTATAATGTGCATCCCATTTTTCCCTCAAAAATGTGGGCCAAAAATGTGCATTATACACAGCAAAATATGGTAACATAGGTGTAATAATTTATAGTTTTAATTTAAACATTTTACTTAAAATGTCATATGGTATGCTTGAGTTTGACACTGTTATGTCACAGAATTATGAGCTTATGACTTTATAATAAAAGATTTTGTAATAAAAAGTGAAAATATTTGTGCTGGAACCCTGTAGATTCAATGCATTTCCTATTAAGATTTCCAATGACATCATTTAGGGAAATAGAAAACTAATCCTAAAATTTATGTGGATCCATAAAAGATCCCAAATAGCAAAGGCAATCCTGAAAAAGAACAATAACAAAACAGAGGGCATCACACTAACTGAAACTGAGCTATGTTATAAAACTATAATAATCAAAATATATGGTACTGTGATAAAAATAGACAATAAACCAATGGTGTATAATCAGGAACCCAGAAATAAAACTATGCAGTCAGCTAATATTTGTCAAGGGTGCCAAGTGTAATCAATGGAGAAAAGGCATTTTCTTCAGTAAATGAGAAAATTGTATATTTACATGTAAAAAAGTTAAGCTAGACACTTATATAACTCACAAAAATTAACTCAAAGTTGACTTTTGTCAGTAGTATAAGATGAGAGTCCAGTTTCAGCTGACAACTGAAACCATGAAACTCCTAAATTAGAAGGCGGTGGCATACAGCTCTTTGACGTGGGTTTTGGCAATGATTTTTAGATATGACACCTAAAGCACAACAACAAAATAACAAATAAGCAGGTGCAACTGTATTAAACTAAAATGCTTCTTCACAGCAAAAGGAATAATCAACAAAATACAAAGACAACCTACCAAATGGGGAAGATATTTCCAAACCATAAATCATAAGGAGTTAATATTAAATAAACATAAAGAACTCATACAACTCAGTAGCAAAAACAACAAAAAAAATCTAATTAAAAAATAGGCCAGAGACTTGATTACACAGCAGCTAAAAGAGATATACAAAGAGGAACAGGTACTTGAAAAGGTGCTGACCATCACTAATCATTAGGGAAATGCAAATCAAAACCACAATGAGATATCACCTCACACCCGTTAGAATAGATAGCATCAAAACTCCAGAGACAGAGCTCTGGCCAAGATGGAGGCGTAGGTAGAAATGGTCCACTTTCTCACACAATCAAAAGAAGGGTAACAACCCATTTAAAAACAAAAACCAGTTGATGGAGACAACTGTACTTGAAGAACAATTTTTAAAAAGTTTAAAGAGTAATAAAATAAAACCCCCAAAACAATAAGAACTGCAAGAAAAACAAACAGCATGGAAGTCTGACAACTTAGGAGTTAAAGAAACATTCATCCAGACCGGAAGGAGGGATGGGGACAGGCAGCTGGGGCAGACAGGGCATGCGGTAAGGTGACAAACTGCCCAAGCAAGGCGGAGCTGGCTGTCCAGGCAGTACCACATTTGTGCACAGATAGCCCGGGAGGAACAACTGGGGGGAGAGATAGACCACACAACCCAGGGTTTCAGTGCCAGGAAATACAGCCTCAAAACCTCTGGCTGTAAGAACCTGTGGCTATTGTGGCAGTGGGAGAAACTCTCAGCCTCACAGGAGAGTCTGTTGGAGAGACTCACAGGGTCCTAGGGCATACACAAACACACCCACAGGGGAATCAGCATCTGAAAGGTCACAATCCACTGGTGGGAAGTGGGGGAAGTGACTGAAAGTGGGTGAGAGTCATGCAAGCAGCACTGTTCACTCTTGGATCCCTCCTCCAAGGACACTGCCATGAAGCTGCAAAGACAGTTGCCCCACCCTGGTGAACACCCAAGACTCCACCCCTTACAATGTAACAGGTGTGCTGAGGCAAAGAAACATGGCCCAAATGAAAGAACAGACTAGAGCTCCAGAAAAAGAACTAAGCGACGAGGAGATAGCCAATCTTTCAGGTGCAAGGTTCAAAACACTGGTAATCAGGATGCTCACAGAAATGATTGAGTTTGGTCACAAAATGAGAGAAGAAATGAATGCTATACAAATGGAAATAAAGGAAAATGTACAGGGAACCAACAGTGAATGAATAAAACCAGGACTTAAATGATTTGGAACGAAAGGAAGAAATAAACATTCAACCAGAACAGAATGAAGAAATAAGAATTCAAATAAATTAAAGGGTTAGGAACTGTCAGGACAACTTTAAATATTCCAACATCTGAATCAAAAGGAAAAGAGGGAGAGCAAGAAATTGAAAACTTATTTGAACAAATAATGAAGGACGACTTCCCCAACGTGGCAAAGGAAATAGACTTCCAGGAAGTCCAAGAATCCCAGAGAGTTCCAAAGAAGTTGGATCCAAGAAGAAACATGCCAAAACACATCATAACACTACCCAAGATTAAGTAAGGAAAGAATCTTAAAAGGAACAAGAGGAAGGGAGACAAATGAGTTCCCATAAGGCCATCAGCTGATTTCTCAAAAGAAACCTTTCAGTCAAGAAGGGGCTGGAAAAATGTATTTGAAATCATGAAAGGCAAGGGCCTACCTCCAAGATGACTCTATCCAGCAAAGCTATCATCTAGAATGGAAAGGCAGATAAAATGCTTCCCAGATAAGGTCAAGTTAAAGGAGTTCATTATCGACAAGCCCTTATTATATGAAATGTTAAAGGAACTTATCTAAGGAAGAGAAGATCAAAAACTATGAACAGCCAAATGACAACAAAATCACAACTATCATCAAAGGAACCTAAAAAAAACAACAAAAACTAAGCAAACTAGAACAGGAACAGAATCACAGAAATGGAGATCACATTGAGGGTTATCAGTGGAAAGGGGGAAAATGGGGGAAATGATACAGGAAATAAGAGGCATATTTGGTAGGTACAAAATAAACAGGGGAAGATTAAGAATAGTATAGGAGCTCTGGTTGGTGTTCTATGGCTGGTGTGGGTCAGTGAATTGAGCATGTACTGCAAACAAAATGTCGCTGGTTCAATTCCTAGTCAGGGCACATGCCTGGGTTGTGGGCTGGGTACCCAGTGGGGGACACATGAGAGGCAACCACACATTGATGTTTCTTTTACTCTCTTTCTCCTTCCCTTCCCCTCTCTCTAAAAATAAATAAATAAATAAATAAAATATTTTAAAAAAGGAATAGTATAGGAAATGGAGAAGCAGAAGAACTTACATGTACAACTCATGGACCCATGAACTAAGCAGGGGGGAATGCTGAAGGTGGGGGGTAGCAGGGCAGAGGGGGATAAAGGGGAAAAATTGGCACAACTGTAATAGCATAATCAATAATATATATATTATTTTTAAAGAATTTTAAAATTTTTATTTCTTAAAATTTTTTTAATTTAATTATTTTTCAACTACAGTATTCTGTCTTTTACTCCCATCCCAGCCCACCCCACCCCGTGCTCCCCACCTCCCTCCCATTTCCACCCCCCTTACTTGTTGTCCATGTGTCCTTTATACTTGTTCCTGTAAATCCTTCCCCTTTTCCCACTGAAATTCCCTCCCCTCTCCCCCCTGGTCACAGTCCCCTTGTTCTCTATTTCAGTGTCTTTGTTTTTATTCTGCTTGCTTGTTTGTTTTGTTGTTTAGCTTCCTGTTAAAGGTGAGGTCATATGGTATTTGTCTTTCAATGCCTGGCCTATTTCACTCAGCATAATGCTTTCCAGTTCCATCCAAGCTGTTACAAAGGGTAGTAGCTCCTTCTTTCTCTCTGCTGCATAGAATTCCATTGTGTATATGTACCACCATTTTTTGATTCATTCATTTACTGATGGGCACCTAGGTTGCTTCCAGCTATTGTAAATTGTGCTGCTATAAACATAAAATATATTTTTAAAAAGAGCTGTAAAAAACCTCAGGAGATAAATGCTTGAGTACATGAAGAAGAGGAAATGCCTTTGTGCTGTTGTTGGGATTGTAAATTGATGTAGCCACTATAGAAAACAGTATAAAAGTTTCTCAAAAAGTTAAAAATAGAACTATAATATGATACAGCAATTCTACTTCTGGGAATATATCTGAAGGAAACCAAAACACTATGTTGAAAAGGCATCTGCACCCCATTTGCACGGCAGTATTACTTATAACAGCCAGGACATGGAAACAACGTAATATTTACTGATGGATGAATGGACAAAGAAAATGTGATCTTGTGTATTTATCTGCACATATAGATATAGATATCTATACACACAGTGGAATATTGTTCAGTGATGAAAAGGAAGAAATCCTGACATTTGCAACAACATGGATGAAACTTGATGGCATTTTGCTAAGTGAAATAAGTCAGACAGAGAAAGACAAATATTATATGACCTCACTTTTACACAGAATCAAAAAAGAAAAAGAAAAACCACACTGTACTTGCCTTATGTCAATATCACAATAAAAATAGGAAAGAATAAAAATAAAGATTTATAAAAAGCAACATGTTGAAGTTAGCATATGATTATAGCATAATAATAATATATGTGGAATAATAATAATAGTGAAAATAATAATAGTACTAACTGGCAGAAGAAAGTTCAATGAATTACAGCACATTACTGTCAAGGTTTTTAATGTGGTTCTCACCTTGATAAAACTCATAGCAATGCAATTTGGTAGCTTATAAAATACATTAATATCTGTTTACTTTAATCCCTGTTTCCAAGAACTAAACATATATCAGCAATGATGAGAGAAAAACTACATCTATGAAAATGTTCAGTGAAGCATCATTTATTTTTAGCAAAAAGTTGAGGGAGAGTTTAAATAACAATAAAATGGGAAATGATTGTATCACTTATGGTATATCCACTCCATGTAATATTCTGTATAATTTAAAATGCTATTTAAGAAATAACGTGGCATGAAAGAAAGTTAAAATAGTAAGTAAAAAAAGTAGGGTGCAAAACCAGAAGAATAGCCAAATAATGTTTTTATCATTCTGCGTGTCCAGATGAGAAAAATAGATTGTGCCCCTTGTCTTTTAACCAGCTAGTTAACTGTGGCTGACTTTCCTGCTGTATATTTGCACATCTTGACGGAGGGAAAATGAAATCACTGGTAACTTTTGGATTAGCTAATTTCTCCATGAACATATTTATATGCTTTTTAAAATCTTTATTAATGACAGACACCTCAAATTGGTACCTGAGTACATAGTATCCTGGCCTCAGCATCTGCATCAACATCGAAGTAGGCAAAGTAAGTGCATAGTCCCACTTTCAATTTATGAGAGTTCTTCTCTGTGTCCCAGCCCTTTAGTGAATTTTTGTGCAGAAACTACTTGTATAACCTCAGCAGGCAAAACAAAATCCCCACTCTTCAGGGCTCAGGATGCATTTTCTTCTTCAGACTTGACACAATTGTGGAAACTCAACTCTGACAGGATTGGCGTGTGAAGGAAATTGACGAGGACAGAACAACTAAGAAACAAGGAGAAGAGGCGTGCCCAAGAAGGACAGTGCAGAGCTTCAAGGACATGCCAGGAATCAGCCTGCCGCACAGAGACATCTCTGTAAAGAGTGACAGAACCAACTCCATGCTGCCACCGAGGTGGGACAGCTCAATTTGAAACAAACCAAGGCCGATGCTGCAATTCAACGTATGATGTTCAAGGAGAAACTTTGGATAAGGACTCAAAAGACAGCTTTGCTGGTGTAACCATGTTGCCAAAAAACTGTATCTTTCACCCAGACTTTATTATTGATAATAAATTTCTTTATCACTGGCAAAAACAACCAATCAGAAATCACCAAGAGACCTTTTCTAGGTAGATAGGGTTTTTATACTGGGTGCTTTTACTATTGTCATTCTACTCATAGACTTAGGAGAAAAAGGAATCTGGGTAGTACTGAAGTTGATGAGAAAAAAATAAAATAGTTGGGGTAATGGACAAGGAAAAAAACCTAGTACAAAACTGTGAGCTGTTATGATGCAAGAAAATGGCTGCATGCAGAAGACATGGGAAGTAGGCACTGCTTAATAAATACCACAGCTAGTTAGAGTGAAAGGCCACATGTCCTGGAGTGCCAATCCTCTTTACGAAGTGAAAATTCCCTGGAGAGTTTGCCAAAAGCTAGAATTTCACCTCATTCAAAACTGCTTTCCTAACACAGAGATCTTGAAAAGACACCTTCACCTGTCATTCTTAGAAATCAGGTTTTTTCCCCTTGCTGGACATGCATTAATTGCTGATGACAGCAGCGGACATCTGACCACTGCACAATCATCACATGTGTGTAAATATCTCCCATTTCGTATGTCATCATTATCTCCCTGGTGGATATCCATCACATTTTAAATTATTCAGTGGCAACAGATTTTGAACTAGTGTAATCACAATACCCAGTCTCATAGTTAAGACATGCTTAACATGGATTGCACTAGGTTACATTTGACAGAGATTGTCAGCAGGCCAGTCAAAAGAGATGGGTTTTCCTCCACTCCCCATCTTTCTCTGAAGGAATCTAACAGACGAGCATCATTAATTAAGCAGACAGTAATTTCTATCTTACACCATTTCATGTAATAGAATTAACATGGTTTGGAAAACAAAAGTGAACTGGGTACAAATACAGGCTCTTCCATCATGCACGCTGCCATGAACAATTTTGCACTTACTATTATTTATCTTAATGCATGGTTTATTTATTTTGTTTTCTTCTTCCTCCTCTAAAATATAAACTCCCTAACAGTAGGGCTTTTTGACCATAAATGTACTTCATATGTATTATTACCTGAATGATACAAGAACTCACTCTCCAGAGAATTTCCAGCTTGTTCCACCACTTGCAGAGACCAGTGGGAGCATTATGTTCGGAGGGGTAGAAAGATGCACCCCAAAGATACTGGTTATATGGCATCTCACCAACAGCATCAAGCACAATGCCTGAATTTATAGAGCTTGTATGATAAGTACATTTATCAAAGTAAAATTTAAAATATGTACTAACATTTTATGGTCTATAAATTTTATATCTTTAAGGAAATACATCCTGACCTATGATTGAAAAATTAGCTGACCGACACCTCAAGTTCAACAAATATTTTATCAAGTAATCGAAAAGTTTTCTTTCCCCACAACTACTCTTTGGTTATAAATATAGGCTTTAATTTCCAAATTGTAATTCATTTAATAAATTACACCACTGTTGCATACTGGCACTCAGTGAAATAATGTTGCCTCAAATCAACCAACAAGCCAAGAATCTTCTTTGACTCATGCATTCTTTATTTACTCAACAAATTTTTATGGAGTGCCTACTATGTCTTCAGTGTGACTCTAAGAAATTTTAAACAAATAGTATTAAACAAGACAGGAAAAAATTCTGTTCCCATAAAATTCCTCCTCTCAAATATTTATTTCTAGGAAGATAAGATTTAAATACATGTAACACAAATATAAAAATAAATGTGTAATAAAACGGTAGGTCATTAATTGTTGTAAGAAACAATTCAAGTTTAATGATATCAACTGTCATATAGATATTCTCTTAGATTGAGTGGTTAAGAAAGGTCTCTCTGAGGAGGATACATTTGTAAAAATACCTGAATGAAGGAGGCATGGAATCACAAGAGCACCTGAGGAAAGAACACTCCATCAGAGAAAGCAGCTGATGCAAAGGCTCTGCAGGGGAAATGCATGTTTTGCTTGATCAGGGTGCTCAAGAGACAATGGAAGAGGAAGTGGTGGAGATAGAAGTTGGATGAAATTGGTTCCTAAAGGCTATTGTAAGAACAATGGGTTGTATTCTAAAAACAATGCAGAAGTATTTAAGAGATTTATATTTTTAATAATAAACAAATAAAATTTTAATTAAGTCAAATTGAAGAAAACTTGAGTTTTCATTGTGTAATGTGAATTCATAGCTCTAAGTGCAGAATTTGGAAGTAGTAAATGTGAGTGCATACAAAGAAGAATAAATATCCAGGTAAAAATAATCTGAAATGACTAGACTCATCCTTTACTTTGTCCTCTCATCACTTAATATTTTCCTGTGTTTTAATCAATGTTGAACCCCCCCCAAGAACTATTTAAGAAATGAGTGATTTAAAGAAGGAAAAATTGTATCACGGTTATTTTATATTTCTGCAATAAATTTTTTTACTTTCTTGAGGTCTTGGATATACAAAAGAAATCTATATGCCTACAAACTATAAATAACTAGTGACAAGTGACAAGTGTCTATTAAGCTGTCTTGATCATGAGTGAAGCAATCCCTTGAAGAGACACTGGGTTTGATCCCTTCTTTGAAGATGCTGTGCTGTAACCAGGCCAAATAATCAAAACATCATGTCTTTGAGCTAATCTCTCTGATCACATGGGTATAACACAATGTTTAATCTTTTCATTGTTCACCTAAAGATTCTTTAATTAGCATGGCATTCTCATGAGTGTGCCAGTCTGCTGAGTAGAATTCATTTATTTAATGCTAAGTAAATTCACAAAATTTTGCTAAGTTTCATCTCTGTGACACAAAGCATAAACAAATGTCATTTGAAAATTGACCTAATTCTACCAGATGTGATAAAAGAAGACAATGTCAAAAGTATGTGAAATCCACTTTATGTCAGTGACAACATTTCTATATGAGCATTAATACAGAAAGCAAAGAAAAGTCAGACCTGGAAGAAAGTTCATACATTAGGGAGGGGCAGACATTGAGTGCAAACCATATGTCACCATTCGCTTCCATGGCTCTGTGTCATTGGTAGTATCATTGGTAGTATCTCCTATCATGTTTGAGAGAAAGTTATATTCCTGTTCAGAAGGAATCCAGGAATAGAGCTAGTGGGAAGAACATGAGGTAAACAGTCTGGCCCATAGTAGGCAATCAATAAATGGTGACTAATTAATTATGAGATGTTAGGCCATGACTCTGCCAATAATCAATGTATAAATGCATGTGTATGTGTGTGCATGTTTGTGTTTATTGATATAGTATGTTGTGCCAAAGGTAATTCTTGATTACTTAGCAGGGTTCTAATAAAGAGTCCAACACAGAAATAAGGAATCTAGGGTAGAAGTCTCAGGATGCAGATGATTGGTATCTGAAACATGTGTCTACTGGAAGCTTGGACTTGACCCCAGGATTGGAGTGCTTAGCAGAGTACTTTTCATTAGATAACATGCAGTGTCGGGGCATCCAATCAAAATGCAGAAGCAAGGAGTGTTTAGACTTGTTTAGAGCTTGTTGGTGACTAAAGGGAAGAGTAAGGATAGATGTGATTCAAGCACAAGAAAACACCTAGTGGTCATTTCTAGGAACACATGAATTTCAATTTTGCATAGATTGTATCACACTGAGGTCCAGCAGAGGAGAGCTGTGTACTACTGTCTTGGGAGGGCAAAATAAAGAATATAACGTGAGAAGTGATAGGTAAGTGAAACCTCAGGCCACATTCCTACATTATTAGACATGTTTGATGAAAGAGATTTCTTAGTGAGTTGAGTCCTTTTGAGAATAGTAATGAAAGTATTTTCACAGTTTTACATTAAAAATATTATAAATGTGAAGACTGCCATCATGTCTAGATTATATTATCAGGTAGAGAACACATTCTGAAACTTTATAGAGCTTTGCTGGGACATTTCAAAGGATTAGATCACAGGTTTAAGCAAACAAACAGAAAGACTTCATGTAAGATATGCATAATATATTTTAACAAAGAATACATCTATAAAATCTTTAAAGTCATATTTATTTTAGGTTTGAGGAAATGACTTTATAACACTAAAATTTTAAGAAATAGTCTAAGAAATACCCACGTTTAAATATATAATATAAATATACACAGTAATAAATAAAATGTTAAATATATTTTAAATTCAGCAGTATAAAATACACAATATTTTCATACCATATTTTTTATCATTTTCTTATATTTTGGTGTCCTTTTTATTAGAAATACATGACCAACACTTTAATACCATTAAGCTTTTTATTGAAAAAAATATTATTGCATTGAACTATAGTCTAAATAATTTATTGAATAACCTAAAAAAAATCTGCTTTGCATATACAATAGTGCAATTTACTTAGTCACAGTATAATAAAAAACACATTTTATACAGAGAATACAAAATAAAATTATGGAATTATGTATCATATTGTCAGACTATCACTCAGTTTAATTACAAAGTCGGTACTTCAAATAAATTCCAGTACGGTGAGAATTAGTTTCAAACAGCTACATAACGAATTTACATTGTTAACTATTTTATCATCTCTCACAAATAAAAGAACATCTGATCATTTATCATGTTACTAGTTGATAGTTGCTACTTGAAGAAATTGCTACTTGAAGTTGACTGTTTCTGTATGTGCATATGTTTGGGAAAACACTATTTTGAACAAAGATTATGGTCCAAAACTGAAAAATAAAGGATATATTCATTAAGAATACACACTCACAGGCCTGGCTGTATAGTTCGGTTGGTTAGAGCATCATCCCGATACACCAACGTGGCAGGTTTGGTCCCTGGCTAGGGCACATAAAAGAAGCAACCAATGAATGTATAAGTAAGTGAAACAACAATTTAATGTTTCTATCTCTCTCTCTCTCCTCTCCCTTCCTCTTTCTCTGAATCAATTTTTTAAAAAAGAATACACACTCACATACACATTCACATGTGTGTGTACACCCATTTTGTGTATTTCCACAGGCTTGATTTATGTTTCTGCCAAGATGCTCTTGCTCCTCATGTTTAAGAAAAGCCATGGGGTGCAAAATGAGGCAGTGACTTCGGGAGTGGAATTAAGAACCTGTATTGGGAGTTCTCCCCCTGATACAAAACTGCATTTAAAAAAAAAAGGAACAACTTTGGCTTGTCTAATATTGGCTTATTCTAAACCTAATCCATCTGACCACTGCTTTCATTTTTAATATAGCTTAATCCAAAGCAATGCAACAGTCACCTTCAAATGTCTACCTAATAGAAGAAGTGGATAATACGTTTGCTGGAATGAAATGATAACCTGTGAAAATCCTCTAGACCCCGGTTTATTGGCAAAGAAACTCACATTTCAGTAGGAAACTCCCATGTTACTGTGAAGTAGTTTCAATGTGAGACAAAGGGCAGAAACACTGCTTTCCTGACTTCTGGTCACTCACTTGCTTTTTAATAATGTATCTATTTTCCAAAGAGTGTGCATTGCTCTTCAGGAGTTAAGTAATTTAAAGAATCAAAATTAAACCTTTCCTTGGGAATTACTGTGTCAGAGACAAGCACCAGGTCAACTTTGCCCCAAGTATGTTAGCAATATACTGATAACAGGTATCAGTTAGTTACGTACATACTGATGTGTGAGATTCAGGTTCTTTTCATTGTGCTTTTGGAAAACTGGGTCTGATATTTCTATATTTTTCTTCAGAATATTTAACTATCTGAAAACTTGTGGGGAAATTTCCAAGGAAGTTTAAGAAATGTGCTGCTGGTTTGAGATGATCAGCAATGTTATTTCACTGGGAAGGAGGCAGTGAGCCTTCCCTGCAGCCTGGGGAAGGCATCTTCGTAGACGTCTAGAACGCTGGCACACCAAGAGGGGCCCTAGGGGGCAGGGGATCTGCATATCTCTAATAATTGTTCCAAATGGCTGAACTACACCATGCTTTAGGGTCAGCTTGAAAGTACCACAGCACAATTTAGAAGCTGTGTTGCTGCTGGTGTCTCTCATCTGTTTGACAGATGAATTTTTCATGATTTTGTCCACATTTTATGAAGGTTTGACTGTAACAGATTACAACACAAAGCCACATAACTAGTCTCTACAGCCCTCCTGCCAATTTGAAATTAGTCAAGGTTTCAATACTTTTGGGGTTATAGTTGTTTAACTATAAAACCATAATCATCGCAACCGTGCTAACTATTGTCCATAAGGTTAATTATGAGTATTATGAAACATCTCCCTCTATAAAATTTCCCACATATTTCACTGTTTTTTGCCCCAATCACTCTGCAACAATGTCTCTGGTCAAGGTAACAAGCACTACACAACTGAAAAAACAGTTACTTTTCCATCCTCTTTGTACTCAACTCAGCAACATACAACAGGGTTGACCACCCTCACTTCTAGGAATCACTTTCTTTACTGGCCTTGTAGGAAGCACATGGTTCTGAATATTTTTTCTTTAGAAACTGAGAGTTTATCATGGTCTCATTCCTCTTTCCTTCTCTTACTTCTAGTCTTCAGGTTGAAGTCATACAGGGCTCAGTCCCTGAACCTCTTCTTTGCCTTACCTGTCCCTGTTGATGTTCTTCAGGTCAATGGCATCAAATACTCCTGTACATGGATAATTCCCAAATGTGTGTTTTCTTCACACCTCTACTCAAACGCCAGGCTCTTATTTCCAACTACTGACTCAGAATCTCCACTTCAGTATTTAATAGGCATCTCAGAATTTCTAATCTTGTCCTCCTCTCCTCTCCTTCTCCTGCACTGTTCCTCATTTCAGTTCACAGTAAATCCATCCTTCTAGCTGATTGTGAAAAAACTATTGTCATCTCAGATTCCTCTCTTTGTTTTATACCTTATACCCAATATGAAGCATACTGTTTCAGTCCCACCTGAAGAACAAATGTAAAGTTTCACCACTTTTCAACAAGATTATCACTGAGCAAGTCACCAAATGCTCTTGTCTGAAACATTTCATTCAAACTGCCTCCTTCTCCCTACCTTCACTCCCTTAGAGATTCTTCACGATGCAATAGCTGAGTGATCCTGGTAAAACTAAGACAAATCATTTTGATCCTCTGCTAAAATTATCCAATAGCTTCTCATCTCACAATGAAAGCCAGGCATTATAATGGTTGACAAGATCCTAAATAACTGCTCCAGAATTACTTCTCTTATCACCTGTAATTCATCCCCTGAAACCTTATTTCCAAGTCACAGTGCTCTCTGCTATTTCTAGAACATGGAGCTCAACCACAGTTTGTTGAAACCCAATCTTTTCTCAACCTGGAATGCTCACTTCCTCACTTGCTCTCACAGTGAAGCTTCCCCTAACCTGATTTATAATTGTACTTTACCCACTACTTCCACTCAATCCCCTTTATTTGCCTTTCCTACTTACTTCCCTCAAAAGCATTTATCATCTGGCATATTAAATACTTCACTTGTTGGTTCTGTTTTTTCATAACTCAACTAGAATTAAACTACAGTATGGAAGGGTTTTTTGTTTGTTTTAGTCATATATGGTATATCTTCCGCAATAAGATTATTACCTAGTTTATGGCTCTTAATAATTAGTTGTTGTGCGGGGGGTGGGCCAGGAAGGGAGTACAAGGCAGAAAACTGTACTTGAAAAATAATTAAATTAAAAAAAAATAAAGTAGATAAGTAAAAAATAAAATACTTTTATTTTGTACTATTTGTTTTTAGTATATACCTATTATAGTTACAAGTGATTGTCTCTTCCTTTTCATTAAATATTCTGCTTAAAATTCTATCTATAAGTCAATAACATTTCATTCAACATTCCTCCATTGATAAAAGTGGAGATTTTTCTTCACCCCTTCCACATGCATGTTTTCTCAAGGATGATTGGTGTCATCAAGTGCACTTTTGTAGCATCTTCTAAATGTGAAGACTCAAATTCATTTGAAATGGCCATAAAATAATTTTGTCCATAGATTTTAAATTTCTTATACATGTTGTTTCTATAATTTCCCCTTTGAAGAATTTTCCTTAATAGGAAAAGTAAGATAAAATCTGATTTAGGTAACACTATACTTTTTTCATTAGATTATTTCTCTGTAGCAGGAAGCACTAATCAGAAACAAAAGGTCAACTTCATTTGGTTTTTCCAATAAATGGGATGTTAACAAAACATTAACCTAAACTCTGTTCATTTGGATGCACGTCTGTTGTGTTACTATTTATGGATGTATGGCACTTCAACAATTATTTTTAATCTTTTCCTTTTTGAATTTATATTAGATTTTTTTAGAGGACTACATGTTCCCACCTCACTGGAACCTTATATAGTTGTGGGTTTCCTCTTGTGATGCCATAACTTTTATAATTTCCCACTTTGGGGTATAAGTTATCTTTTATTTAAATGGTGAAGTCTGCTTCCTCCTAGTTCAAGATAGCATATCTAGTGAGCATTTTCATCACTGATAATACAGGACAGTCATTTGCATGCCATCAGTTCATATCCATCTATCTTTGTCCCTCAAAATTAAGTGCCTCGTATATGCTCTCTGGTCTAAACTTCTCAGGGATTAAATTGTCACAAAGACAATTATAAAAATTTATTGGATTTCCAATGAGTTCTCCATAATTATTCTGTTCTGGATCTATGTCTATTTTGTAATCTATTTAAGGACAGTCATCCACATTACTTTGTTCTGTGCTGGAACATTTGTAAACTATTTTTATAAGAAATATTTTATTTTGTTTCCTTTGGATTCACTCAATGTTTATCGATGTTCATTTATAATTACTTTTTTTGAGGTCAATACAAGATTAAATTCCTTGATATTTGATGCCTTTCCTCCATTTTTCTATTTTCTTTAGAAAATTTAGAATTTCTCCTGCCACATCCAAGTGAAAAGTCTCATCCCACAACTGTCTAGTTATATCTAGATAACTACATCTTTTTATGTTAAAATGTCAAATTCTCTCTCTCGCTCCCCCACACCTTTTTCTCACCAGCACCAGAGATGCTTTCTGTGACTATTTTCTTAGTATTAAGAAATTAAATTAACCTTTCAATTTCATTTCCCTCATCTGTACAGAGGAATGATAACATTGACCTCAAAAAATAGTTGTGAAAGCCAAAGCAAACCTGAGAAAGAACAAAGTTAAAGGTATAATGCTACCTGACATCAAACTATATTACAAGGCCACAGTAATCAAAACAGCATGGTACTGGCATAAAAACAGATACACAGATTAAGTGATCAGAATAGAGAGCCCAGAAATAAACCTATGCCTATGTGGTCAACAAATCCATGACAAAAAAGGCAAGAATATACAATGGAGTAAAGACAATCTCTTCAATGAAACTAGACCCCTTTCTTATACCATACACAAAAATAAACTCAAAATAGATTAAAGAATTGATAAGAATATAAACCATAAAATTCCTAGAAGAAAAAGTTGGTAGTGAACTCTTTGACATTGCTCTCAGCAATATTTTTTTGATGTATCTCCTCAGGCAAAGGAAACAAAAGATAAAAATGAACAAATGGGATGACATCAAACTAAAAAAGTTTTTCACAGCAAAAGAAACAATTAAAAATGAAAAGACAACCTACTGAGTGGAAGAAAATATTTGTCAGTGACACATCTGATCAGGTTAACATCTAAAATATATAAGGAATTCATACAACTTGATACCAGAATAACAAAAAACAAAAAAATCTCATTTAAAAATGTGCAGAGGACCTGAACAGACATTTCTCTAAACAGGACATACAGATGGCCAATCCACATATGAAAAGGTGTTCAACATCACTAATCATCAGGGAAATGCAAATCAAAACCTCAGTGAGGTATGGCCTCACACCTGTCAGAATGGCTATCGTCAGTACATCAACAAGCAACAAGTGGTGTTGGGGATGTGGAGAAAAGAAAACCTTCATGCCCTGTTGACTCTATGCAAAACCTCAAAAAATAAAAAATAGAACTATCAACAAAATTTCACTTCAAGGTAATTAGTTAAAGAAACCCAAAACATTCATTTAAAAGGATATATGCACTGCTATGTTTATTGTAGCATTATTTACAATAGCCAACATAGAGGTGAAGTAAAGCATCCACTGATAGATAAATGAATAAAGAAGAAGTGGTACATACATACAATGTAAGAGAGCTCAACCGTGGAAACTAAAGGAGTCTTACCATTTGAGACCACACAGGTGGGCCTAGAGGGTATTGCGCTAAGTGAAATAAGTCAAACAGAGAAAGACAAAAACCATATGATTTCACTTAGGTGTGCAATCTAAAACAAACAATAAACAAAAATATGAAACAGGAACAAAGTCATAGACACAAATTGATGGTTGCCAGATGTGAGGAAGCTGGGTGAAAAAGGGAAAGAGATTAAGAGGTGCAGGTTACCAGTCATAAAAACAGTCACAGGCTGAAAAGCACAGCATACGGAATGTAGTCAATAATATTGTAATAACTATGTGTGGTGTCAGATGGACTACATTTAGTGGGGCGAGCACTTCATAAGGTACACAAATACAATCACCGTGTTGTATACCTATGTTGAAACTAATATAATATTGTATGTCAATGATAATTAAAAATTAAAAAGTAAACAAAACAAAGTGTCTATTTAGAAAAATACAATAGTGAAGAATAAATGAAATAATGTGGGGAAAAGCTTAGCCTGACTCCCTTGGCATACAGTAGAACTTCAGTAAATACAGCTCTCCTCCCTGGGAAGCCAAGGTTGAATAAAGTGCCCTTTAATCTTCAGCAGTAGGAGAGTTTGCATTATAATACTCAGTGGGGGATGACTGATCACCTGCATTTCTGCTTAGTTTTCTCTGAAACCCATGTTTATGGGGAATGTACAGTCATACAGGTTTTTCTTTCATTTTAGGAATATAAAGTAATAAAGCAAACTGGAGGACCATTCAAAAATATAAATGTAAAAAATACAAATCTCATGGGCTAGAAAGCATTTGGAACAAATATTTAAAATCATTTGCAAAATTGCATGAATGGTGTTTTACTCATCATCATTCACCAAATTTTATAAATATCTAGTGTAATTGAAAAAAATACACCATGTACTTTTTAACATTTTCCCAGTAAATATCACATAAAAATTCTGAGCATTTCCAAACCCTTATGTCTCCACTTATACACTGGCTGGACACAGTAACCTTTCTGGGAAGAATAAAGAAGACATACTATTTAGTCCCTTTAATATTTGAAAGACTGACCAATGTATTCAAAATGTTATTTTGAGTATATTTTTATTTTGTATTGTCCAGTACTAATGATAGTTTTTATATATTTTCTTATACAAAAATTAAACATTCTCAATTTTATGTGAGTGATTCTTACAATTACAAAATTCTCTTTACATAGTTGTGTGGGAAATAAAGACAACCCAATTTTTCACAGAAACTCGATACTACAAGTGAGATCTGTGTAAAGATTGCTTTTCATTGAAGGGTAGTTTTTTTCCCTCAATCAGAAAACTTCTTGCTATTTCTTATTTTCTATGAAAATATAGATTATATTGATTGAAACAAATTATATAAACTGAAAGCTAGTTGTTAACCATAAAAAGTTATTTTTAATAATTAGTTTGTGTTACTGATCTTTTATTATTATCTGGTGAATAAAACCAAATGTGCATTCATTCATTCAGTCAGTCAACAAACACCTAGAACATACAGTATTATATTCCATTTTATTAATATTAATGATCTTCTTGAATGTTTTCTGTTATTGTTTTACAATACTATGTGAGAATTCATCTAAAAGGGATTTTTAACACTTTTTCCTCTCCCTTTCCATAAAATAGTTTTAAATTTGTCCTATTATTTTTTTCAAGTTACAAGAAATTCTTAAGATGCTCCTATTTCAATATCAGCAATTCATTTCATAGTTATATATTGGTCACATTTTGAATTGGCACCAGTATTTAAATCTGATAATAACCAGAACACTTACATCATTTGGTAGGTAGTGACAATTTGTTTTATTTGTCCCCAAAGAGGCTTTTACACTTATTACTTTGAGGGTGCTGACACATTTAAGGCCTCTTTCACTCCATTTAACTGTTGCATTTGACTGGAGCAAGAATGATGGCAAAGATCTTGACCTTGAAACACTGGTTGAATTAAAGGATTCAGGTGGATGATAGAAGCTGTGGCTGGGTTTAAGTGAGGGCCAAACAACGTGGGGATGAAAGCTGCGGGGGCCAGGGGCTGAAGTGCTATGTGAGAGGGGTGGAAGGGGGTAGCAGTGACTAAATGCAGGGGACCACCTGCCACGAAAGTGGGGTGTGCAGGGATGAGGGCTGGAGTCAGTGGTGAAAATGCGAATGGAGGATAATGTGGCTGTGACAGAGGGTGTAGGTGAGCTATAGGGAGGGGGTTACTCTGGGGGTTAATGGAGGCAGAAACAGCGAAATGCTGCAGGAACGTGTGGTGGATGGTGGTGAAAGAAGCATGCTGGTGAACTGGGACTGTCTGCACAGCTGATCCTGCAGGGAAGGCCCCCGGTCCCGCAGCTGGCAACACTCGGAGGTGCTTTGACAGGAGCTGCTTCTGCATATGCTGCTGGGCTTGGAGCTGAAGGAGCTTATATTTATCTATTTCATCAGGAGAAAATGTTACTGGCTGTTGAGTTAAAGGGGGAGAGAGAGATTTGGGACACAGTTCTAATTCATCTGCTACTTTGTCATGCTTCTGCATAGTTCTGTCATAGGAAGAGTCGACATTCCCCTCCACATGATTCATATGCATGCTTGCATCCTGCATGTTTGGATTTACTCGGTCCTCTTTGGTCTCTGTTGAATCAGTAACACCAGTGTATCTATTGGGTGGAAAAGCACCAGGGAAATCATTTGGCACTGGGTCACAGCATTGAATGAAAGGTTGGACTTCGCTTGTTAATGGTTTTGAGTGTTCTTTTGTTGTTGGGTTCTTTTTCATGTTTGGTGGCAGAGACTCTGCTACTATGTGAATTATGCCTTTAGAAAGATGGTTATCACAATCAGTGTCCACTAAAACAGTGAAATTATTTGTCTGTGAACTGTTGACTTTGTCTTTCTCAGTAGTTCTTTGCATTGCACTGCTTCTGTCATTATTTCTTTTACTTGGGGTTTGTATTTTTTCAGACAAAGACAATGCTGATCTGTTACAGCCTGGAGGTGTAAATTGAATTGTGCATTGGACTTGTGAATGAGCTTCTGATTCATTTTTACAAGTGTTTGAAGAGGCCTCAAAGTTAGTTGATTGTTCCTGACACTTCTTGGCTTGAACTCTTTCTAAAAGGCATTTGGCTGTCATGAAGGTCTTCCTTCCTTCTGTGATGTTTAACTCTGTGGTGTCTGAAGGGTGGCTGGAACGGTTCCTTAGAGGACAGCTGATATTCCCAGAGCGACACTGTGTGGGTTTTATGTTTCCCAGATGACAAACATGAGGGCCATGCAAAGACTGTTGACTTCTCTCACTTTTATTTACGTAATAAATTCTCTCTCCTGCGTAAGATCCCAATTGGCTGTGCTGAGGTCCCTGGCATGCAGGTGGATTTCCATTATTCCCAGCACAGAAAACCGGGGAGCTGGTGTCACACTGGGTGACTCTCCTGGATTTGGGCCCCAAAGACTGTTGTTGATTTTTGCCTAGTTTATATCTTTCTCTGCAGTGACCATGTCTACGTTTTGAGTATTTTTTATTTTTAAACGATTCCCACAATCTGCAGTTCCGGTCTCGCTGTATTTCAGACTGAAGACAGTCACTCTTTGCTACCTCCCCAGACCGGCAGAGGCAGCCATCCTTTCGGCGTTTCCCTTTGAGCCTTTTAGCTGAGTCAGGTTCTCTTTTACAGAAGTACAGCAAATTACCGCTGCTGTTGCCACTGGACCTCTGACTTGAGCAAGTGCTGGGCGTTCTGTCGGGGGATGTGTCTGAAGGACTAGAACATGCATCAAGAGACAGCTTAGGAGGACTTCTCTGGTAACTTTGGTTTCTGCACCCAGACGTTCTGTTGGTCACGCTGATGCAGTCACTATTCAACACCACGCTGAAGTCCTGCCCATGGTCACTCTGACCCCTTACTGTGTAAGGACTAGAATTCCAGCTGAATTGACTTCCGTCTTCAAAATCTGAATGAGGATCACAGGGAATCAGTTCATGCTTTTTAGTCCTAGGGATGTAAGGAGTAAAGGACAGGCCCTCGTTTATGTCATTTAGAACTACCCTTGGGCAGCTTTGCCAATGGGGCCTTACAGGTTCCTTAAGCTCATTATCACTATTGTTTCCTGCACAATTCTTTAGTGAGATATCAAGGTAAGCAGGCACTTCAGGATTTTTCATTTCTAAATCACTTGCACTAATATTGTGCTCGCTTATGTTTGGCTCGGAATCATTGTATCCCAAATGATGTTTTCTCTGGAAATTTTCCCAATCTGGATTAGCTATCATCTTTGGTTTCAGAGATTGATTATCTTCTTGGATCCAATTTTCTTGGTCTTTGATTAAACCTGAGACTTGGCTCTCTATTTTAGTCTTCATTTCTAAAGGCTCCTTAATCAATTTTGTTTTTAAGTCCTCTGAATCACCGCCATGCTTTGCATTCCGAGAAATCTTGAAATCAAAATATAATGGGTTGCAGCCATAAGAGATACAGGGCTCTGTTTTGGTAAAGAGCAGAAGCTCCGTAGGCCACTGGAGAGTGGTGTGGCCATCCTTGCTTTGCACGTGGAGATAAGGCAATGGTTTGGGCTTCACATCACGTGAACACGCTTCTCTTAGGAGCCTGTGCACATTTTTGCTAACTCTTTCTGCTCCATCTAAGGATTTTTCTCTCCTCTCCTTTCTGCAGTTGGGATTCTGATGCACTGGGTCATTTTGCTCACTTGGCTCTAGTGATGGAAACTCATCCAGACATTCGAACATCCTGGCATCACTGTGCTTGTAAATGTTTGGTAGGCTGGAGGAAGCATATGCTTGGCATGTGTGATTAATGTAGTTTTCTGAAAGGTTCTTCAGTGTATTTCTAGTTTCTTTTTCTCTACTGGAAGGAGTAAAATCCACCTCTGAAGGATGCATGTTAGATTTAGAGAAAGGAGAATGGATGCCAATCGAGTCTTGTAAGGTTTCAGCAGAGTCATTTTTGTCTCCCCAAACTTGAGAGCTTATGGAGACACTATTGTGCAAAACACTCCCCAGGGGGCTTGATGAGATGTTTGCTTCTTCTTCCTTAGTGAGGTGGGTCCCCTCGTTTGCAAACCTGCAGCACTTGCATTTCTCCACAGTTCGTTTTGTTTTATAGATGGGTGACTTGTTACAATCATGGGTTTCTTCTGTGTTCTCGCTAAAAACTGATGCAGAAGATTCTAATCTCACGTGTACTTTTTTTGAAAAAGAAAAGGATACTCCTGTCCGGTGATTTGCATTACTGAGATCTGAAGATGCTTGTGGCACCCGCTTCCCAAACAAATAAAGTCTGTCTGTTTGTAACTGGTGTCGACTCGGGGTGGTAGACCGCTGTTTGTCGGAAATGCTCCTGGGGAGGTTCTTGCCTTTAAGCAGAAGAGCACTCTTCATACAGGATGCTTTTCTGCCATTCTTAACTGGGAAAATTCCTTGCTGGAGTTGCTTTTCCATGGCTATCCTGGGGGCTTTGTATGCTGGTCCATTTCCAGAAACACTGTAAATACAGTAAATATCAACATGATTAAGACATTAAATCTTATCCATACATGAATATTTCATAGTGTTTCCATGAGGGGTCATCCTACTGCTTATAAACTCTGTCTACTGTGATCTGACCATTTCACTGCACTTATAACTCAGTATATCTGTGTTCAGAGTGGCTATTTCAAATTGCATCATTTAAGTGTATTTTTGTGAAATTAGCAAAAGACAACAGAAGGTGAATATCTTGCTAGACTGCAAAAGAAAATAGCATACCGCATTTATGTCACAGTATATGTCTTCCAGAACATATCAATTTTTGGAATATAGATTTAATATTCCTTTACAAAGAGTTTTCCCATCAGTGCTTTCAGATTAAGTAAGAAATTATATGGAGTTAAGTCACTTCCAAAGTATAAAAATATATCTTTAATTTTTTATATAAATTCTATTATTTTATAATTTTTGTTTACCCTAATTTTTTTGTTCCTATAATTTGTTTTAAAAGTCATTCATGTTAACTTCCTTTTAAATTGGAGTGGTTAGTTCTCCCTTTATAACTTCTTACTATTTTGACTAATTATAACAAATGTAAGTAGCACACATTTATAAGCTATTTTGATACCATCAATACCCTCTTGAAGTCTTTTATTTTGGTTCTTACCAAAATATGTTCTTTCTACCTTGTGTGTGCTTGTGCGTGTGTGTATATATAACATATAATCTTTTAGTGGCTTTGAAAAGATTATTTTTACTGAGCTTAATTAGTAATTCAACCAGAAAATGGGAAATATATACATATGTATATACATATATGTGTGTGGGTGTGTATGATGAAACTCTTTAAATTAAAATCATCTCTTTGAGGTTCTACCTGTAAAATCTCTACTACAGAATAAGACCTTACTGGGGAAAAGGCAATACAAATCACAGCAATTATCCAATTGTTTGTTTTGAGCTTTTTCCTTTTTCTTTTCACCTGCTCCATATGTGTGTGTTTGCTTTTTTCTATTTTAGAATTTTAGTTCATTTTTATTCAGTCATTGGCTGCTGAAGTATACAATACTGAAACAACTGGTGTCTTTTCCATGTGTAGTTAAGTTCTAATGGAGAGGACAGCTTTCTGAGCCCTTCATCTGAAAACTTCTTTCTCATTGCCTTCACTTGTAAGTACTTGACCAATCAGCACAGAACTCTAGAGTACAGCTATTTTGTCCACCAAATTTCACATACTTTGCTTCATTTTCTTTACATGTTTAACATTGCAGATATTTAATTGGCCTCCTTTTATTGATCTCTGAAATAAATCTGCTTAAGCATTTGTGTGATTTTATATTTTTTCATTTTCATTATACTATTTTATTATATTTATTATACAGACTATATTTTAAATGTTTGCTGCATATAGTAAGTTGTATATCTATAACATTTTGCAAAATAATAGTTACAGATCGATTTCTTTTGCTTAAGTTTTGCCAGTACTTCTGAGCCCTTTCAATTCAACTTTATTTAGCTCAGACACTTCTCGTACTTTTATGATTATTGGGTCTTGCTTGTCCCATTTTTTTTTTGTCCTGGAATTTATATGTTAAATTTATTGGCTCTCTTGAATATATGTTTTAGGTCTTACTATTTATTTCAGTACTCCAGTGTCTTTAGTCTTTCTCTAGTTCAGAAAGAATTTCTTGTTTTTAATTTCTATTTTACTGATTCAAATTTTTACAATGTCCAATCTGTTGCTTACTATGCAAATTTTTATTCATAAACAATGATTTCAGCCACCATTTAGTCTCTAATACTCCCAGATTGTCCTCCCTTCATAAATTAATGCATATAGGTTTAAAGTTATACTGTTGCCTTGAATTTGTGGAAACTAAAATTAAAAATTGTATAAAACTATACTATTTTCCTTACAGTTACTGTTTCATAATGAAAACTTTCATCTTATTCATCACATTAATCTCCTGTTTTGACTCTTTTAAAAATGTTCTTTGGAGAGGGTATTTGTGCCTGTTTACCTTGAGGAATGAAGAGGAACCTTCTAAGACATATGAGTCATTGATATTACTTCCAAACATAAAGAAAAATAGGAAGCATAGAGGTTTACTTAATTACTGGTCTTTTAAAGTGCTTGTAGCCTGGGGATGAAGGATGGGGGACAGAAACATCTGCAGCACTGCTCTTGGCCTCAGTGCCACGGATACTCGTTTCCATGTATGCATCTGCTTTATGGATTAAGTGGGAGCTATGTTTCTGTACTGTTATCTTCTCCGGGAACTTCATTCGATCCAATACTATCTGCACTACATTTAGCAGAAATTATTCCAAAAGCTTGGTGTGCAAAGATTATCATTCTACTCCTCCCGATTCCATTATCATGCACATATTTTACTATTTTTATATTCCCTCGCAGTATTTTTTCCATAATGATATTTTTACTTATTAGGCTGCTCCCGTTTTATGCATTTTCTTGCTTTGACTTATGTTAGTTTAAATGTTGTTTTCTGCATCGCTGTTTTATTCTACCATTTATCTCTCTAATGTACAAGCTTCTTCCTTTTATATACTTTTCAACATTTTAAAGCTCTTGGCTTTTATTGTTTTTGTATTATACTTTGCTTCTCTTGTCCTTAATTTTTGTGCTTACTTTACAAACCGATGTACATTTATCATATTTTCTCACAAATTTTAACATTTTATTATTAACTTTTTTTACCTTTTATTTTTCTGCTTTAAACTTTTGACCTTATTGCTTTATGAACTTGAATTGCCTTATCTTAAATCTATCTTATTTTTATTATTTTGGAAAATTCTAATTTTTTACCTTTGTGATATTTAAAATAATATTTTAATACAAATTTATGACATAATTTAACCAAAGGTTTAATTTTTATTGTTATATCCTTATTTATGAGTCACTCCCTCCTCTAGAACTTCTTCAGTTTCTGTGTTGCTTACCTAATTATTTTTATTTATAATAAAATGTGACTGTTGAGGCAGTCCTTTCATGCTTATTAATAGATTGTCCATTCCAATAGTTCTCCCAAAATTTTAATTCTTGGCAACTCAACACCTGCATGATTCCATTTTCTCTTGTGCAAAAAGTATACTTTCCAAACAGAAAATAAAACATATCGAAACAAGATGATTTATTTACATGATATAATTTCCCATGTCCCACAGGATTCAGCTCTTATTTATATAAAGACCTTTATATTCTCAGAATCAGTGGCAATACAATTTCTAAAATTTCCCAAATGTCGAATGTCTAGCTGCACTATACTTAGACTTCCACAGGGAGAAGTTTACAGTCTGAAACTCCCTGCACTAAGTGGTCCTGCTGAGAAACCAAGTTGGGTTGGACCACCCACATGATGGCCAAAGCTGGCTGTCTTTCATAAGGCCCATTAACAGTTTCTGCCATCATTTTAAAAATAAACCTGATTAAAATATTTTTACTACTATTAAACTCACCTCTCTTTCCCACAGGGTCATGAAAGAATCTTCGTGTTATCTATATCATCCTACTCAGAAGCTCTCGTTATGAGAATAAAGGACAAAGGTGTTCAGGAAAGGAGTAATACAGTTGATTTATTTTTTATTTCATTTCTTACTTTCATTTGTCAATGCAGCTGCCACAATAAAATATTTAATAATGCTATTAAGTGAATTCCCTTAGGCCATGAGACAGCTTAAGCAGAGAGAAAAATTGTGAAGGCAGATGGTGGGTAGTAAAAAAATAAATGAATTAGTTTTCCTAGTCTCCAGTGCTGTAGGTGAAACAACTATTGTTTTCCTGATAATATGAGCAGGTAGGGATCTAGAAAGCCTGCCTGCTCTGTAGAGGATGTGCTTAGCTTTGTATTTGTTTAGTTAATAAGATTTTCAAAGGCACAGCTAACCCCAATAGGGTGAATTTTTAAGTTATTTTTAATTTGGAAGACACTTAATGGGTAGCTCTGCAAACTTAGAACTTTTAAACAAAAGCACTGCCACTATTACTTTCATCATTATGAAGGCTACTCTGATCCTTTATTTATCCCAAAAGAAAATATGGAATGAGTGAGTCAAAATGTAGAAGTGTGACGACTTTCAGAATAAAGAAATAACCAAAATTATGTTTATTAAGCCTACTTGGATTTTCTGTTTTATACCCTTAAAGGACCTACCTAAAAGGTATCCCTCTATAGTGAGACTTGTTCTTCTTTTTAATAATCTGACTTATGGTACCTCATAATTAATCGCCCAGGAATTAACATCTAAGCTAGATTTTTTTCTTGCCAGCTACCATGATAACATTTAGGTGTTATTTCTAAGCTCTGTTTTGACAAGGACTGTCTAGTATCTTACTCACAATGGTTTTGATGAACATATTTTAAGATCCTCAGTGTGTTTTAAAGAAAAAGCTTAGTACCAAATGTATGCCCTGTTTCTGTAAAACCTCATAGTGTACATCTTTGCAATAACCTGGCCTCTGGACATGTACTTTCCAACCTTTAGTTTTCCTGCATACCAAATTTCTCACTTATTTCTAACATAATTATATTTTATGTATTCCCATAATTTAAATTATTCTAAGGTAAATCATGTACAAATACATGTATATATGCGAGATTAATTCTAAAAATAAACATTTTTATAATCAAATCTGAAGGTCTAATATTTTATGGTTACAACTGAGTCATTTACTCTCAAATTTATTGTATATTGATTTTTAAATTAATTTTTCTAGTGACAATGGTTAATAAAATTACATAGCTTTAAAGTGTACAGTTCTGTAAAACATCATCTGTATATTGATTGCATTGTGTGTTCACCACCCAAAGTGAAGTCTCCTTCCATCACCATTTATATCTCCCTCTACCCTCTCCAGCCTTCCCCTACCTGCATTTCCCTCTGGCAATCATCACACTGCATTATCCGTGAGGGCTTCATTCTTTTGTTTGTTTGCTTAATCCCTTCACCTTTTTTCACCCAGTCCCCTAAGTACTCCTTCCCTCTGCTGTCTGTCTGTTTTCTGTATCACTGAGTCTATTTCTATTTTGTTTGTTCGTTTGCTTATTTTATTTGTTTGTTTATTTACTTTGTTCATTAGATTCCATATATAAGTGAAATCATATGGTGTTTTTCTTTCTTTGGCTTATTTCACTTAACATGTACATCGATTTTCACTTAAAAAGAGAGGCTTAAATTCTGGCACAAAGCTATAAATTTCACAATTCACCAGGTTGCTGTCAACTAGTTTAATTAGCTACATTGGTGTTCTACATTATTATTCATAACACAAGTCAAAATTTGCAAATTTAATTGAATTTCAGGTAACAAGCTCATTACTTTGAGACATTCAGCAGTTCCAAACTATGTAAAACTTATTTTTCAGCTGTGAGACTGTGTTAGTGTATCCTTGCTATAATTATCAATTTCAATGGTAAGTCTAATTATATCTTATTTGTCCAGATAATGATAATTTCATTTATTCTAGATTTAGTTATATACAGGGAATGTACAAAAGATTTATTTCCTTCCAAAAACAGATGTGCTGTTATTTATGGTTTTCAAGATTGTTATACAAAACTTAATTATTTAAATGCTATATAGGTCCATTTGAATCAACTGAATATAATACATGCTAGTATATTAGAATTATTCTTGGATCGTTTCATTGAAAAGCACGTTAAATTAATGATATTACAAACAGAAAAAAGTCAGATGCCAAAGTAATTAATTTATGAATCTTTAACTGTTAGGAACACTTGCCCTCAGACATGTCTGTTGATTAAGTGTAATTTGTTTATGCTGTTACAGCAAGCCAAGTAAATTCATCCCTGAAATTCCTTCGGAGGTTGAAAAGCGTTTCAAACAATCCGAGATGCCTCTAATCCTTACCATTCAGTCTGTTGCCTTAACTCAGCCAGCTGATGAAGTCGCTTAAGAGCTTTTTCCTGTTTCTTCTCATCTTTCCATGACTTGGAAGCTACATTTCGAGCAAATTCCCGTTGCTTTAATTCTTTCAGTCTCTGTGGGTGAAGAACAAGAACAGAAGGAATGCTATAAATAAGTAATGAGTTCTTTTCCTGCCACAATGCTCCGTACTAAGTTTTGTGCTGTGTGCAGAGGTGACTTCCTGGATAAGGAGAGTAAAAGCACCTTCTCCCTCAGTACTGTTCTTGGTTCCAAGATAAATTCAGCTGTCGGCTGGATTGTTTATCAAAGCTTGTCATGATCGCTACAGAAATGCGCTACAAAGCTGTACCGCAGTCCTCGCTAGGCCCACCCCGGTTACATAACTGCAATAATATGCGTGCTCGTGAAAAATATAAATGGGAAAAATGAGCACGATGTGAATGGGTACGAAGGGAGAGGAGATTATGGGATGCACTTTCTTCCATGCACTATCCCCAGCCCTCTCACTTGTAAAAGATACTATTATTCATGAAAACTGATGCTGTTAAGTACACAGGTGAAATGAGCTTGTTTTAGTAAAGAGTATCTGTTACTGTGAAAGGTTTGGTTCAAAGCCTGGAAGGTGATTCCTAACTCATTTTTTTTACCTGGTGGGAATATTTATTTAACGTAGATTTCTATATTGTATCCAGGAGGACAAAAAATGGGTAAGGGGTTTAAACTCGGGATAAAGGGTTGGCCTTCCTTGATTTAAATTAATCTACCGCTTTTTATATTAATCTTTTCTGTAAAAAAAAGTGGCTTATATGCAAATTGGATTATACTCATTATGTGTTTGGATTTCTACTTCAGAATCTGCCATTAAGCACATCTGATGATGTTGGCCAAGTTGAAAAACAGCCACCAATGGGTATCTTGAATGCAGTTTGGGGCTTACTCCTGACCTGGGAGTGTATGTGAAGATTAGCCTCTCTTAGTCCATACAGAGTGACATGAAACTGCTTGAAATCTGTATCCATTTAATTTATGTCCCAAATCAACTATAACAGATGTTCCCCAGGAAGGGCAAAAACCACAGAGCTATCACGTGAGGTATTAAGGCTGTAGTAGAGCATTTCCCACCCACAGAGAAAGGGCCAGGACCTCTAATGATCATTAGCCTCACTAAAGAGAACATGCCAGTGGGAGTCAGTGGCCAGATACTGCTTCTAGGCTAAGCATCTGAAGGAGGAGGCAAGCCAGCCTTTTAAAAAGAATATTCTGAGCACAAAGAACAAGAGTTTTGCAGAACTAGAAAGAGCCACAGGGAGAAAGTGGAGTCAATATGAATTCAATTTTTGGCAAAAACTTCAGAACGTTTTGAGAAGTAGAAAATTTCGAGAAATAAAATTATGGCTCTTAGATTATCAGGAAAAAAGAAAGCTCAACAATTCTCTGGAGTTGATAAACAGAGAGTTGAAGCCTTAAAGACAGCCTTGGTCAGACGGCAGAGAAGGGCTTGTAAAATCCCCACTCCTATTTAGCTTCCTGTGCACGCTTCCTGACACTCCAAGTATATCTAGTTCTTGGAGTAAAGTCTTATTTTTGGAATAATGATGATGACCTTTTGGAAAATTTCCTACACAATTTAAAAGCCCACATAAAATGCAGTTCAACTGTGTCAAAGAGAAATGTCTACTTGGTAAAGAAAAGAGGGTCTTTTTAAAATTCTCAGTTACTACTGAATACAAAATACTCTATACTACATTAATTTACTATTTAAATTAATGTAAGTAAATAAAACCTGAATAGCCTATGAGAGGAAATTAATTAACTTACAACATTTGATACCTGAGTCTTTGGAATCTTATTTCAAACTTCCAGGTACACTTGTTCCCATTATTAGCCTCTGAGATATCAGGACTGCCTCTAAACTCCTGAGTTATAAACACGATTGAGAATTCTGTATCATTCACCCAACAACACATATTCTTAACTTCTACTATGTAAAGAAGAAGTAGCAATGTAAAAATCAGTTATATTCTCTTTTCAGGGAGACAGACTGGTAAACAGATATCTGTATGATAGTGTTGACTTTCTGATTAGGGTTGAATGTCAGCTACTTTGAAGCATATGGGAAAAGTTAAAGGCAGGCTTGGGGGTGAGGGTGAAGATTTGTTGCATTGTGGAAATCAGCAAAGTTAAAATGCTTTCAAGAATTACACTGAAATCTAGGAGCAGAGGTTTTGTTTAAAGACATCTAGCCATAGATTTGGCTTAAGGGAAAATACTGAGCGCTCAAGACCGCTCAGAGGGGTAGAAAACAGAAATCTGTGGATAGATCCCCTTAACTGCAGCAGGCTAATTAGTAGTGCACATGTGTGAGTAAATTGCCCCAGGCCTAGAAAAGCACCAGCTGAAAAATTTAAAAGCGCAAATGCCTAGCATTCATATATGGTCAGGAACAGTGCCATTTCTTACCAATAAAACTGGAAAAAACTCACAGGACATTGAGTGTAGAAGTCAGGGAGGCCCTGCTTCATTCAGTAAAGGATAATTAACCACAGACTGGGCACTACTTTGGATTTGCCTAATAAGTCATAAAAACGGGTGAATTTGATTCTAAGTAGCTTAGCTGTGTATCTGAACCAAATTCAAAAATATTCATAGAAATACAAAAATAGCAAAAGCAAGGAAAAATCATTAGCATCTAATATCCAGTCAGAGATTATTAGGAATGTAAAGAACCAGGAAAACACAGCCAAAATAATAATAATCATCATAATAATCATCATCATAATCATCATCCGATCAAGACCAATACAGAACTGATATAGATGCTAAAATGGGCAGAAAAGTAAATTGAAGCAGTCACAATTATGTACCATATGCTTAAAAAATAAAAATGAGATGGTGATCTATTGGACAAATGTAAGTAAAGTCTTTGAAAAGGGGGAAGGAGATTTCTGCAGCTATAATGAGTGATAATTTTTCAAATTTTCTGAACTTTCTATACCCACAGATCTCTCAACAAACCTCACACAAGAGAAACATGAAGAAAAGTGCGTCCAAATCTTTTCATAATCATATTTTTCAAAATCAGGGGGAAAAGTGAACTGTAGAGAAAAATAAATAGTAAAATGGCAGAAAAATTGTCATTGGAAACAGTTCAAGTGAGAATACAGTGAAGCAACATCTTTAATTTTCTAAAACCGTGTTTTAGACTTGTCAAAATAAGATCTTACACCCAGTGAAATATCTTTTAAAAAAGAGAGCATCAGACAAAGACATCAGGCATGGGAAGCTGAAAGAATTCCACAGCAGCACATCCACACGTAAGAAACATTAAAAAACATCATTGGACAAAAAAGACGATAATACCAGATTGAAATACGTGTCTATACAAAGTTGGATGAATACCAGAACTTTTAACTGCAGGATAAATAAGTCGCATTTCTTATTATTTATGTGCATTAGAACTGCTTCAATAAAAACAATAGCTATGCTTTTGGGGTTTGTAACAAATTTTTATGTAAAATGCTTGACAATGACAGCAAGAAGTTCAGGGGGGAAGAAATAACAGATAAATGTGAAAGGTATTATTCTGTACTTGAAATGGTATGTTAACAATTGATAATTTTAAATTAACTGTGATAAGTTAAAGAAGTGTATTAGATTCCCCATAATAACCATTAACATGGGTTGTTATAACAACATAGATTGTTATCCCTATAACATAGTAAAACAAAGTGTTTAGCCAATAGAACAACAAAGGAGATAAAAGGAAATAATTATATTTACTCAGCCCAAAAGAAGGCAGAAAAAAGTAAAAAGGAAGTTAAAATACATGGGACAATTTTACAACCTATAACCAGATAACTAAAATCTAAACATGTCACAAATTGAATCAAATGTAAAGGGTCTAAATACTGGAATTAAAACAGAGAGAGGTCAGTTCAGATTAATAATGCAAGTTCTAACTGTATGTTGGCCTCAAAAACAAACTTTAATAAAGATAATAGAGTAATAGAAAAGGATGTAAGAAGATTACAAATGCGGCCCTTCTGGAAAAGGTTACACCAGGTGCTCATGCCTATTATAAATAGACCCCTCCAAGAGTTGATTTGACTAATGAAAAAAGGACTGTTTGACCCAGGACAGATAAGGAGAACTTCTAAGAATCCAGAGGTCAAATTTTGCCAAATTCATGTTTTAGCTTGGGTTTTCTCAAGTGTCTATTTTTTCCCAAGCTAACAAAAATACATTTATGTAAGTGATGGCATGTACTATAATTATAAGTAATCTTACTTGGTGTAAACAAAAAAAGTAAACCAGTTAGGAAAAAAATCAAAGTTCTTCGAGGGTATACAGTAGATCGATCAGCTCTTATTGAGAACAATGCAAGACAAACATATTTCAATAAAAATTGCAACCTAACACATTTATAAAGAATTTAGGGAATGTAGAGGAAGGAAGACAGAGAGTAGTACCTAGCAACAGGGGGAATAAAACAAAGCATCTCATTTCCATATGTGTTTGGAAGGCAGGCAGCGCCGTGTAGGTTTTAAGAGAAGGATTCTAGAATCAGTGAGGTTGAATCTGTGCCTCGTCTTTGACGTTCACTAGCTTTGAGACTGAGAAAAGTCCTCCGTCTTCCCTAACGTCAGTTTACACATTTTTAATTTTACAAACTATCTGTATTTGCTGTGTAGAATTCTTAGAATTCTTTGCACTGGGAAAGGTGAAATGCTGTGCGCAGCACCTGACACACAGCAAATGCTCAGTGAGCAGGAACTGTTACCACTTTTAGAGGTGAGGTGCGGATTTCACGGGACTTTGCAAAGTAGGGTGCATAGGAGCTCTTTTTAAGTGGCAATGGGAGCCATTGGGCCCACTTCATTCATATTCTTATTGAAAGCAGAGGATGTGAGGGGTTTTCATCTGGACATCTGGACACCTGGATGGTCTTACAAAGCTGGTAAGTGGAGTATTTTCTGAAGGAGAAGACAGAAAAAGGAAGCATGTTGGATGCATGACCCATCCTAGCCCAGAACAATTTATATTGTTTAATTGAATCATTTGTAACTTCTGTAAGTTTAAGATCATATGTTACTACTGAAGAAAATTATAAAATTTGGATTCGAGTATGATTTGTTACAGATCTTCCTTGCTGTATCTGATTTGAAGTTTGCCCTTGGGAATTAATATTATACTATCCAAAATGGACATCAATCAGAAAAGAGAGAAGACTAATATTTCCTAGGAGACATCTAGGTCATGTCCTTGTATTTTTTTAAAGGCATTTAAAAGAGAAATGGCCGAGCAGATGTTCAGGTCCTGAAGAAAGGTCCCGTGCTCTTTGCCAAGATCAAAAGCAATGAAATAATGGGCTGATGCAGGGGTCAAACTTTCACAATGAATTTTATCCTCTCTCAGCAATACACGAAAGACAGCTTATGGAGATATATTCACTAAAATCCATTTGCGAAATATTTATAATTTAATTTTCTTCTTATTAATTTTAAAAGCACAAACTGAGTAATTCTTATTCCCCTATCTGCCAACAAGGATGCTTGTCCCATGTGTTGCAAGTGGATAAATAAATGAAGAGGCAGACTGATCAGGTCAGTGAGTCTCTGTGTTCCTGGTTTTACTGCTCACCAGTTAGACCATGCGTATGAACATCTGCCCACTCCAGTGACCACTCTCTGTTCAAGTTGACTGAGGCTGAACATACATGTGAAGGGAACTTACTCAAGCATAGCTGTTTTTCCTCCCTTAAGCAGAATAACTCCTTCTATCCTGCACTTTCATCCATAAATCCCAGGGGACTTTTGCAGGCATTAAGGTTCTTCATCACAGCACAGCAAAACCCCAATGCAAAAGATCAAAATGATTAACCTTGTTTTAGAGATGAAGAAACACTTAGAAGGTTAAATAACTTGATCTACACCAAAGGAGAGAGGAAGAACTGTGAATCAAAGCAGAAGGTCTAATATTTATGAGAGTAAGGCAAAGTCAGAAAATTTTTCTTATTAAATGCTTTGGAAGACATGTACAGCTAATTAACAATGGTCTAGAACAGCAGAGCATATAATTCAGACAATGTGATCAAGATACGAGAATTAAATGATATAAAAAGTATTTATTATTTCTCAGAAAAATCCTCTATACTGAAGTAGGATTGCTAATTTTTCTGCTATTTTGCATGTCATTATCTTTTATGTGATCTGGTAGCTATACAAACATAGATAATGAAATGAACTAAAATATTGTTTAAGAGTCTTTCATTTTAGACACTACCATTAGAGCTACTAACCAGGATGATTTCACCTGATGTTCTAGAATCAAAGCATCTGAGATTTTCCCTCTGATGGGATTCCTTGCTCTAAGAACCAGTGATGCCACACACAGGCTAAGAATGAGTCAGAAGAAACGATACTCTGCCTCCATGTTCTTCTCTGTAAGTGCGGAGTTAAATACTCGACAACCAAGTCTGGACAATCCTTCCCACACGTGCTGAAATATAAATTGCTGGACTCTGGTTCTACTTGCTCTGAGCAGCCCACTGTGCTGTGACAATCAGGACCCAGAGTGATTTTGTCAGGCTCACGTCTGGACCCATCACTAGCTGAGTCCAACATTTAGGGGAGATACAATCCAGCCCGAAGGCTCCACTGCCTTGGCACTGATTTGGGGCTGTTTTTGGAGTGTAACCCAGTCTAGAAATGTGGTTCATGTAAAAGAAATTTCTTCATAACTCAATTAGGTTGGGACACCTTCATGGCTGGGGGTGGGGCATATATGTAGGTGCTTAAGGTACTTGTCTGAGCCACCACTCCCAAGACCCAAGCCCCAAGACCCCCCAGAAGTCCTCAAATGGCAAATGGACAGCTCTAGTGCCCCCACTACTTCTCAGGAGTTACCCAAATCCTTCCATCCTTTAGCCGTTACAGTCAGGATTTAAGTCAGCTGCAATACCAGATACAAACCTTTATTTGGTTCTGCAAGGTTTATTTATTTTATGCACCATGGCACAACCAAAACTGAAGTCTGTTGTGGCTTGGAAAGCTATGTTACATCAGGTAAGAATATAGCTGATACTATATCAAAATCAGTATCTCTAATGGCTGCTGTTGTGAAAAGATGAACAGCGTTACAAAGTCTTTTGGTGGTGAGTAAATGGGAATTCCTGTTCAGAATGGATCAGTAGAAGTCAAAGGGGTATTAATCTCCACTGTTCTCCATGTTCACACGAGGTAAGAACATATCTGCTGCATTAGAACAACAGTAATTCCCTTGAAGTGTGAGCAGAGAGTATGTTTAGGTCCGGGGAAGTCCATTTCTGCAATGACCTAATGAAAGTTCATTAATTAAAGATTTCAGGAAGGCTCACGGAAGCCTAACTTTGCTAACAAATCAAGCCCGAGCTATTCCCATTGAATAGATCTCACAGAGGTGTTAAATGCACAGCTAATTTTTGGAGCTAAACAGATTAATGCATTTATTTTAAGTGTTAAACTGGCAGTGTTCACAGAAAACAACATTAAGCAGGAAAGAGACTCACGGTCTTTTCTATACTTTGCCTATATTTTCAAAATTTACTGCTGAACAAAGAATTAAGGAAAATACTGATAGTTAAGAGAAGAATGTCTGGATGTTACAATAATAAGGATCATCATATATGCATAAGACTAAAAAGGCTCATTGGTTTTGGACACACACACACATATCTATCAAGTAAAACTGATAAGTACTCTTTTAAAGCACTTTTATTCTGTTTTTGCTTTTTAAAAATAAAGCTCCATTTATTAAGTGCATTTCAGAAAACAGGTCACATGTATCATGGCTAATTGCAAGAACTTAGGAAACAGATTTTTGTTGAGTGTATACTTGAGAAAAAATAAATTTTGGGCAAGGTGGTGCAAGCATTTTCTTCCTTTGTTTTTTTGTCTCCTTAAACAACCTGGATTTTTATATATTTTTCATAACAGAATTTATTCTTAAATTTTTTATTCCCTAGACTTATGTTACTGTTTCTTTACAAAAATATAAGTAAAAACTTACTGTTTTTAACAATTGTTTTCTACAAGTTTACTTCAGTTATTTTGTCAGTAATTACTGCCTCTTTGAAAAAGAAACAATTTGCTAGAAAAAGTATTATTTTAAGATTAAATTATTTTATCTTTATCAATATCTATAGCTATTTCTACTCAAAAATAGCTTTTCATATGTTCTTTCTTTTAGTGATTGCAAATGCTTCTTGGAAAAGTATTCCAAACGAATGTATTACTACTAAGATCAAATTTATACTTTAATTTAAAATGGCAAGATACTTTATAAATCTTAAATTTTCAAAACATTGACTCACAGTTTTTTAAATTAGTTATTCTCAAGTTTTTCAGTAAAAATATCAGTTAAGCAGAATATAACATAAGTGTGTCATGCAAATTTATAATATTTGTATAAAATTTGGCCAGGGTTTAAGTGACTTAAAATTTGATAAATGTTATTCACTATTTTAAAATTATTACTACAACAAAGAATATTTTTAGTATGCCTATACTTTTTCTAGCACCATATGCATAATTCTTAGTGTATTTTATATCTCCAAACATGTTTATTACACAAAACTTTAAAATTTTTTATAATTTTAATTATCGTTCAAGTACAGTTTTCTGCCTTTTACTCCCATCCCAGCCCACCCCTCCACTGCTCCCCACCTCCCTCCCATTTCCACCCCCCTTAGTTGTTGTCCATGTGTCCTTTATACTTGTGCCTGTAAACCCTTCCCCATTTCCCCTGAAATTCCCTCCCCTCTCCCCTCTGGTCACTGTTAGCCTGTTCTATATTTCAGTGCCTTTGGTTATATTTTGCTTGTTTGTTTTGTTGATTAGGTTCCTGTTAATACATAATAAAACTTCTAACTTGAAATACAGAAGCACTCAGGCAGCTTAGATTCATTTTGCCTTTTTTAAAATAAAACAACCTTTTTTATAAAGAACATAAATGAAATCATTAAAGAGCCTCATTTCCTTGCTTTTCAAACTATGAACATCAGAATATTTTATAATATAATACCCAATAGTATTATTGGGTATATAAAAAACAGCTTATTCATTCACTCTTGGTGAAAGTATAAACTGATACAATCCCTCCAGGGGGTAGTTTGACAATAGCAATTATATTTCTTTATGTATCATTTCCCTGACTCAGCAATTTAACTTCTAGAAATGTATCCCTCAGATACAATTACACAACTGAACAAAAGTTGTTCCTTGCTGTATTGATGGAATTAAATTAATGGGGGGTGGGGTATGGTGGGACCCTGTCTAATTCTTGAGTCCTTGTTCTTAACCTCAACTCAATTTGCCCCTCTCCCCCCCAATAGCTTCTTTGGGGGAATGATGGCCAAGCTATTACCATGTCTACACACTGTATTACACTGTATTTCTTTGTACCCATTTCTTACTTATCCAGAGTACTGAAACTCACTCAATTAAAATTTAAAGAGTCTACTGCATTACTTTTGCTGTTGTTGTTGCCTTAAGAAATATTTGAGTAAGAGAAAAATTCATCAAACTCAGTGTCTAAGGAATTAGTAGCCTCAAAATTTTACCTTCTCAAGACCAGTCATGTAATATAACACTTTTAACACCAGAGATGAGGCTGTTTGAAGAAGGTCAAAATTAAAATTCACAATTGTTGAGTCAAAGTAAAATCAAGATAATAATTCAATAGTTGGATAGAATAAGAGCAGAGTGAGATGCAGGCAAGATAAAGGGTGGGATTATTGGCCTTGGGTAAGATATCATGGGGTTCTTTCCATAGCCTCCTTTATAAAATATTCTATCTGTTTTCACATTTAAATCTCTGATAAATACCATGAAGGTACAACTAACATGGAAGATATTTAGTTAATGTCATTATGCAATTACCCGAAATTTTCAATTCAGGTAAAAACCATCCTCTTTGATAGTTGAATTGGCTATTGATTAGAGACAAATTATGCCTGGAGTTAAGACCCATCTGCACAACCCCAGTTACCAGGAACTATTTGGTGATGTTCTTTATTTAATTTAGCCTATGTTTCATGAAATTCCCCAACTGTTATTAACCATAGTAATTCAAAATTTGGAAACAAAATTGTTAAGTCTGTTAAGAGTGGTTACTTCAGAATTGCAGCTGCTATTTGGGGTCAATTTTGAGAAAAAATAACAAAGTAGGAGGGATCACAATACCTGATACCAAACTGTATTACAAAGTCACTGTAATCAAAACAGCCTGGTACTGGCATAAAAACAGGCACATAGACCAGTGGAGCAGAACAGAGAGCCCAGAAATCAACCCGACTCTCTACAGTCAATTAATATTCGACAAAGGGGGCAGTAACATACAATGGAGTAAAAATAGCCTCTTCAAACAAATGGTGTTGGGAGAACTGGACAGCTACGTTCAAAAAAATGAAACTTGAGCACCAACTTACACCATACACCAAAATAAATTCAAGGTGAATAAAAGACTTAAATAGAAGCCATGACATCATTAAAGTCCTAGAGGAGAACATTGGCAAGAAAATCTCAGATATTTCACACAGCAACATTTTTACTGATATGTCCCCTAGAGCAAGGGACATAAAGGAAAGAATAAACAAATGGGATCTCATCAAAATAAAAAGCTTCTGCGCAGCTAAAGAAAACAGTATTAAATTAAAAAGACAACCAACTGTATGGGAAAACATATTTGCCAATGATACTTCAGACAAGAGTTTACTATCAAAAATTTACAAAGAACTTACATGACTCCACTCCAAGAAGACAAGCAGCCCAATTAAAAAGTGGGCAAAGGACTTGAACAGACATTTCTCCAAGGAGGACATACAGAGGATCCAGAGACACATGAAAAGATGTTCAATATCACTAGCTATCAGAGAGATGCAAATTAAAACCACAATGAGATACCACTTTACACCGGTCAGAATGCCTATCATAAACAAAGCAACAAACAGCAAGTGTTGGAGAGGTTGTGGGGAAAGGGGGTCCTTAGTTCACTGTTGGTGGGATTGCAGACTGGTACAACCACTATGGAAAACAGTATGGAATTTCCTCAGAAAACTAAAAATGGACCTGCCTTTTGACCCAGCAATTCCACTGCTGGGATTATATCCTAAGAACCTTGAAACACCAATCCAAAAAAATCTATGCACCCCAATGTTCATAGCAGCACAATTTACAATAGCCAAGTGCTGGAAGCAACCTAGATGCCCATCAGTAAATGAATGGATCCAAAAACTATGGTACATATACACAATGGAATTCTACGCAGCAGAAAGAAAGAAGGAGCTCCTACCCTTTGCAACAGCATGGATGGAACTGGAAAGCATTATGCTCAGTGAAATAAGCCAGGTGGTGAAAGACAAATACCATATCATCTCACCTTTAACAGGAAGCTAAACAACAAAATAAATAAGCAAGCAAAATATAGCCAAAGACATTGAAATACAGACCAGGCAGACAGTGACCAGAGGGGAGAAGGGAGAAAATTTCAGGGGAAAAAGGGAGAGGGATTTACAGGAACTAGTATAAAGGACACATGGACAACAACTAAGGGGGGTGGAAATGGGAGGGAGGTGGGGGGCACTGGGGGTGGGGAGGGTGGGCTGGGATTGGAGTAAAAGACAAAACTGTTCTTAAACAACAATTAAATAAGAAAATTAAAATTAAAAAAGTTGAATCTAAAAAACAAACTAAGCAAACAAGAACAGAGACAGAATCATGGATATGAGGAGCATTTTGATGGTTGCCAGAGGGGAGGGGAGTGTGGGGGGATGGGTAGAGAGGCGAGAGGATTAAGGAGAGGGAGGTGGGGAGCACGGGGAGGGGGGCTGGGATGGGAGCAAAAGACATAAAATTGTACTTGAACAAGAATTAAATAAAAAAATTAAAAATAAAACATAAAAAAGAGTGGTTACTTCGGAAGGACATACATTTAATTGTCCTTAAATATCCCACAACCATTATTTGCTTTACAAATTATTAGAATACACATGGAGATCACAAAAAGGTATATATCATTATTCAAGTATAATTAAATAGTTATGATTTTATAACTAAGTACATTTCATATGAACCTTTAAATAGATCCTAATTAGCTAAAAATATCTCCTGTGGAAAATTAAAATAAGAAATAAGAAAGATATGAATATATAAAACATATTCAAATGCTTGCTGAGGATTCAAGTCTATCAGCAAAGCTTTTATTTATCTTAGGGCTATATAATATTTATGTGTATCATATTTATTATCATGGTGAAAAATTGAAAGCAATCAAGAAGTATAACTATAGAAATTTGGTTAAAAATTATGATACAGACATTTGATAAAATACATGCCACCAAAAATCTATATGCTGAGGAAGATACTTAATCACCCTGGAAATGTACATTGTGACAGAAACACTGTTTACTCAAAATTACACCCTATTACCTTCTTCATTCCTAGCTTCCTTGCTAACACAACCTAATTTCTTTAAGGATCAGGTAGCAATTCCTTGAACTCAGATGAACATTTGACCCTGCTCTTGCCACAGCCATAGAGTCACTACTATAATTTAGCCAAAAGAAATTCATAAAGACTAAGTTCTCAGTTTCCATACTAAATCAAATAGCCTAGTGGCTACTGTGTTCCTTTTTGCAAGGTTTTAAAGTATTTCACAATTACACAAGCAAACACATAAAGCAAAGACCGTGTCAAAGTACTAAGTAAAAGGCTAGTTAGAAGTGTAAGTGCTACCCTTTGTGACAGCACAGATAGAACTAGAGAGCATCATGCTAAGGGAAATAAGCCAGGCAGTGAAAGACAAATACCATATGATCTCACCCATAAGTGGAACCTCATCGAAAAACAAGCAAGTGAGCAAAATATAATCAGAGACATTGAAATAAAGAACAGACTGACAGTAACCAGAAAGGAGTGGGAGGGAAGAACGGGGGAAAATGAGAGAGGGTTTTCAGGAATATCTATAAAGGACACCTGGACAAAACCAAAGGGGGCAGGATCGAGGGTGGGAGGTGGGGATGATTGGGGGGGGTGATGGGGGAAATGGGGACAACTGTACTTGAACAACAATAAAGTTTTTTTAAAGTGCAAGTGCTTGAAACATATCAACTCCTTTAATCTTCAAAAGAAATATATAATATAGATGCTGTTATTATCACTCCCATTTTATAGCTAGAGGACGACTAACAAGTTTATAGCATTTATTCGAAGACAAGCTGCCTGACTCCCCAACCCTGGCTCACAACATCTATGCTCTATTCTCTCTGGGAGACTCTGTATGGACTTTGCCACTGATTGTGACATTGCCACGTTCACAGGGCCAAGACTTTTAAATTATATTTCAAAAGTTATATTTTCAATTCCACATAAACTGTAGTTTTGAAAACATACATCTATGAAAGCTTTGAAATGTTCATTTAGGATTTAGCATCTAAAATTTATCATCTGTCTTCTACTTGGTTAACAGTGAAACCTCTTGGATACAATTCAGCTTCAGAAAAATTGTTGTTTACTAGAGTAAGCATCTAACCAGGAAGTATCTTTGCTTTTTTCCAAAGACATGTGACTTACCATAAGAAAAAACAATTATGTTTCTCATTATATTTCAGTCCAATTTAGTTATTCCCAACTCAGGTTTGTCACAGTCTAGGGTCTTAGAAAAAATCTTAAGGAGTTTTGTAAAATGCCTCCAAAGTTCTCAAAAAAATTAATTAAACTCACTTTAAGTAAGTCCAATCCAGTATTCTGAGCAGTTGTAACCAGGCTCAGGTCTGGCTGTCTATAGAAAAGCCAGTACTGGAAAGGCAGGTGCTGATGTAAAGGGAAGTGGTGTATTTTCAGATGCCAGCCACCTGGAAGCTGGGGGACTCTTGTCTCAAAGCCCGTTGCTATATCGCAGCGGAGGTGAGGTTTTTGTAAGGAGGGAGAGGGGAACAGAACAAAGAGACGGAGGGCGAGGGGTGAACAGTTCCATTCCGATAAGGCCAGTGCTGGTCCAGGTGCATCGTCCTGGTTTAGTCATCCTGGATTCACATCATTTGACTTTACACTGCCCTGGCTTCACGGTCGAAGGTCAGCAAATCTCCTGGAACTGAAATGCCTGAAGGTTGCAGGCTATATCTTTTGAAGCTAATTCCTAGGATTCTTGTACAGACATTCCGTTTATCTACAAGCTGCGTGTTAGTCAGAGTCAGCACTTACAGACACAATGTCAAAGGAGTGGTGGGGTGGGTCACAGTTCTCCCCTATTATATAATCCCCTACTGTCACGATATTATGCTAAATATGGTACATGTTTTTAATTTTAATAGTTTATTTTTATTGAATTTTTCTATTACCATTTATCTCCCTTCTACCCTCTCCCACCTCTACCCACCCCCCTCCCTGCCACAGCCACAAGGGCGAGTTATCCAGGTTGTTGCTGTTCTCTGAGGCACTGAGCTCCCGTGTTGTGGATGAGAGAGACAAAGAGGATTATCCCCCAGCTAAGAGCACATAGAGGGAAAGGAGATACGCACATGGTCTCCAACAAGTATGGTTTCACCTGTTAGGGGCAGGAATCTGCTAACACTAGGGGTGATTTTGTGGGAGGGTCCAGGGAAATTCAACTAAGAGACCTCAGCCACAAAGGGGACTGATACCAAGAACAAGGAAAACTATGAGCTGATTGTTTTATCTGTCAGTTGATGGTTACATGATCTCCCATCTCCTTCTCTCTGGGCACACAGATGTCATTTTTCTGTGTCCCCACAGCATGCCTTTGTCTTGCAGTACCTGAGAGCTGAACATGGCCACTCCAGGCTCAGGCTTTACAATGCCCCAAAGTGACAGATTCTCTAACTCCAATTTCTAATCATGGAGCGAAAGAATGTACCTGGCAAAACTAGGGCCAAGTTTCCATTCAAGTCCCAATTACCCATGACAGAGTGGGTAAGAGCGGTGGCTTAAATCTCATTTAGCAGGAGTTGCAGGTATAAGCAATGTGACAAACAGACGAGAACAAGATCTCTAAGAATTAGGTGTAGGGCAGAGGAGAAAATGTTTAGCATAGGAAATTATTGAGTGTTTGGTTACATACACACTCTTAATGCACAGCAGGATATGATAAGTATGCAAGAGATTTAGACAAGTTGTTATAACAGTGACAATGTTAAGAGGTTATTTTGGTCATACATATGGATATGTATATATATTACATATATAGTGATGCATGTGTATCATAATATATACACAAACAACTGCAATAATAACCTGATATTCAAGTTGATTGTTCAAACTGATGTCAAGAGTTTTTCAGATATAGTTGGAGCATTTAAAGTGAGCATTGATAAAGATATCAATATCTATGTTTAATGTAATGCTTAATTTATGCCAAATGTTGTTATGAAGTATGTCAGTGCATTACCTTACTTGATTTTTAGAGAAAAACTATAAAATACATCTTATTATTTTCCACATCTTAAAGAAAGAGTAATTGGCTCATAGAGAAGGTAAGAACTTGCAAGAGGCCACACATCTACAGAGTAAGAGAAGAAGGGTTCCAACCCGTGTTACTTTAACTAGTTCTCTTAACCACCTCCATTAATACTATTCCAAGTCCTGACACTAATAGAATTTTGTTAGAGGGATGGGATTCTAATATATTTTGTGGAAGAATGCAAGAGAAAAAGGGCAAATGATGGTAAAATCCTTCTAGAGTATTCAAGAAACACAGAGGAGCTCTTTCTACCTGAAACACAGGATGTATAAGAAGAGAATAACTAAGCGCAGAGGATAAACCTGGTCCTGGGCGTGGTGGGGCATGGCAACAATGCTGAGCCCAGTAGGAAGTTAAATGAAGTGGTTCTCTGGGAAAGTAAGCCTGACGCTAGTGACTGTGGTTTACAGAGCAGGTTGGGAGGAGAAAGCGTGTCGTGACTTTCTGGCAAGCAGACAACTGTGCTGTCCTGGCAAGGTCATCTACCACAGTTCACTTGATTTAGTTGATATAGATAATAAGCATCTTGAAGCCATTCATGAATGGAGTTGGGTAGAGAAGAGAGCAACTAAACTCTAGTGAGGCAAAAAGCTGTCAAAATAAATGAGTGATAAGCTTAGGGAATCTATACTGTTTCTTGTCTGTCACGTGTTTTCATTCCAGAAAAAAAAAAAGAGCCCTCAGCAATTGTAGAAAAATTCCAGTCTCTGAAATTCTCTGCCTAAATGCCAGATGATTTTTTTCTCAATTTCCTCTCCATCAGCAAATCCTCTCTGACTCTTCCTGTAAAGTATATCCTATAGTAATAGCATTTTTTTCTCAATGCTTCCACCCTAACCCAAGCCATCATTATACCCTTCCTGGATATCACAGTATATTTCTAGCTGGTCTCTTGCCTGCCAGTTTTACTCTCTCTCACTTTTATCCACCATTCACAAAGAAAACAAAGCAATCAGTGCAAGGCATCACTCAGATTAAGCCTCCTAGTTGGTTAAAACTCATCAGTAGTTTAGAAGTGATCTGAGACTGAAATGCTAGGTCACCAGAATGGCCTGGGACACCATGCACTGTTCAGACACTGTTCCCCTTCAGCCTCGTTTCCTCCCTTTCTCTCTACCCTGGTCCCCCATTCTCTCACTCTTCACTATGCTGACTTCTTTTGTATTACACAAATATTCCATAATTTTCCCAACTCGTGAGCCATGCTCTCGCAGGCCCATCTTCATTTCTCTTTAGAGGGTGGATGTGTTCTCCTCTTCAGAATCTAGGACCACTCTGTCAGAGATGCTTCCTCTACCTGCCGATTTAAAAAGTTTCAACTTTATCCTTCTGAGAAAATTCCATACTGTTTTCCATAATGGTTGCACCAGCCTGCAATCCCACCAACAGTGAACTAGGGTCCCCTTTTCCCCACAACCTCTCCAACATTTCTTGTTTGTTGCTTTGTTTATGATGGCCATTCTGACCGGTGTAAAGTGGTATCTCATTGTGGTTTTAATTTGCATCTCTCTGATAGCTAGCGATATTGAGCATTTCTTCATGTGTCTCTGGATCTTCTGTATGTCCTCCTTGGGGAAGTGTCTGTTCAAGTCCTTTTCCCATTTTTTAATTGGGTTGGTTGTCTGCCTTTTTTTTTTAATTAATTTATTTTTTTGAATTGATTATGCTGTTACAGTTGTTCTATTCCCCCCTTCATTCCCCTCCACCCTGCCCCCCCATCCCCACCATTACCCCCCTTTAGTTTATGTCCATGTGTCTCAAGTCCTTTAGGTTCTATATTTGCCATACTATTCTTGCCCCCCCCATCTATTTTCTATCTACTGTCTATGCTACTTGTTTTCTGTACCTTCTCCCCCCATCTCCTCCTCCCACTCCCCTGTTGCTAACCCTCCTTGAGATCTTCATTTCTATGTTTCCACTCCTGATCTAGCTGTCCTTTTAGTTTGCTTTTGTTTTAGGTGTGGTTGTTAATAACTGTGAGTTTGTTGTCCTTTCACTGTTCATGTTTCTTTAACTTCTTTTTCTTCGATAAGTCCCTTTAACATTTCATATAATAAGGGCTTGGTGATGATGAACTCCTTGAATTTGGTCTTATCTGAGAAGCACCTTATCTGTCCTTCCGTTCTAAATGAAAGTTTTGCTGGGTAGAGCAATCTTGGTTGTAGGTCTTTAGATTTCATGACTTGGAATATTTCTTTCCAGCCCCTTCTTGCCTGTAAGGTCTCTTTTGAGAAATCTGCTGACAGCCTGATGGGGACTCCTTTGTAGGTGATTGTCCCCTTAGCTCTTGCTGCTTCCAGGATTCTCTCCTTCATTTTAATTTTGGCTAATGTAATTATGATATGCCTTGGTGTGTTTCTTCTTGAGTCCAACTTTTTTGGTACTCTCTGGGCTTCTTGGATTTCTTGGAAGTCTATTTCCTTTGCCAGATTGGGGAAATTTTCTTTTATTATTTGTTCAAATAGTTTTTCCACTGGTGGTTGTGTCTTTCCCCCTTCTGGTACCCCTATAATTCGGATATTGGAGCGTTTAAAGATGTCCTGGAGGTTCCTAAGACTCTCCTCATTTCTTTGAATTCTTGCTCCTTGACTCTTTTCTGTTTGGCCATTATTTGGTTTCTTCTGGTCCACTCCATTGATTTGAGTCCCAGTTTCCTTTTCATCTCTATGGGTTTCCTGTGGAATTCCATTCATTTCCTTTAGTTTAGCCTTCATATGTTTCTCTAATTTGTGGCTATAATCCACCAGATCTGTGAGGAAGCTGATGACCAGTGTTTTAAACTGTGCGTCTGAGAGTTTTGCTATTTCTTCGTCACTTAGATTTATCTCTGGGACTTTGAGTTCTCCCTGCGACATTTTTGGTCTGTTCTGGCCCTTTAAGTGGGAGAAGCGGCGCCTTGGACTCCCAGGTCGCTGGGTTGTGACACTGTATGTGGGGGCATGGTCAGAGCGGGGAAACGGAGCCCTCTATTGCCGCCGTCTACCGCCGCCGGTCCAACCGCTCACTCCCTCACTCACGCGCAATTAGGCAACCACAGTCAACACGCTGCACCGCCTCCCCACTGTCTCCTCTGCAGTCGCTCACCCGGTGGGTTGCTCGGTCGCTCACTAGGTCCAATCCTGGGTTTGGAACCCGTGCGACTGGATTCGCGCGTCTGGATTCCGCACCCGGGTCCAACGGAGCCCTCCTTTGTAACTCCTCACCGGACACCGGTTTCGCCCCTTACCGGTCGGGCTGAAGAATTTGTTGTTAGCGGACTTCCGAAAAGTTCAGTTTTCCATGTTCTGGTTGTGTTTTCTGATGCTAATATTTAGTTGTCCCTAAACTTGGTTGTGTGAGGAGGCACGGTACATCCACCTAAACCTCCATCTTGGTGGAAGTCTGGTTGTCTGCCTTTTGATCCAGCAATTCCACTGCTAGGATTACATCCTAAGGACCACAAAACATCAATTTCAAAGAACCTATGCACCACAATGTTCATAGCAGCACAATTTATAATGGCCAAGAGCTGGAAGCAACCTTGGTGCCTGTCAGTAAATGAATGGATCAAAAAATTGTGGTACATATACACAATGGAATTCTATGCAGCAGAGAGAAAGAAGGAGCTACTATCCTTTGCAACAACATGGATGGAACTGGAAAGCATTATGCTGAGTGAAATAGGCCAGGTGTTGAAAGACAAATACCATATGATCTCACCTTTAACAGGAAGCTAAACAACAAAAGAAACAAGCAAGCAGAATAAAAACAAATACACTGAAATAGAGAACAGGGGGACAATGACTAGAGGGCAGAGAATTTAAGGGGAAAAAATGGGAGGGATTTAGAGGAACAAGTATAAAGGACACAGGGACAATAACTAAGGGGGGTAGAAATGGGAGGGAGGTGGGGTGCATGGGGGGGGGTGGGCTGGGATGGGAGAAATAAACAGAAAACTGTATTTGAAAAGTAACTAAAGATTTTTTTTAAAGTTTCAACTTTATTTTTGTAGTTACTAGTTTATCACAGAAGAAGAATATTCATTAAAGAGTAAAGTTAAAAGTTGATGTAGAGTGTTCCAGCTCAAGGAGAGAGTCTGCACAAAGATTTGTACACAGGAGAGGGGAGCAATAAGGCCAGAATATAGCTACAAACAGAGGGGGAGGGGTGAAAAGTAGGGGAAGGTAAGAGATGAGATAGGAGAAGTGAATTGGTATTTTCAGGGCTTTTTAAGCAATCATAGGAGGTTTGGCTTTATTTTGAATTGTACTTTGTCGTATGAGATGAAAGGTAATGAAATTTTTAAAACAATCTTACCTGAGAATATGTTTATTAATTTTAGAGAGAGAGGGGAAAATATCGATGTAGTTGCCTTCTGTATGTGCCCCGAGTGGGGATCATACCTGCAGCATTTTGGCACATGAAATGGCCAGGAAATGAAATGTTTTAAGTAGAGGAATGACGTGGCCATCATTGCATTTCAGGAAGGGGAAGGGCACTAATGTAGAAAGAAGGAAGGGGCATCACTGGAGGCAAAGAAGCAAATCCAGCAGGAGATGCTGGCGTCCTGACTTACAGTGAGAGGTGCTGTGGGGAGGAGCCAGCACAGGGGAACACTCCCGCACCAGAATTCACTTTGAAGAAACTGCTCATCAATCAGAGCTCCGTTTACACTCTGGCCACTACCATTACGAAAACAAATCATTTATTTCAGTAAGATGTTTTCCTTGGGTTAAAAGCCTATTAGTGATTTAATTAAAAAGTAGCTCTGTTCTTATAATGAGAAGGAGATACTATAAACAGACTGATACATTTTATTTTTAAGAGCTAAATGGGAGGAAGCAGTTAACCCTCAGACCCTTAGGGGAAATAAAGCACAGGCTCATTTCAGTCGCTGGGGCTTTCAGAGCAGTGAGTCAGCTCAGAGGTGTCTCATCCGCGATGAAGGTTAGGTCCTCCCAAAATGAGCAAAATCCTGAAAGGCACTCTGAGTGAAGCAGTGGAGTTTGGTTATTGTCATTATTGTTTTGGAATTTTAACTTATATTTGGTTTGGAAGGTTTAAACATGATATCTCAATTCTTCCAAAGAAGCTTTTAGTTGTCACAGGTACATAAAACTTAATGTGGGATTAGAAATCAGAGCCTTAGAAAGGAGGAAGAAGCAAGTGTCCTCACTGTAAAAATTAGTACAGACTCCAGGAGTGACATCACCAAGATGGAGGTAGAGGAGCCTCCAGCGCTGTCTCCCCTGCAAAGATCAACCATCAAACAGCTCTCCACAGACAAGATCAGCTCCTGGAGAGCTCTGGAGTCCACTCCAGAAACTCTAGCAACCCAACAGATTGACAACAACAAATACACTGGAGATCAACCACACTAAAAAGGAAGGAAGGCAGCTTCATTTTGCCTGGATCATCTTATTCCCAAGCTCACATTGCTTAGTGCCTAGAGAGAACTCCCGTGCTGGGAAAGAGTCCCCCTCTCTACAAGGGGGAGAGTGAGTGCTTCGCCAGCACAGTAGGAAGGCCCCGCCTCAATTTCACCCCAACCAGACTGGCAGAGCCGAGACGGAGACAACTAAGAACAAAAAAGAAAACCAGAACCAATCAGCAGCAGCCACAGAGCAGCAATGACTGTGGTTCCCAGCGATCTGCTCCTCATACACACACAGTAGCTCTCTCTACTGAAAAACCAATGGCCAGCGTAGCCACCAAAGACACTACAGATTTCAACAGTTTTTGCCCCACTAGAATCTGTATTTACTGACACCAGCCACCTGAGTCCCCCCTCTTCTGTATATTCCCCTCCCCCAAAGGAGCCCAGGAAGCACCCTGGCAGTCAGCCCAGTCCTCGGCTACACAAGTGCAAGATGCCAGTCTAGAGCCCTGGAAATGATCCACTGCCATGCACACGATCAAGGCTAGCCCCTCCATCTACACTTGCAGGCTGCCGACCTGACCCCATCACTGGCCTCCACTGCTGTTCTCATGCCAGGGGTGGAGAGAGCATGTGGCTACAAGAGAGCATGCAAACAGCCAGGGTCTCCAGGACTGCCTGTGGACCAGGATTAGTCCTGTCTTCTGTCACTGGCCTGCACCACTGTGCTAATGTGAAGCTGGCCCCTCCAGCTGTGTACTTGTATGCCTCCAACCTGGTCACTCTCACCAGCCCCCACTACCATATGCCTGTGGCCAAATACCAGACCTGGTATTACATGCTGACAGCCAGGGCTTTCACAGCTGCCAGTATATCTGCAGTTGGTCCTGGCCCTTTCTGCCTGCCCTGACCCCTACCACTACTAGTGTGTCTGCAATGGCAACAGCCACTACACGGATATCTGCAGATGGGCCCTAAGGCGAAGCACATGCACACCATTTGCTCTGGCCACTACTGATGCATGCAATGTGCCTAGCACCTTGACCTAGAGGCCCTGTTGAGGACACACACAGTCCTTGTGGCCTCTGTGAACACTGCACAGAGCTCACCAAGGATCATGTAGTTGTTGATGCCGTGGGCCACAGAGATGCAAGCCAATCAGCCACAGTGTCCCTCCTACTTTGGAACAGGTAGTGCCACATGCTCCCACACTTGATCCTCTGTACCTCTAGGCCCCAGGTCACAGCACATTACTACATACCCCCACCTTTAGATGAAAGCTTCCCCTTACCAAAGTCAGTTCATAAAGACTGGTAGAGGTAACTGTTTCTTCAAACATGCAGACATCTATACAAGGCACTGAAGATCTCAAAGAATCAGAGGACCATGATTTGACCAAAGGACTGCAGTAACACTTCAATAACTAGTCCCAAAGAAATAGAAATAAAGGAATTTCCTGACAAAGAACTCAAAGTAATATTTCTAAAGATGCTTACAGAGTTACAAGAGAACTCAGATGAGCAATTTAGTGATACAAGAAAAATAATATAAGACAAAACAAGAAGTTGAACAAAGACATAGAAAGCACACAGAAAAACCAAGAAATCTTGGTGCTAAAGAGTATAATACTAAACTGAGGAATTCAATAGAAAGTTTCAATAGCAGACTTGAACAAGCAGGAGAAAAAAAATCAATGAACTCAAATATAGATCCTTTAAAATTATTCAGTCAGAGGAACAAAAAGAACAAAAGAATAAAAAGAAATAAAGAAAGTCAGTGGGTTTTATGGAACCCATTAAGAGAAAATGTATTCAGCATTGGAGTCCTAGAAGCAGAAGGGGGGGAGATAGGGATAAAAAGCTTATTTAAAAATTAATATCTGAAATATCTTCCCAGGAAAAGGAAACAAAAGAAAAATAAACAATTCGGGACTACATCAAACTAAAAGCTATTGCACAACAAAGGAGAGCATTAACAAAATAAAAAAGACAGCCCACAGAATGGAAGAAGATATTTGCTGATACATCTGATAAGGGGTTAACATGCAAAGTTTATAAAGAACTTATAAAACTCAACACCAACCCCCCCTTAAACAAGCAATCCAATTAAAAATGAGCAAAGGACCTGAATAGACACTTCTCCAAAGAAGACATACCGATGGCCAATAGACATATGAAAAGATGACTAATACAACATCGTTAATCATCAGAGAAATGCAGATTAAAGCCACAATGAGATATCACCTCAACACCTGTCAGAATGGCCATGATAACCAAAACAACAAAAAACAAGTGTTGACAAGGATGTGGAGGAAGGAGAACCCTTTTGCACAGTTGGAGAGAATGCAGAGTAGTGCAGCCACTGTGGAAAACAGTATGGAATTTCCTAAGAAAACTAAAAATGAAACTGCCTTTTGACCCAACAATTGCATTGCTGGGACTATATCCTAATAACCTTGAAACACCAATTCAAAAGGACCTATGTACCCCAATGTTCATAGCAGCACAATATACAATAGTTAAGTGTTGGAAGCAACCTAAGTGCCCATCAGTAAATGAGTGGATCAAAAAACTATGGTACATTTACACAATTGAATACTACACAACAGAAAGAAAGAGGGAGCTCCTACCCTTTGCAACAGCTTGATGGATCTGGAGAGCATTGTGCCAAGTGAAACAAGCTAGGTTGTGAAAGACAAATACCATATGATTTCACCTAGAAGTGGAATCTAATCAACAAGACGAACAAGCAAGCAAAATATAACCAGAGATATTGAAATAAAGAACAAATTGACAGTGACCAGAAGGGAGGTGAAAGGGGATAATGGGCGAGAAAAGAGGGAAGGGTTGTCAAGGAACATGTATAAAGGACACACGGACAAAGCCAAAGTAGGATAAGATGGAGGGTGGGAGGTGGGGATATCTGTGGTTGGGGGAAGTGGTGGGAGGAAAAGGGAGACAATTGTACTTGAACAACAGTAAAAATAGAAAGAAAGAAATATGCCTAAAATCAAAGACAAAGGGAATTTTAAAAGCTCTAAAAGAAAAAAATCTTATACAAGGGAACTTTCATAAATCTTTATATAGATTTCCTTAGCAAAGGCCTTCCAGGCTAGAAGAGAATGAGGTAATATAAATAAAAGGGCCAAATAAAGAAACAGCCAACCACGAATACTTTACCCAGCAAAAGTTTCTTTCAAATATGAAAACAAATAAACAAAAGGTGAAGGAGTTTATCACTGCTAGACCTGACTTACAAAAATTCCTGAGAGTTCTGTAAGTTGAAATGAAAGCACGATAACCAGTAACAAGAAGGCACATGAAAATAAATAACACACTGTTAAAAACGAGTAGAGTCAGATTTGATATTACTCAAAGAAATTTATAGATTCATTGCTATCTGTATCAAAATTCCAGTAGCTTTTCTTTCACAGAAATACACACAATTCTAAAATTTGCATGGAACTACAAAATACACCAAATAGTCAAAGCAATCTTGAGAGAAACAAAGCTGAAGGAGTCATGCCCTTTGATTTGAAACTAGATTACAAAAGTATAGTAATAAAAAAAGTATGGTACTGGCATAAAAAGAAACTTAGAACAGAATTGAGAACCTGAAAGTAAACCCATCATATATAAAATATATAATAAAAGATAGAATATAGAATATAGAATTATGTATAATAGATTATTATTATATTCTATTATAGTATTATATTCTGTTGTTCTATTATATGTAATAGATTATTACATTACATATAATATATTATATTTATATATAATATAACCCATATTATAGATTATATAATCTATAATCTATTATATATTACATATATTATATAGTTATTTATAATATATGTAGTTATGTATACTATGTTATATATATAGCTAATTTTTTATAGGAAGCCAAGAATATTCAATGGGGAGAGAAAAACCTCTTTGAGCCCTTACCACTGCAGCTCAGTTGGCTGGACATCACCCTACAAAGGCAAAAGTTTGCTGGTTTGATCTCCAGTCTGGGCACAATCCTGGATTGTGGTTCAGTCCCCAGCTGGGGTGCATTCAAGAGGCAATCAATCAATGCTTCTCTTTCACAGCACTGTTTCTTTCCTTCCCTTTACCTCTCTCTAAAAATAACTAAAGTATTTTTTAAAGGGAATAATCTTGTTGATAAACAGTATTAGGAAAAGTAGGTATTTACATGCAAAATAATGAACTTATCTTACACCACTCACAAAAAATTAATTTCAATGGATTGAGTACTTACATGTAAGACCTGAAGCCACAACTCCTGGGAGAAAACACTGGGATAAGCTTCTTAACAGCAGTCTTGGCAATGATTTTTTAAATACAATACAGAAAGCACAAGTGAAACAGATGAAAAAAATCAATAATTAAGACTTCATCGAACTAAAAATTTATTCACAGGGAAACATGAAAATGCAACATCAGAATGGAAGAAAATATTTGAAAACCACGAACATGATAGAGGGTTAATAGACAAACTATATAAGGGAATCATACAACTCAATAGCAAAAACAAAGAAACAATTCAATAAAAAAACAGGAATTAAATACAAAATTTTACAAAGACATACAAATGGCCAACAAGTGTAAAAAGATGATTAACATCATTACACATCATGGAAATGCAGATTAAAACTATAATGGGATATACCTGCTAGAACAGCTATTATCAAAAAGACAAAAAAGAGATAACAAATGCTGGCAAAACGTGGAGAAAGGGGAACCCTCGTGCACTGTTGGTGGGATCACTAACTGACTCAGCCACCATGGAAAACAGAGGTTCCCCCCAAATTAAAAATGGAACTCCTATATGATCCAGCAAAATCACTTCTCAGTATATATTTGAAGAACATGAAATCATGTTTTCAAAGACATATCTGCACGCCCACATTCCCTGCAGTGTTATTCACAATAGCCTAGATTTAGAAACAACCTAAGAATCTATCAGTAGATAAATAGATAAAGAAACTGTGGTCTATTGTTATATATACAATGAAATACTATTTTGTCACAGAAAAGAAGAAAATCCTCCCATTGGTGACAACATGAATGGACTTTGAGTGCATTATGCTGAGTTACATGTCAGTCACAGAAAGACAGATATTGTATAACCCCATTTATGTGTGAAATCGGAAACCATTGAACTAATAGCAAAATAGAGAGTAGAATGGTCGTTGTTGTGGGGCTGAAGGGTAGGGAAGTGGGGAATTGTCGGTTAAAGGGTGCAAACTGTCAGTTATAAGATAAGGGGATCTAAGGTACAGCATGGAGATAATAGTATATAGGATAATACCATACTGTGTACTTAAATTGCTATTGAGTAGAGCTTTAATGTTCTCACCATAATAATAACTAAATGATAATTATGTGAGGTGAATGATCTGTTAACTAACTGTACTCTGGTAAACATTTCACAATATGTATGTTTAGAAAATCATCACATTGTATACCTTAAACTTATACAATATTATATTAGTAATATCTCAATTAAATGTAGAAAAATTTCAACAAAATTTTAACCTTGAAACCACAACATGAAAAAAGTGAAGCCTTTATATTAAATTGCAAATGAAAAACCAAGTGAATTCCATGAGGAGCAAAATAATATGTCCCAGATAACTGTATTTGAGCAATCTAACCTTATAATGGAGCATGATAGACTTTCTAGAGTAATGCACAAGTAGTTGGTCAAACAGACCATCTTCCCCAAATATCAATTCTCTCAGTTAGGCTTGTAATGAAAACTGGAAAGCAGACAATTAACTGTGAAGATCTGGGACAAGAATGTATCATGATGACTGTCTATATAACCAGTAGATCATGCGCTTTGGAAAACAGAGAGGTGGAGAGAAGGGCTGAATGCTTATTATGAAATTGGAGACATGTGACTGGTACTCTTACGAGGTATAGGTTTGTTTCCTGTGAAAATGGGCCATAAGGGTGCTCAAGTCAAATCCATCATTTCCTCGAGGGGCTGCTTTGGCATTATCCCAATTCTGGAACAAACCACCTTGTTTCTATTTTGTTTTGTTTTTAACCATTCATTAGTTTTACCATGGATTCATTTTACACTCCTACCATACATAACTGGCAGGAATGTGAAGTGAAACAACCACTTTGAAAACAGTTTTGCCAAGTTTTATATAAAATTATATTTCCCCTATGATACGGCAATTCTGTTCCTAAGTATTTACTCAAAAGAAGTAAAAATACAGGTACACAAAATATAATAAAACATGTACAAAAGGCTTCAAAGCAGCTTTACCATAACATGGCAAAAAAAGAACTGTTCAGTTTCCAAATAATTCAAAAATGCCACCAACAGGAGAATAGACATTATGATATACACAGAAAATAAGATTTTAGTCAGTAAGGCAAAGTGTGAACAACTGGTAGCTGGAGTAACGTGGATCCATTGCAAAATCGTCATGCCGAGCTCCAGAAGGCAGACACCAAAGAGCACACACTGTGTTTGCCCACTTCCAAGGAGCACTGAGATGATGCAAGTTTCTACATTTTGAGAGCAGTGCCCATTCCAGAGGTATAGGTACTTGTCACAACTCATTAAATATGTGCAGTGCACTGTATGGAAATTGAACCTAAAAAAAAAAAAAAGAACTACACAAATAGGGGATGGGCTAGCAGTATTGCAGATTTGAGGAGACTAAAGGTACAGAAGTAAACGTAAGGTCTGATCCTGGATTGGTTCCTGGGCCTAAGAGACAATAGCTCAGAAGGATCTTATTGATACAACTGATGAAATGTGAATATAGAGATTAGAAAATAGTGTTATCTCAATCTTACATTTCCTGATTTTGTAACTCTTCTATGTTTATGTAAGATAGTATCCTCATTCTTAGCAAATGCACACTGAAGCATTTAGGGTTAAAGGGGCGTGGGGTCTCCAACTTACTTCCAAATAGTGAGAAATAAATTACATCTATATCTCTACTGAGAGAAAATAATAAAGAAGTACAGATAAAATATAAACAATTGGTAAATCTGAGATATATGGGAGTTCTTTTTACCATTCTTATAAATTTTAAATTACATTAAAATAAAAAGTACTATCCACATATATCAAAAAAGTGAAAAATTTGTAATTGAAATTTCAAAATTTCACACCATATATAAAAGATGGCAGTATCAATTTGGGCCTAACTCCTTTCAGAAATATTTTCCAATTTGCCTTTCATAAGTATAGCAGAATCTCACTGTGCTTAATCTTATGGTTGGGTTTCCAGAACTGAAGTATGACTGACACAAACAATTTATTTTTGAAGAACAGTTTTCAAGACTGGTGACTGTAACTTAATGTACTTAATGGCAAGTGATTCTGATCTATTTAGATACCAAGACCAGTTGCCTCTGGGAGCGATTTATATAATCCCTAAAGAGAAAACACTGTGTTACCACAAAGAAACACATGTATTTCAAATTTTATTACTCCAGGACAGCATGTGTCCAATTAATTAAACTTAGTAGGAGGCCACTGAAAATGAGTTAGAGAGAAGGAGAATTAAAAAACAATCGTAGTGTATGCCACTTGAAATTGTGACTTGGTCAACCAGAGCACTCTGACTTATACTAATTAAGATGGTATTAAAAGGTTTAAATTTCATTAAAGTATTAACAACTTAAGAGCCCTGTTAAATGTATAGTGTTTGGCTCTTAGCCCAATTCTATGCATATAGCTATAAGTTAATGCTAAGCAATAAAAGCTACAAGTAGTCATATTTGACTCTTAATTGATTTCTTAGCAAAGTAAGTACCCGGCAAATCAATGTTAAAATAGTTGAGCGAGAGACTCATGTTCTCCTCATTTAAGGCTGCAGCCAGGAGACATGGGGCAGTAGCTCATTAGGGAGTAAATCCTGTGGCTCTGAAAAGTTAAATGGAGTTTGATGTGTCCAAACATTCTCTAATGGAAGATATACCTTAAGTATATCTTAAAATATATCGTTCTTTAAAGACCTTGACTATTACCAAGCATAAAGCTTCATAATGCTGAAAATTAGATGAAGAAACAAATGTCAGGGAAAGGTAACATAAATCTAGACAATGAGATGATATCAACAGGTCTAGAGTTTTGTTTGTTTTATCTTAAATAGTCCAATTTTACAATATTAATTGATTTATTTAGCAAACTTAGAGGGTTCTAAAAAGTTAATATATATTATAAATAAGCAAGACAGATATTTTAAAACCTTGAGATTGATTAAAATTTACATACGGTTAATATACTCTGTATTTTCCATCATGTCCCGAATCCAATAAAATATAATTTTATAAAATATGAACTTATCAATATCAATTTAAAGCAAACAGAAAAGAGAACCATTAAGGGATTGATTATTTTGACTATTTCAGGAAGATGAGAAACTGAGAGAATTTATTCCATAGGAAACAGGAGCAAAGAAACATTTGCAGAAAAAGATAATCCTCAAGGAGAGGAAATTTCCAGCTCATATGTAAAGCCAGAGACACAAAGAAAGGTTACAGCAATTCAAAGAGTGATACCGAATGCACTTTGAGCATCTTGTACCAAACAATGAATGAATGACAGTGATTTTGCTCCTACATCAAGGATGGGGTATAAGCACTGAGAGCAGAGAGGTATGAAAATGAGCCCAGACAGTTCCTGGCTCTCAGGAGAAGCAAGAAGCCCTCACCTTCAAAATAAAAACTATCGGAATCATCAGATAACATAACACATTCTGATCTCCCACATAAGTGATTACCAAAGGCAGGAAAAGACCGATTGAACTACCATGAACAGATTGGTAAATGGGAATTTCTCAAATATAAAAATTATTGCCAAGAATAGTCAAATAGTGGAGGAAAACTAGAACTATGAAACTCTTGACACAGGAGAATCTGAGGAAGAAGCACCTCTCGTTATCAAAATTGGTTGCTAGGCTACAGTGGAGCAATACCATAGATGATCTGAGGGAAAATAATTTTGCATCTCAAATTTTCTACTTGGTTAATTAGCATTCACCTGTGAGGGCAAAACACAACTATTTTCAAAGATATGTAGGATTAAAATATAAAATAGATGTATGGTTTCTGCTTAGAATGTAGAAATCTGGTGATGGTTTGTGCCTGCCAACCATAACAAAAAGCCACAATATCCCATTAAAATGAACTTCCTGTAATTTCTTGTTCTGATTGGTTTTGTTAGCTGTAACTCTTAACGCATTTGTTTTTGATGGCTGCTGTAACAAACCACCCTAAACTTGGCTTAAAACAACAAAAATATATTCTGTCACAATTCTGGCAGCCAGAAGTCTGAAATTAGTTTCACTGGGCTGAAATCAAGGTGTTCATAGGGCCAAGCTCCCTCCACAGCATCTAGGGGATAGTGGGTTCTTTGCTTCTTTCAGCTCCTAGTGGCTGCCAGCCTTCCTTGGCCTGTGGTCACAGCACTCCATCTCTGCCCCTATGATGGCATTGAAAAGGAAACTCTTCTCTGTGCTGTCAAATCTCCCTTTTTGTCCTTCAGAGGATCCATGTGATTGCATTTAGGGCCAACCCTAATAATCCAGGATACTGTCCCCATCTTAAGATACTTAATCACATCTGCAAAGAAACTTTATCTATGTGAGCTATCAATTAAAGGTCATAGGGATAGGGACTCATACTTTGGGAGAACATCATTCAGCTACTACACTTATCATTTGATTTCTTCATTGCCTGACATTTTATTTTGAGCTTCATTCTGAGTGGAAAGTTTTTTATTGTTGTTTTCCTCTTTATTTTTGTCAGCTCTTCCTTTTTCATCACTTTTTAAGTACCTGTACCTGGATTCTCAATACTAATTATGTCTCATGGTGGCAATTGCTTTCCTGTCCCATTATGATGTTTGCAATATCGTAGGCACGTGCACAATTCCTAGTCATAGTTTTAGTAGCTTTTGTGGCTGGCTAGTTAAAAGCAGTAGCAACTGTTTGAAGTTTGCCACTGCTTAAGCATATGCTTTGTTTCCTCTCTCTTTAGTGTGTGGAAACTTAACTCAGGGCTTTATTTCAAGCAGAAACACTTGAAAATAAAAAGAACACTCTTATTTTTGTCTTCGAGGTACTAAGGGAATAAGGAAGCCCAAGGGAAGGGAAAGAGACAGTGTGACAACCAGTTGGTGGAACAGTGAAAACGCTCACAAGATTTATTAAGGTTGCTGTCTTATATGGGCATGGTTCATGGCACCAAAAAGAATTATAATAGTAACAATAAAGATCACTGATCACAGATCACGATAATGCATATAATAATGAAAACATTGGAAATGTTACCAGAACTACCAAAAGCTGACATAGATATATGAAGTGAGCAAATAGTGTTGAAAAAAATGACACTAACAGATTGTTCAGTGCAGGGTTGCTACAAACCTTCAATTTGTGAAAAAAAGAAAGCAATATTTGTGAAGCAAGGTAAAGCAGTGTTCAGTAACTTGAACTATACTTATATTATGTTTTTTGTGTATGCCTATGGACAGGCAATTGGAAATGCATGGTTCTACTTTAGGATAATGTTCTGGGCAAAGGGTACAGAATTTGCTCTTACTGGCATGTAGACACAAGCTACAGAAAGTAAATCAAACACAAAGGGAGGTTGCATATGGAAATAAAATAATATTACTCTGGGTAACATTTATTTGATGAATAGATAAGAGAATAGCAAAGAAAAGGGATTCAAATGCAGGTACAAGTTAAAAAAGATATGCAAGGTAGAGATATAAAGGCTAAGGAAGTAGTGTCAAGAAAGAAGCACTCTCAGGCAATGCCAAAGACAATACAATCAAGCACTATGATTTTTAAAAAGTCATTAATTTTAGGAAGAATAATGTCCCTAGTAAAGATAGGAGGAAAACTTTCAGTAGACATATGGGTCAAAAGGTTCATCACAGAAATGTAAGTAAAAAGAGCAAGGTGAAATGTGAACATCATAAAGATGACCCAAAAAAGAGAGTCACTTACAAAAAAAAGTAATAATTAAATAGGGAGCAATAAGATTACAAAACAAACAAATTTATAGAAGTCTTGTTGCTTGCATATTCCTTTCCCTCTTCTAATGAAGAAACATTCTGCTATTAAGAAATGACTCCGTCTACTACCATTCTGTTTGATTCTGGTAGTACTTCTAACCCACAGCACATTGGCTGTCTTTTGACATTCCATGTCCTCTCTTTAGGCAGCTACTGACTTGTAGAAAAAGGTCTGAAGCTAAATGTGTCCACACTGGGTTCCATGTAGAACCATATTTGGTGGAAGCCATTTGACCAGCGCACATAAGGGAGTATAGTGAAGAGAAAAGAAAGATGTTCTAATCTGAGTTCCTGGATATTATAACATCTAAATCTAGCTTTTTTTTTGTTTTTAAATTTGTGACCTGGTAAATTTCCGTACATATTTACATTCATTTGATTTATCACTTGTAACCCCCAGAATCCTGACCATAGACTGATGCCAAATAGCTACTATAAAGAAGGTGGAATACAGAAAACAGAAAATATGTAGAGTAAGCCCATAGAGGAGGAGAAAGGAGATCCAATCACCAGCAAGTGGGAAGCATATCCTTGATTATTAAGTAAGAGCATTTCATAATCTGAAGGGATAAAAAGATGAAACAAAGTATCTATATCAAAGGGAGGGAATTCAAGAATATGAACTAGGATCTGCAGAATGATAAAATAACCAGTTGACCAAGTCACTATAAGTGGCCAATAGTCAACTCCTCAATTCTGTGAAAATTCCCTTTCAATAAGTAATTTTCCCAGTTTAGTAGTATATATTCATTCCTATTGTTTCATTAGATACTGATACTATTTAGTATAATGCAACTTTAGTAGAATTATTTGCACTGGCTATATATCCCCCAAACACATATACACAAGATAGTTTTGCTAACGTGTTAAGCCATTTTCTTTTCTTTATGATAAGGTTAACTAAATATTTTTTAATAATGAACCTGAGAAAAACTCTGCTTTCAACAACACCAATAATGTTGGAATCATATAAGGAAATATAATAGGAATAAGAATATATTAACTGAAATGAAGACAACATTTTAGGGAATCAACAGCAGAGTAGACAAAGTGTAGGACAAAATCACAGACTGGGAAGTTAAGAAAGCAGAAGACTCCAATTAGAACAGCAAAAAGAAAAAAGAATTTAAAAAGTGAAGATTGTGTAAATAGCTTCTGGGAACACTTCAAATATACCAATATTCACCTCACAGGAGTGCTTGAAGAAAAAGAGAGACAGCAAGAAATTGAAAACCTATTTGAAAAAAATGACAGAACACTTTCTTATTTTGGTGAAAGAAACAGACATACAAGCCCCCAAAACACAGAGAATTCTAAATGAGATGAACCCAAAGAGGCCCACACCTATATACAACATAATTAAAATGGTAAAGTTTAAAGACAAAGAGAGAATATTAAAAGCAGCAAGAGGAAAACAGTTCATTACCTACAAGCAAGATCCCATAAGACTGTTACCAGATTTCCCAACAAAAACTTTGCAGGCCAGAAGGGATTGGAAATATTCAAAGTCATAAAAAGCAAGAACTTATAACCAAGATTACTCAACCCAGAAAAGCTATCATTTAGAATCAAAGGACAGAGAAAGAGCTTCCCAGACAAGAAATAGCTAAAGAAATTCATCACCACCAAACCAGTACTAAATGAAATGTTAAAGGGTCTTCTTTAAGAAGAAAGAGAAGAAAAAAAGATAAAAATATGCATAATACAATGGCAATAAACACACATGTACCAGCAATGGAATTTAAAAAACAAAATGAATAAGGAGGACAGAAACAGACTCATACATACAGAGAAGGCACTGACAGAAACTAATGGAAGGGGATTTAGGAGGTTGTATGGAAGAGGTGAAGGGATTAAAAAGTACAAATTGGTTGTTACAGAAGAGTCATGAGGATGTAAAGTACAGCATAGGGTATATAGTCAATAATAGTCTAATAACTATATATAATGTCACATAAAAGCAAGATTTATCAGGATAGTCAGATAGTAAGGTATGTAATATTCAATCACTGGGGCATACACTTGAAACTGATATAATAATGTATGTCAACTGTAACTGAAAAATAAAAATGATTTAAAATAGAAAAAAGAGAACTTACATTAGAGAAAAAGTGTTATAATGATTAAATCTACATTGTTCTAAGTGGAAAGAATCATTGATATACAGCCATCCTGCAGTTCTTATTTAGGTTTATTTATTTACTGTCAATGCAATGTGGAATTTGGAAATCCTTAATATTTATAATATACATTAATATTTGGCAGCTTAGTCCCTCAAAGTTATGAAATGTAAATATGACCTTTGTCAGGAAGAACTGTTCTTTATTTCTAGCTGTCTGAGCATGGGAAGAAAGAAAAGACACTCAAACCTCAGTGCAAAACTGCTAATATCAGTATTAGCAAAAGCAGGGGTGTTAGTGCAGCTATTCTGTTGGTTTTTAATGACAAAGAGGCAAGTTGCTTAGAAGAATGGAAATGACCTTGTTCCAGAGGGCAGTGAAAATCCTGAGGACAGCTTTAAGAATCTATTTGCAAATCTCGAATATTCTGACAACTAGTGGGAAGAAAATTCTAAGCATAGACAATAGTAGAGTATTTCCACTAATTAATTGTACTTGTAGCTATACAAAGTCCATAATACAATAACACCTTCCATTAACCAATACAACTCCTGTGAAGCAGAGTGACGAGAGGTAGGGGCTCTCCCTCAAAGGATTGCAATATGGAAACGTTCTCATATTGACTAGAATAGTGAAGTCGTCATTGTTCACACATGTGCATTCCTGGGCTGCCAGGTTACATGATGTCACACAAATCATTCTCATTATATTAACAATGGTTGGATATTTTCCAGAAAGACCTTGTATGATCCAGAAAAGGCATTGAGTACAGTCAGCTCTCTGTGGTTGTGAAACAAAGGCAGAGTATAAGAGAGAAACTGGAGAATAAGGTGGTAAGCCTGAGGAATTTTTAATTTGGTGGAAGTTTGGCCATGTTTACATGTAAAGAAAGTTTTTACAAATGGAGGCCAACTAACTGAAATCAGTTAGTAAAACTGAGGCAGAACAGGGGTTGAGTCGGTAACATAAAGTTAACTTTGAATAGTTAATGGGAGGTAAGTGAGGATATATTGGGTTGGCCAAAGGGTTTGTTTAGTTTTTTCCATAAAGTGAAAGACATATTTTTCATTTTCACTAATAAATACTGATTTGGATATTTTGAATATACCACACAGCTATTGCCCATGTGATATAACATTGATTGTTCTCAATTAATGTCTCAATTTGATCACTATCAACTTCAACTAGTCTACTTGACTGTGGAGCATTGTCCAGTGAGAAATCTCCAGCACCAAACTTCACAAACCACTTTTGACACATTCGAGCAGTCACAACACCTTCACCATACACTGCACAAACCTTTTTTTTTTGCATTTTACCTTTCCTGAAATAATAAAGCACAGTAAGCCAGAAATGTTGCTTATTTTCTTCCATCTTCAAAATTAAAATAGTTACATAAAAATTCATCAATTTTGATAAGTTTTTAAAATGCATGATGATATGACAGCTGTCACAATACAATCTAACGAAATTGTTTAGAATGAATTGAAAAACAACTAATCTCTACTAGAGCTCTCTTATGAAAAAACAAAATGGAATTTTGGGTCAAACGAATAGATAAAGATGCATTTGTAAGTGACAGGGAGGAAACTGAGGAAGATTTTGTATACTGGTTTTAATTTTCTGTGTTAGTTAAGTGGCAATATTTTTTGCTGATATTGGGTGTTGTGGGTAGTAATGAAGGAAGATATCAGTATCAGTTACCTAGGTCTTCCAAAACAAATTACCACAAATGTGGTGTTTGTTTTTTAAATATTTTTAATCGTTGTTCAAGTACAGTTGTCCCCATTTGCCCCCCATCCAACCCCACCATCCCCACTTCCCACCCTTGATTCTACCCTCCTTTGGCTTTGTCCATGTGTCCTTTATATATGTTCCTTGACAACCCTTATCTTTCTTTCCTCCATTATCCACCTCACCCCTCCCCTCTGGTCACTGCTACTTTGTTCTTTATTTCAATGTCTCTGGTTCTATTTTGCTCACTTGTTTATTTTGTTGGTTAGGTTCCACATATAGGTGAGATCATACAGTATTTGTCTTTCGCTGCCTGGCTTGTTTCACTTAGCACAATGCTCTCCAGATCCATCCATGCTCTCACAAAGGGTAGGAGCTCCCTCTTTCTTTCAATTGTGTAAATGTACCATAGTTTTTTTGATCCACTCAATTACTGATGGGCACTTAGGTTGCTTGCAGCACTTGGCTATTGTAAATTGTGCTGCTATGAATATTGGGTTGCATAGGTTTTTTTGAATTGGTGTTTCAAATGTAATGTCTTAAAACAATCTATAATCTCACAGTATGGCAGTCAGAAGTCCAAAATCAAGATGTCAGCAGGGCTGCTTTCTCTTGAAAAGCTTAAGGAGAGTCCTTCCTTTCTTCTTCCAGTTCTGGTGGTTCCTGGTTTCCTTGCCTTGTGTCTGCAAAATTTCAGTCTTTGCTTTTATCTTTACTGGCCTTCTCTTCCATCCTCCCATACTTCTTACGAGGAAACTTACTGGATTTAGAAACTGTCCAAATAATGCTGGGTGAGCTGATATTGAGATCCTTAATACCTTCCACAAAGACCCCTTTAAAAAAATAGACCACATTCATAGGTTCTGGGGGTTAGGACAGAAACATATCATTTTGGGGGTTGCTGATTCAACTCACTATAATTTCTCTTCAGTTCTGTTTCAGGAAGGCAGACCAAATACATTATATAATTTTCTTCTCCATCTCCACATTCATGGACATGATTTTGACATATATAAAAATAAATACTTAGTTGTGCTAAAAAACAAAAGGAATCGCTCAAGGTGAACTAGAAACTCTAGAGAATCCCTGAATAATAGAAAGCAAAAAGAACACAAGCCAGAGAGCACACAAAATATAGAAGCAGCATAGTGAGGATCTATTCTGGGAGGGTGCGGTGCCTACACCAGGAGGGGCTGAGGAGGAACACACAGAATTATTGGTTGTGTTGTCACAGCAGGATTGGGCAGGTAGGTGACCATCGGCAACAGTGATGAATAGTTCTCCAGGTAGAAATGGCAAGTAAATGAGTTTAGGAAAAGAGATGTTTGAATGAATACTGATAGCTAACAATGTTTGGGTATGAGTGCCCATCACAGAAAACCAACCACAAGGGACACTGCTCTCTCAGGTGTCACTGACAAACATAACAACCACACACATCAGCATTGCAGGCTTCTCTCTGAATAGAAAGAGGACATAGGCACACAAGACATTTCAGTTACAAAGGTAAGTTCTCATACAAGCAACAAATATTAAAGAGAACCCTAAAAGAGAATCAAAACAATGAAAAATTTACTTGTGCCAGAGCTAACAGCAGAATAGTGTTTTGAAAAAATATATACTGAATATATCTTAATATTAATATAAATAGATATATAAGGAAATATCATACCCACAACAAGAATAAGTAATTGTGAAACAAAAACTAATTGGAGATTTTGAAATGCAAAAATACAATTGTTGCAATAAAAAATTATATTATATGGACTAAAAAGGATGGGCAAAGTTGATCACCCAAGTAGTCTAGAGTACCAAGCCAAGGAATAAGCTCATAATGTAACTCCAAAGGTTACATAGGAGGAAAATATGAAAGAGACATGGAAAGTTGAGGAACATTTACTCATCTATGTAAAAGTAATTGTAGTTGTAACAGAGCAAGCATTTACATACTTCTTAAAACATACTGAACACTGTTTTAAGCACTTAACATATATTAATTTATTTAATAGTCACAACAAACCTTTGAGAAGGCTGAGTTATTAACTCAGCTAAGGTCACATAGCTGATAAAGAGAGGAGAGGGGACACGGACCTGGGCACTCAAGCTCCCGAAAGCAACTCTCACCCATGACCCAGAGAGCCAACGCCTGAAAATCATCAGCTTATACAAGAGGCCCAATTGAATAAGTGATAGTAGAGAAACCTACAAAACTGAAGAAAGACATGGAACTTTTCTGAGAACAACAAAAAATGCAAACCAAAGTGACAAATGACCCATTTCTACTGAATGTATTTTTTTTAATTTTTAGGTTTCAAGGCTAATCAGCAAAGATGACAAGGATGGAAATGTGTAGTATGCTGTGGTAATCACAAGGTGTTATCATTCCCTTAAAGATTTTCTAATGCTGCCTTTTTCTTTAAAATTAGAGTTAATTAGGGAGAGGCATTTAAGTCCCATAGTTGTATTTTCCAAAAATATTTCTAATTAATCAACACAAAAACATAGGGAGAGTGACTCAGATGAAGAGAGGGTTCAAATGGCTAAGATGTAGAATACTGTACCCATCAAAATATATCTATAAATTTTCTTACCATCTTCAGTTCTATTTGATTTTCTAATTACAAAGAGTGTTGCCTTACCTATGGAACAACTAGTTATTTGGCCTAGCACATTCTTCCTAAATTATTTTGTTACAATTATTCATCAAAATTAACTAGGCTACCAGGACATTACTGCACACAATCTTACTGACGTGGCTAAGTGTTCACTATTCGTTAGCCCAGGAGAGCAGGATTCCAACCAATAGGCTGGAAAAAGGCTTGTTTTGATGAAGAGCTCCTTGAGGGTGGCAAATTTGGATGGGGTGACTTTATGAGACACTAGGGTCTATATACTGCCCCCGAAAAATCTGTCGATATTCTCAATGAAAAAAAAAGAGTGACTAAAAATAAAGCGTAGTACCCTTTCATATGTACAGGGATTACATTAGCATATTTTTGCATGACTATTTATTTACATAATACAAATTTTGAATATCAGACAGATGAGAAAATTAGGATTCAAAGATTAGGTATATAGGAGACAAAACCAATGTGGACTGAAATTGTGATTCTTCTCCCAGTATTCTTTCCACTACATCACGAAATACAGCACTTTACTTAGCACCAGCCATGCAAAACTTTATATGTAATATGGTAATTTCAAAACAAATTTTAAAATAGTACATAAAAGGATATTCGATGATTTCCTTCAGGAATTAATTCCAGTGTTTAATGCCATTGTGTAATTGAGGGAAATTTCTCCTGCTATGGGAGAGAATCCAGCCTCTTAGTTCAGGTTATCATGTGTATTTTTAATTAAAAAGCACAGCTGATGGGAAAACATCCTAAAATTTGCTCTTTAATGAGCCATTTTATGGAGTACGCATACACTCACAGCAGCAGCAACTTGTCTAACACAATCACCTGGTCCTCAGTGACATACGGTAATTAAAAATAATCCTGATATCTATCAAATTAAAAGTAAACTAAAATCAAACATAAGCATTTAAAAGAACAATACTTTTAATAGCACCTATGTAATCACCACTACACTTAAGAAAGTGAATATTCAGCTATAGTATTTCACTGTATAACTTTTCTTCAGTGCAATTTGCCAGCACTTTTTGATAGCTTATTTGGGTTGTTTCCAATTCTTGCTGTTACAAACAATTTTGATAAGAGTATATTCTTGTAAATATCTTGATACAAATGTGCAAGAGTTATTCTAGTACATATGCATGGAAGTAGATTTGCTTGGTCTCAAAGCATATCCATGCTAAATTACTTTGAGTATAAAATCACTGAAGTGGTTTTTGTCATTCATATTCATTCCAGTATTAATATATTTTTATTTTACGTACCTTAATTTGAGAACAAAATAAACAAACCAGCCAAAAAACACACATCCAAACCTGTTGTCAAATGTGACAAATGTGAGAATGAAAACTTGAGGCCCTTATTTTCCTGTCTTAAGCAAAGACAGGAGAGGGAAAAAAAAACCTAGTAAATATCAGTAGAGGAAACCTGGTGGGCTCGGGCCACTCCGGGCTGCAGGGGGAGCCATGAAGACACTACGAAGAGGGACAGAGGCATAGAGGGCACAGGATCTGCAGGTAGAAACTCCTAATCTCCTTCTTCAATAGGAGAGGCATCCTCATCACCTTCAAGGGGGCGGGGATCTCATCAGCAACAGCCAGTGGAACTGGGTTGGCCTGCTGTCTGTCACCTCATCTCCCTCAATGCCTAGGCCTAGTGCGACCACACAGTACATGCCGTTGGAGTGGGTCTGCAGTATGAAGAGCTCAGGATTGAAATTCTTTCCATCGGGTGGCTGCGTTGTGGAATGGGGCTGCATTTTTTATTTAAAGTTCCTTGACTACTAAGTTTAAGAATTTTAAAATAAGTCTGTGAAACATTCATATTTCTTCTCTGCAAAATACTTATTCATATTTTTTACCCATTTTTATGAATTACCTGCACTTACTGTTTGTATTCTGAATGTTAACTATTTGCCCGTTGTAAATACTAAAAATATTTTTACAGATTAGTGTTTGTATTTTCCTTATCTGTAAGGTGTCTTTGATTAAACAAAGTTCTTCATTGTTTTATATCATTAAGTTAATTAATTTGGGGGGGCTATGTGCTTGATTAAAGATGTTTGTCCACCACAGATATACAGAGATATTTCTTTATAGCTATGCATCTCTCTTTATCTAATATTTATTTATGTAGATTGTGAAGTAGGAATCCAGTTTCATTTTATTTAAATAAGTGACCATATTTCCCACCAATATTAATTGAATAGGTTTTCTTTTCCTGCTGACTTGCAATGCAAATTTGTGTTCAGGAATGTGATGGTGTCAAGGCTTGCTGTTTTATTCCATTTGTTTACTTGTCTGTCTTGTCATTGACAGCACCATTCTTAATCACTCTAGCTTATAAAACTTGATGCTTAATAGGAAATTCTATACCTTATTTTTCTTCTAATAGTACCCTGGCTTTTTTTTTGGGGGGGAGGGGATGTCTTTTACTCTTTCATGTAGAATCGCCTTATCACATTCTCTAAAAATACTGTTGAGACTTTTAAAATTTGAAAGTATAGTTTAAACTGAGGAGTTATTCTTACATTTGTATTACTAAAATTCTATATCTAAGAATACAGTTCTTTTTCATTATGTGTTCTTTAATATCTTTGAATACAGGCACTCTAAACTAGTGACTCACTACAGTTAATCGGCGTATTTACTTTTCTACTCATCAAGAACACTTTCTATATTTCCACTCACACGCTTCCAACTCACGTGCTGCTTGTGTTTTAGTTCTTGTGCTTCATTCCCACATTTCAAATGTCTCATTACTATTTCCGATAGGGATTTTTAGAATTTATGCGCACATTTAACTTTGTTTTCTAATTTGTATTATATTTCAGAACTTACTTTTGTTATGCATCGGATCTTTTTTCTGAAAAGTTTCATTTCGTCTACAATTGTAGGGTGAGATGTATTTTTAAACACAGTGACAGTAGCCTTCCATGGCATGTTGTCCTCTATTCTCATTTCCGAGCAGTCAGTTTGCTGCTCTTTATTTTTCCAGGTAAATTGCATTTTTCCTCTGCTTGCTTTTAGTTTTTCTCCCTTTCAAGCTCCCCTTACCCCCTTTCTCTGACAATTTTGATGATTTAAAAATGTAGATTCTTTTTTACTTTTTCTTCAATTTGCTTTGCTCCTACTTCTGAAAACTTCCTGTTTTAATCATGTAAAATTTTCAGGTGTCATTTCTGTGAATAGATTTTCCCTATTGCTTATGTTAATTCTTTGTAGAATTAAAATTAGATACACCTTAGATTGTCTCACTCTTTTCTCTATGTCTCTTATTTCTTATTTTATATTTTCCAGAAAAGAAGTGAATAAATGTGATAAATCTGTGTTAAATTCTGAGTTATTTCTTTAGCCTATCTTTCCAATTCTTTCTTAGGCCATGGTTAACCATTTATTGAGGTTTATTGTTTTCTTATTTTTTATTTTTAAAGATTTTATTCATTTATTGGAGAGAGGGAAAAAAAGGGAGAAAGAGAAGGAGCGAAACATCAGTGTGTAGTTGCCTTCATGTGCACCCAGCTGGAGACCTGGCTCCCAACCCAGGCCTCTGCCCTGACTGGGAATAGAACCAGAGACCCCTTGGTTCACAGCCTAGCACTCAATCCACTGAGTCATATCAACCAGGGCTATTGAGGTTTATTTTTAACTTTAATGAAAATCTTTTTCATTACTAGAAGTTTTTTGGTATTTTCCAAATATTCACGAGTCTCTTTTTACTTGCTTGTATTTCCAAGTCTCCTTTTCATCAAAAAAATAAACTCCTATTGAGCTCTGCCTGGTGTGGCTCAGTGGATTGTGCACCAGCCTTTGAACCTAAAGGTCACCATTTCTGTTCCCAGTCAGGGCACATTCCTGGGTGGTGGTGCAGATCCCTGGTTGGGGAACATGTGAGAGGCAGCCGATATCTCATACAACAATGTTCCTTTTCTTCTCTGTCTCCCTCTCTTCACCTTTTTCTAAAAACTAAATAAGTAAAATCTTAAAAAATAAAATAAAAGAGACTCAAGAAAGCTCCTTAAACCTTAAAAAAATCCTAATTATAATTAAGTTATACCTTGGCATGTGATATTTCACAGGATACTTACTCCTTTGTGGTTAGGAATCTCTCTCATTCATGAAGGCTTTTTCCTTTAACATTTCATGACTTGTCCATGAGTTGTTCAATCTCCTTAGAACTTTAACTTGGATATTATGTGAGGCCAAAGTTTCAGTTGGCACTCCTCTAAAGAGGAGTTGCATTTACCTGGGTTAACTGCAGAAGATTCTTTTAAAATAAGTAAATGCAAGGTTCCTCATTTCATAAAGATTAAGAATTGCAGTCTGCTGAAGATGAGGGGCTTAGTTTTAAGGCATATTTCCCTACTTCTCTTTGCCCCAGCGTTTTGCATTCCAGTTTCTTTGGAATGTTTTTGCTCATCCATTGCGGTACCACCCTCCCCCCTGCACCACCACCACACTGAGGATGGATACACACCCAGGTTTGTCTGCCAGACTCCACACCTGGGGCATTCCCTCGTCTTTATATTGTGTCTGCAGTTCCCATGAAGCTGTTAAAGAGGACAAGAGGACAGGATCTCCAAGGTTCTGCAGAATTCTTCAGGTAAAGACCAACTTTGATTCTTGTTTTGCAGAGGTCTAATTTTCTTTGTATTTTGGCATTTGTGGATTTCTTATTTTTCTGCAGTTTCAGCGATGTATTTTTACTTTACATGGTGTTATTATTAGGAGGGTTACATGGTGTTTCTAGCATTACATTCTCCCTTAAAAGGAAGTACTTATGCTATTTTTCAAATACACAACATCTTTACTTTCCCATACAGTGTAACATTAAAATAGACAATGTTTAAAAAGCACTTAGCAGAGTGTCTAGTGTGTAGCAAGTTGTGAAGTATTTTGTCTCTATATAATCATTCTAAGTGAGGTGTGGTAAGGGTGAATTTTCTATCACAAGCTACATGGAAGATTCTGAGAGATCACATATGTCACTTCAGATTTCACCACTGTGGACTATCACAGGCTCTACACCGTTACAAAGAGCATTACAAATGTGCAGACTTCTGTTGCATTTACATTATCTACATAATTAAAAGTTTGATTAGAAAATATTGTCATTTCTGATTTTCCTCCTTTCAACTACATGATAGAAAAAGAACACTGAAGAATTTTAAAAAGGGTGGTAAAATAACGTCTATTTTATCTCTTATCCTCTGAATGTATTATACAATGGGTGTGTTAAGGCTAGTTAAAATGTAAACACTTTCCAATTTATATCTTATAATTTGCAAGTATAAAAAGCTCCCCTGACATTTTATACTGAATAAGTACTTTTGAAGCAGTGATCCTTGGTATACATGTGTGGCATGCATTTACCATGTAGGTTTTTGACTTCAAAATAAATACATATTGTTTGTTCAATAGCAATAGAAAACTGAAGTTAAAATAAGCAAAATGACTTTTTTCCCTGCTTAGTTTAACATAATAGCTAAGACTGCATTCCAAGCTTCCCTAGAAAACACCCGGAGATATTTTTCCCACTGTGCTTTCTTAATTGCAGAAAAATTAAATTATTAGAGTAGTTGGATTTTTAAAAATTCATAAAGCATTCTTTCCCAGTATGTAGAGTTGCCATACAAACAGAATTCTCAATTACATTTGAATTTTAGACAAAAATGAATATGTTTTTAGTATAAGTATGTCCCATGCAACATCTTGGACATTCTGTACTGAAGGCCAGGTGTTTACATTAGAAGATTAATATCAATTGTGAAAACTATCAGATTGCATTTTGTAATACTGCAATCCCAGCAAATAGTATTCATGTCTGTGCCCATTAACAGACAAAACAGAACTTTTTCTCATCATATATCATCTCAAATATGCTATATATCACATATAGCCACTATATATCACACATCATACACCATATATACTATCTACCTATACCTTCTTGATAGCCCAGTCTCCTAATATATATTAAACATTTTTGACAACATTATTGTTGTATTCTTGAAACCAAAATATATGGCTGGCAGATTACACCTATTATCTGCATCACAGCTAAACAAACAGGTTCAATAGAGATCAAGAACAATAAAAACTTCACATATCTAAAATGTACTGTATTGTGGCAGGAATACCATTTACAAAAAATGGGCAAATGGAATTTCATAATATGTGTCCATTTTCAACAACCACCTTATGGCTAAATGTCCAAACTATATCAACAGAACTGTTGAAAGTCGAGCAAGTATTTTCTCCGTGTGTGTGGACACAGGTGGGCACGGGCAGGTGCACATGTGAACGCAATGACAACCCTTTACTTAAAAAAAAAAAGGCAGAGTCGAGCAGATCAATCAGATGTCTAGGCATCAGGAAAACATATCTGATTTGGCCTTGGGTTGCAATTATAAGTTTATTTCTGAACACAGATCTGTCACTTGTGACAATAAAGATGGGAATATGAAGGAGTTTTAGAAATCTAATGTAAGCACCTCACACTCCTGATGTGGAGTCGCTGAGGGAGGGCTGCGGCTGCTCCGCAGGGCCTGGCCGCTGACAGTCACCTGGGTGTTCGTTCCCTCTTACAGAACTTCCTTCTCAACATTCTCCTCCAAAGGGGTGTGGAAAAGATGAAAATGTACTTCTCAATTTATTTTATTCATAGGAAAAGACTTCAGCTTCCAATTTTGTTAACTGCATTCACTTGAGGGTAAAATACTACAAGTATTATCTGGCTGTCAAGCACAGCATTTCGGAGACTGCCCAGAAAGACTGAAAATGTTAGCCGCCCAGATTACATCCCTGATTGCCGATTCAAAGCCACTGGATATTTTTATATGCGTGTCGTGACAGGTAGTGTGGCTTTCTCAAGCGCTCTGTGTGGGCAGAAGTGAGCTCCGTTTGAAACGGAGCTCTCCCTCTTTTCAGCCCCGGGCACTGCTGACCTTTCTGTCCGTTGGCTCTAGACCGTGGCTGGTGCTCCTCCTGCCACTCTGGTCGCTCCATGTGAACATAGTGCGGGTCCTTCCTTCTCTAAACTTAAAATGTTGACGTTCCTCAGGGCAGGGTCCTAGGGCCTCTTTCACATCAATCGTTCCTTCTAGGTGATCTGATGCAGTCTTTTGACTTAAAATATATTTATAAGTCGGTGAGTTGCAGGAATCCCAACCTTCCTCTCAGGCATCACACTTGTCCACGCAGGTGCTGTGCTGCCCATGTCACCTCCTTTGGAATATGAGGCACAGCTTGCACGACTGCACTCGGAAGTCTTCTCATGCAGTTGTCTGCCCATGTAAGTGTGAACTGCCCATGTAAGTGTGAACGTAGCAGATTCACATAAAATGACTCCTAGACACTCAATTCGTACTTAGATCTATAGATTTATCTTAGGGTGAGAATCATGGCTTGAATAGCATTTACCAAATACAGCTCTTTACTTACATACCCACCACAGATACCCTTGGTGAAATATATATACATATATATATATATATATATATATGTACACATATACATACATACACACTCATATGTATATATGAAATAAAAAATATAAATTCATGACATATACTTTATATTTAAAGAAGAACCTTCTAGTCTCAACATACTGTGATCATTCAGAATGTGAGTTTCCATTGGTTATCAGTTCAAGTGAGCTTTTCTCATCCAGTCTCACAGTGTGGACCAGAAGAATCTGGAATATTACAAGTTCATGATAAATTTGTGTTAAAAGAAATATTTAGCAAATGAACAACTGATCAGCTTCAGGTTCTTGAACCAGCATGTACACAGAGACACGGAGACCTGAGGGACAGACTGATAAACAGAACCTCACTGGCATTGCATATTTTCTAGCACATTCTAGTCTTAAAAATGTGATGCTGGCCAACATCAGAATATCAAGAGACTTTGTTAGCAAGAGATACAGTTGCAAGAACTGAAAAGGCCAGGGACCAGGGCAGGCCTGCCTGTTGGATCTGAGTTAAAATCTGAGAGCTCTGGGTTAAAACTATTACCTGAATTTCTGGTGTAACACAGAATAGTATCACAACAACCCCTCCTCTGCTACCACCCCCACTAAATACATCCACAGTTTTCAGGCCTGGATGTCTTTGTTTCAGCAGAAGAATTAAAACATCAGTGCACAAAAGAATAAAATATTCTCTCCCAGGAAGGAGTGTCATTCATTCTAATCCAAATACAAAAATCTGAAATGTTTTTTTTAATCTTTTATATAATGAAGTACAAAGGATCATCCTACATTGATTTGGCTACCACTAACAACTATGAAATTAAGCCCCAAGGGTCTTTCCAATTTAAAGAGTGTTAAATTGCTCATTTACATGTTGATTAGCGTTTACTTTAAAAAGCAGCAAATGCAATTCCTCTGTACGCAGCATTTAATGACAAATTTAGCTTATCTAACCATTAAATTAAAACAGATCACTGCTTTGTCTGCTAGATATTTTTTAGACACTAATGATTACCGTAAATTCGTTATTCCAAACACTGCTTTCAAATATTAAAACTACTGATTTATTTGCTTTCTTTGCCACACAGAAAATAAAATGTTCCCAGTGGGGCAGGTACAGGTACAACATTTCTTAATAAAGCCCAACCATCTTCACAAATGTGTATGTTTACAAGGAATTATATAAGCTGACATTTAAAAGTAGAATGTGTTGTTGCCTTAAGACAAAAGTAATCACTGGTCCGGATTCGGTGGCATTTGAAAATTTAAGTGTTTCTCCTGCAGCACTGTTATAAGACACTTATTTAATGAGCAAGCAAAGAACATTATTTAACCCTTTTTCAAGCTAATAAGTTCTATGTTTCAATATTGAGATCAATATATAACTAATTAAATGACAAGTTATTGTACACATAACACAGTGAAATAATTAAACATAATGTTTATGTCATATATGCTTGCAAATAGTATGCATTTTGATTTCTAGGGTTATTTTTCTCTTTTACTTAAGCAGAAATTAAATAAAATTTAAATATTCTATTTAATTTTGGTTTTTAAAAAAAATGTTTGTTTTTAATGGTGCAAGAGATGACCTAAAGTCTCTGTATTTAGAGTCACAAATATTCACAGGTTAACTACCACTATATTCAATATCGATCACACACTGGAAACAGGGGGATGCAGTTAATTGCATAATGACATGAAAGTAGGGATGATAAATCGGAAAGCAGGGCATCGACTATGTCTGTTTGAAGCAGTGGGTAGCAGATATTCTGTAACTCTATGGATTTAATTAAAAGCATGTTAAGACCTGGAAATAACTTAATACTTCCTAAAATAATTTCTACTTTTACCCATTATCTAATAGTTTGGTGTTTAGGTGTGATAAACACTGTTCAAGGTGCTAGAGTTGCAACAGTGAATAACTTAGTCCTACTCATTTAGGCTCTTGCTAATGGGATAAACAGGACATTAACAGTTCAGTAGATTATATAATCTGATAGGAATAAATATTGGGAGCTATACAAAAAAAAAGCTCTAAACTATCTGGATAAGCTTTGTAGAAAACCTATAACGGAGTTTTTAAAGATGAGTAGGAAACAGCCTGGTGAGGAGAAGCTGATTGAAAATGTAGAAGACCATAGCATATCATTCCTCTAGGGAAAAAATGGAAAATGAAAAAGGCAGGTTTCTTCCACCATCATTTACTGAACATAAGCCCTCTCTGTGACGTTGGTAGTGATTCAAATGGTACTGCAAGAAAAAGAAACATGTGCCTAGTGATGGAGTTACGAGAATCCACCACAGAGAAATATGTGAAGTCTTCACGCACAGCCCTCAACTTTCATCACACTGTCAACTGGTCACCGCTGGCTACCCAGTGTAAAATAACTCTTCCTGAGATAGAGACACAGACAGTTATATCTGGGAGAGTATTCAGCAACAGAAGATAACATTTACTTTAACTAGTTGCAATGCATAGTCACAGTCTGACTCTGAGTCAAGATCTGTACACTGATTTAATTCTCCTCCAGTATACGTATCTTTACTCCCTTATACATGAAAGAAATATAACTATAAAGAATAGTTGTGAAGCAGACTCTGAGACAAAGATTAAAGGGCAAGTAGTGTACTTGGGAGTCCAGGCAGCACTGATACAGAGAGGGGAAGACAGCCAGTAAAGGGTGCGTACTAAACTAGTAGTAAACTAGCTACTAGTGAGCAGCGTGGAAAGTACTTGGAAAAGCATAAAACTGATGCCTCAGCACTCTCCTGTCTGTGGAGAAAGGCGCTGGGACATTTATACTCAGTGGCATCATTTTCTTGAATTCCTAGGGGTGGGGTGGTGGTAGTCCAGCCTCTTTGCCTCTTATACCTAAGGGCGCTGCAGGATGGCCGCCTGTGGTTTTGGTTAGAGACACAAAAGCAAATGACTTGGCTACTGCCTGCTGGGAGAAAACCAGAGACACTGGAAGAGCTAAGTGATGAGATCAGGACACTGTCAGTGTGTGCTACAGATACTGTACAGAATAGTAACTAAACTCCAAACAAAAAATGAAATGCAACTAGAAGTGGATTATGATGAGGTGAGTCCCTCATGTGTTTAAAACACTAAGCCTATTTTAAAATACTGAAGGCTCCTCTTATTAAAACCAGTGGATAAAGCACTTGTAGGTTGTAAGGACATCAGAAAATGTTAAGTGATACACAAGAGATGATGTTCTGCCCACAAGGTTTGAGACTATGATCTAATATTAATACTTGCAGTGGAGCACTGAAGAAGATGAATACGAAAGCAGAAAAAATCTAAGGTAAAGAAAAAGCATAAAAGCAGTCAGATGTACCAAATATCAAATGAAGAGTACAGGCAGAAAATGCAAGAACTATGTCCATTTTAAATCAAGCAAGAAAGGTCACTGAGGAGAAAACTTATGTCTAAATTGTAAATAGCAGAGGTTATTTAGGGTCAGATGAGATACATAGTCAATTTCACTTTTTTAAAATTTAGCCATAAGACTTACTGTTAGCAACACAAAATACACTTTTTACAGAAAAAGAAGAGAGTGGCAAGCCCTTTCACCCTAGAATAGGCTTTGTGTAAATAATCATAGGCAAAGCTCACATAAGCATGAGGGAATTTATAGACATACCCCTTTTAAAAATAATTCAGAATTAACTCTCTAAAATTGAAAGGAGATAAAGTGTTTATTCAAACTAAAGATAAAGGCTAGATTTTGTCAGTACTAACTAGAAAAATGACTTAGGAAAAATATTAAACATCTATAGACTTTAATTTCCCACTTACAAAATGACATTTGCATATGGCAATTTAAAAAATGATGTGCTTAAAAGGGTTTCCTTCCAAATATATTAGTCATTAGAAACCAGGACATTTTAGCCAATATATTTGTAATTGATAAGTTGCTATTTCATCCCTAATTGATGAGTAATTCACAGTCACAAGGATTAAATTTATTTTAACTTAGAATTTAAACGTGATTTATCAAGGTGAGAATGTGCTTGCCTAATATTAAACACTCACTGAATGAGAAGAGAATATTTATAATGAAAATGCTCTCAATAAAACTGAATATTTTCAATAAAAATTTTGAAACCACTGAAATAAAAGTCAGTCTATTGAATTCCATACACCAGTAATATCAAGAAATTCTACACTGTTAAAAATTTAATAAAAGAATAAGCAAATTCTATTCTCCTTGTCAGTACACCTATAAGTATAAATAAACTGATATGTGTATCAACTCTGTGGATAAATGGGTTTATCACTATTACCAACCACAGAGTTAGTCTTTTAAAAACAGCTTAGGAGACAACTGTGCTAGAACAATAAAAAATAAAATAAAATAAATAAATACATACATACAATTTTAAAAAGCTTACATATCAGAATACTTTTAATGAGCTTCAACTGAAATTCAGCGATAAACACCCGACATATTCATAAGCACAATAAACCAATCAGTGATATACAACTTTTGAAACAAACAGGATTTTGACAACAGAATTTTGAAAAGTTAAAATGTTAACATCATTCTGAGGATATGTGAAGGACTGAAAATCTGATCTGAGAAAAGGCTAAAAAAAAGGAATGAGGGAGGTGGGGGTGGGAAGGGCAGGGAAGAGTAATGGGGGGAAATGGGGACAACTATAATTGAACAAAAATAAAAGAAAGGAAGAATCGGATGTAAAAGGGTCAAGCTCCTGACCTCTGCAGTGACCTCTTCGAACTGACCTCTTCCACTTCAAAGAGAGGCGGAAGAATCCACACAATGATGCTCTGGGTTTCATTTTGTGTCATCATTTACATCCATGCTTTCCTTCCGGCTTCTGTGGTCCACACACCTACTCCATACACTCTGGGCTTCCTCATGTTCTCTGGATTCTGTCCTGCACAAACCAGCCCCTTGCCCTGGTCATAGGTTGGACTCACCTCTCGTACCAGCTTTCACCAGTATCTGGGCCTCTGAGAATCTCAGAGTGAGCAACTACGTTGGCTCAAAGAGATCCAAATGACAATTAGCTATTTCAAATATGTAAATCTCCTTATTGTACAGAAGGGATTAGATTTATAGTGTGGCACTAGAAGAGAGAACCACAGATATTACAGGTAGGCGTTAAAAAAAGGGAAATTAAGGATCAATGGAAAAGATATTTTCTAAGAGGTAAAGCTGTTTAAAAATGGATGATTACTCTGCACTAGTCTGGAATCTCAGCTCTGCCGCTTCAGACCTAGACTCCACAACCCCCAGGCCATCTTCGCTTTCCTGACAACCCTGCCTCCACTGGGTCCAATTTCTAACCTTTGATCAATATCACTAGCTTTTTTTCTCTATTCATGCTTCTGGCTTCCTGGGAACCATTGGAGAAAGGCAGGGCACCCTACTGACTAGCCCAGTATTAATCTAACCCAGCCCACTGTATCTCAGCTCTACTGCCTCATGGCAACATTTTATTTAGTTCTGAGAGATTCTCCCATTCAGTGGCTTTTGGAACTTTTCTTTATTACACTGGACAGAAAGAAATACATTTTGTATCATGACTCAGGATAATCATACATATATATTTAACTTCAGCAAAATTTGATGAGGCAAAGTTTACCCTACAAAATGTAGTACACTCTAATATATTCCGTGTTATTCTATTTTATTTTTGAACATACTTCCTTTGAGTCAGCCTTCCAGATAAGGTACCTATTTTCTCATCTCATCATTTGTCAGTTTATGGTTTATCTTTGGTAAAACATGATAAGTAATTTTTTTCTAGATCCACAGTTTTTTTAAGTATTTTTATTGATTATGCTATTACAGTTTTCCCAATTTTCCCCCTTCATCTCCCCTCTGCTTTGCACCCCCCCAACCCTCTAGCATCCCCCCACCTTAGTTCATGTTGATGGGTGGTACATAGAAGTTATTTGAGTTCTCTATTTCCTATAGATTTTTACCTCCCCCCATCTATTTTATGCCTACTATTTATGCATCTTCTTCCCCGTACCTTTCCCCTGAATTCCTCCCTTCCCTCTCCCCACTGAAATCCCTCCATGTGATGTCCATTTCTCTGATTCTGTTCTTGTTTTAGTTGTTTGCTTAGTTTTTGTTTTCATTGTTTTTCTTTTATTTTAGGTTCATTTGTTGATAAGTGGTTTTAAACTCTATTCTTGTTACAGTTTCTTTCTGTTGTTTCTCTGCCTGGTTTCTAAGTGCATTGGGAGCACGTTGTCACTCTTCAGTGTGTAATTTCCCAGCACTACACAGTGTAGTGCTGGCAGCGAACAGTATGCACTAAGTGGAATAGTAGCATGCCCAGCTCCGGAAGGAACATTCTACATGTCTGACTAAGGCTTAGAAGATACTGACTACCTCACTCTAGCTTTCCTGGACTGTTCTCATCCCTGCAACTTCTACCTGGAGCTACAATTCTATGCAAATAGATTTGTTTAAAAAGCAAAGATGAGAACAATAAAGATTTTTTTGTTGTTGAGAAATTTATGGAGTACCTTAAATTTATCATCTTGAGTCATCATCACATAACAATGTTTTTACATGTATTGGGGAGATCTCTGAGCCTCACTTAACATCTGAGGAAACTGAACAAATTCCTAAAGCTTGAAAGACTTGACTGAAGCAGCAGAGCTAACAAGTGACTGAGCCGGTGTTCTGTTTTTATCATTTTTGACTGAAAGCACAGCCTCTCCACTGTATGTTTTACTGGCTAGTCATGGCTCAACTGTAAGCATGCTTTTGTCTGACCAGCTGAGCATGTACATGTACATCTTGAAAATTACAAGCTCTACATAAATTTTAAGCTATAAATATTATTATCACTGTTTACACTAGACCTTATATTTTTAGAATTCCCCTAAGATTTTTCACAATTATTCTTTCATTATGGGATAAGTGAGAGGGTTGTTATTATCATAGTGTTCAGATGAAGAAATGAAATTAAGAGAAACTATGTGAATTTCCCAAATTTTCACGTCTCATCAGTGATGGCGTCACAATTTTAGATTCAGGTCTGGCATTCTACCCACTTTTCCATTGTACTTTAATATTGTAAGCAATATTAAAATCCTTCATAATGTTTAATATGTCAGAAAATAAATTTGAATTAAAAAAAATTAATTAATTAGAAAACAATATTCTATTCCTAAAAAGCAGACTGCAATATTCTCAAATTACTGATCAGAACATTTTAATGGAATAGCAAAAATATATTGTGAAATATAATTTACTAATATTTCCTTCTATTGTAACAGCAACTCTAAAATTCTAATTTCCAAGAAATTATTTTATAAAACTAAAATTATATATCATTATATGTATTTTATTCTCACACACATAAACATAACATTAAATGTTACTGTAGTTTAGGATCATAAAAGCCTTATAGTTTGCCAAAATATAAATATAATAAGATACAAATTTCAAATAATACTAAGTGACTAGCTGCATGTCACGTATGCTTCAGATACATTGGAAAGGTCCACTTTTAATTATCTGAAGAGAGAATCAATTATCTTCTCTATATGTATGAATGCAACATTTCTGTACATTAGTGAATAACATATTGATCTTTTTCTCCTTTCAATCAGCACAGAAAATCTTGTAACTCTCATAATATTTGGCTTAGTATATTAGAATTATGTATATATTTGTCTTACTTAGTCTCCCCTTCTTATCTTCCTTTTATAGGCACCTCCGCAATTTGCCCAAGAATTGACCAGTTTTAAAGATGAAACCAGGATGGTCGGTCATCGTGCATGGACAAACACGTCTTATTCTAATCTCTTGAATCACATTGGGCAGATCTTTGCAAACAGTAGGGCCTAAAAATACTTTGGTTGAGTTTAATTAAATCTGAAGTCTGAGCAATAACAATTTACTCATTGCAGTTATGGGTCAATGCAATGAAATTCCACATTAGAACCTGATTTGTATTTGTGAAGCTACGAAACTTGGCAATCAGCTTTAAAAAGAAATATGTGGTTTCCAATTAAACTTTTAGAAGGAAAGTGGTTTTGAAGGGTAGTTTAGTTTCTAAATACTTTTTAAAATTTATGTTTTAATAAATATATATTTAGTAACTGTTAACTAAACATGTTCTGAGTACAAAGACACTGTTGAAAACGTTAAAATAAAACCATTTCATTTCAGTGTAACCACTGGTTCAGTTCTTCATAAACACTATTTGGGCCCCAACTAAGTCAGTTACCAGGTTTCTCCCTGCATTTGATATCCATAATTGTTTGTTTTAAATAATATCCTAAAGAATGGGTGGTCATCACTGTTAGTATTTTAGATAGTTTTTTTTTTCAATTATATATGTGGGTTCAGAATTTTTTTTGCAAAAGATAGCTTTTACACTTCAAATTTTATGCATATTAACTTATTCAAAATTGAATTTCAAATGTATTTCAGTTTCATTAGTGATGCATTGCACATATGGAATTCCATAAATTCTGAGGATCATTTAGACTTTCAGTATAAATCTAGACCATATTTATCATCATTACTTTGTGGAAAATCTTTCTGTTAATTTCTTTTAGCATTTGACTGTATGAATACTTGGCTATGGTATAAGAAATGAAAGCTCAATACACTACTTTGTCCGTTAATGTTCATGAAAGTTTTACAACTTAAGTTTTTAAGATTCAGACTCCTGCCCAGGCTGGTGTACTCTGTGGATTGAGTGCCAGCCTGTGAATGAAAGGGTCTCTGGTTCGATTTCCAGTCAGGGCACATGCCTGGGTTGCTGGCCATGTCTCCAGTGGGGGGTGTGTGAGAGGCAACCACACATTGATGTTTCTCTCCCTTTCTCCCTCCCTTCCTCTCTCTCTAAAAATAAATAAAATCTTTTAAAAACATTAAAAAAAAACATTCAGACTCCTATATTTCTCAACATAGACCAGATAGCAATTTCTAGTAGAGTAATGAAAGGTCTGATTACCTTTTGAATTTTCAGGTTTGTCATTTGATGATGTTTGATAAGCTAGAAAACTGATACTCCCAATAGAAAATAGAATGGTAAGAAATTCTATCATACAGATGTATTTTTAAAAGCTGTATTATGAAGAAATATTTTATTGGGCCAAGCACTGCATTGATCTATTTTGCTGTGGTGTCTAATTTCATGGAAATCTATGAAATAGGTATCATTACTGCTCAAAGAGGCTAAGTGGATTGTTAGATCTAGAGTCAGAATCTAGTCAGATTCCAAGAGTCCTTAGTACTCTGGGCAGGGAGTCATAGTCAGTTCGGTTCACTTCCACACAGTAGGCTGGTTATTACAGAATGAGGGAGGTTTTACCACTTTAAATAAAAGGAAAAGGAAAAGGACTATCACAGGAAAATAATTCCAAACAAGAAAATAACAAGTTTATTTACTTTAACTGTTAATTGGCTTATATTTAATAATTTCATTTGAGAACAAACATATAATCTAGGTTTGTGTTTTACAGTTTACCTTGCAGCATAAGTCAAAAAGTTATATCACTTGAGTTAGAGATTCTAATGGTTATTTACTAAGATTACTTCATGGCTAAGCAAAAAGATACAGTTCACTTTTTAGAAGCAGGTAGACCTTATTCCTAACAGTTATCTGTCTAAAGTGACTAGTGTCACACTCCATTGTAAGATACTGAGATTTTTACTCTGAACTGGAGTAGATGCAAAACTACTTCTCTAGAAAAATATTGAAAAATTTTCAGGGTTTCTCCAGCCTATTCCTCAAACAGAAACCCACCTCCACACTGAGATGAGTTAGGCTTCGTTTCTTTCAAAATAACACCAAAGTGCAAGAGTATTTCTTTAAACAGCAAATGGAATGGCTATATTTACACTTAGCAAGAAATCTCAAGTTCATGGTTGGGCAGTGCTTATCAAAGAGGATTTCACTATGCATTTATTTTTCTGCCTAGAATGATTTTCTGAGTAAGCCGCACAACCACCCATCTTTGTACTCTGGCACAATTTTTTTGGTTCTTCCACTGAATTACCTTTATAAAAGCCATTGCTATAGTTACTCTAATGATGCTGGATTGGTAAAAATCTTATAGAAATAAAAACTTATCAAATTTGGGGGTATAGAGTTATCCCTAATAATTCTTTATTATCCTTTTATTGTTCATGGATGGGGTCAGTAGTAATGGTTTATCTTACATTTTTAATATTTATAATTTGTGCTTTCTGTAGTTTTTTTGGTCAGTTAACCTACCTAGATGTTTATCGATTTTATTGATCTTCATCAAGCACTAGATTTTAGCTTCATTGACTTTCTCCATGCTTTCCTGTTTTCAATTTTATTAATTTCTCCACTAAGTTCCTTTTTTTTCTATTTACCATGGATTTAATTCGCTCTTTTTTTTCTGTAGCTTCCTATGATGTTAGCTTACACCTCTTTTAGAGCTCTCTTCTCTTCTAATATTCAATGCTCTGCACTTATTCAAAGCTTGGCTTTGGCTGCCTCCCATAAATTTTGATAATTCCTACTTTATTTAAAAAATTGTAAAACTTTTCAAAAATTTTAAAATTTTTCTTTAAGATATTTGTCTTTGTGTCATATTATTTAGAAGTGTGTTGTTTCATCACCAATTTTTTCAGGGGCTTCTAATTATCTTTTTATTATTGATTTCTGGTTTAATGCCATTTTGATCTGAGTATATTTTATGTAATTTCTATCTTTAAAAATGTGTCAAGCATTGTTTTTGGACAGAATGCAGTCTGTCTTGGTGAATGCATCATGTGAGTTTGAAAGGAATGTGGAATCTGAACCTTTCAGATGAAGTCTATAGATATCAACTGATCAAGTAGATGAATGGTAGTTTTCAAGTCAACTATGTTCTTACTGTCACTCTGCCTGCTGGATACACAAGTTTTTGATACAGAAGTACTGGTATCTTTGAGTATAACAGTGAATTTATTGATTTCTCTTCACTGTTGTTTCAGGTTTTGCTTCACACACTTCAATGCTCTGTTTTCAAGCCTATACCCCTGAAATATTGTAATGTCTTCTTGGTGGTTTGACTTCTTTATTATTATGCTTATTTTTCTCCCTGATAATTTTACTTGCTTTCTTATTTAAGTCAATGTTGTCTAAAATAAATATAGCTACACCAACTTTCTTTTGGTTAATTTTTTTTCATCAAGGTACATGTTTCTCCATCACCTTATTTTTAATCTAACTGTATCTTTATATTTAAAGTGGGTTTCCTTTAAACAACATATAGTTGGGTCTCTTTTTAAATAAACTAATAATCTCAGTCTTTTAATTGATAAATTTAGACCATTAACATTTAAAGTGATTATTGATACCCTGACTGGTGTGGCTCAGTGGATGGAGCACTGGCCTGTAAGTGGAAGCACTGTCAGTTCAATTCCCAATCAGGGCACGTGCCTGGGTTGTGGGCCAGGACCCCAACTGGGGCTGTGCCACAGGCAACCACACAGTGTTATTTCTCTCCCTTTCTCCCTCCTTTCCCCTCTGCCTAAAAATAAATTAATTAAATAAATAAAGTTATTATTGATATAGTTGGATTAATAGCTATCATACTTGTTTCTGTTTTCGTTCACTGCTCTTGTTCTTTGTTTATTCTTGTTCTTGTCTTCCATTCATTTTCTGCCTTCTCTGGTTTTAACTGAGCATTTTATGTTTCTATTTTCACTCCTTTCTTAGCATATCAGTTATAATTCTTTTAGTGGTTTCACATGAGTATGAGAAAAAAAAAACATTTACAACTAACCCAAATCTTCATTCAAATGGTACTGTTACATTTTGTGGATAGTGTATCTTATGATAGAGTGTTTCCAATTTCTCACTCCTGTTTCTTATAATAATGCTGTCATTCATTTCTCTTATCCATAACCTGTAGTCATTGAATATATTATTGATATTACTATTTTGAACAAACTGTTATGTGTGAGGTCAATTAAGAATAAGAAAAACATAAGATATTATTTTCACTATTTTTTTCTCTAGTGTTCTTCCATTCTTTATATAGATGGAATTTCTGATACATATCTTTCTTTTCTTTCTGAAGAATTTCTTTAAACTTTTATTGTAACGCAGGTCTGCTGGTGACAAATTCCCTCAATTTTTGTTCAGCTGAGAAAGTCTGTATTTAGCCATCACATTTGAAGGACAGTTTTGCTGGATATAGAAATCTAGACTGGTAATTTTTTCCTTCAGCACTTCAATATTTCACTCCACTCTCTTGCTTGTACGGTTTCTGGAGAGAAGTCATATGTAATTCTTATCCTTGCTCCTCTGTATCTAGGTCCCCCCACCCCCTGCAAACTCCTGTCTATTTTCAAGGTTTTCTCTTTGTCTCTGATTTTCTGGAATTTGAATATAATATGCTGAGGTACGGATTTTTGAGTATTTTGTTTCCGAACTTCCTGGATCTTTAGTTTATTGTGCATAGTTAATTTTTAAAAATTCTAGGTCATGGCTACTTAAAATATTTTGGTAATTGGGTTTTTCTTCTTCTTCCACTTCTGGTAATACATTACATGTATTTTTCACCTTTTGTAATTATCCCATAATTCTTGAGTATTCTGTCTTTTTCACTATTTGTTAAATGCTTGCCTTTCAAATTGGAAAAGCATTTTGATACTTTTTCTATGTGCATATTTTTAAGTTCACTGATTCTTTCCTTTGTCATGTTCAATGAATTGATGAGTCCCTCAAAGGCATTCTTTATTTCTGCTGCAGTTCTCTTGATTTCTCACTTTTCCTTTGATTTTTTATTAGAGTTTTCATTTCTCTTCTTACATCACCCATCTGTTCATTGTTATCTATTTTCTCCATTAGAGCATTAGCATATTAATCACAGTGTTTTTAAATGATCAGTTTGATTATCACATCTCTGTTATATTTTAGTTTTGTCCTGATTCCTGTTTTGTCTCTTCAAACTGTGTTTTTTTCTTTTAGTAAGTCTTGAAATTATTTTTTTGAAAGCCAGAATGATGTATCAGGTAAATGGAACTAAAGCAAATAGATCTTTAGTGTAAGATTTATGTTTATCCAGCTAGGGATTTCCTTATGTTTAGTGTTTGCTATAGCTATAGCTATCAGAGGCTAAAATTTAATTCTGGTTTCCAAATTTTTATCTCCTCTATTGACTTTGAGTTCCCAAAAGTCTTCTTGAGTAAGGTTGGAGATACGCTGTTCTTTCTGTTGATTTTTCTATCATTTTGCAGGAGCTCTGTTGATGTGGTGGTGAGGTGTCTGTGAGAGCAAGTCGTTCTGTAGTCCTGTGATTGGGTCTCAGTCTTTAGTGACCCCCTGGGCTAGGACTTTCACAAGTGCCTCTTAGGGCTGCTCTGCTGCATCACCACCACCATTAGTTACAAGAAAGCTAAACAGGGAGATGGGGGGTTCCCTTCCTCAGGACTAATTAATGAAGTTTTTCTGGAAAGAAGTTTTTCTTGAAGGCAGGTCTTACGAACACCAGAATGCTCTGACAGCTTTTAAAATGGATGTGTTTCCTCATCCCCTGACAGGAGCACGAGGGGATTTTTTCCTCTCATTGTCACTTGAAGAATGAGATAAGGCTCTCAGACATAAACTTCACAACAGCACGGTGATCTTTCTCAGACTGCTCTCTCCCCACCAGAACTTTAAATCACACTTGTCCACACTAAACCTCCAGCAAGTCATCAGCAATAACTTAGATGTTCCTGCTCTTCTAGTGATTCCCTCAGAATTCCTTCATTCAACTTGAGTGAGCTGTGATTCTCTGTTTGCACCTGTTAAATTTTCCAAGCAATGTTCCCTGTAACAGTTCTAGTTCTAAAAACAGTTGATTTCAGTTTGTTCAGATTTTATCTGGTTATGTAGATGGGAGTGACAACTTCCAAATTTCATACATGATAGGACAGAAAATAAAAGGGGTTACTACTTTTAAATCAACAAAATACATAGTATCTGGCACAAATGATTTTTAAACAAATAACTGAAAGAATGAATTAGTGAAAAATGCCATATATGAATTGTAGAATCCCATGCAGATGGGACAGAAATAATAAATTAAAACTGATTTACATGTTAAGTATTGCTCCCTTTTCTAACCTCTGACTTTATCATTAACATGTGTGGGCAGTGAACTCAGGGCTGACCTACAACTCTGCAATATTTTGGCTATTTTAGTATAATGGGTATAATATTGTCACTTCAATTTACATTGTTATGTAGATAAACTCATATAATGTCAGATACGCAGCAGATCATAATACTTACTAGATAATGGAAAATGATACTGTCACTTGTAAATCTTGAACAATGGGATACTAGAAGCCGTTACTAAACACTGAAAGATTAATTTCATGCATAATTCATTCAGCACAGAGCTGTCACAATATGCTGAAATATTATGTCAAGAAGCTAGAACGTAAATTAGAAAAACTAAAAAATAGACTTTGAAAAGTAAGCCAATGGATTTACAAATGCAAAAAGCATATACATGGTAAAGAACCAGGACTCTGCTGTATAGTTTTTCATGGTGTCTGACACGTGACAGACATCAAAGTGAAGTCGTTCAATTGTGTTCAGAAAGCAAATGGCCAATGAAATGATATGGTCCCACGGACCTAACGCTAGCAGTGATGTTTTTGCTTTCTTGTTTGTTCTTTGTCTCACTTCCTCATCTACGCACAAGATTAAATTAAATGTGAGAAAGTTGTATTTGACTACAAATTTATAGTCATAATTTCAGAGCGAAAAGATACAAGAAGTCCTTTAGTTTAACCTCCCATTTGATGACAGAACCCCTTGCAACATATTCTTGAGAAACGGTCCTCCATATCTTGGCAATCGTAAATAATGCTGCAGCGATCATAGGGGTGCATATGTGCAGCCTGTTTCCATCAGTAGGTGAGAGGATAAGACAACTATGGGATATTTACACAATGGAATACTAATCAGTCTTATAAAAGAGCAAAAATGTACACTTTGTGACAGTATGGATGGACCTGGAGATTATTATGCTTAGTGAAATAAGCCAGTCAGAGAAAGAAAAATGCCATGTGGTTTCACTCATATGTGGAATCTAATGAACAAACTAATAAGTAAATGAACTGAACTGATAAGTAAAATGTAGACTTGTAGAGAGCAGGATGACAGCTAAAGGTATATTAGAGGGTGGAGAGATTGAGCAAAAAGGAAATAAGACTCACAGATATCAGTGTGGTGATTTCAAGTGGGGGTGAGGGTATAAGGAGGCTAAATGGAAATGGAAAAAACTACCATAAAATGTTTTTAAGTGGTTCTCTAGCCCTTCTTAGAAAGCACACCTTGTGAACTATGCCTTCATCAGCTCTATTGAGTATATACTGTAAATTCCACACTGAGTTAGGGGGTTCTCATGCATTGTTGCATTTGATTATCACAATAACACTCTGAGGAAGGTAGTATTTGTTCTATTTCACTGAGAAATAGAAGTGGTATTCACCCAGAGATACAGAAAAGGAAGGAAGGAAGAATGGAAGGAAGGAAGGAAGGAAGGAAGGAAGGAAGGAAGGAAGGAAGGAAGGAAGGAAGGAAGGAAGGGAGGGAGGAGAGAGATATGCAAAATAACAAAAAAGGCAAGCAGACAGCTGAGGTGAAGAAGAGCTGACATCAGTCCAGTAAACCTGCTAGAGAAGTAGAACTAACTGTTCAGAAGGTGGAGACTGGGACTAGGAATACTAGAATTGGCTAAAATCTACAAAGCAGCATATGGACCAGCAAGTCCCCCAACCTACTCTAGCAGAGATCTAAGGCTTGCCCTCTGGAGAAACTGAACCAGGTAGGGTTATAGTCTTAGGAACACCTCATATATTTCAGGGCCTAACTATAACCTTGGAGTTCACCCTATGAAAAAATGAATTACTACCCTACCACACCATATTGAAGGTTATCATCTGCCAAACTCAACCCATGACCGCAAATTTTCCTGTCATTTTTTGCCCCACAGTTATTAATAGGAGTGTCAGATAAGCAGGTGAGTGCTACAAGGTATTTTAATAATACCTTTAGCATTAAAACCTAATGAATGTCCATTTCCTCTCTCTCACTGTCTACTGTCTCTCTCTCCCCCCACATATGTATACACATAATGTGAAAAATTGGAACATAAAATTATACATAACTACTATATGTGTAACTATATATACAGGATGAGGCAAAAGTACACTTACAGTTGCTTGAATGGAAAATAACACAAAATAATTAGCACCAGAATAAATTCCATAATTCATGTACTAACAGCAGTGAACCTACTTTGCTATACCCTGTATATGTGTGTGTGTACCAGAAAGCTGGGTTTGTAGAGTGCAAACACAGTAGGAGATAGGCATTATTTTATTTTACTAAAAATTATGCTTCTGAGAGTATTCGTTCCAGAGACTTCTGTCTATATTTCTCCAATCTTGATGATCTTACAAATTAACTAGATTTTGAAGTGTTGTTGCCCCAGTAAGAGGACTATTAATTTAAACATATTATGCTAAATATATTGTTGGGCCAATTTAGGCAGCATTTGGAGAAAATACAAGTCAAATTGTAGGAACAAAGCATGAGGTAACTGGATTTAATTCATTTAGAAGTTTTGGGAGTCTTTTCATCTTGGAGACAAGACGACACAGTTCTGTTTTGTTGTTGTATCCTGAGCGAGTGGAGATGGGGGAGAATCAAAAACAGTGTTTTCAGAGAGAATCAGTTGGAGTTCAAATCCATGCTTGACAAGTTCACAGCTCTTCCTGAGTGAAAATTAATGCTATTACGAAGTAAACAAGGATTAGGAGGATTAAGCTTTATATGGGAAGTACCTGAAAGTGGTTTTGTTTTTTTTTTATCATTGAAGATATTTTTATGGGTTAATTGTACGAGGATCCAGCTCATTTACTTTTTCCTAAATTGTGATGAGCCTGAATATCTCTGGAGCAGGAAACACTGTGGCTGTCTGTAAGAATGTGTGTTTTTCTGCTCCAGTATTTGCAGCTAGCAATCTTGAGAAAGGGATTATGACCTGTAGGTTGTCTCACAAGGAATTATTTCCTACTGACATGTTAGCTGTATTAATGATTACAGAGTTATCTTTTCCCAAGTTATTATAATTTGAATAAACATTCAAACTGCTTTAGTAGTAATGCTCAGCATTTACAAGGAGTTATAAGAAATTCAAGGTGACAGCTAAAACAATTATTTCCAGAAACCTAAATTGTACATGGAATTAGGCTGTCAAAGCTAAAATTTGTTTAAAAATATAAAATTATAAAAATCTTAAAATGATAGCTTATTTTATTAATGAGCTATCATTCTCTAAAAATAATACCTAAGAAAATATCTTACTTTTAATCAAATTTTTAAAAATATTAAAAGTCTAATACAATTCATTTAAAACTACAAATCTCAGACTTTTCTACTTTATTCTTTAAATTTAAATGTTGACTTATTTCTCTATAGTTACAATAAATCTATGAGTAACATGAGGTTTATAATAAAAGATTATGACATTAATTTGATATTTAGATACAAGATTTTACCAAAGCTTTAGAAGTCACTTACTACACTGAAGAACCCTGATTAATTATAAATTTGAGGAGGAAGAGAAGAGAGAACATTTCAGAATACCCTGTTTCTAGTTTAAAGCTTTTCTATTAATGAGTAACAAAATGAATTCCATGTAATTGTGGATTCACTTTCAAGTGTACCATAAAGAGCATATTGTTGGAAGTTCAACAGAATAGGTCAGATATTTTGTCTAAATCCATGTGGAAAATAAAATCAAGGAAACCATTCATGTTCTTCAGGCCAAAAATACTGTCAGGCAAATCCCCTACCATCATTATAACCATCATCACAACCAGGAAGAGTCTTTGCTGAAGCAAGAACCGAATACATGTATTTAGCACTGGAATTTGAAAAGAAAAAGACTTTTGTGTGTTTTATTTTAGTGCATATTTTCTTTCTCTCTACATAAAATTCAACTTCATTTAAAAAGAAAATTGTGTACTCAGCGGTCCACTTAAAATTCAGGTAATTTTTCAAAATATTTTGTGCCAAAATAAATCTTTAGGCAGACATTTTTTAATACTATCCAAGAAAGCAGTATTACAAGGTCTATAGCAAATTTAATTATTTCAGTGTCTTCCAAAGTGGGCAGCATGTACAGAAACCTGCACAACATTAATACCTTTTGATAAAGGGAATTTGGAAAATGCTGCTCAATCAGCCTACCATGAGATTTCAGCTCTTTTAATATCCAGATATAAGTTCCCAATCTATGCACTAAACATATGGAAGTATATGTTGAAATACAGCCACATGATGGGAGGGCATCCCAAGTGGAGGGGAATTTATGGGGGAAGATGATCAGGTGAGAGCTCCTAAGGGACCTTTGAGAAACTAGAGAATTTCTGGAGTTGCAGGAGATAAATCTGGGCATGGATGCAAGAGTCAGACCACAACTGCTTTCAAGGATGGACTAAGTAGTTCAAACTCTTTAAAAAGTCAGTCACCCATTGAAGATTTCCACGTAGAGGAGAGCTAATATGAATGTACTTATTTGGGAAGATTATTCTGGCCATAAATAAATAGGTGGGTTTGGATCAGGGAAAATACTGGAAACAGAGAGTCCAGTTAGAGGCCTTAGTGAATATTTAAGAATGAGATTAAACATGAATGATAAATATAAAATAAAGAATGAAAGCGAGAAACATTGTAAAATAAGAACGAGAGGAATGAGATGCAGTTCCAAAGTATTTTAAAGATCTCCCCAAGAGAGTGACGGTGACTTTATTGGCCATAGTAAATATTTTGCAGTTTTTCTCTGGATGGGTCATGCTTTATAACTGGCCCCATGCCTTGATTACGAGTTTCTACCACAAAGGAACTATCATTATTGATAACATGGTTAAATTCTATTCATTTTTTAAAAGAATTCCAGCTCACTTGTCATTTTTTAAAAAAACATTAGTTTGGCCATGACCAGTACAACACAGTTGGTTGGAGCATCATCCCATAAACTAAAAAATCATGAATTCGATTCCTGGTCAGGGCACATGTATGGGTTGCAGGTTCAGTCCCTAGTCCGGGAGCATGTGAGAGGCAACAGATTGGTATTTCTTTCTCACATTGATGTTTCTCTCCCTCTCCTTCTCCCTCTCGTCCTTTCTCATTAAATTCAATAAGCATGTCCTCTGGTGAGGATTTAAAAAATCATAGTTTTGTATGCTCTTTTAGTAACCTATGTGTACAATATCTACAACACTTAAATCAATATATTTTAAAGATTATTGACATGTGTGTCTCTCTTCAGTTAGATTACAGGTTCCCTGAAGTTAGGAACCAAATTTGTCCATGTGCCATTATATATTGTATTTTTCTATAAAGTAAGCTAGAGAAATGTTATTAAGAAAATCATAAGAAAACAAAAAATAGGTAAGTGGTGAAAGTGGAGGGGGTGGAGGAGGTGGGAGGGAGGTGCAGAGTCAGGCAGACTCAGCGTAACTGTATGGAAATATGCCATCATTTCTGTCCGACTTTATTACTTTTTAGTTTATCTAAAAATGTTTCTATATGGTACCAACTCTTCTTCCATTGTTTGCTTTAGTTTTAGTGCCTGTATCATGGAAGGGTCAATGTCATAAAAGAAGTCCAAAGCACTTCTGAGTAACTGGAACTCTTCTGCCAGATTGCCTGAGGTCGAATCTGCGTTCTGGCCCTCCTCTTCCAACTCTCCTTGCTCAGTGCCTGGCCCTGGTTTGGAAGCCCTCATCTTCCTCAGGCTGTCTCCTGTTAATTCCTCTGGTGTGATGTCTATTAGTTTTTACATTTCTCAATTTCTCTAAGATCCATATCTTGAAACTCTTCGCTCCCCTAAATTTTAGGTTTTATTATTTTTTGCCATATCCACAATTCTTCTACATTTCCCTTGATTGGCTGTGTCATACAATATGTTAAGTCATTTACAACATCTGGGCACAGTTTCTCCAGCAGAAATTTATTGTTTTGAGCTTGATAGCTTTCATGGTTTTTTCTATAACCAACAACGGCATCTTCAATGGTGTAATCCTTCCAGACATTCACAATGTTCTCTCTTTCAAGGTTTGATAATCTTTACCATGTGTAATGAGGTGTAAAGGTCCCTTATAACCCCCTAACCTAGAGGCTGAATTAGTGATACTTTGTTTGGGGGCCAGTGTGCCGCTTTGACCATTTGGTGTGGAATTCCTGAGGTTCTGGGAGGCTAAGAGCATTGCCCAATATCAAAGTAACTAAAGGATGGACACTCAGGCTCCTTCCATATCTTGGCAATTGTAAACTACACTGCAATGAATGTGCACAGGAGTGCTTCTGTTCTTCTGAATCAGTGTTTTGGGTTTCTTTGGACATATTCCCAGAAGTGGGATCATGGGGTCAAAAGGAAGATCCATTTTTAATTTTTTGTGGTATTTCCATAATGCTCTCCACAGTGGCTGCACCAGTCTGCATTCCCACCGAAAGCGTAAAAAGGTTTCCCCTTTCTCTACATCCTTGTCAGCATTTGTTGCTTGCTGATGTATTGATGTTAGCCATTCTGGTAGGTGTGAAGTGATATGTCATTATGGTTTTAATTCAGATCTCTGTGATGATTAGTGATGTTTAGCATGTTTTCATAAGTCTATTGGCCATGTGTATGTCCTCTTTGGAGAAAAGTCTATTCAGGTCCTTTGCCCATTTTGAAATTGGGTTGTTTGTTTATTTGGTGTGGAGTTTTGTAAGTTCTTTATAAATGTTGAATTTTAATCCCTTACCATATGTGTTAGCAAATATGTTGTCCCATTCCATGGGTTCTTTTAATTTTGTTGGTAATTTCTTCACACACACATTCATCACACACACACACACAACTCCCTCTCTCTCTCTGAATTTTTTCAGTATTTCTAGGCTACACAGGTGGTCTGTTAGTGTTTTCAGATTGTGTCAAATCTATTGAGATATTTTCCATCATATTTATTTTTTCAACATATTTACTTAAAAAATATTTTCATAATTGGATCTGCATAGTTCAAACCAATGTTTTTCGAGGACCAATGGTTTCCTAAAATATGTTTTTTAGTTGACACATCAACCACGAGTATAGATATTTTTGGATCCTTATTTGAACTGGCTCAGATTCATAAATAATTTATGAGACAACTAAGGAAAGAAGACCACAATTAATATTAAGAGATCACTGTTAATTTTTACATATGACAAAGACTATGCTATTTGAGTATCATTATATATCCTGAAACACTTTCAGATGAAATGATACGCTGTCTGGAACTTCCTTCAAAATAATGTACAGTGGTGGGGGTGGGCAGGAAATATGCATGAAAGGTGAGCAGAGTTGGTAAAAAAGAAAGTGTGTTGTCATTGCATTTGGATGGGAGCCATAGAGTTCATTTTTTATGTTTTTGAAAAATTCCATTTTATATTATTAAAAGTACATGTTCCTGGGCCCCACCTGAGAGCTATTGAATTCAAATATCTGAAAGAGAATCTGGGAATTTGCATTATTAACGAGTTCCTAAATAATTATGTACACAGGGATTCAGGGATTACAATTTTAAAACAATTTATCCTGTAGCTTTTGCTCTTTTCAGTGAAATATAATTACATACACATGCCGTATCTTTAAAGACAGAAATTGTCTTGCATCTCCCCAGGCTGTGTATTTTCTATGCACTCAATAAATATTAGCAATGTGAGTCAAAATACTTATCGTTATTCACTTTGAATAAATATTTTAGGTCTAGACAATATAAAACATAACTGCATATTCCAATATCTGATTCATTTGGCATCAGGACTCTGCACTTTCTCATAGCTGTTAGCAATAATTCTTTGTCCATATTGGGATTTCTTTCTTAATGGTGTTTAATACTCTTCATTCCTAAACTCCAATATTTCCATAACTCATGCAGGAAAGATAAAACCCAACAGGATAGAAACAATAGCCCCCTCTTTTACAGACAGATTAAAACACAGACTCTTAGGAGCCATGAGTCAGATATCTACACCATTACACACACAAACACACAAGGGAATAAAATGTTTCCACCTGCCATTACCCCTCCATGTTAAGGGAGATTTTGTTTCTTTGCAACAGTTCACTTACTAAGTAACCACTTGATTCTCCTAATAGAGTTTTCTTGGGAAAACATAACCTTTTATTCAGAATGGTTTTTCTAAGACTGACCATTCCCTATCCCTACACCTTGGAACTCTCGAAAGAATGGTGTAAGAGATTCTGTCCTATTCTGTCCAGTGTTGTAGTCCTGCCCCTAACTAGCCAGGGGGTTTTGAATATGACACTATTTTATTGGGTTCTGATTTCCCCATATATGTAATTCCAAAATAAATGTCAGTATACTCTTAGGTCACCTCTAAATTCACCTATGGTTTTATGCTACTTCTATGAAAAAACTTTCACTAATACTTAGAAAATACAACATTTTAGGGGAAAAAAGATGATATAAAATGGTTTTACCTTAGCATCTTCGATGATAATAAATAAGGTCAATTGGCTATGTTCTGAAGGTAAAGATCAGGAATATGAAGGATTTCTCCCACTTTTGCTTACCTGCTTATGCGCATGATCATAAGAATTAATATGATTATCAAATTCCTGGTGTTTGTGATACTGCTTGTCACATAATTCACAGTAAAAATTTGCCTTAACATCCTCCAAGGCCTTTGCTGTGGACTTCTCATTTTCTGGAAAATCCTTTAAAAAAAAAGCAAAAGTGTTGGTTACATTTCTCTCTAATAGCATAACTGGATATCATATCATTCAAGTTGGTATTTAATTTTATGGTGACTGAAATAACATAGTTAAGCTCATTATCTTTTGGAAATGTATGGCATGGGGGAAGCACCTTTCAGTTCAGCCTTATCCTTATCCCTAAGTTATCCATAAAGATGTAATGAACTGTCCTACAGAAGCCCTCAGCTGGAGCCCGGTCATCACTCACTCCTGTTGTTATCACCAGTTTTCAGCTTGTTCTTCTGCTCAACTCGCCTAACTGAAATACTCAGCACCATTTCTTCTGCCTTAGCCAATGGCCCATCTCAAACACTATATGGCCTCTCTATTATAATGTTTTACTGGGACATTGCATTGTTTTATGTCATCCTCCTAGGTGTCATGTAATTTAGCCTCACTGAGATCATTATTGTTGGGACTTGCTATTCTCACCACACATCATGCTTTTCCCACCTGTTACAGTAATGAACTTGTACTCCTCTCCCAATGCCCAGCTCTTTGCCCCCTCTGGGAGACTTTCCATGGCTTTTCAAGGAGAAGACCTCCATTCTGGTACTTAGTACTAGACATACTCATGATAATTTCTACTTGTCTCCTGCACAGACATTTGTCCCTTGCTGTCACTTACTCCTTATATTTTTGTGTGCCACACAATTTTATCTTTAGCCAACTAATTATCCACTCCACACACTCTCCCTTGGTGGCATCCATCCACATTATAGCTAGGACCTTATTTGTCCATAATTCTAACTCCAGCCTGAGCTTCTTCCACCTGATAGATATCACCAATGTGTTTATCACATTTTTCAAGACTATACTACCCTTACAACTCTGACTATGCTTTATTTCAAACAAAGTTTTGGCCACATCATTACCTTGTTTGAAATACTCTTGAATTCTCTCATTGCCTGTAAAAAATAGTGATACATACTTATTGAGCCAAAACTGTGTGACAGGTATTAGGCTAAGTATGTGAATTATCACATTTGCTTCTCACTACAATTCTATAAAAATAAATTCTATCTAAATATACTTTTTACAGATACAACAGCCAGCACTTAGAGATTACACACTCATGGTCACTGAGTTAGTGAGTGGAGAGAGGATTTGAATTCAAATAACTGATGCCTGCTTCCCATGGTAGCTGTGCTTTACCATCTCCCTCTAAGGGCAATCCCTTTAATACACCACGCAATCTCCTTCCTGCTTCATCAGTATCATTTTGTCATCAGCACCAACTCAGGCTCCCATATCACCCTAATTCAAGCAGACATGCCGCATGGTAGTGTATGTTCTGTTTTTATGGCTATTGCTCCTATAAATCCTTTCAAGGCAGGAACTGTTTTATTTATTTTGGTGTCCATGATGTCAACATATTGCCTAAGAATAGGTGCTTATTTAGTATGCATAAATTAATGGAGAATGATGGCTCACATATTCATGTCTCCTATTATTCTGCGAGTTCTTTTCTATTACCCCAGTGCCTAAGTATGGCTGGCAATTGGCATGCGGAGGATACTAAATATGTAAAGATGTATGGGTAAAATAAAGAATGGTTTTCAGCTTTGTTTCTCCAAAATTACTGTCTATAAAAAGAAATCAGGCCATAAACCTAAGTCACAGGGCATAACTGCACAGCCAAGAAGCAAGTACAGAAAATGTAGGCAGCTTCTCACATGGTTAGGGGAAGCAATGAGGAAGTCAATACACTGAGTCATGAGAAAGTAATCATCCAAGTGAAAATATAAGAGTCTAACACACATGATAAAGAGCAGTAGTACCATGAATACCATTCACAAACAGTAAAACTATACCATGTATCCGGATTGTCTATCTAAAAAAGTCCAAGTAGAAATTTGGTTACATTCTAGCTAATGGAAGGTAGGAGACAAAAGCCACAGGACAGGTATACCCACTGATGAGAATATGGACTCTAATTTTAGAACAAAACCAGTTACTCAAAGCATTGGGGTAATGACCTGCTACTGCAGTTACTGTTGAGAATTGAGGCAGGGTTATAGCATTGAAGTAGAGCCTGGTCTCTTGATTCGGTAGGCATAGAACCAAGGAAAACCATGATTTTTCATCCAGCCATTGTCCCTAGGATTTTTTAAAGGCTCTTTCTTAGTATAATTTTAGGAATGGAATTGGAACTAGAAACTACTTTGCTTTACCCACAGTTCTTACTTTGTTATGATTCTTGAACAACAATCTTAGAAAACTGATTATGTGCCTTTATATTGAGCAACTCTGCCTTGGTGCTTAAAAATGCCTTAGCTTTAACTGGGTGGGGGACAAGGGTAGTAACTGAAAATTCAGAGTAAATCTGATTAAATAAATTTTCATATTATTCTATATTAGGTAGGGGATTTTTTGACAATAGCTCATTGGCCAGGAGTGAAGTTTCTCCAGTTTTTCTTGGTCTCTTCATCTAGACATCTTTTATTTCTGAAACAACATTTAATGTTGATATTACATGCCTTTCAATTAAACATGTTATAAGAGAGTTCTATTAATATCTTAGGCATATCTACCTCCTCTGAATATTCATATTTTACAAAGTCATCGGATTAAATTACATATGCCATTTCTTGCTTCATTTTTCTTGACAGGAAATGGTGCTGATGTGCCCCTTTCTCCTCCTCCTACGGATTAATAATATTCACCAGGGCCTACCCCAGTTCCCTTATTAAGAGAGCAAGAGTGCACAGCGGGGATACTAATACTATCAGCACATAGAGTTCACAATCCAATGTGTCCATACAAGCCAGAAGTAATAGCATAAACTCAGTAGCAGTGACTGGGGATCAAGAAATGGGGAAACTGAGACCTGTGGGTACAAATACCAGGCAAAAGAGAATTCATTCCAAGAGTTGGGTAGTACCAAAGGAATCACGGTAGAAAATAAATAAACTAATCCTTAAAGATCTTTGGGAACACCCAAACACTGGAATTAGAACTAGAGCTGAGTAAAAGAATTGTAACACAAGTGGCCCATAATATTATTCAGTATGAGACAGGCCTGTACTCAAGTGTGCAACTGGAATACCTAAGGAGATGGAGCTGAGCTGGTTCAGTGGTATGGATCAGAAGGTTAGTGTGTAAAGTTTCAGACTAGCAGTAGAAGAAGTATCATACAGTCTACACCCATCATGAAGCAAAAGAGGCAAAATGATGTTAGTCATGTCATGACTTGTATAAAATCTGGTCAATGCTAAAGCAGGGCACTCATTCCACTGTGTTATACTGCTTCATTCACCCAACCATGCATCCATCCATCTAACCATGCATCCATCCATCTAACCATGCATTCATCCAGTTACTCATTAAGCAGTCATACATTCAAGAATCTCTCATTAAGCAACTTCTAAATTTCAATTTCTTACTGGGTCTTAACCTCAGAATGTTACAGTCTAGTATTAAGTAATTACATGTAAAGAGATAAATCCTATAAATTGTGATAGAGTGATAATGATGTTACTATAGAGTTTAACTGGTTTATACTAGTTAAGCATAATTTTTAATATTCCACAAAACCACAAAAACAAAACAGCTGAACAAGCAAACAAACAAACAGAAATTAAAAGAGACAACAGACTACTAGTTACAATAAGTGCAGTGGAGTGGAAGGAGGGCAAACTGGTAGAGGGATTCCTTTGCTTAGAGATGGATGGAAACCAGACTTTAGGTGGGAGCATGATGTAGTACATACAGATATAAAATTATAATGTTGCATACCTAAAACATACTGTAAGCCAATGCTATTGCAATAAAAATAAAGTAGAATAATTAAAAAAATGATTGGATGAAAAATAAGTTCTTTTTTTTCTGTTTCTTTAACCTATTACATTAGATACATTGTAAGGACTCAGAATTTCTTGCCTTTTTGTTGAATTACAGGATACTTTTATTGGTCAAATTACCTTGAAGGCAAATGAAAGTAATATTTACTTTTTAAAAAATTATGTAACTTAAAATATGCTTAGAGATATGGAATAAATGTGAAAGTAGTAAAATATCAACTTAGTATCAGTAAATTTAAAAATAAGAAAAAATGCATGATCACAATAATAAAGTACAGTTACAAAATTTTATCATCACTGATTTGCTGGTTATTTAAATTTCTCTTTGGCAAAAAACTATACTTGGACAATTAAAGTAAAAAAGTTTGAAAAAAAATAAAAATAAATTTCTCTTCTCACAGTTTGCTTATGAAGAGAAGGAACTTTATTTAACAGAGAAAATTTATAGAATAAAACTTGTTAATCATCCTCAATGATTCATGAAAAGGTTGAAAATGAATTACAAGTTGAACATGACAGTTATATGACAAGAGTCATTTTTAAAATATTAGGCATCATCATGGGGCATTTTATGTTACAGTTCAGTAATATTTCTGTAGACATTAATTACTTTTCATAATTAATATTTTGGGTGAGAAAAGAGAAAATGTACATTTTCCACACCAAGAATTTGACATTCATGCATATAATAGGTGCATCTAAACTTGCAAATATTCTGGCTGGAGTGGTGCATTTATTTAGAAATATGGATGTTTACTACCAAATCGTTTTTATTATTGTAATCCTGCTTAGACATGAACATCGACTGAGCGTTCCTTGCAAACCAGAAATCTGCCAAGCACTTCACACATGTTAACTCCCTTAATCTTCACACTAGCCCAATGCAGCATTATTTATTATCCCATATAAAGATATAAAAGGCAAGGTACAAACACATTTAGAAACTCAGTCAGTGTTGAAGAGCAGACATTGGATTCAGACTCAAGTCTGCCTGACTTCAGAGCTATGAATCACCAGGCTCCAGGCTGCCCCAATGACAGCCTTTACCTACACACCGCATAACTCTGAGCCATCTCCGCTAACTTTTATGTAGATTTAGCATGATATAGAACCCCTAGCTCCCAGAGAGAGAGTTTGAGGAATTATTTTAACTTTAAAAATCTACAAAGCTCTGGGAGCTGAGAGGGGGGCTCTAGGAAAATACAAGGTGGTAGTCCTGTTTCTACTGGTTGTGAATATGTGCCCCGATTATTAAAGAGGAAGAGAAAAAAAAAATCAATCACTGTTCTCCATATCGCCTTGATAATAATACCAGCTCAGAGTTTTGAGGATTGAATTCATATTCTCTGTGTAAAAACTCTCATTTGACCTTTCACTGCAATGTGTAGGAGGTTGCTGCAAGAATTCTAATGTTCTCTAACTGGTTCTGTTGCATTGGCCCACATAAAACCCTGCTTCAAAGAGAAGGCATTTTCCCCTTCGAGTAGCAAGCAGCTGCTGCTGATTCAGAAAACCCTTTTGGTCCCCATTGTTTTCCTGTATCTCTACAAGAGATTGGGAAAGAAGAGCTCTTTTCAGAGCATTTCCTGATTTATTTGTTTTGTTTTGTTGATAGAAAAAACATAGTCTTTGAAGACTGAGTAGCCCTAATCTCAGACTTTATCTTACAGAAGTTTAAACTTTCAAGGTTTCACTAACCTCCGTATAAATTAGGAGAAATAATGAGTAGCCTACTAGTTTGTTATGAGTATAAAGATAGATTGTTTTCATAGAAACACATAGTACAATGCATAGTAAAATGTAGGTATGTTGTTTGGGCATTTGTGTGTGTCTTCATGGATGTGTATGCATCACTGTGTGTATATGAACTAGAAAATTATTTTAAAATAATGTCATTCTCCCATGAGTCTAACATGCAATTGTCATTTTCCAAAGAAAATTTGAGCACAGAAGAAGCCTTCTCATTTTCAGCTACCATCTCATAATGGAAGCACCGCCCTGCTAGAACTTCAAATGTCATTTACATAATGAGGATTTTCTGATGTCTTTATCTCATAATATTATTTTTAACTGTTAGACTATTTAGGAATTCCATAAATAGTCAAGAGAGTTTCATAGGTGTGTAATTAACATTAGTATTACTAATATTAATTTCCCTAAAGATGTGACTTCTTTTATTAAAAGATTGGTTTTTGCATGCTATAGCTTTCAGCATGACACTAGTTAGAGGAAACTTAATAAATATTTGTTGACTAAGTGAAATGAATGAAAGCAAGGCAGAGAATGCTTTTACCCCTACTTAAAAGATAACTTGGCCTCCCCTGGCAATGGTAAGACATATCATGTAAACTTTTAGAACAATCTTTTTTCCTTTCTTTAAAAATGTATCTTCTAAAGTCTAAGAAGGTTATTGAAAAATTATCTTGAAATAATGCAGGGTGGCAACTGCACATAGTTTTACTGTCAGAATACAAATTGGTGATTTGCAATGCTCTTCCTTTCTTAACATAATCGATCATTTCCCCTACAATTTATTGATAATCAAGAGCTGGTTTCCTAACTTGGATCAGACATGAACAAAGTCAGACCTCTGACTCATGGGCCAGGCAGGTGTGATGCCAGCTACTTCCTGGGATTGAAAAGGTACTTGTCCCACTTAGTACTGATTTCATTCAAGTTGTCCAGATCAGAAGATGAACACAGCCACATCAAATATGTGAAGTTGTCTCTGGGTGGATTCTTTGGGGACAGCTCAATGTCATTTCTAATCTGAAAGGAATGGCAAAATTACTGGAAAGATGGTAAAGTAATGCTTGCATTTTTGTTCATGAGGCAAGAGTTAAATATTTAAAGTTTGTTTGTATATAACTTCTTATTTTGGAGAGATTTGCTGATTGGTTGCATTAGAACAAGATTATTTTGAAACCACAAGCATTTCCATTAGAATCACTTTTCATCAGCACTCTACACCACCAAATTTAGCTTCCTCAGCATAAATTAATGTATAGTTCTCCTACCAGAAAAACACTTCAGAAAGTGTATAATGCAGTCCCAGGGGCATGCTAAGATAATCACATCAGTAGCGTCTACAATATTGCTTAATTATACTTGTCTGCCATGAAAAAAAGGGGGGGTATAATTTCTAGATTGCTTACTGACCAGCTACAGATGCTGCATTTTACAAGTTCATAAAGGTCAGGGATTGCCTTTCAGAGTTTTTAACAACCAATGGAAGAGCAAAACCTCCATAAACAAATGAGTGCTACTGGATCCAATTTAGATTAGTTCATCGAGATGCAAAGAATATCCATCTCTCATAGAGAATGTCCCAGCCCTCACCAGTAAACCAAGGCAGTATCTCTGAGTAACGGAAAAAGAAGGGACAGGAAAAGACATGTAAATTTACCTAGGGTCAGGGAAGTGGTTGGATCCATTAAGTTGTAGTCTGTGGCCTAGAGTTTATGCCCAGAAAACACCAATTAATAAATGCATAAATGTGATGAGGAAGAAATAAATACATTTGAAGCCTTTCCGATTTTTTGCCTGGTTATTTATTCTGTTAAATAAAAGAGAATTGGAAAGCCTCCATTATGTATGCTGGTGTCAAAACTCATATAACTGTACAACTCAAAGCATGAACCTGCATGTAAACTATGGACATCAGTCAATAACAGTATATTAATATTGGCCCATTGATTACATATTAACCCACCATAGTAATTCAAAATGTTAATTCTAAGGGAAGCTATGCACAAGAGTTGGGAAAAATGCATAAGAGCTCACTGTTTTTCCTGTCTAATTTTTCTATAAACCTAAAACTGCTCTCAAAACAACCTGTTATTTAGAAAAATGTCAGCTAAATCACATTTGAATAGTTATATCTTTGTTGAACTTAGAGAAAAGTGATGTATGGTATGAGACTAATCTAACCCATGTTATGTAATGCACATGGCTGAGCTCCATATGCCAAATGACAGTTGGGAGTCCCTTTGTATAAAAAGAAATTGAGACTTTTAGTTCCCCTGCCACTTCCCATAAGACAAAGAGCAATCCTCAGCAACCCTCAAGAAATGCAAGACTAATGACAGACCATACTTACAATCACGACATCCGCTGGAAATTGAAGGGTAAAATTTCCATACATGAAAGAAAGATTTTGAAATGTGTCTACTATGTGGGTATATAAAATATGATTAAAAATGGGTTCTTCCTCCAGACTGATTATTCTGTCCCACTTATAGAGGTAGCAATTACTATCCCATCAATTCATCCCACAGTTATGTATAGCTGTAATGAATATAGGCATGTTGCATTCATCTAAATTGAATACATTTAAATGAATTCATCCATTGTGTATTAGACAGGAACTACATTCATTTAGCTATTACTCCTGCTGTAGCTATTTATTATAAAAGTACAGTTAATAGTGTCTGACATTTCATTTTCTAATATAAGAAAATTCAATGAAAGATGTCAAGTAACTAAGATTTCTAGAAAGTTTCTAGTAACATGTACTCAATTACAAACCATTTTTTTTCTTTAATGCAACATTTGTAACAGTTTCCTGGGAGAAATAGACATGAAGAGATGCTGACCTAAACATTGATTCACCTTGGCTTGGTAATTGACTGTAAATATTTTACTTTTATAGATTCTTGTGATTGTCTGCTAAATTCTCATTCTTAAGCCTCCTCAGATTGTTCTGGTATTAATCTGCATAGTTCTAAAGAACCGTGTTTATATTGTACATGCACTAAAACAGGCTTGGAGGCTTCTCAAGTGATGTCCTAAAACAGCATAAATTTAATGGCTTTGCTTTTAAAAAAGGACAAGCAAAGCAGATAGATGCCAGAACTCTGGCAGAATTCATTCATTGCTCCTGAGTGTCTGCTATCATGTCTGATAAAAAGTCTGCTACATTTGGTTTACTTGTTCTATAACCAGAGATGTTTAAAAAGTGATAGTGCTCACAAAGACACTTTATTATTTCAAACTGGCTGCTCCAGGCATCTATCTGTTAAAATTCTAACAGGTAATTTCCTTTCAAACTAAGAGAAAACCAGCAACTGTGGAAAAGGTATGCTATACGAAAGTCTATATATCAAACCTTGAAATATTAACCTCAAGCTGGGAAATTGTGTCAGAATAAGCCAAATCTATTAAAGTGGTAGTTTACTTTGTGAGAAAGGGATTTGCATGGGCGAAATAAAACGTAAACTAGAGTCTGTTCATTTCAAAATAATGAAATGTTGAGCACGGGCCTGCAAACCAGACCATCGCGGTTCGATTCCCAGTCAGGGCACATGCCTGGGTTGCAGGCTGGTCCCCCGCAGGCCAGTTCCCAGCAGGGGACACATGAAAGGCAACCATACATTGATGTTTCTCTCCCTCTCTCCTTCCCTTCCCCTCTAAAGATAAATAAATAAAATCTTTCAAAAAAAATAAAATATACCTTCTTTTTTAAAAAAATAATGAAATGATGTAAAAAAAAGCTTAGCTTTGTTGTCATATAATTTTCAAGAATTACTTGTTACATATTTGTCTGTTAATTATTATTCTCATAGAACTTTGCAAAACTCCTGTAAATTCAGAAATCATCAAAAAGAAAGTGTGTACATTAATTTTATGGATACCTGCTTGACTTTCAAAACAAATTAAAACTTTTGTCAGTTGAAGTCAGAAAACCGGATTAGCTGGAAATTGAGGCCAAAGTAAAAACAGGTCACAATCACAGTAATAAGAGCATGGAGCACCCACACGGTGGGCAACAGTTGACAATGGAAACGCATTCTCCCGGCTGTGTGAGCAGTGGCAGAATCTGTACATATTGTTACACTAGAACCAACTCAAGCCATGTAGCTGTGCTCTAATTTATTGTATGTGTTTCTGTGAATATGTCTCTGTGTGTGAAAAGCCAGGCAGAAAAGAGAGCCAGCTACATAGAATAGAAGTTGTTGGTCCATTATAAAAGATGCGCAGTAGAAAAGTTAGAGTCATTATACAGGAGTGTAACTGGAAGGGACCCCAGAAATTCTTTGCCAGATTAAAAAGTTCTAATATAGTTGTTGGTTTACCCAGGCTGATGAAGGGTGATAAGCAGCAAATACAGTTTATCACATGGCATTTACAAAACTAAGTTTTTAATAGTTTAGTATAAATATTAATATCTTAATTTTCAACATTATGAACCTATAAAATATGCAAGTGAGCCATTAATTTAAATATATAACTCAGTGTTGATTAGCAATGCTGTTTAGCAGCCACTGTCATGTGGCTGTAAAGCAAAAGAAATTACCTTTCATAACACAAAATTTTCACCTGAGTGCTGCTAATGCTTCATAAATACTGATAGAGTGCAAAAACTAGCCCACCAAATTATTGAATTTGCTTTCAACTAAATGCTGAATAGGTCATTAGCTGTTATAGTTATACCCACAGGGTATGAATGAACAATCTCATAAACTGACAACTTGTTATCACTTCAGTAATATTTTAAGCTCTTTGCAATGAATCATGTACTCTAAGAAAATTTATTTGGCTAACACTCAGTAATATTCACATAATGACCTTAAGCACTATCCACCACCCCCACAAAATAAAGGTATAATATATACCAGGCAAAAAACAGATGCATGGAAAAACTGAAAAAAACTTGCCTGAGGACATTATATAGAAAACAGAATAAAAATGTTGTAGCCAAGTTGCAGAGAAAAGCACCTAATTTGGATATTTTAAAAGTTCACTGACCAAGCCTCTTCTCCATATTAAGTCCTATCTTACTCATGAAAGGTAAATGTGTGATTAAAACTTTATTTGGCAACAAAATCATCCTTGACACTTATGCACAATTATGAAAATCACTTTAATTTTGTAGAATGACATAAAGAAGAAATAACTAAATACTGAGAGAAAACATTGATACTCTTATGTTTGGGATAATATTTGCCCATGTCTTTTGCCAACAATGGGGAAATATTAAAAAATCTTACTAGGATAAAATAAATTAGAAAGATTCAACATTAAAATTTTAACACTGTAATATTTTGTGTATATAGTGTAATTAGTTATGACATATTTATATCCATAAAATCATCACTGCAATGGAGATAGTTTTACACCTTTATCACTGCCGAATGTTTCCCAGTGCCCACTTACACTTCCTCTTTTCTACCCCTCCACCCCACCTCCTCTCCCCTGGTTCAGAGGACCGTTGGGAAGAACCCAGATGCTCTCAGTGAGAGATGGATAGACAGCTGTGACATAGTCACGCACTGGAACATGACCCAGCATTGAAAATGAACAAGTGGTTTACACAACAGGGATTAAACTGAAAACAATTACTCAGAGTGGAAAGTCAGAGAAATGAGTACACGCTGATTGATTCCACTTATATAAAATCTTAAGAAAAACAAACTATTCTACAGTGACAAAAAGTAAAACAATATAATTAGCTTTTTTGATGAGATGTATAAGCTGTTTAATTCAGAATTCGGCTTCCTACCCTTCAGTTCCTAGTGCCCAAACACATCAATATAAAACAACAAAAGGTCCTCAAGTGGCCTGACTGAAGGAAGTTTGAAACTGTCTTCAGAGCCAGTACGATGTCCGCATGAAATTATCTATACGTCAAGAAGAGGATAAAAAAAAAGCACATACATATTACGTATATAAACGTTTTAGTCAAACCACCAGCTTTCCATTTGTTAGTGGAATTTTTTTTTTCGAATTTGTCTTCTACCAAAAAAGCTTATCTACAAAATAGCTCTTACCTTTTTTTTCCCTTTCTTCCTCCCTTGGCTATCTGATTACACTCATATTTTGCATGTAAGTTTTCTCATGTTATCTCCTTTTTGAAACTTATGCATAAAGATAAAGGGGATAGATATGTTTTTGAAATTCTTACTTACAAGGGACCAGGAATCTTAAGTCTAAATTTAATATACTTATTACTTGGTTACTCATTGGAATTCATATTTAGGTCTTAAGAACACACATAGGGTCTTGATTTTTCCCCCTTCTTATTATAATAGACAATTTATGCATAGGTTGGTTTTCCCCCTAAATTTATTTTAGTTAAAGGCAAATACAAGAAAGTGGCAATTTTTCTACATTTTAATTTTGAGTTTTGAGGAAACATGACCTTATTTCTATCTGAATAAATTGTTCTTCAATTGATTAGTAAAATGAATGCTTAGATGCTACTAAACTTCTTTAAAATATGACATCTTATTGGTGTGTTTCCGCATACAGATCTGGTCATTAAAGACTAATGAATAGAACACTGACCTTAGACTATCCAAGTTTTCACGAAAATATTAACTAAATGGATAACAGAAGAATTGAGGAACAACAAACTTTACAAAGTCATGTTTAATTATAATGCTAGCTTAATCAACGAATGAGTTAATTTAAGAAACATTGGTTAGTCCTGGCCAGTGTGACTCAGTTTGTGGAACATTTTCCCATTACCCAAAAGGTCATGGGTTCAATCCCCATGAAGGCAAAATGTCTAGGTTGTGAGTTTGGTTTCCAGTCGGGTCACCTATGAGATGCAGCTGATCAATGTTTCCCTCTCTTCCTCTCCCTCTCTTCTCCTCTCCGTAAAATCAATAAGTATGTCCTTGGGTGAGAGTTAAAAAAAAAGAACATAGGTTAAATGGGAATATTTTCGGAGAATGCTATCACATATACACCTATACATACATAAGTCATTTTAAAACTTTGTCTTGCTGAAGAGACAAAATAATTAGTGTAGGTCTAGATGGACTCTTTATTTAGAGTCCATAAAAATTGTATTCTTGTCATTTTGTTACTAATAGCGCATAATGTTCAAAATCATTCAGAACTACCTTCTAAGTTTGCAGTCACCCTTAGTGAGTGTTTATAGGTGCAATAGTATTAATAGCATTGTAAGAATACATTTTTTTATTTTAATGGAAACATTATAGAATAAATTAAATCATAATGTACTTTGTGAAAAAATACTATAAATTAGTATATGTTTTATACTAAATGAGAAATAAAGTGACCTTGAGATTATTTGCCTTGATGTTGAAAGAAATGTCTTCATATAAATATAATAAAAGTGAACACATGCCATTGTAGAATGAGTAAACATTATTTGTTGTTAATCTCTGAAGTAGATTCCTCTATGTCATAAATTGATAAACTTTCAAATCATAACTTTATATAGAGTATTAACAATTTGACATAAAAACATCTGAAGCTTTTTTTTCCAATAGCAAAAAAAGTACTTCAAAATGTTAGTCCAAAGGCAAAAATCCAAAAGATACAGGATCAAAAGCCCGGGTGGGGAAGCAAGCTCAGTTCACCGTCTGTAGGAGAAAGCAGAGCCTGTTTACAGAAAGGAAAATGTATGTGTAATGCAAAGACCATTATTTCTAACAAGCAACTTATCTGGAATATGGCACCATGGAGAGTTTGGAAATAAAAGAGTCAGCAATAAGGGCATTAGTGTCCTTACAGGAGCATGATTAAGTGCATGACTGAGGCTTCTGCTTGTTTCTGCATTGATTTTTTCCCCCTTTTAGTTTGCAGCACAAAGACAGTTCCCAAAGGAAGAAAAATTTGTCATCCACATTGTACATCACTCAGTCTGGTACAGCTAACTACGTCTGTTCCCTGTGGGAAGAAATCCTTTTTATTGGGCTTTGTGGGCCCATTCTTTATTTACTTATAGTGTTTGAGTGTCAGCTAGTGGAGACTTGGCGCCCCCTTCCCTATCGGAGCCAGTATTTTTTAGTGCGGTCCTCAACGACTCTCCTCAATTCTCCATTCCAGCCCAGCCAGTTCCACTCTAAGCAGCCCAGCATCTGCCTTTTATGGTCACAGTATATCACACTCAAATATAATGCATGTTTTTGTATTTGCTATTAAAATCTGTACACACAGTCCTGGCTGGTGTGGCTCAGCGGATTGAGTGCCAGCCTGTGAACCAAAGGGTCACTGTTTAGACCCCAGTCAGAGCACATGCCTGGGTTGCAGGTCAGGTTACCAGTGGGGGCCACGTGAGAGGCAACCACACATTGATGTTTCTCTCTCTCTCTTTCTCCCCCTTCCCTTCTCTCTAAAAATGAATAAAGTCTTTTTAAAAAAATTGTACAAACAGAATGAATCAAAACAAAACCAAGAAAATATAAACAAAGTGACAAAATAAATAGCAATATTAGCCTGGTACTATGTCAAGTGTACCAGGCTTTACTGATCATGGATTTGCTTTCATGGAAGCAAAATGGCTCTGTGAGTTCCTTTTGACACACTCTCCTGTTACACAAATGAAGACACAGATACAGATGGAATTTCTGATTGCTCCACACTCATGAGGAATAGAGCTTGGATTTAAACTCAGTTGGCCTTGCCTGATCCAGAGATATAGTCACGTGTGTGTGTGTGTGTGTGTGTGTGTGTGTATGTGGTACCTGAAACAATGGTGTTCAGTGCCTTTCATATTGGAACTTATTTAACCATTACAATCATTCTGTGAGAGTGACATGATCATTCCATTTTACTGGACCTGGTGCACTGAAGGGTGTGTAGTTTGCAAGCTGCTGAGCTAGGATTCACTCTTAGACACTTCCATGTGCCTCTTTAATGTTCTTACTCTTTATTACCTGTAAAGCGCTCCCTTGTTTTCCTCATATTCTATTCCTATTGGCTAACTACATATTGTTTTATTTCAGGGACAATACCTTTTGAGTTTTATGCAACTCCAGTAGCACCTAACACAGCAATAGCAATGCAGTAAGAACATAAATATTTATTTTTAATCCTTGAAATCCTGTCCTAGTCTATAAAATCTCTAGTTGAAATGTTAAATTTACTATGAAACATGTGGACTCCTGAAAAATATCCCCTGACAAATAGTTTCCCATTGAGACACATTGATCTGTCGTGACAGGTCCCAGAGAATGTCAAGGTCAAGATGATTCATATGAAATGTAAACACTGTTTGACCTACCTATACTTTCAAGTTCCCACAAATAAATTTCAAATCATGGGACCAACCTCAAAGGGATATATCCCTCATCCCATCACAAATAATCTACAGCTAAAAATTTAGCAAGGACAGTGAAAAATATTTTTCTATACACTTCAATATATTATTTTCAAATTCTACTTTCTAGTGCCACAAGCCAAATTTTCTGTCTCCTCATTAGCCTTCTGTTCCACTCCTGCACAAGGGAAATATAGATTTTTCTATTTACCTAGGTGTCTCTTTTCTCTTTATATTTTCCTACCTGTATCTATATTCCCCATCTAAGTTTTATTTCCCCCTATTTCCTTTCCCTTGCCATTTCTCTCTCCATGGATGTCCAAGGTGAAGCCACTGTGATGCTGGATATGTGGTAAATGAAGAGGGATGCTCCTAGCTAAGCTGTTGCTGCCAGTCCTAGGGAACACCTAGTGGTATTTTAGAATTTTAAGGGCATTGTCTCTTATCAATGAAGGTTCTCTTTTCTTTTCATACTACAGAAGATATTTTTTCCCTACTAAATAAGGTGCAACTTCCCCTTTGCCATCACTACAGCTCGTATAAAATGGAAATTTACTGATAAGCCACCACTAATGAGGATCCATATTCCAACTGAGAGTTATAACAGAGGGTTGAAGCAGACAACAGCCATTCAGAGTTCTCTATGACATAATAGATTGAGATAAAATCTTTTAAAAATATATCTTATTGATTATGCTATTACAGTTGCCGCATTTCCCCGCTTATCCCCCTCCACCCTGCACATCCTCTCCCATGCATATTCCCTCCACTTTAGTTCATGTCCATGGGTCATACATATAAATTCTTTGGCTTCTACATTTCCTATACTATTCTTAACCTCCCCCTGTCTATTTTCTAACTACCATTTATGCTACTTTTTCTCTGCACCTTCTCCCCCCTTCTCCTCCTCCCACTCCCCTGTTGCTAATCCTCCATGTGATCTTCATTTCTATGGTTCTGCTCCTGATCTAGCTGTCCTCTTAGTTTGCTTTTGTTTTAGGTGTGGTTCTTAATAACTGTGAGTTTGCTGTCCTTTCACTGTTCATCTTTTTTATCTTTTTCTTAGGTAAGTCCCTTTAACATTTCCTATAATAAGGACTTAGTGATGATGAACTCCTTTAACTTGACCTTAGCTGAGAAACACTTTATCTGTCCTTCCATTCTAAATGATGGCTTTGCTGGATAGAGCAATCTTAGATGTAGGTCCTTGCCTTTCATAACTTGGAATACTTCTTTCCAGCCCCTTCTTGCCTATAAGGTCCCTTTTGAGAAATCAGCTGACAGTCTAATGGGAACTCCTTTGTAAGTAACTGTCTTATTTTCTCTTGCTGCTTCTAAGATTCTCTCCTTATCTTTAATCTTGTGTAATGTAATTATGATGTGCCTTGCTGTGTTCTTCCTTGGGCCCAACTTCTTCGGGACTCTCTGAGCTTCCTGGACTTCCTAGAAGTCCATTTCCTTTGCCAGATTGAAGAAGTTCTCCTTCATTATTCATTCAAATAAGTTTTCAAATTCTTGGTTTTCCTCTTCTCCTGGCACTCCTATAATTCAGATGTTGGAACATTTAAAGATGTCCTGGAGGTTCCTAAGCCTCTCCTCATTTTTTTGAATTCTTGTTTCTTCATTCTTTTCTGTTTGGTTGTTTCTTTCTTCCTTCTGGTACACTCCATTGATTTAAGTCCCAGTTCCCTTCCCATCACTATTGGTTCCCTGTACATTTTTCTTTATTTCACTTAGCATTGCCTTCAGTTTTTCATCTAATTTGCAACCAAATTCAACCAGTTCTGTGAGCATCCTGATTACCAGTGTTTTGAACTGTGTATCTGATAGGTTAGCTATCTTCTTTGTTGTTTAGTTGTATTTTTTCTGGAGCTTTGATCTGTTCTTTCATTTGGGCCATTTTATTTATTTATTTATTTATTTATTTATTTATTTATTTATTTATGTCTTGGGGAGCCTACTACATATAAGGGGCAGGGCCTTAGGTGTTCACCAGGGTGGGGCAATCTGAAGGCAAAATTTTTATAGGAATCAACTTTAAAAATTATTCAACTGTGGCCCTGACTGTTGTGGCTCAGTTTATTAGGCATCATCCCACTGAGCAAAGTGTCACCTCTTCAATCTTGGCCAGAGCACATGCCTGGGTTGCAGGTTCAGTGCCAGGTCAGGCCACATGTGAGAGACAACTGAAGACTGTTTCTTACATGGATGTTTCTCTTCCTCTCTTTCTTCCTCCCTTGCCCTCTCTCTAAAAGTAAATAAATAAAATATTCTTAAAAATCATTCAGTTGTGCTTTGGCTATTCAAAGACAACTCAGACTTTGTGTAAAGACACTGACAGAAGAAGCAGAAATTCCAGGAGAAATGTTCTGGGGATGAAATCACACAGAATGTGCAGAGGAATGACAGGATCAGGACCATAATTCCTACCTTAGCTACTGGTCAGAAATAATACCAGCTGTAATAGAAGGGAAACAGGGGATAGGAGTCACATCCTCTGTGAAGTTTGTATGGCTTCTCTCACATACAGTATAAACTGTATTATTCTAATTACTCAATGTAGGTTCATTCATTACCAGCAATACTTTATTGTCACCCTCTTAAACTCAAGAATTAAAGACCCCTTCAAGTGTCATTATTTTGTTATAATTAAGAGTCAAATCCAAGACTACTGATTTAGACTCACTATAAAGTTCTCTCAAGAGGGTTTTTCTGTGTAGGTGTCTTCTTAGGCACATTACAGAGCAGAGCGGCTGTTTCCTTGCCTGGAACTCACATGATCAGATATCCTTCTCTGTAGTCACTTGCAAGTTATGAATTAATTTTATTCTTGCAGGTGGTTTCAGGGTCTTTTAAAAATAGGAATTGTGTGTTATATTATCTCATATAGTATACTAACATAGTAACTAATCCAAACCTTTATAACACAACTAAATTCCTGCCCTACACCAAACTCCTTCAGGGGCAGCATAAGAAAGTTTGTTTGTTTGTTTTAAGATCTTAAGTAAGGATTCTTTTTTATCTTTTGCTTTTTCCCCTTTTCATCTCAGATATCCCTCCAATATCAGAAAAGATGGTACCTTGCTTATTTTAAAGCTCGTCTTTTATACTGGCTAAATTCAGTGTTCAACTCATCATAATTAGCCATAACAATCTATGAACTTGCAAAACTCTTCATGTTTTTTTTTTAAGATTAGGGGACTAAAAGGAAGTAGATGTTCTCTATTAAGAGTGATTTTGATCCACTCATTTACTGATGGACGCTTAGGCTGTTTCTAGCCCTTGACTATTGTAAATAGTACTGCTATGAATATTGTGGTACATTCACATAATGGAATACTATACTCTTATTCTTCAAGTCAGCATGGATGGAACTGGAGAGCATTACGCTAAGTGAAATAAGCCAGGCAGTGAAAGACAAAGACCATATGATCTCACCCATAAGTGGAACCTAATTAGAAAAACAAATAAAGGAGCAAAATAGAACCAGAAACATGGAAACAAAGAACAAACTGGCAGTGACCAGAGGGGCGGGGGGAGGTGGATAACAGGGGAGAGAAGGGTAAATGTCAAGTCAAGGAACATGCATGGAGGACCCATGGGCATGGACAACAGGGTGAGGACTGACTGTGGGTGGGGCAGGGGAGAGTAATGGGAAAAAGTGTGGGACAACTGTAATTGAACAACAATTAAAAAAATGAACATTTATATATCTTATATAAAATTTTAAATTTTATTCCACTGTAATGCTTGAAAACTGGTTCCAATTAGGGGTTTTTTTTCCTGGTTAATTCTGGATTTAGCAAATGTCTTACCTAAATTGGACATATAATTAGAAACATCATTTGCATGAAGAAGATACAGTAATTACTGTGTGAGTCCTATATTGGGGTAAGAAACCAGGGAGACCTCAGGTCTATACCTATAACTTTACTACCAGCTGGATGTGTATGATTCCCTCATTCCATTTGGTCATCTTTAAATGAATGGTTTCATCAAATAGACAAATCTCTAAGACTGGGCACTTAAGTTTTTTGAGACAAGCTCCTTAAATATGAAGTGTATGTTTATGGATAAAAAGTGTTTGTAATAGAATATTTCTGACAAAAATGTGTGAGAAAAGAGTTTGGGAGAGAGAAGACGATTTATTCACTCTTGCTAGTTTCTACGATGACAAAAACTGGTTTCTGCAGTCCTTTGTCACTTGTAGACAAAGCCCAGAGGATAAGAAGACATTATGCTAAATGTTACCTGCCACTCGTTCCTAAGATTTAATAACATCAAAATCTTCTAATTATGTTGAATGTAATTATTTTTGCCAAAATAAAAGACATCTGATTATACAATTATAGTTTAAATGTGTGACACCCACTTATTTGGCCGTTTTTTCTTTGTTTTTATTCGTTGTTTGTGTATTCGGAGTTCCTTTAGTTTCTGCTCAGTCAAGATAAATGACCCTTAAGAAATTAATGCATTGTTTTCACTGCTACTCATCCACATTTGCAACCCACTAGCAAGAAAGAATATGCTGGATCAAAATTTGCAAGGTGCAAAATGTCCCCTTTCAATTAAATAAGCTTCTATGTCAGGAAACAAAAGGAAAAGATTTGGAAGTTGAGAGGGTGCATCCAACCACTAAGAGCTAAAGTTAATTCCCTGCCAGTGGTGGTGAATGCAGTGACTGGAAGAGATGTGCCTTTGTGTTTCAAATGTCGAGCCCTGCACAGAAACATACCAAGTCTCTAGTTAAGGATTAAGCAAATCTCTGAAAACATTAAAAAGACTCTAACATTTGCACCTTTGCAAATAAAATAGTGAGAGTAACTTTAAAATTACACCAAGACAGTCATCAAGTTTGGCAGAATCTATCAGATCTTGCTGAAAAGATTTCCATTAGAAGGCCAGAAGCTGGAGAAGTTGGTTTGTTCATTGAGGTACTTGGAAGGATTACTTCCTTGCAGACTATATTGTAAATGGCCTTTATTATTTCCAAACGGAGTGGAAGAAAAGTGATTTTCTCAGTTGCCAAAAGACGTATTTATAAATGCAACACAGCTACTAAGCCAAATCACTCAATGCTCATGTAGGTGAACAAATATATTATTTTCTTTTTTATAAACATCTTTTTACATTAAAAATTACTATGGGGGAAGTTATTTATTACAAAATTAGATGGCTAGCATAGGGTTTAATGAGAACTACAAAGTCTGTCCAGAAAAAAGTCCAGACATTGTTAATATGACAAGAGCTGTTTGCGAGACATTGATGGCCCAGTAGCCAAGGAAAGTGGACTGGAGCATGCTTGGGTGAACAATGACAACTTCACTGTACTAGTCAGTGGGGGCAGTAGGTGCTGCTGAGTGAGCATGTGTATTGCATGGCTGTTGCATTCAAAACGACTGAGCAAGCAGAGCAACAAATCTGCATTGAATTTTGCAGTAGGCTTGAACATTCCTCGATGGAAACTATTCCAATGATTCAGAAGGCTGCAGCAAAGGGCAATTGGTGATTGGCAGCTTCATCATGACAACACACCTAATCACAGAGCTTTTGGTGAAACATATCACCCAGATGATCCCACTGCCCTATAGCCCAGATTTGGTGTCCTGCAACTTCTGGCTTCTCCCAAAACTAAAGTTACCTTCGAAGGGGAAGAGATTTCACACCATCAATGAGATTCAGGGAAATATGATGGGGCAGCTGATGGCAATTAGGAGAACTGTCCAGGTCCCAAGGTACCTTCTTTGAAGGGAAATGAGGCATCATTCTATGTACACTGTATCTTGTATCTTCTTCAATAAATGTCTCCAATTTCCATAGCATATGGCTGGATACTTTTTGGACAGACCTCGTATTTCTCAGATATGAACAAAGTTATTTGCTCCTTTGTGAACACACACAAAAAGCTGGGTGGGGGTATAACCTTTAAACAGTATACGAATAGAGGAAACAATGAAGTCCAAAAATGTTTATATTTGCCATTTGGTTTTATACATTTGGATATATGACAGAAATAGCTTTTTCTTTCTGTTTTAATTCTTTGACCCTAATTTTGGGTGTAGTTCTTAGAAAATAGTACCATACAAATTTTACTATTCCAACAAGCAAATAATTTTTTACACGAGTAATAAATTGTTGTTATTTAGAGTGAGAAATCTTATGTACCTAAACACTAATTTTAGGTGAAATAAACTAGTTTTTAAAAGTTTATGTTTTTAAAGGAATTAGCACTTGAACTGTACTGTATCTAATAATATTTCTAGATTATTCCCATATTGTGACAGAGGTAATTTGTTTTATAAATACTTTATCTTATTTACATATGTAAAATGTGTTTTTATGATTTACTTATGAAATTATTTTATTAATATTCAAATAGGCAATATTTGCATATTCCTATGAATTGTTAAATTTTCACATTTTCTTCTCAATAGTTTACTTGGCATTGTACAAGTACAAAGCTCAAACAGTTTAACACATCAATCAATATATGTATCTAGACACAACAAATTGTAATCTAATGACCGAATTGTGACATCAGAAATACTGCATGTCTTCCATATTTTTTAATGTAGTAAGGCTTTTAAAGCATTAACTTTAATCAAAGTCATAAATCAAACTTTTGCTCAGATTTTTCTGGGATATCAAATAACCTGTTTGCTTGTCACTTAGACAACCAATTTTAGGTTTGGAAAATATGTTAATTACAATATGAATATTAAATAAGCATTTAAGTTAATGCATAATTTGTAGGTTGTCTCAAACATAATTCTCTAGAGCAACTTGACTCCTAGTCTCTATACATGGTTACAGGTGGATAGAACAGCGTGCATAGAAAAGAAAAACAGAGTCATAAAATAGAAAACTCAAGGATAAAATCCATATTTTATAGTAAAGGCAAAGAGTTAGGAGTTTTCTTTAAATACCAGAAAGAACAAGCACCAAAGAAGCATTATTTATAAATATTGAAATCATCAAACAACATAAACACAAAACTCAAGAAGAACTTAACAAGAGAAATAAATGACAATTTAAAGTTAATATTTGTTATGTTAGATACCTTATAAAGACTATATTTTATTATGGACCATTTATTCTTCTCTACAAGGGAAGAAGAGATGAAAGGCAAGCCATTAGCCCTTTTTCAAACTGTTACTTCATCCATGAAATGAATCCAGGAACTGGATTTAATAAGCTTCCATACCTATTAGGCCTGCAGTTTTCACTGTTATTTATCAGAGGAAGATTCAGCACTTTATTTATTTATTTATCTATTTATTTCAGCTTTATGGAGACCTTTACTATTAGTGTAGAAGCTTTAAGGAGATTCCCTTTTGAAAAAAATGATCTAAAAAATCAGACTCTATATTTTTTCTATTGTTTTGAAACTATTGTGCTGCCATAGTTTGCACACTATTCAAAATTAGTCAACCATCTCATAGGGCTATGAAATTGAATAAGAATACTAGCACCATTTCAAGACTAGGCAAAAGCATTATATGTTTTTTTGTTTTTGTTATTGTTTTTTGGCTTAAAACAACAATGTATTATTTCTTATGATATCAGTCAGACATATGAACGGGATTCATCTACTTGGTTCTTTTTTTTTAATCATTTTTGTTGTTTGAGAAGTTGGCTCCATTTTCCCACCACCACTTTCAGTACAATTTAAAGCAGACTAAGGGGGCACTACTTTAAAGTGTGTGTGTGTGTGTGTGTGTGTGTGTGTGTGTGTGTGTGTGTGTGTGAGTTAGAGTCCTGTAGCCCATAGGCTTATCCAGACTACTTAATGCTCAGCTAAGCCATCTCTCAGGGCCCTTCTTCTCACAGACTTAAAGATTCCATTATCCTATTCTGATCTCATTCTGAACTGCCTTCCATACATCAAACCTTAGACCAGACCAGCCTTTGCATGATGGAGAGCCATGGAGCTGTTGGCTTGTTTGCTGAATGTGCTGGATTCCACAGTGGCAGCAGCTCATAAAAAGGCTAACTGTATAAAAGATTTAAATTAAAGGCCCACAAAAAGATTTGTCTGTGCCTGTCATTCCTGCTGGCTTCTGAATGACTCTTGTCTCCCAATAAGATCCTGAATTTGAAAGCTGCATATTCAAATGCCAGAAGGATTTAGACATAAATGTGCAGATGGCTGTATAAATAAAATAACTGTCATTGACTTCTTATTTTTCTTCATAAAACCAGTGCTGTGATTCTGGCTAATCTTGTCACAGCCATTTTACCATTAAGGAAGGCATTATTTGAAAATTAAAAGCATTCTTGTTTTGTTTTTCATTCGCATCTGAGATTTGCTCTAGCTGAGCTTGCAGATGTACTTAGAAATGCAGTATTTGGAGTTTAAAAAAAGGGTAAGCAGGAGGAAAACCTGCTACATCATTACTTCTTTAGATAAAAAGGAAATATTTTTAAAAAGAAGATGAATTTGTAGTTTTTTTCCTAACAGCATTTGTTCTGAGTTTCTTCCTGCATAAATAAGCAGACTACACTAGACTGTTCCTTTGGAGCTCTCAGGGGTGTTTGGTATGCTCCAGTATCTCTTGCATAAGATTTTCCAATGAATAATGTCATTTGGGTCACCTGCCTAATAAAATACAAATGTTTAATTCCTTCATGGTCTGGCTCCAGAATACTTCCTAGTCCAATTGCTCATGGGGCTCCTATATATGTCTTATGTCTCAGTCAAGGTTTGTGACTCATTACTTTTAGCAATGCCTGTTATTTTCCCTCCTCTCTCTCTTATTCTGAAATGCCATTCTCATAGCTGCTCATGTTTATATTTCAGCTAGCATTCAAGAATGGCCCAACTCATTGGCTATATCTATTTTTTGAATCCTTCTTTGGTCATGCTCACCACACCTTTGGCCATGAGCCCCATTTTTCTCTATTATTTTCATATGACCTATATGAATTTCCTCCTTGCAGCTATAAACCTGGTCTTTACTGTCTGTCTCTTAAAAACACAGATTATGGATTGTGCATTCATTTTTATATTTTGCTAGTATTTAACATGTTTCCTGGTACGGAGTATACATTTCTCGTTTATTTGTTCAAAGTATATATTTTAAGCAAATAAATGAGAATATCTTCCATTATCATGTGGACATAGAAATTCAAAATGCAATCATGAGCAAAATCAGATAATTGGTAGTTCAAATTAGAGGACATGAATCAACAGTAAACATATTTAGTTCAACTCTGATAATTTTCACCAAATAAACCTTTCATCACACAATGCTCATTACTACTCACCACGATAAAAACAGGCAAAGAATGAGTTGAGCTGTCTTGTTTAGTTCTCGGGAGATGGGGTCAAACTTGATTCTTTATAAAATAATTAAGAAAACTGTTTTAAGGGGAAAAAAGGGGAGGGATTTGGAGGAACAAGTGTGAAGGACAGAAGGACAAGAACTAAGGAGGATGAAAATGGGAGGGAGGGAGGGAGGGATCATGGGGCGGGGTGGGCTGGGATGGGAGAAATAGAAAACTGTACTTGAAAAATAACTAAATAAAATTTTTTAAAAAGCAAAAAAAAGAAAACTGAATTTAATATTCCCTCTTTTATATCATTTAAAAAATTATGTTTTTAAATGAAAAAATAAAACCAGCATATATCCTCAGAGTGTTGATTAATAATAAAAAGAAGTAAGCATGGGTTTTTACCTAACACATGCTTACTGTGGAGAATAGTTACAATTATACTAGTCTTCTCTTAAAATGTCTTGGCATCCATTGCACTTAATTTTTCTATTGCTGCATGTAATTCTTATGAATATTGTAGTATTCCGCATTTGCTGAATTTGGATTGTCAATAAGGTCATGCTCAAATTAGCTTAAACTTACTTTGGAGAGTATGTTTAACAATACCTCTAAGTGTTTCTTTCACATGCTATCTTAATTTTTGACTCCTGAACACTATCCACAGTACTATGCTTCTTAAAAATATAACAAATAAAAGCAAGTGATTTAGTACCTATCATCAGGTAGCACTCCACTCTAACAGCATCTTTAAGCAGGGGAAATTTCCTCTTTGATTATGTTTGAATTAAATGTCATCTTCTCAAAGTTAGTGTGTTGCAGTTACCATTTCAAGTAATCCTCAATTCTGAAAGCTTATGGGTTTAAATATTAAAAATGTATTCTATTGATAAAGTTGCTGATAGAGAATAAACTGACACATGACAGGCCTCTTTGGAAGTTGCTCTCAGCAAGTATATTTTAAAACTGTATTTTTATTAAAACATGACTTACATGCGGTAAGAAATAAATAAAGAGCTCAATTAGTTTTTACAAAGTAAACACATTCCTTTAGCCAGTAATCAGATCAAGAAATAGTCCATCATCAGTGCTGCATAATATCCATCAAGACCTCTCGTAGGCCCTCCTCCCCAAAGATAATCATTACCCTGACTTCTAATTCAATGGCCGTGTAGTTTTTTTGTGCTAGGCAATGTCTTAAACCATTTGAATTGCTGTAACAAAAATATTGTAGATGGGGTGACTCCAACAATACTCATTTCTCACAGTTCTGAAAGCTGGGAAATTCAGTATCAAGGCATCAGCTGATTTGGTGTCTGGTAAAGGCCCATTTTCAGGCAATTCGTCTTTAGAAGATATGTTACAAATATTCATAGCAGCTCTACGAACACTTCTTGCCATGCCCTCACATGGGGAAATGAGAGAGAGAGCGCTCTGGAGTCTCTTTCATAAGAACATAAATATGATCACGAGGTCTCTGACCTCATGACCTAACCATTCTCTCAAAGGTTTCACCTCCAATTACCATCACGATGGGGGTTAGAATTTTAACATATGAATTTGGGTGGGACCCAAACATTCAGTACAGACAGACAAGTAGGTAGGTAGGTAGGTAGGTAGGTAGGTAGGTAGGTGGGTGGGTAGATAGATAGAAAGACTCATCAACATATGTGCTTTTGTGCCTAGTTTCTTTTGATCAAAATTATGGCTATAAGTTCTATTTGAATTATTGCTTGTGACAATATCTTGTCAATTTTTATTACTGCATGTTATCCCCTTATAAGAATGTACCATCATTTATTTATCCATTTTATTCTTAAAGCACATTTGAGTTGACTTTAGTTTAAGACTGTATCAAATAGAACTGTTATGAATATTATTACTATAACTGCTAAAGTGGAACACATATGCTCAGCTTTATTAAATATTTTATGTAACTATTTCTGTAACTATGTGACATTAAGTAGTCTATAATACCTTATGTTAATTTACTAAAATATAAAATTTGGGCAAATATGGAAAATACAAGTGCCTCTATAATAATAAATACCAGCAAGAGAGGAAATTGCTGTTTATTGGGTAGGAGTGGTATAAAAAGTAAAATTCTACAACTTTGAATCACAATTTACAAAGAACCAGACACATATTCCACATTGTCAGGAAACAACTTTTTGAGTCAAAGAAGTAATACCATTAATTTTTGGTCCTTTTTCAATAATGTGGAACAAAAAGAGTTCAAGGGATTACATGTTGCCACATGAGAGCTGTGGTTTGTAATCAGTGCGTCCAATTGCTGTTTCTGAACCCCTGGGTCTCTATTGCACCATGAGAACTACTCATTACCTTCTGTCTGACACATTTTCTTCTAATACTGTAATAGAATTAGCTCTACCTTTCAAAGTGTATTCATTTTGAGGGCAGATGAAAATGAAATATATACTACTGTTGCATTAAAATGTTTGTTAGACTTTTCTTCCAGTCAAAGGCCAATTTCAAAGATATGATCCAGGTTTATTATTTCAAAATGGAGTAAAGTTGTGGGAAAGAAATCTGATTTAAATGTTAAGCTATGAGTGAGATACAACACCCTGAATTTTGTTTAACCACAGTAAGTTGTTTATTTTTAAACATCTATATTTCAAATACCAAAGTCTACAAATGTAAATTAAGCACATTAAATTAGCTACATTGTTATAAAACATACCTGCTAGGAAATCTCAAGTTTACTCTACTTAGATATCAAAAAAAAGTGACTATACAGATAGTAAAATAGCTGACAAAGCAAAAGAAAAAAATACGTTGGAGGGAAATAAACCAGTACTGGAGTATACTTGGTGACCTTCTATTTATAGACTCAGTTGACTGACATTGGCACAAGCACTCTAGACATTTTTGCTTAATTGAAGTGTGACTGGGCTATCCAGCTAACATTTTAAAAGAAAGACTATACTAATACTAATTGCTGTCACTTTCTCACTTCCCATTTACTCTTATTGTAAACTGGTGACCTCTTCCATTCTCTGCTGAAGCTATTCTCTCAAAGATCATCAAAAATTATATCTTCTAAGTGAAATGCATCTTATAAATTGTCATTCAAATATTCTAATGTCCTCTGTTTCTTCACAGGTCTGTGAGTGTCCTAGTTACCTGTCCCTAATCTATCAGGATTCCTTTTTTTGACAAGTTTTATTTACAATATGGTGCCAAGAGCTCAAGTGTTCCTTCAGCTATGGGTTTAATGGGACCATGAAGCCTTTCACTAACTACCCAATATTGTAGGTCAATTACACAAATTTAATCTGAAAGTGTCAGGGTTTATCCCTCAAATAAATCTTTTAGTGGTTTCAAAACTCTACTGTCTGACTTTCCAAAATTTCTTCCATTTCAAAATTATTTAATTATTAATTATAGGAAGCAGTATAGTTCAGAGTTAAGATCTCAGAATTTGAAATCAAATGACCCAAGTTCAAATCCCATTTTTTACCATGACTAGCTACTGGACTTGTAGCAAATTAATCCTCACAAGCCCCACTTTCCCCATCCATAACAGTATGGTGCTGTAACAGTGCCTATCACTCAGAACTTTTATAAGAAACAAACAAGATGCTTTTGGAACCTGACAAGATTTTAAAAAGAGAGACAAATAAGAAAATGGATATAAATACCATAAGTGACTTGTACTCTTAAACTTCAAATACTTTATTATTGTTATTTTTGCTATTATTTTAGATAGATATGGAAAGCATAAGCATATTTTATAAACTGACCAGAAATCATAGAATAAGGCTAAAATTAGTGCGATTCTATCAATCATTTGTATAATCATTTTTTTTCTGGTATATTTTGTTCCATAGTACAATATTAATATTATTATAAGTAAGCCCAGGATTTTATCATGTCAGATTTTGGGGGGTATATAAAGGAATATACGCCAGAGGTGTTGGACTTTGGGCTGATGGTTGAAAGATGAGTGGAAAAACATTGCTGGGCTATTGAAATAGGGAGGAGTCGTCAAGACATAGGGAATCTCTGCAGAACCAACAGTAGAACCCAGCCAACTTGGGAAAGCCCAGCTGGCTGAGTGTTGCTGGAGGTAGTACTTGTGAGGGAGAAGGTGTTAAAGGTGGAGAAGAGTGTTCTGTTTTGCTTTAAACTATAGAATGAGACACATGCATTTTTTTTCCTTTAAAAACCTGCCATTGTAGCAAGGACCTTAGGATAAAAACCTTAGCCTAGTTAAGAGCTTTGAGTTACAAAACTTGATTCTGTAAGGGGACTCAAGAGTCCTTTTACTGAAGGAGATAGTCTATTCAACACTGGCTTCCACCAATTTCTTCAACCTCTTTTTTCCCAGCTCACCACAGGTACACGTTGAAATAAACCTCTACTCCTTCCAAATTCAAAGGCTTAATAAAAATGACCAAGCCAGGCTCAGAGAGTCCTGGATGTGAAGTCATCTGTCATTTTTGCTCTCTGGTATAAAAAACAAAGGTAAACACATTGATGTACCTATAGTTTCTGCATCCATATGTCCATTACTAACAGAAATTGATGGGCACAGTCATTAATTAGGCAAATCATTCTAGGCTATGACATCACACAAGGCATCACTGCAGCCTGAAAAAGATAAAATATTCATTTTTCTCTATTTTGAGAGAAAGAGCAAAACTCTTTGTTTTTAGTTACATGTAATTCAACTCAATATGTGTTTTCATATAAAACAAAAAATATTAAATGACTTCATTTAAAATTTACAAAATAACTGTTTCACAGGCCTCTCTATTCAGTCTGGGTTCTAAGTGTACAAACAGAAAGCTGAAACATATTTGAAGTGCACTAAAAGTTAACTTCTAGTTTCAGAGGCCTTTGAAATTTTTTCAGTAAAAGCACCCTTAACTGATCTCTATGAACTGACTTGAATATTTACCAGCAGCTTCTCATCCTTTTAAGATCGCACTGTCTGAGTCTGAGTACTTGGTGAAGGCTTCTCCCAGTCTACCATCCTCGGACCCTTGAGCGCTTGACCTCCCACCATCTAAGCTATATGTTTATATAGTCATATTTCTCCCGAAATCTGTTTATGGCACTTATTCTTGTTACTGTAATTATATTGTTTAATTGAACACTTTATTTACTAATCAAGTATAAGTTTGAAGTGAAAGAGCTGTTTCTATGCAAGCCAGGTTCATTGCTTTGGAAAGACTCAAGAATCGATGTTACTGAATTACATGTAAGGGCAATGACATTAAAATATTGGGGAAAGTAACATAGATCTAGAAAGGTTTGACATTTGTATTGATGATAAGAATCAATCAAGTTCCCACTCTTCTCTGAATAATCAAACAAATTTTGGATGATGAGTTCAAGTATGTTTTATGCAAGAAAAGACAATACACAATTTCACTCCAATGAGCAGATTCATTCTCAATGGAAAGTATTTAGCTCTACTATAAAAAGTAAAGGGATATTCTAAGTTAAAATTTGTGAATTTTGTATGTAGCATGACTCATAATTTCTGGTGATACAGATTTTTTTAAATTAACTAGCCAACCACACATCTCAACAGCATGAGTGAAAAAAGAATTCAATAGGCTCTTTGGGACTTTCCAGGCAAAGAGCAAAGAATATAAAATTCCCTCTTAAGTGAATAAATGAAAAAAATTAAGATGAATTAGTACAACTACAGGTCAATCCTTTACTAACATTTTCTTCCCTCAATTTAATTCTAAAATATGCTAAAATAATATGGTAGAACAGCTAACATACATATCCACAAATAACCACTACACGGATTTCATTTAACTTCAGAAGGTCTGTGAAGAAACACTGATTTGCATGTCACTGGCTTGTGTTTTCTTAACAGGAGTTACTACTGGAAAAGCTTATGATAATTGGTATATAGATACTATGAAAACTACAACAGGGAAAAATCAAAGGAAAAATGCCCATTGGAGAGAAGGTAATGGAACAGTTATTTTATCAGTGCAAAGAGCTGTCTGTTTAAAATGTGATTAATTTCCCTAATCATTTCCTTGAATATCATCTTTAACTATAGATTATTGTACTCACAGTTAAGCACGGTTTACCAGTTTTGTTTGAATATGTACTGCATCTTATTAACCTTTGTATCTGTGCTTTTATGACTATTTTACTTTATTGTTTTTGATAGAAAAAATCTTTTCTGGTGGTTTATTTTGTTTGAATTTAGGATGTAATAAAAGATGAGGTTACTTAATAATCACAAGACATTTTAGGACAAGTTGTATTTGATGGTCACCACCTGGGCCTCTCATTTTTCTGTTTGAGATTCTAGCCTTGTTTAATAACAAATGCCATCATTTGTCGTTCTACCTGAGCTGAAATATGCAGAGTTCTAAAGCATTTTTATAACAGGAATTTCCTTTCATCCTCCTCTTAAAAGTCATTCATTAATTCTGGAAATTCATATCTCAGATGTTCACAATCTCTGAAATATTGTAGAAGTAAATACACTCTGCATATGTTCTTAACTTCCGTTGTTGGGAACGTGTTGCTTTGTTTAAAATACAATGTGGTGATGAAGTCCTATGCTTTCTTGATGCATAGAAATTAACTTAGTATTTGGATCCTGATACACAAAAATGAATATTCAATAGTATAAGTGCATACCCAGCAGTGTAACTGGAAAGCATTGCATTTGTGTAGAATACCAGTCCTGAGCCCTTTTTTCCAAATTCTGCAAACCGTGCTGGCATTCTGAAATAATTTCTTTAACAGAAAATAGTCACCATTACTGTAAAAGTAATTTTATAAATAAAGAGAACATAATTTTCAAGGCCTACCTTAAAATGTGTTGTAAAACCAAAAAGAATACACTGTAATTACAAAAGCATGGGACGATATGCACAGTGGGTCAGCGTTGGCTGGCAGTGATTCTGCTTAGAAACTCTCTTATTTCTCTTCTGAAAGCATTTGGCATCATTATTTTATGTTTGGGTTGTTTAATTTCATAATTCCTCAGAGAAGCTAAACCAAGTTCAAGTTTCTTTTTACATCTGACTTTCTAGGCTCTGAACTAGGCAAAGTATTTCATAACCACACTTTCTAAACAGAATCTGCTGCCTGGAGTACAAAATTTCTTTATAGATAGATATAGGAAAGAAATAATTATGCTGACAGACTTCAGATATATTTTGGCTGCATCTAAGCTGACGCATTAGAAATAGGCATTGAAATGTGTCTCCTCGGGTGGTTCCAGATGTTGCTTTTTGGTGTCTTCACTCCGTCCTAGTTAGGTTACATTTTCTTTGGCTTCTTTAATAAATATAAAACCAAAAATCTTCCTGAGTAATTCCATGTTAAAACTCTTATCTTGAGTTACACCTCAGCTACAGATCAGAGATTTCTGCCTTACAATATATCATTGAAATTTCCATCGTTGGACAAACATGTCCAAAAATCCTTCTCATTTCTTTCATTGCCCCATTCTGCTTTACAATGTTTTGTTTTTATAAAGTACAATTTTATAATTTCATTCATTAATTCAGTTTATCCTGCTTATATCTGTTTATCCACCATACCTGGTATAGACCTCGGGCAGGTGACTGATTGTATAGACAAGTGTCTCACGGCAGTTTACCTGAAGTTCAGAGATAGCTCAGCAGCCAAAGGAAGACCCCAGTCATGCACATGATTCCATTCTGGAGGAATGGCAGAAAACACTGTAAATATCAAACCAATGTCTTCCTCAGTTTGCTAGGTGGAGTGTGGTGCAGAATAATCAGTTTAAAACACAAGCTTTAAATGCAGTAGACTGGAGTTTGCTCCCTGACTATTCTCCCCAGTAGCCATGTAATATTGGTAAAGTTATCTCATCTTAAGGAATTACTATTTCCACATAGTTAAAAGCAAAGTAGAAATAAATGTCATATATTGCTGCTGTGAAAATTCAGTGATAGAACATATATAAAATATGTATTGTGGTATACAGCCAGACACCTAGAAAATGCTTTATAAATTTTCACTATTCATATTCTCATTGTTGAGTACAGAGACAAATGGGTAAACACCTAAAAGATTATAGGTATATGGTATTAATATTCAATGTAAAAATAGAGTATTATGCTATGCATCTATACCATCAATATTATACCATAGTTTTTTAAGAAAAGAGAGAAGCCTGTTAAAAATTTAGAAAGTTTGTCATCAAAATAGCAAAGCTAAAACTACATTTGGAGCTGAATAAACACATAAAGAGACCTTTTTTGGTATTATTTAAAGACATAATGCAGAGAGTTACTAGAAACATCAAGAATAACAAAGAACACAGATTATGTACCTACTGCGGCCTTAGAACACACACCTAACAAGGGGCATGGCATCAGCTCCTGAGGTCTCCTCCCCGGGGGAGGGAACTACTTCTCAGTCTACAACAGCAGAAACAGGGCTGCCTAGCATTTTGCTTGCTTCACAAAATAGCTGATCTATCAAAGTATATTTACTCACAACTTTCCCCTGGAAAAGGATAGAAATAAAGCACCTCTGAGATCAGACAAATCCTGACTTACAACTACAGTGGTCTCGGTTCAGTGTTTCTCAAGTTGCTGTCCCTGGGAAGCAGTGCCACATGATGATAATGAGCAAGAAAAAGGTATTTTGGTGATTATTCTCAGGGTCATTTCTATGCTCATATCAGTGAAACTCTTCTAGACCACTCTACGGCAAATAATACAATAGTATCAAAACTTGTTTGATCACAAAATGACTATTTTAAGTGACATTTTTAATTTTAAGAAATTGTTTCCAGTTTTACTAGATGTAATTGACACATGACACTGTTCAAGCCCTGGGGACACAATATGACGCTTTAATATAATCTGCAGTGATCAACACAATAAGTCTAGTTGGCAGGCACCACCTCCCACATACAGATTTGCTTCCTGTGATGAGAACTTCTAAGATTTACTCTCTTAGCAACTTTCATAATATGATACCACTCTGTTGAGTGACATGTTTTAATGCTTTTGAAGGGTGCTTGAGAAAGTGTTGTTTGCGAGATACTGGTTTAGTTGTAAAAAAAAAAAAAAAAGAAACCTAAGAATCTAAAATGGTTATTCCCTTGTGTGAAAACATCTGCTAATATTTGCCAAGGTACCTAGGGGAAAAGAACAGAATAAGGAAAAGTGGAAGGAAAGAAAATGAGAAGTACAGGTGGAAGAAAGGAATGTAGTTCACATACTATAATATTTTCCTATTCAAAAAAGAATGATTTTAAACAAAAGCAATATGATTTTTATTTCTTCAATAATTTTACCTCTATTTTTACCACCTCCAAGTTAAGTACTAATAAAATCAAGAATAGTTTCCATTGCATAAGTCATTGTTTCAGGCACATTAGTTTATTCCAATAAAAGAAGCATTTTTAATATAAAATTGTAGAGTGTATAGTTCTTGTCACCTAGGGAATGTTCTATGTGCTTCAGTTTCAAAATTTAGCCCCGAGTTTAGCACACACAGGTTCAGGAAGAGTGTTGACAGGGCTTTCTGCCGATGGGTCCTGCTGGGTTTTAGAAACTGCCGGATTTCAGAAGCCATGCTGTGCTCCTAATCAGAGTAGAATTGCACAATATGCTTTCGCAGGCCACAGAGGTCTCTGCACAGCTGTGCAGTCAGTCCTCCAGTCTCAGGCAGAAGTCACCAGCCCTTCCCCCCCGCTCCTGGTGAACACAGTTCTGACCATGAGGCGATTTCTGCAGGAAAGGTGAATCAAGCACCACGGGGATATGGTGTCCTGGAAGGACGTTCAGCTTTGTCTGAGGGGCAGAAGTGAGTAGCAGGGCCTGAAAATCACAGTGTTGTCAGTAGCACGGAACATACAAATTCTAGGCTTAGTTCTGCTACATATTAGACATGTGGCTGTGGGCCTCTTAATTCTACTCTGCCTCAGTTTCTTCAACTAGAAAATGGGAAAAATGATACAGGATGGCAGCAAAAATCTAGGTGCTATAGTGTGCTTAACATGAAGAGAGCATTCAGTTCATAAGCTAGGCCCTGGCCGAGTAGCTTAGTTGGTTAGAGTATTGTCCCAGTACACCAAGGTTATAGGTTCAATCCCTGGTCAGGGCACAAACAAGAAGAAACCAATGAGTGGGTAAATAACTGGAATGACAAATCAGTGTTTCTCCCTCTCTCACTTGCTTTCTCTCCCCTGCCTCCAAGATTAATAATATAAAAGAAAACAATTCAGAAGCTACTTTAACAGTTATATAAATAATGACTGTCCCAGAAAAAAATAAGCAAAAACCAACAAAAAAATCAGCAACAAAAAAGCCTATATAGATTAAGTTATTGTAATCTCTGACATATGTCTTTATTTTTTCTGATCCGAGTTTCAGAGCTGTGGTTTTTTCTTTTATGTAAAACATTGTACACCCTTTTACAATATTAGGTATGTTCCATTTTACAGCCCTGTGTTATTTCATAGTTACTGATACATTTAAATGTCAATTTCTCTCAGTAATTTTGGTACTAAAATCCTAACCTCTTCTTTTCATGGCTGGAAAATAATTTTATTTTGTGAGGGTTATTTCAGCCACTGAAAGTACACACCAGGCTTTACAACACTGCAGAGCATAATTTTTAAGCATCCTCCGAGGTGTCACCACATATGGTTATTCATCACATCCCGGAGCATGTCAAATTTTATTAGTGTAACATGATGAAATGTGACAGGGGAGACACCACTGAGCCTGATTTATTGCACTTGTGCACAATGCAAAGTGTAAACAAAGATATCACAGGAAGGGCTGTCTCAAAACACAGCTGCCAAAATTATAGATTTTCCTGAGCCAAATTAAATTGAATAATTATGAATTAAGAATTCCTTTAGAAATATGTTTAACAATAGAGTAGGCTAAAAGATAGTATCTTCCCTGGAATTATCACTGTTCAAAGGTATCAAGATGAAAAGAGAGTGGTGAGTAGATATGAATGTCGCATCATCATTTGGCTACACAAATATTCTTACATTACCACTCAGTCAGGTAGTTACATCTTTGGAACTGATATTAGCTTGATTTGGGCTTTTTTTCTTTGGCTTTGAGTGCTCAGAAAGTATTTCAATGGCCCTGTAGGAAGGAGGTCTGTCTGAGGAATTTTCCAAATATTTTATATTCCTTAAACTACTTCTCATTCTTAAGCTTTCCCTAAATTGACTGATGTTTATAAACCACAAATAGAGAGTTTTTATTCTATCCTGAATGTTCTCCTCTTTAAGGATTATTAAGCATTATATTTAAGTACTTCAAGTTACTGAGAATAACCCTACGTGCATGGTTGAAGATTTCACGAGTTAAGTATGAGAGGTAAGAAAGTACTCATTTATGAAATATTATTAGGTGTTGACTCATGAAGTTAGTGGATATAACTAAGGGTTTGTAATAATAGGAGCCACCATTATAATGCATGTTTATGCTTTTCCTTCATAACCTCTTTTATTTCTCCCAACTCTCTACAACATGTAACGTTCTAGCCACACTATATGCAAAGAAACTGGGGCTCAGGCTGATTAAGTGATACAGCCAAGAACCCAGAACTTGAAATGGCAAATTCAGATATGAATCTAGCTTTATCCATCTTCAAAGCCATTTTCTATGTACATGGGCTCTTTTTGTGTGGGGGTAGTATTTATTGGTGTGACATTGGCTAATAAAATTTTATAGGTTTCAACTGTACAATACATCATGGGTATGTTGAATTGTGTTTACCCCCAAAGTCACTTCTCCTTCCATCAACACGCATTTGACCTCCTTTACCCTTTACTAAACCCTCCCATTCCCCTTCTTGCTGGGAACTACCATAATGTTGTTCACGTCTATGAGTTTCCGCTTGCTTGTGTGTCTTGTTTGTTCATTTGCTGTTTTCAGTTTTAGAGCCCACACATGAGTGAAATCATACGGTTCTGAACTTTTTCCATCTGACATATTTTGCTTAGTGTATTCTCAAGATCCACCCATGCAGTCACAAATGGCAGTATTACATCTTTCATCGTTTCTTATGTCTGAGCGGTATTCCATTTACGTTTGTACCATGTCTTCTTTATCCCATCATCTATCAAAGACTCTTTGGTTATTTCTCTTTGACACACAAAGATCTGTGGGCAAAGGGACTTAAAACTGCTCACCTACTTTGGGTGTCATTATGCATTAGCCCAAACCTTTTCCAGGTTTGGATCAGAGATTATGGCACAGTGAGCTTACAGATGTAAGGAAAGACTGAATCGTTAATGGAGTTCATCTTTTATTTGGCTGATCATCTCAAATGTTCTTTTCAGGCACGGCACTGTCCCTGAGGTTGGGATACAGGCATGAAAGGTAACTATGAGAATTTTAGCTGAGGGGTCATACGGAAGACAGGACCATTAATTTTAAAGTAATGCCCCATGATGAATTGCTTTAGGGATATGAGAAACTCAGTGGCAAACATTTGAATAGAACAACTCTGTAGAACATTTAGTAGATGTTTGAAACAGAATCCAGAGCACAGAAAAGAGATTGAGGCTAGAGCTAACACAGTGAGTCAAACCGGAATCATATGGTGAGTCTGCTAAGAGGCATTCTTTTGGGAAACCCCATCCTTTTGGGAAATTCTAAGGTTAGAATCCTTAGGCAGATGCAAGTAAGATGTCATAAGAAGAACATCTCTATGAAGCCTTCTGAAACTAACACAAACACTGAAAGATTGGTTATCAATTGTAGGTTAAGCCATTAGTCATTAAGTCAAGTATATTTAGCAAGTTTACTCAATACAAAGTATCAGCTTTCAGTATATTTTCCACTTCAGTTTCAATTACTTACTCTCAGCCTTTTTGAAAGAAATTCTTCAAATCAAACCTGTTTTCCTGGCTTAGAGACAAATTCAACTCTGACCTGTCTTTCACTTCTCTATATAAGTGTGCACAAGCAAAAGAGAAGATGGAAAAATACTTGAACCAGACATAAGAGAAATATTTGGACTTCTGTGCCTCCCGTTGATTTTATTTATCAGTTTATTTTCAATGTGAGGCCTATCTGGGTAGTTGAATGAAGCACAGCATGATAAAATCTAGGAATCCCTGATGTTCACTCGACACAAAATCTATTGTGTGACATCCTGTGTCTTGTTCTTGTAGAAGAGTCAATGTCAATTCAGTGGTAGACACTGGTTTCAAATTCGGAGGTCATAACATGAGTACAGGGCTGTGGTTATTTCACGCCGCAGCCACAGTGCCTTTTAAATGCACAGCTTTTGTACTTTAAAAAATCTCTCTTCCCCAAACCTCATGGATATTCTATTCCCTTTAACTCTAGATTAACACTCATTTTGGGATTGCCTCTTCATGACTCACAGAAAGGTAGATGCCAAGGATAATAACTCCATTGTGACGAATAAATCCCTTGCAAAATTGCAGTTACCAGACTGACGGTCTGATAACTTCTACAGCATCAAAGAATGCTATTATCAAAAAACTTCATTCTTTATCATTTTGTTGAAAAAAAAAAGGATGTCAAATTACATTTTAGCAGGTGACAATATGTTCATCAAAGGAGTGTTTTAGTATGTTTCACAAGTTATAAAAAGAAAAAATGACAGCCACAACAATCAAAAGCTTTCTCACTAATTGTGGATGAAAAGTGAGAGTTGAGAAAGATGAATCATTAATTAGCATAGGAGAGCTTGACATTTTCTTTTTATTAAATTGGATGTGCTAATTGATTTTTATTTCAGAGAACACAATTTTGGTTTAAAATAATTTGATGGGATCAGGCACGTGCAGGGTGGTGTGGCTGTAGACAAAGCAGTTTTGAACTTCATGTCCAGCCAAAGTAACACCCATATTTACAGGGAGCTATCCCAGGTATGTAGTTTCAGCAAGTCATATTTCTTGTGTCCTTGGCCTGAATATCAACAGCATCACTAGCAAAGGGCCTGTCCTGCCTGAGTTTTGTTCTTGCCATTCTCCTGCACCTGTGCTGGTCTCTAATGCTTGAGGGTGATTAGTGTGCCAGGTATGTGCGAGATGAAGGGAAAAAGAAGGGTAAATTCTACAACTGCCTTTCCTTCCTCCCTCCTCACTTAATGGCTATCAGGTTCTGAACACTTTTCACTAAAGTCATTCAATGGCTAGTAATTGCCATAATTGGACAAAAAAAGATAAGACACAATCACTCAAGCCTGTTTATCCTTGAAAAGCATAGAATTTCAGTCTCTATGTATGGAGGTTTCACTATTTGCAACTCTCATTTTTTCCAAATATAGAGATAATTTTAAAAGGAAATATATTTTTACGCTGTCTAAGAGAAGTGGTGAAAAAGCAACAATGTAAAGAAATTAATAATAATGGTAACAGTAACAATAATATTCATCGTCCCACCAGAGGAGGTAGGAGTCTGCAAAGAGACAGAGGTAAGTAAAATAGTCAATGTCTTTTAAATACTTACGATGTTCCTGGCATTTTCACATACTTCAACTCATTTTGCTCACAGGAATGTGTTATTACTCTCACTTTATAGCTGTGTAGTGAATTACCAGAGAGAATTGTAATGTGACAAGCTTACAAAATCGGAAAACATCTGCCACAATTTCAAAGTCTGGTTCTTCCCACAGACACACAATGAAATTGATCAAGGAAATGCCGTTTCTCATTTATTCTCTATGTTTATCCATTTATTATAAATTATATTTTAGGTACCTTCAATAGGCAGGCAAATATAGGGTAAAAAAAATTAAAAACACGATTCTTGTCTCACAAGAGAGCTATAATCCAGGAGATGGAATCAGGCCAGTGAACAAACCAGTACCACCACAACATAAATGCTGCAAAGGAAGTAGCCCTAAAGCTCAACAAGGGTGCGCATGCTGGGAAAATAAAGCCCTCCAGAGGAAGAGGAGGCCAGAACACTTCTTAGAGAAAACAACATTTAAAGAAAGTACTGAGGCAAAAAAAGGAAAAGAAAAGAAAATTTGTTTATGATCAAAGATCATAGAAGGAGCAATGATATGACAGGTGACTGTTAAAAGTGCCAAAGGGTTCAAGGTGGTTGAAGTACCAAGAGCAAAGTGGAACAGAGTGAGAGAAAGGCTGGTATTCTAAATAGAGCCCAATTATGAAGGACCTCATGTGTCCTGTCTCAAGCTTAATTCTGTAAAAATGGAGAAAAACCATGGCAGGGAACAAGACAATGAGGTTTACATTTTAGAAGCCTCACTGATGCTGAGTGAAAGACAGACCTAAGGATGTGAGTCCTGAGGCTGGGAGATCAGGTAGGAACCTACCTATCGCAGTTATCCAAGTGAGAGATGGTGAGATATTCAATGAAGACAGGAGCATGGAATTTTAGGTGATAGACGATATTTCAGAAGGGTGAACTTGAGGCATTTACAAAATTAGTGACTCTTTGGACATGGACATTGATTAAAGCAGGGACATTCAAGCATATTCTCTTCCTTCTGGTTCGATGATTGATGGATGTGTTGGATTTTTTCAGTGTGAAGTAAAACAGGCTGGCCTCTCAGAGATATCAAACCAAAAGCTAAATAACTTTGCCCTCTTTCTATTTTGGGAACCCTGTTGATTTCAAAATTCCTGAAAGTCCCGTCTCCTTTCCTCACTGCTTTTTCACCACCCTCCTCAATTCCTCAAACTATTAGAGCTGTGGAGCCCAGACACTTGGTTGGAGTCCTTCCCAGGTTTCAAACAACCAAATGATACATTTTTAGAGCACATGTTATCTTCATGCTGATGGTAAAAAATAAGAAGATATGATATTTGCAGAACACCAGCCAGGGCTCAAAGGCTCTTTAGACAGGGCTCTGAAGTGACACAGTTCTACTGCGTCACTTCAGTCCCACTGTGTCACTTCCACTGAGGGAAATTCCTTTTGGCACAAGATCTGAAGAGGCTTATGTAGATGCTAATTCTCTACCACATTTTGGTCTATATTCCTAAATACTTAGAGTTTCGCACTTCACAGTAAATTCATTTATAATCTCATAACCAGAAACATATTTTGAACAATAAAACTTCATAGCAGTAATCATGAAAAACATCTGTGGTCTTTCTTCTCAGTAAAAGAAGTTGTTTTTCTGAGAGTTTAGTTTCACACTGGTCATTTTGGGGGCATGGGTAAGAGAGGCCACAGGTATAATATTTAACACTGGATTTCTAGATTACAGTATGTCTTATAATTACATGGCAATAAATGGATGATGGTACTAATGATAGATTAGATTAAGTAAATAAATAAAATAATAAATTAGATCAAGGAGTTTCTACTAAAATAAAAGCAATTAAATTCCCATTCTGTCTTTTCTCGTAAAGAAGAAGTTACAAGGGCCCAGAAATACCACTTTTTGACTTCTCTAAATTGTCTCCAGGACATCAAATGTAGTACTCCACACTTCAGTTTTAGTGGTGGCTGGGAAGGGAAGGCTTAGTTGAGTCTTCTGCTTTAAAATTTACTTTGAAAAATAGATCACAATAAATGTGATTTACTTTACAATGTCATATTTTTATTTCCAGATGTCTTTCATCTAACCTTTTTTTTCCTTTCTAAAATATCTAGGCCAGTATACACTAGCATGGAAGTTACAGTAGTTCTGATATACTCATTGCAGCTGACTTTGAAATAACCTGTTCTCTCTTTAATAACACCCCTTAACCACAAAGACTCATTTCTCAAGTGATTAAGTTGTGCACTAATTATCACAAGTAGAAACTCACAGAATAATATTTAAAGGCATTACAGTAGTCATGCATCAGCCAAAGAGCCTACCACATACTTTTGACTGACCCCTCAGAAGCTCTGACCCCTCACAATATATGGTGATGGAAGATTTGACTTTGGGGGGTGGACGCACAATGTAATCACAGATGATGTATCTTGGAAATGCACACTTGAAAGCTGCATAGTTTTATTAACCCATGTTACTGCAATAAATTTAATTTTAAAAGAGAGAGATAAAAGAAGACCTGATCCAGACCCTTCTCTTTTCTTGTCTGCTCCTCCAGAACACCTCTACTCCTCGTTTTGATTCTTTTCATGCTTTCCTGCTTTGTCTGTTGGGGGAAGCAATTTTCTAATTCTGTCTCTTGATTCTTTCTTCACAATGACTCAATATATAAATATCACTTTTGAAATGAAAGGGATATTAAAGAGATCTATGACTTCTATCATTCTTAAATGTTTTGAAACCTTACACTTTGTAGAGTGAGATGGGGAAAGTGTTAAATGGCCTAAGGTCAAGAAATAGTACTGGAAGGCAGTTTTTGATAATGACTATTGAAATTTGAAAAATGCCTTTAGGTATTTTATTAATGATGTTAAGATTTGAAAAGTGCCTTGTTGTTTCTGCAATAGAATGAGTGAGAAGACATAAGTTACTGCCTGTGTATGAGGTCTGCCCGGAAAAAGTCCAGCTGGATACCTTCTGGACAGACCTCATATATTTATTCATTACATGTTAATTATTTACAAGGAAGGAAAATAACATCACTGTTAATTTTAACTTCTTACCAAAACACTCACATAGGACAAATATAATTAATTTTATATGGAATGACAGATTTGTGATTTTTTAAAAACTCATATTTTGTGCAATTGAAATTCTTGGTCAAGTGATTTTCACCTTTGTTTAGCATGGATTCAACCTGCAAAGACAGGAAAGTTAAGTTCATGACTGGCTACTCAGGTTCTGTTCTTTTGGGATTGTTTTTTTAGAAAGCCCTCGGGAAATTGGCTTAAAATACTGAATGCGAATTCAGTGAATAGCCACTAAAAATTTACAATGGACAAATAAGGTGTGACCTGTCCTTGAGAACAAAATGAAAGGGTCAGTGGATCTGACTTCAATTTTGGCTCAGTGGTAACCTTCTGATACCTTTGACCCTTAAGTGACAGAATGAGAATCCAGAAGCAGAAAATCAGCTCAAGTCTCCAGGGCAGAAACTGAAGAGAATTTCCAAAGAATTCCTGGGAGTGACTCTGAAAGAGCAACATAATTCTCATAGGCATCTGTTGACTTGATTATTTATGGCTAGTTTGTTCTTTCTTTAAGGGAATAACAGGGAAAAATAGGGTATGAACTGGAGTTCATGTAGGGACTGTTGAACAGATGTAGTCAATACAACATCATCTCTCAGATCCTGCTAGGTATTGTCTGTCTGATATAAAGGCCTCCAGTATATGATTATTAAAAAGTTCTATTCAGAAACCTCTTTAGGTGCCTGCATTTCAAGAGTAAACATTTTATTGGGTAAATCAAGTTCTTTTGATTTCTTTAGAGAAACTATTGATTTAATTTTTGAATTAGTTTTTTTAAATTAGTTTTTATTTTATTCGGCAGAACACTGATACTAATATTTTAGAATAGGTAATATTATTATTATTTTGGCATTGCTTCAGTTATATAATCCACATTTTTCTGTGGATATAGCAGAGAAAGTAAAAAGTAAAATACAAATAAAATAAAAAATGTATTTTTCAGGATGATTAAAAATATTGCCTATTTCTCTTCTCTTTTTGGATCATGTACTCTTATTTGCTATTTGTGTGCTACAAGTATTTTCAAAGCTACTGTAGTTAGTTATCCATACACACTGGAACATGCTTATTAGCAATTAACACAATTCAATAATGATCTATAGCAATAGCTAACATTTAAGGGAAAGTACTATTTATGAGATACTCTGCTAAGTATTTTATAAGTAACCATTTATAACAATCCTAAGATACATATATTATATTCCAATTCTGAAGATATGAAAATTAAGATTTAGAAAGGTTAAGTATCTTCTCCAAAGGTTAAGTGTCTTCTCCAGGTGATTACAAGTATCAAAGATAACAGAGCTGTTCTATGAATCCAAATCAGCCTGACTCCGGGGCATACACTTTATGCTCTGTATTTTCCCTTTTTATGTTTTCTTTTGCTATATGTATGTACAATAAATTCACATAGTAATTGCTAGGTATTATACTAAAAAAATTTTAAAATTATTCTATTTAATTCAACATGACAATAATTTTGACTTTTTTTCTCTTCACATTACATCACTTTTTGTATACTTGCTAGTAGGAAAACAAACACAAGTAGAGATAAGGAATGAGATTATCATCACCTGTTCACTGACAACAAAACCAATGGGACGCTGGCTGGTCTTTGCTCTCCACTAGGTTAGAGATTCACATGACGATTGATAAATTGCTGTAAGCATACACATGGCGCGCCTATAATGTAACTGATTTTTTCAGGACTGCTTGTAAAACCACTTCGTTGTCATCTATCATTTTATTTTTTATATAGTCACACATAAATACTTCAATTATGCTATTTACTTTTGACTCTTTTAATTTATGGAATTCATTTCATTCTCGTTCAACAAAGCCACAGAATAGATGTCTGTCCTGATTATAGTTCCCTCCCCTATTCTGATTTCTCTAGTTTCAAAAATGTACAGGAATTAATTTTTTTAATATTTTGAGGTGTACCATATTGAGGATTGCCTGTTTACATGGAAGATGTTTGAAGGAAAATTTGACTCTCTTTTAATATCTGATTGGCCTTATTTTATTTCCATAAGTCTGCAGGACATGTATGGAGCAACTACCTTCAGCCTATCAATTACACTTATTGCTGGATTTTAAATCTATTGTAATTTAGATGACTCACAATTTCAGTATAACCCCTTAGAAGTACTTGATTGGCAATTTCTACTGCCATGTTCATTATCCCCACATTTAGATTAATGTTACATCTAATATGTTTATAAGTAATTCTGTAGTTTCACGGGTACATTATTGCATACTACAAAATGGGCTTACGCTGTAAGATCTTTTTTGTGTCTCATTGCTGATAAATGTTCAGTGACTTTTTCATCATCTTCTAAGCATGTTTCAATTTACAAAAAAGTGGATCCCATCAATATATCTGATTGCGTACTGATGTTTACAGATGTTCTATGGTAATAATGTTGCTGGGGAATGATGGTTTGATGCTTCCCTGTTGGAAGATAATGAGTTTAAACATCATTTGGAAGCTCAGTGATCTCTTTATTTGGAGACTGATTCAGAGCATGCTGAAAATCCCAGTTCCTTCTGGTATCATGCCAAAAACTTTTAAGAGTGGCTAATACAGCACAGAATTCAGGAAGTACATGGAAAGAGTCTGATTTTTATAACTTTAAATGTAAAGGTAAAGAAACATACTTATTTTTTTAAATTCCCTGACCTAAGCTTTACAGAACTAATTGAAAATAAAAAAGAGAGGATTTATTCTCTGGATTACCGCACTGATCCAGAATCAATTACAATGAAGGTCTCCGAGCAACTTAGAGAAGGAAACAGTGCATTTATCCTTGCTGTTCACTGACATGAAGCACAGGACCTGCTCCCCAGTGGGAAATAGTTATACGTTTGTGCCATGAATCTGGTAGTACATTAAACTGATTATAATTTATGATTTTGTTAAAGATTACAACACAGCTATGAAGTATAAGCCACTCCTTAAATGAAAACCTCATGGTTTTAAAAATTGTCAATAATACCACAGTGGAAAACCGAGGACTTGTTGTGTCTGCTCTCACTCAGCACAGCTATAGATATTTTGTATCTGTAAGAATAATATTTAATATAAAAGTGCATTATTCAGGTAATTAATCAACCATAACCCCAGTGTCTAAACTACAACACTCTTTGGTCATGTTGATGACATCTTTATATGCGATCGAACGTCTCATTGTTCCAATGATGACTTTATTTAAAAATCGCTATGAATTTACTCTTTAGTCCTGACATATATTCATTTATTTCACATGAACAATAGCTTCCTTTTCTTTTTTGCAGCTATCTGTTCATTGGTGCAGTTAACATTGTTCATTGGTGATATTTATGGAAATATGAAATATATAAACATGTAAAATTTGATTTAATTTTTTAAAACTTTTATGTCATTTTGGACTTCATAGTTTTCTTTAAGTAAAAGTAAAGGTTGTAATTTCTTTTTTAGAGCAGTAGATGATAGTTAATTACCTACAAGATATTAACTTTGATCTATTTATTAGTTCAAAAGGGAAAAAATGTATATTACTTCCATCATTTGTATGACACTTATTTATTTTTTACCAAAATAAGAATGGCATGGATGTATTAAAGGATTCATGGAGAATAAAATAATAAAGTGGAACTTCAGTTCATGTGACATTTCTGAATCAAATAACTTCATATATGTGTGAGTTTCTCTAAACTAATTCAAATATGTTTTCCTTACTATTGGAGAATTGTGGAGGTTTCACAAATTCTACTAAGAGTTTAGAGAGCTATCTACAATTTTTCTCTTACTAGGGGTAATTATCAATAAATATTATTCAACAAAGGGGATTAGTAAAATAGAATGTATCTACATAATGTCACTGGAGAGAATATGTCTACATGGTAGGACTTTTATACCAGAATTAATTTAATGCAATTGCCACTAACTCCTATTAGAATAATCATAGAAGGAAAACATTCATTTACTTTGTTGAAATTTGTGGGGAAAATATTCTAGGAAATACTCATATGTTATTCTGCTACTTAAAATCCTTGATTTTAAAAGCAAAGGAAAACTGTAAACCCATTAGGGTGGCTATTATATGACTCCCCAATAAAATAAAGAAAAATGGGAAACAAAGAAAAAAGACAAGAAAAAACACAACGTGTTGATGAGGATGTGGCAAAACCAGAACCTTTGTACACTGTCGGGGAGAATGGGCAGTGGCGCAGCCAGTGTGAAAGGCAGCGTGGCCGCTCTTCCAAAAATCAAACATAAAGTCACCATGTGATAAACCAAGCCCGGTTCTAGGTTATGTGCCCAAAAGTACCGAAAACAGGGGCTTCAACAGATGTACGTACCCTACTAGTCACAACAAACTTACTCCCTACAGTCAAAAGGTAGGAAAAAACCCTCAAATGTCCAATGGTGGATGAAATAATAAACAAATTATATACATATAAAGAAATATTATTTAGCTTTAAATGGTATGGAATTCTGTTACATGCTATAGAGTACATAACCATTGCAAACACTATGCTAAGCAAAATAAGCCTTTTAAAAATGACAAATATTGTATGACATCATTGATATATCTGGAATAGTTAAATTTATAGAGACAGAAAGTAGAATAGTGCTTACCCAGAGCTGGGGATGGGAAGTTATTATTTTAATGGGTACATTGTTTGAATTTGGGATAATAAAAAAAAGTTTTGGAAATGAATAGTATCAGTGACTGCACAACAGAGTGAATTACCACTTAATGCCACTGAGTTGTACACTAAAAAATTATTAAAACATAAGACTATCATGTGTCCTTTATACTTGTTTCTGTGAATCCTTCCCCTTTCCCCCTGAAATTCCCTCCCCTCTCCCCTCTGGTCGCTGTCCCCTTGTTCTCTATTTCAGTGTCTTTGGTTATATTTTCCTTCTTTGTTTTGTTTTGTTGTTTAGGTTCCTGTTAAAGGTGAGATCATATGGTATTTGTCTTTCACTGCCTGGCTTATTTCACTCAACATAATGCTTTAAAAAATTAACAGGGGTGGAAATGGGAGGGAGGTGGGGAATACAGGGGGGTGGTCTGGGATGGGAGTAAAAGACAGAAAACTGTACTTGAATAATAATTAAATAGATGGAAACAAACAAACAAAAACATAAGACTATCAGCTAATTTCTCAAAAGAAATCTTTCAGTCTAGAAGGGGTTGGAAAGAAGTATTCGAAGTCATGGAAGGCAAGGACCTACATCCAAGATTGCTCTATTCAGCAAAGCTTTCATTTAGAATGGAAGGGCAGACAAAGGGCTTCCCAGATAAGGTCAAGTTAAAGGAGTTCATCATCACTGAGCCCTTATTATATGAAATATTAAAGGGACTTATGTAAGAAAAAGAAAATCAAACCTATGAACAGTAAAATGACAATGAATTCACAGCTATCAACAACTGAATCTAAAAACACAGTCAAAAAAACAAAAACTAAGCAAACAACTAGAACAGGAACAGAATCACAGAAATGGAGATCACATAGAGGGATATTGGTGGGGAGGAGGAGGGAGGAAATAGGGAAAAAAAGTACAGGAAATTAGAAGCATAAATGGTGGGTACAAAATAGACAGGGGGAGCTTAAGAACAGTATAGAAAATGGAGAAGTCAAAGAACTTGTATGTATGACCCAGGGACATGAACTAGGGGAAGGAATGTTGGAAGGAAGGGGATTATAGGGCAGAGGGGGATAAAAGGGAAGAAACAATGGGACAACTGTGACAGTATAATCAATAAAATATACTTAAAATTATTAACACTCTATTACATAAAAATACAACTGCCGTTGATGAGGATGGGAAGAAAATGAAACATTTTCGCAGTGTTAGTAGGGATGCAAAATGTGTACCTACTATGGAAAACAGTATGGAATTTCTAAAAATATTAAAAGTAGAAATACCATAAACCAGCAACTCTACCTCTGGGTATTTCTCAAGAAATATTTAAATCATGATCTCGAAAATGTATTATCACTTCCATGTTCAAGTCAGCATTATTCACAGTAGTCAAGATGTGGAAGCAATCTAAAAGCCCAGTGATAAATGAATGGATAAAGAAAAAATACATATATATATATATACACATACACACATAGTCTGCCCAGAAAAAGCCCAGCCATTGTTAATATTAGGACAGTTTGTAGGACATCATCGTAACCTGGCAGCCAAGGAGAGTGGACTGGAATGCACATGTGTGAACAACAACTACTTCCTTTGTTAATCTTTGGGAGCAGTAGATGCCACTGAGTGAGCATGTATACAATGTGGCCATCACATTCAAAATGACTGAGAGAGTAGAGCAACAAATCTGCATCAAATTTTGTGTTAGGCTCGAACATTCCTGCATAGAAACTATTCACATGATTCAGAAGGCCACAGCTATGGACAACTGGTGACTGGCAGCTTCGTCACGACAAGGTGCCCCTTCATGCATCATGTCTTGTGCAGAGGTTTTTGGCAAAATAGTAAATAACCCAGGCAGCTCAGCCCCCTTTATAGTCCAGATTTGGCACCCTGTGACTTCTGGCTTTTACAAACCTAAAGTTTCCTTGGAAAAGGAAGACATTGCAGACTGGCAATGGGATTCAGGAAAATATGACAGAACAACTGATGGTGATTGGGAGAATAGTGTGAGGTCCCAAGGTGCCCATTTTGAAGGAGACTGAGGCATCATTATCCTACATACAACATTTCTTGTATCTTTTCCAATACATATCTCTATTTTTCATATTACATGACCAGCTAACTTGTGAATATATACACACATACAGATATGTATACACATATACATATCACACATGCATATACATATCATATGCATGTGTGATTTGTATATGTGATGTGTAATACAACACATATGCATACATGCATATGTATATATTTGAACACATACACATACAGTAATACTATTAAGTCTTTAAAAAGAAGGAAACTCTGGTATATGTGTGACAGCATGAATGAATCTTGAGGACATTAAGCTAAGTGAAAATAAGCTAGTTTACAGAAAGACAATATCATTATTTAAACGCATGACTCCACTTATATGAGGTATCTACAGTAGTCAAATTCATAGAATCGAACAGAGGAACAGTGGTTGCAAAGGGCTGGGGAAGGGTGCAATGCAGAGTTAAACAACAGGCATAAAGTTTTTGTTATACAAGATGAGTAAGTTCCAGAGATCCTCTGTACCACATTGTGCCCATAATCAACAGTACTGTATTGTATGTTACAAATGTGTTAAGAGGCCAGATCTCACGTTGTGGTCATAATACCATTTTTAAAAAGAATAGGCCAGGTGTTGAAAGACAAATACCATATGATCTCACCTTTAACAGGAAGCTAAACAACAAAACAAGCAAGCAGAATAAAAACAAAGACACTGAAATAGAGAACAAGGGGACAGTGACCAGAGGGAAGAGGGGAGGGAATTTAAGGGGAAAAAAAGGGGAGGGATTTGGAGGAACAAGTATGAAGGACACAAGGACAATAACTAAGGGGGGTGGAAATGGGAGGGAGATGGGGAGCACGGGGTGGGGTGGGCTGGGATGGGAGAAAAAGAAAACTGTACTTGAAAAATAACTAAATAAAAATTTTTTTAAAAGAATAGTTTAGGGATATATAACATGGGTACAAAAGAGATTAATGACTATACAAAATTTTTTAAAATGTTACAATGGTGATTTTTATGTGTATTTTACCACAATAAAAAATTGGACCAAACAACAATAACAAATTACATTTCTACCTGGTGAAATAAATATGGTATATATTCTTTTTAATGGAATATTAATTGGGCCATACAAAACAGAACATACAAAGAAACTTCACCTAAAAGAGATAACAAAATGGGTTTATTTCCTCTTCAGTGGAAAAAAAAGTAACAGTATTTGGAATCTTTGGGGTTGTGTAAAAAAAATTGTGCTCTGCATTCTACATGGCGTTTATACTGTTAATTCAAAACATGGTACCTCATAAACTTTGAACTATTTTACTGGTTAAAAAAATTTTCAAAACAAAAATATCTGTGATAGTTCTAAGGTTTATCTTTACTATGATCTATCAATAAAAAATATTGAGCTAAATGAGAACTTCATATTCTGTTAGAAATACATTTAGGACAGAATCACTGATCTTGCCTTCTCTTTGATAAAATCATCTAAGCTGAAGAGAAATCCACTCATGTTTCCTCTGAGGCAAGAATATGTAGGATATATCAAAAGTAAATAGGAGATATGCAATACTTTTTTCATAACTAAACTATATTGTAACTATATTAAAATCAATTGTAATAGTAGGAATAAGGTGACAATAAGCTAATAAAAAGCTTTTATCTTAATGCTATCTTTGTGCATCAAATAAGGTAAATGTTTCATGGAAAGAACAACAAAAAAAAGAATACCTATGTATCTAGTGGTTTGTACAGTAAAGAATTTGAAACCTAACAAAGACCTTTTGTTGTGTGTGTCCTGATAGGAAATAACTATGTTAGCTAGCTCATGTATTAGGTTGGCCAAAAAGTCTGTATGCTTTTTTCTATAAAACAAAAGGCACATTTTCATTTTCACCAATAATTTTACTGACTTGGGTATTTTGAATACATTGGCTATTTCCTGCATAGTATATTGTTGATTGCTCTCAATTAATGCCTTGATTTGATCACTATCAACTTCAGCTGGTCTACCTGACCATGGAGCATCATCCAGTGAGAAAACTCTGGCACAAAACTTCACAAGCCACTTTTGACATGTTTGATCAGTCACAGCACTTCTCCATACACTGCACAAAATTTTTTTTGTGTGTTTTATTTGTGTTTTTACCTTTCTTTAAATAAAGCATCAGGATTAGGGGAAGATGGCGTCAGAGTAAGAGGGAGCGGATTCTAGCTCCCGCACTCGTGGGTGAAAATCCTGGCAGATCTATAGAAAAGCAGCGCACTAATCCATCAGTTATCCAGCATTTGTGAAATTGAAAGAACAGAGACTCTGTTGGATGCTGAAACACCAGAAAGCGGCAGGTCAGTGGGGCTTTGGGGACCAGAGTAAAGACAAAGCAGCGGCGGGGGCTGGCGCCCCAGGCCAGGTGGCCCGGGTGCTGCATCTACAGCCGGGGTCCAGAACCATCGGTCTGAGACCAACACCAGAGAGGTCTACCACAGGAGCTTGGGCACCCAGCGGCTCCAGTGGCCACCAGCGTGGGCCAGCAGCTCCCCTGCTTCCTGTATAAGCAAAACTGGACAACACCAGGCAGAGACCCGTCTGCTTGCCGGCTTGCATTTTTGGGGAGGGGTACAAAGACACAGGGTCCGGTTCAACTGCAGACTCTGTGATTGCAAGCCTGGGAGGAATCCAGAGACGCATTAGCCTCACGGGTTTGGTTGGGGACTGAGCAGGAATGAGAGACAGGCTGTCCGGAAAGTTTTGTTTTGTTTTGTTTTATTGAAAGTGGACTGAGGTGTTCTCCTGCCAAGGCAGATTGGCTTGTTTCCTATCCGGCCTTGCAGCGAGCCAGGGGGAAAGTGGAGGTATTTGGGGACTAGCCACACGAATGGGAAGCGCCCTGCCGGTTACTCCGGGTCCCAGAAGGTCTGTTGGAAGCGGAGGCCTCTGAGCCACCACCAGGGGACTGGGAAGCCCGCTGCCGGTTATGCCAGTCCCAGAAGGACGAGCTCGCGGGCGCAGAGAGTTCAGAGAGGCGCCGCAGGACAAAGACGCTCCCTGATGGTTTCCTGCTCACACGCATAGCCGGAGTCTGGCGCGCACCGGCGCAGGGATCTTTGAGCCGGGGCTACTGGTCCTAGAAGCGCCAGACGGTTTCCCGCGCGAGCGGGGGCGCAGAGAACTCTAGGATGACGCCACTAGGATCGGGAAGTGCTGGGGCCGGTGTGCTCGGGGTCTGCGCGGACCGGGAAGCGCTGGTTGCGCAGTCCCGGACAGCCCGGGAGTGTGCCCTGCAAGTGCGCAGGCACCCACACCCCAATCCAGTAGCCTGGCTGGTGCGCGCGGCGGGTGCGCAGGCGCCCACACCACAATCCAGTGGCCTGGCTGGTGCTCCCAGCAAGTGTGCAGGCGCCCACACCCCAAGCTGGTAGCCCGGCTGGTGCGCGCACTTGCACCGGCATCCCAGCACACAGGGAGATCCTGCTACAACAAGAAAAACCAGTCTGGACAGTTTGAAACCAACAAGGGGAAGGTTTCTCTGTTGTTGTTGTTATTGTTTATTTGGGTTTTTTTTTTTTTTTGCTGTTTACTTGTTTGTGTTTTGGGATTTTAAAAATTTTTTATGTTTTTTTTGCATGGAGGAACCAGACGGTAGGGAGACAGCAGCGGTACAGTAGTCTCTGGGACGGAGCAGGGAGAAACAGCTGGTGCAGGGTAGGGGAACCAGCGCCCTGTGGCGAGAGCCCAACGGCTCCTGGGACAGCCTTCAGCGCCCGGAGGGCTCCCTCCCTGAGATTTTTCTGCCGGGCAGGCCGAGTGGCCCAGGCAAAGAGGTGTGGAAGAAATTTCAGCCTGCGCGCAATCTGGGGAACTAGTCGTTCCACTCGCAGTGTGTCTGGGCGGGTGCCTAAGGGCACCTAGGCCAACATTCAGCGCCCGGAAAGCTCCCTCACTAGGATTTTTGGGCCGGGACCGGCCAAGAGACCCAACCAGAGGGGAGCAGAGGTGATTTCAGCCTGCACACAGTTCTGGGTCCAGCACCCGGCGTGGTGCTGCTACATCCCTAGGGTTTTTTTTTTTGCCAGAGGTTGGCCAGGGGACCCAGACAAACACAGGAGCAGAAGGGATACACACCATGCAGTGTGCCATAACGAGCACACAGAGTTTTTAGGTCTGCGCCCAGTCCTCAGATCGGCTCCCGTCTTCCAGTCTACCCCCCTCAGACTATCTGGAAGCCCGGGACGCTGAGGGGTCCTGGGAAAAGAGCTGAGACCCTCAACCCCCTCCCTTTCTGGCCAAGCAAGGTGGGGGGCCAGGAGAGACTTGTTTGATAGAGTTTACAGAGAGGGTGCGGAGGACAAAGGGCCCCAACCAAAGACTCTGTGGTTGCCAGCCCAGGAGAACTCAGAGGTGCAGCCTGGGGCTCTGAATCCAGTAGACATGGCAGCCTGGTCTGCTTCACACCCAGCTTGGTAGCGAGCCCAGGATTGGGCAGAGGGTCTGGGGCCTCCCAACTGAACGGGGGCAGGCCTGTGCTCAATCCCGAGGGAACCAGGCAACTAGGCCGGTGCAGGTGCCTGCAAACACAGCAAACCAGACTATGGCACTAACCCCTGGGAGGGGAGCGCTGTGAGGAAGTCCTAGTTCCCCATTGAAGGGAGCTGGGGGAGAGGCGCCAAGTGTCTGGATCCTGAGAGGGGCTGGCTGAAAAAATCACAACAATCGACCCTCAGCCAACTGCAACCAGAAAAACCGGTTCGGCTAATTTGAAGCCAACAAGTGACATTCCTTTTTCTGAGGTTGTTTTTGAGAGATTATTTTGGTGCGTTTTTTGGTTTTTTTGTTTGTTTTTGTTTTTTTTTACTTTATTTTATTTTTATTCTTTCTTTTTTTTATTTACCTTTCTCCCTTCTCCATTCCTTTTCTTTATCTTTTTGCTTTTTTAGAGTAATCTGTTATTTCTTTTAAACTTTATTACTGTTTCATCTTTCCATACTTTTGTCCTCTTTTCCCGGATTTCCTGTTTTATTTCTTTTTCTTTTCTTTCTAAACTTATTGCTCTTTCTTCCATTCCCCTACCATTTTTTTCTTTCTTCCTTTTATTTCTTTCCTTATCATTTCTTTCTTTTACCCACAAGAGTCACAATCAACTTGAAAATATAAAAAGACCAGAGCTGGACCCATAGAAGAGGCCTCCCAATAGTAGAATCAGAGAGACAAATTGCACATTGTTGTAGGAGAGAAGCCACAAGTTGCTGCATATTTGAGTAGGTGGAAGCAGAGAAAAACAGGATAACCAAAAGAGGCTGCACCATTGAAATTCACAGGCATTCCACCACAAAAGTTCATACCATAAACCCAGGGTGTCAAAGCAGATTAATCTAAGAAGCTGAGGCTAACAAGAAGAGTCTCACAAACAATGGGAAGACAAAGAAACAATCCCCAAATGAAAGGAAAGGAGGAATCCTCAGAAAGAATGTTAGAGGAAACAGAGGCAAGTCAACTATCAGATACTGAATTCAAAGCACTGGTGATCAGGAAGTTCAAAGAGCTCACAATCAGCTACCAGAAACTACAGGGAAGCTACAATGATCTCACTGTGAACTATATCAACATGAAAAAGGAAATGGAAATTATTAGCAAGGGCCAAGAGGAAATGAAGAATACAATTTCTGAATTAAAAAACACAGTGGAAAGCATTAAAAATAGGGTGGATGAAACAGAAGATCGGATTAGTGAATTGGAGGACAAAGTAGAAAGCATCTCACAGAAAGAACAGGAAAGGGAAAAGAGGCTCAGAAAGAATGAAGAGAGATTAAGAGAAATGCAAGACAATATGAAACGTAATAATATCCGAATAATAGGAATACCAGAAGGAGAAGAAGAAGAACAAGGGGTAGAAAACATATTTGAAAGAGTAATGAGAGAAAATTTCCCTAATTTGACAAAAGAAAAAGTCACACAAATCCAGGAATCACACAGAGTCCCATTCAAGAGGAACCCAAAGAGGCCCACTTCAAGACACATCATCATTAAAATGGCAAACTTCCAAGACAAAGAGAGAATCTTAAAGGCAGCAAGGGAGAAAAAAGAAATAACATACAAGGGCATCCCAATAAGGTTAGCCACTGACTTCTCAATGGAAACACTCCAAGCAAGAAGAGATTAGCAAGAAATATTCCAAGTAATGAGAAACAGAGGCTTACAACCAAGGCTACTTTACCCAGCAAGGCTCTCAATCAAGATAGAAGGCCAAATAAAGAGCTTCCAAGACAAAAGAAGTCTAAAAGAATTTGCTGCCACCAAGCCAGCTCTACAAGAAATACTAAAAGGTCTGCTTTAAGGAAAGGAAGGAAAAGAGACAGACAGAGAGGAACACAGGTACAAAAATGGCAATGAATAAGAACCTATCAATAATAACCTTAAATGTAAATGGATTAAATGCTCCAATCAAAAGACACAGAATAGCGTCATGGATAAGAAAGTATGACCCACACATATGCTGCCTACAAGAGACCCACCTCAGGACAAAAGACCATCACAGACTAAAAGTGAAAGGCTGGAAACAAATTTTCCAAACAAATGGACAAGAAAAAAAAGCTGGGGTAGCAATTCTCATATCAGACAAAATAGACTTCAAAAAAAGAGCCATAAAGAGTGACCCAGAAGGTCACTTCATAATACTCAAGGGAAGAATCCACCAAGAAGACATTAACATCATAAATATATATGCACCCAACATAGGAGCACCAAAATATATAAGGAAAATCTTAGAGGAATTCAAGAAAGATATAGACAGCAACACAATTATAGTGGGTGATTTTAACACCCCACTATCAAAAATGGACAGATCTTCCAAACAAAATATCAACAAAGACATTGCGGCATTAAACAACACCCTTGATGAAATGGACCTAACTGATATATACAGAGCTCTTCACCCCAAAGAAGCTAAATACACATTCTTTTCAAATGCACATGGAACATTCTCAAAGATAGACCACATGATAGGGCACAAAACAAGCCTCAACAAATTCAAGAATATTGAAATCATACCAAGCATTTTCTCTGACCATAAGGGACTGAAACTGGAAACCAACCCCAAAGGAAAAAACCCAAAACACCCAAAATCATGTAGACTGAACGGTATGCTATTAAACAATGAATGGGTCAAGAATGAAATTAGGGAAGAAATCAAGAAGTTTCTGGAAACAAATGAAAATGATCTCACAACAACCCAAAACTTATGGGATACAGCCAAGGCAGTCCTGAGAGGGAAGTTTATAGCAATACAGGCCTACCTAAAGAAAACAGAAACATTTCAAACAAATGAACTTACTCTACGCCTGCAAGAACTCGAGGAACAACAACAAAAACAGCCCAAAGCAAGTAGAAGGAAGGAAATAACTAAGATCAGAGCAGAACTAAATGACATAGAGACTAAAAATACAATTCTAAAGATCAAGGAATCCAGGAGTTGGTTCTTTGAAAAAATAAACAAAATAGACAAGCCTTTAAGTAGGCTCATCAAGAAAAGAAGGGAACGCACACAAATAAACACAATCAGAAATGAAAGAGGAGAGATTACAACTGATACCACAGAAATAGAGAGGATTGTAAGAAATTACTATGAAGAACTGTATGCCAAGAAATTTGAGAACCTAGGGGAAATGGACACATTTCTAGAAAAATATAATCTCCCAAAACTCAATGAAAAAGAAGTAGAACACCTGAATAGACCAATAACAGCAAAAGAAATTGAAGCAGTAATCAAAAAACTCCCATCACACAAAAGCCCTGGACCAGATGGATTCACAGGAGAATTCTACAAAGCATTTAAGGAAGAGCTAACCCCCATTCTTCACAGACTATTCCAAAAAATCCAAAAGGATGGAAAACTCCCAAACTCCTTTTATGAAGCCAGCATCATCCTAATTCCAAAACCAGATAGAGATACAACAAAGAAAGAAAACTTCAGGCCAATATCGCTGATGAACATAGACACTAAAATCCTCAACAAAATATTAGCAAATCGCATCCAACAATATATCCAAAAGATTATACACCATGACCAAGTGGGATTCATCCCAGGGATGCAAGGATGGTTCAACATTCGCAAAACAGTAAATGTAATTCATCACATAAACAAAAGCAAAGACAAAAACCACATGATCATATCAATAGACGCAGGAAAAGCTTTCGATAAGGTACAACACCCATTTATGATAAAAACACTCAGCAAAATGGGAATAGAGGGAACATTCCTCAATATAATAAAGGCCATTTATGAGAAACCTACAGCCAATATCATACTCAATGGGCAAAAAACTAAAAGCTTTTCCACTAAGATCAGGAACAAGACAAGGATGTCCACTTTCACCACTTCTATTCAATATAGTATTGGAAGTTTTGGCCACAGCGATCAGGCAGGAAAAGGAAATAAAAGGCATCCAAATAGGAAAGGAGGAAACAAAATTGTCACTGTTTGCAGATGACATGATAGTGTACATGGAAAATCCTATAGACTCTACCCAAAAACTGCTCAAACTAATTAATGAATTTGGCAAAACAGCAGGATACAAAGTCAATATCCAGAAATCAGAGGCATTTTTGTATACAAACAATGAATCAGCAGAAGCAGAAATCAAGGAAAAAATCCCATTCGATATAGCAAAAAGAAAAATAAAATATCTGGGAATAAACCTAACCAAAGAGGTAAAAGACCTGTATGCAGAAAACTACACAGCACTGAAGAAAGAAATCAAGGAAGACACAAACAAATGGAAACATACCGTGTTCATGGACTGGAAGAATTAACATCATCAAAATGTCTATACTACCCAAAGCAATATACAGATTCAATGCAATACCTATTAAAGTACCAATGGCGTATTTCACAGACATAGAACAAACACTTCAAAAATTTATATGGAATCATAAACGAGCCCGAATAGCAGCTGCTCTTTTGAGAAAGAAGAACAAAGTAGGAGGGATCACAATACCTGATATCAAACTGTATTACAAAGCCACTGTAATCAAAACAGCCTGGTACTGGCATAAAAACAGGCACATAGACCAATGGAACAGAACAGAGAGCCCAGAAATCAACCCAACCCTCTACAGTCAATTAATATTCGACAAAGGGGGGCAGTAACATAAAATGGAGTAAAGATAGCCTCTTCAGCAAATGGTGTTGGGAGAACTGGACAGCTACGTGCAAAAAAATGAAACTTGAGCACCAACTTACACCATACACCAAAATAAATTCAAGGTGGATAAAAGACTTAAATATAAGCCATGACACCATTAATGTCCTAGAGGAGAACATTGGCAAGAAAATCTCAGATATTCCACGCAGCAACATTTTTACGGATATGTGCCCTAGAGCAAGGAATATAAAGGAAAGAATAAACAAATGGGATCTCATCAAAATAAAAAGCTTCTGCATGGCTAAAGAAAACAGTATTAAACTAAAAACACAACCAACTGTATGGGAAAACATATTTGCCAATGATACCTCAGACAAAGGTTTAATCTCCAAAATATACAAAGAATTTACACGACTCCACTCTAGGAAGACATCGAACCCAATTAAAAAATGGGAAAAGGACTTGAACAGACACTTCTCTAAAGAGGACATACAGAATATCCAGAGACATATGAAGAGATGCTCAATATCGTTAGCTATCAGAGAGATGCAAATTAAAACCACAATGAGATACCACTTTACACCAGTCAGGATGGCTATAATAGACAAAGCAATAAACAACAAATGTTGGAGAGGGTGTGGGGAAAAGGGGACCTTAGTTCACTGTTGGTGGGATTGCAGACTGGTACAACCATTATGGAAAACAGTATGGAATTTTCTCAGAAAAATAAAAATTGACCTGCCTTTTGACCCAGCAATTCCACTGCTAGGATTATACCCCAAGAATCCTAAAACATCAATTTCAAAGAACCTATGCACCACAATGTTCATAGCAGCACAATTTACAATAGCCGAGAGTTGGAAGCAACCTAGGTGCCCATCAGTAAATGAATGGATCCAAAAATTGTGGTACATATACACCATGGAATTTTATGCAGCAGAGAGAAAGAAGGAGCTACTACCTTTTGCAACAACATGGATGGAACTGGAAAGCATTATGCTGAGTGAAATAGGCCAGGCATTGAAGGACAAATACCATATGATCTCACCTTTGACAGGAAGCTAAAGAATAAAACAAACAAGCAAACAGAATAAAAACAAAGACGCTGAAATAGAGAACAAGTGGGCAGCGACCAGAGGGGAGAGGGAAGGGAACTTAAGGGGAAAAAGGGGGAGGGATTTTGAGGAACAAGTATGAAAGACACAGAGAGGACTGGGGTGGGGAATGGGAGGGAGGGGGGAGACCGGGCGGGGGGGGGAAGAGAGAAAAAAAAATGTACTTGAAAAGTAACTAAATAAAATTTAATATTAAAAAAAAATAAAAATAAGTAAATAAATAAAGCATCATACACTGAAAATGTTGAATATTTTCTTCCATCTTCAATATTAAATGGCTATACCAAAAAACACCAATTTTGATAAGTTTTTTTTTAATTCATGCTAATATGGCAGCTGTCACCATACAATCTAACAAAATCATTCTGAATAAAGTTGAAAACAACTAAGTGTTGGTAGAACCATCTTATGGAAAGAACCAAATGACTTTTTGGCCAACCCAGCAAATGTGATGGAATTATCACTGTTTAAAGTAAAAACATGGTAAATCAAATCAAACCTTGATATGGACAAAAGAAAATACTACTATCAAGAGACACTGAGGAGAAATAAAGGAATGGACTCATTGGGTGCTCACTTAGAGAATCTGTAAGGGAAAAAGCCAAATGCCGTTTTCTTAAAGCTGAAGCAATAACCTCTACTTTCGCTTCTGTAAGCCTGCTTGATGCTCCGAAACCAGAGACATCCACCTGCCCAGCAGTCTTAGGCAGGAAACTGCAAAAGGGCTGCTGAGCGAGATGAAAACTGCCAGCCCACTCGTCGCTCACCCCCACCTGTCCTGCTGTATAAAAAGGAAATAAAATAGAGGTTTGCCACCCAGAATTTGGGAGGCTACTCCTCTGGGCCTGCATGCGTATAGAGCTCCCTTCCTCACTCTCTGCCTCACTGAGTCATTCCGGTGCCTGGTTTTCTGCAACAAAATGACACTTACACAGACACCTGTAAGCAATATTTGGGCAATATCCATGATCAGCAAATATTTCAGCTAATTTCTTGGCTTATATATGACTCCACACTTCCCTCACCAGAGAGGGAAAATATGCACCAGAGAATGTTGAGCTTCCTCAGGTTTCTTAAATCAGGAGAATTACTTTGGAGATTAACATTTATAGATTTCTATTGGAAGGCAAGGCATGAAAAAGAATTGTGATAAATTCTTAAATTCAATTCTCATTTACTTTAGAACAGTTCATTAATTACCAAATACAATCAGGGTTTTCTAATCACTTTGTAGCTGAGAATAAAGGTTCACACTGAATGACTGAACAGACCATTAATGTAGGGTTCACAATCCAAATATCCTTTTCCCCCACCCTGAAATATGTATCTAAAGAAACAAGGTCAAGGTAATAAAACCATTTACAATTAACACCTCTATATTATCAACCAGATATCTACATCTATAAAGAAGGCAATTTAATTTTTTCCCTTTGATTGTGAGTTATTAGGAAAAGAAGTTCTTTAGCAATACATACACTTAAAAGCAATGAAAATATTGGATATCTCATCTAGCAGTAAACATCAAGTAAACTGAGATAAGTTGCCCTACACAGAACTTTCTATAAAAGGTCACCAAAGTAGACAAGCATTGGAATCTTCTAGAACTATATTCTGAATTGAGTGATTCATGAATCTGTACTTCTGAGGCAAGACCAAGAGTTGTGGATGATGAGGAGGGTTGTGGGAAAGGCATGCAGGGAAGCAGTTAGGCCAGATTTTCTGGCTGTGCAGTAAGTGGTGAGTGCTCTATTGTGCACTATGCCTGCAGGAGTTAGGGGCTCCAATGCAATGTCCTTAGAAGCCCCAGGGAAGTGATCTAGCATCCTTCATCCATCATTTCTGGGTGCAGTGACCACGCTCTGGTGAGGATGTCAAGTTGTTATTGAGTAGAGTTGGCCTGAGATCAGCAGAGGACATTTCCACTAGTTCACACATTTGTCAGAAGCCTCAAGTTTCCTACATTTTCTCTTACAATTGCAATCTTTTTCCCCACTAATTTTCAAATAACTATATGGTAAGTTACTCTCTTGGAAAAAGTTTGGAGACTGATTTTTTTTCTCCTAGCTGTGTTTAAGTTTAAGAAAATCTTCAAAGGGATGGACAGAGATGTTTCAAAATGGGTTAACAGGGTATTTTTGTTTGCTTATTTGATTTTCTTGGAAATATTAGTTGTTTTTCTTAAATTGAGTAACTCATTTCATTGTAAAATCAGCCAATTTGCTGAAATAATCTTTTCCATGAAAATAAATAATATACATCTATGAACTAAAGAGACACATAAACTCCATGTGACTTAGATCCTTACATGAAAACTGAAGAAAATGATGTTTGCTGCATATTTCTCAGAGGAACTCAAGATAGTAATGAGACAGTCTCTTTAGAGTTGGAGTACCCAAGGAGTTGGACAATGCAAACCCAGATTACCACTCCACTATGATTTATCTTCATATAAACTGTTTACTGCCAGCAGCATTTTCCTTGCAGAACCCTTTTACATTGACATGGTGCATTAGCCATGATATTTATTTCTACTACTATTTTGTAAAGGGTCTGAGGCTATGAAACAGGGAACTCTTAACTGTGTTAGGAGTAGCTGTTGTCTTCCAGAATGACTTAGCCCTTCCTTAAGGGACTACGGTACAGCAGGCAGCTCAGCAAATGGAGGCAAGAGCTCCCAAGTGGTAAGTAAAACGCAACCCAGAGTAACAGAAAAGCTTGTTTCTAATCTCTTGAAGGTGATAAAAGATGGGCTCAGCTAGCATGGTAAAAGATACAGAGGCAAATGGCAGACACTCTTAGGCCTGGCCTTAAGTGAAAAGAGCCAAGATCCCTTTGCACCCTCTCTCCAAGTCAGCACTTCTGCAAGCTACCATTCTCCTAGTCATCTGGGCTCCGTAACCAAGGGTTATGCTTATTATCTCTCACTTTCGGGGCCCAGAATAAAGTCTTGTCCATTTTTTTTTCCTGCTGAACAAATGGAGCATCTGCCTTCTCAGGTGTCAATGCTACTCACCTTACCTGGGGTATTTCAACTGGCGCCAACTGCAGTTGGCAGGTTTTACTGAGTCTGAACTCTTTGACCTGGGCACCATCCAGTGAGCTTGTGTCTGAGATACAATCCAATCTCAAAACTCTCCCTGCAGGGTTTAATTACACATTTTAATGCAGTCGTTAAAAACGATAGGGTGAAAGCTGAGAGATCAGACTACAAATCTTTGATTTTGCTTTATTAGCTGTGGAATTCTTTGACAATTTTTTCTCTGAGTCTCAGCTTCTTCATCTGTAAAGTGAGAGAAATGATAATTCCCTCTCTGGGGTCTCTGAGGGGTCGCTATTAGAAACAGAAGAGAAACTGTAGCCAAGTATTGAGCACAGCATCTATCACTCTATGACTGCTGTAGACCACTCTGCCTGGTTCTAGGAATTGTATCTCGACCCCTTCTGGCTAAGGGAAAGGGACGACCTTTGGAGTGCCAGCCGCAGGAGATGAAGCTTGTCTCTGGTAGCAAATGCTGCCTCAATTTCCTCTCCCTGCCCCCAAAACTTAGTAGGAAGTCAATGACAGGTAAGACCCCTTATGGTGGGGGCAACATAAGCCAGACTCGATCACTTGGGAGGCCATAATGGAAGGCCTCGGGGGGCTGCAACAAAGAGCAATGGACTCTGGCCCCCCAGCTTTGTCAAAGCCTGAGTCCCCATGTTCTCTGGGAGAAGCGCTTCCTGGCTCTAATCCCCTTAAGCCTGAATACCTGTTGGGAGAGGTGCAGCTCCTTGCCTTGCTAGAGCATGTCCTGGGGAAAAAATCTGGCATCACAAAAACTTCCTGATAAACCTGTGAAATCTGCTCTGCTAAGAGTGCTTTCATTCATATGTTAAGGGTTTGAGCAGGAAACCCTAAAACTCTGTTTCTGACAGACTCTGACTCATACTAAGCCCTCAGATTTCTTTGAAATGTTATCTACTGTTTGATCCTTGCAGCCCTGTATTCCTGTGTATTAGAACCCAATAAAACTCCTGGAGGAGGGGACTCAGGACCTTTTTCTCCTTGGAGAAACTGGCTACTGCTGGCCTTTGTCTCCCCTGAGAAACTGGCCACCCCTCCTGCCCAAGCAGATCACATCATGTCTCAGTCATAATTACTCTCATCCGTGGCACATGGGGGTGGGGCTTGTGAGGAAAGTCGCCCCCATATGTGACAGTGGTAGCTCCTGTTACATGCTTTGGCTTCATTTTAGCTATGAAAATGACATCTGCCATTGTTTAATGAGGACAGTACATTCGTTGAATGCTTTCTGGATACTGAGTTTGAGTATAATTGCTTTCCATATGTTAACTCATTAATTCTTGAAATATTCCCTTAAAATGGTATGACAATTACCTCCACTTTACTGACAGTACAAGTGTAGCAAAGATTGATCACATCACATAAAACAACCCCAGTGGGTGGTGGAGCTGGAACTCAAACCCAGGTGAATCTGGCTACATAGCCCGTGTTTGTAGTCGCTATGCTACATGGCTCCCTTGTCCAGTCACCTTGCCATTCCCTTCTCTGACCCCGTGGCCTGCTATGTCTCCCTCTCTTTTTTAAAAAAGATTTTATATACTTATTTTTTAGAGAGATGGAAAAGTAGAGAAAAAGAGAAGAAGAGGAACATCAGTTTGTGAGAGAAACATTTCTTGGCTGCCTCCTGCGTGTGCACCAACCAAGGTCAAGGCCCACGACCCAGCATGTTCCCTGACTGGAAATCAGACCTGTATGGGACAATGCTCAACCCACTGAGCCATGCCAGCCCGGGCTATTTTCTATTTCTTGAAAATTTCTTCCTTTCTTTATCTGGATTTCTTTATCTTAGGCATTTTTCAAGCCCCATTTCAAGTTACCACATCTCCAGAAAATTCTTCCAGTTCTCACTACACTTTTTTGAACTTTTATAATCCTGTGTTACATAATGTAGGACTTAATTATATGTTACATCCTATTGTTTTTATTTTTTTCACCTGAAACCTACCTAATTTTATTAATGTCACCCAATAAGGTCAATAAAAATAATTTTAAAAAATGATAGTTTATATATTTTTATTGTTCAAGTATAGTCGTCTACATTTTCACCCCACCATGCCCCTGCCCCACCCATTCCCCACCTCCCACCTTCAAAACCACCCCCTTTGGCTTTGTCCATGGGTCTTTTATTCATGTTCCTTGAAGGCCCTTCCCCTATTTTTCCCCTATATCCCTCTCTCCGCTCCCCTCTGGTTACTGTCACTTTGTTCTCTATTTCAGTGTCTCTGGTTCTATTTTGCTTGCTTGTTTGTTTCATTGATTAGGTTCCACTTACAGGTGGGATCATATTACTCATGCATATTACTTTTTTCTAGTAGCCTTCCAGTACCTTAAAAGCTACATTTTTATTCTTGTCATGCAGAGCATAGCATTGGGCGAGTTCATTTTAACAAGTTCTCGATGAATTCATAGAGATAATTATCCCTTAATAATCTTATGCATAATATCACCTTGCCTGTATAGTTCTGTAAAATGCATTTTATATATACTATTTCATTTGAAATTTGCATGCCATTTTTACATACAAAATTACCCAGGTAGGGGGTCTTGGCTTAACCTTTGTATTATCAGGCTTGAATAGAAAGCAAGCTGAGTACCCCTTTATTAACCCAAACTCAGACAAATCCTGAGTCCTCCTTAGGAGAATTAGGAGCTGTATCAGGTAAAACAGTTTTCATGAAGTCAAAGAGTAATAAGCTTGATCTATAGAATGCTTAATTATGTCCATTTTATTTAAGATATTTTGAGAACTTATATGATTTTCTAAGAAGAAAATTTCCTTAAGACTCATAGGTAAGTGGAGCGCTTACCACCAAGCATTTTCCACTGACATTTCCTTTAAAATTCTGTGCCTCCCCCTTCATCAGATAACTACTCCTTACAGCTTCTGGTGTGGTGCTGAGCACTTCTAGCCTTCTCAGGTGGTGAGGCATCCGTCAGCGCCAGCCATAACTGAGTCTTTTTGTCTTGTCTACCCCTCAGCAGTGATGATGAGCTGCGTCTGCAGGCTGGCAATGTTTCATTACTTCTTACTCATATCTATTGTCCAAAATTGAAATAATTTAGTGTTTGGATCATTTTGGCAGCTTTTCTTGCTTTCAAATAAATTGTTCTAAATATAAATCTATGTTTACTGAGAGACTTCCCAGAGTTTTGAAGATATTTCGATCATCTTTTAATTTAGAACAAAGCAGACCAGGATGTGGGCTTACTTTTTTTTCAGCCAATCCTCTATAAAAAATGTCAGAAAGTCAATTTCAATTCTATGTTCCCTCAAATCAAAGATCTTCACATGTGAACTTGCCTTTATTCTTTATAAGCAGGGCAGACAGGATTCCAAAACAACTTCTGTACTGAATTTATAAGAGTCCAAAGAAGGGAAAACTTATGAAATATGCTCATGTGTTTCTCTGTAGAAAATATAGATGAGTCAGATTAAAAGTAATTGATATAAAGGTTCTTTAAAACTGTAGGCTAGATCCAAGTTTTATACTTGGGCTCATGAAAAGGTTTCATAAAACTTACTCAGTTCCAAAAATATAGGAAAGTTGGCATAACAAAACTTCTTTCCTTTTTGGTTTTTTTTAATTTAATAAAACACTCAATTTCCTAAAAGAAAGACAAACATTTATGAATGCTACTCTGAGCCAAGAAGTGAGCTACATATTTTTCACGGTCATTATCTAATTTTAACCCTGCTTCATCAATTAGTGAAGTCAGCAGCTGTGTCTTCCAGCAACATCATTGGAATCACAATTTTCAACATCATCTTTTAAAGTAAGACTTCAAAATATACACTTTAAAAAATACATGACAACATTAGTATCGTTGAGTGGCTGTAGTTGAACTAGGTCAGAGAAAAAGACCCAATGCCTCCTCTCTGTCCCATCCCTGCTTTTTAGGTGAAGATCTTCTCCACCCTGAGACAAAAATCATCTCATGTTTCTTAGATTTTCTGTAATTCTGGAGAAATAAATAAATAGTCCTCTTGGTTTTAGAGTTTTTTTTAAAGGCATCCAGTTCTTTCTTGTAAAAGACACTCAATGTACTCTTTAAAGATTCTCTCTCTCTCTTCCAAGCTTGGACTAGTCCCAATCTGGTAAACTATAGCTGGAAATGCTTCTTTTTTGTTACTTATTTTCCCTCCCTTTTTCTTCATGATATTCCTTTTTTTACTTCAAGGTCGGAGGCAACATTAGAGAGAAGATTCGCACAGACCAGCAAAGCCTTGCATGGCTGGTACAATTGTGAGCCTCTCCATGGCAGGTAGACCTAGTGTCTCTTTCTTCTTGGGTGTGTTTGTGTTTTTCTCCAAGGCACTTCCCCTAGGTCATCCTCTGTACGCCCCTTGGACGCCTCCTCCAGTGAGTTGCTTTGTCCCATACAGACTGCCTGCTGCTCTCCAGAGACGCTTCTGTGAGGGCCATGCCCCAGGGACACGGCCCTTCAGAATGCCAGATGGGCTACAGTCAGTTTTCTAACATGAGTCCCTCATGCTGTCCCCAGGATAGAGGGCTACTCAGCTTCCTTTCAATTGGAGTGCAACCCCTTTCTTTACACTCTGTGGCTGGGCAAACCATTTTAATTAGTCTTTTTTGCTTTTCAACTTCTCTTGGTGAGAATCACATACTAATTTCTTTATCCCCCATACTGGTAAGAATATATATATCAATATTTATATCTATATCTATATCAATATTTATATCTATATCTATCTATCTATATATATATATATCAATGTCTCTGAGAGGTTCTCTTGAAACCTCTTTCTTAAGGTAAGGAGGTATTAAAGAAAATAAGAATTTTTCTCCAAATAAATCCTCACTGTCCCTACCTAAGACATATTTTACCTGTGTGGGTTAATGCCACTGGAACTGATATCACAGTCTCTCAGGATACAAGCTGGTCATATGGGTTAGCAGGGAGGGGAACGTACTGTGGAGCCAGATGTCTGACCAGGGTTCACACCCTGGTGTTGCCACCAACCTGGTAAGTAACCATGAGAAGGTTACTTAAACTCTCCCTGTCTAATACTCTGATCTATCAGTGAGGCTACTAACAGGTGCTAGTGTTTTAGCCTATCAACTGATATGGGAGTTTAATACATGTAGGGGTCTCAGCAGAGTTTCTCGCATATCATAGGTACTCAAAAAGTGTTACTTACTACTTAGAAAAGAATCCAACAGCTATTATTTTCAGCCCTGGTCCAACTAGGAAAAGATCTGTTTCTGAGAAGATTGTCTCATATTACAAGACCTGAGTTACTTAAACTTTGTAAAGTATTGATTGTGTAAGAAGCTCTTTTTCTATAATGCTTCAAATATAGAGAAGTGTTATGAAAGGTGAAAGATAGCCTTCAAATAGTCTTTTAAAAAACTTATATCTTGAATATATATAGGCATATTTAAGTATTAATAAAATCTGAGATTCTCAAACTTTAGCATGAATGAGAAATACCTAGGGATTAAATACAGGTTCCTAGGCCTGCTCTGGAGGTAACAGGGCTGCAGAGGGACAAGGAATCTTCTGTAGAGCAAGCACCACAATGAGCTCTGCTGCAAAGAGGGCTCAGGCCACACTCAGAGACCCTGGGCAGAATGGGGGGCAGGACTGCTCTCATCTAGCACCAACCACTTAAGAGCCACAGATAAGACACTGTAGTAAAGATCTCGTTTCAGTGGGTCAGACCCTCCTCTTTGAAGGCCCACATTCCATCTCACGAGCTTTTTTGTTATGTTCATAATAAAACAGGTCTTTACTTTTTCATGATACATCAAATGCAAAGACAATGATTCAGTTACTTAGAAAAATACAGGTCAATGAGAAAGTATCTTGAATTATAAGGCATTGATGTCAGTTAGAAACATGAAAAAAGAGAAGAAAAGTGAAATTAGCATACTGGAATAGAAAATGAATGGTTAATAAACACATGAAGATACGTTCAAACTCATTATTATTAAAATAAATGCAGACTGAAAGTATGAGGTCACTTTTTCTCCAACAGATTGGAAAAGAAAAAGTGTGTTTCTTAAGGCTTTCATAACAGCAATAGAATGAGTAAAAGGGCATTTTTGCATACTTTTGTTGGAGAGAAAATTGATACACTTTCTTAAAAGAGATCTGACAATATGGATAAAATTTTATAAGGGCTAAATTCTGACTAAGCTTACAATCACACACCTCAAGAAATAATTCTCTAATGTGCAAAAGTGTTCATTAAAGTTTAACAGTATTCATCAAAGTAAATTTTCTATTAGGAAAAAAAATTTAAAAACCTAAATGCTCAAAAATTTAAATTGGTTAAGGTATAATACTATTCATTGCAAGGAAATACATAAAAAATTAAATACTATGATATATATTTATAATGCCCACAAAAAATGATCTGAAAAATATTTAAATGCTAAAAATTTATAAAAGGGTATGCAGAGCATAACCTTATTTTCCAAAGAAAAACTTGTTACATGTGGTAGAAACACATCCTGAGGGGTTTATATTAAAATGGTAATGCAAATACTTTAGATAAAATAGATTTTAGAATTTTTTCTTTTATCTTTAACTTTTTTATTTTCTTTGCCAGAAATTGTCATGAGGAAGTACAATGATATTTTTAAACTAAAATATATTACTTATATATAAAACAGATTTATATGTAATTTGTGTGAACCTTAAAATATATGAAACAATGGTATAGCATGATGGCCTTCCTGTGGGACCAAAAGAGCTAAAAGTTAGCTGAGGTTATGTTTCTTTCTCTTAACTACTTTCTTAGAGAGTCAACTGTTGTAAAAACATTTGAGAGTTATATAAAAACCCAAATTGAGTGCAAAGACACATTCTAACTCTTACTTTCTTTTTTTAAGGACATTTATTTTTTTATTTTTAATATATTTTATTGATTATGCCATTATAGTTGTCTCATTTCCCCCCTCATTCCCCTCCACCCTGCATACCCCTCCCCCACTATTCCCCCCTTTAGTTTATGTCCATGTGTCACAAGTTCTTTAGATTCTATATTTCCCATACTATTCTTGCCCTCCCCCTGTCTATTTTCTACTTAGCATCTATGTTACTCATTCTCTGTACTTTCTTTTCTGATATTTTTTATTGTTGTTCTATTACAGTTCTCCCAATTCTTTTCCATTGTCCTCCCCAGTCCCTCCTACCTCTCACTCCCACAGTCAATCTGCACCCTGTTGTCCACATCCATGGGTCATTCGTACGTGTTCTTTAACTGGGCCCTTCCCCTTTGTCCCTCTCTTGTCCCCCTCCCCTCTGGTCCCTGTCCGTCTGTTCCGCATTTCCATGCCTCTGGTTCTATTTTGCTAATTTGTTTGTTTTATAGGTTATGTTCCACTTATAGACGAGATCATACGGTATTTGCCTTTCACCGTTTGGATTGTTTCACTTAGCACAATGCTCTCCAATTCCATCTATGCTGTCACAAAGAGTAGGAGCTCCTTCTTTCTTTCTGCTGTGTAGTATTCCATTGTGTAAATGTAGCATAGTTTTTGATCCACTCACTTAATGATGGGCACTTAGTCTGTTTCTATCACTTGGCTATTGTAAATTGTGCTGCTATGAACATTGGGGTGCATAGGTTCTTTTCAATTATAATTTCAGGATTCTTAGGGTATAATCCCAACAGTGGAATTGCTGGATCAAAAGGCAGTTCCAATTTTACCTTTTGGAGGAAATTCCATACTGTTTTTCACAGCGGCTACACTAGTTTGCATTCCCACCAACAGTGCACCAGGGTTCCCTTTTCTCCACATCCTCACCAGTACTAACCTGTACTTCTAAAGAGACTATGTAACTTTCCCAAGAAGAAATCATTCTGATCATTGAGGTGATTTCAGTATATTTTCTTCACTGCCTTAGAGATTTTCACATAAAATAACTGTACTCAACAACACCATAACTTAAAGTATTTGGGAATTTTTGCTCTTATAATATTGTGAGAAGAAAGATAATAATAATAATAATAACCCAAACAAGGAAATTAACCACTATTATTTTCACTTCCATAGTTTCCTGAAGAGCTGATTTCTGAAATTTTAAAGAATATTTCTGAAAATCAATGTAAATAATTATGTATTTTTTGGTGTCTCCCTAAAACAAATTATGTTTCGAAGTAAGTATTTGCCTTGCCACAATTTGCATTTGAGCTAGGAAATACTTTGTCTTTGGTTTAAATATGTTATTCTATTTTCCAGAAATAAGCAGGTACAGTTGAGAATCGTGATCATTAGCATCATTGAAATATTTTGTAGGCTGCTTTGAGATTTACAAAACACTTTCACACACAGTGCATTATTTTCTCATGTCTCTGTGAGGTAGGTAGAGCAAGTATTGTTCTAGCAGAAATCTGAGCTACAAAAAGTAAAGCTGTTTATGTGAGATCTATTTATCATTTCACTATCTTGGTACACTAATGATACCTCAACAGCCTACAGGTCTTGTGAGATCACACAGTGTATAATTTACAGAAGAGACAGAAGATCTTAATCTCAACCAAATCTTGATAATTAAAGAATCCATGGACTCTGTACCTATAGAAAAAGATGAACACTTGGATCTTTGTGTGTTTCAAAAACTATAGTCACCAAAAGAAAACCAAAATTAATTTTTAAATTTGCAGAAAGTAAATGTAAAACATCTTTAAATTCTAGTAAAGGGGTATACAATTCTGATAGTCCTTTATTTAATGACTAATGATATTCTCCTGACTGGTATATTGGGTTTTTGACAGGAATAAGCTCCAAAACTTATTATTGGGAAACAAGTGGAAATCATCAATAAAACAGAAACTCTGAAATCTGTGTGATTACTTTGTATGCTGAATAGAGACTGATGTTAATCCAAAATTTAGCTTTAGCTTCTTCCCAGAAGCCTCAAGATGAGCTAATTCAATATTTCCCAAAGGAATCATTAAGAAACTCCTCCTGAAAGAAATGTGGAGTTGAATATTTTTGGAAAACCCAGCTGCAGTGTTGCTGCTTTTTTAGACATTCTTAGGAAAATTAGCATATCATAGGCTAATCTATAAAGAAATGCATACAGTATGGATTGCATGAAATTTTTAAACTCCCTCTCATAAAATCTATTTCTTAAATAAAACCTATTAATATTTCATGGAACCAGCATACCAATATGATACCTGAGCCTCTTTTGCTAAGAAACTCGAATCACTTTTGAAATGATTAAAGAAAAATATCTGCTAAAAATAAATTTCTATCACAAATATTGTGTGCTTTTGACTCTAAATTCTCTTAGATTATTAGCATATAGCGCTCCAAAGTTAGCATTTGCAGTCACCACGGGGCACAGAATGCATACACAAACTACTATTGTTAAAAATCACTCACTTTGATCTATAACAAACATACCAAGACATAGAAGTATGCTCTGAAGGAAAAAGAGGTATCATCCATAAAAAAATGTAATGTTTAAGCTTTGCAAAAATAGTGTGCTCAGTTTTTTAATTTTATTTTTTAAATTAGAAACAAAAACAGAACTTTGTTGGGGCAGAGACAGGAGGCAACCTGTAGATGTTTCTCTCTCACATTGATGGTTTCTCTCTCTCTCAATCCCTTCCTCTTGCTCTAAAATCAATAAACATATCCTTGGGTGTGGATAAAAAAACAAAACAAATGAAAACCCATACCCAGTTATCTACTCTCCTTAATAAAATGCTTAGGGATGTCTGATAGAAACCAATATTGGTTAATTTAGACTATTAGGATAGTTTTTAATGACACTGAAAAAAGAGAGATTTCCCTTGGCAGAAATTGGTTTCTTTGAACTAAAGGATTAAGAAGAATAACAAAAGCAGGAAGTTTAGAAGTCAATTCAAGCCTCATATATTTTGATAATTTCTATTTCTGACAAGCTAATTAACCATATTTCACACACATAGACACACACACTGTATTTTCTTAAAACCACTTCAGGAAATGCTCTTTCATGTTTACTCTTTTCGGTAATTTTCCTAGTGTACTATTAAGTTTTATTTAGCCGTTCTTGGTGCTACTCATACGTGACAGCCAGCTCATCCTGAATGTCAGGCCTGCCATTAGACAACCTCTTAAGCTTAAGAGATTAAGAAGAAAGCCAAGAAATTTCCCTGAAGTCTGTCATATTGATGTGCCAAAATTAAGTACAGTTGGAAAGAATGGAGAAATACTGTCCCTAGAGTTATCCTTTTGAGAAGAGTAGGATCGATCATGGTGCCAGACATTGATCACAGGAGCAATAAAAAATGTAACACTACCCACCACCCACCCATCATGGAACTGCCCTCAAAGGTAAACAAAGAGAGAAAGGATACTTGCAAGAGTGTGAATCTATTGGGGCTGAGACTGTTCCTAACATTTTCTTCCAGGACCTTGAAGTTATCAAGGACTGAGAAAAAATAGTACATCTGAAGCACAAACTCTTTATGCATTTGGTCTTAAATAAAACCATGAATCTTTGTTGACATTTACTTATAGACAACATCGTAAAATTATAATCGCTGACTTTTCAGACAGCCTTATGGAGCTTTACCATTTTCTCTTCATCTAAACTTCGACAAACTGCTTACTCTTTCTAAGCCTCCATCTTATCTATAAATGAGGGACTGCTATCACTTCACAGGAATGGGATATGGGGAAAGGTTATATATGTGAAGTGCTTAATACAGTTATTGGCTTACAGTCAGCACTTTATAGCTAATGTCATTCTACTATTGGCATCCAATTCTATTCCTTGCCCAGTCAGAACACTAGGAAAACATCCTTCACTCCTGCTATGTTGCTGTGAATTTTCACCCACGGATCATCAGTACGCTTCCTCCTAAACTTTTGCCTCCTCATCACCAATGGCCAGCCTTTCTGTGTGGAACAGGGTAAATTTACAGCTAGACTATGAAAGTGTATCCTTATTTCTTGGGATGCCTGGGTACCTGGCTTTGGCTCTTTTTCAAGATAAAACTTTGAGATTTATAATATATTGTTTAAAGTACAAAACTCCCCAGCTACTCCCAGAACCAATATGTTTACTGATGGTTTTTACCCAGCACAATCTATTAGACAGCCTGGCTTCACTAGCGAGCAGAGGGGCATAACATACCTCACTGGTAACTTCTACCTTAAGTTCTCCCACAGCCATGATTTACTGCACAGCTCCTGGTGGTTCAATCGAGAGGTGAAGCCCACATCCATGTGAATAATCACACAAGGGTGTTTGCACCTAGGTGTGTCTCAGACTCCCAGAGATTGCCTGCACTCTCTCGCCACTTCATATCTCTTGTGTTGAAATGAAAGTCATATGTAATTATGTTCTGTGGAGTCTTCCAAATCCTTACACATATTCAAAATCATCAGACTACTTAGACACAATCGCGACTCAGCAAATTACCATCTGTGTGACCTTAGGCACATTACTCATCCCCTCTGTGTTTCAGTTTCCTCGCCTGTCAAATGGCAATAATACTAATACCAACCTTGTAGGATGTTATGAAAATGTAACAAGGATATATGGAAGAAGCACTGTGGCTGGCAAATTGTGAGTGCTAAATTAATATTAATTATCATCACCCTCATAAATGTTTCTAATATTTTGTTTTCTTCCTAACGTAAATTAACTCTTAAGGTTAGATAAAATGCCTTAGTCATTTTACTTTCCTTAGTTCCTAGCAAAGTGCTGAATACAGAGCAAGCCCTGCATTACACTTTACATATTGAATTGAATAAAACTAGGAGGGGTTTCTGGATATTGATTTTTAGTGGATCATCAACACATCCTTAATAATCTAAGCATTTGGAAGGATCTTAACACATGCAGAACAATTTTCTGACCATAATACATTGTCTTAAGTGCTCTGTAGCCTTGAGCATGTAGCTGACATGCATGTACTACATTTTAATTGCTGGTCCTCTTGTCCCTACTCCTAATTCACAATTAAGTTATTTAAAATAAAAGTAAAACTCCTTCCCTTCTTTCTATCCTTTCTTCCACACGTGTTTATTTAGTGACCACTGCACAAAAGCAGTAGAATCTCAGAATTAAATAAGGTGTTTATAATATCTTCTAGGAATTTATATTACCTTGAGTATAAGAGACAAGCAAATCCACCTTTCAAGCACACTGTGAAAAACAGTGTGAAGGCAGTATGAACCAGACACTGTAGGAGCACAAAGGTAGGTCACGGATGACTTTCTGTAGACCTTGGGGTGGTTATAACCAGAGCAGATTTTGTGGAAGATAGATGACAATGGAGTAAAGAATGAATGGAAGACTATTTCAGGAAACTAGAATGTGAAAAGAAATGTAATGATTCCAAGTTGACTAGAAATATAAGACAGAGCCAAGGTGCAAAAATATGCATTTTTATCAGGGTAAGAAACAGCTTGCTTAGATTCACGATAAATTGCCAAAAAGTGGAGAAAAGATAGAGAATGATTGATGGAGCATGTTCCCTGAAGGGGTACGAGAACTTGGCATCCAAATCACACTAATCCTGCCCTCCCTGAAGCCTGATCAATAAGGTGAAGAGAGTTGATTTCCCACCACAGATCTGCAAGCATTTAGATGAGAGCCATAAAAGCATTCATGGATCCCTGGAGCAGTGGCAAACCCAGGGCAGGCCCAGGGAAATGACTGGCTCCAGGGAAGGCAGTGAGGGGCGCACTGTCAGTAGGGAAACTTTACATGGTAACAACACCTAGTCCAAGTCAGCCTGATTGTGTTCATTCCATTGCACTGGCGATTCTAAACAATTTTACTAATAAAGTAGTTCCCATCAATAACATGTTTGGCTGATACAATTTTTTTTAGTTTTGTTTGCTTTATTTTAATTTTTATTACAGTTTACATTCAATATTATTTACTTTTAGTTTCAGGCACGCAGCAAGGTAGTTAGACAATCATATCACTGCTCCCTTCCCCCTAATATTACCAGTACCCACATGGCACCATATATAGTTATTACAATATTATTGACTATATTTCCTATGCTGTACTTTTATAGTCCTATAATAATTTTGTAACTACCAATTTTTACTTCTTAATTCCTTCATCTTTTTCACCCACTCCCAAGAACTCTCTCCTCTGACAACCATCAGTCTATTCTCTGTATGTATAAGTCCATTTCTCTTTGTTTGTTCATTTACATTTTCTTTAGAATCTTCGTATAAGTGAAATCATATGGTATTTGTCTTTTACTGACTTATTTCACTCAGCATAATAACCCCTAGGTTCATCCATGCTATTGCAAATGGTAAGATGTCCTTTTTTATAGGCCAGTATTATTCCATTATGTTTTTGTACCACTGCTTTTTTATCTACTTATCTATTGGGCTGCTTCCATACCATGGTTATTCTAAATAATGCTTCAATGAACATAGAAATACATATATACACACATGTACACACACTCATATATACTCAGAAGTGGAACTGCTGGTCCAGAAGGCAGTTCCATTTTTAATTTTTTGAGGACACTCCCATACTGTGTTTCACAGGGGCTGCACCAAACTGCACTCCCACCAAAGGGCACGAAGGTTCCCTTTCCTCCACATCTTCACCAACACACTTCTTTGTTGATTTATGGACAGCCATTCTGAGAGCTGTGAGGTGATATCTCCCTGTGGTTTTGATTTTTCTTTCTCTGATGACCAGTGATGTCGAGCATCTTTTCATATTTGTATTGGCCATCCGTACATCCTCTTGGGAGAAGTGCCTATTCAGGACCACTGCCCAGTTTTAAATTGGATTGTTTGTGTTTTTTTTATGGTACCTCCTTACATGACTTCACTGCTGCCCAACATAAAGGTATGTGATGGAAATGTTCTATATTTCTGCTCTCCATCACTGTAGTCAGTAGCCAGATGTACCCATTCATCATGAAAAATGTAGCTTATGTGACTGGGGAACTAAAATGTTATTTTATTTTTTTAAATATTTTATTTCTTTTTTTCATTTTTAGACAGAGGGGAAGAGAAGGAGAAAGAGAGGGAGGGAAACATCAATGTGTGGTTGCCTTTCACATGGCCCCCACTGGGGGACTGGGCCTACAACCCAGGCATGTGCCCTGACTGGGAATCGAACCAGTGACTCTTTGGTTAACAAGCCAGTGCTCAAACCACTTAACTACATCACCCAGGGCCAGACAGTTTATTTTGAGAATAAGTTCATAGCAATTTGGAATAATTAAATTTGATCCTGTGCAGTTCATGTCTCTGTGACACTATCTAGACCTTCATTTTAAATAATAATTTATAAAGGGTATTGATAACACAATGATTTTAAAATAGAAGAGAAGTTTCTTTAAATCTACCCTTCTATGTAACTCATTGAAGTCTATGTATTAAAAATTTAGAAATTTGCAAAAGTTAAGACTAGAAGCAGAACTTCAAAAGTTATAATCCATTACAATGGTACACCAATATGCAGATTTTCTTGTTTTTAAAAATACAGGAATGTAACTTAAAATTATAATATATTACTTTTTACTAAATTTAAACACTGGTTAATGACAATATAATTTTCAGATACACAACATTATAATTGACTGTGTGGTCTTTTGTGCACTTGCTACCTGAAGTCTAGCTCCCTTCCATTACCACATATGTGATGCCTTTTATCCACTTTGCACTCCCCACAGCCCCTCCCTGCTTCCACCATTCTGTTGTTTGTAGCTGTAAGTTTAGTTAGTTCGTTTGTTAATTTTCATTTTACTCTTTTGTACTATATCTGGCATAAATGTATTTATGTAATGGTTCAATAAAAATTGTTAACTCCATTACTTTTCTGGCCACTTTTATCATTTATTTCAGTCCATGATAATTACTAAAAATAAGTCTAAATTATAGAGGAAAATACAAAAAGAATCGTCAAGTACACTATCGTACTGGAGAGACCTTAACAACTTGCAGGCATTCTTCATAGACTATCCCCCCATAAGGCTGTGGGAAGAACCTGCACTAGTCTGGTATGCCTCGCCAGTCCCCACAGTGGGCGAGGCAGGTTTCCGTGACTTCTTTTTTTTTTCTCAACTGTATGAAATATATTTGGAATGTCTTCAGAGATTGCACAGTTGGAGTCCAAATGAAACTATTTCAGTCCTCTTAAAATTGCCTATAAACTAGCTTTGTTCTGCTCCAGATGATTATTTATATTAATTTTTTCTTTTTTATTGTTTATGCTGTTACAGTTCTCACTTTTTCTCCCTTTTTCCACCTCCACTCAGCTCCACTGTGACCCCAGCCCAAGCCAGTCCGCATATTGTTGTCCATGTCCATGGGTTGTCCGTAAAGGTTCTCTGGTTAATTCATGCCGTTACCATTTTTCTTTTCTTTTTTTTTAAAATTGTTGTTCAAGTACAGTTGTCTCCATTTTCACCCCACCCTGGCCCCCCACCCTGCCCATCCCCACCTCCCAGCCATGAAGCTACCCCCTTTGCCTTGGTCCATGTGTCCTTTATACATGTTCCTTAGTGGACCTTCCCCTATTTTCCCCATTATCCCTCTCCCTCCTCCCCTCTGGTTACTGTCAGTTTGTTTTTCAATTCAATGTTTCTCATTCTATTTTGCTTGCTTGTTTGTCATGACTTCTAAACCAAACAGCAAATAGTCGCCTTATGGCAAACTAATTAGCTCTCTCCTGATTTGTCTGAAAGTTTTCAGAAGCGGAGGTCGGTAGATACAGCACAAGCGGTAGATTCACTTCCTGACTTTGCTACCTCTGAGGCAAGTTCATTAACCTCTCTGGCTCTCTGGCCACCCTTACAAGGTGGGAAGATAACATGCATATTTTGTGATGACTAAGTCAGATAACACATGAAAAATGTGTTGGAAAGTAGGTGCCACGTAAATGGTGGCTCTATTTCTACTGGAAAAAGCCATGCCGATTCTGAAAGCCTGACTCAGCATGTGGGCCATTAACACACTCAAACATTGTGAAGTCAACTTTTAAATAATAATAATCACTACTATTATTATCTTCTTTTGCAAAATATTTGAAGTTATCAAAAATGTTATTTTTGCCACATCAGTGAAATGAAAGGAAAAAAGCCCTAAACTAAAAATCATTACACTTTACATGCTGATAATTAAAGGTAGTTGGGGACTTAAATTTTGTTTTTGTTTTGTTTAATTAATCTTTGTTTTTAAAAGAACAGAAAATACTGCACCTAAAACAGTATTATTTTAAGAAAGTAATTTTGTCTTTGTGATATCTCTTCTATGCCTCATAATGGCCATTAGTGAATTTTACTAAGTAATTTTATACTGTGTTTCATCTCTTCTCATCTAGATGGAAAAGGATGCTAGATAGGTCAAAGAAATACAACCTACTTGGCAATAAACTTTGCTAATAATATTGAATATGTTTCATAAACAAACTAGTAATATGCATAGAAAATCAACAAAAACTCATGTTTAAAATCATGTAATTTTCATTGATTTCTATGCCTTAGTAGTTTCCGTGTCACCGTTAACAAAAAAAGGCCAGTCCTTCCTGAGTAATTAAGTTGGTTGATTATGTAACTGGGTATAGCTAGGTGTTATGCTTCATGGCTTCTATTCTAATTTCTATTTTTTTTTCATTGAAAACTCTCAGATCTGATATGTGCTTTTAACTTATAGAAGGAAACAGTATATTGAGTACAGAGAAAAAAAACCTAATGTGTATGTTAGAGGTGAGAATCTTTTCCATAAACAATTTTATGACTGATTTATTTTGATTAGGAGAATGAGAAAAAGAAAACTGGATTAATATGTAAATACCTCAGACTTAGAGGTATTTTTTTCCCTGAGAGTTTGTTCAATGAAGACAGGCTTCCTGTATGTAATATACTAAATAGGGATAATACAGATAATATTTTTACCTTGAAGCTGACAATCCTTCTCCACCCCTAGTTTCATGTTTTAATCTAATTATAAGACTTTGAAAAAAATACTAATACCTGTCTCAGATCTCCTGAAGATTCTGATGTGATTTTGAGGAGTGGTGTCTAGACTGGGCATCAGTATTTTTGAATATCACCTAATAACCAACATACAGCCAGGATGGAAATCTCCTGTTAGTGACACTAAGGATTCCGGTGGCCATATGAGAACATGTACGCCAGGGTCCAGTCCAGGCCCGGAACATAAGTACTCAGCGTGTTATATCCTTTATTCTTTAATGAAACTGAGCCTAATAATGATGCATTAAGTGATGCAATTGGCTTATAATTTTTTTTGAAAAGTGAATATACATAAAGGAATCTGGCTTTGACATGGACATGAATTCTCCAGAAAAATAAAAAAATAATAAGTATCTTATTGGTAAACTTTGTGATGAAATTTAATGTCATAACACTAAAAGTATGAGAGAACCAAGAACATTTTATGTTATGGGTTTCATTCTTCTCTTGAAAACTCATTACACTGCATTGTAAAACTCACGAGTTAAAATTTTGTTTTTATTTAATCCACACTGGGCCCTACTTCATTATTTGCTGAATGACATTTTTCCTGTAATTTTTGAGAGATTAATTTTTTTTAAATGCACAAATAGTCAAAACTTTATTTCCTTATATAAGTAAAGAATAATGGCCAGGAAGTATGGGATTATTACTAATTAATGAAATGACAATATAATTAAAGTAATGCTGAGTGGACCTAGTTCCCAGCCCTGAATTAGAACTCCAAGGAGAAAATATTTTATTTTCTTCAGCTCAGTTATTTTAGCTATAAAATGGAAATATTACTGCTCATAAAATAATTGTAAGGTTAAGAGTTTAGCATGTGGTATTATGCAAAAAAGTTTGTCAATCTTCAAAAAAAAAGTTTCAGTCTATGTGGAAAAGAAAGTACACCCAGATTCTTTCTGTCCTAGGTGAAGATTTGTTATTCCCTGATTGCACTTGTCTGTTTTCAAATGCAGAAACCTTCTTCCAGGTACAAAATAATTTTTCCTATTGTACATCAAGCCTACAACACAATCAAAAGTGGGCTGAAAATGGTACATTTGTCATCACTTTTCTAAATTGAAAAAAAGAAAAGTGTTCATGATCATTCTTGAGAAAATGTCACAAAACTGAAACTAGAAAAATTTTGCTGGAATACTTTTAAAATTTCAAAGTATAATTTTATATTTATGTGCAAACTCTGAAAGAATGCATCATGATTATGAGCTTTTGACACTTGTTTTTCTATAGTCACATGCTTTATGAATATGGGAATTTGAATAAGAAATTTTCTCACTGCCAAAAATACTGTAAATTCAATCTACCTACATTCAGTTGATATGGCATCATCATTATGGCTGAAAAGCATCATAATTTGAAACTCTTCAAACTTCACCCCATTGAGAATATTACTTGAATTTACCCAACTGGGTATCATACTGAGTAATGGCTATCTTTTAATGCATGACTACAAAAAGTTGTTACAAAGCACAATCCTAATTATTTTAAAATGTAACCAGGGAGATACTCAATTATAGTCAGTAAGTCATAACAACACAGACTAGTTTTTTTTTCAAGATAAACTTGGAAAATGTCCTTATCTGGGTAATATTCAATTTGAAAGAAACATTTGGGAATCATATCCACATAAACATAACTGAGTTGCTGTCATAACCTCTTTTTATCTGTGGATGATGCATGGCATGTGTATTAGAGTCCCAAGGCTGGTGTAACACACTACAACCAAATTGGTTGCTTAAAAAAACAGAAATTCATTATGTCATATTCTAGGAGGCCAACAGTCTGAAATCACTGTCACAGGGCCAAAATTAAGTTGTCAACTGGGACACATTCCCCCTAGAAGCTCTTGTGGAGAATCTGTCTGCATTTTGTCTCTTTTAGTTTCTTTTTTTAAAATATATTTTATTAATTATGCCATTACAGTTGTTCTATTTCTCCCTTTCATTCCTGTCCACCCTGCACACCCCTCCCCCACTATTCTGCCCCCTTTAGTTTATGACCATGTGTCTCAAGTTCTTTAGATTCTATATTTTCCATACTATTCTTGTCCTCCCTTCCCATCTATTTTCTACCTACCATCTATGCTACTTATTTTATGTACCTTCTCCCCCCTTCTCCTTCTCCCACTCCCCTGTTGCTAACCCTCCACCTGATCTTCATTTCTATGGCTCTGCTCCTGATTTAGCTGTCCTCTTAGTTTGCTTTTGTTTTAGGTGTGGTTCTTAATAACTGTGAGTTTGCTGTCTTTTCACTGTTCATCTTTTTTATCTTCTTTTTCTTAGGTAAGTCCCTTGAACATTTCATATAATAAGGGCTTGGTGATGATGAACTCCTTGAATTTGATCTTATCTGAGAAGCACTTCATCTGCCCTTTCATTCTAAATGAAAGCTTTGCTGGATAGAGCAATCTTGGTTGTAGATCTTTGGATTTCATGACTTGGAATACTTCTTTCCAGCCCCTTCTTGCCTGGAAGGTCTCTTTTGAGAAATCCACTGACAGTCTGATGGGAACTCCTTTGTAGGTGACTGTCCCCTTATGTCTTGATGCTTCTAGGATTCTCTCTTTCATTTTAATCTTGGCTAATGTAATGATGATGTGCCTTGGTGTGTTCCTTCTTGGGTCCAACTTCTTTGGGACTCTCTGAGCTTCCTGGATTTCCTGGAAGTCTATTGCCTTTGCCAGATTGGGGAAGTTCTCCTTTATTATTTGTTCAAATAAGTTTTCCACTTGTGGCTGTTCCTCTTCTTCTTCTGGTACCCCTATAATTCAGATGTTGGAACGTTAAAGATGTCCTGAAGGTTCCTAAGCCTCTCCTCATTTTTTTGAATTCTTGTTTCTTCATCCTTTTCTGTTTGGTCATTTTTTTCCTCCTTCTGGTCCACTCCTTTGATTTGAGTCCCAGTTTCCTTTTCATTACTATTGGTTTCCTGTGTATTTCCCTTCATTTCAATTAGTTTAGCTTCCATATGTTCCTTTAATTTGTGACTAAAATCAAGCAGTTCTGTGAGCATCCTGATCACCAGTGTTTTGAACTGTGCATCTGAAAGTTTGCCTATTGCTTCATCGCTTAGATTTATCGGCTCTGGGGCTCTAAGTTCTTCTTGAGGCATGTTTTGATCTGTTCATGCCTGTTAGGTATGAGGAGCAGAGCCTAAGTTGTTCGCCAGGGCGGGGCCACCCAGGTTGCTGGTTTGTGATGCTGTATGTGGGGGCAGGGTCAGAGAGGGACAATGGCGATTCTCTCTGCCGCTTTCTGCAGCTGGGGCCTGTGCAGTCCAGTCTTTCTCACTACCGCTAGCTCCTTCACCACTGGTTTATCTGCACAGGAATGTGTGACCACAGTCCGCCCATAGTGGCTCATCTGTCTTGAGCCCTCAGTGGGTCCACCACTTCTCCACACCTGGGATGTGCCGACTGCTGCTGGCACACCTGGGTCGCGCACCTGGGTGTATCTGGTGGATCTTTCCTGCCTGACCCCGCTCTGCTGCTGGCTCTGCCCCTCTCACTGCTTTGGCTGAAGGGTTCATTGTTGTCAGACTTCCGTGTAGTTCAGTTTTCTGTGGTTTGGCTGCATTTTTATTGCTAAAACTTTATTGTTTTTAAACTTGGTTGTATGAGAAGGCGAAGTGCTTCCACCTATGCCTCCATCTTGGCAGAAGTCCTCTTTTAGTTTCTGATGGCTTCCACATTACCTGCAGTGTTCGAGGCCAACATCTTCAAATCGCCCTCAGCACCATCTTCACACCTACTTTTCTCTTAGTGTAGTCCAACCCTCCTTCTGCCTTCCTCTCATAAAGACACATACGGTGGCAGTCAGGGCTCACCATGATGATTCAGGATATCTCCCTCTCAATATCCTTAACCATATTGGTAAAGTCTTTACCATAGGTGGGGACATTTATAGGTTCTAGCATTAAGATCGGATGTTTGAGGGGCCATTTGCAGCCTACAGAGTGCTCTAGTAGAAACTAGTTCATTGAAAAATCTACTCTTTGTTTAAAAAAATCTTCCAATTATTACCCCCAAATATTGTTGTTAAAGAAAGAGCTGGTTTTACACCAACTATGCTGGTAAATGAATTAGGAGTGGAGACTATGGGTATAGGTCACAGACTTTCATGAACATGAGGTCTCTGCATATTAATAAGTCCAATTGGTGAGAAGGTTCTATATTCCCTAGAACTGAAGCAAAGTCTTTGAAACAGTAAAATAAATTCATGGTACATTTTATTTTGTTTTCCTTCAAAATTGTACAAGAAATAGTTGTAGTTGATTTTATTTTAGCCACAGCAATTATGACAACTCAACATACCCTGTTTGGGACTTTAAGGGCCAAATTTAGAAATAGAGTGTCATGATTTTGAGGTCTTTTCATGTGTAACAGGAAATACAGAATACTCAATTATGATGAAACTGCCTTATGTTTTCCCAGACTTTTAATTAAGATAGTAACATAAGGCTTTCAATAAAAATTCCTGCCATGAATCATAAATACTTTATTCAAGAGTAATAGCAGGTCTTTTTTCTGTCTTCAATTTTTAAAAAATTCTTTCTACAGGCCTTTTAATAACTGCTTAGTTAATACCCACTAATAATGATGACTGTAAATAGTCAAAAGCTTGATCCTGCCTTAAGAAATTAGACATGTAAAACCCTACAAAAGAACTATTATTCCTTTCTTAAGGTCATTGTACAATTTGCTAGAGCTCTACCATCATTAAAATCTGCATAATTCTAATGTAATCAAATGCCTGTTTAATCAGAGAACTATGAAAAAAGCTAAAGGAGAGAAAACAAAAATATTCTAGTATCTATTATATTCTCAAGTATATTAGAATTGAAACAATCAGAACACTAGCAGCTTAGAAAAATAAAGAAACATGTTTCAGAAATTCTTTACCTACCATTTCTTAAGGTAACGAGCATCGTAAATCAGTGGTAAAACTATAAATGAGGAAAATTTGCCATGACGAGCAAATTTGACAGTGGAGCCTAAGTGAGGGGGAAATTGGTAATATACTAAAAAATGGAGATTTATTCTTCCTTTTTTATCCTCACCCAAGGACATGCTTATTGATTTTAGAGAGAGTGAAAGGGAGGGAGAAGGGTAGGTAGAGAAACATAGATGTGAGAGAGCGCCCCAGCCAGACCGAACAGGCAGCCCAGGCATGTACCCTGACCAGGAATCAAACCTGCAACCTTTCAGTTTATGGGACAACACTCCAATCAACTAAACCAAGCCAGCCTTGGCAATATTTATTATTTTAATCTACTTTAACCACACAGTTGTAGTCCCGTATAGCATGGGCAGAGGTTAAATGGGAATAGAGTCGTTCTGCAAAAAAATAGTTAACTATTGTTTTTTTCTGAGAATGTAAATATTAAATCCGTATTAAGTAAGGGTTTCTATAAACATAGAATATGTGTACATGTCAATATTCATGTTACACTTCAATAAACAAGCTTATTAAAAAACACCTAGCAAATTCTTGTAAGCTTATAATTTCTTTTTGTCATCGTGTCCCTTGAATACTTAACAAATTTGTAATAGTAGTTTAAAGCAATTTTATATCTATAGTGTAATTTATTTTCAATGTGATATATTAAAATAACAAGAATTTATGGATGTTTTATCTCTGTAAGGCAGAATAGTGTTATGTGAGAAGCCAAATTTGGTGAAAAATATTTATTTCCATTTGATTAAATAGGTATAAAGAGAGTAACATTTTTTTAGTTGTATGTCACAAAGTCCAAGAACTAGAAGATTAATGCTTGCTTTGAGCCTCAAATTAGTATTGTCATTATTAATAAATTATTATTAAATAAGATTATTAAGGATTAAGATTAGAACTCAGATTGGAACCTCTCATTCTGGACCTAAGCCCAGGGTGATAAGATATGATTTAAACACAAGTATGCTATGCCCTGTTTACTATTGGGAGATTTAGCTGGACAGTGCCCTACGCTCTTGTGATTGGGCCATTCAAGTAGTCAAGGCAGTGTGGCAGTCAAGACAGAGAGAAGGCGTAGTGAAGTGCCCATACAGGTAAAAGTTCATGAAGACTTCTGAAGAGATACATGGTTATAATATTTTTACAGGAATCAGTTTTCAGATCCTCAATTTCCATATGTAATCAGTCTTTTTAAAATGTATCTACCTGAAAATCCATCTGGGGTCAAGATTTCTTGCACTTCCCCTTCTCACATTACCTTTCCCCCCACAGCACAGGTACAGGCATAATCTCACCTAGGCTCCCTCTAAGTATGGCACATCTCTCTGGAGTGGGAAAACCTCCAGGATACCAGCTCAAAACATCAGTCTCTGTGCATCCTCCTGAGGCCATAAGCTTGTGGTAGATGTCTGTTTTATATGTCTGTTAAGAGTAAATTCTGACGTTAGAAATTGGGTCTTTCCATCCATGTTTGGAATGTCCTAAATCAGGTCAAGTGGATGGCTGGAGTGATGGTGCTTTTCCCTTTAATTCCCATCCGACAATCTTGTCAAAGAAGGCTCCAGATGCAAAGTTCATTTTGCCAGTAATAATTTTGTTTGTCCTCTCTTCCCTTCTCTACTCTGTGCTCTGCTGTGCATTTTTTGGGAGCTAGGGCCCCTCTGTGAACTACATTTTCCAAATTCCTTAACCAATTTCCTTCTACCAGAAGGACTCACAGGAAAAAGAAATGTGGGAAGATAGGAAAAACTCTTGCTGCCAGTCTCTGTAGACATGGTAAAGCTGAATGTGCAATACTTTTTTGCATTTCAGGTACTTACAACACAGCATCCTACCCCTTGCCCTAGCACAGGGCTCTGAGACTGAGTTCCCAGTACCGCGGTGGGTTTGCCTCTTCTCTGTGCACTGACTCCAGGAAACACTCTGAGTTCTGAGCACTGATAACCTCATAGCCTACTCTTCTTCCACAGCTGTGATTATTTATTCCAGTCATTAAAATCTAAGATGTTTCTCTGTCCTGCTTTCTCAGACCTTTCCATATCTAAATAACCAATTCTCCACATGAAATTATGACTGGATCCTGAATTACAGAGAGCAAAGTAAAAAAGAACATCAGTAAGAAATATGAAAACTGATAGCAACTGATTTTATTCAAAGAACAAACTCATGCAAAGACTTCATGCCTTATCCAGCCATCCATTGATCTGAAAACTGGACTGTTCAAGATTTGTAAAAAGTGTGCTGAGAAATACAAATTTGCAGCTATGTCTGACATGGCTGCCTTGTCGTACTCTCAGATATGAGAAAGAGCTCATTGAGTTGCCTCACTGAGCAATGTTATCTGCATATTTTGCATGATTTCCAGGAGTTGAAAATTTCCACACTTTATCTCTTAGAAATCTTGGTAAGTTTTAAAGTAAATCATTGGAGGTAACTTAGTTTAATATTTTCATGAATCTCAGGATCTGAGAAGTATTTGTAATAACTTTTGTCAAGTTATTATTAGATGCTAAGAATTTATGTTCTATTTTTTAACTAGGGCTTAAATTTTAAGCGTACTGTTACTTGTCAATCACTTCCAGCCAAGGTGGAGGCATAGGCGGAAACACTTCACTTCCTCACACAACCAAAAGAAGAATAACAACCAATTTAAAAACAAAGAACAATCCGAACGGCCAGAAAATCACTTGCATGGAAATCCAACAACCAAGGAGTTAAATAAGCATCCACCCAGACTGGGCAGCCATGGTGAGGAGGAAATATGGCAAGGTCAGGTGGTGGGCCATGCTTGCAATCCCACATTCACATGCAGATGAGTCAGGAGGAACAACAGGGGTGGAGGGGGAGACAGACAGAGACCCTGGAAGGGTTCTGCATGGGGAAATAAAGCCTCAAAAGTCCTGCCTGTAAAAAATCTGTGGGGGTTGTGGTGGGAGGAGAAACTCCCAGCCTCATAGGAAATTTCATTGGGGAGACCCACAGGATCCTAAAACGTACACAAAATCACCCACTTTTGAATCAGCACCTGAAAAGGCACAATCTGCTTGTGGGAAGCAATGGGAAGCAATGGGAAGTGACAGGAAGTGGGATGAGAGCTTAGCAAACAGCATTGTTCCTTCTGTGACCCCTCCCCGATAGAAAGTGCCACAACATAGCAAAGAGGAGTATGCTGCCCTAGTGAATACTTAAGGCTCCACCAGGTAACAGGTGTATCCAGACAAAGAAATATGTCTCAAATAGAAGAACAGATCAAGGCCCCAGAAAAAGAACTAAGTGACGAGGAGATAGCCAACCTATCTGATGCAGAGTTCAAAACACTGGGATGCTCACAGAATTGGTTGAGCTCAGTAAAAAATGAAGTAAGAAATAAAGGCTACATGAAGTAAAATTAAGGAAAATATATAGGAAACCAACAGTGAAGTGAAAGAAACCAGGACTCAAATCAATGATCTGAAATAAAAGGAAGAAATAGGCACCTAACTGGAACAGAATGAAGAAACAAAAATTCAAAAAAAAATGAGGAGAGGCTTAGAACCCTCTAGGACAACTTTAAGCATTCCAACATGTGAATCATGGTGGTGCTGGAAGAAGAAGGTATTGAAAACTTATTTGAACTAATAGTGAAAGAAAATTTCACCCATCTGGAAAAGGAAATAGACTTCCAGGAAGTCCCAGAAGGCCAAAGAGTCCCAAAGAAGTTGGACCCAAGGAAGAACACACCAAGGCACATCATAATTACATTACCCAAGATTAAAGATAAGGAGAGAATCTTAAAAGCAGCAATAGGAAAGGAGAGAGTGTCAAAAGAAACTTAGCAGGCAAGAAGGGCCTGGAAAGTACTATTCCAAGTCATGAAAGGCAAGGACCTACATCCAAGACTGCTCTGTCCAGCAAAGTTATCATTTAGAATGGAAGGCAGATAAAGTGCTTCCCAGACAAGCTAAAATTAAAAGAATTCTTTGTAACCAAGCCCTTATATGAAAAGTTAAAGGGACTTATCTAAGCAGTAGCAGAAAATCAAGAACTATGAACAGTAAAATGACAACAAATGCACAACTATCAACAACTGAACCTAAAAAAACAAAAAACTAAACAAACAGCTAAAACAGAATCTCAGAAATGGAGATCACGTGGAGGGTTATCAGTGGGGAGAGAGGAAGGGAGAATGGGGAGAAAAGGTACAGACAATAAGAAGCATAATTGGTAGGCACAAAATAGACAAGGGAGGTTAGAATAGTATAGGAAATGGATAAGTCAGAGAACTTGTATGTACAACTGGTGGACATGAAGTAAGGTGGGGAATGCTGGAGGGTGGGGGGTTCAGGATAGGGGGGAAAAGGGGGATAAAAAAATTGAGACAACTGTAATAGCATAATCAATAAAATATATTTACAAATAGTAAAGCAAAACATGCCAAAAAATTATCTCCCTATTGATTTATGAATTGCTTGAGGAAAAAGTGTGCCTTGTCCAGGTTTATTTCTATGAAGAATCACGGTCCTTCTTATCACTTTGGTAAAATATCCCTCTATCTCCCCTTCATATCTTTTACTAGTTCTTTCCCCTCAGTATATAAACATACTCTAATTTATACCAGCTAAAATAATGATAATGACAATGATGGCAATAATATTAATAGTAACAAAAGTATTTCTCTTTAATTATATCCCTATCTCTCTCAAGGTAAGCATTTTTAAATAACTTGTCTTTGTTGTGGCTCTAAAAATTCATATCTATGGAATGTTTTTCCCTTGAAATTTTATTCTTCATGCTATTCTATCACATTTGGCCCTATGACAAGTTTTTTTTTCTTGAAATTCTATTTTTTATTCTGTCTTCCAAAACAATCTTCTCTGCTGTTTATTATTTTATTTCATTTCACCTCTAGTATTCTCATTGTGATTCCTTCTTGAGCAACTTTTCTTACATCCACCCTTAAATTTTTACATTTCCTAACATCTTCTTACATCTCCTCGTCTCACATCACCTGTTTTCTCTAGGCAATACCACCTATACCCATGGATTCGATTACGTGTATGCTGGAGATTTCCAAATCTCTATACCCTGTTCAGTCACCTGTATTCCAGATCTCTTTATTCAAGGACATATTCAGTTGTATCTCTTAGGCTACCCTGTGGAAATTCCAATTTCAAATATTTAATATCTAGCTTATTATTATCACTTCAAAACATTTTGCCCAACACGGTGATAAGACTCATCTAATCAGAGACCTAGAAGTAATTCCTAATTTCTGAATATTTAGTCTCCACCTCAAATAAATACTAGGCAGTGCTTATAATGGTACCTTATGATTATGTTGTTAATGCAATTAATAAATGATTAATATTGTTATGAGGTTAACTCTTTCCAATTTGATCTATAGATTCAACACAATCCCAATCAAAATCCCAGTAGATATTTTGTCTTATCAGTAAACTGCTTCTAAAGATTGTATGGAAAGGCAAAATACCCATAATAGTCAGCACAATATTGAAGAAAAGGAACAAAGTCAGATAAATAACACTATGCAACTTCAAAACTAACTATAAAGACAATGTTCAATACAGTGCAGTGTTGTAAGAAGAATGACAAATAAATCAGTGGAGCGGAACAGAGAGCCCAGAAATAGACCCACACAAATGTAACCAACTGATATTTGACAAAGGGGCAAAGGTAATCTAATGTACAAAAAATAGCCTTTTCAATAAATGGTGCTGGAACAACAGGACATTCACATGCCAAAAAAGAGAAAAGAATCTATACATTGATCTTATACCTTACACAGACATTAACTCACAATAAATCATAAACCTAAATGTAAAGCACAAAACTGTAAACTTCTTGAAGATAACAAAGGAGGGAAAATCTTGGTCAATAACAATGCACCAGTTTTAATAAATGTTTCACACTAAAGCAAAATGTTTATCAGAGGGAAACCTAGAATGGCATGCAAGACAGTGTATGGTACTGTAGGTACTTTCTGTTCAATGTTTCTGCAAACTGAAAACTACTCTAAAATATAAAGTCTTTTAATTTAAAAAATACCAAGCAGTCACTTAAATATATTCACTTGGTCCCATCTGTGTAGGCATCTTCTCTGTTCAGACCCTCATGACTGCCACGACAGCCCTCCATCCAGCCCATTTGCCTTTGGTGCATTCAACTTAAATCCATCCTCCACACTACTTCTGAACTGCTTCTAGATAGACTTTTTTTTCATGGTACATTTCTGTTTCAATTTTCTTAGGATTTCCCTATAGGCTCACTTTTTAACCCATATGGCTTTTCATCATCCAGCATCAGTGGACTGATTACAATTTTGTTGTGCCATTTTATTTGTTTGTGACACCCCCTAATCAACCACCCACCTGTATCTAGCACCCTGCCTATTAGCTATTTTTTTTCCTGAAATATCAACCTATGCTCTCATCCCTGTGTTTTTCTGAATTCTATGCTGGAATCACTGGTTTTCCCACCTGCTTGCCACACGAGGCTGGTGTACTCAGGGGCCAATGCTGTGAGTTTTTCATTTTCCCAGTTACATGTCCATTTGATTTCATATTACTAAGGCCTAGAACAGAGTTTGGTCCAAATAGGCATATGATAGATTTAATTTCAATGTATAAACTAACTAAACATATACTACATGAGATAAATGATCTATGCTGTGGTAGGACATATACATTCTTTTTAGGGGCAGAGTGACAATACTGTTTCTCATCTGCTGGAAGACAATAACTAAAAGATAATAATGGGGAAGATCAAGGTGCTGGTGATTCTTCAAAAAGAGAGTATAATGATTAAAGATGTATCTAAAGAAGACTAGGTATTAGGATAAAAAGATTAAAAGAAAGACAAGTGACAAAAACTACATATTCTTACTTCAGTAATAATGAAAAAAAACATGGCAATAAGAGTCTGCAAGGGAAGTGACCATTAAAATAAAATCAGAAAGTAAATAGTTGGATCCAAGGGACAGTGTAATGGCCAAGATTCTGCCAGGGAGATTAGCAACCAGTAATGGGTCAGTTGACAGCTCACCAAAGCACTTGCAGAAAAAGCTTTTCCCTTTAGAAAAAGAAAGATTTAATTTAAAATAAATTAAAATCATGACAGAAAATTTAATGTAAAGTTAGGATGGTTGGGCTAGTCTCACAGTTCTTTAGAAGAATAGGCAGTTCTCACAGTAGAATACTATCTCACAGTATTCTTATTCTTACATCAATATGCCAGTATAATGAATAGACAATAAAATATATCACAAGCATCCTGTTTTCATTTAAAATAGGCAGGTAAATTAAACAGAATCATGTTGTCAAATTATCTGCAATGATCCAAGTATTCTTCCAGTAATTGCATCTAATGCATGATTTATTTCTGGTCTATTAGTAGATTAAAATATTTTTCTCCTTTATTAATGCTCTCTTAGTAACTATAACCAAATATGATTTTTTTCTTGTTTACAAATAGATCATAACTATTAGTTGAACATTTTTCTCCAATACAATGATACAATCCTGCAGGAAATCCATTATTTATTAAATATATCCATGGTTTAAAGTGAATAGCAATTCATAAATTATATTTCTTTTCTTCCTCCAGTATTTTCAAGCCATTTCTCTCTTTATTGGCTTCTTTATCTCTAGCCTAGACTTTACCTAGGTTATTTTTTCTAACTCTTGCTAAACACCTTTTTGTGGACACATTTCTTGGTCTTATGTCATTTCTTTCCTTCATTCCTCATTTGTTTTTACTTAAGCCTTTGCAATGTCTTCTAGCCCTTCTACAGAAATGGTTCTCTACAAGGTCACCATTGACCTACACCTTACTATATCCTACTGAACCAGTCTCCTTGACCTTCTGTGGTATTAGATAGACCATTAAAAGTGCCTGCTGAGTGAAATAAGGCAGGCGGTGAAAGACAAATACCATATGATCTCATCTTTAACAGGAACCTAAATAACAAAACAAACAAGCAAGCAAAATATAACCAAAGACACTGAAATAGAGAACAAACTGACAGGGACCAGAGGGGAGAGGAGAGGAAATTTCAGGGGAAAAGAGGAAGAGGGGTTTACAGGAACAAGTGTAAATAACACGTGGACAAAACTAAAGAGGGTGAAAATGGGAGGGCGGTGGGGAGCACAGTGGGGGTGGGCTGGGGTGGGAGTAAAAGACAAAAAACTGTACTTGAACAACAATTAAAATAAATAAAAATTTTAAAAGTTAACCTTTTATATTACATGAAAAAAAAGTGTCTGCTTATATTTTCAAATGAGGATTACCATCTTTCCAGAGATGACTTGTGAGACTGCTTAAAGAGGTAAAATCATTCTAGAATAGGAAAGGGTCTCTAAAAGAGAGGCCCTTTGACCCCAAATCTGAATATTATTCTATAATATTAAAAGTATTAAAGATATTTCTTTTCTTCCTTCTTTTCTCATGGTTCATCCCTCTTTAGAAGCCACTGACCCCATCCCAGTCTTTGCTCCTCTTCTCTCTAATCCCCTGAAGGACCAGCCCAGCCTGGTCCAGCCTGGACCAGAACACGCTCCTCTGGGCGTGTTCTGTCTGAGGGACAAGCACCCATCCCAGTTCTCTACAGGTGGAAAAAGATGAAAAAAATAAAGCAACTAATTAGTTTAATAATATATTAACTAGTGCCCATTAAAACATGAAAGGGGAGAAGTAGTTGAGCTCTTTTAATCTCAAATTGTTTATGCCTATATTCCCTGATTCTCACAGAGCAAAACTGTGTTCTATTATCACTTGTATCAGTTCACATGTTTTATGGTTGTCTATTCTCTCCTCTGCTGACTCAGTCCTATTGACTTGTTGGGCATGGCTTATTGGGCATGGCAGTCCTTGGAAACTGAGATATTTTTCTCTAGGTCCAGAGATAATGACCCTTATACTGATCTGGGCACTTCCTGGGAAGGGCAAACCCTTTCTCTCATCTTGATTCCTCACTCCAAACTGAACCCACAGGAACTTTTCAGATTACCACCAACACCTCTAGGCAATAGTTGAAAAGTTTTGGAAGTTGTCTCTGACCATCTCCACTTGTACCTTTTGTGTAGATCGAATCTGAGACATAGAACACCACTCTGCCATTCTCTAACACTTCCAAGTGGATTCAAATGTCTTCCAGCCCCCCAGGTTCACGGCAACTTTCTTCTTATCCAAACTATCCACCCTCACCCTCAGCTCAGAGGGTCAAATATCTTGGCTGACAGCAAGAAAAATGATGGTTTTGTCTATCCAGATGCATCCTTTAATCAATGTATAACTTCTTTCTTTTAAACTTAGAATCTTAAAAATGGAAAGACTTTGTTCTCAGCAAGGATACATTCTAAGCCTAAGGCATTAGGAATCTTTCTGTAGAGCCACTAACAAGGGACCATCAGTGGCTGAAACAGGAAGACTGGAAGAATCTCAGCAACTTATATTTCATGTATCACTTCAGCACAGACAACTTACACACATTCAAAATATTACAAATGTATTTAATATTAGTGATTAATATTATATAAATTCATGGGAAAGATCACTGAATTTACACTTAATCAGTATATTCTGAATCAACACACATTAAGAGAAAATAATCATAACTGTACACTAGTGTCACCCCAATAAAATCAACAAAAAGAAAATCATAATTATGTAAGATTTTAAAGTGTTTCCCAATATCGAAAGCATTGGAAATCACTGTACCAGAGAAATTCATAACTTATTATATGACTTAAAAAGTGATTTACTTATTAACTAATATTTCAAACTAGCAAGTTAATTTCCATTTGGACTACATTCTTGAAAAACTCACCAATTCTCTTCATTTCACTGTTCTTCTAATAACTATGCCTTTAATAACTATAGCCCCATCCCCACATGGGTTCCTTATCTGAGTTCCAATATTGTTATTTACAATTTTTGTTAAAGATTTCAGGTAGGAGTCAAACCAGCATCAAATCCCTACCACTCCAAACCAAGTATGGGTAATCCTCCGTGCCCTCCAAAACCCTGGTGCCTTCACTATATTCAGTGATACCACCTGCTTTCTGTAATGATATCACATGTCTCCTGCTTGAAAACCTGGTATAGCTTTTGCCCCCCTTCTCTAGCCCTTCCTCCATATCCAAGTACGTACTATTTTCATCTTTATTTTAACTTTTCTAAATTGTTCAAGTACAGTTTTCTGTCTTTTACTCCCATCCCAGCCCACCCCCCCAGTGCTCCCCACCTCCCTCCCATTTCCACCCTCCTTAGTTGTTGTCCATGTGTCCTTTATACTTGTTCCTGCAAACTCTTCCCCTTTTCCCCTGAAGCATAGCACTGAACTGTCTCTTCACTCACAGAATTCCCCTCCCACTTTCCCATCCAGCCTTTTTCAAACTTCATTGCTGCAGTTACCTTCTATCTTATCTTCCTAACTTCTAGCCCCACTTAGTAGAAGTAATGGATTTTCAAAAAATATAGCTTTTTAAAATTTTTATTTCTCTTCAGCAGGATTTAAAATATCTTTTGATTGTATTACCAATTATTCATTCCAAAGTCTGACAGTCAAGTTTCTCAGTGATGATCCACTTTTCTCACCTAACTCTCCAGTTTCTCTTTATGTGAACTCTTTGCCTCAGGACAGTCTCCCAACCTCCTACGATCATTTCCCCAACCTCCTCCTTGTGTTATATAAGAGGTCTCTCCAGAACATATCCAGCCATGTACTATGAAAAACAGAGACTTTTATTAAAGAAGATACAAGATACAAGAAACATTGTACATAGGTCAACAATGCCTCAGTTTTCTCCAAAATAGGCACTTTGGGACCTCACACAGTTCTCCCAACTGCCATCAGCTGCCCCATAATATTTTCCTGAATCTCATCAATGGTCTGAAATCTCTTCCCTTTCAACTGTGATTTCAGTTTTGGGAAAAGCCAGACATCACAGGGTTCTAAATCTCAGCTGCTGCGGTGCTAAGTCACCTAGGTTATTTGATGTTTTGCCAAAAAACTACACAAGATGTAATGGGTGAGTGGGTGCATTGTCATGATGAAGCTGCCAGTCACCAGTTGCCCAGAGCTGCAGGCTTCTGAGTCATTGCAATAGTTTCCACACAGGAATGTTCAAGCTTAATGCAGAAGTTGATGCAGATTTGTTGCTCTTCTTACTCAGTCATTCTGAATGTGACAGCCACACAGTGCACATGCTCACTCAACAGTGGGCATCTACTGCCCCCACTGACTAGTACAGTGAAGTCATTTTTCACTCATGCACATTCCAGTCCACTCTCCTTGGCTGCCAGGTTACATCGATGTCACACATACCATTTTTGTTATATTAACAATGGCTGGACTTTTTCCAGATAGACTTCGTATCTTGCATTAAGAACAATTTTTTTTTGTCTTTTCTCATTTTATTGCTATTATTCTTAAAAATGGTGTATTACTTCTCTGACATCAAAATGCTAAATTGAGTGCTATAAAGCCTATAGGCTATGATTATCTTGCTCTAGCATCTGATTTAAATCATTGAGTATGTAGCACATAATACTAAAAGTCACTAGTAATGCTGTTGTATAAACATTAGTTATACATACTTTAAATAATTTTATAAAGTTTCACAGAATACCTCAGGGTAAATGGTTGTGCTTTTAACATATGTTCACTGAGAAAACAAAAATAAATAACATTGACATATTATAAATATATTAAATTTGTTTTTAATTTGTAGATTCACCAAGTTTTTTTTGAGTGCCTGTGTACACCAGGCTCCATGCTGGGTGCTAGGTGTAAAAGAGGGAATTGGACCTGCTCAACCTCTGCTCTCTTGGAACTTACATTTCATTTAGAAAGTTTTTAATATAAATTTGTAGTGTGTTATACACATTAAATATGAAAAACCATATACTTTTCACACTATACTTAAATGAGTTACTTAAATTAATTCTGATTTTACACACAAACTTACTAAATTTTATATACATTTCCTGTTGTGGGAAATTAAAAGTGTTTTACTCCTTTTTAAACATGAGTGAAACTTCTTTATAGGGTTAGAAGTGGAAAAATAATTAAGATCTTTGGTTATTATAAATATATCTGATTTTACTTAAAAGGAAATGGCTATTGTCACCATTAACACTACACTAAGTTTTTCAAATGAAGACTATCATGATGAGAGTTTTATAAGTATAGCAATATTGTCATAACTGAAATGTATATGATAATAATTCAACGTAGTTACTTCCATTAGGTCTGTTCAAATGTCAGTCTGGTCAAATCAGTGACATGCATACCATGCAAATAGCTCAGAAGCTAAGCATGCCTCCTGCAGGAGTGGGTGTGTAAAATGAGCAGATTATTGAGTTTGGCTGTAGTGACTGTGATGAGATGAAATGCTTTGAATCAGTTTGTATGCACTCAAACTGCTACATTAAAGGATTCCATTCTGAAATTGCATTGCTTTTTATACTTCATTAATGAATTCCAGTTGAAAAATGATTAAAATACAAAGAACATATCCATTTATTTTGAGGGTGACTTGATATGAATCCCATTTCAAGTTCCCTGATGAAACACAGATAAAATATGTATATAATATCAATATAAACCTAATAGGTATACCACATATATGGTATATGACCTTGAAACTACCTAGATGACATGGTTTATTATTGTCATTTACCTAAGTGGAAGCCTGTTAATAAAATATATGTGTCACATGGAGGGTTATCAGTGGGGGAGGGGTTGGGGGAGCAAGGGGGAAAAGGTACAGGAAATAAGTAGCATAAATGGTATGTAGAGAATAGAGAGGGGGAGGTTAAGAATAGTATGGAAAATGTAGAAGCCAAAGAACTTATATGTATGACCCATGGACATGAACTAAAGGGGGGGAATACAGGTGGGACGGGGTGTGCAGGGTGGAGGGGAATACAGGGGTGGAATGAGACAACTATAATAGCATAATCAATAAAATATATTTAAAAAATAAAACATAGGTGCCTGAAACAATGGTTTAATTAATCTGGGATTATTTAAATGCATGATATTAGAGACTACCTGAACTCCAGGCTTCAGGCTTCAGAATTTACTTCTTCCAGTTGACACTACGTGACCCAGTATCTAAAGACTAAGGCCTCTTCTAGATGCAAGAGAGTAAAGATGCTCATGGTCATCCACCTGGGCATCTCATGAGGTCATCCTCATAGACAGTGCAGTCTGGACTTCAATGCCACCCAGTTATTGTACACAAGCTGCTTCTGCTTTGCATACCTGAGTCTCACCCTTGACTTTATAACTTGCCTAACACTTTAAAGCTTGTGTCTGCCTTATCCTTGACAGTTCCCCCTGGGTGAGATGATATCTTACCTCAAAATCCCAGCCCAAACAGTACTGAGCATTTCTTTTTCCCCATGCAAAGTTCTTTCAACCAGGAAACATGGACATGACTTGGCTCTGAACTTTCGATCATCACACCCATCACCAACTGCAACACTTCTATTAAAATGTGGGCATCGTGGTCTGATACCCACAATGCCCATGGCCTGTCTAAACTGCCAATTCCTCTTGGCTGCCACATCTGAAAAGCATTTTCCTTTCACTGAACTGAGTCTTTTCCCAGACTTTAGAACTGGATCTGTTTCCTAGTGGCTCATTCCCTGTGAACAGGTGGATATCAAAATACACACGTCTTCACAGATGCACGACATGTTTGACATGTAATTTAACACAGCATTTTGGGGATTATGCTTTGCATCTCTGCCTTCTTTTTCCATGTTTTACATAGAGTCTTTAGATCATGGTCTCCAAGAAAGAATTCTATGTTTCAAGTTATGATACAGAAATAGAAAAGGTGCTTCACAAATCTTTACTCTATGGAGTAATGTTAAGAATAAATTTCCAGTCAATACAAGGCTCTTCACTTTTCTTAAACATACAATTCTTCTATGCTGCCTTTAAAAGGTACATATGTGATATAAATATTCAAATATATGTAATTGTACTGACTGCTAAACTACATTTTTAGTCAAGATTTCAGATGAGTTTGTTTGTTAAAACATCTGAAGTTAATTTTCAACATGGGGTTCACATCAAAGCCACAACCTGTTGCTTTGTTCTTAGTACATTTCTGAACAAAGTACCTGGTTTAGAAAATAGACAACACAGGTGTTTCATTAATAAATACCTCAGTCATTATACCCCATCACGTGTCTCTGAATGTGTTGATAGAATTAAGCCATCTCCCTTGAGAGATTGTGTCAGCTAAATTTATGTTTTACTATTAGGACAAGGTGATTAATCTATTTATGGTAAAAGCCTTTCAGGGATTGGTTTATCAATGTTCATTGTAATCAGGTATAAAAATATAAAGTTCAGCGGAGTTCAGGCAGGTATTGGAGCTAGTAAACAAATAAATTCACATTAAATTATGTATCCTGGCAGTTTACAGTCTAGAGTCACTGGTTTGCCTCCTTCATCTCATTTGGAACACAAAGGTGGAAAGGTCAAAGTTTTCGGATAGTATGAGGCATATGTTGTATAGAAAGAAGATGGAGTTTAAAGTCAGACAGACTAGAATCTGAATCTAAGGCCACTTAAAAGCTTTGTCACTTGAGTGATGTCATTTAGCTACTCTGTACATCAGTTTCTTCATTAGTAAAAGTTATTCGATTGGTTTTTGCTTTGCAGAGAGTAAGGATAGCACAGTGATTAAGAACAGGGCTTCTGAAGGTAATCCAGAGCTTGAATTTAGACTTCATTTCTCACTGTGGATGACACTCTGGCAAGTTACTAACTTCTCAGTTCCCCCGACCCCCGTTAAAACTAAAATCTAAATTCCTCCTTGTGCCACCCTCAAAGGGTTTTTGTAAAGGATTGAGCTAGATATGGGAAGTGGTTAGATCAGTGTCCAAGCTGCTTTTCAAAAGCATAGCTAAAATTATTGTATTATTATATAACTTCTGAATATGTCTTTCATGCTAGATATATAACAGATCAATATGATGAAGTGAATACAATCTTATTAAATACATAATTTTACTGGAATATTTTATAAGCAGTTTACACAAAAAAGGGTGGTGCATTTGTACTAAAACAAAATGAATTTCTTCCAGAAGACTCGTTAAATAAATCAGAGTTTGCATCTTCATGGGACTTCCAACTCGATAAAAGCTCTTACAAAATTTAAGCCAATGAGAATATTTCTACAGTGATATAATCAGGGTTCTGGATTATAGTGGCTTTTTAAAACTGTTTTGATAGGCATACCATCTCTTTAACATATAAACCATTATTGTGTTTCTATTAATTTCTTATTAGGTTTGATTTGAGTTGATGGCTTTTGTGATTTTCTATAATTACTTTCAAACCGTTTACTGATTGAACTGTTGATTCATTATTCTATTTAACAGATAGTCTCTAGCTTGGTTCTTTGCTCCTAAATTATTTAACATTTGTCTTCATTTAAGTTGATTGGGTGCCTGTTGGCACTATTACTCAAACCATCTTCTCCTTGAATCAGGTTTCACTGCCCTTCATTATTTGCTCTGCTTCCAATTCCAGCTCCATTTGCAAACACAAAAATTTTGATTCAATGCTTTGATTCAACTCATTTATGTATATTATAAATATCTTTGCTGCTGAAATTGATCTGTGGCCCAAGTACAAGAAAATCCAGCCTTCATGCCATGAGCCAGTGAGAAAGTCACCCAAAGAGCGTGCTTTGCTGTGAAGCAGGCACTGTTGTGCTTCTGCTTGAATGACAGGTAGGTAGGATTGAAGGGAGTGAGGGAAGGCGAGGCCCACCTAGAGATGCAGCAGCACGTTTCCCATTAATTTCAAGTGCAGACTCATCATGCACCTGAATACAGGAGGTAGCCTGAATCAATCTATGAGGCTTTCAGAAAGCCAATCATTGCCACTGAAATGACTTTCATAATAAACAAAAAACCGAGGATCAGACATGCTGTGGATAAAGTCTGGGGAAATAATGCAGCATTGCAGGTGTGAGGATGACTGGAGGATCAGAGGACAGTCTGCCGGGAATATCTTTAGCTGATAAAAGTACCAGTGTCACTTAATTTCAACTTGATTTCATCTCATATAGACGTAGTTCCCTAGAAAGGGACTGTATGCCATACATCTAGCTTAAAATTAACTAATTAATTAATCAAATTAGACAAAGTATACATATAATAAAATTACTGTAAAGAGTAAAACAGAAAGCGTACATTTCCAAATATAAATGAAGTAGATATTTTTAAAGGATACAGAAAAAAATAAGACATCTTTCTGAAATTCCACCCCTATTTTTTCAATTGGGCTATCTTAAAACCAGGAACTGCAATAACAACAAAAAAAACAGATATTAAAAAAACCACCACCCATCCAAGGAACAATTTTTGAGTAGTAAGAATAGCAAATATACAACTTCTTATGCCACCGTGCATGACATGGTTTTGGGGACAAAAGGACTCACACAATATAGCCATAAATTCTCTAAGTGAAGCCAACAAAACAGAGCATTTGATAAGAACCACTGGTTAACACCTGCTCCAAGATCAATTCTCCTGCAAGTTGTCCTCCAATCCTTACACAACTGTTACCTTCACGGTTCTTTTCTGCCCATCAAACTTGCTCTCAACCTTTATTGTCCTTGCCTAGTGACAGTGCAAATTTCCCAAACTATATTCTGTTCTTGCCTATATCACCAGACCTGCCATACTTCTTCCTGGTGTTCAGTTTGACACTAATTGTCTGGTCAAGCCTCAGGTTAGTCCATTTCTCATTTACTGGGATATTGATTTTCAAACTGAGTGCTGCAGAGATGAATTCTTGATGAGTCCTAAAGAGAAGTTGTAGGGGAACTGCAAAGGTTTCATCAAATGTATTTTCATATACAGTTTTAAAGATTTTAAAAATATAAAAACAAAAAAAGTGAATGTTTTGTACACCAAATTTTAACATGTTGGAATTCTCATTTGCTAACTTCTGTAGTTATCCGATAATCCAGTTTTGTGCAAAATTTGTAACAGAGTTCTTCCTATCTTTCCATAGCATACATTTAAACTTTTGTAAATTTATCATTGATTAAGAAGACATGATTTGCACTAATCTCTGTCTTATCTCATACTTGTGCATGGCTGTGTAACTGTTAGTTTAATGCAAGTCAAGGCTCATACACATCTCCTAACAGATGCTGTCATTTGGAATGATTGTCTCTGTAACCATTATGTACAACAGAACAGGTTGTGTGGAGACAATAGCACATTATAAAAATGTTCATGTTTATGTTTTTTCATTACTTGTTTTTTACCATTTATATTTATGAAAAAATACAGCCCATCATTGATATTGCTAGAGACTTAACTGCCCCCTTCAAAGGTGTTCAATCAATTTAAACTGATTCAAACCCTGAAACTGCAAAGCAACTATTATTTTAAGTGTATTATCAGATGCAGTGGCTTTTTAATATGAATGTTATTACCAATACTTTCAGAAACTGATATTGAAATTGATATAAAATTTCAATCATCATTTATTTCAAAAAAGGATCCAGAGTCAAACTATATAAATAGCACTTTGTTATTAATAAGAATTATATATATTGTAGGAAAGGAGGGGAATGTCCACCAGTGAAAGTCTGAAAACTAATGTACCTCAGTTAAAAATACATCAGAATTCCAGGCTTAAAAAAATACCTGCATATATCTTAGATATCTGCCAGGACTGGTTTTCTGGACAGCAGTAGAGGACATCTTTTGGGACACTAATATAGAAAAAAGATGATTCTTCAATGCTTAGAAAAGATGAGAAAGGTAGACCTTATTATTTAGAAAACTTGGAAGAGGCCATAGGAAAGAGAAACTAATATGATATATTTTAAATGAGGTCAGAGATGTATATTTCTTGGCTTTATTTAGATATAGCTGATACATAATATTATATAAGTTTAACATGTACAACATGCTGATTTGATACACACATAATTGTGAAATAATTACCACATAAGATTTAATTAACACATTAGCCACCACTTCACATAATTATAATCTTTCTGTGTGTGGTGAGAACACTAAAGATCTACTCTTTTACTACCTTTAAAATTATTGAGTATTGTTAACTGCAGTCACCATGCTGAATGCCCCATGAATAGACTGTACTCATCTTCTTCGTCTGGATGTTGGTGCCCTTGGACCGACATCTCCTGGTTTTCTCCCCCTCCAGCCCCTGCTGGACATTTCTACTCTCTGTTTCTGTGCGTTTCATACATTACCAAATCTTAAGTGATAATTATCAATAGATACACAATATATATGTGTATCAAATCATGTTGTACACATTAAAATTACATATATATGGACACCATTTCATTTTCAACAACATGGATGGACCTTGAGGGCATTATGCTAGTATGATATCACTTATAGGTATCAATATATATATACACATATATACCATATTTTTTGTATTATAGAATACACTCCCACCCCCAAATTTGGGAGGAAAATGGGGGTGCCTCTTATAGTCCAAATGTAGCTTTATATTTACATTGATAAATATTATTGTATTTATGCTATTAAATATTTTACCACATTTTTTGCTTCAAAATTTTCTTTGTTTTCCTCCACCAAAACCTACGTGCATCTTATGGTACAAAAAATATGGTATATCACATATTATTTATTCATTCATCTGTCTATGAACACTTTGTGTCTTGGCTACTGTAAATAATGAATATGGAGGTAAAGCTATCTCCTCAACATAGTGGTTTCATTTCATTTGGATACATACACAAATTGCTTTGTCATGTGGTTGTTTTATTTTATTTTTTTTAGTTTGACTGAAGATGGTTATCTATACTCTATTTTTGCTGAAAGAACTTATTTAAACTCCAATATTCACTCAAAGGTTTGAGTACACTCAACCATAGAAATGGAGGCAGACCTGTCAAAGTGTTGTGAGATAACAAATGGATTACCTGTGCAGCGAAGGTGACACCCATTACTACACCATTGTTGCTGTTGCTAGGACTTGTCTCGTTTGGAAGGAAATTGTCTGCCTCCCTTTAAAATGATGAAATACATACCCCTGACTTACATCTAAGTTAGCTCATTTGAATGCCTTCAATTACTTTTTTCCCCTAATTGGCACTTTTCAAAGTGACTGGTATCTCTAAGCCCATGAATATTTAGACAGGCTACAAACTGCTAAAGCCAATCTTTTAAATTATCTAATGATAAAGCTATCATCAAATTGTTCTGACAAAGATGAAGTAGAATTAAAAATAAGAGAAAGGGGAGAGGATAATGAAAACCAGACAAAGTAGCATGTTATGTAAGACCCACTCTGCACCATGCATGCCCCGTCTTTCCTCGGAATGTGTGTCACTTGCTGCCTGATTCTGACCACTTCTTTATTTTGAACTTCATGTGATCTCTCAAGTATTTTACAATTCACTTAGTCTATAACAATCTACTTATTAATTGCTTTTTAAATGTTTTTAGTCCCTCAATACTCTGTGTGTATGTATGCATGTGTTTGTAGTCATTCTACCAAAACCAATTAAAGAATTCTTAGAGACAAGAATAATGGTTTTGAATTTCTAAGGGGAATGTGGGGTATAAAAAAGGCTTTCAAAAGCTGTATACTTGTATTATGGGGGACTGGGTGGTCCAAAGTACTCAACTGACCAGCTGGGTAATACTCATCTTAACAGAGTAGAGGTAGGCTGAGTATTCTAATTTCCCCACCTTTATAGTCTAATAACCATCATGAGGCAACTAAATACCCAGAATTCATCAGGACACTAAAATTATGCCTATATACAATATTTTGGTGTAAATTTATTTTATCAAATTTATGTTGATAATATTGTTTTCCTGTGTGCTAAACAGTCTGCTATTCATTTAGGACAGGGGTGTCAGGCTCATTTTCACCAGGGGCCACATCAGCCTCGTGGTTGCCTTCAAAAAGCCAAATGTAATTTTAGGACTGTATAAATGTAACCACTCCTTAACTAAAGACAAGGGGCTTGATGCTACCACTGGGTAGAAACAAGGTACAGAGCCACATAAAACAAGGTGAAGAGACAGTTTTAGCCCATGGACTTTGTGTTTGCCATCTGATTTAGGAAATAAAGAAAAACTAATCATATCTTGAAAACATCCTGAGAATTCATCATTCTTCTCTTATACTATGATACTATTTTACATCTTTTACTCTTTTCCAAAGTTTACCTATTTTCATATTTATGTCACAAATATGTATTTATTGAATATTTACTATATGTCAGGAATCCTTTCACTACCTAAAGATGTAACAGTGAACAAAACAGACAAAAAATTGTTCATGTGGAGCTTTTGGATTCTTCCTATTCAAACACTGCAATTTTGATGAAAAAGTTCAGTATAATCACTTATTCATTATGAATTAATGCTAAAAAGAAGAGAAAGCCCATTTACCCACTAGATGGTGAAATCTCAGAATATCTCTTGTGTTAAATTTCTTTGTGCATTACACAGTTGCAATGACCAGATATATTTATTTTACTTTTTTAAAATTTAACAACTACTTTTAAAATCTTAGAATCCAGGCTCTGAGTATTTTTTCTGAACAATCCAAATATACAGATCTCTGGTTCCACCAAGATGGAGGCGTAGGTGGAAGCACTGCACCTTCTCACACAACAAGTTTAAAAATAACAAAGTTTTAGCAACAAAAACGCAGCTTAACCACAGAAAATTGAACTACATGGAAGTCTGACAACAACGAACCTTTCAGCCAAACCAGTAAGAGGGGCAGAGCCAGCAGCAGAGTGGGGTCGGGCAGGAAAGATCTACTGGACCAACCCGGGTGCGCAACCCAGGGAGTGCCAGCAGCCGTGGGCAGATCTCAGGTGTGGAAAAGCGGGTGGACCCACTGAGGGCACAAGGCGGTGGACTCACTGAGGGCTGACCAAAGTTACACAGTCCAGCGCAGATAAACCGGTGAAGAAGCAAAGCAGTGAGACAGACCGTGCAGGCCCCAGTGGTGGAAAGTGGCAGAGGGGACCACCATTGTCCCTCTCTGACCCCACCCCCACATACAGCGTAACAAACCAGCAACCTGGGTGGCCCCACCCTGGTGAACACCTCCTCGTACATAACAGGCACAAACAGATCAAAACATGGCTCAAGAACAAATCAGAGCCCCAGAGACAATAAATCTAAGCGACGAAGAAATAGCAAAACTTTCAGATGCACAGTTCAAAACACTGGTGATCAGGATGCTCACAGAACTGCTCGATTTCAGTCACAAATTAGAGAAACATATGGAAGCTAAACTAATTGAAATGAATGGAAATGCACAGGAAACCAATAGTAATGAAAAGGAAACTGGGACTCAAATCAAAGGAGTGGATCAGAAAGAGGAAGAAAATGAGCAAACAGAAAAGGATGAAGAAACAAGAATTCAAAAAAATAAGGAGAGGCTTAGGAACCTTCAGGACATCTTTAAAAGATCCAACATCCGAATTATAGGGGTACCAGAAGGGGAAGAGGAACAGCCATGAGTGGAAAACTTATTTGAACAAATAATAAAGGAGAATTTCCCCAATCTGGCAAAGGAAATAGACTTCCAGGAAATCCAGGAAGCTCAAAAGAGTCCCAAAGAAGTTGGACCCAAGAAGGAACACACCAAGGCACATCATAATTACATTAGGCAAGATTAAAATGAAGGAGGGAATCCTAGAAGCAGCAAGAGATAAGGGGACAGTCACCTACAAAGGAGTTCCCATCAGACTGTCAGCTGATTTCTCCAAAGAGACCTTATAGGCAAGAAGGGGCTGGAAAGAGGTATTCCAACTCATGAAAACCAAAGACCTACAACCAAGATTGCTCTATCCAGCAAAGTTTTCATTTAGAATGGAAGGACAGATAAAGTGCTTCTCAGATAAGATCAAATTCAAGGAGTTCATCATCACCAAGCCCTTATTATATGAAATGTTCAAGGGACTTATCTAAGAAAAAGAAGATAAAAAAGATGAACAGTGAAAGGACAGCAAACTCACAGTTATCAACAACCACACCTAAAACAAAAGAAAATTAAGAGGACAGCTAGATCAGGAGTGAACCATAGAAATGAAGATCAGGTGGAGGGTTAGCAACAGGGGAGTGGGAGGAGGAGAAGGGGGGAGAAGGTACAGAAAATAAGTAGCATAGATGGTAGGTAGAAAATAGATAGGGGGAGGGCAAGAATAGTATGGAAAATATAGAATCTAAAGAACTTGAGACACGTGTTCATGAACTAAAGGGGGGGAATGGTGGGGGAGGGGTGTGCAGGATGGAGGGGAATAAGGGGTGAAATAGAACTGTAATGGCATAATCAATAAAATATATTTAAAAATTAAAAAAAATTAAATTTTTAATTCAAAAAAACAAATATACAGATCTCTGGAAGTTTTCCCCCACAAATTTCAGATAGTACAGAATCCATTCTGAATAAATACTGTAGTGTTAAAGATTATTCACTATAACTTCCCATAAGAATCAGTACATGAAATGCCTTCAGCAAGTAAACAAAAAATACATCTGCATTTTGAATATGCACTTGCCACCTGCACATTTGCAAGTAATATCAGATTAAAATAACACTGGCCTGAGAATGAATTGAATTTCATTTTAATTATATTTGAGTATTTATATTCCAGCATATGTAGATGTGCTGTTCGAAGGTGTTTCTCACCTTGTGATAGGCCACTGTGCTAGGCTGTGTGTGTTGTGTGGGTGTTGTGTGTTACATGTGTATGTTGTATATGTACGAAACATACACAGAAGAATATGTCCTACCCCTTATGAAGCATTTCAAAATAAAAATACTTGATTTAGAGTAACATCATTTTTAACTTGCAAAGGGAGTTATCAGGACATTTTTCAGACATTATTTGCTTTTGTAGCAAATAATACAGATACATGCCAAAGTACAGATAAGAAACACTGTATATTTAAGAGTATTATTCTATATATAACTATTTAGAGAAATGAGAAAATGTTTCCCAAGACACAGCAACTTATATCTAAATTCAATACATTTTTAGGAAACCAATAAAACACAATAAAACTATGTCTTATTATATAAGAGAATAGTAATTTTAACACTGTAGAACTTTTTCTTCAATATGCTACATTTATATTATGGAATACTACTTGACTACAAAAGAGATTTTACCCTTTGTGACAGTGTGGAGGACCTAGTGAACATTACGCTAAGTGAAATAAGCCAGTCAGAGAGAGACAAATACCACACAATCTGACTCCTATGGGGGAATCTAAGGAGCAAACTGAACCAACAGGCAAAATAGAGACAGATGCAGAGATAGTGAGCTGACAGCTCTGGGGGCAGGATCGGGATGAAGGGATTGAACAAAAAAGAAAAAGGACTCATAGACGTGGACAACAGTGCGGTGACTGTGGGCGGGGAGGGAGTGTGTGGATGTAGAAAAGGAGGTAAGGGGGATAAATGCTGATGGAAAATACAATAAAATTTTTAAAAAAGGAATTAACACAGAGCTGTGAAGTATAGTTTACTATATAAAATATCAATAATATTAGTTATAAAGAGAATCCTTGAAGGCCACTGCGTGTATCTTCAAATACATGAAAGTGCATTTAGCTATTATGCTATGCCTTAGTTTTCTTTAGATTCCCTAGAAAAGACAGCATGAAGCAAATGCTTATGTGGTAACACTTCATCCAGGGGTACAGGAAGGAGGAGTGGGAAGAAAGGGACATGAGGATGTGGAGGAGGGACAGTGAGAATAAGGAAGGAGTGCATGGCTGAGCTGACCACTGCTCTGCCCTGGGCTGACTGTTCAGTCTTGCTAGGCACCCCCAGAGAGGCATCATGTAGCTACTGCATCTTTGAAAAGCCTAGTTAGGGGAAGAAGAAAGAAGATAGCTGCTCTTTAGCATTTCCCATTGTTCTAACTCTGCCTCTGCAAGGTGGTACTTCTAGCATGTTCAGGTTTTGTGGAGCTGATCCAAGGCAACAAGGAAGCACAGAAGTAAGAGGCATGGGCTACTGTCAGGTTTTGCCCCCAAACAACAAAAACAACACTGGAGGTAGGAGCTGTAACTTGTCTCCAGGATGTAGGAATGGTGCAAGTCATTACCAAGGCCACTCTGGCCAGGGAGCAGGGCAGATGCAAGGGGCTGAGATGAAACATAAACTGAATCTAATCCACACTGCACAAGGCCTTTGCCTATAGGTCAGACTTACAATAATACATCTTCGCTATTTGGGGGAATTAACTTTAAGTTATTTTTAAAAGTAGTAAAACTGTGTCAGTAAATAAGCAATAGGTTACAGTAAATTTTACTGGCTACTATATATTCTAGACTTTTTAATGATTTGAAACCTATTGCTGTTGCCTCCTATTTCCATTTTGTCTTTATTTTCTAGGTTTTCTGGGATGGGATTTATTTATTTGTGATTTCCCATTCAGCATTTTTCTGATTATCTCATTGTAGCTCCGGATATTCTCCTTCGTTTGATCTTATGTGTCATGATTATTAATAAATGCCAAATCACAAAACGTGTAATAGAGAATCAGCACAGAATACTGGTAGGAATGCAGATGCTCAAGACCTCCCGAAGGAGATGGCATGCCAGAGCTACTTCCTAGAAAATGTATGATCCCAAGGAATATTACATTTCCTCGTCTCTAAATGTCAAACATGCCATGTCTTAAAGATTCGTTGTGGGAACTAAGTCAGTTGATATATAAAAAGCATTTAGAAAAGGCCCAGTTACATGGCACATGCAATACAAACTACTGCTATACATTTGTCAAAAGACTTTACTGCTGGAGATTTTTCTATATGAACATGCCCATCTCTTCTATAATTTCTTCTAATTTGGGTTTGGTCTATAAGAGAGGATTCTTCCTAGCATACAATGTATATTTCTTGTAATAGATAAACAAGAAAACAATGAACATTTTGGAAAAGGGAAAAGAATGGAACATGGAACTAACCACACAGTTGTGTTTGCTGCATAGATCACGCACATAAAAGGAATACCCGAGAGCAAGTGCCCACCACCAATGGGTTCTGTATTTCAACCCAATTCAAGTGTGTAGATACTAAATACAGGTCAAATATATAAGATCTTGTGATACAATATATGAATACGAATGTATATCAGAACTAGTTAAGTAACTGTACATGCATATTCCAATAATTTTAATATTCATTTTAGATTGATGTTTTAAGGACTTTTTAATTAATGTTCATATTATTTGCTTCTTTGCCACCTAATTACTCAAAGGATTTCCAGGTTACTTTGAAATTGTAAAGCCTCACTTACTACTTAAAATTTGGACCCTTTTTATAATAGCATTTTGGCACAACTGCAGTTTAAATAAGGGCCAGTGAAGAATGGAAATGATGCCTGTTTTTGTCTCATCCATTTTCATACTCATGTTTTAAACCTCTTAGTTACATTACCAAGAATGAAATCCATTTAAACCTCTGAGCATACATCAATTTTATCTTGCTACTTCACTGGTGCCTTCTAAAAATCAATAAATACACGGAGTTCTTTGAAAATTGAGCTTCCTTTCATTTTTGTAAGTGCTGTGAACACTTCAAAGAATAATTTGGCACAGACTCCATCTCATACAAAGACAAATTTCCATTATAACTATATTGACAAATTACTTATACATAAGCTTCCAGGCAGAATTAACTTGTAATAAAAGCCACGTCCCAGGTTTTGCTTTAGCAAACTTTGAAAAAAGTACCCATATAATTTTGCATCCTGTAATTCCACTGTCTGCTAAATTTATCCCCTACCAATTTGTGTATATTCATACCTTTGATATTGTTCTTCTATCAGTAAGTCTCACCACACAGCCACCTATGCCTAAATTGGCAAAATTTAGTAATTTCAGTATACCTGATAAAAAGTTGTTTGGTAAGTGTACTAGCTATAAAGCAATGTGAAGAAATCTCAAGATGTCCATTTGTATGTAAATTGTTGTTTTCATATGTAAAGGAGCATATGCAAGATCTAAAAATATTCTCTTCTAGAATAAATAATGGTTCAACATTACATTTCTGCAACAGGAAATGCATAGTAAACTATTTTTACAAATTCACTTTCATGCTATCACTGGATCCTAAAAAGACTTACAAGTATTTCTCTCAATATCTGAATCATCTCTTAGGAAACTGCACAGTGAAAACCTATTGCTTATAAATTTGAAAAAATCAAATCACAGCAGGAAGCAGAAAGGAAATGCTAACATACTCTTCCCTCACTGCTTCACCTACTGTTTCCTATTGGTCACTAAGATTAATTAATGGAAGATTAAAGCAGAAGAAACTTGCTCAGGGCATCTAGAAAATGCGCAATACTTGTTTTGCAAAAATGCAAAGTATAAAAGAGGAAAAGGGGTTGGAAAAGAAATCAAGTGTAAGAAGTTTCTGAAGAATCTAAATATCACTCAACTATATTTTTGAGGGATTGCTGCAGTTTGAAGATAACCCATTAAACCTATCAAAATAACCAACAGGAGGCCAATCCAATAGATAAAGCGATTCTAATGAAATGCAGACAAAGATTAAAAAGAATTAAAAAGTGACAAGTATAATCCATTAGAGAACAGCCTTTAACTACTGTAATCAGAAGACAATTACTTACCTTGTCAATTAACAGCTGTGTGCCTCCTCTGCACACAGACAAAAGATCCTGCAAAGTGTCACAGGGACACTTGTAAGGCACCTAGAATGCAGTCACTTGAGTGGTGTGCAGAGTATTCATGCTTTCAAGTGAAACATCCAAACATCGTTGAATCTAACAAGTTCACAATTAACTATGCTTCAGTGAGTTAACACTCACTCTGGCAGAGTGAACACGGCAGATTTGGGAAGTAATTAAAAACCAGAATATAATTACACTTCAATTCATCAACTCCGAGAACATTTCTCAAGAAGTTAGAAAAGCTATGCTTAGGTGGAGGAAAAAGTTCCTGCTCAAAACTTCAGAAGCCTTAACTAGGTAGCCAACAGAAAAAATAAATTCGGCTTCTTACTTGGTATTCTATAAAACTAAAAATCAAATTATTTTCTCTGACAATCTAGTAAAAACCATAAAACGTGTAGAAGAATGGGGAAGAAAGTAGAATTTCCCAAACATATAAAACATCTCAATTTATGTGTTCACCAACAAAGGCAGCATTGATTTATCAAGAAAGCTTTGCTTTAGACAAGCGTATTCCAGACTTACAGAATGAATGTTGAACAGGGTTATTTGATTTGAGAATACTGACCTAAGATGAGTTTAAGGAAAATGAAATTGTGTACAGAATCAATTCATCCCCTTAAAAACAATAAAGCTGTAGTTCACTTTTTCAAATTCCCATATTAGTATTTTATTATAATAAAATGATAGTACAAATGATTATTTACAGAAATTACTGTACTCCAGGTTTCAAAATTATGTCTTTATGTATAACAAACAACTGGTAAACAATATTTTATTGGAGAGTATTGAAAAATCTGGTCTGACAAAGAAAAATAAGACTGTGAATTGGAAATCAGATGAATAAATAATAAGTTGTTATTTTAGAAGACTCATTTAAAGAAATTATTTTGTGAAATATACTTAATTGCTATTATCTAAACATTTGAACACATCTATAGAGACACTATGAAATCAGTCTCAGAATGCATTCTGCTAACTGGACTTTTTTGATATAAGAATATATGTCAGTTTCAGCAGTACTAAAATAAATGGTTGGAGTTCCAATGCTGAAGTAATAAATGTGCCTATCGCTGGTGCCATTGAGACTAACTCCCATGACTACCAATGTTAAGATCGGGCACTGATGGGCGATATTGTTAGTAGACATTACCTGTAAGGGCTGGCATAGCCTGGTGTCCCCTATATCTGAGATGAGGGCCCATGATCTGTAGACTTCTGCTGAACCCTATGGCACAGTTTACCCTGTGTCGCCCAACCTCTCTTTCAGTATCTCACTTTCAAACCAGGTGGCCCTCCTGAGTTTTGAGCTTTCTCTTGAATTCCAATCAACTTGCTAGGGTTCTATCATTCTATCTCTCACTCCTTAACCACCATCCACGGCTCTGCCCACTACCCCTCTCTGACACTGGCAACGGATACTCACTAGATGTGAAAAATCGCCTACAATCCTCTTCCTCATACAATGTGGGGCACTGATATAGTTGAATTTCTCTGTCTTCCAATGCTTTACCTGTAGATCAAATTTCTGTGTATGTGCACTTAAATTCTGATCACAATGATTTGAACACCTGGACTACTCACCAACATCAGCTAGGCCTATATGCAAGTATTTAGTTATTCTTGTCCTATTTTTATCTGCACCCAGCTTCTTCCATTTCCCAACTGTTCTCACAACTGAATACACAATAACATAGCTGAAACCATGGTCCTACACTGACTTCAGGCCTCAGATATCATCATGTATCTGAAGTACATCTGGAGACTTTTAACTATCAATTTTCCCATTTTCTGGGATTCACCGCAAAGACAAACAGGAGAAATAAGTCCCTTTCCAGGTATGAACTAGTTACGGCTTTCATTTAGGAAAACAGAAATACCTTCAAAGATCACATATCTCAATATGTGTCATTCTTATTATTATGCTTATATTAATTGAAAGGAAACTAAGCATTTATGTTGGTCGCAGTTCTTTCAAAGTATATGGGTTGCATTAAGTTTGAAATGTGTAAACAGGTCTCACAGCCACATAAGTTGAGACACACATTCTCAAATACATGAGTTTGTGAATAAGTATTATAATAACCAAATTGGAAAGAAGCAAAAAATAAGAATGTTTAGAGCATACAATAACAATCAAATGTCATTTGCTCTTGACTTGGTTCTTTTCTTTATAATACTGCTGAGTCTCTAACATTATGGAGTTTGCCCCCAAATGGTTAGAAATCCAGAACCAATAGAGTTCATTTGGAGAAGAAGAGGTGTAATAAAAACTGAAATTATGAACAAAGTTGATTATAAATACCTACTGTTTCTTCAGAGCTTGTGGCATTTTAGAAAGTACAAATAATTACACACATTCATTCAAGAAAACCGTGTAATATTACACTGCTTGTGAGTGCGTGTATACAAATAGACTCCGTACTTTACTACTATATTTACCATTGCTGAGCTAATCAGCAGCATTTCCAATTACGTGGCAAGCATAAAGCATTTTCGCCTTAAAATCTTTTATTGTGAAGGTGATCTTTAGTCAAGAGTGTATAAAAATAAAATCCCCTTGGAATCTCTTGACTCTGAATAGCACTAAAAAAACACACTGAACATAACACAGATTTTTATTAAAATACTTTCTCTGTTAATAGTAGATATCATTCCCCAAACTGCCAAAAATATGATTATCTACAAATTGATTATCAAGGGAATTGTCAACTGCAGCTAATTTAGTTGAGGAGCTGAAATGATCTTTCCTTTACACTCCAGAAGCATTTTCATTTTCACCTTTAGGTCACTCTGAATATTTCCGTCTAATAGTGTGAGATCCCTGGGCACTTGTTTTCCCCAATAAGAGGTGAATAAGAGTTGCTGGTGTATTTTATTTTTTATCATTTAAAAAAAATTTTATTGTCTGATGTATTTTATTTTTAACCATTTAGATCAGCCCTGCAAGTAAGATTAGTTAGAATGAAAGTAATGGTAAAATTTCAGATCTAAAGCACCTCACCCCCCATCCTATACACATCTGCAACTGCAACTTAATGCTGAGCAGCCTTTCAAATGGAGAGCTTTTACTTTTTTTCTTTTTACATCATGTGGGTCATACAACAAACTGCATAGGGTAATCTCAATGTGAGAAAAATAATTTTTTTCAATTTTGAATTAAATTAAAAAAGTATAAAAAATATTAGAACAGTATGTACTTGTAAAAAAAAGAAATGGTAAGAAATATTTAACACCAATTTTACTTACTTTATAATGTTGACTTCAAGAAAGCCTAGTCAAAAAAAATGTGCATTAAATAAAGAGATACTCTGGGTCTTAGTTTTGATTATTTTAAATGATCTACTTTGTATTTGAATATGCATTTATATTTGTTTTAAAATAATTTATGACACATTAAATATTGTTTGGCACTTATTCAACAGGTCAGTATCATTATTATTATGTCACACTTACTAATAATCTACAAGAGATCTTTGTTAATGTCCTTTTACTTGAAGTTGGGATGATATTTTTACTGATTGCAGTATGATAAGTTCTGTATAGATCTGAAAGAGCTGACTTAAGTACCAAAACTTACAAGCAGAAAGATAGTGGAATAGTTTACTCAGCACCTCACCAAGAAATAATTCTTAGAAATTTATAATATTAGAGCTTCCAGGAAATGAATAAATAATTTAGCTAAATATATGGAATTTGAAGAAAGTAAAAATGTCCCCTTGGATTTGAAGAAAGGAATAAATACTTGCATATATAAGGGATGCTTCAGAGAAGAAATTAAAAAATAGAAAATATAGTATACAGTTAATTGCTTTTCATTGACAGAATGATGCATAGCATTAAGATATAGCAAGATAAAAAATTTGCTCAATAGAAATGGGAAAGTGAGAAGCCTGAATTAGATTTTTACAATAGTAAAAGGGTATAAGAAAAGTTCATTTTCCGAACATGTTCGATTTAAAGATCATGGAAATTCCCAGCTATATTTTAGAATGGCCTTCATTTCATTTAAAATTAATTTGCTTAATCTTGATCTGCAGATGACCTCTTTTCCTTCAGGTCTCCCTCATTTCCCTCAGCAAGTGATTGAGGTCTTACCATATGCTGGGCTTATTCATAATGTTCATAATGGTGAGCAAAACCGGGTTTGGAGGAATTTATAAGCTTTTAGTGGACACAAAGTAAGCAACATAGATCAAGTAGGTAACTAAATGTAAATCACTGCGCTAATAAGGAAATGTACAAGTCATAAGAATATCCGGTAGAGGAAGGTGTATCTAGTTGGGCAGGTTGGGAAGGTGTTTCTGAAGAGCCTGAAATCCTGTTTGATTCCTTCCCTGCCTAGCTGTTAATTCACTGATTCCTACCTTCAATTTAGTTTATTGTTTTCTATTAATATTTTTCCTGACTGGTTAAGTTTCCAATTTCTGACCCTGAAGTGACCAGTGTCCCCAGAGAAGGCTGTTCCCCCCACCCCAAATGACGAGCATCTTGGCTGTGTTAGATGCTCAATAGTGATACTCAGCTCATCTCTGTTGCTCCAGAATCTCTGGGTTAACTATTCCCTGCCTTTGAAGGTCTAATTTGATTCTAGCAATTGTAGATTCCCTCATTAAATTTTACGTATCAAACAAAAAACACTCAAGCTATGTTTTATATTTTACGTATCAAGCTAAAAAACACTCCTTATATTTCAGTGTACAGGAAAATCATCAGTTCATTAATTTGGGGGCTGATTTTTGACTGTGGATAGACTTGAGCTGTATTTAAGATTTAGACATGTTTTCCCCAATAAGTCTAGGGCATGTGTGTGGAAATTCTTTATATAAAAACAAAATTAAAAACAAAACTAAACCCCTCACAACACTGAGCTTTAGACTTGCTATAAAATGCACTTAAAATGTATAGGAAGAAGGAAGCTCTATATCAGAGATATCCTTTCTATTTCTGGAGATTTCTAGTGTGAGCATACTGCAGCAGAACTGAGTGGGTCCACTAATCACAGGGAATCTCCCTGCAGATGCACAACCAACTGGAAGGTGGCCGATAAAATGATATCCATAGATAAGGGGCCTCACTATGAAGAGTTACTTGGATCCCTGCAGATCACTATCCTTATCAATCAAAATTCTAACAAATATAAATGAAAGAATTGTTCTTTGAGAATAAAGAGCTTCTTAGAGGTTTCCCTACACACAGATAAGAAATATTACTTCTTTAAAGTAATTTAATCCTGACATTCTATCTCTGAATAGTACTAATGACCCAAATAACAATAACTGGCATTTACTTAATTGTTACAACACATGTTTTGCAACAATCCTACAAGATATAAAAGCAAATGATATGTTCATTTATTTCAAGTGAGTAGACTGAAAGTGAAAAGTTGTTTTCATTCTCTCATATACACAGCATGCTCTTTTGCAAATGTAATTAATTTCAATAGGATTTGACTGAAGTACCTCCAAAATGTATCTCAACTTTGACACCTTCTCACCACCACCACTGCCCCAAGCCACTTATTGCAATTCCACCTAATTGCTTTCCCTGTTCCTAGATTTGCCTGCCTTCAGCCTGTTCTCAACCAGTAAAAATGTAAGTCAAATCCTGTTACGCCAAGACTCAAATCCTTTGCCAGCTTCTCATGACCTTTAAAGTGCTCCATCATCAGGTGACTCTGCCTTCATCTTCTCATCTCCTTCCACCACCTTCATACTGGTCAGTCTGCAGCAGTCCCACGGACTCCTTGTTGCTCCTTGAACATGTCAGTCAGCATCAGTGCCATCCCAAAGCTGTTGAACACCTCTTTTCTCTTTTCAGAAAGCTGTTTTCCTAACTATATGTGGTTAGTTTGCTCAAAAGTCACTTCCGATAAGGGCCATCTAAAACACTAGTCCTCCTACCTCAGCTCTTGTCTCCTTTCTACATGTAGATTTTCCCCTTGTACTTGATTTCTAAATGGTATATACTTTACATTTTCACCTTTTTAAATTGCCTGTAAGTCTTATAAAGGCCTCTATTTCTCAGTTTTATCCACCTCAGTATCTGCAGCACCCACAGAGTATTTGGCAGAGAAGAATTGCTTAATCAATACTTCTTGAGTAGATAAGTAAACCTCACAGATGTTAAATAATTTAATGAAGATCATGTGAGCAGAGGACCCTGCATTTGAATTAGGCCTTTATTATTTCATGGTGCTTTATTTATTAATTTGTGGGACCACCTAGCCTTATTAAACTGTACTTGCTATCTTTTATTTTTTAAATTTTATTTAGTTATTTTTCAAGTACAGTTTTCTATTTCTCCCATCCCAGCCCACCCCACCCCGTGCTCCCCACCTCCCTCCCATTTCCACCCACCTTAGTTCTTGTCCCTGTGTCCTTCATACTTGTTTCTCCAAATCCCTCCCCTTTTTTCCCCCTTAAATTCCCTCCCCTCTCCCCTCTGGTCACTGCCCACTTGTTCTCTATTTCAGTGTCTTCATTTTTATTCTGCTTGCTTGTTTGTTTTGTTCTTTAGCTTCCTGTTAAAGGTGAGATCATATGGTATTTGTCTTTCAACACCTGGCCTATTTCACTCAGCATAATGCTTTCCAGTTCCATCCATGTTGTTGCAAAGGGTAGGAGCTCCTTCTTTCTCTCTGCTGCATAGAATTCCACTGTGTATATGTAGCACAATTTTTTGATCCATTCATTTTCTGACAGGCACCTAGGTTGCTTCCAACTCTTGGCTATTGTAAATTGTGCTGCTATGAACATTGTGGTGCATAGGTTCTTTGAAATTGATGTTTTAGGATTCTCAGGATATAATCCTAGCAGTGGAATTGCTGGGTCAAAAGGCAGGTCGATTTTAATTTTTCTGAGAAAATTCCATACTGTTTTCCATAATGGTTGTACCAGTCTGCAATTCCACCAACAGTGAACTAAGGTCCCCTTTTCCCCAAAACCTCTCCAACATTTGTTGTTTGTTGCTTTATTTATGATAGCCATCCTGACTGGTGTAAAGTGGTATCTCATTGTGGTTTTAATTTGCATCTCTCTGATAGCTAACGATAGTGAGCATCTCTTCATGTGTCTCTGGATATTCTGTATGTCCTCCTTGGAGAAGTGTCTGTTCAAGTCTTTTTCCCACTTTTTAATTGGGTTAGTCTTCTTAGAGTGGAGTCGTGCAAATTCTTTGTATATTTTGGTGATTAAACCTTTGTCTAAGGTATCATTGGCGAATGTTTTCCCATACAGTTGGTTGTCTTTTTAATTTAATATTGTTTTCTTTAGCCACACAGAAGCTTTTTATTTTGATGAGATCCCATTTGTTTATTCTTTCCTTTATATCTTTTAAACACAGAATTGCAAAGAGGATGTCCAGATATCAAACACTTACCCTAGAGCTGGACCCTCCAGGCTCCGTCAGAACGTCTAATAGCTACACTCAGGAATCACGGCCAGGGCTGCACTTCTATGCCTTTATGCTGCATCCCCAGACAGTGTCTCCGTATTCTGCAGCCTTTACAGAGATGTGTTCTTTGCTAAATGGGTATGTATACTTTGAAAAATCAAGGGGGATTTATTACACTTGAATGTGAAAATGACAGTTGCACTTTTTGCCTTTCAAAGGAAAAAGATTTATTGTTAAAAACAACTTTTAATAAAGTGAGGAAAAGAGCAATAAGCCACAAGCACTACTTTAGAACTGCCGTAATGAACAGCTGGCCCCAGACTGCATCTTCTCTCATTTCCTGAATGAATAAAGTTGGCCCCACACTATCTTATAAAATCATAATTTGAATCCAATAAAATTTTTTGAAAACTTAAAATACTTTTGAAGGAATATAATGATGTAAGGAAAAGAAAGGAAATAGAGAAAGACCTGTTCTATTTCTGACTCCCTAATTCTTTCTTCTCCAATTGTCCTTTCACTGCCTTATGGGGGAGCCACCAAAACTAGTGATGCTTTTGGAAATAGCTAAAAAAAATTTAATTAGAAAATGTCTGTGATAGGTAATAAACTCTAAGAAGACAACATTAGATGAGTTGCGATACTTTTGTTTTATATTGCCCTAACACCTTCTTTCATGCATCCCATTACAAAAAAAAAAAGTTAGATAGTCTTGTAGGATGAAGAAGCCCCTTACCAGGACAGGTTTTCCAATAATAGGAAGTATCCCTTGCTGATAAGAATAAAATGTCATGAGAACTTGTATACCAGTAGAGAACTATAAGAAAACAAATAGAATGTATTTCCTAGCCAAGATAAATAATTTTCTATTTTCTCAATAATCTATTAATCAAAGACATACAGGCCTTCTGACATATAGCAAGTTAGAAGACCTACAATTTCTAAAATTCTCACTGGAGTATTTCTGCACACATGCAGATTACTTTAATCAAACTCTTTTGACTGTGTAAGATAGCGAACTCAAATTGGCTTAACAATAATTGAAATTTATTGGCTCACATAAATGAACACTCTAGGAGATGTTTTTTGTTTCAGGCGTGGATATATCCAGATACTCAAACATGGTATTTCACTCTGCATAATGTGCACCCACGCTTTTGGCCCAAACTTGCAGGAAAAAAATTCTTTGTTTTAATTTTTCAATTCAATTATTTACTTATTTATATTTAGATACTTGTTTTTTTGTATTATAAAGGGACCTTAGTATTTTAAAATATATTATGGTATAAGAAATGTTATGTAACAAATAATTACAAAACACAAGAACAGGTACAAGGTACAAGAAACTTTATGTGCCAGTAACAAATTAGTACTACTCATATATAATGCACATCCTTATTTTCCCCTCAAAAATTTGGGCAAAAAAGTGCACATTATACATGGCAAAACACAGGTAACATAATCAATACTCTACCTTTTTCCATTTCTCATGTTGACTGCCTTTGGTGGTTTGTTTTCTGCTGTTTCCTGCAGACTGGCACTTCCCTGTGGTGTCCCTGGCAGTTCTACAAACTGAATAATCCTGTTGAGACCAGCAAAACGCCTGGCTGGTGCCAAGTGCCTGACTGGGGTTATGTAGTCATTTGGTCAGTGTCTGTAACTTGACAAAGGAAGTCCAATACTGGCATTATTTGAGTATTATGTGAGCCTTTAACAGTAAAGTTAAAATTTAGAAAAATGATTTTTTTCTTTAAAAAATATTTCTTTATTTATTTTTAATCCTTACCAAGGATATTTTCATTGATGAGAGAGAGAGAAACATTGATGAGAGAGAGAGACATCAGCTGATTATCTTTCATATCTGCCCCAGCCAGGAATCAAACCCACAACCTAGGTGTGCCCCCCAACAAGGAATCAAACCCACTCCAGCCAGCTGAGCCAACTGGCCAGGGCAGAAGGAATGATTTTCTAATTAGAACTAAATGACCAGTGGATAAGCATAGATCAATATATTAAAAAGTATTTAAAGGTATACAGGCAAAAGTTATTTGACAACTAAGTTATACATAACGTCTAAGAAGAGGTAATGCTATTGAAATATCAATTTTATTATGAATCCAACAAAACAAATACTAAATAACTAAAGAAGATGGTGTAAAAGTAAAACAATAGACAAATTTTACATATGAATATAGCAAAATTGGGAAGAGGGAGGAGGAAAGCAGAGATGAACAAAGGAGGGAAAACGGGGATGGAAAAAGACCGTGCTTTGGGTGACGGGCACATGATGCGGTGTTTTTATTGAGTTGTACACTTGAAACTTGTATGGCCTTGTGAGATAATGTCACCCCCAAAAATCAATTAAAAAGGGAAAGAACAAAAGGAAAGCAATGAAGTCTGAAAAAAATAACATTAAGAATCTGGCAGTATATCGAATGCAGAAATGCAAGAATGATTTGACCAAAAAAAAAATCCAGCAAAATAAAGCAATTATTGATCATATGTCAGTATATTCAGAAAGCCAATTACATAAAAGCAAGTAGCCTTTTTACAATAAAAAAACTTACAGAAAATAGCAGTAAGATAATGTATTTTTTTACTGAAAATCTATTTTAGCGAACATTTTTTGCTCACTCAACACATTGGAAAAGACTTCCCTCATGTAGGGAATGACTCACCTTATTGATTCATGCTTTCCCAACATGAAGACTGAAAACAAACTGCACTTACTAATAAAATCTGTTGTTTTGCAGAATATGTACATAGTCCCTACAAATTGACAAGGAACTCAATCAAAAGTATTACTGGGTTACTGGAAATATCAGGAGAAATACTTTGTAAAATATATGACTATCTAACCACTATGCTGTGCATATAAAAGTAATAGAAAATAATACTAAATGTGAACTGTAATTGAAAAATAAAATTAAAAAATTAAATTTAATTTAAGAAGGTATTTCTGGGTTACTTTTTTTCTTGCTCATTTCTAGTGGCCACCATTTTATTTTATGTTAGTTAATAACAACTAATCTTTTCAACATTCCCTTAACATGTGACAGGCATTATTATAAAAGTTTCTAGTTTATAGTATTTTTTAAATTTCATACTGAGTCCATAGTCACCATTTCAAAATTTGGTTCTCTCTAATCTCTGAACAGAGACTTTTAACTGCTTCTTAACTTTCTAAATGAGCCTTGAATACTCTGACCTGAACATATTTTAGGAAGCTGGTAGTTTATTAACCATGTGCATTTCTGAGCCCTTTTTTCCTCTTCATGATCCAGCACAGGAGACAATAAAAATGAAAGAACTCACACCTGCAATTCCCAAGCAGGAGCCTTATTCTCCTTTTGTGTATTTTTATTCTCTGAATGTAGTTGAACCAAGAAAAAATAAATAAACCAACAGGAATCTCTAGAGCTCTTCTTAAACAACAGGCTATTCTAGGTTGTGTTCCTGCTTACATCTACTTGTGCTTATGCCACTCTTGTGAATTCACCCTTACTTGGGAGCTCCTTACTCATTTTGTGTAGGCTCTTGACTCATTCATACTGTTATTCTAAACCACTTATCCAGACACCTGAAGACAGAGTACCTGACCTGCTCTCCTCTGCAGCCATGCCCAAAGTTCAGATAATAGCCTCAAAAAGGCTAGATTGGCTGAGCTAACACAATTTTATACTATGTCAGATAGCCACATGTTTAAGAAACAAACTCAGCTCAGTTTCCAGACCTGCCTGCAAGCCTTCTAAGTGTCCCTAAGTGTCTTGCTCTTCACAGTTGAAATTTTCTAGACTAGTCAAGCACAACACTGGGTACTTTCTCAATGACACATACTTAGATGGCTTTGGAAGTAATCTGTGTATATAAAGGCTAATCATGAGGTTCTCAGTAACAGTACAGATTTTTAAATGGCAGATGCCAAATTTTAAAGGATTGCAGGTAGCCTCCTACACTCCAGGAATGAAATGTATCTAGTACAATGATATCATTTCTTCTTCTTCCAGTACTTTGCCCTCTATTCTCAATACAGCACAATTAAAGCCTTGCATAAGATAGCATCTATAAAAAAGTGAGAGAATAGTTTTTAAAAAAACTACGTTTTTTAACAATGCACTAAAATTTTTATCACATTCATACTCTTAGCATACAGATCAGTGAAGAATTTATAAACTGGTAATGACTGCAGGCAAACACCTGTATTTTAGTGACATTGTTTCTACTTCATAAAATATTCATATAATACAACAGGTGCTTAATTAGGTAAAATACAGTAAAAATAGGATCAGACTGCAGTAAGATATAAAATGTCATTCTAGATATCATTTTATGTATTCTATATAGATGTAACATTTTATATATATAAATACCTATATATTTATATGACATCTAGAATAATATACATATGTGCATATGTATATATGTATGTATGTGTGTATATATATATATATATGTATATATATACATGTATATACATGGGAGCCCCATCAAAAAACCAGAATTATCTTCTGTTAGGCAGGTCCCTTGGAGTACAGCCTTCCCCCACTAGGGGAAGGTCCTAGGAACCCATCTGTATCAGTGCACCAGCTGGTGTTGTTCTGAGAGGCTGCCTTCGGCTTTGGTGAATTTTTTTTGACTCCTTCAATGTGTTTGCTCATTTCATGATGGGTGATTTATGAGTGCACCTGCCAACACTGCACTGTGTGTTCGGGAGTTTTGGCCAAAACCAGCAGGACTCCCATGCCCTACCCTCATTCCGCAGTCTTACCATGAGTGACTTTTTTTGGTTCTCCCTGATGAAAAAAGTCCTCAAAGGGAAATATTTTGCCCATGTGGGAGAGGTGAAACAAAAAACGGCAGAAGCACCAAAAAGCATCAAAACCAACAAGTTCAAACACTGTTTTGAGCAGTGGAAAAAAATCTCTGAGGTGTAGTGCATCCAATGGGGAGTACTTTGAGGGTGCCTGAGGTTTAAACATTAAGAATAAATACACAATTTTTTATAAATAAATTCCATTTGGGGGGGTCACCCCTCATATATATTTACAAAATGGGGCATGTTGCTACATCTTTAAAAGGATGAGACTCACAATATTTGTTCCCATTCATCCTCCTGTGTTTTTATAACTTTCCAACAATAATTATAAGGTTAAATGAAGTGGGGAAAATAAATGAATTTAGTGTATCATCTGGTACAAAGTAGTTGATATTTAAAATGCTCTTAACTACTAACATGTATTACCCATTCCTGGGTTAAGCATTTTGCATAAATTATTTCATTTCACCTTTTTTAAAATTTGTTAACATAAACTTTCTAAAAAGTTACCATGTTTCCATAACTCCCTAAAATCACACAGAATATGATGAAGCCTAGATCATGTCACCTCAGAACCCCTGTGGTTAACTACTGGTGTTCTCCCACTTCAGTTTGTAAGAATGTACTAGCTGGGATACACTTGAAGCTAATAAGGTAATACACATGAATCATAAAAGGATGGCAGTCTACCAACTCTCATTATTCGAGGAAGGCACAATTTTAGTCAATAACACAAAGAGTGCTGCGTGGATTATTGATGGCTAGGGAAAGCTATAAAAAAGGGAGGGAGGGTAGAAGTCACTTGTTGCATTTATACACCTTATTCCAGTTATTCAATCAGCCACTAATCGAGGTGTTCCTATGAAGGGGATTTCTGCAGGTATAATGAAAGTCCCTGAGTAGCTGACTCTAAACAAAGGAGATTATTCTGGGTGTGCCTGACCTAACCAAGTGAGTTCTTTTTTTCTTTTTATTTATTGATTTTAAAAAAGGAAGGGGAGAAAAAGGGGAAGAGAGAGAGAGACAGACAGACAGAGAAAGAGAGAGGGAGAAATGTCAATTTGTTGTTCCACTTATTTATGCACGCATTGGTTAATTCTTGTATGTGCCCTGAGTGGGGACTGAACCCACAAGCTTAGCATATTGGGATGGCACTTTAACCAACTGAGAAACCTGGTCAGGACTAAAATTTATTTTTTATTAATGATAATTTTAATCAGATGTCAATGAAAACCAAATTCTTCACTACAATTTTAACCTGTCAATGGCTGCAATAATTTTCTGCTTCATGCTCCATGTATTTTTAAATTATATTTTATTGATTATGCTATTATAGTTGTCCTAATTTCCCTCCTTTGCACCCCTCAACCCAGCACACCCCCACTTTCTCAGGCAATCTACACACCATTGTTTATGTCCATGGGCCTTGCATATAAGCTCTTCAGCTACTCCATTTCCCAGCCTGTACTTTACATCCCCATGGCTATTCTGTAACTACCTATTTGTACTTGGTCCCCTCACCTCTTCATCCATTCCCCCAGAGCCTCCTCCCACATGGCAACCATCAAAATGGTAATCCCTATCCATGATTCTATCTCTGTTCTTCTTGCTTGCTTAGTTTGTTTTTTATATTTATTTTAAAAATCATTCATTTTTTTGTTGATAGATATGTATTAATTTTCATTTTATTGTTTATAGTTTTGATCTTTTCATTAAATAAATTCCTTTAACATTCCATATAACCATGGTCTGGTGATGATAAACTGCTTTAGCTATTTTCTTGACTGGGAAGCTCTTTATCTCTTCTGGGATTCTAAATGATATCTTTGCTGGGTAGAGCAATCTTGGCTGTCGGTCCCTGCTTTTCATGACTTTGAATATTTCTTGCCAATCCCTTTTAGCCTGTCAAGTTTCTTTTGAGAAATCAGCTGAAAGATTTGCCACCAATTCTCCTCCACCCCCTATACACTTGGAGTGTACTGGAGGGCACATCCTTATTGCAGTATGACCTTTGACACAGCACATTCAAGGTTCAGTGCTGAGTGAGTTGGCACAAAAGACAGTAATTATTACTCCTACAAGCCACTCCCACACTGAGCAGTAAGCTACACCTTAAAAATTCATAGTTGTAACTATGATCAATATAAATACATCCAATTAAATGCATCCAACTAAATACATTGGATCAATAAAATACATCCAATGAAAACCAAACCAAATATATCCTAGGCCTAAATTCCCCTTGGTCAGAACCCCAAATGCTCCAAGCTACTCTGTCACCACCAGACCTAAAGGGAAGTATGGAAGCAGGAATTTGACAAGATGGCCATCTCAGCTGTCTTAGGTGGATATCTTACTTGCACAAATTGTACACAAACATATGATTATGTTGTGGTAAACTGAACAATGGCCATCCAAGATTCTCACCTCCTCCCTAATCCCAGGCCGATGCAAGTCATCCATGGAACAAAGAAGAAGAAGAAGAAAAAAAAAGACTTGCCAAATATGATTGAATTAAGCATTTTGAGATGGGGAGCTTATCCTGGATTATCAGGAGGTGAGCACAATGAAAGTCATAGGTACCTTCATAAAAGGGAGGCAGGAAACCAGAAGAACAGAAGGTCACGGAAGCCAAAGGGTAGATCGATGAGAGGAGGGGCTGTAGTCCAAGGAACACAGAGCCTCTTAAAGTTAGAAAAAGGTCCAACTTCTTTGGGACTCTCTGAGCTTCCTGGGTTTCCTGGAAGTCTATTTCCTTTGCCAGATTGAGGAAATTCTCCTTTATTATTTGTTCAAATAAGTTTTCCACTGGTGGCTGTTCCTTTCCCCCTTCTGGTACCCCTATAATTCGCATCATAATTACATTAGCCAAGATGAAAATGAAGGAGAGAATCCTAGAAGCAGCAAGAGATAAGGGGACAGTCACCTACAAAGGAGTTCCCATCAGACTGTCAGCGGATTTCTCAAAGGAGACCTTACAGGCAAGAAGGGGCTGGAAAGAGGTATTTCAAGTCATGAAATCCAAAGACCTACATCCAAGATTGCTCTATCCAGCAAAGTTTTCATTTAGAATGGAAGGACAGATAAAGTGCTTCTCAGATAAGATCAAATTCAAGGAGTTCATCATCACCAAGCCCTTATTATATGAAATGTTCAAGGGACTTACCTAAGAAAAAGAAGTTAAAAAAACATGAACAGTGAAAGGACAGCAAACTCACAGTTATTAACAACCACACCTAAAACAAAAGCAAACTAAAAGGACAGCTAGATCAGGAGTGGAAACATAGAAATGAAGATCTCAAGGAGGGTTAGCAACAGGAGAATGGGAGGAGGAGAAGGGGGGAGAAGGTACAGAAAATAAGTAGCATAGACAGTAGATAGAAAATAGATGGGGGGCAAGAATAGTATGGAAAATAAAGAATCTAAAGAACTTGAGACACATGGTCATAAACTAAAGGGGGGAGTAATGGTGGGGACGGGGAGGTAGGGTGGAGGGGAATGAAGGGGGGAATAGAACAGCTGTAATGGAATAATCAAAAAATAAAAATAAAAAAACCCCGAAGAGTCTAGAAGAAATTCAGCTCACACAAGTTATCAGAAATAAAGTTTTACTCTTATCTTAAATGTTCCGAAGTACCTGAAAAACTCGAAGTATGTAGCCCAGATCAAATAACTCATTGGACCAAGGTAAGACTTTAGACATGTCTGTTGTTAGTGCAGCCCTAACTTCTAACCATAACAAGTTTCTTCGGATGTTGTAAGAGTACTGTTTCATGACTGAATACTTGGAGGATCAGAAAGAAGGAAAAGATCATTAAAACTTAACTGTATACTCATATATAGAATTACATGTCCATTTTAAATATTATTAATTCTACTTGCCTCAGTTAATCTGGGAAATTGAGTTGGTTTGATTGTGTGCACTCAGTAGGAAATAATAAACAGGCAATGATCATTTATTTTAACTATCTTAATTCTCACCAAACAATTTCTCTGACTTACTTTATTTCACTTTATTCACAAATTCAACAGATATTAATTGAATGCCTATTGTGTTTTAAGCTCTGCACTTTATATGTTGACAGAAATCGACTTACAAAAAAGTAATCACAAAACAAATGACAAATGCCAGATCTGAGGGACTGACTGCTAAGAAGCACAGAGAGGAATACCTAACCCTTTTGGGAGTGGTGGGCAGGCTGATGTCAGGGAAGCCTGCAAAGATAAGATCCCACTTTAATGGTGTCTGGGAGAAAAGAGGAGATAGGCAGATGGCAGAGTGCCTAGGAAGTACATTCTGGCAAGGGTCAACACAGACAAAGGCACACAAACCTGCTATAACACAGTGCATTTAACAATATGAGAACTCTTGATAATGCTTAAGGCAAGGGTGTAAGGGAGAGATAAAAATGGGGAGGTGACAGGGTCTGGCAAAAGCTAGGGGACAAAAGACAAAAGGTTGCTGGCTAAATCACCGTGAGTGCCTTGCTCTTTATGTCATGAAGTACCTATGTCATTCTATAAAAAATGGAGACCTATTGCAGAATTGCAAAGGGGGTGATTGACAGGACTGTATTTTTCTGATAAGTATTTCAGAAAGATCCCTCTGGTGACACCATGAAGGATGGACAAGAAAGACTCTCAGTTGGGGAGCAGAGTCAACTAGAAGGTTATTATGATGGTCCTGCATGGACATGATGTGAGTCCAGCTGGGGCACTGGCAGCTGGATGGGGAAGAGGAGGGCATATCTGGTAAGTAGAAGAGGCCACAACTGCTGGAGGGGGAACCAACTGGGTGGGGTGTGTGTTTGCAGGAAACCGAGGATACTGACCAGTAATAGTCATCACTTGGTATAGAGAGGAAGGGAAAGAGATGATGATGCGTGCACTGAGTTTAGGGGTCTCAGTAACCCCTTAGACACCCGGTGAAGATGTACAATAGGCAGAAGAAACAATATGAATGATAAGTACAATCACTATGTGGCACTGTTCCTAGCATTTCACACATACACCTATATTAATCTTTCTAACCGTAACACAAAGGGAACTGAAGCACAAGGAGTTAAGTAACTCGCATGTGCTCACACAGCTGGTATATGGCCTAGCTAAAATTATCTTGTTTCAAAGCTATGTTTTGTCAAGGACTTCTGGACATTATTGAACCCTTTTATATAGGAGTTGTTATATTCAGATTGTTTTGAAGGTAGACTTTTGTTTGCTGTAGAAAAAAATGGCTATATGGGCAAATTGAAAGGAGGAGATGTGTTTCTTCGTTTAAAAGTTAACACAATTGGAGACAACTGTACTTGAATAATAACAAAAAAAGTTTAAATAAAGTTAACACAATCGTAACTGGAAGAGCTTATTTGAAATGAATTTTGCACCATTTGGTACAATGAGCAAGCAGAATTTTAGATGAAACCAAATACAGAGGCTGGCACAAAGTATACATATAATGTATATTAATTTCTTTTCACCCATTTCTAATTTCCTTCTTTTCTCCTGCCTTATAGCAAATACTAAAAAATAAAGCCCCCACTCTTATCCATTACAGTGTCACCACTCCGAAATAAGTGGGGTGGTCAGGAGAGAGCATGGACTGTTTGGGATATGGACATTTCAAAATTATAATACGTGTAGCTGTCAGTTAAATCTTTAAACACACACGCTTAAATTTACACTCTCTACTGTCTTTTGTGTGATACCAACACAACACACGGTGATGACAGATTGGAGGGGGGAAATTCACGAGTCTCAGTATATTCAAGTGGGGAAAATGAATTTGGCCCAAAAAGAATTATTTGGCCTGAAAAGAGCCATTGGCTCTAAGAGTTCCGAGGGATGGCTTTGACTCTCCCAGTGGAGTGTAACCTTCCCTTGTTCTTGGATCCTGCCAGACCACCAGCTTATCCACGGGCAATTTCCAGGGAGTCCTGGAGAAAGTTCAAACTTTGAAATGCCTGCTGTATGTAAAAGCAGAACATCTACTTAACAGAATATTGTGGCACACTATGCAGTGCATAGTATGTTGTAGCAAACATACTATTTGGATGTGTGGAAACTAAAATTCTATGAAGATGCTTTTTTTGGTGCATCATTTTATAGTGATAATAATCAATATAAAATTATGCTATATTATAGAGTGTTTCTCAAGCTTGTGCTAAATGTTGTTTTATGATCTCTAAGCAATTAAAAAGCTATAAAGATAGAAACCCGATGACAGTAATTATTAACATATAACTGAAATCATCAACCTCTACCATACCCAAGCTGTTTCAAAATGTCTCCATATTTCAACACATTATTTCATTAGCAGATCTTTACTATGAGAGTTGCTTTTCTAATAAACATAAGATAACTATCTTATTACCAGTTAATAAGGGCAAGTAAGCATCCTGACGAATGCAATCAAGTTGGTGAATTGGAACGTCACCTTAATGTTATTTTGATGGTGTTAAGCCTGAAATTTGACCTCCGCACAGAAACTCAGTAGCACTTCTCCCCCTTTCGGGACAGAGAGCAGTAATGAATGCCCTAGTTGTTTCCTTCACTTGCTCACTTAGTTTCTGTCATCTTCAAGATTAATTTTTGAAACATAGTTTTCTACCCATCCCAGCATTTCTAAGTGTTTAAAATTAGGGTCCTTTAGCCCGATGCTCCAATGCAGACTCTGAACTTTTCAATCTGAGGAGGGAATCAAGAGGCTTTAGACTGATCATTTAATAGCAAGGATCAAACCACAGAATCAATATTTCATTCATTAATTTGAAAAAAAATCACCCTTTGCCCCCACTCCAAGCCCACTCCGCAGACACGTTCACACTTCTTTCCTCTGTGGCTGTTGATCATCTGACTCCTTTCTACCTCTATCCAAGTTCACCTCCCTCCCTGCCCAGCCTCGCTATTCCCCATGACCTATTATTCAATTGAGTGTTCATGAATGAAAGGATGATGTCCATTCCATGTACACTTCTCTGTGTCCAGAAGCAAATTTGGCACTAAATGTTGCTGTTAATAAATATTTTTTAAAATTAAGTAAGAGGGTTTTGACTTGCTCCCCTAGCATTTAGAGGAACTGTGACTCTCACTCTGAGCTCCAGTCATTTGCTAGGTCTGTGCAACCTCTTTCTTACCCTCTCTTGCTTTTTATCTTTACCCTTTTTCCCTCTGCTTAGAGGTCTAGTTGGGGTCAGGGCATATCTGATCACATTCAACCTCATTTGAAGAGCTGATTCCATCCCATTTCACTTAAAGAAAAATATTCCTTGATTGTTTCTCTGAATGTTGGATGGTGTCATGCTCTTGCCGCACTGGTTCAGTTCTGTCTGTTTCAGTATCATAATAACAAAGAAACTCCATGCAAAAGATACCCAGGACTGGAGGCAGAAGGGATTTTCTTTGCTGTTGTAGTGGGCTGCTCATGTTTCCCATAGTTTCCCCCTGCCCTTATGTCTACTTCCCTGCTACATCATACACTCTAAGAAGATACATGCTGCCTTTCTTCCTCACCCCCTACCACTCTGTTAAAGTCACTTGAAAAACATACAAAATTCCTCTCCATTTTTCACCATATTTGATGAGTACTTCCCGTATAATCCAGCTACCTGGGTGCCTGTCCCTGGGCTTCCAGATTTACTGGCCCACTGTAGCCCATCTCTAGCTTCACCCTTCCCTGAGAGCATGGGATGTTCAGGGCTAAGCATCCATAAACCCCCAAGAGCCTACTAACCCATTTCCATACCCCTTTCCAAACACGAGGGATCATGGAGTTTCTGCCCAAGTGGAGAGTGTCCATTGCCCGCGTGCAGTTCTTCACAGAGTGGGAGAAGCTCCAGAGTGGGAAGGTAAGGGGGCTGGTCAGCCAGGATCCTCCACTTAGTCTAAAATATTAGAGGTGGGCTCAAAAAGGGTAGGGGTGGGCCTGATCATCCCAATTCCAAAGCTTGCTCATTTACCCTCTCCCCTAACGGATCTCTCTGTCTCCACTACTGCTCCCCAACACCCACACCTCTACACAGCAGGCAAAGCTTAAATCAGGGCTTAGTGTTTTGCTGCTCACAACAATCCATCTGCTTCCCATTGAACTCCCCCCCACTGAACTTACAGTGGCCTCTACGATCTGAAGACCTGGACCTGCCCACTGCTCACTGCCATCATTCTCTCCTTTACCCTCCATGTTCCATTCACAAGGTCCTCCTCCCCCAGCTCAGTGCTTCTTCAGAAGTGCTCTTCCCTCTGCCCACATCTTCACACAAATGGTTCTTCTCTTTCTTTTCAATTAAACTCTGTTTCAAAATATACCTTCTCAGGTACATCTTCCATGGCCACTCAATCTAACCTAACATTCAATAACAACTCCATCCCTCTGTAGCTCATCACCCTAATCTTTCATAGTAAGAATCACTATATTAAACTTTCACATTTAAGTATTTGTTTGAATTATTTGTATTTTTACTGTTCCATCGAAGGCAACATGGTAGCAAAAGTCCAGCCAATTGTGTTTCTGCATCTATTTCAATGCCTTGAACAGTGCCCGAAGCATGGTAGACATTCAATAAATAGTTGTTGAAGGAAAGAAGAAGACAAGGAAGAAATAAGAGAAATCGGAGGGAGGGACAAAAGGACAGGCATCAGCACGGGGAGCTGTCTGAGGGTCTGAGACACAGAGAGGCAGAGACCTGCCTCCTGGAGCGCGCCTAACTGCCTGCTCAAGCCTCACTGCAAAAATGAAAGAAAGGAAAGGAAAGGAAAGGAAAGGAAAGGAAAGGAAAGGAAAGAAAAGGAAAGGAAAGGAAAGGAAAGGAAAGGAAAGGAAAGAGAGAGGAAAGAGAAAGGAAAGGAAAGGAAAGGAAAGGAAAGGAAAGGAAAGGAAAGGAAAGGAAAGGAAGAAGGAAGGAAGGAAGGAAGAAAGGAAGGAAGGAAGAAAGGAAGGAAGAGAGAGAGAGAAAGAAAGAAAGAAAGAAAGGAAGGAAGGAAGGAAGGAAGGAAGGAAGGAAGGAAGGAAGGAAGGAAGGAAGAAGTAAGAAAGTCAAACTGTTAAAATAGGCAGGATATTTGCCTATAGAAGACTAGGAGACCTAGGAAGAAAAATTGCCTGTTCCTAAGTGCTCTATGTCAGTTGAGAAATAACAAATATGGCAAAAGTTTATCATGTGCTTGGTGGTCCTTTCCTGCTTCTCATCCCTCGATTCTCTTCCTTTCATTTCTATGCCACAACCACTTCCTTAGCAGTGATATTATCCAGGAATTTGTCCAAAAATAACTAATCTTTAAAAGAAAATCCCTTTTGCTGTGATTCATGCATTTACCAATTAATCAAATATTTATCAAACTTGCACTATATGCCAGGCACTGTACTGCCATCTGATTTCTTTCCTTCCCAGAATATATGTGTGGCTGTATTATTACATGGTAAGCATACGAAAGGTAGCAATTAATTTCTGAAAAACAAGGGGAATGCTGGTGGAAGAAGACTATCGAGGGAGAGGACTGGGCTAATAGGGATTACTTCCTATGGAAGCCTCCACCTAGGCCATCTCCCCTAATGGACAGGGCTCAGAATTCTGCATGTAAAAAATAGTTTTAAGACAAATACCACATTGTAAGTAGCAGCATGGGCTGTAGTTATGAAAATGTAACTGTATAGGGTACAAAGAAGTTAAAGCCACATAACTGGTCAGCAATTGGGTATAATAATTCAACTAAGCAGGACCTATTCCTTATGGCCTCCCTATCTATGACAGTGCTCCCAAGTGAAACCCAGTAACCAGCCAATTATACTGAAACTTCAACTCCTACCTTCAATTCTCATATAATTCCCATATTACTGTTATTACTACTTCAGTGCAAGAGGTTCAGTTCACAGGTTTGGGTTTTTTTTTTCTGAATCAATAAGAATATCCAATCTGTTGGAGTCAATGAGGGAAGGAAGGAGGGAGGGAAATAAAGAAAGTGGATGAAAGTGAGAGGGAGGGATGAACTTAAAAAGTAATCACTGTAACATAGAAAACAATGACTACAGCAAAAAAGGAAAATCCCAAAAGGTGTAACCCCTTTCAAAAATAATAACATTTATGCAGAAACTCTTCTTTGATCCCTGCTGGAAAGCTTGAATAAAATTAGTTTACTTTTAATATCATTTCTAAGACTGATTTCCATAGAGGTTCAAAATGAATACCTTCAGAGACGATTTGCCCACATCAACTTTATTACCCAGTGTAAACAGCCCCTAGCTATTCCCTTCTCAGTGCTGCATTGAGCACAGAAATGGAAATGCCTGGGACAGAGAAAAAATGACAAGAAATACTCCTAAGTTGTGACAAAACTCTATCTGTCAAATTAGAATTCATGGCTAATATGATATAAACTAAAAGCAATGAGGAGGTAAATGCAATAAGGGCATAGTTTTGACTAATGTAATATCGTTTGTCCATACACTGACAGACTATCCTTCTGACAGCTAACATTATAGAAATCAGAGCCAAAATGCCTTTTTCCAAAATTCTCCAAGAACAAAAAGATTTTATTAAATTTTATAAGACAATATATTATAAAGCTTTTATATTTATAGCTAAATTTACAGGTTTGTATCAACAGATGCAAATTTTTTAATTTTGATAATTTTAAAAATATGTTTTAATAATGTAGAAGAAAACAAGGAGTTTGTTATTTTTTTATAAACAGTTGATTTTAACTAAACAATATATTTGAAAAGCAACTTGATAATATCAATTGAAATTTAAATTCAAATAGCAATAACTCTCCTGGCAACTTTTAAATCGCAATACACACACACACACACACACACACACACAAAACCAGCATTGTTCATAAAGAAGAAAAACCATCAAAACATCTGAAGTTCAGTGAGGAAGTGTATGGTTGGAAAATTGATACATTTACGTTATGGAACATTATGTAGCCATGAAGAAGGATGAGTAGATTCTGTATAACTAGAGCAGGATGATACCTGTAATATATTTTTAAGTAAAAAACTAAAGTTGAAGAATAAAATTTATGCTGTTTTACCACCTTAATAAAACCTTAAACAAAATAATAATGAATATATGCATTTGTATAATATATATACAGGGTCCAGCAGAAATTAAGGCCTGCTTGAATGTGGTTGGTAGGATAATAATATGGGTATAATAATTATAGTTTTAATTTGAGCATTTCACCTAAAATATCATATGGTGTGCTTGGTGTGATGTTGTTATGATACAGAATTACATGCGTATGATTTTGTAGTAAAAGGGGCCATTATTTGTGCCAGACCCTGTATATTTGTGAGCTTGGAGAATGACATGAAATGATACATGCATTGTCAAAAGTCATTACCACAGAAAGGTAAGAATTAGAGGATGGGTAGGGATTATTAACTTCTTCTGTATTCACCTCTAACATTTCACTTGTTAAAACAAGCACATTTTGTTAAATGGTAAATGAAGCCTATATTTTGAAAAAAAAGGTAGAGGAATGCAATGTATTTATTATTTTGAGAGGTCTTTTAATAAGTAACATCTTAGTAGATGGAGATACTTAGTGCACCTTTAAACATCAGCACTGTATTCTGTACTAAACTTTAAACCATCTCAAGGAAGGACAGGATATCGTAAATGAGTCCTGAGGGGAATGTGAATTAATAAAGTGACCGGGATAACCAGGGACATGCATCCAAGGCTCATATACTTACAACATAAAGAATTAGTTGTAAAACAATTATCCATAGAGCAAGTATTAAAATTTTGCCAATTTCCCAGGTAAGCTTTATTATATATTGAAAATGGTGTCTTTGTTTTACAGGAATAATTATTTTAAATCATATAAATATTGATTTATTTTAAGACTCTAATACCAAGATTTCTTATGTGGCAATAAACTATAATGCCTTTTCATCTACAAAATTCATGAAGCTTCATTAATGAATAAAATTTCATAGGCAAGTCATCTGGTAATAATACTAAAATCTTTTTTGGTCATTTCCATTAAAATTTTTCTAAAAATTAATTTATCTTCTAAAATGTGCTTTTAAGTTGAAAATATCAGCACTTTAAACCTAGGACCCCAAGTTGTGGGAGCCTTGAAATATGAAAAACATTTCTCCAAATGCTTATTTCTGGGCTTGGCAGGAAAAGGAGTTGTATCCAGAACAGTGAAGTTTTTACAGTATATTTTAATTTTTCTTTCACTTGAAAACTAATAATAAGAAAAAGTATATTTATCAGGTTCCTTGCTGCCTCTGGTAATAGCAAAACTCAACAGAAGACAGATTTTTCTCAATCAACTCCTCATGTCTACATCCCTACCTCATAGTGAATAAATTCAGGGTTAAGTAACATTCACCTTGGCTGAACACTGAAGTTGTGCAAATGAACCAAATATGCTAATAAATGTTAAACAATAGGCTATCTGGGGGATTGAGGGGGAGGAATGTTCTGCAATTTGTATGATATAAATACTCACAATGTGGCCAATTTTAAGCTGCCAAGTATTTAAAAACCAGATTGCAAATTTTCTAAAATTTTAAGTCAGTTCTGGAACACCAATACAAGTCAGCTCCAATACATCACTGAAGTGAACCTGAAGATGATCTTGACTTTCCAATTTTGAATCATGCTAACACAAGGCAAAAGGGCAGTCTCCATCCCACGGAGCATTGGGCTGGCTGAGAAAACTATTTTTACCATTGTCGCTCACATAACCTGCTCATTAACCATGTGTTAACCAAAGTGACCCCACAATCCCTTTGTATATATGACACCTCAGAGTCCCAGAATGTGATCAGATTATTATTAAGTGTTCACATGTCATGATTAATAATGATAAGATAATGACTGACAACAACTAGTTTGTACAAACCAAAGAAGAGACGCTTAGGAAATCTGATTACAAGCACATTTGGCTATTAACTGATAAACTAAAAATGTGTTTCTACTGGGTCAGCAAGTATTTTATTCAGAAGCATGGCTTTAAAACTGAAGCAAAGGGCATTCAGATTTTATAGTTGAGACCCTACTTTGATTTCTCTAGAAGGAATCCTTATTCAACCTTTACCTTGGCCTTGATGTAGCTCATAAACTTCACAAGAAGGATCAAGCAAAACCATTTGCTAATCCAAAGAAAGGAAATAATTAAGAGCAGAATTTAGGGAATGGTGAGAAAGGCACTACAATTAGTTAAGTAAGAAATATTTCTGTTATTAAAAAACAGAGAATTTTCTATTTCCATCATCTTTATATTACACAATTTCTTCTCATATTTCAAGATTATCTTTCAACCTAGTAGCAGGTTGATAATCTAATTAAAGGACCTTCTTAACATAACTGAACTGAAGACATTTTAATTATATTATAACTGATTATAATGATCATAGTAACAATGTTAAACAAGTGCTAATCGCTATTCTTAGTTTTTTAATATATATTATTTTTAATGTTTACCATCAACATGCAAAGCAATTACTACTTTCCCTGTGAACAAATGAAGGAAATTTGAATTTAGAGAAATTACGTGAATATCACAACGAATAAATATCACTGCCAGGATCTGAATCCAGGTCTCTTTTGACCATCTATGCTATATCTCCCATATGCTTAATAAGAGAACTTATTTTCTATATTATTGATATTTGCCTTTGCTTGATTGCCTACATCTCCCAGAATCAACATCCCTTCCAAAATATGAAGTTCAAGACATAAAATACTGAAATAATGATGTTTGTTATGGAATTAACTATGGAGGCCAAGCAGTGAAGGGAGTAATGGGAGATACGACCTAAAACTTGAAGTAAAACCAAAAATTAACCTGATTTTAAACTTCAAAACAAAGAATATACTCAGCCATTTGTAAAAATGACCTGCCCTAAGGAATAGGCAGAAAGTTGATAACTTCAGGTATACCTACAAATTAAAATTCAGTAAGTTTTTCAGGGTACAGAATATATTTAGGAATATATGACTATGTCCAAATATGTGAAGCTATTAAACCAAATGAGGAATACTGGTTTTAAGAAATAAATTATAATTGATCATAATAACCAGACTAGAGCAGTAACTACTTAATTATATTATTTCTTATGTATATAATTGCACTGGAATCATTCTCTATGGGGATGAAAAACTGCAAGTAGAAGGACATCTTCAACATTTAGGGGACCAGAAACTATATAGAAAATCTCAAACTATCTCAAACCAGCCAATTTCTGTTTTTTAATTGGTCAAAACAGAAAATGCAAAATGAAATTTCCAAATACTTTCTAAATTATTTGCAACAACAACAACTTTAGGATTTTAACAGGCCTGAAAGTTTTAAAGAGAAACATTAAATTAAATAGCTAGCTACCTGTCCATGCTAACATCCACTTAGGTAGACCTTGTTTCACCCTTGAAGGAGAGAAGACTTTATTCAGACCTTCAAAACCCTGCTGTTCACTTTTCACCATTGTGATGTTAGCTGTTGGCTTGTCATACATGGTCTCTATTATGCTGAGGATTATTCCTTCTACAGCTAATTTGTTTAGAGTTTTTATCATGAAATTATGTTGAATTTTGACAAATGCTTTTTCTGCATCTATTGAGGTCATCATATGGTTTTTATCCCTCATTCTATTAATGTAGTATATCACATTTATTGATTTCTATATGTCAACTATCCTTGCATTCCAAAGATAAATCCTACTTGATCATTGGTGTATGATCCATTTAATGTCCTATTGAATTCAGTTTGCTAATATTTTGTTGAGGATTTTTGTTCCTACATTCATTAAGGATATTGGCTTATAATTTTCTTTTCTTATAGCATTCTTTTCTGGCTTTGGTATCAGGGTAGCAATTTTGGCATCATAAAATGAGTTTGGGAGTGTTCCCTTCTCTTTGAGTTTTGGCAGAATTTGATGAGTGAGGATTGATGTCAATTCTTGTTTGGTAGGATTCACCAGCAGAGCCATCTGGTTGTGGGGCTTTTCTTATTGGGAGATTTTCAATTACTGATGCTATCTCTTCACTCTCAGCTGGTCTGTTTGCATTTTCTATTTCTTCCTGTTTTAATCTTGGTAGGTTATATGTTTCTGGGAACTTTTTCATTTCTAATAGGTTATTCAATTTTTTGGCATATAATGGTTCACCATAATATTTTATGATCTTTTTTATTCTGTGGTATTAATTAAAATATCTCCTCTTTATTATTTTATTTCTTTTTTCTTTTTTTCATTTAATTATTGTTCAAGCACAGTTTTCTTTCTTTTACTCCCATCCCAGCCCACCTCCCCAGTGCTTCCCACCTCCCTCCCATTTCCACCCCCCTTAGTTGTTGTCCATGTGTCCAAATCCTTCCCCTTTTTCTCCTGAAATTCCCTCCCCTTTCCCCTCTGGTCGCTGTCTGCCTGTTCTCTAGAGTCTTTTTTCTTAGCCTAATGAGGTTTTTCCTTTTTTTATCTTTTCAAAAAAATTAGCTCTTACTTTCATTTATCTTTTCTATTGTTATTCTAGTCTCTATTTCATCTATTTCTATTCTGATCATCATTATTTTCTTCCTTCTATTAACCTTGGACTTAATTTGGTATTCTTTTACTAATTATTTAAGGTATGAAGTTAAATTGGTCATTTGAGATCATTTTTCATTTTTAATGTAGACATTTATTACTATGAAATTGCTCCTTAATCTTGTTTTCACTACATTCTATTAAGTTTTGGTATATTTTTCCCATTAAAGCTTTCGATAACTTGGCTTAAATATGTACATGCCATGCATACCTCAGAAAGTCTGCTCAGGTCACTTAATTATTCTTCAAAAGGAAAAAAGTCTTTAATTAAGGTATTTAGGCATTTAGGCAATGCCTAAGGCAATACCTTTAATTAAGGTACTACGGCATTTAGGCAAAAGTTTTTAAGGACTAGCCTTTAATAAACAGGTCTTAGTTTTCATAGTAATGAATGTAACCAATAAATTAGCATAAAATCAAAATTAAAATTTAAGCCTTCTAATTGCCACTTAATTTCTCAATAAATTTGCACCAAACAGGGCAAAATCTTAATTACTCTTAAGAAATACAAATTTGAATAAGATCCTTATTTTGTTTGAGTACAAGAGCATCAGAAGGGCAAATTATAAGTGGAATACAGTAGGATAATTAACACAAAGCTCTCATGTAAAAGAAGCTACAAAATATACAAAGAAGAGATTAGTAATTCTATAAAGAACTGTAGATGAGAAGTATAATTTGAAGTAACTTAAATCATGGATATATCACCAGGCAGCAAAAAAGGGGAGGTATTCAGGATGCACTAAGTTCTGGAGGCAAAGAGAACAACCGACAGCTGGAATGACAAGAAGGTCAGAAAAGTTCTGACTGACACAGGAAGACAGGATATCTCACTCATTTGCTTTTAAGACCCTTAAACATCACACCAAGGAACTTGGATTTAATTGTGTGAAGTGGGAAAGCAATCAAATGTTTAAGGAGTTGTATTTGAGTGCATGGTTCAAAAGCTCACTCTGGCCTCAGTGTGGCCGATGTGCTGAAGCAAGCCACAAACTCAGGGGAACCATGACAGAAGAGACCACCAGAGCAGAAAGGGCAAAAATTCAAGAAATGGATTTGTTTGGATATGGGGACAGTAGATGAGAGAGGACTTCAGGATGACTCTAAGGTTTCTAACTGAACAAGTGAACACAGTTTGACCCCACTTCTTTCCCCAACAGCAGGGGAAAAAAATAAAATAATTTGCAGAGAAGTTGAAAGAGGTGAGATAAGGAGTTTTCCCTGAGGTGTTTGAACATACCCTGGTACATATAGGCAATAGGTAGTTCTGCCACACTCTTTTGATGTTTTATTTTCTATTAACTTATTTTAGCTCATAATATCCCTTAATGCGTATTCAATGAAGCTCATCTTACTACAGGGAGGTGGCTGACCCAGTTTGGAAGGTGGGTGATGCTCTGAATTCAAACAACCCTTACTGTTCTTAAATGCTGTGGGCGTATGTTCTCTGAGCACCTTCTGCTTAGCCAGATCAGCAGAGAGAGTGAATCAGAATTGCTTCTAACTGTAAACCACATAGTGCTTTTAAATATAAACCACAGTACATTTGTTAAAGTGCATTCCCATAAAGATTTATGGGTTGAGAGTGTAGATTTGCAAAAGTTAATACAGAAAAAAGTCTTTTAAATTGCTTTCATCGAGTTTCTTATCAACCACTTTATGGCTGATGCTATATGTTTTTCAATGACACTATTACAGGCACTTTCATAATGAAATGTACTCTACAGCACACCAATAAGTTATTGTATTTAATTAAACACAAAGTAATTTAGATGTTTGCAGTTGAAAGTAGGAGTGAGTTTTATTTTTCCAGATTGGAAACAATGGAAGTTGATGATGTGCAATAACATAAACATTATTGTGTTTAACAGTAGAAAATTTACATTGAAATCATTTCTGTCTCTGGCTGCAAATATTTGCAATTAAATAAGGCTGGGGCATGCATATCTTTAAAATGACCCTCATCTTATGTCAAGAAATTAATTTTTCCTTGTTTTTCCCATTAGTATGCCTCAGAGAGCCCTGGCATTAATCAGGAGGACTGTCAGATAACCATGAGTTGATTTAGAAGTCATTTTAATTTCTTTGAAGGAGAATCTCAAGTTTCTTCTTTCAGCATTTTGACTTTGATTTATTTTACAGCCGTCCTTGGTTTACATATTAGTTTTACACATACAATTCCTATTCAAAGGAGTCAATAATAGGACATATTTTATATAACAATATAGAAATGAATATGCTATTGCATTTTTTAGAAAAATGAATTGCTAATTAATCTTGTTTTGTATATATATTGTATGCCATATTTTCTTACCTCATAGGAAGATTTAAAAAATCTTGATAAGATTTTTAAGTCTGTTCCCATCTCATATCTCTACACTACAAATATCATATATTTTGATCTTTGAAAAAAATGTTTTTGAGCTATTTTTGTCTAAGATAAAAAGTAAGATAGTATAAAATGCATTCAGACTTGAGATTTCAATGGCATCACTAATTGACTCGGGGAATCTTGGGGACAATAAAGAACTCAGTAAGTAGAACATATTCCTGTCCTAGCCTTCAGAGTTGGGCCAGCTCTGCACCGGTCCTGATTTATTATAGCTAAAATTCGAGCTCATTTCATGATGGGAACTCCCCCCGCCCCAAGACTTAGAGAGATTGTAACTTGACTATGTTAGGATAACAAAGTTTAGAAATCATTAGGAATTTAAAGCTCAGCATCAGTAGTGAAAAGTATCATTTGGTAAATGTTCAAAGGACATTTTCAACCATTTTGGTGGTCTGTATTTGTAATCTTAAAGGATCAGTTTACTTGACTTCCCTCTGTTATTTTGGAGAGCCAGCTCATCCTGGCAGGCCAATTCAAAAACCGTTCTACTGAAGTGCAGATCTTGTCCACAGGACTCACAAATTTTTTTTCAAAGGGTAGGAGTACCAGGATGATTTATTGACAACATCTGTCCTTAGATTTTTGGGAGGTTAAAATCTTCTCATTCATATAATGTGGCAATTAGTTAAACAGATTTAAAGCTCATTTTATAGGAAAATATTGCCTATCCACACAGGCATTTTGGAGACTCCCTGATGTGAAAAAGTAGATTAAACATCCTAACAAGGAAACAGTTTTTGTTTCCACATCTTCACAGCAAAATGCCAACTCTGACTCTGGTAACTGGTAACTTAAGGATATAGATCTCGCGTTAGTCAATAAACAGAATTGTGCCTCTTTGCTGAACAGAACAGCTCTGGGGTGACTCCAGTCAAACATGGCTACTTCAGATTCCTAGTGACTGGAAAGTGCAATGTAACATGTTCAACACCTTAAGTCCTCGAAGCTTTACTCTTGTATTAGATAATCAGGAAATTAGGTGTCCACACCCCATTGTCTGAGCACTTTGTCACGGAAAAGTTTTGCATTCTGCTTTAATGCTAAGGTCAGAGTTTCTGTACATGGTTGATAACAAACATACTTTTGTAGGATTTATTCATGTACCATTTTGAATGTTACACTTAAATTTGGAGTGTATTATATTAACCAGTTTATCCTGGCCATAAATGCTTTTTTGAATTAAGTTGGCAGTGGAAGGGAGGGGAGGGAGACACTCTCCATACAAATTAACATGCTTTCATGTATCAGCCAATACTAATATTATTATATAACTCATTGCTAATATTCATTAAGCTTGTACTGAGCATTCACTGTGAATAGCCATCTTTTATGTGCCTTCCATGTGGGAACACCTGCAATTCTCCAAACAGCCCCATGCTGTAGATACTGTTATTATTCTTTTTTCTTTAATGCTTGAGGGTTAGAGAGAGATAGAGGAAGTAAATAATTTGCCTTCAGCTAATTAAATGGATGGGTCAAATTTTCAGCCCAGGGGGTCTTAAGAACCAAATATTCCAATGTAGGTTCCATTTTGCTTTGGTATCCAGAAAATTCAGAGTTAAAACTGAGCGCTAGCTGCTGTGTGCACCTCAGGTGGTGCCTGGTGTTTTATTCTGTTCATTTTAACTGGAGTTCTGTGTTTAGTTTTACAATGCACATCAAATAAAGTGTTGAGAGAAGAGTTTCAAATTGTAAATAACCAATGAGTCATGTATGTTTGGAATGACTGCAAACAGCCCAGCATACTGTTTTTCCCATATGCTGTAGGTCTAATCTACTGAGAAAAACACAGTACTTTAAGGTGCCCACTGTGCTTGAATCAGTACAGTCATAGATTTCAGAATCTGCCAAACATTCTTTTTTGTTCATTACATTTTGAAATGGGACCATGCCAGGTAAGCAATGTCTGGAAGTCCAATTGATTGTTAATTAATACAGAAATTCCCTCAGGCTAAAAACACTAATCAAAAGCCTGTCATTTAAAGTTTTGCCCAGAACATACACTTAGCTTCCACCCTTTAATTCTAAAGATTTATGTCTCACTGAACTCATCTTTCTCCCATCGCATGGGAAACAAACACACACACATTCTTAGGTGATTTAAAAAAAAGACACCATATTGTTATTCTAACATGATTGGCTCTTATGGCAAGAAATCAGAAATACACCTTGGGGAGGTTTTTAAACTATAATGAAATGAAATTAAACTCTATTCACTACCAGTTACGAAATCTATCAAAAGGGTTTTTATTGCATTGCTTGTGGTATTCTTGCTCACATAACATCTCCTTTGAATAAATTACAACAGAAATAATATTTGTTCTTTTTTTTGAGCAGGTGGGTTTTCTTCACATAGACTGTGTATTAAAAAATTAATGATATCTGGTTTAGAACACGTACTAAAACAAAATCCTCCACAATTCTGCTCTCACCAGCAGGGCCATGCACACACACTCATCCCCAAACTGGAACTGTCCATTGCAGCCTGTGAATAAGCAATGTGTAGCTGTAGAGATTCGTCCCTACAGTTCCCTCACTGGAAGATGTAGAGAATGATGAAGTATCAGCTCGGACTTTTGCATATGATAAGAGCAGGTTGATGATTGAAACATCAACAAATTGTGTGGGGACTTTTTAATTTCATTTTTCTAATAAATGATACAGAACAAAGGAAGGAAGGATGGATTTAAGGATGCTATTGTACATTATGTTCAGTGAATGTGATATGATGTGTTTAACAATATTTTTCTAAAAAAAAATCTATGTGATTATAGCACAGAGACTGCATTTTATTAATAAATTATTTCCAATCTCCACAAGATCTAGTGCTTGTGGCACTCAATAACCATTGAGTGGACAAACACAAAATAATTTTGAAATTATTTGGCTGGGATGCAGTGCCAATAAATGCTAGAGACATGAATATGTAGAAAGAGACAAATGATATTTCAAAAATTATTTATTGTAACATATTTTCATATGTTTAAAAATAATGAAGTGTACTTATACATGATGATGGTATACTAATAATAAATATATTTACTATTATGCAGTCAATGATGTTCATAATTAATTTCTTAACTAGCTAATGGGTCATCTAATAAATAATGTAATTAAAAATTTTAAAGTTAAAAACAGAAAAGCCTCTCATCTACTTGTTAATAAATATCTTTTCTCTCCTTATTTATATTCTTACACTTAATCCTAATTAGTTTCTGGAGCAATATTACTTCTAAAGATCTCTTTAATTATGTCATTCATTTAAGAAGGTAATTTTTTTCTTCATTGACAAAATACTCAAATAGATCTTTTACAAAATCATGTTCTAAATTTTGTGTTAAACGTAAAAGGAAATATATTTGTTTTCTACTAAGGCAAAGGGCTCTGCACTTTCAGATGGATTATGCTTGAGAATTCTAACAATTTCACATCAGCTACTCACTGATGTCCCTTCTGCTTCTGAACTGACTTGCATTCCCAAGGTTACCTAGTTTGTCATGGCCCAAGCCTTTTCCCTGACCAGATATGTCTTTGTGCTGCCTTTGACACTGAGCTTCAAGTAAATTTGCCCTTTTTTCTGAATGTGACACCTTTTCAAATATAAACACCCTTACTGAAGGGTGATCCCATCATTTCCAAAATATTTTGAAGCTAAGATAGAAAAAGGAAAGAACATATATCTGTATTGCCTCTCATAAATAAAACTAACTCTTATTTTCCATTTATTACTTTTTGACATATAATATTTACTTTAAAACCTAGTCAATTTTTCCCAGAAATATTTAAATATTTATAGAGTCTAAGTTTTGTTTTCCTTTGATACTGAAGACACAAAGATTAGGAATCATTTCTGGCCTTCTTTGAAATACTCATATCACTACAATACAAAACGATATAAAAAAATCAGCCTCCTGGAAATGTTGCAAAAGATGAGTTAGTTCCATAGTATTTAGTAGCTTGGGGTTTATTTCAACTCGAAATAAAATGGCATGTGTGATCTTGGCCTGAAACGGAGCCAATATATTATTCATATGCTAAGAAGGAAAGTTTGCAAACAAATGAGATCACACAGTATTTGCCTCCAAGACACTGAACAGGTTGTATCAGAAAAAAGAAGTGTAGAAATAATATAGGCTCTTCCAATATGAAATAAAAGCATAGCATTTTGCTATGCCACACAAACCAATTTCTTTCGTGTGTTTCAACCTTGGATCCACATTGATTTTTGAAAAGGTTGCATTTTACCTAAAGATTTAAATTAAAATTCACCTTCAACAGCCCTTCCTAGGAAACAACTGAGTAGTCTCTGGAATCTGAAATTTCTATGATGTAATAAAAATTATTTTTAAAAATAAAATCATTTTGCAATTTTGAAATATATAATGCAAAACTATTTTTATCTCAGCTTCATATTGGTCAGAGGCTTTTTAGAAAAGCTGATCTTACAATGTAGCACTGAACTAGGAGTTAGAACTTTTTTCAAACCCTGTGCTATTTCCTGATATGATTACAGTGATTTATCTCATCAGAAGACTGACTTCCTTTTGCACTTCCTTCACCCTTTTATAACACAGTCATGACTAATGCTTGCAGCTGGTGACTTAAGCATAACCCCAATATTTTTAGTTGTCTTGTTCTCAAATGAGCCTCTTTGTACATCAGATTTTTATATCAAAATTGAGCCTCATCTTTTTCAGGCTCAATTGCCTCAAAAAGTTTTGAGGCAACTGCTGTTCTTGTTACTTAGTCAGTAACAGGATATTACTAACATAGTACCACCTGAAATTCCTAAGAAGCACTCACTCCAACTTTTATCACTCAAAATAATACAATTACTAGATGGAGAACCTAATTAAAATAAAAGTTAAATTTTAGGAAGAAGAAAATCACTTTTCCTGAGATGCTTTAACTTACTATTTTAAGTCTAATACTTGAAAGGTTAAAAAGTGACCATGAGAGTGACAGCAAAGACCTTTGTGATAAAGGTGAGTGGAATAACCAAGCATGTTTTTGTTCAGTGAAAACACATGCAATAGTCCCCACAACTCTGTGAGTTAAGTACCATTGTATAGATTTTGTAGGTGAACAACTTAAACTGCAGGAAAATTTAGCAACTTTCTCAAGATCTGCTGCTTAGAAGTCCAATGTGCTATCAATATCACTAGCTATCAGAGAGATGCAAATTAAAACCACAATGAGATAGCGCTTCACACCAGTGAGAATGGCCATCATAAACAAAGCAACAAACAACAAGTGTTGGAGAGGTTGTGGAGAAAAGGGGACCCTAGTTCACTGCTGGTGGGATTGCAGACTGGTACAACTGCTATGGAAAACAGTATGGAATTTTCTAAAAAAACTAAAAATGGACCTGCCTTTTTGATCCAGCAATTCCACTGCTGGGAGTATATCCTAAGAACCCTAAAACACCAATCTGAAAGAATCTGTGTACCCCAATGTTCATAGCAGCACAATTTACAATAGCCAAGAGCTGGAAGCAACCTAGGTGCCCGTCAGTAAATGAATGGATCAAAAAATATTGGTACATATACACAATGGAATTCTATGCAGCAGAAAGAAAGAAGGAGCGCCTATCCTTTGCAACAGCATGGGTGGAACTGGAAAGTATTATGCTGAGTGAAATAAGCCAGGTGTTGAAAGACAAATACCATAGGATCTCACCTTTAACAGGAACCTAAACAAAAAACAAACAAGCGAGCAAAATAAAAACAAAGACATTGAAATAAAGAACAAGGGGACAGTGACCAGAGGGGAGAGGAAAGGGAATTTCAGGGAAAAAGGAGAAGGATTTACAGAAACTAGTATAAAGGACACATGGACAACAACTAAGGGGAGTAGAAATGGGAGGGAGGTGGGGAGCACTGGGGGGGTGGGCTGGGACGGGAGTAAAAGACAGAACACTGTACTTGAACAATAATTAAATAAATGTTTTAAAAAAGATCTGCTGGTTAGAACCTAAAGTCTGTTTTGATATATTTTTATACCACATTACATCACAGAATATCTTTTTTCCTATTAATATTAGCTTTACCAAAAAAAGTATTTATTAGCTATCCATTGTCATCCATTTGTTCAACAAGTACTTGAGTATAATAAGCCCATACTAAATTTTGCAAATATAAACACAACTTTGAATAGGAATCTGCAGTATAACAGGAGGTCAATTCATATAAATAAGTGATGGATATACAATTATATATAATAATTATAACAATAGCATTAATAATAATCATGATTAATTTTAATCAAGCACTTAAATTGTGCCATGCACTGCTTTAGGGTTTTTATATGTGTTAACTCATTTAATTCACAAAATAGCCCTAGAAATAGGTACTGTTATTATCCACATTTGAAAAATTAAAGTACAAAGAGCGTTAGGAAAACCAGTGTAAAACTGTCAGCCAAAGGAAGCATAATTTAAAATTTTCAACAAATATTTATTGCATGTCTGCTCTGTGGTAAGCCTTGCTTGATATTTATAAAAGACCTTACAAAGAATGAAGAAACACATCATTCTTTTGATCATCAGTTGATACTTTAAAAATTAAAATTCTCTTAATGAATAGATGAACTAGAAAACAACATTCAAAGCAACAGAGTGAAAACTACAAACGGACCATCAGCAATCGACAATCGCATATTGTCAATGAAGTCACTATGTCATAGTGGTTTCCAACCTCAGTAGGCTTTTAAAGCTGCCCAGCCGTCCTATTTTCCTTGCCAGAGCTGTCTCCCCAATGTCTTTTCATGCTTCGCATTTTCTTGAAGCCTCCAAATGCTGCCATTTCCTGCACACTTGTAGTATATGATCTTGCTTTCTATTTCACAGGAACTTATCAGGTTACTGTTTATAACCACCTCAAAGTTCTGTAAATATTTAGGTTAAGATTATTATACAAAATATTCACTTCCAGGTATTCCTTACAACCTCTATTATTTGAATACACTGGTATTTTGAAAATAACTCATAATGAATCAGTGTATAATTATGTCATGTACAAGTTTCAAAGATTCCATGCTGGATAAACACAAGGAGCCAGAAATCATGGGTTGAATAAATGTATTTTTAAAAAAGCTTCATTAGGTAAATAAGATAAAACAAATTGCAGATATAAACACATCAAAAGGCTGAAGGAATAGTTGAAGAAACTGTCTAAGAAAATAGTTTCTTCCACGACGTTCTCTGTTTCTGCACTAAAAGTCCAAACCCATCAATTCAGACCCATCTGGGAAATGTCCTCTCTTCCTCTATTTAACAACAGCAGCAACAATGAAAGGATAAAAGAAAGCAGTACATGCCCTATTCCCTGTTTTTGCCATTGCACCCTCACAAATGGGTCTGTAGTTTAGTGATGAGATGTCAAAATTACAAAATATTTTCATGCAGGGCAGGAAAAAGTATTAATATATCTATGATCATTTTCTTCTGTTATTGGCTCTAAACCTACAATTCTCCATCTTTGCTTATTTTTTTCTCTAATACAATGGGGAAAAACCCTTCTACTCCAAGGCCATCCATTACACCTTTGTACGGAATGTTGTCCCATCAAAAATCTTGAGAGAGTAGCTCTAAAGATTCTTCTTTCTATTACATAAATCTTCAAATATCTTCTTTACTATGACTCTTCTCCAGGATTTACACATAGTAAACTCTATTATTGTCTTACAATAAAATAGAAATATGTGGTTTGCATGCAAGCTAATGGACACTATTAGTGCTTTATTTGACCACTCTTAGGGTTGCTCTCTCATGGGTTTTCTTGATTTCTCATCATTTCTTGCCTTTTTTAGTTACCCTATCTTTATTTTACTTGTGAACTCTTTATTCTTTTTTGGTGCCTGAAATATTGATATTTCAGATGGTATAATCATATATGTAGAAAATTTTAAAGACTACATGTACACACAAAAGTATTAGAAGTAATAAAAAAGTGTAGTAAAGTTGCAGGATACAAGTCAACATACAAAAATTAGTTGTGTTTCTAAACATTAGCAGTGGACTATCTAAAAATGAAATTAAGAAAATAATTCATTTACAATATTATCAAAAAGAATGAGATAGGAATAGACTTAACCGAGCAGGTGAAAAGTAGCACACTGAAAAGTTCGCTGAAGAAAGAATTTAAAGAGGCACATAAATGGAAGGACATCCCTGTACATTGATGGAAAGTCAATGTTGTTACAATGCTTGTACTAGTCAAAGTGATGTGCAGGTTCAATGTAATCCCTATGAAAATACCAAAAGTATTTTTTGGACTTTATTTATTTATTCATAGAGAAAGGAAGAGAGGGAGAAAGAAAGGGAAAGAAACTTTAATGTGTGGTTGCCTCTTGAGCGCCCCCTGCTATGGACCTGGCCTGAAACCCAGGCATGTGCCCTAGACTAGGAATCAAACTGGTGACCCTTTGATTTAGGGGACAGCATTCAATCTACTGAGCCACACCAGCCAGGGCCCAGAAGTATTTTTTTACAGAAATAGATAAAATTCACATGAAACCACGAAAGACCTTGAATAGCCAACACAATCTTAAGAAAGAACAACTAGGTACCCTCATTCACTACTAGTGGGAATACAAATTGGTACAGCCACTACTTGAGTTGCCATGTTACCCATCAACCCCTCTGTTGAGTATCTGCCTGAAAATTTTGAAAACATTTTTTGCGAAGATACATGCACCGCTATGCTCATTGCAGCATTCTTCATGGTGGCCAAGACAGAGAAACAACCAAAGTGTCCTTTAATAGATAATTGGATAAAGAAGATGTGGTACATATATACAATGAAATACTGCTTAGCCATAGTATGAAATAGTGCCACTTGTGACAACATAGATGAATCTTGAGAATATCATGATAAATGAAATAAATCAGACAGAAAAATTCAAGATAGATACAGAAAATTTAGCACTTACATAATTGCTTTTGAAGGATAAAAATTAATAGAATTTTGTTTTGATAAGCTATGAGGGAACAGAGCAATCGATATGATTATCACTTTACACCTGTAACTGAAACTGCTCTGAGAGAACATATGTACTTCTAAACAATTTATCTTACTGAACATGTTTATAACCTTCATACAGTTTAATTTTTTTATACAATGAATTAAAGAAAAAAATTTTTTAAATTTTGCAATGGTCTCCCATGATTGATTCTTGAAAATCCAGAGAATAGCACTTGCACCTATAGTATAACTAGTAGAGACTGCCTTCACTACTTTGCAACCTGTCAGTTTCCAAGGCCATTAACACAATCGACCCTTGAACAATAAGGGGATGAGTGGCATCAACTTCCACCCAGTCAAAACTCCACATATAATTTTTGACCCTGAATAATTCAAGTTGCCCCTTAATAACCATGGGGGATTGGTTCTAGGACACCCTCTGGAAACCAAAATAAAAAATCCATGATACTTAGGTCCCTGTATAAAATGGTATAGACCGATGGATATGGTTGGCTCTCAGCATCTGTGAACTCCCAAAAGTAGGTCAGATCAGTACAGGCATCTATTGAAAAACATCTGCATATAAGTGGACTCCTGCAGTTCAAGCCTATGTTGTTCAAGAGTCAACTACAGTGTCATAGCAAATGAGAAGCTAATAGCTCAAATTATAATATGCTTTATTAAGATTTTAACTAATTACAAGTAACAAGGCCTGTGTCACTCGGCAAGTACAACATCCACCCGCTTAACTTTTGCTTAGAAGCAAAAAGTCTTTTTCTATTGCCATGATTTTACAGGTTTAAAACATCTCTGAGATCTATCAGTTTAACCTCAGTTTTTGAGGACTTGAGAATCAATAAAATGCAAGAGTAATCATTAGATCACTACTTGAAATTGTGTAGTCAACAAAAGAAATTGAAAAGAGTTAAGAAGTGGTATAAGTAAGCAAGTCACATACTATTATGGCGGGTCATGTGAACACCTCAATAGGCATAAGAATAACTAGGCACTTGAAAGCTTTGATTTCCTCCCATTCCCTACAAGCCTGAAATGCTGACCATATGTATCTGTTAGAATGCACTCATTTGGTATGGTTAACATAGGTATGCACTCCAGGGCCTGTTAGCATCAACCACCAAAGCACAGTATCTCTGAATTTCTACTATGAACTTGATAGGAAGATAGTTTTAAAAGGAAAAGAAGGAAGAGGGAGGAGCCTAGAACAGGGTGAGCCCTTTTTGTACCTGCTATTTGGAAGGGGAGAGGTTGTTCATTTCCTCTATTCTGAGGTAATTATGATCGAGGCAGAAAAGTATCTCCAGTGATTATTCCCTAGAAATATTACCACATGAGACTCTTTCATTCCATGCAATCTGACTGAACAATGATGGCTGTGTTGGTCATGCAGGTACATGGAAGGTGCTATCAGGAAGGAATTCCAGAACATCTGAAGGATTGGACGCTTTCCTAGCTACACATCAGGAAAAAAAAGAGAGAGAGTGAGGCTCTTCTCTGAGGGGACTCTGAAGACTGTTTGTAAAGAATGTAATAGCTTTCTCAGCAAGTCCCAGAAAAGAAGTAGTTGCAGGGCCTCCAAATGGCTAAGCCACTGGTTATAAATAAATGGCTGGACATGTGTGAAAGTTGTGGTTGTCCACAACCTTGGACTTTGGAGTGGAGAGAACCCTAGTGAGTCATAATTTTACCCCAAAGTGCCAAACAAGTAATTGCATGTGCCTTGATATGTAAAAGTAAGGGCAGCCCTAAGTTAGTGGGATAAATTATTAATTCAATAGGGAGAGGCTAAAACTGCATAATGAGCTAAGCAATGAAGCTTGACTTCTCTGCACCCTCACTATTAGGCTGGAACATACATGGTTATCTATTATTGTAAAGGAAAACTATGAGATAGACTCCACCAGAACAAATCATGCCTGCTTTCCTGCAATCACAAATAAATGGTTATTCATAGTCTAGTTTCACGGGTTTTAAGTTACATCTTATTTATTCACTGGAATATTATTAGACACGAGAGCTCTGCAGAATCACAGCTGCTGGGCACAGAAGTCCTTGCTATTTTAATGTAAATTGTGAAGCATCTCAAGACATAGTCCTGGAGGGTGAGGAGACATACGATGAGGGTCAAAGTGCAGCACCAGACACCTTCTGCTTGGTAGAGCACTGCCCACAATTTGGTAAATTTAGGAATCCTATGTAAACTTGGTTCTGTTATATTGATTCTCAGTTTAAAATTTTCTATTCCATGGGGGGGCAGAGGGGAAGTGACATGAAAAATGAGGCAAGAGTGATGCTACGCCACAGCCAAGAAAAGTTTAGGTACATGAGCAGGGGCCTGAAGGGAGCCACTACAATGGAATCAAGGATGATCAGGCAAGGGATTCAAGAAAACGCACCGGACAGGCCACTACCTCCTCATGGATTCCTGTGTGTTTCTCATGCAAATCCACGTAACTGTTGAATGTTGTTGGTGTGAACAATGAATTTTTTTTGATCTACTGCTTTGGGGAGACTTTGAGACTTGCCCAAGACTGCAGACCTACTGGAAAAGTATTCAATTTGGGTAAAATGTTCAAATACATCGAAATGGTTAGTAAAGATGAATTAATCAATGTACAAACCAAAGGTTATCTTTTATAAGTAATGTTTTAGCTGAATTTCATGTATAATCTTATTTTATTTCTATATCATTAATAAGGCAGAACATTGAATGTATTTCCCCCTGAACTAGAGGAATGATAAAATGTTTATGTCAAGAATTACTGACCATTGTGTTCAGTGAGGGAGGACATCCATCATCTTTATACATTATCCCACTGGGGAATTAAACACAGTTCTTTGGTGTTTTCAGTTGGGTATTTGGGCAAATTAAGCCAATTAAGTTCACCAATGAACCACAGGGGACAGCCAGAACCACAGGGGAAACTTATACTACATTGCTCAGTGTTGGAAATCACATTAAAAAAAATATCTCAGGTGTCTATCATCACCTTCCCAAGTATTAAAGACAGGGTGGTAGAACTGGCAGAGGAGAATCAGGCAACAAATATTCCTATCAAATTCATATAGTGCTTGCTTTTGTGGTACAAATTTGGTATTTATGGAATTGGAAGTCAATTTTTGGTGTGTATGTTTACCTGTCTTGTTAATTTTTTTCTCTCAGGATATGTGAGAATTATTTTATAAAATAACATGGACTCAGGTAGGTTATTATTAAATACACTAGATTCCCCTTCTAGTTTCTCTAACCACAGTGTTCTTCTACATCCTTTTGCTTGCTTTATCCACACAGGATACCCCACGTTCTCTGTGGCTGATGAGCAATAAGTGAATATTAACAAGTTAAGTATTTCTGTGATATCTTACTATTATCTAAGAATTAGGAAAGCAACCTATGAGCCTCCTTCCAAAGGAGACACTTCTGATCAAGATATCTTCTCTTTAGATAGCTACAGAAAACACTGTTTCCGTGACCCGTTTGTGCTTCAGTAATCCTCCAGAACAAACGTAAGCAGACATATTTAAATATTATTTTCACACACACACACACACACACAACCCTGAGATTTTAAGAAAAAATTAATTTAACGCAAAAAAAAGGAGCAGAAAAAAACCTAACATGTGCTCTGACAATTAAGATGTTCAGATATTCTAACTGCAGAAAGAAAAGTTATGTTCTCTATAAGTTGGGCTCTCAGAGTGCACAGATGCTGCCTGTCCACCACTGTGTGGAAATCGAACATCATGGTGGCAGGTTCGATGCTTCATTTTTAGGTAAATTACTCACCAGCTAAAGAATTTTTTAATAGTGAGTACTAGCTTTATAATCCCCACATGTTTCTTCTCTCTTAATTGCTCTTAGAAGTAGGACTAATATAAAATTTCCTTTCTCTGATAAAATCTTATTACTCTCAGGAAAAAAATACTGAAATAACTCTATTTTAACTCTATCAAAAACTCTTACCCAATAATAAATAATACAACGAACATCCTGCCCTTCTTCCTGTGAAGAAGCATAGCAACCAAAAGCTAACATTTTATAGAAGCAACGTGTTCCAAAGTGGAATTTAAAAAGCTGTAAATTTTACATGACCTTTCAACAGCTTTACGCTCTGCTTTGAGACACACAATAATTTTAGCTCCCTGAATGTGGATAAGAAATACAACCCTTAAAAGAGAAAGCTTTATGAGATGTAACCCTTTATGGCAGAGACCTGCCCTGTTTGTAGAGAAACAACAAAGTGAATACTACTAACAAAATTCTGCTTTTCTGATATGAAGTAAAAAAAAAAACTATGAAATGTTTTGGTGGAGACTATTTTCAGGAAGCGTATGTGGCCTAGTCAATGTAGAAACTTCTTGAGCTCGCAGTTTGTTTTATGCTAAGAGCCCTTCGTCAACCTCAGGAATTTTCACGCTACCTGAGTATTTAAAGAAGAGACAGGAAGAAAGTGGGCATCTCTGTATTAAGAAAGAATTAATAACCATCAGCTTTAGTTTCACAGGTAAATACAGGCTTACGTTTCTTTCTAGATTATATCATTCTGGATGACTAAAGCAGTTGATGGATACAATCGCAAAGAAGCATGAATGTAAATTCAGGCAACACAATTCCCTGCTCTGTCTCTGTTCTTGACAGGCTATGGAACCTTGAACAACACTCCCTGGCCCTTCTTAACTTCAGCCATGAGATTAAATTAGAAAATAAGAATCAATATACTTTGAAAATTCTATAGTTCTGCAGTGTATTATTATTATTATTATTCATTATTTAACAATCCAAGAAAGAGCAAGAGATGCAGTCTTTTTGTTCAGGTGGCTTAGAAATCTAGTTAGGAAGTAAAGTATATATGCCCAGAAAATAAATTGAGAGTAATAAATTTAATTCTAATCTGAGGATTTGGTGATGAATTTGAAGCTGAGGGAAAATTTGGGAAATGAGATTCAATAACATTTTGTATAGAGAATTAAATGCAAGTCTTTTTTTCCCCATGAGATTTGGATACACATGTTAATATCAATTGAAATTAGTTTGGTTCAAAAAAATCTATTTGTGACATGATATAGTGTTTTCAGTAAGAGATGTAGGTTTCACTGGAGAAGATATTGCTCAGCAATATGGTATTATGTGGCTAGAATTTGAGAGGTTCATCCTGGAGATATATTTTTGGTTTAAGAGATAAAACAATGTAATGATGAGTATGACTCACATTTAGAGAATAATTAAGAATTAAGAGTCGAGGCTCAATGACAAGTCTCAGAGAAACTAGACAAAGAGAGTGGTGAGAAAAAGCAGAGAAGCAGGACAAGTGCTGTATTACAGATCTCAGAAAATGAAAATCAAAAAGAAACTACAGGAGTTGAAAAAGAATTATGAGTCAGCGGATAATATTTGAGAAAGGAATTTTAGTAACATGGCAAGCAAAGATAAACTGCAGAAAGCAGAATTATTTAATAATGAAATAAACCAGTACCTTGTAGGAGCAGCAAGGATGGAAACACGTAATCCAAGAGTTCAGCAGTTACGAGAAGGAAAAAAGATCTTCACAGGGGGAAAAGTAGTTGAGCTGGTGTTGGGTAAGTGGAGGCAGTCTGGCTTCCTGACCAGGTGTTTCTGGGTAAGTAAGGGAAGCCGTGTTCCTGTAGCCTTGACGGGGCCTGATAATCAGTGTCCTCGTAGCCTTGAGACTGGGTCTGATAAACTGTTCTCATAACATGAAGTGGGCTCTCATGAGCAGAATCATGCTATGTTGTATAATTTTCTGGCTTTTGGCTGGCTTAGTTTGCCTCTAGTACTTAAGCCAGTAGGGACTCCCTGCTGGATGTCACACTGGAGAGCAAGGGCCACGGTGTGTGCCACAGACAGACATGCAAGGGGACACGTGGCTTATAGCATGTGTGGCTCACCCACCTGTGAATAAAGGCATGTCAGACATCCCCATGGCTCCGTGAATATTCTTCTGTCTGCCCGAACACCATCAACCTGTCAGGCCTGCTCAACACAGGTGGGTAAAAACGTGCAATCTGAGTGAAAATTCAACATGTTCCAAGGTGAAAAGGAAATAGTCATTGGAAGCAGAAACTTGAAAAAACTTAAGAACGAAAGTTTAAACCTTGGATATACTCAAGGAGACAGGAATGAAGGGAGAGGGTTAATCTGAAACAGAAAGGAAAGCTTTTCCTCCTGGGCTTCATGAAATTCTGCAAGAATGGTTCGATGTGAAGGTGAGAATACGCAAGAGAAATCACGCCAGGTGGTCTCAATTTTTCTTAAGTAGAGGATAAGTTCACCTGGTACAGCTGAGCATGTAGGAGCAAGAGACTGGAAACTAATGAGAGAGAGCAAAGTCTGCCCAACAGCTGTGGAGGCTGTGCTGAAATTAGTGAGCAAATAGGGGCATTTTTTTTAAGAAACATCAGGAAAGACCTGATGAAAACTGCATGTCAATAATCTGTGTTTTGCAGGTCAGTAGAGCTCTTTGTTTTTCTAAAAACTGATCTGAGCCTCAGTGGCTTGGGCAGTTTAGTACCTTACAAGGAAGGCTTGGCTATGAAATTCCCAGTGAATTGCCAGCATGTCGTGAGTCTGTTTTTCCTTTTGAGCTCCCAGAGGTTAATTTTATTAACCTGTTAGGGTAACACTTTCAAGAACCTGTCTTTGCCAGAAATAAAGAATTACATATATACACTGTGGTTTATTCTTTGTTTTTATTTTTTACTTCTAACACTGGAAGTTTAATGCAATGCACTTAGGTGTTGTGAGGAGAGATTGCCCAGGACATGAAATTTGCGAGAGATTGCTTTTGGTGATGCGATTTCAGTGATATTCAAGATGTTATTTTCGTGGAGTGATGGAAGTTCTCTAGCAGATCTCGTTCCATAGAAATGGATACCTTTACCACATTTTCTATTAAGTAGACTATTGTAGAAGCTGAAGTTAACTTGTACAAAACTGATTATCATGCAAATATTTTTGTCATTGACAAAGCAAATGAATTTCATTTGATACAGCTGAGGTACAATTGACCTCACTTCTCTAGAACATGACTTTATTGCTCTATTGGTTATTAGTTTTATATTTATTGGCAAACTTATTTCAACATTACTGATGAACAATATATATTTTTAAATTTATTGATTGATTTGAGAGAGAGAGAGACATGGATTTGTTGTTCCACTTAGTTATGCATTCACTGGTTGCAAGATTCTTGTATGTGCCCTGATCAGGGATTGAACCTGCAACATAGACTTACTGGAATGACATTCTAACCAAATGGACTACCCAGCCAGGGCTTGATGACCTATATTTTTTATTTCTCTTTTGAGCTTAACCTCTGAATCTCTCATTAATTTATTTGCTTCTATACAGCCACTTTTTCTATGTATTTTTTAAAATTTCAGGGATATATATTATATGCATTAATTGTATGAATACCTTTAGATAACATGTTCATTCTGCTGCACAGTATTCCATTGTGTAAATGTACCATAGTTTTTTGACCCACTTGATACAGGGTGCAGCCAGGGGGGCCCCCAAAAAGATTTAGAAAAGTGTCCAGAATTCAAAGTGTATAGAAATATTGGAGAGACATATAAGATGTCCTCACCGCCCCCCCCCCCAGGGGGAAGGGATGAATGGAGCCAGGCCATTGAGAGCTATTTTGCATAGCAACAGTTTTGGAGCTAACCTCTGGAGGAATGGTTATTTAACATATCTATAACCTTTAACTGGTTTCATAGATATGTTAAATAGCAGTGGCCAAGTTTGGGGCCAGGGAGAAGGAATTAGCAGGGACTGAGGATGGAACTAGGGTCTGCGCTCCTGAGTGAGAAGGCCTGTGTGAGAGCTTGGAAAAGACTGGCTCCAAGACATGAAGGGTCCCCGCTTGGCCAGATGAGAGAGAGCCACGCGGTTTCAGCAGAGTGAGGACCCCCTGTTGGTGGGGTGAAAGAGGGAGCCACGTGGTTTTGGCGGAGTGTGGACCCCCTCTTTCCCAGGTAAAAGGGAAAAACAAGCGCAGCTTTGCCAGAATGGAGATCCCTGCAGCCAGGTGAAGAAGACAGCCACATGCTTTTGGTGGAGTGCGGACTCCTGCAGCTTTGGTAGAAGAGGCCCACGCGGCTTTGGGGTGCCCCCTTTGGCCGCGGGGCCTGAAAAACAACAGAGACTTTGACTGGAACTGGGTACAAAGGACTCTTGCCAGTGGACTATGAGAGGGTACCACAGTACTTTGGATTAACTCGAGATCCTGCACGGTGACACAGCTGACGGTGCCAGCGGCCTGCAACACAGACGTGTGCTCTTTTCCTGATTTACGGTACCCGGAGTTGGGACAGTGGGAGAAGGGAACGCTGTGTGGGTGTAGGTGTGTACCCTAAAGGACTTTGATATTTTAGTGGTGGCATTAGGCCTGAATAGCATTAAATAAACATTTTGTTTCCTTTTCACAAATCTCTGGCATTAAGAGATGTGTTTCCAATTGGCGGCGGACAGAAGGGCCCAGTAGATTTTAGTATTCTGTTTTTGGGAGGGGCCCCTGTTGTATAGCAGTTTTGGGCATCCCTAGGTGGGCCAAATATTGTATTGCCCCTCCCTCGGACCACCACCTCCTCTTGTTCGGTAACACACTCACTTACTAATAGGCACATACCTTGTGATCTCACCTATAAGTGGAACCTAATCGAATAAGCAAGCAAAATAGAATATTCCAGCGGCACTGAAATAAAGAACAAACTGACAGTAACCAGAGGAGAGGGGAGGGATAATGGGGAAAATAGGGGAAGGACCATCAGGAACATGGATAAAGGCCTCATAGCAAAAGCCAAACCAGGTAGGATCAAAGGTGGGAGGTGGGCATGGGTGGGGTGGGAGGGTAGTGGTGGGGGCAGGGGAGGGAAATGGAGAGAACTGCAGGTGAACAACAATTAAGGGGAAAAAATGTTCAAAGGCTGGCTTATTCTTAAGAGTTTCCTGAGCCTGGAGAACCCAATCCTATGTCCACCCCAGCCTTGTGTGCTTGACTAAACATAAACATAAATTACGTTAACAACAGGACACATTTTGTAAGATGCCTTTTAGCATAGATAGCAGGTTAAGAGGTGTCTTCTCTACATTCTGTATAAAATCCTACTTAAAAAAAATCATGCTCCATCCGCTGCAAGCCACTGTTCCTCCAAAGGCTGACTGACAAGCTCCTCTCTCTTTCCTGCAAAGGTTGAGGAAGATTTAAAGGGACCCTAAGAGCTGGAATGAAATCCCAAAGAGACCAGGTGAGCAAACTGCAGCTTATAATGCTGAAATTGTGCCCGGCCGAGAGGCACGATCCAGAAGGTAATGGAGGTGCACACCTGCTTCCGCTGTTGTCAGCCAGTCATCCCAGTGCAAGGCAACCCCCACCCTATTGAAAACAGCATCTTTTGCGACTAGAAAAGAAGGGCTTAATGGCCTGTAGTGACATTGTCAGCGTATAAAAAAATAATATAGGTGGTTAGTCAAGAATGTGGGAGGGGGCACAGGGGAGAGCAATGGGGGGAACATAGGGACAATTGTAATTGAACAAGAATTTTTTTTTTTAAAGATCTAAATTTATGGAGAAGTTTAGGAAAATGAAGCTTGGAGAAGACTCTTCTGAAATGCGCCCCCTTGTGGAGTCTGTGTTAACAGCTCTTGCCGTTCAGAGAGTGGTTGTCAATTAGAACTTTTTGTTGCCTCTTAACTCATTCGTAACTAACTCATGTAAGTGCAGACGTCGAAGTAACTGCTTGGAAATTTTATACGCCTATGGTATCTAACTACGTGTAATTTTTGTTTTATTATTGTTGTTATTGTTATTAAAATAATGACTAATTGCTTTAATATTTTTGTTTTTCAAAATATTATCCCATACCAGATTGCAAATCAAACAAGCAAAGTATTTGTCGTCCACAGTGCTTTAAATGTATAAGGTTCCAAAATTGATTTAGATGAAGTTGTTGTATCTTTATGTGTGTGGCCAAATCAAATATTAAGTGTCTTAAGAATTAAATATATGAACTTCCCATCCATGATAGAAATAATTTCAAATATAAGAAAATAAGCAGAGGAGAAATATTATTCTAACATTAAAAAAAAAGAAAGAGGTTTATAGCTCTCTGGTCCTTAATCTGGGAGATTAAGAAAAGACTGTAGTAAAAAAAAAAAAAAAAACATTAATGCCTCGAGAACCCCTTAAATCCAAAGGATTGTTGCCAAATCCCAGAAAAGCCTGTTCTAGTATAGCATTTCATATATGTTCTTATAAAATTATCTGTTTGCAAAAATCGAGTTGCAAAAACAGTTACTTTGTGACTGAAAATTTTGTGACTGAACTTGAAATTGTTCATAATTCTCCTCCTCCCCAATCCTGCCAAAGAGAATCTCTAGTCCAATGTTCTCCTTCTTTCCCTAAATTAAATAAGAATAATTATGCCTTGTGGAAAACTGACAGGTATGTTTACATAATAAAGAATCTGGGGCAAAAATAAAAACCTATGTGACTGGCAGCTGGTTGAAGAGTGCTTCTGAAGGGTGCAGCAGGTCTTACGTATAGCAGAGGGTGCTGGAGAAAAAATTTTATTCGTGTTGTGTTTGGAAACACTGCACCCTCTCTAAGACATGCAAGTAAAGACTTTGCACCAGCCGATGTAACCTTGGATTATTGGACTCTTCCCCTGGTGACAATACTGGTTTTCAATTGAACCAGCAGCTAGGGTTTCTAAGCATAGTTTTGACATACAGAGTGGAGAATTTTACATCGATAATAACTCATTTTGCCTCAGGAGGAAATCTCACTTAATGAAGGGTTTTATTTATTATCCTGAGTATTTTGTTAATGTCACCTGAGAATAAAAAATTGGCTCATCAGAATTAACAGCAATAATTTATGTGCACTTCAATCTACACACTCAGAAGTATTTCAACCTTTGACCCTGACCTGCAAACTTTGCTTACAGCAGAGTTCATAACTATCCAAAGAACAAAAACAAAATCTGTGTGGTGCACCACAAAGCCTCTGAGTACCCGGCCTCCCAGTGCTGTGCACCCAGCCAGTGGGAGTCAGCACAGAGCCAATAACATTCCACACGTAACAAGTCAGTCACTTTATGTTCACAACAAGCTCTACAATCTCTGTCTGACATTAGGAGAAATGCCTAGTTTTGGAAAGCATTTCATGGTAGAAAAAATGCTGCTTTGGAATAGACTCAGACCATAAGGTTAGTAAGAAGAGATGAACTCAAGGATAATGTTAAGAGCAGCCTGAAGGACAGCCAGAATGGTATTTTAATAATCCAATATGAGTGGCGAAGCTCTTAACTATAATGGGGTTTGTATATAGAAGGGGAGATTTTTAGAAATCTCCTAATAAAAAATAGCAAGTAACTAATCATTACAGTAAGAGAAGGACTAGGAAAAATGTAAGAAATGCAAATATTATAGCCTGGGAAAGTAGAAAAGTAGCCCCACTGATAGACAATTTTTGGTTAAATTGGCAGCTCCTGAGCCAGCTGGGTGGGTCAGTTGGTTGGAGCATCGTCCTGTGCATCAAAATGTTGTGGGTTCAGTCGCTGGTCAGGGCCTGTAGGGAGGCAGCCAATCAGTGTTTCTGTCACTCCATGCTGTTCTCGCTCTCTTCCTCTTCCTTTTTCTCTCTCTCAAATCAATAAACATATCTTTGGGTGAAGATTAAAAATGATTAAATTTGAATATTCTTGCCCCGATCTTTCTTTCTTAGTACCCCAGACTTTGGTATATAAAAAAAGAAACAGTACAAAATAATGCAAGACTTACTTTTAATAGAAATACTTCATAATTTGGGTTCCAAATTTTGAAAGAGCAAATGATAGAACCACTTAAAATATTCACTACTGTGTAAAGAAGCAAAAATTGATGGAACAGTAGTGGTGGTCATGGTTACCTGCATGTCATCAGCACATGGTGATTATACAATTTGTTCTTATGGATAACAGAATTATAACCCAATACAAAATAATCTTGCAACAAAGATAAAACCCCCAAACCCACAGCTCCATAATATAAACTTACACGATCTCTGTAATTAAACACTTCTATATGCATTCACTTAATTTTTATGATCACAGTTCATATAACTAACTAAATTATTCATAGGAGCCCAGAGTTATAAACTTTTTTGAAATGACACATCATATCCAGAAGAGAAACAAACAAACAAATCCCCCTTCCCTAAATAGGTCAGTTTTATAACATCAACCATTTTAAATAATGATGGTTGTGTCATTTATAGATCATTTAATTTTCATTGGTTTGCTCTTCCTAATATATTTAAATATTTGTAAACAGTTATTCACAATGCTAAGTTCACCAATCCTTGCCCACCATGAAAATAAATTTTGACTTGTTTTAATGTCCTTATTTTTTTTAAGTAACTCAGTATTGCATTTTCATATTATATTGTAATACTCATCTCGTTAGTTTCTTCTTTTTGAATATACAAAATGATGCATAAAACTCTCTTTTTAGAATGCCCGCACCAAATTACTCCTCCTGAGACTCTACTATGTGCTCACACACAATTGATATAACTGAATAATCAACATAAAAAGATGGCTTTTCATTCATGTGATTGATACTGCAGCAGTGAAAACAAGACACTGTTCACAAGCTGAATAATTGCATTAAATTGGTGGAACAGAGAGCCTTTGGCTTTGACTCTGCAAATTTAGATTTTATTCTGATCCTGGCACTCAGCTGATGTCAGGCAAGTCCCTTAACTTGCTGGAGCCTTAGTTTCTTCATCCAGAAACTGAGGGAGCTGATGCTAAATGACTCTGGTACTAAAAAGCACTATAATGGAAAGTAATTCTGTATACTGGTTACTTAGCTCTTCAGTTTCTAGGAATTGTGGGCAAAAGTTTTGCCAGTATCTTCCCTCCGCCACTATGCCTCAGCTTTCACACACACTGGGCAAGATCCAGATCACAAATTAACCCACCGCACATTTTGAACCAATTACAAGTGAAGCATAATCTCCCAAAATATCTTTACCATGTCCAGCAGAACTAAAGGTATTATTTGGGTTTTCTGAAATCAAACGTCTGGGCTCAATTGCAATGATTTATTCCCATATTCTACCGGGGTGCTTTTTCCTTTGGAAACTAGTTTATGTTGCTATACCCCAAAGAAGCTAATGAACCTCTGAGTAAATTATACATACTTTCTGTGATATTTACAGTCTAGGAAAACTTCCATATATATGAAAGAGTTAGCTATTGCTCTGCAAATAAAATTGAAATGCATCTAGCACTAAAACCCATTTATTAAATCCCCGGACTCAAAATTGGGGAGGATTTTGAAGGAAGTACACAATAGCAGTGTGAAAATCATTGTCACCGGTCACCCTGTGCAATCACCATGCCTTGAATGATCACTGCAGCCTCCTTCAGAAGGAGCCTGAATTCACACTGGAGGTCGGAGCTGACTTCTTTACCAGCATAGACTCAGGCTGTGCCTTTATAGAAAACAGCTTGAACAGTTGATTTCTAACAATTGGTACATTGATTCAACTCTGCCTTTCTTTATTATATTGTTACCAATAACATATTTGGCTTGCTTTCTTTTTTTTCAGCCAGTTGCTCATTGCTCATAGGGATAGTGTAAAGATATTCTTTACCATGAGAGGAGAAACCTGGACAGCTGGTTCAGGTCCCTGGATAACATACACAGGCTTTTAAGTCTATAAAAGGCACTGCCATTAAAAGGTTAATAACATAGTATTTGGATATAAATAACCTTGAATTCCAGCCCATTCTCTAGTAGATATAACAAGGGACTTCAGGGTTTTTATCATTACTTTTGTCATCTACAAAGTGTTTGCACAAAAATTAGATCTACTGAATGAGTTTATAACTAAATGATATATCACTCAATGTATGTCAAGTGCTTAACATGATAATAAAATGAGATAAATGCAAACATATCACTTTGAAAGATATATTAGTTACAAAATATTAGGTTTTGCACATGATTTCTGAAATAAAATTTGTAATTGCTATTCAGCATGAAGCTCAATAAATTTTTGTTTACTTTCCAGCTTAACCAAATTAAACACTAAGCTCAAACATTATTGCCCTATCTATACATTACACTTCCAATATTTTATATGCATGTTGTTTTAAAGTGCTTTAAATGTAGGTATATTATCATATTTATACAGCTGCAAGTCCCAGTGTGGCTTCAAAGCAGCTGGCTAATGTACCTGATGTCCTACCACCTCCTTACACAGAACGTCAATTTGTAAAGTATCTTTGCGTAAAAGGCTTTCATCTTCTCTTTGTCTAGGAAAAAAATGGCTTGTTTCCAAACTACCATTTCTTCATATCAGTGTAGAAATGATTTCTTGATGCCTTGTGGTACATCTGCTAGTAGTACATCTGCTAATCTTTTCCTGGAATTAGCTAGCAAATGAAACTCACAGGAGTAGCGCTGTGCTTTCTGGAACTCCATATGCATTGTGACGTCACGTGAAGACGCCGTGAGAACTGCAGGATCTTAGAGAAGAAAAGTGACTTGGCCGAGGCACACTGGGCTGTACCGGGTGGAGACCCCCTGGGTTCTGGACTAGTTACCCTTCCCATCACACCAACGTTCCCCGCTCGCCTCACCTTCACATATGATCCATGCTTACAGAACCTGAGGTGGCAATGACACCCTGTTCCCATGTCATTTAAATAGGCCCAGGGGAGAGCAGAGAAGGCAATAACCTCTTTTCTGCTTCAAGTCTCTCTCGAATGTGTGAGGCTCTCTGTTAAAAAGGCATTTCTCTTTCCTTTCCCTTGTCAGGGTGTTAAAGAGCTAGATTTAAGCACATAAGCTAGTTCACAAAATGAATTGGAGAGGACCAAAGGGGAAGAAAATTGACCATAGTGTTCTGAAAACTGCCCCGGAAGCAAATAATCCTGGAGTCATACTTCCCACTTACCTGCCTTCTACTCACTCAGTTATTGTGTTAGCAATAGAAGTTCCTCCCTCCATGAAACTTTGTAAGTAAAAATTAGGAAAGTGTATCCAGTAATAGTGTATCTATTACTAGATATACTCTATAGCTTCCTTCAACTTCTGTTGTGTGTATTATAGCTGTTTTAGGTTCATAATGAATTTTGGTTGAGTGAATATGTGCCTTTTCACGGTTAGAACTGCACAGCTAGTAGCCTGTGCTGAACAGAATCTTGTAGTCCCCTTATGACACAAACCACATTTCCACTGAAGCTTCATGGAGCCTTTCCACGTGTTATGATATAAGGAACTATTAGAACATCAAATGTTATCCTCAGTTCATGCTATAAGAAATAGGAAAATAGATAACTGATTAAACATGAGAAAATTTGATATGACAATTACTGACACAAAAAGAATTTAAAGAATCATTTAGCTTCCTTTATAATTACCCATTAAGGATATTATTTAAAGAAATAATTTATGAATTAACTTTCAGTCAAGATGTCAGACTAAGTAAAAGCAGTACTCACCACCTCCCATGATCACATCAAAAATTACAACTAAATTATAGAACAATCACCTTGAGAACCACTGGAAGACTAGCAGAACTGAATTCCTATAACTAAATGTATAAAGAAGAAGCCACATGAAGACTGGTAGGAGGGGTGGAGAGATGCATAATGGGCTGGTCCCACAACTAGGTGTGGCGATTAAAAATCAGGAGGGATATTACAGCTGCAGAGTAATACCTCTGAGGAGTAAGGGGGTTCCAGCCTCGTATTAGACTCCCCAGCTCAGACCCCCCCAGTGCCGGCAAGAGGACTTCCCAATACATCTTCTGCAAAAATCAGCAGGTATCCATCCAGGTGAGAGGAAGGGCTGTTGGAGTCCCAGCCACCTTAAAGTGTCTGCACAAATACTCACTCATGCTTATGCTAGTCTCCAGCAAAAGGGTAGCAGCTCAAAAGCACCAGGGACATAGAAAGAGGAATTGAATCTTCTGCTTTCAAGGTGAGAACTGGAAGGCAACTTCTTCAGACAGAAGTTCTGGCAGGAGCCATTGTTCCTTTGTTTAGTACTCCCCCCACACGACCTCTAGATACTTGTGCACTGTATCTGAGTCTTAAACAACTTGGTTAACAACAGCTCACTCCACCCTGGTGATTCCCTGAGACCCAGCCCTACCACGTAGTGGCCTGAAACTCCTTTAGTGTCTTTTCCTCACAAAACACTAGCCTTGGCCCATGCCGACTTTCCCAAAACCTGTAAAAGGTCCACAAACCCCCAAAAGCAACAGCTTATGTCAGTATACCTTGTGCCTCTTGCTGAGTGGGCCCCTGTATCCGTGGCAGCTGGCCCTGGTTCATAGCAGAGCCTTTCTCAGGCGCTGCCAAGTCTAGCACAGGCAGCTACCAATCACGAATCACTTTGTAGCTCCTACCAGGTGGCTGTGGCCAGGCACAGGCAGTGGCTGACCTGGGCCTGCACCAGAGCCTCTCACAGGAAAGCCCAGACCAACACACGTGGTGGCTGAATTTAGAGCAAACCACACGCACACTCTATTAACTCCACAAATGACACACCCAAAGCTTGAACTCGGCAGGTACCCTGCTAAAGAAAATCCCATTCAAGGGGTCAGCCCTCATAAACTGGCTGTCCACTATAGTCAGGGTCAGTCAGTCTTCACAGAGAGTCAGCCCGAGGATCAGTCCTACAGACTGACATGCCAACAGCAATCAAGACTCAAGTACAACAGGGGGGCAGGCACATATATCCCGTACAGGGGTATTTGTTATTAGTATTCTGCCATAAATTTACTTTGTTCTCTTTCTGTTCTTAGTTTCTCCATCTACCACAGAGGATACGAAAGCATTATGTGAATAACAATATGGAGAAATCACAAGATTTCAATCCGTGTTATAACAAAGACATTAGTTTATGCGTTAGAGGCTATCAATTTATTTTCTTATGCTTTTTTTAGATTTTATTGATTTGTTTTTAGAGAAGGGAAAGGAGGGAGATGGAGAGGAAGAGAAACATGAGTGTGTGGTTACCTCTCACATGCCCCGTGTTGGGGACCTGGCCTGCAACCCAGGCATGTGCCCTGGACCAAGAATTGAACCAGCGCCTCTTTGGTTTGCAGGCCTGTGCTCAACCCACTGAGCAACACCATCCAGGGCTCAATTTATTTTATAAATTATATTAGACTATTTCTTACTGATGATATTTAAATGGCACAATTTAAATAAAAGTTTTTATTAAAATAATATATATTTCATAATATTATTACTGCAATGTCCCATGTTAATGGTATGCAAAGCAGCTGTACCTGTTTTAGCCTAAACTCCAGTGTATTTAGTCAGGATGGTAGAACTTGAGGAAAATAACATAATTTACTTATTCATCATTTTTTATTGCTTTTTTCAATCGAATTTATAATCTGGACCACTGAAAGAATAAAGTGCAGACAAGGGCAATTCATATTCAAAGAACCTTTTAAAATCTGTTTTATAGTAACTACTACTTTGATTATTATTTCTCTATTAAAGAATTCTATTTTTCATTCAGTGCATAGAGGAATTAATTATAATCAAAACATTTTTATTGACTTTGGTCTTATATAGTTGATATTTTCCATAAGTAAAAATAAAGAACTTTTTGAAATTAAAAAAGTGTTATATGGAGAATAAGGAATGAATGAATCAGTATATCAAAATGTTATTCCCTTTTTATAAAAACCTCATCTAATGTTTAATATTCAATTTGAAAAATACAAACAGATAAGCAGAAAGGAGATTTTCTGTGTATATTCTGACAGTCACTTATTAAATAAAACATTTTTCCAGATATTTTCTTTAGGCATATAATTAATATTCTGCTTAGTCCAGTTCCTTTAAAATTTTGTTAACAAGATTCTTTATTTAATCTCCCACTGATATTTAACAGTAAAATATCTTTTTTACCCAATGCTTACATTTTACTCAATGCAGAAATCCTTTGATATTCAATACTCTCATATCCTTGAGTAAGAGTGAGAAATATGTTACTTGCTAAGAAGAAAAAGCCAATATTTAAGAAGACTCTTGGCTTGACATTGGCTATTTAACAAAATCCAGTGTCCTAATAGGACCTAAAAGTGCATCAGGATCGGCAACAATTATTACTAAATTTCTTTTTACTGATTCTGTCCTAATTCAAGATCTATTCATATATATTATATAAACAAAAAGATAGATAAGATTTCTTGGTAGGTCTTTAAGATGATCTGATTCAAAATACACTTGTCTTAAAATATATTTTTAAGAAATATGGTTTTATATACTATGATATATGTCTGACTTGATGAAAGATGTATCATTTATATTTATTTTAGCCCTAGGCAAGGTAATAGTTTGAATTATGATTAATTCATAGTTCATCTACAACAACTGTAAATCATTAAACAACAGATTTTGGAAGGGTAATGTGAACATAATTTGGTTGGAAGTAGATGGTTATTTCAGTGAGTCAGTGTTTTGATCACCTATCTGCAGGTGATCAAAAGATAAGTCCCAAATCTCCTGATAAAATTCAAAGTCAACCTTTAAATTCTGGAAAAAAGAACAGTATCAAAAGGTATACTCTCCAATAAACTTGCTGATCTTGTGGACAGACATTTTTTGTAAAAGAATTTCACATGCACTTCCTTCTCTTGCTCAAGTCTTATTCACACCTCAACCCACCACTGTGCTAAAATAGTTCCTGGCGGTAACAACAGTTAGCTCCTAATCTGCAAAATCTAGTAGATCCGGTGGTCTCATCCTCCTTGTCCTCTGTGGCATTACTGATGTTGATGCAAGCCTTCTTCGTCCTTCTTGTTTACAAAACTGTTATGTCCCTTGGTCCCGTCCTGTCTGTTCAGTACCCTCCAGGGTTCTAGTGTAGGTTCTCCTCTCTTCTTGTTTCATAATTCTCTTCTTATGAAATCACACATATGGCCATAGCCTGTATGCCAGCATTTCTTAAAATCCCATTATCAGGCTCCAAACTCTTTCCCGTGTTCTAGGCATATTATTTCCATCCAGTTCCTGGATATTTCTCAGGTATTTCAAAGACTAGATAACCATAATAAATTTGTTATATTCATAACAAATGAATATTCAATATCCAATTCATATTCAATAAAACCATGCTCATCTTATTCCTAAATAACCCTTATCTCTTTAATGGTGTCACCAGCCACCCAGGTCCCCAAGAGATCCCATGATGTTATTTCAGGATCCCTCCTCCCAATCACCACATTAAATCTGTCATCAATCCCAGTCAACTCTCATTCCAAAATACTTCAAGTATAAAGGAGACTGGAGTCCAGGTAAAATAAAAGTCACTGAGCACTTGCTGTAGTGGTAAGAGGAAAAGAAGCCATTGCATTTGTGGCGTAAACAAATAGGATACCATTCTGTTTCCATCCTGGCATCTCTCCTTGATTAAAACTAATGTATATCTTCATATTTATTGAAGGATAATATTCAAACTATTAACAGGGCATGATCTTACTATCCATTCCTTTTCCTAAATACCCTACATTACTCTTCCTTGTTGAATGACTTGCTAATGGAGAACATATCATCTATTTCCATCATGTTGGGCCATTATTCATTCCAGCTTTCTTCTCTGTAATATCTGTTTTTTATTTTCATCTGAAAACTTCTTCTCTCTGCTAATTCCCCTCCCTGAATCCTCCTGTGACAGCTCACAAGTACCATTCACTCCTTTGTGCTTCCAGGACAATGTGTTTGTAGGTCCTCCAGGGGCCCTTCTTCAGAGACCAGGCTTGCTTCCATCTGTCTGCAAGTTTGTGAGATCTTCAAGGGTTGAGACCGTTAGGCACTTGACACATTTTCTTCCATAAAACTGGCGCTGGAAAATGTTTGATAAATAAATGAATGATTCAATTTTTTATTTTTCAGTGTCAGGTGACATTCAATATTATATATATTAGTTTCGGGTTTACAGTACAGTGGTTGGACATTAATATAACCTACAAAGTAATCCCTCCAGTAACTGGAGTACACACCTGCCACCGTACATAGTGAGTATGATTACAATATTATCAGTAATGTTCCCTATGCTGTGATTTACATTCCTGTGACTGTTTTATAACTGTCAATTTGTCCTTTTTTATTCATTTAACCTTTTAAACCTGACACTAAATCCCCTCCCATCTGGCAGTCATCAGTTCTCGTTATCTATGAATGTCTTTGTTTTGATTATTCACTTATTTATTTATTTTTAGATTTCATATATAAGTAAGATCATATGGTATTTGTCTTCCCCCATATAGCTTATTTTTAGTATAATAACTTCTAGGTCCAACCATGGTGTTGCCAATGGTAAGATCTCACCCTTTTTTAGAGTCAAATAATATTTCTTTATATATAATTTATCATATCTTCCTTTTCCAATCATCAGTTGATGGATACTTAGGTTGCTTCCATATCTTGGCTATTGTATATGGAATGTTTGTGGTCTCTTTTTATAATCTTCATTTTAAAATCTATTTGTCTGATATAAGTATTATTACTCCAGCTTCCATTTTTGTTTCCATTCTCATGAAATATCTTTTTTCATCCTTTTACTTTCAGTCTGTATATGTCTTCTTATCTGAAGTGAGTCTCTTGTAGACAGCATATAGATGGCTCTTGCTTTGTTCTTCATTCAGCCACCATATGTCTTTTGATTGGGGCAGTTAATCCATTCACATTTAAAGTACAAGGAGGAGATCCCCAAAACCCTGCAATTATCTTCTTGAGGGTGGGCCCCTTGTAGTACAGGCTTTCCCCACTAAGTGAGTGTTCTGGGAACTCATCTGTATCAGTGTATCAGCTGGTGTTGTTGTAAGAGGCTGCATTCAGATTCAATGAGTTTTTTTTAAATTCTTTCAATGTGTTTGCTCATTTCATAATGGGTGATTTATGAGCACACCATCCCACACTGCTCTGTTAGGCAGTTTATGAGCAAAAATGGCATGACCCCCAGTGTCCCACCCTCCCTATTTACCTGATTTCACCCCAAGTGACTTTGTTTGTTTCCCTGGATGAAAATACTCCTCAAAGGTAAATGTTTTGCCAATGTGGAAAAATTGAAACAAAAAATGGCAGGAGCACTAAAAGGCATTAAAATTGACAAGTCTAAAAACCATTTTGAACAGTCAAAAAAAAGTGTCTCACCAGATGTAGTGCATCAAATGGAGCACTGCAGGTGTTCAGTCACTAAGGTGCTTCAGTCACTAAGATGCTTCAGTCACTAAGGTGACTGTAGTTCAAACATATAAGAATAAATACACAATTTTTATAAATAAATTCCATTTTGGGAGCCCCTCCCTTTTAATTGCTGATAGCTGTGTATTTATTGCACTTTTATTATTCATATTTTTAATCTATTTTTTTCTCAAAAATATCCTTTGAACATGGTAACACTGTTTTTGTGGTGATAAACTCATTTAGCTTTTTCTTTCCTGGGAAGCTATCTTTTGATTCTAAATTATTGCTTTGCTGGATAAGATAATCTTGGTTGTTTGTAGGTTTTTGCTTTTCATCACTTTAAATATTTTGTGCCAATCCCTTCTGGCCTGCAAATTTTTTATTGAGAAATCAGTTGATAGTCTTATGGGAGCTCCCACCTATCTTCTTTTTCCTGCTGCTTCAAAGATTCTCTCATTTTCTTTAATTTTTGTGTGTTGCCACCCTTCTAGGCCAGACAGGTTCATGGTATTTGTGCAGACAGAAAAATATTCACAGAGCCGTTGGGATGTCTGGCATGCCTTTATTCATGGGTGGGTGAGCCATCTGTGCTGCAAGCTACATGTCTATTTGCACGTCTCATGTCATGGTCCTTGCTCTCCAGTGCGGCATCCATTGTGGCACCTGTCCCCTTTTGTGTACCTCTTATCATTGCCCCCAGCAGAGAGTCCCTACCTGTTTGCATACTAGAGGGGAACAAAGCTGTCAAGATGCCAGAAATTACATAACACAACATATTTCTGTGAGTGCGAGCCCACCTCATGTTATGGGAACAGTTTATTGGAACCTGTCTCAAGGCTATGAGAACACTGGTTATCAGACCCCTGCAAGGCTATGGGAACACTGCTTCCCTTAGCTACCCAGACACTTGGGTGAGGAAGCCAGACTGCCTCTATTTACCCTACATTTTGGCTTTTTAATTATGGTATGTCTTGGTGGGGGGCCTCTTTGGGTTCATCTTGTTTGAGACTCTCTGTACTTCCTGGGCTACATGTATGTTTATTTCCTTCACTGGGTTAGGAACATTTTTTTAGCCATTATCTCTTCAATGAGGTTTTGGTTACTTGCTCTTTCCCTTCTCCTTCTGGTGCCCCTATGATGCAAATGTTGTTACACCTGATGTTGTTACACTCAATGTTGTCCCAGAGGTCCCTCAAACATCCTCGTTTCAAAAAATGCTTTTTTCTTTTTGCTATTCTGACTGGGTACTTTCTGCTACCTTGTCTTACTAGTCTCTGATGCTGTGCTTTATTCACTATGCTGTTGATTATCATTTAATTGTTCTTCATTTCAGTTATTATATTCTTCATTTCTGACTGTTCTTTTTCTCATGGTGTCTACATCTTTGTGTATGTTCTCACAGAGTTTGTCTATTCTTCCCCTAAGTTTATTGAACCTCTTTATAAGCAGTGATTTGAACTCTGTATCTGGTAGATTTGACCCCATTTTATTTAGTCCTTTTTCTCTAATTTTGTCCTGTTCTTTCATTAAAGACAAATTTCTTTGTTTACTCATTTTTGGCTGACTCCTTGTGTGCATTTCTGTGTGGTAGGTAGAGCTGCTATGCCTCCTAGTGAGCTTACATAGAGGTGTCTTGGGGGCCCACTGATCCAGACTTCCTGGTCACCTGAGCCAGGTGCCCACCTCAGGGGCCTAGCACTTCTTGCTTCAGAAGTAACCATCTCACAGTTTTTCACATGTTTTCCTTAATGGTTAAACCTATTTATCAAAATCTTGGTAATATTGAAAAAGCCTTTTTACTTTTACTTTAGTGAGAAATATTTGCAGCCAGCAAAGTTAATGTGATCTCATTAAGGAAGCCACAGTACTCAGTACATTAGGACTCCGCGCTGCACTTTTAGCCCAATTATCCCATACTGTGGAAGGAGGAAGGACATTGTACCTGCTCTCTGGTTGTCTTGACATTTTATGTCTCTATGACATTACTGCAAATTTATCTGGGGTTTCTTAAAATGAACCAACCACAAAGATCACTCTAGAGCTCCTTAACATCTGATTTCTAGGCCACTCGCTCAGGGGATGATTCACTAAGCTTGGGTGGGTCTCCCAAATCCACATTTTAACAAGTCAATTAGGTACTTCCTATGGTCGGGCAAATTTGGAAATTATATCCACTATTATGTTCTTCCTAAATCCTGAGAGTGACATCTCTCATCCTGGTGATTTCAGTCCATGTGTTAGAGTAGGCAGTTGGTTAGATATTATTGAGACAGGAGGAAGCTAGCCCCAGATGGATATCTCAGGTGGTTAGCGCATAGTCCCCATACACCAAGGACGCAGATTAGATTCCCCATCAGGGTACATACAATAAGTAACCAATGAATGCATAAATAAGTGCAATGACAAATTAATGTCCCTCTCTCTTCCTCTCTCTCTCTAAAAAATTAATAAATTTTAAAAATAAATAAGAGAGTTGGGAGATAAAAGAAGATATCTGATTAAGCAGAAAAAAAAATCAACTCTGTGGTCACTCCAGGGTCACTGATACCATTACTCAAACAGAACAAAACATCTGACTAGGCATGTAGATAGTTTTTGCAGTCACACCCTGGGGGAGTAATCCACATTGTTCCTCACCTAACAGGTTAGGAAGAAAGAAAAAGAGACTGCAAACATCCTGAGATGTGGGAGGGCAGCAGATCAGAAGGAGTTCCTTTCACTAGTGCATGTGCAGTAGAAGCCACATTGACAAGCGGGAACTGTAACCATAAAAGGGGTAGAGCATAGCAGAAGATTGGGGAAATCCAGGAAAGAGATTGGATAGTCGGAAAGAAAACTGGTCTTTGCCAACCCAAGGAAATAGAAGACAGCACCCACAAAGACCCCAGGGTAGCTGCTCTCTCCAGTCTGCATGCTTTCTTGCTTTAATAAATTTTTCCACTGTTGCTTAAACTTCTTCTGCATGCATGTCCCTGAATTCTTTCCTGCATCACCTAGAAAACCCTACTTCTCTCAGTAGCACATGGAACATTTTTTCCTGTGTATGTTTTCATTCAACCATTCTTTCATCTTTCTTCTCATTTATACATATTCGGGGCTGGCACTTGCATGCTTTAATTTTATCTGGCAAATACTACTTTCTCTGCTTTCTTCCAAACCAAGAGGGATGAGAGTGTCTTCTCTCAAAGCCATAAGGTTTGCAGACCTGAGACGAGTAGAAGACTGGCTAGACATATATGAACAGGAAGCATTCTAGAAATAACAGATAGCCAAAGCAGGAGGACTAGAGGAGAAAGACAAAGACCAAGCAGGGGTGTAAGCAAGAAGAACACAAGTTTACAAATGGTGGAAACAGAAGTTTGTGGTCAAAGACCCTACATGGAGGGCATACTGGCCTGTGCCCGGTGAGTCTAAAAATGACAAAGGAGATGACAGTCCTCTCCTGGAACCAGAGCTGTAAGGGGGCGCAAAGACATGTACAGGAACAACTGTCATTCAAGGCAGAATATAAGAGAATCTGAAAAAGTGTTATAAGCTTACTAGCATTCTGAATCGTAGAGATCATAAATATTTGAGAAGACTAGGATGAACTTAACACAAGTAGCATTAAATCTAAGTTCTGAAATATGGGTCAAATTTGAAAAGGTGTAATAGGCGAGGAAGGTGTTTTGGCAGAGGAAGTTACTTATTCAATGGCTGAATAAATCAATCTGTGAACAATTCAAATGAATTCAAGCAAAAATTAGTAAAACAGATAGAGACTATCACATCTAGATAGGGGATTCATTCAAGTTCATGGCTGGCTATTCCTGCCAGGAGAATTGACACTTCTCCAGGTAATATAGATGTTGGTGTTATACAAATATTTCACTCAAAATTTCTAGGGATATACATCACATGTAAACATTTGGAAGAATCATTATGATTAGAAATGAAACTTTAGTTAATAACTAAAAACAAAGGACAACTTCCAGCAACTTCTTCATAAGAATTCTGTTGTTCTATTGTTAAAAAGAAAAACAATGATGTAGTAATTTAAATAAGACCCCCTTGCCTTTTAGAGAAATGCTATAATTTTCTTTGAAGCCCTAAATGAGAGTGAGCCACAGCTGGGGGAAAATAAGGATTGTGAAATTAACATATTTATAAAATTTAATCACATCCTTTATTAGCTATATGTAATGTTAACCACAAAAATAAGTTGACCATTTAAATAAATACATGATAATAGACAGTTTCTTTAAAGAGATATTAATTTAATGGTCTATTAGATGATCCTAATGCTATCTCCCAAATCTGGATGTACTGCTGGGGAAAAAAACATTTTGTTAATAGTTTGGGATAGTGGCCCCCTTCACATCTTATGCTTTCCAAGTGAATACCAGTAAAACATATCTCTTTCAAAAAGATTCAGAACATTTCTAAGAAAGAATTGCCTTCTTTGTACTACAGCATGTCCGGTGTAGACACACTCACACGTGTGAGCACACACTCCATGTGCACACACCTGTTACCATGCCCAATTGGTTCAGTCAGACGGAAGGAAACTATGACATGGCATCTTCCACCTGAAATGTCACGGTAGTGAGCACCTCAGTCCTGGCTCAGTCTCCGTCATCTTTGTACATCATGTCTCACTATGTCGAGATTTTCAGATTCCCCCTGAGGACATTTATGTGCACATATTTGCTAGGTAATAGAGTATTAATTCATTTTTTCTTTGTCATTCAATATCGTAAATGTTTTAAATCAGTGAGAAAAAACAAATGAAAAAGAAAGTCATATTACAGCCACAAAGTAAATAGCATGAGATGACCAGACTCTTTCTCCAGAGCACAGAGTTCAAATGCTGCCAAGTTTAAATGTTTATGCTTAAATTGCATTATTTCAAAACCTTCCATTTACAGTATCATCCAAAAGCACAACACAGTGGTTCAGGTAGGCACAGGAAAGATGATGAAAAACACGTGAGGCAAATCGATAACAGTAATCCATTCACTAAATGAGTCAGAAGGATACTCCATCCACTGACTGTGAGAGAGAATCACTGTCAAGAGCCAGTAGCTACTGTGCTGTATGTACACTTGAAACTAGCACCAAAAAAAAAGTGTTGAATGCAAACTCTAATCAAAAAGTAAAATTTAAAAAAAAAGAGTCGGAAAACAAGAACAACCTAAGAGAACATCCAGGGTGTGAATTCTAACAATGTCATGGCCAGGCAGAAACTAATGCAATGTTTTTTATTCCCAAAGGGTGAAAAATTTAATTGTATAGGATTCAGGTTTTGGGGCAAAAACATATAAGCTCACTATTTCTGTGCAGAAAATGAAAGAAGGAGGTACAAGATGTTTTCCTTGAAAATGCACACAACTTGCAGTGAGAGAGACCCACTATTTCTCTTATTATGAATATCATGTTAGTATGGTATATTTATAAAAATTAATAAACCAGTTGATACATATTATTTCCTAAAGTCCACAGTTTATTCAATCTCAGTTTTTACTCAATGTCTTTTTCTGTCCCAGGATTCCATCCAGGATAACACGTCACATTTAGCTGTCTCCTTGCGTCCTCTGTACTGTGACAATCTCCCAGATGTTCCTTGTTTTGGTGACCCTGACGGTTTTGAGCATTGGTCAGGTATTTTGCAGAATGTCACTCACGGGAATATTCTTCTGTTTTTTCTATGATCAAGCAAGAGTTGTAGGGTTTGGGGAAGAATACCAGATATAAACAGGCATGCAGTGATATACATTATATAATTTAAATGATAGATATAATTTATCACTGCCAATGTTAAACTTTCTCACCCGGCGGAAGTGGTGTTTGTCAGATTTATCTACTGCAAAGCTCATCTGTTCCCCTCCTTTCCATATTACACTCTTTGGAAGGAAGGCGCTGTGCACAGCCATGAATTAAGAAGTAGGCAATTATATTCCCACTTCTTGGGAACTCAGTGTCTACATAAATTATCTGGGATTCTACTGCACAAGAAATTTATCTATTTTCCCAATTGCTTTTTATTCCATCATTTATTTATGTCACTATGGACATGGAATATTTATTTTATACTTTGGGTTACCATCCAATATTATTTTATATGTTTTGTTCCTCAGATTGTTTCAGTTTTGGCTTAGGCTGGGTGGCTTAGTTGCATGGAGCATTATCCTGTACACCAAAAGGTTACAGGTTCAATTCCCAGTCAGGGCGCATACTTAGGATACAGGTTCAATCCCCACTCATAGTGCCTATGGGAGGCAACCAATCGGTGTTCCTCTCTCAAATCAATGTTTCTCCCTCTCTCTCTCTTTCTCTCTCCCCCTTGCTCTCTCTCTAAAATCAATAAACATATCCTCATGTGAGGTTTTGGACATTGGGAGCTATTTCAGTTGACTCCTGTATCTCCTTACATAAGCCCATCGATGTGGCAGTTTTGAGCACTTCCTTGCTTTCTGACATGACAAGGTGCTGCAGGATAATCCTGTGTGTTCCCTGCCCAGCCCTGGAATCAGGGAATCAAGGACCTTTCTCATGAGGCTTGCTTTCTTTTATTGGAGAATGATATTAGAAACCAAGTCATGGGTGCTGAGTGTACACGCTTCTTCTGGGGTGACACTCAACTGAGTGTCAGGCTCTCAGCTGAGTGCCTGACTCAGGCACTCTCCATGGACAAAAAAAGGTAACATGTGGGCGTATACTAACCTGTGTGTATAGCAACCTAGATGTACTTCTCCCCTTGCTTATCTATAATTTCCAACTCCAACATCAAAACCTACCTCCTACCATTTGTCATCCATTATTTACTTAATTGTATAATTCTCTACTTATTCATTTTAAAATTTAGAGCCAAATCGTATTGTTTGGGGGAGTTTTTTGTATGTAAATAATATATAACATAAGAAGTTAAATACAAATATACCTTCTTTCATTCTCTCATGTCATATCACCAGCAACATATGTTTTAAACACCAGGCAAGTATTTCTCTGAGGTTTGCTTTTGCCCTCTTTTAGTTATATAACCATTGGGAGCACAATTACATGTAGCTTGAATTCCAAAGGCTTTTTTTTCCCATTCAGTCATGTGGAACTTGTTGCTTTAGTTTTAATTAAAATAACCTTACAAATAATGGTAAGGTTTCTAGGCTAGCCCACAAAGGCCTATTTAATTCAAAATACAATTATAAGGGTGCATATTTGTAATTAAAAATAATAGAAGGTAGCCCTGGCTGGGGTGGCTCAATGGATTGAGTGCCAACCTGTGAACCAAAGGGTCACTGGTTTAGTTCCCAGTCAGAGCACATGCCTGGGTTGTGGGCCAGGTCCCCAGTAGAGGGCACACGAGAGGCAACCACACATTGATGTTTCTCTCCCTCTCTTTCTCCTTCCCTTCCACTCTCTCTCAAAATAAATAAAGTCTTAAAGAAAAAATAATAGAAGGTAATATTAGCAAGTAAAAAGGAAGTCACTAAAACAATTAAATAAGAAGGAGTGCTGTATTAATCTTAGATATAGATGTTTAGATAAGGCAGGGAAGAGTTGAAGGTAAGAAGTCTATCAAATGCAAAGAAACATCTGTGAAGAGATAAACCAGCACAGCGACTTTCGAGATTACTTGAACACACAGTGTATATAGAGTAGATTTTAATGAGCTTGGACAGGCAGACAGGGATTGCTTGCAGCAGGCTGTATATGCAATGCAAGCGGATTAGATTTTAGTTTAGGAGTGAGCATGGGAAGGTAAGGGAGACCTGTATGTGAAGGCAAAGCATGGAATAACGTCTTAAAAATGCTACACCAATGAACAGTCTTAAGGATAGAAAGAAATGGATGACAATGTAGATAGGAACAATTAAGAAAACTTTTAAATGATGAAAACAAAAAATGAAGGCCTGAATTAAGTCAATAGTCTTAATGAAGGAGAAAAGTAGTCAGATACAAGAGGTGATAAAGAGACACTTTTCTCAATGACTAGTGGCTGCCACTGCAATAGAGGTGGAAAGAAACTCTATGATTTCCCTTTTACTGTTTTGTGAGATTTAAAGAAAAGGCTAAAATGGACATCTGTTCTTGACAATATCAAGAGAGAGAATAGAGTAGGAAGAGAAGTTTGTAGGAAAAGGTAATAAGTACTTAGTAACATGATTTTTACTAAAAGTAGTCTAATCTTTCTATTATAATTCAGGTATCTTTATGGTAATTCACAGTGAGAGTGCTTTCCTATGACACCTAGCAGAAAATGGAAGACAGTAAAGGTAGAGTGGTGTTAGAGGGAATTCATGTTTATTTATAACCTGTTGATAAGAAAAGGCTATAGCATCAAAGATATCCTTTCATAACTATAAACAGGGCCAAACAGAAGAAATGAAGTGGAGACAGCATCCACTAGACCTCCCTGAGAGGGAAGAAAGAAGGTGGGACAGAGACCCAAGGATTCACTGTGTAAGGCTCCAGCCAGGAGTTGGCACCTTCATTCCAACAAGAGTTGGGCAGGTTTAGGCCTTAGGGAGAAAATTGCTGGGGGGGTGGTGATGTACAATGGCTGTTTCTATAAATTTAATCTTGAGCACATGCATGTTTTTATGATAGTGGAATATGCCATGGATTATGATTTCTACTCATAAAGGTCGTGATTCTATTTCTAAGTGTTTCCTAGGGATCTCTTCAGAATAGAATTTGATAAAATTAAAATCATCTTTGCCAGTTAGCTAGTATATTTATTTTATGCTCTATAATAATTATAGTGCATCCCATTTGTGACTTAAATGTCATACTTATTTATAATACACTTTTGTGCCATAGGTTCAGTATTCTAACCCCTAATCTCATTCCTGACTCATCTGCTTTCCGACTTGCAAACTGAAGACACCCCTCCCCTTCCTCTCTTACCCACTCTCCCACCACTTACCATGCCCATGTGTACAGGGAGAATAAAACCAGAGCAACAGAAAAGCAGGTGGTATGGCAGGGTCTCCAGGAACCCGGAGATTTTGAAAAAACTTGTGATCACTTAGTACCCACTTTTCTTCCAGGAAACACAACAAAATAGATGACATGATCAACAATAAAAAATACATTATCAGGTATTTCTTCATGTGCCTGTTAATTGATAACAATCCACAAGCTAGCATGTAGCCTGGAATTAATTTTTTAACTAATCACATTTATTGGGGTGACATTGGTTAATAAGATTATATAGGTTTCAAGTGTATGTCTCCATGATAAAGAACTTTAACAGCAAATTAAGGGGTTTGGCTTGGAAGAATCCGAGCTCTAAGCATTTGAGAAATAATATTACATATAACAGTTCTTTCCCTGGGTCGTCATCTTTTGGTCACTGGGCGAACGGTGTGAAAATGTGCTAAATATTAAATATTGAGAAAGTTATGGAGAAGATAAGATTTATAAAACTTGGAAACTATGCAGCTGGAGACAACAACCTATAGCCCTGTGTCTAAGACAGCCAGGAGGACTGAGTAGATCAGACATTCCCTATAGGGCAGGGCTTCAACCTGTCAGGTTCAAACACTGCTCATATTTGGCCACTGAAGCTTATATAGAGCAATGAAATTAAGTGTAGAGCAAGACATTACCTTTTGAAATTCTGTGATGCTCTACTGACAAACTGTGAAATAGGAAGACTTCAGAGCCCCGTGGAGGCACCTCAGTGGTTGCTGATGAAACAAAGGGAATGGGAGCTGAAGGGCAGACACTAAGACGTGCCCTTCTGCTGCCTTTGCTTCAGTCAGTGCAACTCTTTGGCCCCACCCTCTGATGTGATAGTTACAGTACATCCCTATAGTGAAGATCAGGCATTCAGAACATGTTGCCTTTAATATCAAGATGCTTTCAGAAGTGTCTTACAGAAATAGAGATCTCAGGTTTAAATCCCAGCTTTGCCTTTTAGCATACCAATAATCTGGGGAGATTATTGGTATCTGTGTACCTCAGTTGTCCTATCTGTAAATTATTGGTAGTACCTTCTGCCTAGGGTGACTGTGACAATCGAATGAGTATATAAAATATTTGGAGCAGCACCTTTCCGGAATAGGAGCTTTATTATTGCTGGCCATCATTTTAGGCATTATGTTAAGCCCTGGGTCTTATGAAAAACTTGAGCCAGCTTTGGACATTCCTCATCAGCATCTGCTCAGACTAGTACACCATCTGGCACACTGTTTAGTTGCTTGCTGTTTGTCTGTCCCCACTGTAGTGGGTGTTCCTCGGGAGGAGGGAGTTTCATCTGTTTTATTTGTTGCAGAGTCTCCAGCATTTAAAAGGGCAGCTGGGAAATATTTGGAACTCAATAAATATTTGTTGAATGAATAAATTCTTATTCCACTGAACTGGAACTAATTCAAGTGCCCCTTTAATGTGTCATGTGTTGATACTTTGATATTTACAGAGCCATAAAGCAACTCCTAAAATACCAGATGGAGCAAGGAAGATATAAAACTTATATATTTTCTCAAATCCCAGGGCAGTTATGGTTTCAGACCTTCACAAAGAAATTTGAGGGCCCAATAATGATTTTCTAATTTGCTCCCACAAGACAATCCCTGTATCCAAGGGTTAAGAGGAAGAATGAAGTTTTAGTGCCCTTCCCAGCCATGTAGACACAGCATATATTTGCATAAGGGCTCTACTTTCCTTATCCATCAACGATGTCTGCATGTCTGTGTAGATGTACCAGGAAATGGGGCCACTCCATCTATATTACCTAAGTGTTACTGACAGTTTAATAATGTGTATGGGAGAATGTGTGTGCATACACCTGTGTGTGAAAGGGTCCTGCACCTAAGGACAGAGATGCCCAATCAAATCCACTGCCTTCAAAGAGAAAGGCTCTTTTCTAGTTTGCCTGGTCAGGCTTTTTGAGAAGCTGATTAAAATCAAATTTAGAGAACGAAGTAAAACAGAGGAAAAAGAGATAGTTTCCTTTGACAAAGGACATAATGATAGTCCTGGGGAACTGAAAATAAACTGGAAAGTCTGGGAAAGTGGGGAGCTGCATTTTTAAAAGGCAGCACAGAATGGGCCCTTGCCTAGATGGGGAAAATTCAGGGGCCAAAGTTGTGAGGGCTTTGAAAAGTGTGCTTGTGTGCAGCTTGGTGGAATGCCCCCTTCCTGCCTCTTCAAGACACTTTGGTAAAAACTTTTACATTATTTTTAAAGATTCCAGAATTTTTGTTTCACAGTATCTTTGGAGACATGTCTTTGCAGAGCAGGACATCAGGTAACACATGACTGTTTTTTTTTTTTTGTCCTGTTGCACATGGTTAGTTTACATTGAACTTCTACTTCAAAATGTTCTGTACCATTAATAAGATATTAGGTGGAAATGGGAGGGAGGTGGGGAGGGTTGGGGGGGTGGGCTGGTGTGGGGGTAAAAGGCAGAAAACTGTACTTGAACAACATAAAAAAATAAGATATTTAGAAACAGGATTTTGAATAGGGAAGCAGAGGGTCTGTGAGATCTTAGGAACTTTTAAATTTTCTAAGTTTGATGACTGCAGCAAAATGGCTACCCTAAAATATATCTAAGAATTGGTCAATTTTTGGAATTAGGTCTCTAGAATCGAACTGATTGTAAACATGAGGAAATGATTTTAAGGATAATTTCCCATGTATATTTTAATGTATCAAAAGCACATAATGGATTCATAGCTATCACCTTTGCACATTTAATGAGTGTAAAAGCGCTGCTGTAGAAAGAGGAAAAAGGTTTTTTATATTAATACTGCCATTATATGTTAAACAACACCTTTCAGGATTTGTTAGAACTGAGTGCATTAGGCAGCTAAATGAAAGAAATTACTGGAGAAGTACTGGCATATGATGAAAAAAATAAATTGCTCAGATATAAAGACATTAACTCAAGAATAGTGAAAATTAAGTGTAAGATAATATTTATGATGAAGTTCCTGTAGGGTATGAGGAGTCATGATTTTATAAAGAAATAATAATAGCACAGAAAATACTTATTATAAGCGAGTAAATCAGCCTACACATATATTATATAATCAAAACAGAAAATTATGCTTAGAAAGAAAACCGAGAAGCAGCGCGTCTAGTGTTGTGGGGACAGTGAAAGGTGCTGGAGGAGCCCAGACAATGATTGGCGTCCTCTCCGATCCTCAGCTTTTTCTCTTTTTCCGAAAAAACACTAATTCATTTCATGACAGAAATCAAATCAAGTTAATATATTTAAATGGATAAAACAAAGCCTTGATTTGATCATATTGCTTTTCTCAAAATCCTCTAGGAGAGCCTATACTTGTATTTAAACATCACAGAGAGGTTCCAGCACATTTATGAACTTTTGCAGGTTTGAAATAAGCAGATGCTCCTCTCTGGTTGCTTTATTAGCACCGCGGGGGCATCGGGCGGGTGGTGAGCTTTGAAGGGATGTTAGAGAGGTGGCAGCCGTCCGGCCACATCTTTATTGCTCGTAGGAACTGCTCTTCAGACTCATTGACCTTTTCCTTGTTCCTTGAATTATGAAGGCCAAGTAGCTAATAGAAAAGGTAATATTTAATTTTACTGCTTCTGAATGTAATCAACTGTTCTCTTCTTTCTCTTAACTTTTGTTGTTAAATGTCAGCCTTGTTTCATTCTCTCTGCAAAATACTATGATTCTCAAAGATTTGGTAAGACTAACATAATCTGCCTCAAATTTCCAAAATTTCCATATTCTTCAGAGAAGGGTGATTCAAATGATTTATGACTAGTGAATAAAAAAATTATACAAAAATAGTATTATTTATTTCATACCTTCTTCCTATTGGTAGTAAAAATAAGAGCAATATGTTTCTTATATTTTAAAAACATTAGAACTAAGTGCCACATTTCATAATGGAAAAAGCATATGTGTACAGAATACCAAAAAGCTAAATATTTATAAAGTAACATTTTATAAGTAGTTCAGGCATTCCTAATGTGCTGTTTTCTTTTAAAAAATAACATAGAGTTTATAACAACACCAGCAATCATTTTTATTTTCACAATAGAAGTTTTAAAAGCATAAGAATTATTTTATCACTACAACGATCTCCTCATAACTTCTATGAACTCTGAAAAGTAATTATATAAATATTATTGGGTTGGACAAAAAGTTCATTTAGTTTTTTTCCATATTATAAAAGGCACAGTTTTCATTTTCACCAATAACTTTATTGATTAAAATTTTGAGTAAGTTGGCTATTTCCCATGTGTTATGTAGCACTGGTTGTTCTCAATTAATGTCTCAATTTGATCACTATCAACTTCAACTGGTCTACCTGACCATGGACCATCATCCAGAGAGAAATCTCCAGCATGAAACTTCGCAAACCACATTTGACATGTCTGATCAGTCATAGAACTTTCTCCACACACTGCACTATTTTTTTTGCATTTCAGTTGTGTTTTAACCTTTCTTGAAATAATAAAGTATAATAAGCCAAAAATGTTGTGTATTTTCTTCCATCTTAAAAATGTCAACACAAACATTTGCCAATTCTGATATATTTTTAAACATGCAATGACATGGCAGCTGTCACAATACAATCTAGAAAAAATGTTTTTCAATGAAGTTAAAGAGAAAAAGTGCTACTAGAGCCATCTTACAGAAAAAAACAAGTGAAATTTATTGGCCAACCCAATATAAACAAAAAAGTTATATAAATCTCAAGAGTTAGATTTCTAATTTAAAATAAGAAATTGTTTTAGGCAAAATTCTAAAAATGATCTGGTAAGATTTTGTGCCCTAATCCCTGAACTGTGAATAAAATGAGATCCCATACATTTGATTATGTGACTTCACATGGCAAAAGGATTTTGCAGATGTAATTAAAGTTAGTCATCAGGGTTCTTAAGTGAATTATTGGTATCACCCAGTCTATTATTTCTTAATTTTCCTAATCCTATAAAGTTATTGATTAGTACTAGCTTTAAGGCTTTCTACATCCCTAATATTATTTGAGTTTGATGATACCTACTTCTCACCAAAGAACAACACCAAAAATGCATAAAACAACTTTAAAATATACTTACTATACACTTATTATAGCCATGCTTTAGTTTAGACACTGGTATAATGGGGTTCAAAAATTAAAGAATGATGTGCATTAAAAATAATATGTATGAATGGATGGATATCAAGATATTGAGATGAACAGAACAACAGATTTATGATTAAATTAATATAGTAAAATGTTAGTGGTAGAATTTTTTAAAATAATTTATTTAATTATTTTTCAAGTACAGTTTCTTCCCAGCCCACTTACCCAGCCCTCCCCACCTCCCTCCCATTTCCACCCCCCTTAGCTGTTGTCCATGTGTCCTTTATACTAGTTCCTCTAAATCCCTCCCCTTTTTCTCCTGAAATTCCCTCCCCTCGCCCCTCTGGTTGCTGTCCTCCTGTTCTCTATTTCAGTGTCTTTGGTTTTTTTTCTGCTTGCTTGTTTGTTTTGTTGTTTAGCTTCCTGTTAAAGGTGAGATCATATGGTATTTGTCTTTCAACACCTGGCTTATTTCACTCAGCATAATGCTTTCCAGTTCCATCCATGCTGTTGCAAAGGGTAGTAGCTCCTTCTTTCTCTCTGCTGCATAGAATTCCATTGTGTATATGTACCACAATTTTTGATCCATTCATTTACTGACGGGCACCTAGGTTGCTTCCAGCTCTTGGCTATTGTAAATTGTGCTGCTATGAACATTGGGGTGCATAGGTCCTTTTGGATTGGTGTTTTAGGATTCTTAGGATATAATCCCAGCAGTGGAATTGCTGGGTCAAAAGTGGTAGAATTTAAATGGTGAGTATTTGGGTGCTCACTGGAAAATCTTTCAATTTTGCCCCACATTTAAATGTGCTCAATCAAAAATGTTAGAAACATTTAGGCTTAATAGCCTTAATAGTGCTACATGAGACATAATATCTGGGGGAGTTGTTGTAAGGGTTAAACAAGATAATATGTATAAAGAACTTAACATAGTGACGGAAATGCACACACTCATATGTATACAATTCAATAACTCAGCATATTTTGTAACAAATAAAATCCCAAAGCCTTCCCTCAAAATTCACAATAATCGCTTGATTAAATCTCAAGTTTCCCATAGTATTAGTGGAAATCTGAGTTTTAGAATCAGAGTAACCTCACTTTTACAAGTTTATTTATTACATTTATTGGAGTGACATTTGCTAATAGGATCATATAGTTTTCAAGTGTACAGTTCTATGATACATGATCTGTATATTGCACTGTGTGCCCAATCACCCTAAGTCACAACATCTTCTGTCACCATATACGTGATCCTCTTTGCCCTTTACTACCCACCCACCCTCTTCCCTCTGGTAACCACCATACTGTTCTATGAGTTTTTATCTTGTTTGTTTTTCTTGTTTGTTCATTTATTACTTTCAGTTTTACATCCCATATATGAGTGAAATCTATGGTTATTAACTTTTTCTGACTGACATGTTTCACTTAGCATGATATTCTCAAGACCCAACCATGTTGTCACAAATGGCTTGGTACTGGCAGGAAAACAGACACTCAGACCAACGGAATAGACCTGAGAACTCATAAATGAAGTCGCATGTATATGGGCAAATAATTTTTGACAAAGGAGCCAAAGACACACAATGAAGAAAAAAAAGTTTCTTCAGTAAATGGTGCTGGAAAATTTGGAAAGCCATATGCAAAAGAGTAAATTAGATAATAATTTGTCCCCATGTAAAAATTTTATTCAAAATCGATCAAAGACCTAAATATAAGATCTAAAGCAAATTACATAGAAGAAAACATAGGAACTAAACTTATGGATTTGGTCTTAGAGAAGATTTTAAGAAGTTGACCTCAAAGTCAAGGGAAGTAAATATAAAAATAAATGAATGGGACAGTTTCAAACTAAAAAGCTTTTGCAAATCAAAATAAACCAATAAAACAGAAAGGCAATTGATCAAATGGGAGAGGGTATTTGCAAACAACAGCTCTGAGAAGAGTTAATATCCAAAATATATATAGAACAACTCAACACCAAACAAATAATCCAATTAAAAAATGGGCAGAGGATCTGAACAGACACTCATTCCAATAAAGCATATGAATGACCAACAGATAATGTGAAAAGATGCTCAATTTTTCTAGCTGTTAGGAAAATGCAAATTTAATCTACAATGGATACCACCTCATAATAGTTACAATAGCTATTATCAACAAGACAAGTAATAACAAGTGTTGCAGATGTTGTGGAGAAAAGGGAACACTCATTCACTGCTGGTGGGAATGTAAACTTGTAAAAAATTTATTTAATTGAAGCCTGAATTTTGCTTTCTCCATAAAATTAAAATAATAGTGTTTGTCTCAAAGAATTGCTGTGAGTGTTAAATAAGATAATATGTGCACAGAGTTTAACATAGTGATGAAATGTACACACACATACAGATACAATTCAAATAATACAGCATGCTTTATAGAAAAACCAAAGCTTCTCCCAAAAGTTCATAATAATCACTTAATTAAATCTCGTTCTTCATAATCTGCTAAAGATCACATGTCTATGATAAATACTCTAATAAATATAAGTATTTTATAACATTGAAAATATTTGGTATCTATTTGTTAAGTGAAAATAATGTAACAAATCATACATAATATTATTTTAATATTTGTAAATACTAGGAAAGTAGGCAACCAAATAATAATAGTTATCACTGTCTGAAACCACTACAGACAATTCATATTCCTTTCATTTTATGAATTATCCAAATTTGTTATTATAAGGTTATGTTCATAGTTTAAAAATACAGATAGAAGATTGACAGAGGAGAGAGAGAAGAAAGAGAAGAAGAAGAAGGAGAAGAAGGAGGAGGAGAAGAAAAAGCAAAAGAAGAAGAAGAAGAAAGTAAAGAGGAGGAGGAAGAAGCGGGGGAGCAGGAGGAGGAGGAGGGGGAAGAAGAAGAAGAATGCCAGACTTCCTTTTACTATCACCCCTAAGAAGGAAGATTAGGCAAAGGGAAAAATGAGAAAGAATGAAAGGATCAATGACCAGTTTTAGGTTTTTCAGTGATCGCCTTGCTTAGGGCTCTAGTTGGAATATATCCATGATGACAGGTCATCAATTAATGTTTTGTTTTGTTTTTCTGATGACTCATGTCAATGCTGCTTTGATTTCTCTCCATAAAAGTGAAAACATCATAGGTAGGTTACCTTTAGATATCACTAGGCAAATGGTCACCGGAGGCATCTGACTATGGCAATGGCCATATTCTAAAAGCATCGGAGAGGAGAAATGCAGTCTTTGTCACTCTTCTTGCATGGCCACTCTAAGTCTGGACATACTGTGGCCCTTGAGTGAAGCAACCAGAGCTACAGCTCAGATTATTTCCTGAGAGGATTCACAGTTAATTGGGGAAGAATTTTATGTTTTTGTATGTCTTCGAAGGAGGAGTGCTAATGCAAAGAGGTCAAGATAGACCCAGTGTTTAGTCATCTTATTCATGGGCTATGCAGGCTGAGGTCTGCTTACACTTGATACGAACAACGTAGTTTCCTCAAAATTACCTATTTAAATGGTTGGTAACTCTGAAGATACAGTAAATCCTGGGGATTTATAAGCGACTCAGAATCTCTGAGGGTGGGATCTAGGCATCAGTATTGTATAGAAGTTGCCCAGAATACTTTAAGGTACACTTAAAGCTGAAAACCACTGATTTCGTGGGACACCTACTCATGTGTTCATATAAAGAAAGCAATATAAATCCTTGTATGAACCAGTGTTGAAAGATTTCTTTTTCTCTCTCTTCCCCGAGTTTCCTTTAGCTATGTTTTGATATCAGCTTTTCTTCTTCCCATGGAAATAATCTTTATCTAATGTCATCAATTTCTGCTGTTACAAAAATCACATTTTCAAGAACAATTAACCAATCGATCAATTTGTAAAGCTCAATTTGTAAAACAATATCTTTTGTTGTTTTTCAAGCATACCAGAAGTGGTAATAAAATAACCTCTTATAATTGACATAATTCTGTCTGTGGACTTTCTACTCCCCTTGTTTAAGTTCTGCTTCTCTTGTGATTGTATAAGGCTTTTCTATAACTATTGTTAAAATTAAGCATTTAGGCTGCACACACATGCTTTATTCTAGTGTTCATTGCCCGTTGTGTTTAAGCTATATGCTTCCATACTGAGTATTATTATATGCAACAGAGCAGCAAGTCTCTTTCTTGTTAACAAACAATTCTAAACTTCCAAATCTCCACATTTTCAAAGAAAGAAATACAGCTTTGATCTCTCTCTGGTGATACTTTATCTTCATTCCATATCTCATTTGTTTGCTGTCTGAAGCCAAATTTTCATGAAATAAATAAAGAGCTTTTCTCTTTTTCTTTATATGGGTAGCAAGAAGGTTTTTAATGTATTTTTACTCTTTAGGCTACAAACAAATTTTATTAGTTACACTAAAAGAAATGTGTTCTCATAACAGCATTTAAGTATGAAAGATAAAACTAATTACTTATACAAAGCCAGATAGTTGATGTACTCACATATCATTTTCATATCAGGGGCATTCAAAATGTGTTAGGTTTGTAAGCCACACAATAACGTATGGACACAGTTGGGTTTTTCTTGTGCTTGGGGTCCAGCTTGGGAGATAAACCTTATGCTTACACTTGAATTATTCTCAAGACAATGTAATAATATAAACTCTATTCAAACCAAGCTCTAGTATGAGCACTCTGAAATTGATGAGGTCATGTGACTGTTGTGGCCAGGAGCTGATTGACTCTTTTATGAAGGAAGCTGAAACTGAAGGAGGTTTTGAAAGAATTACAGAAGTTTATTGGTAAGGAAGAAAATGTCAAATAATTATAATAAACAGTTGAGTGTCCTGTAAGTCTCATGGGAAAAGCATGGGGAAAAAAGCAAACTATATTATTACTTCTTTTAAAAGTTTAACTTTATTTAGTAAGAAGTTTTATTCATCTTTGTTCAGCTTTGGACCCACTCTTCTTTTATGGAATGAAATAGGCCTGACATAAGGTCTCAACATCCAGAACTAGGTTTGGGCATAGAAGGGAAGATAGCACTCAAAGATTCAGAAATAGATCATGATGAGGGCAAATGCAGATTGGTATCTAAGGTGAGTCAGAGGTAAATGCCAGAGGGAGGACCTTAGGTACAAGAAAAACCAGGGCTGGGGGGCAGATAAAAAATTAAAGTACCATAAGACATAAAATGTCAGCGCAGGGAAGAAAGCAATCTACACAGCACCGCATGGTGAAAAAGGGCTGATTCTCAGGTGTATTGGGGTAGTGAAATGTTTACATTTGTGCAGGCAGAAATCATTAAGCACTTTGTGAAGGCAATCAGTTTACTTCTTTGTATAACAAGCTAAACACAGCAAAAGCAAAAAAAATAGATTGGTATTATTTGTGCTGTGGGAGAGGAAGTCCCACAATTACTAAAATAAAGGTTAATTACAAATCTTGATAGTAACTAGCTCCATCTTATTCTAAGGAGGTCGGAAGTATAAGAAGAAATAAATTAAGTAAGGATGTTGCAAAATAATTACTGTTGGAGTAGGACTAGAAAAAAAGCAGAAGGAAGTTTAATAATGAGGCAGTCTGTCTTGGCTTTATTGCTTTCAATATTACATTAATGTATTTTATAACTATGAAAGCCTTCTTTTCCCTAGAATTTGCATATACTCTGATAGCATTTTATAAGTGGAAGACCTATCCAAAGAAATAAATTATTGGAAATTATATTTGCAGTTATGTAGAATATTTGATGCATAGGATGAATCATTCTGAAGGAATAGTTAGGTTTATTGGTTCCTACTAGATGAAAGTTTATCCTCCCATAATGTTATTGTTCACATCTGAATTTGCTTCTGCTTCTACTCCATTCATCCTGTTAAGTATGCAATCAGTTTGTCAATGAGAAAGAATCAATAGATCATGCATGATGGGTGTACATTTTTATACTGCCAAAAGGTTTGTGGTTCTAGGCCTGTTAAAATCTAGTATTTCTGATTCTTTCCCTATATATAAGGCATGTCAATTCACATCTTTCAATTAAGGGAGGATCTAAATTTTTAGAGCTTACAATTTCTGTGTTTCTTCCTTTTTCTTCAATGACAGTCTCAATAAGCCAAAAAAGTAACAGCAAGTAGTTCCTACACATGAATCTACCACAAAGATTCTGCTGTATGTGCATCTAGAGGATCCTGTGAATAATAGGGAGTCCCCCCACTGCCCACTGTGGCCCTGGACCTCAGACAAGCATTTCTCTCCTTCTAGTCCACAGGCTACTGCCAAGTAAGTTCTGTATATAAAAAAAGAACAGGTAAAAGTAGTGTCCTAAAGTTTTAAATAAAATCAATTTAGGAAATTTCCAGTCAAAATAGCAAAGTAGATAAATGACATGCTCACCACCTCCCATGAAAACATCAAAATTACCACTATGTTATAGAAAAACCACCTTTAAGAACCATTTGAAGACTAGCTGAACAGAAGTCCTATAACTAAGAATATATAAAAAGAAGCCACATGGAGACTGGTAGAGGGGTTAGAGAGATGCCAAATGGGCTGGTCCTATGCCCAGGTGGGGAGGTTAAGAAATAGGAGGGTTACCTCATCTGTGGAGCCCCACCACAGAGGAGCTGGGGCCCCAGTCCCATACTGGCACTCCAGCCCAGAGCATCAATCTCAGAAAGAGGAGTCCCTACAACAACTGGCTGTGAAAGTGAGTGGGAATGTTCTGGGTGAGACAAAGGGCTGCTGGAGTCCTAGGCATTCCCTTTAAAGGGTTCATGTACAAACTTACTGATGGACTAATTGGTTCTGAGCTCCAGCACTGGGTCAGCAGCTCAAAGAGTACCAGGTATATCAGGGAGGAACATAGCCTCTTCCACTGTCTCTAAGTCCAGCACAGGCAGCTACCAACTGCAGATCACTTTGTAGCTCCTACCAGATGGCTCTGAGCCAGGCACAGGTGGTAGCTGACCTGGACCTGCCCTATAGAACCTCCAAAGCAGTCCCAGAATCAACAAAATGGTATATCAGCTTTAGGACATAACGGAGCTATACTCACTAGCTTCACAAATAACACACCAAAGAGTGGACTCAGCAGGCACTGGAAACCCACTATAGTGAATCCTACTCCTAGGGTCAGCTCCATGAAACAGCTTGTGTGCTGTAGTCAGAGCCAGTCCTCATGGCCAGTCGGCCTGAGGGTCAATTCCACCACGGACAAGCTCACAGCAATCAAGGCTCAACTACAACAGAAGGACACCTACAACCCAAACAGACAACCATGGAGCACCTAGCTCAAGTGACAGAAAGGTATGCACCAGTGGGCCCCAAAAAACACCTATTAGACTAAAAGACATAGGAGATCTATCTCAAACATAGAAACAAACAGAAAAGCAGCCAAAATGAGGAAACAAAGATACATGTTGCAAATGAAAGAACAGAGAAATAAACAAAATAGAGGCAAGCAATTTACCACGTACAGAGTTCAAAGCACTGGTTATAAGGATATCCATTGAACTTAAAAGAAGAATATGTGAACTCATTGAGAAAATAAACAAAAAGATAGAAATCATTAAAAATAACCAGCCATAAATAAAAATATATAATAACTAAAATGAAGAAAATATTGGATGAAAGCAAAGCAGGTTAGATGAAGCAAAGCACTAAATCAGGGATTTGGAACACAAGGTAGCAGAAAACACCTATTCAAAATAGAAATTTAAAAAAATAAGGGTAATTTAAGGGACATTTGAGACATCATTAAGCATAATAACATCTGCATCATGGGGGTACCATAAGTAGAAGTGAGAAAGCAAGGTATTAACAATCTATTTGAGAAAATAATAACTTAAACTTTCACAACCTGGTAAAGAAAATAGACATACAAGCCCAGGAAGTGCCAAGAGTCCTAAACAAGATGAACCCAAAGAGGCCCACACCAAGACACATCATAATTAAAATGCCAAAGGTTAAAAAGAGTGAGAGAGAATTTTAAAGGTAGCACAAGAAAAACACTTAGTTAACTACAAGGGAGCTTCCATAAGACTATTAGCTGATTTCTCAACAGAAATTATTCAGGTCAGAAGGGATTGGCCTGAAATATTCAAAGTCATGAAGAGCAAGGACCTGCAACAGGATAACCTTTACCCTATAAGGCTATCATTTAAAATTGAAGAAAAAATAAAGTTTTCCAGACAAAAAAACTAAAAGAATTCATCAACACTAAACCAGTATTACATGAAATGTTAAAGGTACTATATTAATAAGAAGAAAAAAATAAAAATATGAATAACAAGATAGCAATAACTATATATCTATCAATAGTTACTTTAAATGTAATTGGATCAATGATCCAAACAAAAGACATATATATGGCAGCTGAATGGAAAGGAATACAAGACCCTTACCTATGCTGTTTACAAGAGACTCACTTCAGATTGACAGAAACACATGGACTGAAAGTAAAGTAAAAAGATATTACATTAAAATGGAAACAAAAAAAAACTGTGGTAGCAAGACTAGTATCAGACAAAATAGACTTTAAAGCAAAGTCTATAAGAAGAGAAAAAGAAAAACATTCCATACACAATAGCTTAGGTCCATACACCATACACTTAGGTTGCCAACATATGGAGGCAACCTACGTGTCCACCAACAGATCACTGGATAAAGAAGAGGTGGTACATACACACAATGAAATAATAGTTGGCCAAAAAATGAATAAAATTTATCACTGCAACAACATGGATGGACCTAGTGAGTATTATGTTAAGTGAATTGAGCCAGACAAGGAAAGGCAAATACCATATAATTTCACTCATATGTGGGATCTAAAACAAAATAAATGAACGAAAAAACAGAAACACTCTCATAAATATAGAACAAATGAATGGCTTTTAAATGAGAAGGAGGTTAAGGGGCTAGATGAAAAAGGTAAAGGGAGTAAGAAATATACATTACTATTATAAAAATAGTCAAAGGAATATAAAGTGGTCACAGAATAGGCAATATAGTCAGTAACACTGTAATAATTATATATAGTGCCAGGTATATACTGGACTTGCCAGGGGGACCCCTTCATAATTATATGAATGTTTAACCACTATGCTGTATCCCTGAAACTAATACAATGCAAATGTCAACTGTAATTTTTTTAAATTTTTAAAATAAATTAATTAACATTTAAAAATCAGGTTTTATTCTTAGATCATATTCTTTCTATAGCTCAAAATATCTTTCTTCATAAGATGACAGAGATCATGAATGGACATTTTGGAAAGTAATGCAAACACAAATGTTTAATTGTTTTGATTAGCAATATAAAAATCCAATTTCCAATTTTTTTGCAAATGTGTAGTCCATTAATTCATATACCTGTGAACCACTATTATTCACTATGGGATTTTTAAGTGGATATATTTAGACATGTTAAGAATTATATAATTTTAATATTATGAAACTTTACTCATCCTGACAGTGAAGAAAAAACTATAAGTGAAGCCAAGGATTTCTCTGTTAGTTTTAAGAACATTTCAATGTAGAGTTAAGTCCAAGGGAGATCATGTATTTCCTGCATACATGTTCCTAGGGACATACAGATGTAGCTACATCTATATTTATCCCCTGTCCTCAAGAAGATCATCTTCTAATTAAGGAGATGGACATGCAAAAGACAATTACAATGAACTTTTTAAAGTGATATAACTAGAAGTATTTTTAACAAAGCATATAAGAACTAGAAGAGGAAAATACTGCCTACTTATTTGGAAGCATCACAGAGAGGCACATTGGCTTGACTCATTCATCTCCCAAGAGACTACCTATTGCTTTGTACCATCACTAGTGTTTTGATCAGACATGAAGCCAGAGAAGTAGAAGTCTACTCCAAAGTTTTGTACAGATATAGCAGAAAGCAAAAGGTAGAGTCCAGTTACACAGACTGAATGTGCTTCTACTACATATTATTGTAACTATAAAGTAATTACACAAATGGGGCGATTGGGGTCCCAGGTCTGAGAACAGAATTGTGTTGCTATATCAGCCAACACAAGTAGAGAGCTATAATGCATTTAAAAATAGGAATATTTATAATGAAGAGTTAGACTTCTTTATTAAGAAAAGTTTGCCAAGTTCAAAAAATAAGCTGCTGCTGACAAAGCTCATATTTAAACATGTACAGACTTAAAATTATACAAATCAGAGCAGATAGTATCCCAATAATCCATAAAAACAAATGTCTGCATGTTGCTGTGCTAGAGCGGAGGCTGAACAGTGAAGTAAAATGTGTGGGACTGAAAGTCGGAACCACCTATCCTTGGATTTCACTTGATGGTTAGAGGACCTTTGGTAAGTTACTCTCTTTAGATCTTTCATTTGGAAAATACAAACACCCTCGTCATAATTTTATGCTGATTAAACAAACTATTATATGTGTAACTCAAAAATTTTAAATTATGATTTCCCCTAAGGTGCCAAATCTGTTAAATATGGCATACCAAATTAGGATGCATGACTGAAATTTATTTATTTATTTATTTATTTATTTATTTATTTATATTGTTCAAGTACCGTTGTCTCCATTTTACCTGCACTACACCCCCCACCCCCACCTCCCACCCTCAATCCTACCCCCCTTGTCCTTTTCCATGGGTCCCTTGATAACCCTTCTGCTTCTTTCTCCCGTTATCCCCCTCTGCTCTCCCTTCTGGTTACTGTCAGTTTTTTTTTAATGTCTCTGGTTATAATTTTGCTTTCTTGTTTGTTTTATTAATTAAGTTCTACTTATAGGTGAGATCATATAGTATTTGTCTAACTGAATAATTAATTCCAATGTAGGTGAAAAAGAATCCATTTTGGAAATCCCACAGGAAGCCCTCAGCCAGAGGGAGATCAGAAGAAAGAGTGCTGGCCAACAGAAGTATTATGTCTGCCATATTTATAACTTTAAAGTTGCCAGTAGTCACGTTAAAAATAGTAAACATTAAAAACATTAAATTCGTTTTAATAATATGTTTTATTTAACTCACTATAGGTAAGATATTAGCATATGAACCTATAATAAACATAAAAATTATAGATGTGCTTTGTTGCACTTTTCCACATTAAGACTCTGAAATTTGGTGTGAATTCTATACTTACAGCACATCTCAAGCAGAGCACATTTCAATTGCTTGATGATACCAGGTACTATGGCTGCAGAATGGACAGTGGAGGCATAAACTCAGTGGTTCTCCAAGTATGATTTCCTGACTTAGCAGCATCAGCAACACCCAGAAGTTGGGTAGAAGTACAAATTCTGAGACCCCATCCCAGATCTATTGAATCAGAAACCTGAATGGAGGGCCTAGAATTCTGTTTTAATAAACTCTCCAGATGATTACAAAGCTCACCAAAGTTTGAGCCCCACTAGTCTAGAAGAGCACACTTCTCAAATGTTAATGTGGATACACAACACCATAGCATCTCAGGTATGTACTTGGACTCAGTCTCAGGTGAGACCTGAGCTTTTTCATTTCTAACAAGCTTGCAGTAACGTGAATGCTATTGGTCCAGGTGGCACTGGGAGTGGTCAGGGACTGAGCAAGGGTCATCAACCTTGATGCAAGCCCCAGGGTTTAGAACACAGGTCTAGAATCTGAAAGAGGGTAGGGAAAGTTTATAGAATAGATTATTAGAGGTAGAGCTGCAAGTCCAATCCTCTTCCTCAAAGTAGGCTATAGTGTGAGTTCTTTCACCTAAAGCTTAGCCAGAGGGACTTTCAGAGGACCACTTGAAGAGTTTGAGATGGTTCTCCTAGAAGGATTAGTCAGTGACCGGGCATCAGATTCCTGCCCAGGACATCTGAGTGATCGGAGTGACGGCTGTGAGTTACTCTGGCAGGGGAGTCAAGCAGGACTGTGCTGCCCCTGGGAACAAACTCCCCCTTAGGTGGGTAAATGGATGCTGATGGGTTTCCATGCGGCCAAATGTGAACCCAAAAGGAAAAAACAATCCAGCCTTAAAACTTTTTAAGTCCTGATCAAGCAAATGACATGAAAAGTGCAAGAAGATTTCACTGAGAGAGCCTGGTTTAGATGGATCAGGGAAAACTGGGCTGGTGGAGAATGGCCAGTCAATGAGGGGACTCATTGCAGATCTGGGAGCTGAAGCTGGGGGGGCCCTGCACCTCTGACAAGTCCATGGTAGCACGCATGAGGGGTAGAATCAGCTTGAATATCTTAAACATTGTAAAAGATTTTATATTTTATTCATATATGATTCTGTATCTATATTATCTCTAAAATATGTGTCATTGTATATTTGTGTTTAGTAGTTTTCCTATTTTTATGGCCCAGAGTGTTTAAGTGGGAAACAGCCCTGAATCCTTTTCCTGCAATGATTGCCTTCCGAACTGGGAAGGTTCTATACTGGCAGTTAGTGGGGGAGTGAGGCGGGTGTAAAAGGGAGATGACAAGGGAGACAGAAGGACCATGCATGTGTCCACTCCCATTGCAAGAAGCCCTAATGGGGAGGCAAGACTGTGACATTAATCATTTGTCTTTGAAAAATTATCAAAAGTTACACATTCAAACCTCAGAATTATGCTATGATTGTGACTTAAAGTAAATCCAGGGCTTTAAACTTTCTAAGAAAGTCATGGCAAGCCATGAACTTGGCAGTTTTCTTACAGGAGCAGGAGAAGAGGTGGTGGGGACTAAAAGGAGAGTCGTGTCATTGTCACGATGGCACAATGGCACCTTGTGAGTCCAGCTCTTACAATACAAAGACTAGGCATGTACAAAGTGCCATATATACCAGCTTCATATTCTTTCTGTCAAATAAGCAAAGGCTAGACAGAAAAAAATTGATTGTTAAGTCAATTAGGAAAGAAAAGAGTTGGATCCTAGAAGCACAGTGACCTTTATTATGGCATCATGCATAGTCAATAAAATGTACATTTTCTCCCAAGATCAAGGTCTCTGTAGCATAAAACTGTACAACTTATCTACTTTGAAGTCTTCTGTTTAATAGCATATCTTCATTTTGTAGCTTTCAGTCAATAACTTTTTTTTCGTTAAAATGTTCCATTTCAAAGTGCTCTGGAGAAGAACAGGGCTTGCTTGGAAATTTAAAAGCACAGCTAAATTGGTCTGCATGTCTTACTGATGCATGTTGGTTTTTGATCAAAACACATCATCCTCCAGGTTTAAAATTTAAAAAATAAGATATACAAGTAAATATACCTGTTTTCCCTGAACATGTGTCTTATGTCCTTCATATGTCTTTTGATTCCAATTATTTTGTGCCGTGCAAGCTGTACAGGGAGCCAGCCTGGTGTTATCTTTCATGCTTAGAGCCTTATGCATAAGGATACAAGTGCCCACCTAGAGAAGACAACTTTGCATTACAAAGGACATGAGGAAATTCAGTGTCTTTAGAAAAACCTCCCTTCTATTTCAACACCTGAAACTGACATCATCTGAGAAGCAACTGCCATGAGAGTGAAAATTGGCAGAATTTTCTTCAGGTACAAAGTATTAAAATATCAGTAGTTATTTTAACACTCAGTCAGTACTTTGCAGTCATCTCTTGTCGGTGGATATCTATATGTCAGGCATTGTCTTCAGAGGATATAAATATTTACCTCTTAGAACTTCTGAAATAAGTATATCGACACAGTCTCACATCTCATTATAAGGCCTCATTAACTTAGAAGTTTGTAGATGTTTAATCTGCAAGTCTAACACTCTTAACGCTGTATTTTCCCAAACACATCTCCATTCCACAACACAGTTTCTCTTTTCAATTTAGGATCCGGTGTACTGCTGGTAAGGGCAACCATAGAAACCTTGGAGTACTGATTTTGTCAGATTCAAGAGTCTTCAAATATTGTTGACATTATCAATTCTAACTAAATATTTTAAAAGTCACAAGAAGTTCCAAGTATAATGAAATTTTATGTAAAACTATCCTCATAGATCAATATATTCTATTTTTTAAAAGAATATTATAATTTCCAGTTAAATGTGTGTTTGTAAAAACTGATAATGAAAGGGAACTGTTTTTTCAATCACACTCTTCCATGAGCATTTATTAAGTGCCTATGCTGTGCCAGGCAGACACCATGTTGGTGCCTGGAAATAAAAAGGAAAAAAAGGAAACAGCCTCTCTCTGACCTCAGAAAGCTGACAAGTTAGTAAAAGAGTCTCACAAGTAAACACATAATCCTCCATAAAGTAAGTTAGGTACTGCAACCAAAGATGCATAATGAGTTCCTTTAACACAAATATTGGGACAATTAGCAATGCCTGAAAATAGAAGACAGTTTAAAAAGACAAGATACTTTAAGCTAGAGAGAAATTAGACTATACAGGTAGATTGGAGTACATTTGCGGTATACGAGTGATTGGAAGATGGATAAAATTACACAATTCAAAATCCATTTCTGCTTAAGCCTTAAGCTTGGTGCCATCACTTAGCACTGTGCTGGGCATGTAATAGCTTCTCGGTAAAAACAGCAATGATGCTGGAGGAAAAAGGATAAGGAAGTACTGACTCATCATTCTATGCTTACCTCTGTTCATCAGGTCTGACCTCCTTTAGCAAAACCTGCATCTTTGAATCCATTATGTGGTGATGTAGAAAAGAGTTAAAAGCTAAACCAGGCAAGAGAGTAAAAGGAGTTTTATTTAATATCCTCTACTCCAGGCCCCCGGATTGATCCCTTCACTTTAGTTAATGTTTAGTGTATCCTCACAGAGTCAAAGCACATTATGGTGCAACCCAGTTTCAGTTTAAAGTAGAATAAAAAGTTAATGTTTTTTTTTAAAAAAATGTATCTTGTTTAATGAAAAAAATGTGAAAGAAGCATAGGTAGAGAAAACATATAGAAAGTGTGAATAATTATGCCAGTAAGGCAAATAATACCATTCTTGTAGCTACGTGGTACTTTAGCTATGAATTATCTCTACATATCTCAAAATGTTTAAAGAACAGTGATTTCTGAAGTCGAAGGCTACTGTGCTTCACTCTTCAGGGAGTTATTGCTTTGGACAACTGGAAGGGTGAAGGGCACAAGTATGATTTTTATAGTACACCTTAGAAATTATACAAGAGTGACAGAATGAGCCTATATTTATTCAAGTTTAGCAAATTATATTAAGATTTATATCTGTTTACTTCTTTATCATCAAGGCCTGTCCACCAAGTTTTGCCTTCTCATCACTTGGCAAAGCACTTGGCCCATGAATGGTTGACGGAAAGACCATCTTATGTTGTGAGGCAGTGGCTTTGCACCAATAGGACAATTCACTCCGGCTAGAAGGTCAAAGTATCGAGATAAATGCGTGCTCTGTGCAGTGGTGGGCAGACTTTCGCTGTAAAGAGACAGATAGTAACCATGTTAACCTTTTAGGGCCACAGGGCAGCGGCTGCCACTTCTCAACTCGACCACTGCAGTGCCCACAGCCTTAAGCAACATGTAAAGAAATAGACATGCTGTAACTCCATAAAACTTTATTTACAAAGACAAGCAGCAGGGAGGATTCCCAATCCCAACTCATTTTGTACAGCTTTTCCTCACTAAAAAAAGTGACTTTATTTTTTATTTTAAAATGATCTCTATGTGGTTTTTTTCCTTATTTTTATTATTGACACTATGACAGATGTTCCTGTTCTCCCTCACTCCCTTTGCCAAATTTTCTTAAAGATCTGGGTAAGAAATTAAAGTTCAAAATATTTAATTTTCAATAATAAATATCTGCTTTGGTTTTGAAAAAAACAAAACATTAATATTAGATCCACAACATCACAAAAGGAAATTTCAGAACAACTGGTTTTCTTATTAGAAAATGTTTGGAATATAAGGTTTTTATTTTTCTGCATCTTTGACCTACAGGAGTACATAAGAAAAGAGCTATGCAACATACTGCTGAATTGTGCTACTGAAATATCTATTTTCACTGAAAATGGCACAGGCTTTGCGCTTGTACTGCATTGTGGAAGAAAGGTGAAGGAGGGCAGACATGAGGGAGGAGGGAGGGGAGGGTAAGAAAAAGAGAAAGAGATCAGTTGAGTGTTAATGCTTCAAGTTTTATATCTGCACTCAAACTTATTTTCCTGTAAAGATTCAAATTTTTTCAAAAAATTTATTTCATGTTTTATTACAATACTGAAGCTAAAATTTTTTACAGCCTTGATATTTATATAGTTTATGTAGAAATTTTCTATTTTGCTTCAAAAATTGGATAAAAGTGACTAATGCTATGATACAAAACACAACTTTAGAAAAAAACCTCTTTTTCCTCTAAGCAATCATGTATATGGCATATAATTTTAAGTAATACACAGTGTGTTTCAGGTAAAAATTACTGGTTGTGAAAATTTATTGGTTGCTTCACCTACATAGGCATGACAAGGCTGACTCACAGGAACTACATACAATTCGGCGTAAGAGGTAAACAGTTTGTCATCCTTTCTTCCTACCTCTTCTTTTTCCTGGATTTGGCTAGGAACGGAAGGAAAAAATGTCACTCTAATGACAGTAATTGTTGCCTAATGGCAAGCATTCTGTCAGATTAGCCTAAGTGTCCATTTAAAAGCAAACTTTTATGTGGCTTGCTAAACTATTATGGCTATTAGTTGAGACATGGAATTGATTTATTTTACCCATTGCATTAACCTCATCCTGCATACTCATCAATATCGTACACAGGGCAAAGTAAATGCATCTTGATGTTTTCTAAAATTGAATTAAAATTCAAGCCATTCACTGAAAAAGCCGCACTCTGCTATAATAACAAGAGAGTGACTAAGACTGCCAGAATCTTCATTACAACTGAATGAAGCTTCAGTAATAGAGTCCTCATGGAAAATGAATTTCATGTCACAGTATACCAAATGCATTATAATTAGTAGCAAATAAGCTTTGTTTTGATGGGGTTATAGATCCTTTGATCCATAAAACCAAGAAGTAGGCACTTTTTAACCTAACTAAAGGAAGTTAGAGAAAGATCAGCTGCTTTAAGAAAAACTCAATTTTCACTTGACAGTCAGAATGGAAATACTTGATCTGACAATGAGTTAATATTACCACAGTTTATGTAAGACAATATAGTTATAAAATGTACAGTGAATAATAACAATACATGTAAAATGTATGTCTATTTAGAAATAAAATTGAACGTGTGAAATACACATTGAGGATGGACACTGGGTACAGTCAACTGGACAAGAGGGTACACTGTTTCTGTCATCACCCTTGATTAGGAAACAGGTCAGTCCTCACCAGTCCAGTCCTTCCGTTGTAACTAAATATTACGGAGCAATGTTTTCTGTTTGAAGAATCTCCTTATATCTTAAAAACAATTTAAACATTTTTCTATAAACTCATTGAGTTATTCACTTATTCACTCATCATCTAGCCAGGTCGAGCAGCCCCTTCATTGTAGGCTCCATGTTCCAGGTACTGTGTGATCCAGGCACTTAGTTTATCAGTTTAAACTAAACAATCTTGCAAGTTAAAAAAAAAAGCTATGAAAGGACAATGTATCAATATGTACAAACCTTTGAAACTGGATATATCCTGTCAGATAATAGAGCATAGAACACTGGAGAGTGTTCACGTTCACAGAAAGTAAAAAGGGATAAGACTTAGTGACAAGCCATGAGGATACAGAAAAGGAGATGATGAGTCAGTGCGTTTTTGCATCATGGGAGCTCCAATCTGAACACCGATTTCTGACTATTCAGAGCTCAATTGCAGCTGTAACACTGCTTAAAAATCTTAGTGATCTTAGTAAGCTCCAATGTAATGGAAGATCCCTAACAACTTAATTATTGCTTTATTAAATATCATTACTATGATGAATACCTAGCATCATTTTTGGTAATTATTGCTGGCAAAAAATTAAGATAATATTGACTTAATTTTCATTGTTAAATTTTCAGTATACCTAGAAAGGACTCACCCAATGAATTTATGTCAAAAAGGTCAGTATAATAAAGACATATGATTATAATAAAGACATATGATGCTAATGAAGTTAATATGAGAGAAGAGCTACCATATTTTGCCACACTCGTCTCCAGCTTCAGAAACACTCTAAAGTGAGGGTAGTTGAAGTACATTTCAACATTTGTTGTTAACTTTCCCATTTACAATCCTATTTTTACATTTGATTTTTTGGTTTATCAATTCGAGTAAGCATTTATGATTCCACACCCTGAAAAATAAGAACATGTGCATTTATATCACTCTTCAGTTGTTCTTTCCTGAATCCTAATTTTTAATTCTTCCTTTATTAGTAGTACCACTGGTAACCTTTGCAATTTAAATCATATTCTGAAATCCCAGCTTTTTAAAAAAACATTTTCTTAAGTTATTTTTATTTTACTTGTTGTTCAAGTACAGTTTTCTGTATTTTACTCCCATCCCAGCCCACCCACCCAGCCCTCCCATCTCCTTCCCATTTCCATCCCCCCTAGTTTTTGTCCATGTGTCTTTTATACTTGTTCCTGTAAACCCTTCCCCTTTTCCCCTGAAATTCCCTCCCCTCTCCCCTCTGGTCACTGTCATCCTATTCTCTATTTTAGTGTCTTTGGTTATATTTTGCTTGTTTGATTGTTTTGTTGTTTAGGTTCCTGTTAAAGGTGAGATCATATGGTATTTGTCTTTCAACACCTGGCTTATTTCGCTTAGCATAATGCTTTCTAGTTCCACTCATGCTGTTGCAAAGGGTAGTAGTTCCTTCTTTCTTTCTGCTGCATAGAATTCCATTGTGTATATGTACCACAGTTTTTTGATCCATTCATGTACTGATGGGAACCTAGGTTGCTTCCAGCACTTGGCTATTGTAAATTGTGCTGCTCTGAACATTGGGGTGCATAGGTCCTTTTAGATTGGTGTTTTAGGGTTCTTAGGCTACAAACCAAGCAGTGGAATTGCCAGGTCAAAAGGCAGATCCAGTTTTAGTTTTCTGAGGAAATTCCATTCTGTTTTCTATAGTTGTTGTACCAGTCTGCAATTCCACCAACAGTGTACTAGGGTTCCCTTTTCCCCACAACCTCTCCAACACTTGCTTGTTGCTTTGTTTATGATGGCCATTCTGATTGGTGTGAAGTGGTATCTCGTTGTGGTTTTAATTTGCATCTCTCTGATAGCTAGTGATATTGAGCATCTTTTCAGGTGTCTCTGGATCCTGTGTATGTCCTCCTTGGAGAAATGTCTGTTCAAGTCCTTTGCCCATTTTTTAACTGGGTTGCTTGTCTTCTTAGAGTGGAGTCGTATAAGTTCTTTATCTATTTTGGAGATTAAACCTCTGTCTGAGGTATCATTGGCAAATATGTTTTCCCATATAGTTGGCTCTTTTTTTATTTTATTTATATTTTTAATTACTTTAAACATTAACATAAAATCACCTGTTCTTACCCATCATTTCCTCAATTCTCCACCCAAACTCTGTTGTCTATCTTTCCTTCTGCACTATGGAAATTGAATATTTTACATTTCTTTCTGTAAGACATATGTTATTCAAATGAAAGAGGTTCCAGGGTGACCATTTAAAAGCTTATTTAAATGTCCCCTAGAGGACATTGTGAAATAGTGTCTGATTGGCACTTGACAAATCTAGAATGTTAAATTTGTGGGTGACAGGCTTCTCTGCAGGATGGCAAATAGCAGTTTAATCATTTAAGCTGTGCTGGGGCAAGGACAGGCTTTAACCCTGACTGAGAAGTCTCATGAAGCTATTTACTGTGTCACACTGAACTGGAAACATTAATAACCGAACTGAGAATATTCTGTACATAGCTTTGAGCATGTATGTGTGTAACCAGATGATTTGTACTATTTGAAATTGACTAAAAGCCATAGACACTAACCCAAACTCACACACAGTTAGAAAAGAATAGCCCCTCCATGTGAGTTTAGATGGACAGAATGGGAAGTAAATACAACCATCTTGTCTCATTTATTATACCTTTTAGTTACAATAATAACATGTGTTAAGGAGTTATTATCTAATACAGAAGTGCTGAAGTATAATTCTTACATATCAATAAGTATTAAACAGAGAAAGTAAATTAGAATATCCAGGAAGTGTTTTTAAAAATACAAATAATGCTTAGATTCACCCCTAACCTACCAAACTAGTTTCAAACAGAGAGATCTGAGCTTTTTTGTCTTTCAGCAGCTACCCTTGTGTTTTTGATATATTGTTCTAATTGGTTATAATAGGTACAGAAAAATGTTAGAATCATTTAAATTATTATGCCCATTTTCTTGCTCACCACCGAAAGGGAAGTTTCATTGAGCACACATTAACACTATGAAATATATGTCCAGTCAACTTATGCATAACACTATATTACATATAGATATGCATATATAACATATGCGTTATAACACATGTAATACTAACTGTTGATATATGATGATGACATTAACAAGAAACGTCTCAAAAACAAGTCAAAGATATGTGGGTTGTTGCATGGCTGTCATCAGGGTTTCATCTATGCAAAATAATTTATGAAATACTTTTTTCTTCTCTGGGACAGGCTTATAAATTAGGTATAGATATTAGACTTCCACAAACCTCACTTAACAGAAGGTATCACAGAGATTAAAATAAATAGATTAAAACTCAGGAATTTTTGCCTCCAAAATTTGTGAACTTAACCAACTAGTTCTACTACCTCATTGCTGTGCCTCATTGGAGGTTAGGTGCTTAATATGAATATTTAAGAAAGGTCAAACTGTTCTGGGTGGTTACCACATCAGTCCCTGTTTGTTGTGCATTAGTTAAATGTAAATGGTACACTATTAGCAACCAAAATTATCCTAGTAAGTAGCAAATCCCCTCAATTCCCTTCAATAAGGAAAAGCTATGGCAGTGATTCACAAACAGCTTTAAGTGCAAAAGCTATGAAATGGTAGACTGCTCTTAGATTTTAACCTACATGATTGGCATTTCCTTCAAATGCTCTACCACTCACACAGACAGAAACAGAGAAGCCATCTGTTTTCGAGTTTCTCACCTCTTTATAGCTCAGACATATGTGTGATAGCCAGACATAAAGGGGGAAGATGGCAATCTCCATATGCAGTTTTCCATTTCAAGGTTAAACTTTCTTCTGGAAGAATATACAACTTTCAAGAGAGGAAAAAAACTTCTATTTATACACCTACTACTCTATGTGTAGACTTAGATTCATGTGGGAATATTTTTGTATAACAGTGTTAGGAAATTCCATCAATTCAAGCTTCCAGAGCCAAAGACAATCTCCTTGATCTGTAGTGTCTCCAAATCCTCTGAACACATGATTCTAGTCCATTACCATACAATATAGGGAGGGGAGTGATTCCTGTAAGAACACAAGGTGCCTTGTCAAGGAGAAATTTCTAATGAGGCCATGATGAAATTAAGGGAGAATGAAGATATGGTCTTATTAAAGAAAAAAGAAACCTCTATTAGTTAATATAATTATTTTTACTGTTTTACATTTAAGAGTTCAAGTGCTTGAATTCTTTCTTAGGTTATTAAAACAAGATTTTATTCAGGCATTGACACCCTGCATGTTATAAATCTTCTATATATTATGTAGAAGATTTAGATTCTATATAATCAATCACTCAAACAGAAAAATCTTGCCCAAATTGTCTCTGAACTGCAACCAATACTTACACAAATTATGGTAATAGCTTTAGAGAGCTTTAAACTATTGTCTCTTCTATATGCAGAATTTTCTTGAATCTGGGAAAATTCTTCTTTCCTTATATTTCAAATATGCCCCACAATAGTCCAGAAGGCAAGAGCCTCATTTCAAATAAATTGGTTGTATTAATACCAGAAAAGTTGTCTTACATGTGCCTTTTTGTTCTTTGTTTTTTGTAAGTATTTTGATCCTAAAATACAGATTCAATTTATAACTTTAACCATGTTTAAGTGTATACTTCAGTATTAAGTGTATTAACAGTTTTGTCCAACCATCACCACTATCCATCTCCAGAAAATGCTTATCATCCCAACTGAATCGACATACCCATTAAACGCACTCTCCTTCCCTTCTTTCCCCACCTAACATCTGGTAACCACTATTCTACTTTCTTTCTCATTAATTTGACTCTTCTAGGTATGTCATTCAAATAGAATCATACGATATTTGTTCTTTTGTGTCAGGCTTATTTTACTTAGCAAAATTATTTCAAGGTTCATGTATGTTAGAATTCCATATTCAAGAATATGAAATATTCAAGAATATTCAAGAATTTCATATTCATATTCATTCCTTGAAATTTCATTTCAAGGAATGAAATTCATATATTAGAATTTCATTCCATTTTAAGACTGAATAATGTTTCGTCATATATATTTCCACATTTTTGCTTATCTATATGTTGATGGAAATTTGGGTTATGTCCACCTTTGGGCTATTGCGAATAATCCAGCTGCAAACACTGGTGTAAAACCATTTATTCTAGTCCCCTGCTTTCAATTCTTTGGAGCATATACTTACCAGAGCAGAATTACTGGATCACATGGTAACTCTAGTCTGCTTATTTTAGGAATGAACATGCTGTTTTTCCCAGCAGCGGGTCCCTTTGACATTCACACCCACAATGCACAAGTGTTCTAATTCCTTCACCATCACTAGGTATTTTATGTTCTGTTTTTATTTATATATGTAACCATGTAATACATAATTGTATATTACATAATCATATTTTATATATAATTATAACAGGTATGAGGTAGTATCTCATGGTTGTTTTTATTTGCATTTTCCTAGTGATCAGTAATGTCAGTTATCTTTTCATGGTTTTACTGACCATTTATTTTCTTTAGAGAAAAGGTTTATTCTAACCCTCGCCCATAGTTTGAGTTATTATTTTTGTTTCATTTTGAGTTTTGAATTTTTTATGTTACCTCGATATCATTCCCTTGTTAGATAGATGATATGCAGATATGTTCTCCCGTTCCAGGTGTTCTCGTTAATTACCTGGACAGTGTTATTTGATTTAAAAAGTGTTTAATGTTGATGAAGTGCAATTGATTATTCTTTTCTTCTGCTCTGCTTTTGGAGTCATAGCCAAGTAATCACCAGGAAATCCAATGTCATGAAAATTTTTCTGTCTTCTTCTAAGATTTTTGTATTTCAACTTTTATATTTCATTCTGTCACCCACTTTGTGTTAATTTGTGTATATAAAAAGATTATTTTTTTTCATTAAATGGTCCTGACACTCATCAGAAATCACTTGACCATATGGGTGAGGTTTTATTTCTGGTCTCTCTTCTGCACTGTATTTGTCTATCAGTCTGTCTTAATGCCGGGATCACACTGTTTGAACTACTATTTCTGTGAAATAAGTTTAAAATCTGGAAGTCTAACTTCACCTCTTTGGGGTTTTTTTAAGATTATTTTTGGCTCTTCAGGGTCACTTGAGATTCCATATGACCTTAGGATGAGATTTTCTACTGCTGAAAATAATCAGATTGTCAGGGATCACATTGAATCTGTAGATCTCTCTGGGTAGTACTGACAACATTCTCTTCCAATACCTGAACATGAGATGTTTTTCCCCTCTTTGTTTTGGAGACCAGCCCAGACATTAGCTTTCCAGTTAAATTGAATTCCTATAATTTATGTAATTCAAAATGCTGCATTGTCTAGTTTTTGTTATTTGTCCTTTGTACCATTATAAAAAAACAACCATGTACAGCGGCAGTAACTGTTGGGTGTATACTTTTACATTAGCACTCTATAAATTCCACTGTGAGAGAGACAACTACTTTGCTAATGTTTAGATGGAATGCTTTCTCTCTGTTTCTCTTTTAGGACATTGGGACATCGTCTTAAATACAACACTACAAATCTATTATGATATCTCTCCATGGGCAAACTAGTCACACATATGTACATTACATGCCTGGATGTAAGTATGGGGTATGTGTGCACATATAACTCTGTGCTCAACACTCTTCCCCGAGAAACAGGGAATGCTACAGAGCCATTCTGTTAACTGTACAAATCTATAAATAAAATAAATTTTCAAAAATATTTTGTATAATTTTATAATTACCTCACATATCTCTTAGACATAATTTGTAAAACAGGCCATTCATAAATAATGCTTTGTCCCAATATCAACTTATCGCCACTGTCCTAGGCACTGTTCTTTCTGTGCCTTTTGAATAAGGACCTAAAATGGAACGATATCGAGCTCAGAGGGGAGAAAGTTCAAATCAGACCACATCCCACATTGCTATTCCTTTACAGCAACCTAAATAGTGATGTCTGTCTGTCATTCTGATAGGGCTACATATCTTCCTCTGGCTGTCTGCTTGCCACATAAACGGAAGCATGAGACGGCACGTTACGTGAAGAGCTTTATAGATGCTGTGCAAAAAGAGAAAGACCACGGTTTACCACTGTACACAGTGCTCCAGACAAATTCTACCAAAGCCAACTTTCTGGTCCCTAAGGAAGTGAATGCAGAGATAATGCACTTCAGGTCTGTAAAAACCTCAGGACACTGAGTTTATAACTACAAGTTTCTTAAAAGCAATTAAAGATATTGTGGTTGAATATCATTTTGACAATAAAACTAGACAGCTTTGGTAAGGAAAAGCTTTTCCGGGTGGCAAAATATATTTTAATCAAATTCTACACTAAAAGCATATGTACTACAGAGAAACTTTTGCAGTAAAATATATAAGTGAAAGCCAGCTGCTTTTGAAAAATTTACTGTTTGGTATTCCCCAAGTAACTGTGAAGGCCCCTTTCTGTAGGAGGGAGACACAGTTCAGAAAAGATTGATGAAATGTGGCAGAGCAACCTCCAGGCTTTGGCACCATTCATTTAAAATGTCTTTCCTTTTTATTCTCTGGTGTAAATTGCTGAGCAATCATCATTTTTCTTTACCTTTTTCCCTGGGTGATATAGTTTGTGTCATGCCAGGATCATAGTTCCCTGACATTAATTATGAACCACTGAGATTGTCTTTTTACCTCAAGCCCATGAGTACAAACTCTGTGAGAAGATATGAGATAAACTGAACACTTGAGCCTTTAAAGAATTTCATTTCACCTCAGTACTTTACAAACCCGTACTCGAAGTTTTTTTTTTTTTCATTTTAAAATATATGAAGGGGTCACGGCTGTATTCAGGGCTACATATTATTGAACATTTCAAAACAGACTATTAGTGTGGGAAAAAATTCCCAAAGATGCCTATCTTGTGAGTATCTCAAAGTCAAATTCAGGACAGAAATCAACCTTTACCTGGCATCTGAGGAATTCATAAATCACGCAAATCATGAAACACAATGGGAGACCAGCGAACAACCACCTTAAAATCAGTGAAGGATGCTTCCTCACAACCAAACAAGATATACACTGTCCTTTTTAAAATCACAAGACACCCCAAGCATTCTAACAGTAATTTTTTATAATATTTTAATTTTATTATTTATTTTTAATATTTATTTAGTTATTTCTCAAGTACAGTTTTCTGTTTATTTCTCCCATCCCAGCCCACCTCTCCCCCATGCACCCCACCTCCCTCCCATTTCCACCCCCCTTAGTTATTGTCCCTGTGTCCTTTATACTTGTTCCTCTAAATCCCTCCCATTTTTTCCCCTTAAATTCTCTGCCCTCTACTCATTGTCCCCCTGTTCTCTATTTCAGTTATTTGTTTTTATTTTGCTTGCTTGTGTGTTTTATTATTTAGCTTCCTGTTAAAGGTGAGATCATATGGTATTTGTCTTTCAACCCCTGGCTTATTTCACTCAGCATAATGCTTTCCAGTTCCATCCATGCTGTTGCAAAGGGTTATAACAGTAATTTTTTTTAATTTTTATTTATTTATCTTTAGAGGTGAAGGGAAGGAGAGAGGGAGAGAAACATTAATGTATGGTTGCCTTTCGTGCGTCCCCTGCTGGGAACTGGCCTGCAGGGAACCAGCCTGCAACCCCGGTATGTGCCCTGACTGGGAATCGAACCGCGATCGTCTGGTTCGCAGGCCTGGGCTCAATCCACTGAGCTACACCAGCCAGGGCCTAACAGTAATTTTTTTAATGTATGGATAAATGTTAAACATAATTATTTTTACTTTAGAACACTGTCCTTTGAACAGTAAAATATGCATTTAATTTCATGCCAAAAACTCTTTGGAGTTGAATTGGGCCTTATTTTATTAATTGAGTGTACCCTAGAGCCCATGTAGTACAAACTGGGAATTTGACTCACACTCAATTCTGTAATATCACACACTAAAATAGATATCACACACTAACACTATCTCAAGTTACTATATGTTTACAGGTATCATATTTAAAAATCTTAATCATCTAAGACTATTTGTACATGACAAAAAAACATTGGGAGAGCAATGGGAAAAACAGTGGTACAACTGTAACTGAACAACAATAAATTAAAATAAAAGAAAAAGAAAAATCCTCTAATAAATAAAAATAATAATTCTTGAAAATTATTTTAAAACAAGAAAATTGGTGCATTGAGAAAAAAATACTATCAACATTTTTGTTCATTATTATCTACAGAAAACTGACAGCGATTAAATGTTGTAGTTTTAAATAGGCATTTATGTTAAAAATCAACCACATCCTGTATGAAAGAGAAAAAAATCTACTCAGGTATACAAATTATACTGTGTAGGTAACTTTTCAACTGAATACATTTTCACAAAGCTCACAGGGTTCAATAGTACATCTCAAGAAGGAAATGATACCTATATTTCTCCGTTCCTTCCTCCCTTCCTTCCTTCCTTCCTTCCTTCCTTCCTTCCTTCCTTCCTTCCTTCCTTCCTCCTTTCTTTCTCTTTCTTTCTTTCTTTTCTTTTTTCTTTCTTTCTTTCTTTCTTTCTTTCTTTCTTTCTTTCTTTCTTTCTTTCTTTCTTTCTTTCTCTCCTCCTCTTCTTCTTTCTTTCTTTCTTTCTTTCTTTCTTTCTTTCTTTCTTTCTTTCTTTCTTTCTTTCTTTCTTTCTTTCTTTCTTATTGTTGTTCAAGTACAGTTGTCTCCATCTCCCCCAACACTTGCCCCCGAGTTACCATCTCCACTTCTCGCTTTCAATCCTTCCCCGCTTTGGCTTTGTCTATGGGTCCTTTATACGTGTTCCCTTGAAGATCCTTTTATTTCTTTCCCCTGTTATCTTTCTCCCACCTCCCCTCTGGTCACTGTCAGTTTGTTCTTTATTTCAATGTCTCTGGTTCTATTTTGTTGCTTATTTGTTTTCTTGACTAGGTTCTACTTATAGGAGAGATCATATGGTATTTGCCTTTCACTGCCTGGCTTATTTTACTTAGCATAATGCTCTTCAGTTACATCCATCATATCTAGACTTAGTGGGAATAATAGAAGAAATTTAACTTTAAAAAAAAACACAAAGGTAGTATGTTGAGTAAAATGATCTCTAAGAAAGCTAACAGTGCTCTGTATTTTTAAAGCCAGCTCTTAAGAGAGAGTTTCACCCTATTTCTCATCATTCATCATTTTTATATTTGCTTCTCATATTCTCCTCTTATTTGCCTTATCCCTAATGTCCAATATCTCAGATTATCTCCCTCTAAGAAGTTTTCCATGATCCTTCCCCTTCTTTGCAGGTTAGATAACACCAGTGATGTTTCTACATTATCTGTTGACATAGCTTGAGTCATACATCACGTTTGTCTGTTTACTGCTCCCTCCACCCCAGTAGACTGTGGAGACTTTGAGGGCAGAGCTGAGTCTTATCACTGGTGCAGTCTCTCAGAACCTAGTGTATTGAGAGATCATCACCCATAATCCTCACCTAGTGACAATCAGCAAGCATCTTTTAAATAGTGGATGAATAAATATATAAACTACTGCAGGAAGGAATGTATAACAAAAAATAAGAAGAGGACTTATATCATAATTTTTATGAAGGGCTCACTTTATCCAAGAGAACCAACAGATGGCCCTTTGTTTAAGAAAACATTTTAATAATTTTTTTATTCTGAACAGTTAAAAGTCAAAATTCTCATTGCAGAAGTGAATGAGTGAACTCATTTTTGTGTACAAGAAGCCATAAAGATTCTGATGTCCGAACTTAGAACTAAACAGGGAAGAAGAGAAGATGACAATAAACTGGAACAGAGGGGGAGTGTGACCTGTAAGAGGCTAACCCTGTCATAGCATGAGTAAATTTTTGAGTGACAGCTAATACTAAGTGTTTAAGTTGCTACTCCTACTGTATATATAGTACTGTAAACTACCCCCATTACCAGAAATACTGAGTAAAACTTTGACTACATGTAATTATCATGTATTTGTGTTGCTGGAAGTGGGGGAAGATTAAGGTGTTCATGAGTGTACGATGTGGGATGGAACTATCAAAGAAACAGAAAAGACTAGAAAAACACAGGGTATCAGAGCAAGAGCTAAAGAGAAATGACAGCTCGGAGAGAATGCTTTTAAAAAATATTTTATTTATTTTTAGAGAGAAGAAGGGAGGAGGGAGAAAGAGAAGGAGAAAAACATCAATGTGTGGTTGCTTCTCACACACCCCCTACTGGGGACCTGGCCTGCAACCCAGGCATGGGCCCTGACTGGGAATCTAACCAGCAACCCTTTTATTCACAAGCTGGCACTCAATCCACTGAGCCACAGCAGCCAGGACAGCTCCCTGAGAACTCGTGAAGATGTTCTTGAGGATATCCTCAGTTATCCTCATTAAGTATAAGTAAGTAGAATGGGGAAGCTTCTAGCTATTTACTCTGAATATTAAAAACAAGATTTTAACTTTGGGAAAAAGAAGTTTGTTTCATAAACAGATAAAAGCTTCTAGTCTGAGAAGAGTTTGAATGGACTTTATGATTAAAAAGAATTTCTGCAGATAATCTGAACACATATGTTATAGTAATAGATGAATTTATATATGTGTGTATATATAGAATATTAATAAGGTAATAAAATAAAGTTCAATTGCCCTCTTGCATAGCACACTTGAAAGGGTAAACTTGCCATAAATAGCAACTACGTGAAACATTGTGTACTAGATAACAGGAAAATCTATGAATCTTACTCAGATCGAAGGAAAATACTTCAGTGAGAATGATCTCGGTATGTAAATGAGAGTCAGGAACCAGGCAACCTCTCAAGTGATGGAGTGCAGGAAACAGTGAGCAAGCTGAACATATCAGGCATGTGTGCAATTCTCACTATATGAGACTGAACTCTTTTTTGTAATCATAGGTGAAGGAAGTTCTAAGAGGATACTGCCTCTCTATCTAGGAACATGATTCTACTTTCAGAGACTGGATTTAAATAATAATTCCTCTGTGGACAGATAATATGAGAAAGAGAATATGTTTACTTCTTAATTTTTTAGATTAATGCATAATGGAATAGATGGAATAAAATTTCTCTCAACACAATTATTAATCTGCATTTGTTTTGAGCAAAAGAAACATAATGAATACCTTTAAGAAGATGTTATCAGCTGTTTTTTACATCGAAAGTTATATAAATCTAGAACTAAATAAAATATAGGGCTCTCTCTTTCTCCCTCTCTCTCTATATATATGTATGTATGTATTTCTATAAATGTAGAAACTAGCCTATATTTTAGAAGTCAATTATCAATTATAATTTCCTTTTAGGTATTTTTTAATGGAAAAGCCCTTTATTTTTGTACCTTTCAGGGCACTTCTTTCCTTATTTTTGAACAAGGATGCCCACATTTTTATCTTTCATTGGGCCACAGAAATTATGTAGCTATCCCTGCTTCTTTGGTATAGTTCTGTGCTTAGAGAAATTACTTTTAAAAAGTTAAGCCCAAGATGAAAATGGAGGGTCTCAGAGAAGGAAGGACAATTACATAACTCAAAATCATAGTTCAGAGTTAAATTTCTCCATCTGTATAATGTTGGAAAAAATTTTAGTTCAAAATAATATATTTTTCCTCAAAATCTCATCTGAGTAAAAGTCAAATTCCTTCAGACAGTAAGAATGGACTAAAAAATATTGAAAAATAACCACATTTCTCTTTCATTTATTATGAGAATACCAGAAAAGAAAATTTTATCTAGTTACTAAATATTTTGAATATTTCTTTACTGAGTTTATTTTTGATAACTTCTGCATTAAAGAAACATATTATCCTTTAGGTAATATTTATAGAATAATCCTATATCAGTACATAATTGGGCTTAAGGTTAGGTTTATTAATTTACAGACTCTTTATTCTGCCTAAAATAAGCACACACTGTTGCAAAAATTATTGTTCTCCTAAAAAATTATACTGCAGTGGTTGTTAATCAAAGATTTTCTAAAATTATTCTTCTGGATAAACACTAACCTTAACGAAGTGAAAGGAAACCTAAAACAAGGAAGGGGCCAGAAGCTTCCTACTCCAAAAGGGCTTCCTTCCCTAAACACACAATACCAGTGCTGAGTCAGTGAGGGCAAGGTGACATCGTCAAAGGCCGATGACTGAACTTGCACTCACTTTCAATTCAAAATATTTCAAAGGAGCTTATTCATCAGATGAGAGACAGTATTAGAGTTCTCATTTGTAAGGCAATATTCATCCATAAAGAAGAAAAAAAGTTGCTCTAATTAATGCATGAGTGAGCCAATATGGATATTAAGTTCCATCTTAAATTGAACTTTCACACCATGAGAAAGCAAGTATAACAAAGGGAACACAGTGACATTAGCATTTATAGATCTGAACTGCAGGGAGTCTTACCAGTATGATTTCCATAGGATGAGATAACAGGGATAGGGTAGCATTAATCTTATATCAACATGTGCATAACAAATCCCAGAGGGAAGTTAAACCACTACATTTAATATTTACTTCTTTTTTTCATCACTCAAGTACGCAGGTTATAGGTAGCCTACCTGAGAGTCATTTTCTCTGACTTCAGATGAACTTGGCTTGGAAAATTAACAATTTAAATGGCAGAGGTTTTTCTAAAATTTCAGATATTATCACTTTTAAATATAAAGCTAAAATTGTTTATAAAACAGAAATAAAGACTGTCAACAGAAATTGTTATTGTTACATTACTAATTTAAACTTTATAGACAAGCTGAGAACAGTAAGGTTATAATTTGATTGATGGGAAAGATATCTAGAACAGACTTACACACATTAGCATTGTTTTCCCCTTTAACATATGATCAAATACTATTGACTGTAAAAGCATTTAGTCATCTGTCCAGAGATTCAACATGCTCTCTATCACTTTTCAAAGAGAACTATATCAAGTACAGCTATGCTATAGAAATATACATCCAACCTAACAAAAAACAAAATACTAACTCAGATAATCACCCTGAGCCTTCAGTGCAGGGCTCCTGAAGATCAGCTTGAAAGCGAGAAATGATTGATTAATCATCTAATCGAATGAATGTTAGAGGGTTTGAAATAGCAAACTGGTAAAATAGTTTTATATGAAAAATATATAGAATAGGATAACCTGTCACTAGACAGTACTAAAAAGTTAGATATAGAAGGACAAAAGTCATACTTGATTTCTTATTTTTAATCAATAGCTTCTATTATTTAGAACAGTTTTAGATTTATAGAAAGATGGTTGGAGAAGGTAGACCTGAAAGTTCCCATATCCCTTCTTTCCCCACACATAATTTGCCCTTCTGTTAATATATTGTTTTAGTGTGGTACATTTGTTATAATTAACAAATATTTGATTACTTATTGTAACTAAAGTCCATAGTTTGCATTAAGGATAATTTTTTGTATTGTACAGTTCTATGGATTCTGACAAATATATGATGGCATATATTAACCATTACACTATCATACAGAATGATTTCACTAAACTGAAAATCTCTGGTTTCACTTGTTCATCTTTCCTTCTCTTCCCCCAACCACCTATCCTACTGTCTCTATAGTTCATATGAATTATACAGCATGTAGCCTTTCAGATTCTCTTGTTTCACTGAATAATATGTACTTACAGTTCCTCCCTTTCTTTTGGTGACTTGATAGCTCTTTTTTTTAAGTCACTGAGTAGTGTATATATGAACAAAACACAATTTATTTACTGTTTTCCTATTGAAGGGCATTTTAATTGTTGCCAGAATCTGACAATTATGAATAAAGCTGTTATTAACATTCCTGTGCCAGATTCTGTATGGACATAAGTTTTCAACTCAGTTTGGTAAATACTTGGGAATGCAATTTCTGGGTTGTGTGGCAAGGGTACCACAAATGCCATACAGTTTAAGCCCTTTTTTTTTTTTTTAACTTAGACGTTTCTGGAGTACAATACCAGTGGTGCCTTTGCAGAGCAGCAAGTGCTTTACACTTCCTTGTTCATGTCAAAAGAGAGATAAAAAAAGCACCTGTTCTAGAAGGGTTCTTAAAGCATGGGATCATCACCCTTTGAGAGAAAACACAGCTTAACTTTATAAAATAGATGGGGAGAGGTCAAAATGGTATAGGAAACAGAGAACTCAAAGAACTTAGATGTACAACCCATGGACATGAACTAAGTGGGGGATGCTGGAGGGTCGGGGGTTGCAGAGTGGAGGGGGGAGAAAGAGGGAAAATTGGGAAAATTGTATTAGCATGATCAATAAAATATACTTAAAAAAAGTGATCTGGAAAGGAACCAATGCTTCTGAGTGTTGTATGTTCATGTTTCAATAAAACTAAAAATTATTCCAAATTAAAAACAATAAAATAAAGATTATGAACTCAAAACAAATAAATAAAAATAGAAATAAAAAATTCACCTTTGTTTGAAAAAAAGAAGAGAAAAGAAATGCATATCTCTATGTGTAAGTTAAAGGATTCTATTCATTAGAACTATGATAAATGTGAATATCATTTTTTACTGGTATGTTTTGAACCTAGTTTTTGATCAACTTTGAACTTCATTTATTTTAAGAGCAAGAAGAAGTGACAACTTGAAACATTTCACTTTCCTATTATGGCTGAAATGGCTAAAGAATGATACAGACAATTTTCTTTGGTTCATCTTTGGGAAAAAAAAGTCAGTATTTATGTACTTTAGTAATGCAGTTTCACTGAAATTAAAACTAGAAAGTTAAGTGAGTAAATCCAAGAATTCTAAACTCTTCTAAAAGGATCTGTGTTTTTCTTATGTCTAAATCATAAATATTTTGGTAGCAAGATTTCCAAATAACAGTATGAAAAATATCCAAAGAGAGGTAAACATTTTAATATAGCAATTTTATTTCAGGAAATGTAGTCTAAGGAAATTACTAGAATTGTAGAAAAGATATATATGTGTACAAAGATATTCATGAAGGTAACATTAACAATACAGAAAAGATGGAAGAAAGTCAAATAATCAATGATTAGGTTAAAAAAAGATTTGGTACATACATACAAAGAAATACTACTCCGAAACACAAAAAGATATAATACTGCAATTCCTGACAACATGAATGATAGTTGAGAATATCATGCTGATCAAAATAAGTCAAAGAGAAAAGTCAAGAACCACATGATTTCACTCATAGGTGGGATATAAAACCGAAAGAGACAAATTAACAAAACAAAAAAATGGATTGAGTGAAAAGGAAAAAGGATTCATGGAAATGGACAACGTTATGGTGATTGCCATGGGGAGGGGGTTATGAAGGGACTAATTGGTAATGGACAAAAGATACAAAAAAGATTAAATTTAAAAAACAACTTCATGAATGTGAACAAGAGTATATCAGTTACCAGAGGGAAGGGAGACATGGGATAGTAAAAAGTAAATGGGATCACATACATGGTAACAAAGAAGACTTGACTTTGGATGGCGGGTACACAATGTAATATATAGATGTTGTATCATAGACTCATACTTTGAAACCTATATAATTTTATTAACCAATGTCACCCCAATAAATTTAATTTAAGAAGGATTAGTGATTAAAACTTTTATATCTATATGATTGACTATGATGCAGTTACTAAAATAATGTTATATATTTATATTAGGAATGCAGGAAATTCCTTACATTTGGAAGGAATGAAAATTATCTCTCATTTTCTCTAGAGACGATGGACAGCCTTTTTTTTCTCTCTCTCCTTGAAAAGTTAGGCCCTCATTGACCCAAGTGTGTATAGAAGAACATGAGATTCTCTGACTTGGAGCTTTTCAAATAATCACATTCATCCTATTGGATTCTTTAACCAGCATTTTCTCCATTCTAGATTCATCTAATGATAAAAATACAGAGGTAAATAAAACAAACAAGCTTTCTATTTACATGGAGCTTACATTCTAGTGTGAGAATGAGGGGGGCAGTGGAAGAGAATTAAGACACAATAAATATGTAAAAACTGCAAGGCAATTTTAAACAATGTGTTCTAGAAGGAAGGAAGGGAGGGAAGAAGGGAGGAAGGGTGTTGATTGGATGATTATTAAGAGGAATGATCAGGGGCCTGGCTGGTGTGGTTCAGTGGATTGAGTACCAACCCGTGAATCAAAGGGTCACTGGTTCTATTTCCAACCTAGGACACATGCCTGGGTTGCAGACCAGATCCCCAGTAGGGGGCACGGGAGAAGCAACTACACATTGATGTTCCTCTCCGTCTCTTTCTTCTGCCTTCCCTTCTCTAAAACAAATAAATAAAATCTTTAAAAAATATAATAAAATAAATTTTCAAAAAATAAAAATAAAAGAAAGGGAACAATTAGGGAATATCTACCTGAGAGATGGCATTTGGGTTTAGAACTGGTAAAGGAACTGGAGACTATTATGCTAAGTGAAATAAGCCAGGGGGTGAAAGACAAATACCATATGTTCTCACCTTTAACTGAAACCTAATCAACAAAACAAACAAGTAAGCAAAATCTAACCAGAGACATTGAAATTAAGAACAATCTGACAGAAGCCAGAGGGGAAGTGGGAGGGGATAAGGGGGGAAGTGGGAAGGGTTTTCAGGAACAACTATAAAGATACATGGACAAAACCAAGGGGGGTTGGAAGCAAGAGAGGGAGGTGGGGAAGCAGCCCCACCTGAGAGGATGGCCGAGCAAGTGGTGAGGGTTAAATGCAGACAACTGTAATTGAACAACAATAAATAATTTTTGAAGAAAAGAAAGAAAATGAGCACTCCAGCGGTGTTAACTCAGTTCAAAAGCCCTGAATCAGTGAGTCAGTAATGAGTTTGCCGGATTCAAGAAACAAAACAGAAAAAAGGAGTGCATGTCTGGCTCTTATCGAGTAAAGCAGTGCATAATAGGGGATGAATTTGGAGTGGAAACCTGGACTCAAATCATGGAGGTCATCATAAGGTCCATTTTTATTTTTCTGATGAAAATATTGGCAAGAGGAAAAATTTGAGTTCTAAGTCTGGAAACTGGGCACATAACTCAATGCTGACACCAGAGTGGAACTGACATGTGGCAGTTCTTGGCCCAGAGAAGAGCTTGGACCAGGGGCCAGGGGACCAGGGCCATCAGAAGCTGGCACAACCAAAGGACACATCCAAGAACCAAGCTCCAGGGAAGATGAACTAATGTGACCTATTTCATAGTCCTGTGGGGCTCCAGATCAGCTTGAAAGTGAGAAGTGATTGATTAGTGAATCATTGAAATGAATGATTCATAGTTTGGGGGGATCCCTTTTATTGCCTATTCACAGAGGTATCTCCTACAAACCAGCCAGCAAAAGTAACCTTAATGTTTCTGCTTCTCTTTCATTTACCACTCACAGGTAAGGAATCATTGGAACAAAAACCCAGGGGCAGAGTTCAAGTACTTGTTCTTCAGAGGCTCAACTTGGTTGCCACAGTGTTCCCTAAGCTGGGAAAGGCAAACAGATACAAAATACCAAAAATATCTGTGGGTAGGAATGGTTACAGGTAATTCATTTGGGTTTTCTCGCTCCAGTTTTCTCCATGTTTTATGATATGACAACATTTTATTTTTGGTAATTATGAATGAAAGCTGTTTAAAAATAAATCAGTGAAGGAAGGCTATCTCCAACTCTAACCTGGTTTATTACTAAATTTATAAAAGCCTGAACATGCTTTTATAAATATAATAATATGCTATTATGCTATTATAATCAGCTGTATCAAAATACTAAAACATAAGAGATTGTAAGAAATGAGATAAAGAATGTTACAAACCCAAATTGCATATGCAAAAAACAAATTTTTTTCTGTCCTTATTTTTTCCAACATGGTCTCAAGTATGGTTAAAAAAAATACCTTCGTTTTAAAAATTAAACTGGACATGATTATCGGGTTGATTTTGCTCTTTTCCAAACAGATTCCAAGAACAACAAGGAGAATGCATGCATATCAATGATACTGACAATAATTATATTGGTGGGGATATGGCATAAACCCAGTCAAATCATGCTGCCAAGTACAGCATGATCAACAAAACCATTAGGACTTTACAAGACCCATCAATCTAAAAACTGAGCTATACAGAGTCTGCCAAAGCAGAGCCACATCAGCCACATGTCTCTCCCCTTCACTCAGGTTGAATCTTCTAAATGACATTTCAGAGCTAGAAATGCCATTGCTTGTGGCTAAATGAATAATCTCTAAACATTTGCTTTTCAAGATATGCATTTCCAGGAATGAGATACCACCCACTGCCAGCTGGGTACAGATATAAATAAAGAAGTTTACCCTTGGATAAGGAATCAATTTTTTTAGTGTTTATATGTTTTTGAGTTAGAGTTTCATTTATTTAAAAAAAACTTGTCCTTTTAAAAGTTATTCAGAAATATGTTAAAGAGTGAAGGACTTGACTATATTTGCATTAATTAGTATTTTTTAAATGTTTGAGTTCAAGGCTGATAGTTATTTAGCTTATCTCAGAAATGCCAGTCTCCTGTGTCCGTGTATATATAGTTCTGTATTTTCTCAAAAACCTTTTGTAATAAAAAGGTGTACAGAATTTTTTCATGTAAAATGAGTTTAGTCACATGATATAATGCTTCTTAAAATTTTCAAGTACTTTTAAAGAAATGATTGCTAAAATGTGTTATTGCTATCATGACAGAATCAATGACAAAATAATTGATGCTGTAAGAGGCTTTTTTTAAAGTTTTCTATTTAAACATGTTTGGAAGAACACAGAGGAAGGATTAAAGTTGGCATAGCAAAAAGATTGAGTACTTACATGGGAAAGGAAAAACATCCTTCCTGTATATCATACCAGGCACCTCAGACCCACTGAAGTCATCCTGACATATTATTAGCCTTCTCCAAATATTTCTTATTCAACAGAACTTGCACTGATTCCTACAGAGTATAAACATTCTTTAAGCATGATGTGCACTGATGGAAGGCATGTAAAAGATGATACTCAATCTCAAAAGAGTTGTACTTTTTTAATTCTTAGTAATTTTTAAAAAGGTACTTTATATAACATTAACAAAAATAAAATCAGAGCAGCCAAAATGTAGTTCATTCACTTTTTCTCTTGAAGCTTTAAAGGTTCTATGGAAATTTCCTACATCCCTGGAAGAAGTGCCAATTCAAAAAGTGTTTATGGAATGTATATTGCATGTATAAACCATACTACTAATATTTGTCTCTCATCTTACAGCTCAGAATGTGATTTCATATACAGAATCTAATTTGACCCTTATATATAAAACTTCAAATATGGCTAGCAATTACTTGAAACTTAAAAGAACATTAAAATTTTTTTATTTTTCCCACACATATAACATAATTCTTTTACTACTTTGGCAAAACTTCTGTTAATGTACAAAGACTTCCAAGTACCACAAAGAGGACATGGAGTCCCAAGTGTTGTGCAAAGCTACGGTCTACGTGTTAGGACTGGGAAGACATAAAGAATACTACCCACATTTCCATAAACCTAAAGTTATGTGATTGCTATTTAGACTTCAGCACAAAATGAGATAATAAATAATTGGATATAAAACATTTTAACTCTCATAATTTAAAAGAGATTAGTTATCTTATTGGATAGTTTATTTTGCAAAATGTTTGATTGAAAATTACTTAATGAATCTTGACTTTTTCTGTCTGAATTATTTTGCTTAGCTTTAGTCCCCCATTGTATATATATGTACCACATCTTCTTTATCTATTTATTGAAGGACATTTTGGTTGTTTCCATGACCAAATGGACACCATGGTTGTTTCCATGGTGACTTGGCCACCATGAATAATGCTGCAATGAATATAGACATGTATATATTTTTGTGAATAAATGATTTAAAATTTTTCAGATAGATACCAAAAGAGGGATTGCTAAATCATATGGTAACCCTATTCTTCATTTTTTAAGGATTATCCATACTGTTTTCCATGGTGGCTGTACCAGTCTACAGAGTGGCTGACACCAGCAGTGAATGAGGGTTCCTTTTTTTCTATAACCTCTCTGACACTTGCTATTACTTGTCTTGTTGATAGCACCCATTCTAAGAGATGTGAGGTGCTACTCACTGTAGGTATGAATGTATTTCCCTAATATGACATGAGCATTTAAAATATATATATCTATTGGCCATTTGTATGTCTTATTTGGATAAGAGTCTGTTAAGGTCCTTTGCCCATTTTTTAATTGGAATGTTTGTTTTATTGGTGTTGAGTTGTAGGAGTTCTATGATTTCACTCATATGTGGGATATAAAACTGAAAGCAACAAAGGAACAAACAATACAAAGACACTTTCATAGACACAGACAGCAGTATTGGGGTCACTGGAGGAAAGGGGTGTAGAAGGGTAGTAAAGGGTAAATGGGGTCAAATACATGGTGATGGGAGGTTGACTTTGGATGGTGGGCACACAATGCAATATACAAGTGATGTATCATACAACTGCACACTTGAACCCTATATTTTATTAACCCATGTCACTCCAATAAATTTAGTTAAAGAAAAAAATTAATAGAGGAGAAAATTTATAGATAAGGATTAAACAGATCACATTGAAATATTTGTATTATAAATATAGTATAAGTTTATTCATTGGGAAGAAAAAATGTCCCCATAAACAACACACAGATATATTTTTTCTGTTTCTAAACATACTATTAGTGAGATCTCTACATGAGAAGTTTGGCTTCTGTTTAAGATGTAGAAAGGTTTAATAGAATATTACTCTGACCCTAACAGCAAAAAAAAGCTACATAATTTGCAAAATCATATTTTTTCTTGAGCTCATAAAAAGCTGAGATTGCTAAACAGAAATTATCCCAATCACATTGAATACATTTTCTCATATTGGAAACAGGTTAGCAATAATAATACACTTCTAAATACCAATAGGTCAAAATGGAGATAAAAAGGGAAATTAGAATATATTTAGCTGAATGAAAATGAAAACCTAAATTATAGAATTTGTGAGATGAATTGTAAAACAGTTCTTATAGGGAAATTTATAGCATTAAATGTTTATCTTGGAAAAATAAATAGTGCAAAACCAATAATCAAAGATTACACCTTAGGAAACTAGACAAAGCAGAAAAAATTAAATCCAAAGCAAACTGAAAGAGAATAGTAAATAGGGGAGCAGATATCAAAGAAATAGAGAAAAATCAATTAAATGAAATACTAACTTTTTTAAAAAATCAATAAATTTAACAAGTTTCTAATTAGGCTGAATAATGACCTATACCAAGAATAAAAGAGAGCCATAACTAATGATAAGGGAAATGGTAGTAAAGAAATTTTATAAGTGAATTTCTGCCAATATGCGACAAATTATTTGAAAGACAAAATGACAAAAGCTCACTCAGGAACAGATAAATAAACTGAAAATCTTCATACATTAAAAAACAAAAGCCTTTTTGTACAGAAAGCTCTTATCCAGCAGGCTTTACTGGTGACTTTTTAAATTTTTAATGAAAAAATAATACCAATTCTATACAAATTCTTACAGAACCTGACTCAATCTACAATGCTAATATTATTCAGATACCAAAATTAGATAAAGATATATATATATAATAACTAAATAATATTGTATAAATTGTGTAGCATTTATTTAACAAAGTTTAATGTATGCAATTTACCTTATCAACATACAAAAAGAGCAACACTATAGTCTTAATAGATTCAGAATAAAAGAAATGAAGAAAAATCTCTTGACAAAACATAACACTGATCCCTGATTTAAAACTTAATGAGCTAGGAATTTAAGGAAACCTCTTCATCACTTTAAAGGGCAGCTATCTTAAAACAAACAACAGAATCTTATAAAGATCATTTAATGATCAGAGAATTAATTCTTTACTGCTAAGACTAGAAACAAAGCAAGGATGTGTACCTTCACCACTTCCATTCAAACTTGTATTGGAAGTTCTAGATAGTACCGTGGTTATATTAAACATCCTTTAAAGTGTTTTGCTGCTGCCACAACTTGAAGTTTTCTTTTTTAAAAATGTATTCATGACGTTAGGCTGTGGCTTACAAGAAAAAAAGAATCATCAGAAATGTAAACTCTTAAATGCAAGTCCTAGTAGCATTCATAGTAGCAGGAAATATGTCCTATTTCATTTTTGTTCCTTGTGATATAGTGAAACACAGTATAATGCACGATTTAGATATGAATAAAAGTTCCATTATTTCAGAAGCAAACCAAACACTGAATCAAATTTATATTAAAATACTGTAGTAAAAAATACACTAGTCTTGCTATCTTTCCTAAAACATGTTTGCTGTCATATAAAGTGTCTGCATTTTTCAGTCCACTGTTTGACTTTGGAAAACATAGAAACGAATCCACCTGACTCAGTGGGAAGAGAGTGTATCTTGGAAAGAAAAATGTCATTATTTCTTATTCCCCCAGTACTTGCCCTGCTAACCACACTCCTGCAGTTTATATACTACTGCTTTCGGTGCCCAGAGAGGGATGGAGGGGGTGCTGCGGGGCAGTGAGCTCCAATAGAGATTGTTTGCAACATCAATTACATTAAAATCCAAAACATACCTCTTCTGAAACAACACAAAAATTACTAAATCTTGCTGTTGTTTTTATACTTGGTATTTAATAAAGCTAAATCAAACAGACAGAAAGAAGAATTTTGTTCTCTATAATTCACTCTACTAGAATTATTAGGAATTTTCCATGATTTTTTATAGCTGACAAATAGAATGGGAGAGCACATCAGCATGTGTGACAAATCGTACCCATTTGTAGATGTATATAACTGTCATTCTCCTATACCCCAGACGTGGAACTGAAGAAGCTGGCAACTCATAAATGCCATTAATGAACCTCACTGCATTTAAATGTTATATGCCAGCAAATCAGTGCAGGTTACTATTGTCTCTAAAAATGAGGTCTGTTATAGTCAGTGCCATAAAACACCCAGCAGTGACTACAAAAAGGCAGTGAAAAACACGCTTGGAGGAGAAGGGAAATGTTAAAGAAAAATATCAAGAAGAACTAATATATTGCAATACATAATATATAAAACCTCAAGACAAAAAAAGCCCTTTTTATATTTTAGCTTACCAGTAGCACTTGGTTTTGCCTAAACACTATTGGTCTTGGGTCTCATGTAATTATTTATACATTCATTCAAAATTGTTAATTGAGCCTGGAATATGCTAGGCTCTTTTTCCAGGACAAAAAGATAGACCAGTTAATAAGACAAAGACCCTATACTAAGTCAATGCAAAATCAAAGGCAAAATAAAATACAAATGCCTACTCCAAAATTTAATCTCTCTTCACTCTTTTTCAGTCTCTACTTCACTCACCCTTTTCAGTCACACACAATGCACAATGAAACCATGTCACTAATTTTAACGTAAACTCCTACATGGTCTTACATGCATTAAGTAGTTTAGCAGACTAGTACTGGTATATTTGTTGTATGTTCTACTGAGCATCACCTGTACAACTGGCAGGATGTTACCTAGTGATACTACAATGACAAATAAGACAAATAGAGAATAAGCAGAGGCAGAATGTTAAAACTATAAAGAAATGCACAGAACACTATAGAAGTCCAGGATGAAAGTTATTAAAATATCCACTTAAATATGAGGTCTGAATGCATGATTGTTGATGTAAAATGTTTACCTAGAAATAAAAATGAATGGAAGTTGTTAATCTCCATATTAATATTTTATCACTATTGCACAGATCTGAAGGCATGTTTACACATGAGTAAAAGCGTTTTAACTGTTTAATTATGAAAATTTTCAAACATACATTAAACTCTGAAATCCACACTATTTAGATTTAACAATGTTAGTATTTTCCTCAAGGTTATTAAAAAGAATTTAAGTGTTATGAATGTAGCCAAATATAGCCAAAGGTCATTTTTATAGCATCTTCAAGCTATTCTCCTCCTCTCCACCTGTTCCTCCCTATCCCCACAGAAGGAAAAATAACCACTATTCTGATGTTTTTATGCTTTTACTATATAAATATATAAAGAGTGGAAACTATAAATTGCAAACTAGTCCACCTATTTAAGACTATATGTGTGTGCACATACATGTACACACATACAGTCTTCTCTAGGGGATTGGAAGTGTACAGAGAAACAGTATACTATACAATACATATACTATATAAATTAATATTTTTCACTTAATTTTTTAAAAGTGGTATACGTAAATGTACTCAACTATATTTAACGGCTCCATAGCATTTCATTGCATAAAATTCCCAACACAGCACTACACAAGATTGGCTGGTGGCAAGAAAACTTGAATAAAGACAAGGTGAAGATAATGGGCTAGTAGAAAATTGAAAGTTGAAAGAAAAAATCTAGTAGGAAAAAATAGTTGATGATAAAAGAAATAGAAAGGATTTTTGAAGCAACCACCTAGAGTAGGCAGGATTGGAAGGGATCTAATGCAGAGTTAGGTGGGAGGTTTTTAGATAGGAGAGCAGATAGGTAGTCTAGGTATGAGAGAAGAATATACACATGAAGATAATTATAGAAGGATAAATATTTGGGGGAAGTCTGTAGACGTTCTCCCTGTATTTCTGCAATATTCTTAGTAAAATGGGAAACAAGACATCTATGTGTTTGTGGCAGGACAAAGGCCTTATCTGCATCAGCCTAGTCTGTTTTACTGCAATTCTCCTAATCACTTCAATATATTTGTCTCTCCATGTGAATAAATACATAGGTCTCATTAATTCAGTATAATTTCTGATTATTATTGTGACTATATTTCCCAGCCTAGCTTAAATATAATGATTATAAATTAGGAGTCATTAGCAAATGTTCCAATCAAAAAACATAGAAGAGCTGAATGAGTAAGAATGTATGACCCACACACATGTTGCCTACAAAAGACCCACCTTACAACAAAAGACCTTCACAGACTGAAAGTGAAGGGTTGGAAACAAATTTTCCAAGCAAATGGACAGGGAAAAAAAGCTGGAGTAGCAATACTCATATCAGACAAAATAGACTTCAAAAAAGGGGCCATAAAGAGAGACCCAGAGGTCACTTCATAATACTCAAGGGAAGAATCCACCAAGAAGACATAAACATTGTAAATATGTATTGTACCCAACATAGGAGCACCCAAATACATGAAGAAAATCTTAGAGGACTTCAAGAAAGATATTGATGGCAACACAATTTTAGTAGGAGATTTTCACAGCCCACTGTAAAAATGGACAGATCTTCCAAACAAAATATCAACAAAGATATTGTGGCATTGAACAATGCCCTCGATGAAATGGACTTAACTGGTATATATACAGCCCTTCATCCCAAAGAAGCTAAATACACATTCTTTTCAAATGCACATGGAACATTTTCAAAGATAGACCACATAATAGGAAACAAAATGACCCTCAACAAATTCAAGAAAATTGAAATCATACCAAGAATTATTTCTGACCACAAGGTACTGAAACTAGAAATCAACCGCAAGGGAAATAACCCAAAACACTCAAAAGCATGGAGTCTGAATAGCACACTATTAAACAATGAATGGGTGAAGAATGAAATTAGGGCAGAAATCAAAAAGTTTCTAGAAATGAATGAAAATGACTTCACAACAACCCAAAACCTATGTAACACAGTGAAGGCAGTCCTGAGAGGGGAATTCATAGCAATACCTGCCTACCTAAAGAAGATAAAAACATTTCAAACAACCTAACCCTATGCCCACGAGAACTTGAGGAACAACAACAAAGACAGCCCAGAGCAAGCAGAAGGAGGGAAATAACCAAGATCAGAGCAGAACTAAATGACATAGAGACTAAAAGCACAATTCTAAGGATCAATGAATCCAGAAGCTGGTTCTTTGAAAAGAAACAAAATCAACAAGCCTTTAAGCAGGCTCATCAAGAAAAGAAGAGAGAGGACTCAAATAAACACAATCAGAAATGAAAGAGGAGAGATTACAATTGATACCACAGAAATACAAAGGATTGTAAGAAATTACTATGAAGAACTGTATGTCAAGAAATTTGAAAACCTAGGTGAAATGGACAAATTTCTAAAACAATATAATCTTCCAAAACTCAATGAAGAAGAAGCAGAAAGCCTGAACAGACCAATAACAGCAGATGAAATTGAAGGAGTAATCTTAAAACTCCCATCACACAAAAGCCCCAGACCAGATGGTTTCACAGGATAATTCTTCAAAGCATTTAAGGAATAGCTAACACCTGTCCTTCATAGACTATTCCAAAAATTCCAAAATGATGGCAAACTCCCAAACTCTCTTTATGAAGACAGCATCATTCTAATCCCAAAACCAGATAAAGACATAACAAAGAAAGAAAACTTCAGGCCAATATTGCCGATGAACATAGACACTAAAATCTTTAACAAAATATTAGCAAACCCCATCCAATAATACATCAAAAAGATCATACACCATGACCAAGTGGGATTCATCCCAGGGATATAAGGATGGGACAATATTTGCAAATTAGTAAATGTAATACATCACATAAACAAAAGCAAAGACAAAAATCACATGATCATATCAATAGATGGGAAAAAGCACTCCATAAGATACAGCACCCATTTATGATAAAAACACTCGCCAAAGTGGGAATAGAGGGAGTATTCCTCAACATAATAAAGGCCATATATGATAGAACTACAGCCAATGTCATACTCAATGGGCAAAAATGAAAATCTTTTCCACTAAGATCAGGAACAAGACAAGGTTGTCTACTTTCACCACTTCTATTCAACAAAGTATTGGAAGTTTTAGCCACAGCAATCAGACAAAAAAGAAAATAAAAGGCATCCAAATCAAAAAGGAGGAAATAAACTGTCACTGTTTGCAGGTGACATGATAGTGTACATAGAAAATCCTATAGACTTGGCCAAAAAACTGTTCCACCTAATAAATAAATTTGGCAAAACAGCAGGAAACAAAGTTGATATCCAGAAATCAAAGGCATTTTTGTATACCAACAATGAAACAGCAGAAGCAGAAATCAAGGAAAAATCCCATTTGATATAGCAAAAAGAAAAATAAAATACCTAGGAATAAACCTAACCAAGGAGGTAAAACACCTGTGTGCAGAAAACTACAAAACACTGAAGAAAGAAATCAAGGAAGACACAAACAAATGGAAAAATATATCGTGCTCGCGGATTGGAAGAATTAACATCATCAAAATGTCCATACTACCCAAAGCAATTTATAGATTCAATGCAATACCTATTAAATACCTATGCAAGTACCAATGGCATATTTCACAGACATAGAACAAACATTTCAAATATTTATATGGAACCCTAAATGACCCCAAATAGCTGTTCCATTTTTAGAAAAAAGAACAAAGTAGGAGGGATCATAATATTTAATACAAAACTGTACTACAAACCCACTGTAATCAAAACAGGCTGGTACTGGTATAAAAACAGGCACATGGACCAATGGAACAAAACAGAGAGCCCAGAAATAAACCCAAGCTCTATGGTCAATTAATATTTGACAAAGGGGGCAGCAACATAAAATGAAGTAAAAATAACCTCTTCAACAAATGGTGTTAGGAGAACTGGACAGCTACATGCAAAAAAATAAAATTTGAGCACTAACTTACACTATACTCAAAAATTAATTTAAGGTGGATAAAAGATTTAAATATAAGTCCTAACACCATTGAAGTCCTAGAGGAGAACACAGGCAGAAAAATGTCAGATATTTCACTCAGCAACATTTTAACTGATATGTTCCCTAGAGCAAGGGACATAAAGGAAAGAATAAACAAATGGGATCTCATCAAAATAAAAATCTTCAGCATGGCTAAAGAAAACAGCATTAAAATAAAAACAGAACCAACTATATGAGAAAACATATTTGCCAATGATACCTCAGACAAGGGTTTAATCTCCAAAATATATGAAGAACTTATATGACTCCACTCTAAGAAGAGAAGCAACCCAATTAAAAAAATGGGCAAAGGACCTGGACACTTCTCCAAGGAAGACATACACAGGATCCAAAGACACGTGAAAAGATGCTCAGTATTGCTGGCTATCAGAGAGATGCAAATTAAAACCACAATGAGATACCACCTCACACAAGTCAGAACGGCCTTCATAAACAAAGTAACAAACAACAAGTGTTGGAGAGGTTGTGGAGAAAAGGGAACCCTAGTTCACTGTTGGTGGGATTACAGGCTGGTACAACCATTATGGAAAACAGTATGGAATTTCCTCAGAAAACTAAACATGGATCTGCCTTTTGACCTGGCAATTCCACTGCTAGGAGTATATCCTATGACCCCTGAAACACCAATCCCCAAGAACTTGTGCACCCCAATGTTCATAGCAGCACAATTTATAATAGCCAAGAGCTGGAAGCAACCTAGGTGCCCATCAGTACATGAATGGATCAAAAAACTATAGTACATTTACACAATGGAATTCTATGCAGCAGAAAGAAAGAAGGAGCTCCTACCCTTTGCAACAGCATGGATGGAACTGGAAAGCATTATGCTGAGTGAAATAAGCCAGGTGTTGAAAGACAAATACCATAGAATCTCACCTTTAACAGGAACCTAAACAACAAAACAAATGAACAAGCAAAAATATAACCAAAGACACTGAAATACAGAATAGGCTGACAGTGAACAGATGGGAGAGGGGAGGGGATTTCAGGGGAAAAGGGGAAGGCTTTACAGGAACAAGTATAAAGGACACGTGGAAAAAAACTAGGGGCAGGGTGGAAATGGAAAGGAGGTGGGGAGGGCTGGGTAAGTAGGCTGGGATGGGAGTAAAAGACAGAAAACTGTACTTGAACTATTAAAATAAAATAAAATATTTTTTATAACATCAGCAAAATAAAAAGGGAAACAACTGTATGGAAAAACATATTTGCCAATGATACCTTGGACAAGGGTTTGATCTCCATAACATATAAAGAACTCGCACAACTCCATTCCAGGAAGACAAACAATCCAATTAAAAAATGGGCAAAGGGCCCGAACAAACACTTCTCCAAGGAGGACATATAGAGGGCCCAGAGACATGTGAAAGGATGCCCAGCATTACTAGCCATCAGAAGATACGAATTAAAACCACAATGAGATAGCACTTCTCACCAGTCAGAATGGCCATCATAACCAAATCAACAAACAAACAAGTGTTGGAGAGGTTGTGGAGAAAAGGGAACCCTAGTTCACTGTTGGTGGGATTGCAGAATGGTAGAACCACTATGGAAAACAGTATGGAGTTTCTTCAGAAAACAAAAGATGGAACTGCCTTTTGACCTGGCAATTCCACTGCTGAGATTATACCCTAAGAATCCTGAAACACCATTTCAGAAGAACCTATACACCCTAATGTTCATAGACGCATAATTTATAATAGCCAAGTGTTGGAAGCAGCTTAAGTGCCCATCAGTAAATGAGGGAATCAAAAACTGTGTTACATTTACACAATGGAATACTATACAGCAGAAAGAAGGAGCTTCTACCCTTCTGGACAGCATGGAAGGAATTGGAGAGCATTATGCTAAGTGAAGTAAGCCAGGTGGTTAAAGACAAATACCATAAGATCTCACCTATAAGTGGAAGCTAATGAACAAAACAAACAATTGAGCAAAATATAACCAGAGACATGGAAATAAAGAACAAACTGACACTAATCAGAGGGGAAGGAGGAGGGAGATGATGAGGGAAAGAAGGAGAAGGGTCATCAAAGAACATGTATAAAGGATCTATAGACAAAGACAAAAAGGGGGAAAATTGAATGTGGGTGGTGGTGATGGGTAGGGCAGGAGAGAGTAATGGGGGAAGTAGGGACAACTGTAATTGAACAACAATAAAAAATTAGAATAATTTGTATAAGAACATGTGTTAATTACTAAGAAAACAGAGTTAGGGTGAATGTATATATATTTTTCCCTTTTTCTTTTGAGAAGCATCAGTAGCTCTGAAAATAAATGAAAGATTATCACATTCTAATTTTTCTTAACACATCTCAGTAGAATAATTATAGCCAAGTGTTTTGAATTTGTTCAAATATTGGATTACTATTACTTTTATTCACTCATCAAATAATTTCTGACCATTTACAAGACTCCAGGCAAGGTGATAGGTTTAGGGATTATGATGAACCACACACAACTCTTACTTATGTGGATCTTATAATAAGATGTAGAAAATAGATAAGCATATAATAAATATGTATAAAATTATAATTGCAGTCAGAGCTCTTAAATGTTTCTGCCAAATTAAATGAGCAACACCTGTCTTTTTCCCTTATCACTTTTTCATGAGGAAAATACACAGTGACAATGAACCTAGTATTAAAGATTCATAATTTTGTTGTATTATGGAGGGATAGTCTTCCTTTATGCACTGCCTATATCATCAAACAAATAATGAAGTGGTCTTTGCAGACTCCACTGAATTCAGGAAGGAGTAATAACCCCACTTTTAGAGACATATACATAAAGTCTTTGGGCTGAAATACCGAACTTGTCTGAAATATAAATACCAATTATTTACTTCTCAGAATTATCATGCATGAATTAACCAGAAATTAGATTTTATGGTCTTAATTCCTAAATTTACATCTTCTAAGCTAAAATTAGAATTATTTAATGAGCAATTTTCAGTCTTAATGCAAAGAAGCATCTTTCCCAAGAAAGTTTATTGCGTCTATGCAACTCCTGCATTAAGAGCATCAATAAAACTGACTCGCTGAGACAAACAAAACACATCAAATTTGCCTGCACCAGTAGAAAGTAGACAGGTATACAGAAACTACTGAATTATAAATGTTATAGTTCAGTTTTTAAGCTATTGACCAAAAAAAGAAGGCAAGTGATGGGTGGATGGTATTATCTACTGATGACAGGAAGAACATTTCCTTACAGGGAAAAAAAAACTTTGATTACTCTCTGTATTTTGTCAGGACTTGCAGTATAATCTCATAGGTATAGTCACAGAATAAAGGAACACCTCTATGATTCTGTGTGGTGGCAACAGGAAGATTCTATAACCCTTAATATATTTAATGAATCATTAATACCGGAAGCATCGAGTTCTTTTTTTCCTCGTGAATGCTTTCTTGAACAATCCATTAAAGGTCAGCATGCCAGTCATTAATTCTCCCTCTCTCTTTTATCAAGTACCACAAACCACAGTGTCTAAATTTGCCCATGCATACACATTCAATAATGCTTGTTAATGATAATTAAAGTCCGACACATGAATCATAAAGATAATTCAAGAGAAATGAATTGAAGGACGTTTCAAATACAACCTGGAACTATTTTTGGAGCAAAGTCTAGATTTATATTCGGATACTTGTTCAACCTGAACATATGTCTGATTTTTAAAGATTTACCTTTCTTGCCAACTATCTCTTTGTCTTAGAGATGGTCTAGCAGGTTGCCTTCAAAATGCCGAAGAGTTAGTGGCTATTTGTGATAAAATCTGGCACAGAAACACTTTCCATTTCTCCTCCGCAATATTACAGATCACTTATCTAATGTCAATATTGCTGAAATTCTTAATTACTGCAACTGCATTCTAGCATAAAATGAAGTAAATTTCTTTTCTGGATGCATTTTTACATATCACTTATAATTTAAGACATTTGTGACAAAATATCAAAAATTTTAAAAAATATGAAATCATAGGGTGTCTTTCTTTGTCTCTTTCTTTCACTTAGCGTATCTTCTACATCCATTCATGTCACAAATAGTAAGATTTCATTCTTTTGATACCCAAGTAATATCCCATTGTGTATGTGGGGATATATATGTCTATATGCACATATATATATATACACACACACATATATGTGTATAGATAGATATAGATATATATTGCATCCTATTTATCTACTGGTTTATTCATGGACACTTCAGTTGTTTCTATATCTTGACCGTTGTAAATAATGCTGCAATGAACATAAGGATCATATATCTCTTTGATGCAGTTTTGGATTTGTTCTGATGAGTACCAAAAAGTGAAATACAATATGATTTCACTTATATGTAGAATCTTTAAAAAATAAGAAAAAGAAAAAGAAACCTGGAAACAAACTCATAGATATAAAGAACAAATTAATAATCTCCAGATGGGAATGGGTTTAGGGGGGTAGGTAAAAACAGTAAAGGGATTAAGAGGTTCAAGTTGTCAGTTATAACAATAGTCATGGGATGTCAAGTATAGCCTGGAGAATAGAGTCAATGAGATTATAGTAACAATGTACAGTGTCTAATGGGTATTGGACTTATCAGGGTGATCATTTCATAAGGTATGTAAATGTCTAATCACTATGCTGTACATCTAAAACTAATATAATACTGTATGCTAGCTGTAATTAAAAATAAGTTAAAAGAAAAACTAAGAAAAATATGTACATATTATAACATGTTGTTACAACTGCAGTTCATCTCCTAGAGGACTCTGAAACATAACTCTGGCTTTACGAATCTTTCAATAAGTTCCGTAAAGGTTAATAACTATGAGAAATGTAACATGCTATAATTATTTTATATGGATACTACACAATTATACTGAATATAACCAAAACATTTCTTTTCCTGAACTATCTTTCTTTAAAGGGAATCAAAATTAAATGCATTTATTGAAAATTGAAGAAAAATATTTGGATCATTATAAGCTTGAAATAATTTTGGAGTCATAAATATGTTAAAGATATATTTATGTTTCTGAATAAATTGAAATTTTTGTAAACTTAAAAACACCAGGAAAAGAAAAGTCAAAATCTATTAGATTTTGAAAATATTTTAAAATCACCATTATTATTATTATAAAAATGCAGTAAAATCCCTTAAATAGATTATTTACAAAACAGATAACTTTTGTCAAATAATATAGTGTCTTGTGAGATGAAATCAGGAGATATTTACAGCACTTGGTGCTATCACAAGAAGACAATAATAATACTTTCATATACATGAAGGAATCAAGTATCTTTATGAGAGTACAAGCTGTAAAAGATGTGACATGAACCTGAAAATAAAGCAGTGGTTTAATAATGTGCGTGTCTATTAGAAGTCAGACACCAAAATAAATTCAAGGTGGATAAAAGACTTAAATATAAGCCGTGACACCATTAAAGTCCTAGAGGAGAACATTGGCAAGAAAATCTCAGATATTCCATGCAGCAACATTTTTACAGATATGTCCCCTAGAGCAAGGAATATAAAGGAAAGAATAAACAAATGGGATCTCATCAAAATAAAAAGCTTCTGCATGGCTAAAGAAAACAGTATTAAATTAAAAAGACAACCAAATGTATGGGAAAACATATTTGCCAATGATACCTCAGACAAAGCTTTAATCTCCAAAATATACAAAGAACTTACCCGACTTCACTCTAGGAGAACATCGAACCCAATTAAAAAATGGGAAAGGGACTTGAACAGATACTTCTCCAAGGAGGACATCCAGAATATCCAGAGACACATGAAGAGATGCTCAATATCGCTAGCTATCAGAGAGATGCAAATTAAAACCACAATGAGATACCACTTTACACCAGTCAGGATGGCTATAATAAATAAAGCAACAAACAACAAATGTTGGAGAGGGTGTGGGGAAAAGGGGACCTTAGTTCACTGTTGGTGGGATTGCAGACTGGTACAACCATTATGGAAAACAGTATGGAATTTTCTCAGAAAAATAAAAATCGACCTGCCTTTTGACCCAGCAATTCCACTGCTAGGATTATACCCCAAGAATCCTAAAACATCTATTTCAAAGAAAGAACCTATGCACCACAATGTTCATAGCAGCACAATTTACAATAGCCAAGAGTTGGAAGCAACCTAGGTGCCCATCGGTAAAGGAATGGATCAAAAAATTGTGGTACATATACACAATGGAATTCTATGCAACAGAGAGAAAGAAGGAGCTACTACCCTTTGCAACAACATGGATGGAACTGGAAAGCATTATGCTGAGTGAAATAGGCCAGGCATTGAAGAACAAATACCATATGATCTCACCTTTGACAGGAAGCTAAAGAATAAAACAAACAAGCAAACAGAATAAAAACAAAGACACTGAAATAGAGAACAAGTGGGCAGCGACCAGAAGGGAGAGGGAAGGGAATTTAAGGGGAAAAAGGGGGAGGGATTTTGAGGAACAAGTATGAAAGACACAGGGATGAGGACTGGAGGGGGGGTAATGGGAGGGGGGGGAGACGGGGCGGGGGGGGTGGGATGGGAGAAATAGATTAAAAAAATGTACTTGAAAAATATCTAAATAAAATTTATTAAAAAAAAAGAAGTCAGAGGTGACATCTGTATAAAGATTTGCTGATGATCCTTGCTTGCCCTTTAGCTAAAAATCCCTATCAATTAAAAAATGTTTACAGTAAGTAAGTTTACTATACTTATCATAACCATTAACCCACCAGTTAATCATTTTTTCTCCAGGACCTTAAAGATGCAGTATGAAATAGGATTCACAAAGATGTCTTGACTGGTTACCCCACCAGTCTACAGAAGCACAGTCATATTCACCCCAAGTTCCTCTCTCATTTCCATATCTTTTGGGGGGTGAGAGGGGAAGCATTACATTTCTACGATGGCCACAGAAAATTTTTAGCCTAAGCTTTGCTTATGATCAAGGGACATTGTCTAGGAGCTCAGTTTGTATTCAAGTTTATAATAGAAGTCAGAAAATATTCTGAGAATTGGAACTATTAAAATTAGAACTGAAAGATAAACATATAACAAAATGTTTTCTTTTCTTGGATTTTATTCTCTATTCAATAAACTACTTATAACAAGAATTCAGTTGAATATACTAGACAAAAATATATGTGTCAAATGTGAGCCAGCCAAGAATTAGCCAGAATATTTATGATCATCAGCCAATACAAATAACTAGGAAAACAATAATGGCAGTAATAATAGCTGTAACCAAAAAACAAAAAAATGCTTTTGTGTTACAATATGGGTTTTATCATTATAACTGCATATTATATATCATTTTCCTTCCAAAGTTTTCTGATTGTCTATGATTCAAGACTAAAATCAAGAATCATGACGATTTTAATTTGAAGGACAGAGGGAAGGGAAAGGGAAAAATTCAGTGAATACCTTGTTCGATAAAGGCATTTCTGTCATTGTTGCTTCTTTTTTAGGGAAACACCCCTGGAGCTCTTCAGAAATCAAAATACATACCAAAAATAGGGCATCCTAAAAACGTGTGCCAGATGTATCATATCTAGGGCTTTTCTCACCCCAGGGTATTTGCTAACTCCCCCTTGACACATCCCAAATATTTTTAGCACTTCAAAGTCTCTTACTTATTGCTTGCACAGCTGGTAGCTAAAAATACTTAACACTGCATAATGTTACTTTTTAAGTCAAAGATTATTTTCCCATGTATCCTTTATTTATTCAGATACACTTTCATAGTTAGAGCTCAGGTAGAAGCAAGGTGGCTCAGAATGGAGGTCAGAGCAAGAAGCACAAGAAATGCTCTCTGAACACAGGAAAAAAGTCAGTGATTTTAGGACAAATAATTGACTGCGTAAATCCAAAGGTAGTTATGGAAAGTTAATCTCACTACACAAGAATGAAGAGGTGGATGGGACTCACAGCTAAATCTTCAAAAGGATCCTAATGACCAGGCTGTCTGTCGAAGCCAGAGTGGACCTACTAGCTTAGTGAGGTTCAAATAGGTCATAACCACACAGATGAGTTTTGGAAGGAGATGTTGGGAAACAGTCATGGATTAACTGGGGTTTGGGGGGAGAAAATACAGGCTTGTGGAAGGCTGTTGGGCAAAACAATTCAGTTATGAGAAGACTTAAACATGTATGGCAAAAAATTAAATGCATGGTAATTGAAGGACAAGTTCAGATGAGGTAGTTTCTATTACTGTAAATGAGGAGGTATTGAGGATATGAGTGCAAAAATACTAGTAAATATGTATGCTAGAAAGAGAAGCCATGACCACTTAGGAAGAAACTAGAAACCAGTCACTGGAAGCTGGGATATCTAGATCATAGAAAGAACCAGGGAGGAGGAGAGGGGAGAGGGAACAGTGGAGAAGGAGACAAAGAACTTGTGCAGACTCAGTGAAATTTTATCCTATGACAGGGCTGGCTTGCCTCAGGGATGGGGTAAGATAAAGTCAATTTTCAAGCTGCCTATAAAATGAGAAATCCATAGGATCACGCTGTTCTCCTCGGATGCTTAAATTAAGGTTCTGAGTGAGCATGGAGTCTTAGTTCTTCAACAAAGTGATACTCCTCTTCAGGCATTGAAAACATTGAATTAAAACCCCTCAGTTTAAACCACAGTATCATTTTTAGTACAAGCACTAGCCAATTGTTATGTTACTGAGCCTGCTTTTCTCAGAAATGCATCTGATTTCTTGAAATCATTTTGAAAAAATACCTTTATTTTTATATTTAATTAAATTAAAGTAGTGAGCAGCCTTTAATTCTACAGAATGAGTATTCACTCGTTGCTCTTCCGATGATTGTTTTTAATGGGGCAATTTTGAAAGTTGGCTCTGCCTTACCATATTCAAATTATAAATTCTAAAAATAAACAAAAATCTGTCAGTTTGGGCATGACTTTTATGATTAGGGCTCACCTGGGAATACAGGAACATTTCCATCAAGATCTTCAAGAACCCCATTCCTCTTCACTAAATTCCCAGAATGTATGAGCCACCACTTGCTTTTTTATTATTTTGAGGATCTCCGTACTTGTGTGACAAACTGCAGAACCGCTGTTTCTTTGTTTTTTTCCCCTAGCAGACATCTAGCTCTGATCTGTAATTTCGTAAAGCTAAAACATAAGAATGAAGCAGCATGCTTTTTTTTAAATGAAATCAGAGATGCAAAAAAAATCAGCAAAAATGCATGTTCTATATAAATGGAAGTTGGTGTTATTTTATATTGGTGTTACAGGTAATTCCAGCGAGGAAATTAAGAAAACCACCCAGCAGCTGATATAAAGGGTGCTTTGGCGCTGACTAGGGAGAAAGATGGATTAGGACATGCCAGCTAACAATAGTGGGTAGATAATACTTCCCTCCCACCTCCATGTGGGGCTTTGTAAAGAAGTCACATGAGGTGAAAAATTCTTTTGATTTTAGCTGAAAGAACAGAGGAGAGTTAAATACTGTGTGCCTGCCTGAGGTTAGCAAAGCTTCATTACTGAAATCGTACGTGATCTCCATCTTTCCCCTACAAGCATGTCTGCAGTGCTGTCTGGGACGCAGCAATGAATTCTAACTTGTCACACATGGCCATGGTCCCACCATTTCCTACCTGCTGCCTACCACAATGACCTGGTCTGCAGAGCAGAGTTTCTGTGTTAAGTGTTTGGCCTAGATGACCGATTTCTTCCCAGGACCCTACTCCAGTCTATAAAGCAGGTGCCTTTATATCCTGCCTCGATTTTCTGTCTCTTGCCTCCTATTCTACTGTATCTCCGAGGGATTGGGCCACAGTTGTGAAGGTCAGTTGGCATCGCAACCTTGCCATGTACTCTGACTTCAGTCTTTCTGATTTGTAGGGTTTTTCTTCTTCCGTGCTTTGTCTTGCCTGGCCAATCAGAATCCTGCCATTGACAACCGACTGCTCTCAGCCAGCTTCTCCCATCCTCTCTGTTCCGTTCATGCAGTGGTGCAGCTGCTCCCAAGGGACCAGCGGCTGCCATCAGATTGGCTCCTTTGAGATGGGCAGCTAGCAATGACTTCTTCTTCTTTATTCTTATCCCTGTTTTTTAAAGCTTCTAACATCTTTCATATGTCATCTCTAATTATAATAAAATAGAAGTAGATAAGCCATCCTAAACTATTTTTTTCAGAATGGCCATTTGAGAATGTACTTTATTCTCAGAAATAATGCTTTTTCATTAGGAATTATATCTTATCGATCTTCAGTTTATTATGTGCTAACCAGGACACTTACACCCTCATAAAATTAAACTGTAAGTAGAAAGGGTTACTGCAAAAGATTCCTGGTGGCATCACTAGTGTAAAAATCAATCAATCACTTTTCCTTTTATTCATGTCCCCTGGCAAACTCTTATCTGGAGGTGCTACAGCTGCCCCCATAAACATGGCATACGTAGAAACTGCTAAGCTTTCTTAGGCATAGATACCATACAAACATCAGAGTCACTGACAGCAGGCTTGTATATAACTCCAGGTAGGTGGTTTATGTCCAGTAAAAGATCAGGGATGTGGTGATGTACTAGTCTATTCAGGCTGCCATTACAAAATTGTGCAGACTGAGAGGCTCACATGAAACAGAAATTTAGTTCTCGTATTTGTGGAGGTTAGAAGTCCAAGATCAAGGTTTTGGCAAGTATGGTTTTTTTTTTTCCTGAGGCCTCACTTCTTGGTTTGCAGACAGTCATCTCATTGTGTCCTCACATGGTCTTCCCCCTGTGAGCACACATTCCTGGTGTCCCTTTTTTCATGCAAATCTCCTCTATGTATAAGGCCACCAGTAAGGTTGCATTCGGGCTCACCCTAATGATTTCATTCTACATTAGTCACCTCTGAAGACCATTTTCACACAGGTGCTGGTGTTAGGACTTCAGTGTGCAAGTTTAGGACGGACATCATTCATCCCACTGCAGGTAGGAAGCACCAGTCTCCTCACCAGCAGCCTCGGCCCCAGAAGGGCACATCCTTGGATTTGAGGGTGGCCTTGGAGAAGAGCAGTGAGGGCGCTACAAATGCTTAATATGAAACCAAATAAAAAGCTAACTGGTTTTTAAAAACAATCATTCAATATGACAGTTTTTCACCAGATTTAATTTTTTAAAGGGGGAGGGAAGAACAGATAAGAAATGACAGTACTGAGGATAACAAAAATGCACATAATAGTCAATGTGAATCCCACAAAGACTGGCAGGGATGAACATTATCTAGTCATTTTTTAAGACAATTCAGAATTTTTTTTTACTTTAAAAGTACACACATCCTCTGGCCCTGCAACTCAATTCTTGGAAATCCACCCACAAGGAAAAAATGTACCAGTTGGAAAGGTATCTATTGGAACACTGTTTGTAGTGGCAAAGATAAAACACAACCAGAAATAGTGTATCATCAAGAGAATGGTTGCATACATTATGGTACATAACCCATGCATGTTTAACTTATAAATATTATACAATTGTTTAAATTATTTCTATTGACCTAGAGGAATGTCTAGGATATCTTAAATACAAAAAAACAAACATATGCTATAACCCTATTTTTGTAAAATAAACTTAAATAAACCTTGATTTTATATGTTTATATTTATTTAAGTATGTTTGTATTAGAATAGAACAAAGTATGGAAACAAATATACCATGCTGATATTTATTACTTCATAATGAAAATAAGAAAGATGATAGAATCATTATTATTTTTAAGTAACAGTAAAACAAGTATTCAGGAAACATTTGTACTAAATCACATCCTTTTATGAAACTTGAGAAGGGAAATATTTCAACCGCATTTTTATCTCCACAGCACTATATAACTAGGACGAATGTTGCAGTGATTCAACCATTCTGAATCTTATTTTGTCTTTGATAAATGCAAACCCAATCGCTTAAATTAAAAAGGAGTAACATTACAGACATTTGCATTAATTTTGACAGTACAAACATTGGAAGGCAATTGTCCAGAAGTGAACAGTATAAATATAATTTATTACACAAAACTCAGCAGTAAGTCAACTTTAAAATGGAAAGGGACTTCAAGTTACCTTTGTCCACTGATGGAAAGTGATGGTCGGGCCATCCAATGGCAGAGACCCTCAAAACAGTATTACAGAAGGGTTCAATGTTTCTCTTACACATCAGTGTTTCTCTCCCTCTTTCTCCCTCCCTTTCCCTCTCTAAGAATAAATAAAGAAAATATTTAAATAAATATATAAATACATAAATTAAAAAATAATTATCTTTGATATATAAATATCATTTTGTAAATATATATGTATACATATAAGTCATAAAAATACCTCCTGTAGTTTTATAATGATAATTTTAGAACTGCAACAGTCTAGTAAACATTAATTTATTATTTATAAAAAGTAAAATTTAAAATGCTAAATTTAGTTCAAAGTTGTAAGTTTAGATGACCACAGCATAAATTTAAAGGGACAGGAGATGTTACTTAGCTAAAATATCATTTAAAAAAAGTATTTTCAAATTATGATATCTTGGGGATGGCTGGGGTGGGGGCAAGTAGTGGAGGGTCAATGTAGACAATTGTACTTGAACAATAAAATAATTTTTTAAATAAAATAAAAATTATGATATCTAATTGACAAAAATGACAGTCCCCAGTAACAGCTATTGAAAAGCTATTCCAGTGTTAAAAGATATGACAAAATGAATTCTAAGTGCACATATCACACTTTTATCTTGAATATTAATTTTAACCTACAAACAGAAATTGGAAGAATAAACAAGATGAGAAAATTCTGAAACCTGTTGTTCCTGAAGCTCTATCATAATCTTGTGCCATTTCTTTCTCACTACAGACCGTTCCCAGGATGCATCATCTAAGCATGTATTCTGAAAGTCAGAAATGTCAGCTCTGAATAAAATATATTTTCTTTTAGAATGTTTGGCACTTTTTCAAACTTTAAAGTAAACTCTATTCATTGAAGAACTATTAATTATATATCAATGGAAACCAACTCTAAACAAATTTTATAATGTTGCTGCTCTTAAAATAAGAGCCTTATCTCTAAATTTATCCTTGCTGTCATCTTACAACTTCATGTTTTCTCCTAAATTTATATCTTGTTCCTTGGCAGGGGAAAACGATTTTAACAGGCAGCATATGATCTATTTCTCTACCCATCACAGGAGACACTAATACAGGTGAAAGAGGGAAGGCTGACTTGCTCTAATGTTCTAATAAATATATTTGTAAGCTACATCCCAAGAAATAAACAAATGCCATTTGTTACTACTCCACAAAACTCTTTGAGCAATTGGTCCATAGTTTGGGATTTCTGGATTTCTCCTAGGGAAAAACCTAGCATCTATAGATTTATGGAGTATGGCTTTTTATAAATGTCACATAAGCTATATGATTATTTGTGTATAAAATGAAGATGTTTATCAACTAAAAAAAAGCTTTCTGTTGAGTGAGGTAACCCTCCTGGAGTAGCTTATGTCTCTTGATTGCTTATGTCATGGAAATTTATCTGTAAACCTTAATACTTGGCTTAATACAGTTCTTGTATTAAGTCTTCCCCTTCCACCAGCCATGTTTCCTTCTCTGTCTGTCCTCACCTTACCCATCTACCAAGCCTCAAGTGCCATCTACTCATAATCCTTCCTCCTTCCACTTCACATTCATCCTTCTCTGAAGTAGCGGAATCTTTACTTTGTAAAACCAAAAAGATCTTGAAGATAACCTATTTCAGTTCCTTCAGTTTTTCGATGAGGATACTGATTCCCAGAAAAGAATCATGTAAACTAGGATAATAATTTCTAATTCAGGGATTTGTACATTATATCATAGTTCTTACTAACTACATCACCCACTTTGACAATTTAGGATCTGTTGACTTAAACTGTCATGCAAATATGTACATATCTCATTTCTTTATGTTATAAAGTCTTAGCCAATAGAGACTACATCTATCTTTATTTTATTTCATCTCAGACAATATTATATCTATATAGAAATGCTCAATAATAGGCACAAGGATGAATGAATTAATAATTTTATATATCTATAAAATGACTTTTGTACTAAATGATAGCCTATATATTTAAATCACAATCAAAATCCCCTAGTGATTTCTACTAAAGCTTAGTTTTCCAGTTCTTTCTTTTCACTTCCTCCTGCATGCCACACCCACACTGACTTCCCCCAAATAGATTCACACTCAATAAACTTGTGGTAAAGCCTGAAACTTTCTATTTTATAATAACCCAGGATACTCCTTGATGAACCAGGTTTAAGAGAAAATAAACTAGAGGACTTCTAAGTCTAAATTTGAAATTTGTATAATCTACTTAGAGAAGAGATAATTCACTAATATTGAGGTTTATTCTAGTCTTCATGTATTTATAAAATGTATTCTACTCCTGACGCTTTTCAAGTAAACTGGTGTAAGCAAATTTGATCACTAATAATATTGTGTATGCACATGTACCCTAGGAAATGGGTTATAAATCTATCTGTAGCAAATTTTCTTAGAGGTTCATAATAAAAAATGCAATATAAATCTTTATTATGTTATATTGAGGGGAGGGGTTAAATTTTTTTCTAAAGAATGAGAGGTTGCACTTCTTTCCTTTTACTTCATCTGCTCTATGTAGGGTTAGGAGTGATTTGAACTTTGTATATTTGAACACATGTATTTCCTACAAGAATGTTACTAGAAACATATTAAAATTATAGTTTTTATTAGACTCATTAGATAAAAATCCCTTATGTTTCAGTACTTCTAGATAACTTTTTAAAAAATTAAGTATATTGGTGTGACATTGGTTAATATGATCTTATAGGTTTCAAGTGTACAGTTTTGTACAGTTCCTTGAAACATCATCTGTATATTGCGTTGTATACCCACCACCCAAAGTCAAATCCTCTTTCATCACCATATATTTTACCCCTTTTACTTTTAATACCTCCTCCTCACCCAGCTTCCCTGTGGTAACCACCATAATGTTGTTCATGTCTATGAGTTTTTGTTTATTTGTTCATTTGTTGCTTTCAATTTTATATCCCACATGAGTGAAACAGAAATAGAAAGGCTCATACCAGAATACTATGGTTTGTTTTTATCTAGCGGTAGAGCAAAACAACTGGTTCTGTTTCTTACATTGTTCCCTAGAGAGCTGAGAGTCAAGTTTAAGGCTTGCCTCCAGCAAAATAAACATTTTTAGAGCATGCATCTGGTTTGCTAACTTTACTCCTTTTGTTACTTTAATTATTGTAACTGCATTGATGTCTCCCCTAGATTTCTTCAAGTATTTAGTTTTTTTCTCATTAATTGGGCATAGGTTTTTAAACTGCCTTAAATATTTTTTAGAACGGGGTAAGGATAAATAAATTTATAGTTAAATAAATGCATTTATTGCAAGAGTCTATCATATACTATAGCCAGTGATAAACTTCTGGTTCAGTTGTCAGAATAAACTGCAATTTAGCTCATCTGTCATTCAGTCACATAGAACGCTGCCCTCCCTCACCAGATCAAAAGTTGGTGGCAGGGAGATGATGCTCCTATCTTGAAAGTTACCTGGTGAATGTTAGTAGTAATGATATATGATTAGTAACAACCTCTAACATAATTGCAATTATATAAAACTGACATTATAAAACCAGGAGCTAATTTCCTCCTGAATAATAGTACACTTTTGCAGACTACATGTTCTAAATTACAAGACAATTACTAAGGAGAGTCCTGGTTTATGATTGTTTCTTTTATAATAGTTCTACATTTTAAAGACTTTTTAAAAACCTCTGTACTAACTCAAATACTTGTGTTTATATTTTAGCGATAAAAAGTAATGTCTTCCTTGACTATGCTTGGATGGTATTTATCTGAAGTTCTTTCTACCACTGTCAAGCCTCCCTCATTATATTCAGGCTCAGAGCTCAGTGATATTTTATTTTTTTAACTGCTGTGAAGGATAGACCTTCACCTCTGTATTTTACAGGTGTCTGAGTACAAATTCAACTACTTTTCTTCTCTACTGATCTATGTAATGATTAGAATACAGGAGGTCATGACTGACATTTAAAAATGGGCTTGTCTCAGAATTTAGGTGGTTAATCAGAATTTTTGCACTAGGAAAAGCTATTACTTTGGTAGTTTAAGTAAAGATATGACAGAACAGTATCTGCATCACAGGTTCTGAGTCAGTCTAGGACCAGATCCAAGGGACCACAGGAAACAGACTGCACTAAAATCACCTCAATTCAATTTGAAAATTTTGGAATCACAGAAATACAAATGTAGATATTTCTGAGTGAACAAGTCTTTAAACTATCTTATTTTCCTGCCATGTATAGACTTAGCATAATCTTACATGGCATATCAATGGAGAGGGCTTCCTTTGAAAGGCACCAAATACTGTTTTTCTCAATAGGTAGGCTATCACTACTCCACTCTTCTGGGGAACAACACTCTTTTCTGGTTAAAGACTGAGTCCGACATCCATGTGATGATGCATTGTTAAAATTTCTTTTCCTCTTTATTCCAATGAATGAAACTGTTTCATCTCAATAATTAAATGTGTAAGATTTTAAAAATTTTCATTAAACTTCTGATGAACAAGTTTGTGTTAAAAAATCAATAGTTTATAAAAATAAACTTTACCAAGCACAAAAGAACCATCTAGAAATACAGCTGATGATACTTCCACAGTTGTATTTAAACATGAGGTTATATTTCCATTTTATTTTGTTCATTAGATTCCACATATAAGTGAAATCAAATGGCATTTGCCTTTCTCCTGCTGGTTTATTTTACTTAGCATAGTACCCTGTAGGTCCATCCACAAAAGATAAGAGTCTCTTCTTTTTTATAGCTGCATAATATTCCACTGTGTAAATATACCACAGCTTTTTTATCCACTCATATACTGATGGGCATGTGGGCTGCTTCCAAATCTTGGCTATTGTATATAGTGCTGCAATGAACATAGGGATGTATACAGTCTTTCAAACTAGTGCTTCAGGTTTCTACAGATATGTTGTCAGAAGTGGAATTGCTAGGTAATAAGGCAGCTCCATTTTTAGTTTTTTTAGGTAACTCCACACTGTGTCCTCACTAATCCACATTCCCACCAACAGTGAATGAGGTTTCCCTTTGTGCCACATCTGTGTCAGCATTTGACATTTGTGGATTTACTGATGATAGCCATTCTCACAGGTGTGAGATAACTTCTCATTGTAGATTTAACTTACATTTCTCTGATGATGAGTGATGTTGAACATCTTTTCATATGCCTATTGACTATCTGCATGTCCTCTTTGGAAAATTGTCTATTAAAGTCCTCTGCCTCTTTTTAAGTTGAATTTTTATTTTTGATGCTGAGTTGTTTGAGTTCTTTACAAATTTTGGATATTAACCTCTTATTAGATGTATCATTGGAGAATATGTTCTCCCTTTCAGTGGGTTGTCTTTTCATTTTGATGATGGTTTCCCTTGCTATGCAAGAACTTTTTAGTCTGATGTAGTCCCATTTGTTTATTTTTTCTTTTGTTTCCCTTGCCTGAGGTAATAAATTTGTAAAAATATTGCTACAAGATTTAACTGCTTATGTTTTATTCTTGGATTTTTATGGTTTTGAGTTACATTTAGGTTTTTATCTATTTCAAGTTTATTTGTTTGTATGGTATGAGGTGGTCTAGCTTAATTTTGTAATGTTATCTGTCAAATTTTCCCAACACTGTGTATTGAATAGATTGTCTTTACTCCATTGTCTGTCTTGCCTCTTTTGTCAAATATTAATTGCTCATAATAACATGGGTTTATTTCTGGGTTTTCTATTCCATTCCATTGATCTATATATATTTTTCTGCTAGTATCATGCTGTTTTGATTACTATAGCCTTGTAGTATGGTTTGATATCAGGTAGTATGATACCTACACCTTTGTTCTTCTTCCACAAGATTGATGAGGCTATTTAGAAACTTTTTTGGATCCATATAAATTTTGGGTGATATTTGTTCAAGTTCTGTGAAATATACCATTGGTGTCTTGGTAGAAATTGTGTTGAATCTATAGATTGCTTTGGTTAGTATGGGCATTTTAATAATCTTACTTCTTCCTATCCATGAGCATGCTATATGTTTCCACTTGTTTGTATTTGCTTCATATTCTTTCTTTAGTATCTTATAATTACCTGAATGCAAGTCTTTTATCTTTTTGGTTAAATTTATTCTCAGGTACCTTGTTTTGTTTTTTGCAATTGTAAATAGGATTGTTTTTTTAGTTTCTTTTTCTGGTAGTTCATCATTGGTATATAAAAATGTCAATAATTTCTGAATATTTATTTGTATTTTTGCTACTTTACTGAATTCCTTTATCAGTTCAAGTAATCTTTTGGTGGAGTCTTTAGGGTGTTCTATGTATATAGTATAATATATCTGCCTCAACTGGCAGTTTTACTTCTTCCTTTCCAATTTGGATACCTTTTATTTCCTTCTCTTGTCAGATGACTGTGACTAGAACATCCAGTACTATGTTGAATAAGAGTGGTAAAAGTGGACATCCTTGAGAACATGCTGACAGCTGTCAGAGCAGAGCAGGGCTGGGAATCTGGGTGAAATAAGTGATGGGATTAAGCTTGAAAAAATTATAGACAAGACACAGTATGGCAATTACCATAGAGAAAGTAGGGTGAGGACAAGTAGAAGAGAATAAATGGGGGGTAAATGCTAATGGAAGAAGACTAGACTTTGAAAATGGTGAATACATGATACAATACACAGGTGATGTATCATAGAATTGTACATTTGAAACCTATATAATTTTGTTAACCAATGTAGCCCCAATAATTTAAATTTAAAAAGTAAAAATAATATTGTGATAGGTTTGCATGAAGACAGATGATTAGCAAAATTATTGGGTTCTTTGTTCACATTGTAAGGTATAAAATTGTTCTAATCACTACTTTAAACATAAATGAAATATAACATATTCAGAAATAAAAAAATATATGATTGAAGTTTTAAAGCTGAGTAATATGTTTCCACCCCAAAATAAATGAAGCATTAATTTAAACTTGATTTTTCCTAGTCCCACTCAACTAAAAATTGTCCTCTCTGTTGTTTTCTTTTCACTGAGTCCCATATAATGTTTTGATTTTTTTCAATTGCTTTCTACATTGTATTTAAGAAATATAATCAGATTAGTCACTATAAAAAGAGATGTACATACATCCAAGCTCACTGGGAAACATTAATTTTACCCCAGAACATGACAAACCTATATTTTTCCCCTAAGCCTTAGACATTAAAGCTATCGGGTACCTTACTAAAGTAAAACTTAATCTTGATTTACCAATATTCATCTAACCAGTGTAAATCCCATTCTGGAAACTACTATATGATGTTTGAAAATAATAAAATTTATTACCTTAACTTTTAATATTCCAAGGCATAAATGACACCATGCAGCTTAATTTTATATTATGAATCTTCCACAATTTTTGTAATGTAAACAGTTTCTGTAAATATTTAAAATTTAAGTAAAATTCTAGTAAAACAAAGCATTATTTCTCAGCTTTGCTGAGCAAATATAGCAATAAGTCATGTAAAAAAATTATTTAATGCAATTTTATGCATTTACTGAAATTTAATGCAACATAGGCCCCTTGAATAAATCAGCCAGTGCTGCTCCTGAATTTTGATTTGATAGTAAGAGATCTAAAATTTCATAATTATAACTTAATTGAACCCCCCAAATACAACAGCTTATATAATTGAATTATCACCAACATTTATATTTTATACTTCTTTAAAAGCATATGACAATGGTGTGTCATGTTTCTGTAAAAGGATTTACTGAACTATGGAACCTGAACTAAAATTCTCTAACTTATCCGGTCCCTTCTGTACCAAGTTAGCACTAGCACTGACAGTTTATCTTGCTGAGTTTCAAAATGCTCTAAGAGAAATTCTATTATTTTCCATATGAGATTATTCTTTTATTACTCAAGTTTCATTACCAATGTAGTTTTTGCTGGTAATAATACCCACCTATTCCTTTTTATAATTTATTTTTACCATTGCTAGATTAATCTCAAATTAATAATTTCTTCCTTTATATGGTACTTTCCTTTTTCAAACATTGACTAATTTTGAATTTTATTCATTTCCTGATTTATGTATTCTGAACAACTCTAAATATTTTCTCATTTCCTTCATATTGCTCACAAATGCTTTCTAATGAGACAGTCACCTACAAAGGAGTCCCCATCAGACTGTCAGTGGATTTCTCAAAAGAGACCTTACAGGCAAGAAGGGGCTGGAAAGAGGTATTCCAAGTCATGAAATCCAAAGACCTACAACCAAGATTGCTCTATCCAGCAAAGTTTTCATTTAGAATGGAAGGACAGATAAAGTGCTTCTCAGATAAGATCAAATTCAAGGAGTTCATCATCAACAAGCCCTTATTATACGAAATGTTAAAGGGACTTATCTAAGAAAAAGAAGTTAAAAAAACAGGAACAGTGAAAGGACAACAAACTCACAGTTATTAACAACCACACCTAAAACAAAAGCAAACTAAAAGAACAGCTAGATCAGGAGTGGAAACATAGAAATGAAGATCTCAAGGGGGGTTAGCAACAGGGGAGTGGGAGGAGGAGAAGGGGGGAGAAGGTACAGAAAATAAGTAGCATAGACAGTAGATAGAAAATAGATGGGGGGACAAGAATAATATGGGAAATATAGAATCTAAAGAACTTGAGACACATGGTCATAAACTAAAGGGGGGGTAGTGGTGGGGATGGGGGGTAGGGTGGAGGGGAATGAAGGGGGGAATAGAACAATCAATAAAAAATAAATTTAAAAAAATAATAATAAAGCAGAATGGGATCAATGGCATTGGGTTTCTGTAGCAATCTCCCAGAATACTGTGACAAAGAACTAGGCCCGCCCCCACCCCTTGCTTTTATATAATAGCATTAAAAGCCAGTACTTAGCCATCACATTTAGCTTGGCAATCAATGAAATTTTTGAGAGTCTCAGAAAACATTTTATAATAAATCATTTTTACTAGAGAAATAGTTGAGTGGGTAGGACAGTACTATAATGGCTGTCATACTATTCTGAGAACAGAATTTGGGTTTTCTGATTCCACAGATAAACTGAAAAAGAACAAGCTAGTGAATCCCTCATTTTCCTTTTTAAAATCTTTTTGATTGTTTTTGTTCAGTTACAGTGGTCGAGCCTTTTTCCCCATTGCTCTCCCCTACCCCACGCCACCCCCTCCTAACAGTCAGTCCCTCCCTATTGTCCATGCCCATGAGCCCTCTATTCATGTTCCTTTGCTTGACCTTTCCTTTTGTTTCCCCCTTTATTCCCTCCCCCCACCTCTCTGGTCATTGTCACTTTGTTCTTTATTTCCAAGTCTCTGGTTCTGTTTTGCTTATTTGTTTGTTTTGTTGATTAGGTTCCACTCATAGGTGAGATCATGTAGTATTTACCTTTCATCACCTGGCTAATAAAAAATTGCTCAACATCCCTAGCCATTAGAAAGATGCAAATTAAAACCACGATGAGATGCCACCTCACACAGGTCAGAATAGCCATCAATAATAAATCAACAAACAAAAAGCACTGGCAAGGATGTGGAGAAAAGGAAATCCTTGTGCACTGTTGCTGGGAAAGCAGACTGGTGCAGCCACTGTGGAAAACAGTCCTCAAAAAACTAAAGATGAAACTGTCTTTTGATCCAGTGATCCCACTGCTCGGATTATACCCTAAGAATCCTGAACCACCAATTCCAAAGGACCTATGCACCCCAGTGTTCATAGCAGCACAATTTACAATAGCCAAGTGCTGGAAGCAACATAAGTGCCCATTAGTAAATGAGTGAATCCCTTATTTTCACTTGAATCAAATAGTATATGAGACAAAAATGTTGTATGCAACTGTACAAGATCCATGAGAGTAGTGTTCAGTGGTATTTCTGTGGATGTGTTATATTTTTCATTGCTTTCAACAGTGTGATAGCAGCTTTGATACAAACATTCTCTTTCATCATGTTCCCCAGTAGCAATGGCACCACTGTGTCCATTGTGTTTGGTTTATTTCACTCTTAGTACATTATATTTCAGCTAATTTTGTCAACTGTAAAATCTAGGCCTACCTAGCTGAACAAAGCAATCTTTTAGAGAAAAAAACACTAAACACAATATTATTGAAACTCATAAATATACATTTAGCTTTAATAGGAGTGGTATTATATTCCTTCCAAAACCATACTGCATAATTTTCTCACATTTCGAGATGTTGGTGGTTCATAACATGTTATTTGTCTAAAAAAATAGAGTATCTATTGTATAATATAACAAACTAAAGTGTTACTAAAAGACTCTATAATTACAACATTTCAATGCTATTATTACAGAAATAAAAGGCACAGAGAAATATGGTATCTAACATGTAAATATTAACTAAGCATTCTTCTAGATTTCTAAGTAGTTAAAAAGAAATATTCAGTAGCATATGATGTTTATAACCTATTTCACAGAGTCAAAGAGATAATTGCCACAAATCTTTAAATTTTCATTGCCAAATCTGGGTTTCCAACATGCATGAACATGAATACCCCCAAGCTGTTCAGTTGCAACTTGATAATGCAGGATGATTATGGTCCCCTGGAACCCCAGGCATTGCTTTTATTACCAATATTATTATAACAGATTATACCACACAAACCCCTCAAAAGTATTCTAGAAACATTGGTTAGCTTAAGAAATTCTTGAGTATTCGTGACAACTAATGGCTATTATCCATTCATACTTATTAAATGCTTTTGACTGTTTCAATTAGACCTGTCTATACTTTAACATAGTATTTATGACAACTTACAAATGAAGAACCTGGAACAGGTTCTTTATTTGTAATAGAACACATAAATAATAAACAATAGAACACATAACCAAATAGCCTCTCATATAATATTTATGCCACAGAAATATTTTGCTTTCTTTATAAGTTAAAGATGATTTACAATTTTAAATGCATACATGCATTCTTGAATATTTATTATTAGAGCCATTTGAATTATTTTTGATGCCACAAATTAACTAAACATTTTGCACTAAAGCCTTCATAGCATTTGTGAATATATAGTTTTAAATATATATATCATATCATAGGCATTGCTGCAATACTCATATTTTTGTGAGGAATCTAAAATTTCAGTAATTGTCTGTTTAATTTTGGTAGTGAACTTAACTACCACCATTAAATAAATTACTACATCTAAAGTAAAATACAGTCATTTGTGTCAGGGACAAAGTAGAGACAGTCAATGTAGGTGCAGAAGAACCTTAACCTAACCTTCCAGGAATTCACAGCTCTTCTCAGATATCAGTAGAGGACACCAGCAATCCCCAAATGTCCAATCTGTTCCCAGCATGTCTAAGCTGCCTTGTCACCCAATAGTATTGCCAAGGTTGACTTGTAAATAGCTCTATTTTATTGGCTTGAAGACAAACAAGTGACATATATTTAAATTAGGTATACCCTCAGAAATATAAAACTTAACCCAAATGTTTTCCAACTTGATATTATCTAGGATAGTCTTTGGTAAATCAAAGCTAGTTTGAGTTTGCTAGTTTAGTTAAAATAGGCATGTTTGGAGTTATCAAAATCAAATGTAATATTTTTATTCTACCTAGGTTTATTGAAAGACAAGCCCATGTTATCTTTGTTATAGAATTTGTCAGCAAACATGGTAACCAGATATGTTGGCTGTCTAACATCTCATGAAATTTTCATGAGTGATCTAGACTTAATTGTTAAGAAGAAGTGAGTTAAACAGATGTAAGATAAAAGTTTATAAATAAACTTTCAACAGTAATTATGTGTTATGCTATGTCTATTTAAAAATGGTTTCCAAAACTCTCTCATAACTTGAAACCTTAAAATTATACTGAGATAAGTTAAATAATGTCTATTAATATACATGGTTTGTACCACATTAAAACATTTACTATGAGGAAGAATATACTTCCAGAAATTGATATGTATTTGTAACTTCTGCCAACCTAGAGTGTCAGTGAAACAGACAGTCCACAATTTTTTACTTCTTATTTTTCACTAGGAATTAAGGACTCTGAAGGACTCCATTTTGTAACTTTTAGTCCACTTTTGAAAAGAGATTGTGAAAGTTTCTTTACCCTCTAAGTAATTTGCCTGGACAGCAAAAATGTTATGAAAATAATTTACTATGCTTTATATTGGGTCTTTTGATTACTTAAAAGTCCAGTCTAAATACTAAAAGAACTAAGTTTTATTCACAAACTATGTAACCTTCTGTATTTGCCTTTAACCTTCTGTGCAACTTTGTTTGAATAGATAATAACTATCATTCCATAATGATCTGTGATCCTCTTTAGCCAAATGTTCAAACCTGTTTTGATGCCTTGACAACCTCCCCACATCAAGTTCTAAATGGAGTCTTTTGACTTTAACTTTGAGATTTCCCAGAGGGCCCCTGAAAAAACCATAAAGGATTTGTCTCTTATTGGTTAAGCATTAGATTAATTACGTTTACTTGATATGTTAAATTACATGAGAAGCATTATCAAGTAAGAATTAATGTTTAGACTTCTTAGCTTATATTTGTATGGATGCATGTTATGAATATAAATGTTCTAGAAATGGCATGAAATTCCTAAAAATCTGATATGTTCTGGCATAATGTTAGGTCATAATTCCAGTTATCTTAAAATACTGTGTCACAAATAATAACCTAATGTCCTTGTCCATTCCATTATAATGACCTTTCATCAGATGTTTAACCAAGGACATTTTTAAATCTTGTGTCACTTACAAATAGTTACTGTTTTGCCCTGATGTTTTTGCAAAAGTGAAATTCATGCAAAGAACCCTACCAACTACTCTGACCACAGACACCACGGCCAAATTACAAGACGTTGAAATTTGGGTGCATATTTCACAACTGAAGGTTTGCCTCACATCCGGTCCTGTGCTAATGCTGGGGTCCTCAAACTCTGTTTTACCAGGACAGGAAAAAATGAACATCAAGAAAGATGGCTTCCTCCCCTAACGTCAGATCAGTAACACATCTTCCCATTCCTCCTGCCCTTCCTGACCACCCCTTTTCCAATTCCCACCATAAAGATCTTAAGGATTCTTCTGCCCAATTTTACCTTCTCCCATCTGAAAAAATAATGTCATTGTTCTCGTATGTCAGATATTGCAAAGGGGCTTAATTTAGCCTCCACATATCTGTTAGATTTGCCACCAGGCTGGTGATCCTATAGTTCTACCCATCACAAAATCCTCCTGATTTCTAATGCCTCAGTTTCTCTGGAACAAACCCAGGCCTCTCACATGTCAGTCTCCCTAATGCTGGGGGTCCATTTCCCTGCATCTCATTAATATAGTCAAACTCAAGGAACCTTGTGTCCAGGCTCTGCATAAAAGAAAGGGATTCAAGGCAAAAGAGACCAAAAGAAAACTGCCTATGTAGTCAACAGACTCTTAAGTCTTGCTGGGTTTCCTGGCTCTCTCCTTTCCAGGCCTGAGCCACAGACTCAAATGGGATTGCCAGGAGGCACTTATGAATTAAAATTTACTCCTTTGCTAAATCACTATTCTCCTGGCTAGGAATATATGCAAATGAGGTCATACACAGAAGCCACTCATTAACCTTTGGAGAAACTGCATAATCTACCACTAAACTCTCTGGCTAAAGTTGTTCTTGATAATTGAATACCTTTGTCTTGTTCCTGATCTTAAGGAAAACACTTTTAGTTTTTGCCCATTGAGTATGATGTTGCCTGCAGATTTTTCATAGACATCCTATATTACAATGAGGTATGTCCCCTCTATTTCTACTTTGCTGAGGTTTTTTGTCATAAATCAGTGCTAGATTTTTTTCAAATACTTTTTCTGCATCTATTGATATGATCATGTATTTTTTATTTGCTTGTAATTATTTATTTTCTCTCTTTTTATTGTTGTTCAAGTAAATTGTCTCCACTTTCCCCCTACCACTCCCACCCACCCCAGCCATCCCCACCTCCCTCCATCATGTGATTTTTGTCCTTCATTTTGTTTATGTCATGTATCGCATTTATTGGTCTGTGAATGTTGTACCAATCTTGCATCTGGGATGAATCCCACTTGGTCATGTTATATCATCTTTTTAATGTATTGCTGGATCTGGTTTGCTAGTATTTTCTTGAGGGTTTTAGCATGTATCTTCACCAGGGATATTGGACAATAACTCTCTTTCTTTGTAGTGTCTTATTCTGGTTTTGAAATTAGGATAATGGTAGTTCCTCCAAAGGTTCTGGGTTATTGTTAAACAAAAATTAGGATAATGCTGGAATCATAAAATGAGCTTGGGAGTCTTCCTTCTTCTTGAATATTTTTTAATAATTTGATAAATGTAGGGGTTAGTTTTTCTTTGAATGTTTGGTATAATTTATGTGTGAAGCTATTCAATCCAGGATACATGTTTGTTGGGAATTTTTTGACTACTGCTTCAATTTCAATAGTTGTAATCAGTAAATTCAGATTTTCTCATTCTTCCTAATTTAGTTTTGAAAGATTGTAAATTCCTAAGAATTTATCCATTTCATCCAGATTGTCTAATTTGTTAACATATAGTTGTTCATAATATTTTCTTACAATCCTTTATATTTCTCTGGTGTGTCAGCTATTACTTCACATCTCTTTCCCCCCTTAAGATTAGGAATAAGGCAGGGATGTTCACTTTCATCATTCTTATTCAACATAGTAATGAAAGTCCCAGCCACAGGAATAAGGCAAAAAGAAGAAATAAAAAGCATCCTAATTAGAAAGGAAGAAGTAAAACTGTATTTGTTTGCAGATGACACAAAGATATACATAGAAAACCTGAATGATTCCACCCCAAAACTGCTAGAATTGATAAATGAATTTAGTAAAGTAGCAGTGTAAAAAAATAAAACTCTGAAAATAAGTTGTATTTTTATACATCAATAACGAGCTATCAGCAATGAAAACTAAGAAGACAATCTCATTTACAGTTGCATCAAAGTAAATATAAAACACCTAAAAATATATTTAACCAAGAATGAAAAAGATCTGTAGTCAGAAAACTAAAAGACACTGAAGAAAGAAGTTGAAAAAGATACAAATAAATGGAAACATATGTTGTGTTCATGAATAGGAAGAATTAAGATCATTAAAATGCCCATACTACCCAAAGCAATCTTAAATATTCAATGCAATTCCTATTAAGATATCAACATCATATTTCACAGGACTAGAACGTATATTTCAAAAATTTACATGGACTCACAAAAGGCCCCATATAGCAACAGCAATCTTGATACAAAAGAACACAGTTGGAGGAATCACTGTTGTGGACCACTCTGCCTGGTTTCAGGAATTGTAACTGCCCTACATGGCTAAGTGTGTGACCTCCAGAATACGGGCCACAAGAGACAAAGCTTGTCTCTGGCAGCAAGCACTGCTTCTGCTTCTTCCCCTGCCCCCAAAGCATGGTCGATGTCCATGGTGGGTACGACCCCTCAGAGAGGGGCAACCTAGGCCAGACACGATCACTTGGGAGGCCATCATGGAAGGGCTTGGGGGGCTGTGACAAAAAGGGAGAGATGGACCCTCGTCCCTCCAGGCTATTGTGACATAGCCTGAGTCCCCATTTCCACTGGGGAGAAGCACTGCCTAGCTCTAATCCACTTAAGCCTAAAAACCTATGATGGGGAAGGTGATGCAGTGCTGTGCTGGAAAAGGCAGGTATCCGGAGTAAATCGGGCATAAGAAAAAATATGTAAAAATCCTGTGAAACCTGCTTTGTTTAGAATGCTCTCATTTAAATGATAAGGGTCCAAGCAAGAAGTTTGTAACTCAAAATTTTATGGCTCATTAGCTATCTGACCCTGACTGAGAATAAGCCCTCAGTTCTTTGAATGATATCTATTGTTTCGTCCTTACCTGTATTCCTGTGCAAATGAGCCCAATAAAAGCCCCTTGAGCAGGGGGCTCTTGGCCCTTCCCCTTTGAGGGATCAGCCACCTCTCCTCCCCAAGCAGATCATGTCATGTCTCAGTCATGTTTACTTTCATCCGTGGCACACGGGGGGACTGTAGAGGAAAGTTGCCCCCACAAACCACATTACCTAATACTAAACTATACTACAAGGCCATAGTAGTCAAAACAGTGTGATACAAGTGGAAAAGCAGATCTGTTGATCAATGGAACAAAATGAAGAGTCCAGAAATAAACACCTTTACTGTCAGCTAATTTTTGATAATGGAGGCAAGAACATACATTGGGGTGAAGATAATCTATTAAACAAATGATATTGGGAAAATTGGACAGATACCAGAAAACAAAATGAAACTAGACCACCTTCTTACACCATACACAAAAATAAACTCAAAATGAATTAAAGACTTAAATGTTAGACTAAAAACCATAAAAATCATAGAAGAAAATATAGGTCATAAAATCTCAGACATATTCTCTTCTGATACGTCACCTCAGGCAAACAAAACAAAAGAAACAAGAAATACAAATGGCACTACATCAAACTAAAGGGGTTTTGCACAGGAAACCATCAAAAGAAGGAAAGATGACTCGACACCCTGAGTGAAAGAATATGTTTGCTAATGATACAACTGATAAGGAGTTAGTATCCATAATTTATAGATAATTTGCAAAACTCAACACCAAAAAAGCAAATAATCACATTTAAAAATGGGCAAAGGATCTGAATAGACACTATGGCATACAGTTGGCCAATATGAAAAGATGCTCAATGTCACTAATCATCAGAGAAATGCAAATTGACACCACAATGAGATATCACCTCACATCTGTCAGATTGGCTATCATCAATAAATCCACAGATGATGAGTGTTGGATGTAGAGAAAAGAGAACCCTCATGCACTGTTGATGAGAAGCCAAATAGCTACAACCACTGTGGAAAGCAGTATGGAAATTAAAAAATTAAACACACAACTGCCTTATGACCTAGCAATTCCATTTTTAGAATATATCTGAAGAAAACTGAAATACTGATTCAAAAGAATATATGCACCCCTGTGTTCACTGCCATGTTATTTACAACAGCCAAGTTCTGGGATCAGCTTATTTGCCCATCACTAGATGGCTGGATGAAAAAAGCTGGGGTACATTTACAACAGAATACTATGCAGCAATATTCTCTTTTTTGGGGGGGCAGCATAGATGAACCTGTACACTGTTATGCTAAGTGGTGAAATAAGCCAAAGAAAGACAAGTGCCAAATAATTTTATTTATACATGAAATTTAATGAACAAAATAGAAACAGATTCATACATACAGAGAACAGACTGACAGCTGTCAAAGGGGAAGGGAATTGGCAGTTGGGTAATAAGTGAAGGGATTGAGCAAAAACAAACAACAAAAACCCTCATAGACACAGACAACAGTATGGTGATCACCAGAAGGAATGGAAGGTGATTACCCTCCTTTCACCTCTCCTAGGAGGTAAAGGATGCAAAGGATGGTAAAGGATGTAAAGGATGGTAAAGGATTCAAAGGATGTAAAGGGAGGTAAAGGATGGCAAAGGGGGTGGGGAACGGTGATGAAAAATCACTTGACTTTGTGTAGTGAACACACAATACAATATACAGATGATGTACTATAGAATTGTACACCTTAAATCATGTAATTTTACTAACCAATGTCACCGCAATAAATTCAATTAAAAAATTAAAAGTAAAAAAATAGCTCTGCAATGTCTTTTACCTGAGCAAATAGGTATCTGTGCTGTAGCCAATACTGCTTGCTGCATTTGGATTAATATCTTGATGAGGTTGATACTCGTTACACAAAATCAGTGAAGAAGCCCATTGGTTACAAGTCCAGCCTGACTTACCTTGGAATTTTTATTTATTCAGCTGGTTACCAACAGGATTGGACTCACAAGTTAGATCTAGACTGCAATTTGGTTTCATTGTATTTTGTGTTGTGATTTTTAAAGTACTCATCTGTGACTTATTTGGCCTTTGTAAAAATAACAAACCTGTTAGAATGATGCTTGCCCAAGGTTTTGAAATGATATCTATACCTATACCCCTGAGAAAGTCTCCCTGTATTCACCCGCCACTTGATCTGCTATAAAGAGTTGCTCATCCTCTCCTGTATCTGTTAGCCATTTGTACGATTTCGTAGGAGAAGTTCAGGTCTTCTGCCCATTTTTAATTGAATCGTTTATATGGTTTTGAGTTCTATGGGTTCTTTATATATTTTGAATACTAACATTGTTGGAGCTAATATCCTCTCCCACAATTGGTTGCCTTTTGTTTTGTTGGTGATTTCTTTTGCTGTGCAGAAGCCTTTTAGTTTGATATAGTCCCATTCATTTACTTTTGTCTTTACTTCCCTTTCCTTTGAGAATATAAAGTGGTATAGCTACTATGGAATTAGTATGGAGATCCCTCAAAAATTTAAAAATTGAGTCCATATGACCCAGCAATCCCTGTTCTGTATATCTATCTGAAAAATTTGGAAACATTTATTTGCAAAAATGTATGCACCCCTATGTCCCTTGCAACATTATTCACAGTGGCCAAGAGATGGAAACAACTGAAGTGTCCTTCAGTAGATGATTGGACAAAAAAGATGTGCTGTGTATATACAATGGAATACTACTCACCCTTTACAAAATATGAAATACTGCCATTTGCAACAACATGGATGCATCTTGAGAATATCATGCTAAGCAAAATAAGTCAGACAGAAAAAGTTAAGAAGCCTTTAATTTCACTCAGATGTAGGACATAAAGAGCAACAAATGAACAAACTAAAAAAGCAAATAAACAGAAACTCAAAAGCACATAAACAGTATGGTGGTTAACAGAGGGAAGGGAGATGGAAAGGTAGTAATGGGTAAAGGAAGTAAAATACATGGTGACGGAAGGTGACTTGACTTTGGGTCATAGGCACATAATGCAATATAGAGTTTGTATGTCATAGAAATGTAAATTTGAAACCTACACAGTCTTATTAACCAATGTCCCCTAATAAATGTAATAAAAAAGAAGTTGCTCAAATGTTGCCTTTTGGTTGCTTCTGATCCCAAAAGCTTCCCTTACCCTGAAGAAAGGCATTGAATCATACATATTGAAAAAAAAATGAACAAAATAGGTAATCAATCAAAAGGTGAGACCCATGCAGAAGAAATACCTTGCAATTTATTGGGTGATCAGAACCCCTAATGGGGACTTGAACACAAAGAGAAAATGTAGAATCAGTCTAAACTGGAGTCACACGTCAGGGACAAAATGGAGATGATCAATATAGGTGCATAAAGAAAACTTAACCTAATCTTACAAGGACAGCTTTTCTTAGAAATCAGTAAATGACAACAGCCAATCCCCAAACGCCAAATCTAGTCATGTCTCTGGACTTCTGTTTAACCTTGAATCAGCTACCATGATTAAAAAACAAAAACAAACAAACAAACAAAAAACCAACAGGCAACCAATCAGGTGAAGAGCCAAGTAACCTCACAAACATCCTCTGGTCTGTGAGCAACTTTGAACTCATTTCTCTTCCAGCCTTGAGTTTCCCAGCTTACAGGTAAAAAGCCTTATAATAAACTCATCTTTGTGCTTTGTTTTATTCAGTATGCAGAATTTTGTTTTTGACAAAACTATATTCCCATTCTTCTATTTCTTCTCTATTTCCAATATAATACTATATTAAAATTTTTCTTTTTCTGGATCACAGTGCTAAGTTCTAGCTACTGAAAAAGAACTCAGTGCCCATTAACCTACACTCCAGGGGTCAACTTCTGTAAGGTCCTAAAACATAAAAGATAGATATGAAACCATCTATTTCTGAAAATTAAATAATTCATCAATAGAAATCAAATATAGTTTTCTTTCATTATTCTTCTACTTATAAATGCTAAGGCCATCTCAGCCATTAAATTTAGGTATGTAATTTGTTGATAATGTGTACTCATTTTTAATTTTCTGGTTAAGATAGAACCAAATCCCTACTGGGAACATTTGTCTGAGAGCATTTCATGTATAACCAGAGAGAGCTTTAGTATGTCACTGATTCTATTTGTAACAATATACACTCTGGGAATTTAGAATTCATAAACCAACATTGCTAATCAGAGCAGGTAAAGTTATTGGCAGTGCTTTGTGAAAGGATATGTACCTGGAGAATGTCAGGAAGTTGTGTTATTAAAATAAGAATCAGTAGCGATAGACACTCCCTCTGAAGAAAAGCAAATTATTTTCTCCTAATACTTGATTGACATTATCAAAATGGCTCTAAGTACCTAAAAGTATACATAGAATATTCCTAATCCAACTCTTATTTGTAGATTATAAATAATAACTGCTTGCTAAAAAAGAGTGGGGATAGATAATATCCTATGTGCCATTCCAGTTTTTTAAATATATTGAGTTAAATCTAAATCTATGTACAAATCAAAAATAAGGCTCTCAATTGGAAATATTTTAAATTCTTAGAGTAAGGCATATTCATCATAAAAATGTAATATTATATATGCTAATAAACCCCTAGATTTATATTTTCTTTCTCAACTTAAATTGCTTAATAAATAAACCAAAGATATAAACCAAAATAAAAATCATATTGAAGTTAAATTATAATCCATTTGTCAAGAATATCTTTGAGAAAATAAACCCATATAGTTAATTTATAAAGTGTACTGTTTTCATTTTTTATTTATCTATTAATAACTCTCAGAAGTTTCTATATAATTTTAAAGTGAAACTTAATCATTAAAACATATAATCATATGTTAGGAAATTGTACAGACAAACCAAATCATATATTAGGAAATTGTGCAGAAAAAAACAAAATTTAACATGTCTGGCCATTATCCGTAAGATTCTACTAATTACTACGTTGGTGGGTCAGCAGGCAGAGCGGCTGTTAATATACAGTAGTCTCTCCTTATCCATGGGGGAAAGGTTCCAATCCCCCAGTAGATGCCTGAAGCCAGGAATAGTACCAGACCATGTATGTACTGTGCTTTTTCCTATACATACATACCTATGATAAAGCTTAATTTATAAATTAGGCAATTTCATGGTTAGAAAATTTGTTCTTACCGTGGATCTTAGCAACTTTAACTTACAACCTTTTTCTTTCCTTATTAAATTGAGAGCCTTGATCTTTTCACTCAAAGGAAATATATGTACTCTGTTTCTCTTTGTCACATCTGAATTAACGTTACTACTCTTGCACTCCAGAGGCATTACTGAAGAACATGAGGCTTCCTGAACACAAGCGCTTTGTTGCCAGGCTAATCTGGATGGCTAGTAAGTGAATGGGCAAGGAGCATGTGCAGCACAGGTAAGGCAGACAAAGCGGTGATTTAAGTCCTGGGTGGGACAGAGCAAAATACAGTATTTCATCCGACTACTCAGAAAGGCACACAATTTCAAACTTCTGAATTGTTTATTTGTGGAATTTTAAATGTAATATTTTTGAATCATGGTTAATTGTGGGAAACCAAAAGCACGGAAAGTGGAACCATGACGCAGGGGCACTACTGCACCCCAGAGACTGACCAGGCAGTGACTAGGGTCTAAGATCGGTGTTCCTTGCCTGCTGTTGGTCATTTGCGCTCAGGAAAGAAAACCTTCTGGGTTCCACATATCTCATTTGTAAATAGAGGAGAGATGTTAACAAGGGTGTTAGTGAAAAATATGGAAAAATAAGGAGAATTGGGAAGGTCAGGCCATGCCTGGGTCTTTCCAGTCACTTCAGTCTTATAAAGTCTTCTCTTTAAGCTATATAGATTGTTTTTAAATGGAATAATGTATAAAACAAAAGTTTGCTGAAGACGAGCGTCATGTTCAGTTTTTAAACTTCTGTTTAATTTCTCACTCTTAGTTAACTGAGGTCCCAAATATAAAGATGAACTGGGATAAGGGAAGTTGCGGAGAGACAGGCAGAATTCGGTCCACAGTCCACCCAATATCTAGAGGCCCCTCAGGCACATCGACGACAATCAGGAAGACTTTCTCCCCAGAATCCAGACCTCAACCACAATCAGTCTGTATTTTCCGTGTAGCTTCCATTTTGGGAAACATCTGTAAGTTTCCCATGGCAACTTCACTCAGTCAGCTCTATTTATAGCCTGCTACTTAAGCAATACTATAATGTCAAAGCCTCTCAGCAATCCCCAGGCAATCCCAAAGTAAAGTCAAGCTTCTAGGAAAGCAGTTTATCTTTTACTATTTTTGTTAGAAATAATTACCATTTTCACAGTTAGCTAAATGATTTCATCAGTGAGTCCATTTGGGCCGTGTAGACAGGAGTGCAGTGTGCTGTTAAGGGTGCAGATGGTGCTTAAAAATTCTAAGTTCCGTAAGAACAGAAATTACACTGCTCTGTTTGCCCTGTACGGAAGCTGGCGTAAGTAAGGTATTTAAGCATACATTTTTCTAAAATGTGTATTAATCTGCATTTTCATTAAGCAATGGTATAGTATACTTTTAAATATGCCAATGATTTCATTAACTCTACGTTTCAATCTCATCTCTCAAGGACTCTTACTGCAAAGTTATTTCGGTGAGACAAGTATTTATAACTCTTCTAGGTTTGAAACTTTTCACCTCTTATAGCAGCCAGAACATTCAGGCATGCAGAAAGGATTGCTGAGGGAACACTGGGAGTTTTCACAGCTGAAAGGATTACCAGATGCAGAAAGAAATTGATCGCATTTTGCAGAACATCTTTCCTTTTGGTTCTTCAATCACACTTGCCTTGGATCTAGGCTTTATAAATATTGAGCAAAAAACTGGATTACATAACAGTCTGCTTAGGGTGGAAAGCGGATAAAACATACTCTCCCCTAAGTAAAGCGAAGTGTAAAAATTCACAATTTGAGTCTCTTAAATGATAAAATAGATCAAAGATGGTTTATCTACATTGAGTGAGCAGTTATTATTTACTAGTCGCTGAATGAGGCTTTTTGGAGAATGAAGTCCCCATGTTCTTAATATAGTGTAGTGTTATTTGAGCATTAAAATACTTATCAAAGTGGAATTAGCAGTGTTTCTTCACTCTAACAGACATCCAATCAAATCTCTCAGAGAACTATTAGAGAGATGGTATTCCGAAGAAGCTCCTACTTCACCTTGACGTAATTTCAATTGAGGGATTCCTGCTTCAGAGTATCTGAAATACTAAGGAGTCTATTCAGTTTATCATTGCTGCCTGAAATTACTTTCAGAAACAGAAACATTTTTAGTGACCTCCTGTATTTTTTAAAACATTCACAATGGTGAGAGATAAACCTGATGTACAGGTTAAGCCTGCAGAGTTCTAAAATAGCCTAAGGCTGTCTCCACAGTCTGTCTGTATCTACCAACTTAGTCTTCCCCCTGGTTATGTTTTTTTAATCTACTGGGGATTTCTTTTTCATAATAGTTACAATGTGTCTATGTCATGATAATAGAAATTTTACACTCCAAATTAGAAATAAGCAAATATAAATTTAAACTATTATCCACATTGACAGCAAACGTATAAAAATTTTATTAAAACAGCATTTATTTTTGTAATGTCATCTAATAATAGAAATGTAAAATATGTGGATAAAACCAAATTTGCATATGGACATGAAGGGAATTAGCACAAAAGGATTATCTTGCAAAATCAGCAGCTCAGGAAATAAATAGCAATCAAATCAAATAGGTTGCTAGGAAGCAGAGGAAAAAAACTATACACAAAATCAAGTGAAGAGAACTTTTTAGGATGGATAATAAATATCAATCAAACTAAATTGATTGTTAGGAAATAAAAGCATTAATAAGTTAAGCCCGCAAACTCCAAGCCAGTGTAATGTAAAATCTCCTGAAGTCGAGAAACTTGATCTCAACAATTGGTGACTGACTTGAGTTAATAACAGAACATGAACTGTGGTATTGGAGTATTGTCTATAATTTTAGGAGAGAAAGGAGGACAAAACACCTACTTAATGGCCTGCCCCTGTCATTTTCTGCCTTTTCAATACTTATTGAAGCAAAATTAAATGATCTTCAGAATCTCAGCTTTTTCACCACTATCCTTTCCATCACATTTGGAAAATAATAAGCAATTTCAATATAATAACCCACGAGAATCAAAGATGCAATATTCCTAACCCTTGTTAATCTTCTCTGGTAGAGGAAGAAAAAGCCTTTTCATCAGAGGAGCGTGTTTTAAATCATGGTTATCTTCCTAAGAGCAAAAACTACAACTGAAGAAAATACAGAGGGAACAATTTGGCATGGGGTTCTCTGATCTGGAATTCCTGGATTTATTTCGCAATCATTTGCTATAAACTTGACCATCAATTCATTTCAGTTAGAAACCTCTTAAAATAAATATTATTTTGCCCTGGCTTATGTGGCTCAGTGGGTTGAAGGCCAGCCTACAAACCGAAGGCTCACCAGTTCGACTCCCAGTCAGGACAACAGCCTGGTTGCAGGCCAGGTCCTAAGTGAGGGCACGCAAGACAAAACCACACAGTGATGTTTCTCTCCCACTCTTTCTCCTTCCCCTCCCCGCTCTCTAAAAATAAATAAATACAGTCTTTTAAAATAAATATATAATTATCATTTTATCTACTTTCACTGAATAGGGAATATTTAAATTTATTGTGTCAGCACAGTTATAATACTTAAAACAATGATAGTATTTTATAGTGTACCTGGCCCCATTCCATCATTTTTTTCTAGATAAGTAAATTGAAGTGTTCAGCACAAAGCAGAATCACCCCTTATCAAACTGTAAAAGACTGGCCCATGAAGAATGGGACAAATACCCTGTTTCCAAACCAGTGTTATTGTCATCATGCTGTGCAACCTAGAATGAATGGTGAATTCATTTTTATAAACAACTATCACATGGTATTCATTGTGGGTGAAAATGTTGCCCTTCTTAGAAATCTCCTATGAAGTCACTCATGGAGGGAAGTATAGAGAAAGTATACAGCCCACATTAGAAGAAATAGTTGTTCAATGTTAAACAAATGCACAAGAAAAGCTCATAGATTCTCTTGAATTCTAAGAGATACTCTTTGAAAACAATGGGTGAATAGATGAACAATGGTAAAAGTGTTTTTTAATTAGTATGAAACACATGAACGACATTTATTCAGATAATAAAAAAAATCCGCTTGCCAAAGTTTAATTTTATTGTCTTTAGCTATCTGTGGAAGAAAACTATGATATTTACTTTTTCAAGTGATAACATGTAGGCATTAACTACTTTTCTTAAAATATGTATAACTCATAAGAACCACAGGGCCAGGAAACTAGAAAACCAAGCAGAGTATAACACATATCTGTTACATTTAGATTACAGAAAAGATCTCTGGAGGACAGCCTGCATGTGTGCTCTGTCCTCAGGATCTCACCATATCACCAATGAAGCACATCAATTTCAAAGGTTTAAAGATCAAGACTACAAGTTTCCCCCAAGACTGCAATTACTTTAAAATCCAGACCAACTGTCTTATATATCTTTTTACCTTCTCAACCCCACAGAGGGCATTCGGTAAATGTTACTGATTAACTGACTGACTAAGAAATTTCACCAAGATTGCTTGCTCTCAAGCTTCTAATTAACAATAAGGCTTTCTTGCACATAGTCCAAGCCAATTTAGTCAAATGGTCACTACAGGTTAAAAAAAAAAGTTAAGCCAAGTCTTACACTGAACAGACTGATTTTTCTTACTGAGTGGAGTTAACATGGATTGATTTAACGGGTGATTAAAATTTACCTTCCTAGCTAATACATGGGGTTGGCAGAGGAAAATTGAAGGCTGAAATTCAAGCCCGTGGGGTTTGGGTTGACATTCTGGGAAAAAGTGGTACAGGTATTGCTTTAGAACATGGACTCAGGAGCCAGGCTACTATTTTTTAAATGCTACTACTTGTAAATTTAAAGGCTTTATATTCTTGGGCTAGTTCATTAATCTGTCTGTATCTTGACTTCATCAGCTATAAAATGGGCAGCAGTAACAGTACCTCAATCATAGAGTTATTTTAAGAATTAAATGAAATCCTGGTACATAGTAATGCTATAGTATTGTTAGCTTTTGTTGTTGTTATTCTTCTATAGTAGTATCAATAATTCATTAACATATATAACATAAAAATAAGGTAATATAAAAGTAGTTTATTAACATAAAAATAAATGACTTTTAAAAAATCACAAACTAGCACTTTATATCTGAAACAGAAATTTAACATTGTTTTACTTGTGTTGAAAAATAGCAAATATGATCATGGCATTTACTGCTTTTGTTTTGACTGAGAATCAGAAATAAAACCATATCCCTATTTCAAAAGAATGTAGCCACACTCTCATGCATTAAACTATATCTTCATTTATAACAGAGAGTATTTAAATAAATCTACTTTCAGAACCAATATTTAAAGTAAAAAAGAAGACATTATTTTTTCTCTAATGAATGTAGGTTTTTTAATTTAAACTCTGGAAAATTAATCACCCTTCTTTTACTGTTGCATTCACTTTTACTCATTATCAAAATACTTCTATTTAATGTAACTTACTGAAGAAAGACAAAGCTGCTTTTACTGACTAATGCTACCACTCTTTTCTTCTGCTCCTACCACGTGAGTTGTGTGCATCCAGAATGGGTAGCCTGTTTTTCCAAATGATGTATCATTTATTCTTTTATTATATTTACATAATTAAATTTAAAAGTAAAAATATATACTAGATTGAAAAGAGAAGTTTTAGTGCTATGGTATTTGGGCAGACTTTGTAAAGGCAAGGCATTAAAAAACTTGTCAAAGTAAATGTGGATGAGATAATTATACAGTCTTGGGGAAAATAATAAAAACAGCATTATATCCTAAAATTGTTCTCAAAAACATTTTATCCTACTCCACTTTAAGGAAATCAAAACTGGAAACTTACATATAATGTATGAGGGTTGTGGCTTAGCCACACAAGTCTCTGTGGGTCTCCCAAACTCAGGAGGAAGACCTTACATCTAAAGAATGACAGATATTCATTCAATTACTATAAGCATTATAATATCTAAGTTATGCATGTACCATTTTTTATTATACCAGTTTTGGGTGCTTTTGGCCCATTAGCTTAATGATTTTTGACTTCTCATCATGTTTTATGAGGAATTCTCTAGAATTACAATGAGAGAGGCTCAAAAATACGTTATTTTAGGCTTTCGTATCATATTAAGCTATCATTATTTGGGATAGATGGGGAAATCTTACCAGAATAAAACATATACATAAGTATTCATTATGATTACTCTATCAGTACTAGATAAACTATGTGAATTTGAATCTGATTTTCTGCAAACCAATTCAACAAACAGGTATTGAGTGGCCAATTTATTTAAGATCCATAGTTTCCAGCTTCATCTCCTGAAAAATTGTCTTTGAACAAAATCTAAACAAGAACAGTTTTTCTTTAATGCCCTCTCTCTAGTCTATATAACCACTTTAACACCAAATAAATATCTAAATGGGTAATAGAGGAAAAGAATTATCAAGGGAATTGCAAAGATCTAGTTAAACCTGGAGCCATGTATACAGAGACTGGAATGCAAATGCTGAAGCTGTTTCTGATCTCTTTTATTTGAAAGTTTCATTTATGCAGGTAATATACATTTTACAGAATCAGGAATAAACACTAATTTCAAAATTTGGTGAACCCTATAGAACATGGTTATTTTAAAACTCTGGAAATGTATCAGTAATTAAACAAAATGAAAAAAATGATTTTTTGAGACATTGAGTGCAAAACAACTCTTTGAAAAACTCGGGTTCACACAACTTTATTTCAGACTAATTAATGAGATTAATGTGCTTGGTCCTAAATGCTCATTTTATTTTAGGTTGAAATGCTAACTTTGAAAAAAAATATTGAAAAGGAGTAAAAATATTGAGCTTCAATTTCAGTGAATTATATTAAAATATTTCTTTTTTATAAATAAGAAAGACCTTGGGTAAAACAATACAGGCTTTAGTATGCAAAGCATCATGTTTTTCAACTGTGATAGCTGACTCAGCTAATGAAAGCCAGTCTCTCTGAACACACAAGAACTTCTAGGTGGGCCTTTGGACCCAAAGACCTCTTCTAATTGTTTTTTTCTCCATTCCCTCTGCCTGTTCATCTCTGCCTTCCCAGCCTTCTCACAGACACTCTAACTTCTCTTCTTTCAACTTTGTTTTTAAAAATATTTTCTCAGTTAATTAGTCGCAAGATAAAAATACTTCTTATTCTTCAGTTAGATATTCACATTAGTTGTAATACACTGGCATCAACAGGGCTATTAGAGCCATTATTAGCCAATACCTAAAAATGGGGAGAAAAAATTATCAGATGTCTTGGTGGAGAAGCATCATCTCTTGATCTAAGTGAGCCCAGTTATTAGATTATAAAGGTGATACAGTCTGTTATATCAAATCAATTTGTCACAATTGAAACATGTGTAAAATTGAAAAATTTTAACAAGAATGAATGGTTTCATGGTAAAATTAATTCTGAAAATGACTAATGTACAAACTAAGTTATTTTAAGAGTCTCATGCTCTACTTACTAAGCTAATGGAGTGTCTAAATTATTTTAATTGAATATCTGTATATTCACTGAACTAAGTCTTTACTGAAACACAGAAAAAACACAATTAACATAATAAAGAAGTCCATTATTATTTAATTCTTTCTTATTTACTTATTACCAAATGAACACGTTCTAAAAGGGGGAAACAGCTGCCTTCTTATTGGTTTCTTAAAAACAGTGAATAATAAGGTGAAATATTTCTAATATAATGCATTCTATTTCTATAAACTACTAGAAGGTCATAAAATCAACTAAGAGGCTCATAGCAAGTATTTTTATTATTTAAATTGGTATATTTTCTATGTAGTTAAATGATAAAATAACTTTATATTAACTTTGGCTTTTTATATGTAATATACAAGGTCTATCTGGAAAAGTTCAAACACTGTTAATATAACAGGAACAGTTTACAAGGCATTAATATAATCTGGCAAGAAGAAGCTCCTATCTTTTGCAACAGCATGGATGGAACTGGAGAGCATTATGCTAAGTTAAATAAGCCAGGTGGTGAAAGACAAATACCTAAGGCTCTCACCTATGAGTGGAACCTAATCAATAAAACAAACAAGCAAGCAAAATATAACCAGAGTCATTGAAATAAAGAAAAAATTGATAGTAGCCAGTGGAGAGGGGAGGGGAATAACAAGGGAAGGAAGAGGTAGGGTAATTAAGGAACGTGTATAAAGGACACATGGACAAAAGACAACAGTGGGGGATAAAGACCGAGTGTGGGAAGTTGGGGTGAGGGGCCAGGGAGAGAGGTGGAGGGAAAATGAGGACAACAGTAGTTGAACAACAACAACAAAAATATTGTGATTAAAGTAAAAACAGTCTGCAATCCCACCAACAGTGAACTAAGGTCCCCTTTTCCCCACACCCTCTCCAACATTTGTTGTTTGTTGCTTTGTCTATGATAGCCATCCTGACTGGTGTAAAGTGGTATCTCATTGTGGTTTTAATTTGCATCTCTCTGATAGCTAACGATATTGAGCATCTCTTCATGTGTCTCTGGATATTCTGTATGTCCTCCTTGGAGAAGTGTCTGTTCAAGTCCTTTTCCCATTTTTTAATTGGGTTCGATGTCTTCCTAGAGTTGAGTCGTGTAAGTTCTTTGTATATTTTGGAGATTAAACCTTTGTCTGAGGTATCATTGGCAAATATGTTTTCTCATACAGTTGGTTGTCTTTTTAATTTAATACTGTTTTCTTTAGCCATGCAGAAGCTTTTACAACCATTATGGAAAACAGTATGGAATTTTCTCAGAAAAATAAAAATTGACCTGCCTTTTGACCCAGCAATTCCACTGCTAGGATTATACCCCAAGAATCCTAGCAGTAATTTCAAAGAACCTATGCACCACAATGTTCATAGCAGCACAATTTACAATAGCCAAGAGTTGGAAGCAACCTAGGTGCCCATCAGTAAATGAATGGATCCAAAAATTGTGGTACATATACACCATGGAATTCTATGCAGCAGAGAGAAAGAAGGAGCTACTACCTTTTGCAACAACATGGATGGAACTGGAAAGCATTATGCTGAGTGAAATAGGCCAGGCATTGAAGGACAAATACCATATGATCTCACCTTTGACAGGAAGCTAAAGAATAAAACAATCAAGCAAACAGAATAAAAACAAAGACGCTGAAATAGAGAACAAGTGGGCAGCGACCAGAGGGGAGAGGGAAGGGAACTTAAGGGGAAAAAGGGGGGAGGGATTTTGAGGAACAAGTATGAAAGACACAGAGATGAGGACTGGGGGGGGGGGATGGGAGGGAGGGGGGGAGACCGGGCGGGGGGGTGGGGTGGGATGGGAGAAATAGATAAAAAAAAAATGTACTTGAAAAGTAACTAAATAAAATTTAAAAAAAATTAAAAAAAAATAAAGTGAAAACAAAGAAGAGTGGACTGGAATGGGAATGCATGCACAATGATGATTTCACTGTACTAGTCAGGGAGGGCAGTAGATGCTGTTGAGCGAGCATGTGTACTATATGGCCATCACATCAAAGTGACTGAGCAAGTAGAACAATGAATCTGCATCAGATTTTGTGTTAAGCTTGAACATTATTCCAGTGAAACTATTTGGATGATTAAGAAGACTGCAACTGTGGGCAACTGGTGATTGTCAACTTCATCATGACAATGCACCCACTCATACATCACATCTTGTGCAGAGTTTTTTGGAGAAACATCAAATCATCCAGGTAGCCCAGCCCTTCTACAGCCAAAATGTGGTACCCCTCAACTAAAGGTTTTTTCCAAAACTAAAATCACCTTTGAAAGGAAGAGATTTCAGACCATTGACGAGATGGAAAATATGACAGGGCAGCTGATAGCAACTGGGAGAGCTGTGTGAGGTCCCAAGGTGCCTACTTTGAAGTAGACTAAGGCAATATTATTCTCTGTTATGTGTTTCTTGTAGCTTGTATCTTCTTCAGTAAATGTCTACATTTTTCATAGTGCATGGTTGGATACTTTCTGGACAGATCTCATTGTCATCCTACTACATACAAGTATTGTATGTGTAATTTAAAATATAAAATATATTCTTACTAGGGAACTCAGACAAAAAATGAACAGTTCTATAAGTTATGCAGTATATAGTAGATTTGATATAATTTTTACAAAGTTATGCTCAATGATTCTTTGTAGTTTGTCACAAAATCCACATTTTGTGAATTTTGAGACAGTGCTTAAATTTTTAGAATTAAACCCACATGTGGAAGAGAATAAGTAGAAATGAAAGAAGATTGAAATGTTTTGTTAAGCTAATATATATAAAAATATTTCTATGAGAGGTTGTCTATGATAATATATGTTCTTACTAGCATGTTATTTTGTATTTTGTTGGCATAAAGATATGAAACTGAGCCAAAAAATTAGACATCTTTCACATGCAAGAAGGCAGAAAGAGAGTGGAGTTCAGGGAGAGCTTCTAGTAAGGACATTAATTAGGATTCTGTGAGGAAGATCTGCACTGAGCCTTGAGTTTCTGCGCCACTTAGTTTGTCATCTCTCCTGTGACATAGTGATGGCTACAGTGAATATACCAGATGCTCACAGATCCACATCGACAGCACTGTCCTTGTCCAGACATCTGTGTCAAGAGACCCCTGGGCTGAGAGACAGCAAGGCTCATTCTCTTAGAGGTTTCTGTCTGCTGGTTTGTGTTGCTAGTGATTATGGCCACAATCTGTCACTCTCCCTGCTTCCTGCTGCTTCCAAAGTGGACCCAGCCTGCCCAGAGGTTATTGTATATAGAGTGAACTTTTTTCCTGTGCCTGATAAACTTTTCCATGTCCATCTTAGAGTAGCCCTAAGAGCACAGATTTTTCTACTTCATCTTCAAAAATATTATTCTTGCATTCATTGATTCAAAAAACACATATTTTTGAATGTCTAAAATGTCCACACCATATAAAAGGACTAGTGACACAAAGGTGAGCTCACAATTCCAACCTGATATGGTAAGACATACACCAGTGAGCTAACAATGGCACTTAAAATTCAAAGAAAGCTTCAGTGGTGTGGGGTAAGGTGTCAGGGGTAGTAGGGCCAATATTTTAGAATTTTATGTGCACAGGAGTCAGATGTACAAACCATTTGCAAATGGCCTAATAATATAATAAGCAACACAATGTCCAGGCATACTGTTTGAGCTGACTGAATATGATGTTGTTTTTCATAAGGATACTGTATTTACTAGGCATCTTCCTCGATTAAGACTGAACTATCAAAACTCCATAGTTTTCACATTTTTATGTGCATGTTTATTTGGCAGCCTATACTATCATGACTTCAGGTTTGATTATCCAGCGTATGACTTATCAGCCAGCTTCCTTGCTTTTGATTTTCCTTGTAACTGTTGCTCACTACTTGGGCCATTTTCTGACTACAAATACTACCAGTGGAACATGAACAAGGTGGCCTAAATGAATAAACTGTAATTTGGAGTTATATGATTTTCTACTTATTTGTTTTTCAGTTAAAAATTTTTATACTATTCTGGCCCCAAGATGATGGTCAGAGGGATAGCATGGCCACCAAGAATGATTTGGTGGTTGCCAAGGGCCTGTTTTAAAGTGTTTTCAAGTTTAACCAAGAATTTGGACATTTAGAAAAAATAAGATGTGAATATTTAATATTTTCTTTAAAAAAAATTTGGTGGGAGTGAATGATTATAAAACTTGTAGTTAAAATAGACTTTTGGCATATCTAAATTTGTTACTTAAGAATAACTGTTGGGAACTGCCCTGCTTGGTTTCAGAAGCTGTAATCCCCCATGGCTAAGGCTAAGTAGGAAGACCTTGGGACCATAAGCCACTAAGGAGACAAAGCTTATCTCCCTGGCAGGGGCACCACCTCTGTCCCCTTTACTTCACCCTTCTTGGCCCCCAAGTGGATGACCAGTTAGCCAATAACGGGTAAAGTTCCTCAAGGGAGAGACAACCTAAGACAGGCATGGTCATGAAGGGGCCCTCATGTAAGGACTTGGGGGCTACAGAAAAAGGGGGTGATGGACCCTCACCCCTTGGCTTTGACATAGCCTGAATCCTCATTCTGTCTGCAGGAAGTCTCTAATCTCTTGACTACCTTACTTCCCCTGACTGACTTAAGCCTGAAACAATGCAGGAGGTGGGTGTGGACCTGTGCTAGAAAGAGTGGGTTCCCCAAGAAAAAATGCATAAGAACCTGTGAAACTTGCTTTGCTAAGAATACCCTCAATTTAAATGGTAAGGGTCCAAGCATAAAACAAGTTTGTTTCCCCAAAGTTTTATGACCTTTTAGGTATCTGACCCTTACTCAGAATAAGCCCTAAGAGTTCATTGCATGTTATCTATTGTTTGATCCTTACTGCCTGACAATGATGAGCTTTGCCTGTATTCCTGTGCAAACTGAACCCAATAAAAGCTCACTGAGGAACAGGCTCAAGGTCCTTCTCCTTTGAGAGATTGGTCACCTTTCCTCCTCCAGCAGATCATGTCTTGGTAGACTTATTGTCATCCATGGCAGCCCAGCGGGGGGGGTAGCCTGTGGGCAGATCCCCCCAACAAATAATAATTTCTGGTTTTACTTCTGTGAGCAAAGAAAATATTAATTCCTATATTTTGCCATTTATTGGCCCAATTGAGCCTCTTCAATCTGGAATATAAGACTTTTAAATTTTTACTTAACATGAATGACATCAATCTTTCAGTATTTAAATGCTGAAATGACATCAAGTTACCAGTATTTAATTAGCTTACATTTTTTTAATAAAACAATGCCTTCTGTCTAAAATATTTAGAGTTTATGAGACATAAATGTTTTATAAGATAAAGTTTAGTTAATTAGCACATTTACTTTGAGTATATTTTCTAAACTTATTTTTAGTAAGTTAATTTTGATTAATTTACTTCTCACTAAAGAATATAATAACCAGTTCCTTTAAGTCCACATATGGTTCTTGAGTGAACAAATAATTCTACAGGGAAGGCACTTCTTGGGTTACTTTCTATACCACTTTCTATAGTACAGTAAATCTATTCAGGTTGTACCTTTGTTTACTCACTATCTCACTGCTCTACTGCATAAATCAAAAAGAAATTTAAACCTTGACATGTTAACTCAGTGAGCCAGTTAATCTTGTTGCTATAAAATCAATTTTTAAAACCCATATCTTGTTATGACCTCAAAAATGTAAAACTCTCAACTCACATTGTTAAACATAACCTTAGAAAACAAGCTTGTTGTTTCATTGTATATTCATAAAATGTGAATTTTGAAAAATATCAGATTCATAATACTACTTTTTGTCACGTAAAATAGTTCAACTTGAATGCATTTTAATCTATATATGAAATCCATGTTAATTAAATCACATAAAAAATATAAGTTGACAATGTTGAAAGTAAAAACTTGCACTTTTTCCTTTGTAAAAATATTTTTTAGAATGTAGATACTTTGGACTAATGGATTTTATGCATGTAGAAGTAGATTTGGGTAACTGGGGTTGGTGATACAGGGAATTAAGACTGGAAACTTCAGTTGCAGTGCATTTCTAGTGAACTTCACATTGAAATTTGTTGAATTGAAATTGATCCCATAAGAAATTTAAAAGATTTTTAAGCAAAAAAACCCACAAATAATCCATGTTTGCTTTGAAGACAACTGTTGAATAGAAACAGGGTGAAAAGGGGAGCGTCTGGAGGTGGGAAGATTGGTCAGGAGCTGAGGCAACATCTCACAGGGAAAGGTGCTGTGAGCTTGAGTGAAGAATATCAGACTGAAAAGGAACATGGAAAGTCAGCTTTGCAGGAGACATCAAAACTATGTAATACAGTGACAAATGCCTGAAACAGAATGCCTGGTATGGTGGAGTTTTACAAATTATGTCAGCTTTTTTGTCTATATATGGATATGTATGTGACATTGGATTAGATCTTACTTATGGGAGGTTACATAAGGTGACTAAATAACCGTAGTCTTCAGAAAATGTTGATAGGATCATTTACTTAACTGCTCCTTTCGATATCTTTTGGTATGCATAGGGCTATAAGAAAAAAATTGTTTAAGATACCACATACAAAAAGAACAGTTTCTGAGGATAGAACTTTCCATGTCTTAAAAACAAAATATTGCTCTCATCTTCTCACACTACTCAAATATCAATGGTCATGTCACTGGGCCAGGATACTGTCTACAGGGAAAAAAGGGCCCCCAAATGGAATGAATCCTAAGTTGGTGAGTTGTGCTGAGTGAGAATATATGTCTGAATTGTTGACTTGGGCTCAGAGCTGGAACATAAGAGCTGGGTTTGGTTCTAGAAAGGACTGTGGTTAAGATTGTATTTATTCAGGACTGAACACCACAGCCTTTGTGTACAGACCTAGAAACAGAACACAAGCAGGGCAGAGCCTCAGGCCTGGAGCAGGAGCAGGAGCTGCAGGCACCTGGGGCCTATGCTGGGACCCGCCCCAGCTGAGACACCCGTGCAGGGTACACAGGCAGCCAGCCCTCTCTCTCTAACATCAGCACCATGAGAAGCCACATCTAGCATTGGGAAGAAAAAAATGACTTTCAACCAAATCAGTTTCTAGAATTCCTTACCATTTTCTAAGAGAAGGAAAAGCCGAAGAAAGAGATATTGGAAATACTGGTAATAATGGTAAGAGAGCCCTGTGGGTATGACCACTGATATTTGAGTAGTGTGAGAAAATGAGATCAATATTTTGTTTTTAAGACATTGAAAGTTTTATCCTCAGAAACTGTTCTTTTCATATATAGTATCTTAAACATTTTTTTCTTATAGCCCTATGCATACCGAAAGATATTGAAAGGAGCAGTTAAGTAAATGATCCTATCAAAATTTTCTGATAGGTTGTGGAGGAAGAAAAGAGAGGTGACCATGTTAAATGAAATGTGATGCCTGTATTTAGATTTCAAGCAAAGAATTTGACATGTGAATAATTAGATTCCCCCAACAGAAGGGGAAGTAAAAGATGACAAGGTTTCTAGCTGGAGATTGGAAAAAAAGACAAGGTGCAGAAAATACAAAGTGGATTGGGAAGCTATAAGAATATAGAGGCAGCCCTGGCTGGTGTAGCTCAGTGGATTGAGCATGGGCCTGCGAACCAAACAATCGCAGTTAGATTCCCGGTCAGGGCACATTCCTGGGTTGCAGGCCAGTTCCCTGCAGGCCAGTTCCCAGCAGGGGACGCATGAAAGGCAACCATACATTAATGTTTCTCTCCCTCTCTCCTTCCCTTTCCCTCTGTGAAGAAGGGAGGAAGGGAGGAAGGGAGGAAGGGAGGAAGGAAGGAAGGAAGGAAGGAAGGAAGGAAGGAAGGAAGGAAGGAAGGAAGGAAGGAAGGAAGGAAGGAAGGAAGGGAAAGAAAGAAAGAAAGGGAAAGAAAGAAAGAAAGAAAGAAAGAAAGAAAGAAAGAAAGAAAGAAAGAAAGAAAGAAAGAAAGAAAGAAAGAAAGAAAGAAAGAAAGAAAGAAAGAAAGAAAGAATATAGAGGCAATATAGGTGGTAGTTCAGGTTTGAGAGTTTGAATAATAAATTAAAGTTTTGACATTTTTGGTTTAAAATAAATATGCATTGCTAAAACTTAGATTATTTTATTCACTTCCTGTGAAAAAGCTGCATGTTAGGTACTGTTATTCTCCCCATTTTGTGGATGAGGAAGCCTAAGCAGAAAAGACTTATGATTCCTCCCCAATATTAAGTATCTTTGTCAGGGAAATGATAAAGCGGAATTCCAGTTGAGACAGCTTAGCTCAGGGCCACTGCACTACTCTGGGTGGTAGAGGTGAAGTAGTATAGACCTCCAGGAAGAGGAATCTGGGTTCAAATCTCAGCTTTGTCACTTAATAGCTAAGAGCAGTTGAACATATTGTTTACGTCTGCTAAGAGGACTGTCCAACCTGTGGCCGGTGGGCCACTTGCAGCCCAGGATGGCTATGAATGCAGGCAAACACAAAATCATAAATTTACTTAAAACATTATGAGATTTTTGTTGTGACTACTCATTGCAATGTATTTAATGTGTGCAAGAGAACTCTTCTTCCAGTGTGGCCCAGAGACGCCAAAAGGTTGAACACCCCTGCATCTTCATCTACAAATTGAGGAATCAGAGTCCCAATTTAGAGAGTACTGATGGGGTCTCATGGTATAATATGTTAGTTCCCTGTTGTAATTGTGACAAATTACTGGAAACTTAGTGGTATAAAATGCCACAAACATATTCCCTCAAATTTTTGGACATCTGACACCCAAAATCACAACAGGGCTGTTTCTTCCGGAAGCTTTAGGAGAGAATCTACTGCCTTGTATTTTCCAGGTTTGTGGAAGCTATTTGCCTGTGTACATGGACTCTTCCTCAGTCTTCAAGTCCATCACTTCAACTTCTGATGCCGTCGCCACATCTCTTTTTTCGGACTTTGACTCATCCTGCATACCTCTTACCCAGGTGGTTACATTGGGCCCACCAAAATAAGCTAGGATAATCTCCCCATGTTAATATCCTGAACTTGATTCATCTGCAAAGTCCTTTATGCCACCCACGGCAATATATTAAAAAGTTCTGAGGATTAGTGTGTGGGTATCTTTAAAGGGGCATTATTCAACAATGAATATACAGTGGCTGGCAAAATATAAGAGTAATAATAATAATGATGACAATAATAATATGAGTTTATTGAATATCTCTCTGAGTAATCAATTCTCTGTGCACAGCCTTTGACAGGAATTGGAAGGCAGTCAACTTGTAAATGAGCTCGTAATTGGCATAAGTAAATCACAGCTACTGTTACCACTATGAGCATCATTATTTGCTTTTGTTTGGAGAATTAATATGCATAATTCTCAGAGCATACCCTTTCAAATGTCCTGCCAAATAAATTATTCATATCTGAAAGATAATCTTTCTTACTTTCCCCTTATAAGTACTGGGCACAACACATAACTGCTGTTTTTTCTTCCATCTGCAAGTTCAAATTAATTATAGCTGTAGCAATCCAATGAAATTCATTGGTCAATTAAATATTACTTCTCAGAAAAACCTCTATGATTAACCTACTCCTTCAAACTTCTTCCTTCTCTGCACCATTTATCATCAGGTAACTGATAGGGTATTTAAAAGTATATAAAATGCACATATAAAAGGGTATGTGAAGTATACATGAATATTAAAATATAAAAACATAAATTTACCACTTAATAAAATATTACCAATCTTCATGAAGTCCCCTATGTGCCTCATTCTCTCGCTCCTTCCTGCCAGAAGTAATCACTCTCCTGAATGATAGTCTCAACATTCCTTTGATTTTCTGTGCTATTTTAATAAGATTTTTATTTTAGAATTCTTAAATTTACAGAATAATTGCAGAGATAGTACAGAGATTCCGTAGATCCCAGACTTATTTCCCATATTATTAGCATCTTGCATTACTATCATCTATTTGACACAATTAATGACTCAATCTTGATGATCTTGGTGATGATTATTATAAGCTAAACTCCATACTGTATTTGAATTTCCTCCCGGTTAGACTGGGGTAGAGGGCTTTGGGGCAGAAGACCACAATGTGTCATCTCACTTTAAGGGTGATGTAATGTACATCCCATTAAGGGTACATTCTCTCAATATAACGCATCACTAATGATGTTAAAACCTCAGTGGCTCAGCTGATGTAGTGTTTGTCAGATTCGTCCACTGTCTTTGCTCACTCTAACCTCTGTCTCTACTATTCTGAATGGGACTTCTATGTGCAGCCTATACATAAGAAGTGGGAGTTATAACACCTTTTTGATGGGATAGTGTCTACATAAATTATTCAGAATTCTTCTGCCTAGTAAATATTCTTCCTATTTATTTAATTATTCAATCACTTATTTGTATCAGTGTAGATTCTAGATATTCATATTGTACTTTTGATTATAATCCAATATAGTTTATTTTGTTGCTCAAATTATTTCAGGTTTGACCCCTGGAAGCTTTTTCCAGTTGGCTACCATACCCCTTTAATATACCCCATTGTTCTGTTTACTGAGTATTTCCTTCCTTTCTAGTCTTACAAGATGTTCTGGTCTCATGTTGTACACTCACTCCCCTAGAATCAGGCATTTCTCAAGGATATTTGGTTTATTTTTGTGAAAAATAATATTAGAAACCAAGATCCTGGTGCTAGACATGCTCTTTACTAACAAGAAGTCATTGCTTCCAGGTTGTCTCAGAGGACGGAGCTAGGAAATCACGTATGCACACTGACCCCATCCCAAGATTCATTGTAGCTTTACCCCTTTGTCATCAGTGACTTCCTGCCTCAGTGAGGGGACCTGGCTCCCAGTGTCTGCCATCCACCCACTCACTTGTTTGACCAGTAAGGTGGTTTTAGAATTATTAACCACTTTTAAGTTTAGGTTAATAAACTTAAAGGTGGTTTAGGTTAATAATTCTATAAGGTTAGAATTATTAACCTAAACTCCTTTGAGAAACAACTTTGTCAACTATAATATACAGTTGTCCCTTCGATCTTTAGTCTTATGTCTCCATTAATTTCTTAAGTTGTTTACATCAGTTAAAAAAAATAAAGCAAAACAAACCTTAATCTTAGAGACCTTAATACAGCTAGCTTCTGTTGTCATTTTACATTCCATCATGGATACCATGATCTCTAATTGATTTTTAAATGTGAATACTTTAAAGTTAACTCTTTGTGCTGTATAGTTCTAAAAGGTGTTTTTTTAATGCATTAGTGACACACGCCCACCAGCTCAGTGTTATACAGCCCTGAAATAAATTCTCTGCGCTTCACCCATTCAACTCTCCCTTCTCCCCAGCCCCTGACAACTACTGATATGTTTTCCATTATTAGAATTTTCTTTTTCTAGAATGTGAGATAGGTGGAATCATACAGTATGAAGCCTCATATCAGATTGGTCTTTTACTTAGCAATATGCATTAAAACTTTCTCCATGGCTTTTTGTGGCTTGGTAGCTTGTTTCTTTTTATCACTGAATAATATTTTAGTATATGGAGGTACCACAGTTTGTTCATCCATTCACCTATTGAAGGACATCTTCGTTGCCTCCAGGCTGGGGCAATTATAAATAAGGCTGCTATAAACATTTGCCTGTAAGGTTTTGTGTAAACATATGTTTACCCATTAATTAGGTAAATATCTAGGTACATGATAGATAGCTGGATGGTATGGTGAGATTATGTTTAGCTTTGTAAGAAACTGCCAGGCTGTCTTCTGGGTTGGCTGTACCATTGTGTATTGCCTCCAACCACGAATGAGAACTCATGCTGCTCCAGTCTCACCAGCAACTGGCAATGTCAGATTTTTGGATTTCGGTAACTCTAATAAGAATGTAGTAGATTTCTATACAGTTTTACAACATAGGATACATAATTAACAATTTATTATTTAGTTGCTTCATTTCAAAATTTAATAAATGGGACCATATTGTATATAATCTTCTGTGATTTTTTTGTTAAATAATATAGTGCAGAGTCATGTAGGTCAGTACACATAACTGTAGGTACGGTCCTCTCATTACTTTTAAAAATTCCCATGCATGAAATCCACCACAATATAGCCCTATTATTAGTGAGCACTTTTGAGTTATTTCCAGATTTCTACTTATTCACAATACATAGTATTTCCACACAAGTCATGGACATGTAGGTGTATTCCTACATAGACTTATCTTCTGCTGTCACCATAAATGGTGTTTTTTCCACTTTCAATAGTCATCAGTTAATGTACAGTCATGCCCTACTTTATGATGGGAATACATTCTCAGGAATGTGCCACTAGGTGCTTTTGTCATTGTGCAAACATTATATACGCACTTTCACAAACCTAGATGGTATAGCCTACTACACACCTGGGTTGTATGGTATAGACTATCTCTTTATTTGCTACAAGCTTGTACAGCATGTTATTGTACAAAACAACATGAGATTAAATCAGACACAAAACAAAATGATGTTATCTAGAGAGGCAGTAAGCACAAGATTTATGAGGCTGCTAATGGCCTAACACAACATACTGTTTTACAGCAAACATTTTTTAATAGGTAGAAATAGTATACTGTAAATAATGATTAAAAATAAAATAATAATTTAAAGTGTAGCAAAAACATAAACCAGTAATACACTCATTTATTATTAAGTGTCAGGTACCGTACATGACTGTGCCATACTTCTGTATGACTGTAAGCACCGCAGCTTTGCATACAGCTGTATCACCACGAACATGTGAAGGATGAGCTGGGCTATGATGTTATGAAGGCTACACTGTCACTAGGGATTTTCCAGGTTCTATCATCTCACGGGACTACCACCACACATGCAACCCATCGTTGACTGAAACACCATTATGGAGGCAATGGCTGTATTTATTTATCTTTCATCCTCTGATTCAATATAGGCTTCCTAATGTCAGGGATCCTTGTCTGTAATGTTTGCCGATGTATCCCTACAACCCACTGCACTGCCTGGCATGTAAGAGAACTTCAATAAATAGTTAATATTGAGTGAAATATAAATAAACTTGAATTTTTCATATTATCCTTATATGTAATAACTTTGATAACTTATATTGATTCTATTCCCTCCACTGATAATAGATATATCTATATTTTGCTTTGAGTATATTTAGGCTGCTTTATCAGGACATGCACTTTTGTAAGTCTTCCACCTTCCCAGTGAATTGTAATTTTAATTATTATGTATTTATTCTTAACGATGATTTTAGTTAGTTCTTTTGTCTGATGTTAGTAATAGCTACATCCATTCTATTTTATTACCTGACTATTATATCATTTTCCACATATTTACTCAAACTTTACATGTTTTTATGTATTATTTATGTCTATTACAGTATTTACATGATAATCTTTGATTTTTACTGTTATTAAAATCATTGATTTGAGAACAACTGTACTGTTTTTAACTTTATATTTGTTCTCATTTAGCTAAGTTGATTATTTTTTTTAACTTTAGACTTCTTTTGGTTAGTTGAAGTATTCATCTCCCTTATATTTCATTTTCTTTTATTCTAGTTTAATAGTTATTCAATCATTTTCTGGTTTTAGTACTCACCTTAGCTATCTTAATGTGAAAATTTAACATACAAAATTCTAAAGTTAATCCTATCTTCACCATCTTCTTGACTATAAAAGGTCCTTAAAATATTATATCAAATCAACTTGATAACTTAAATGCTTTCATTATTATTGTTTAATAGAGTTAGTGTTCATTTAGATTTACATTTCTAATTTCTTGCTCCTTTTTTAAAGCCTTTTTAGGATAATTTTTTTATTCTTGAAGTACAGACATTATGTGGTACTTTAGGAAGAGTTTTTTAGATTTATTTATTAACAGTGTATCTGTGTAAAGATTTAATACCACTTTCATTCATAAAAAATAGTTCTGTTGGGAGTCTATCCCTAGCTTAATAGCAATTTCTTTTTCTCATTTTACTGTCTTCTGCCTCCCATTATTTATGTCGGAAAGTCATTTTCATTCTAAGTGTCAACCCTTATTATACAACATCATTTTTTCCTGGTTTCTTTTGTAAGCTCTGCAGCTTCACTGCCCTTGTCTCACTATAGATTTATTTTCTTTTAAATTATCCTTATTAAGGTTCATTGGGTAAATTAACCTCATTCATCAACTCTGGAAAGTCTGATCCATTATTTCTTTCAATATTAACTTTCTTAGTCTCCCTCTGAAATGTTATCTCTTTCTCCTATATGTCTCTTAAATTCTTAAATCTTCTATTTCTCGTTTTGTTCCTTGCAACACACATTAGTGGAAACACTAACTGAGAATGAATTAAAATAGAACAGGTTTGATGGGTTTTTTTAACTGTATAGTTATTGTTACCTCTAGCCACAAATATATTTAGGTGGATCATAGGATTGTGGTCAGAAATTCTTAGAAGAAACATTTTTTTCTACTTCTCTCATTGTTTGCCTGTCAAAGTAATTCTTTTGAACTAGTTTGTTTGCAGAAGACGTTGCCCTCTGTAGGGCGTTTATGGGGTTTTAATGGTGGTTTCAGACTACACCTGTTTGTTAGGTTCCAGGTTTTGCCTCACACCACCCCCAGCACTATCATTACATTCCCGAATCTCGGTCAGAGGTTATCAAAAGATACCTCCAGGGTGAATGCCAATTCTGGCACTTGCTTACCATATGGATTACAATTTTATTATAGTTTCTGACCTCTGAAAAATAAAGTTGGTTTCTTGCCACTGAAGTCAAGAATTTCAAAGAGTATTTCAAAAATATGTCATTTATCATTTTGAATATGCTTATCTGAAGCAAATTATTTTGAACATTTTTATCTATACTGCCTTACTATTTACTTCTTAAATTTAATTTTAAATTGATAAGCCCATTATTTTATATAAACCTCTTTAAAATTAATTTTTAAATAAATAGATGTATGTATTTGTTAACTACATACCTATTTTCTTTCACATTTTTTAAAAAGGATATAAACTATAGAGCTATTAAAATATCTCTAAAATATTGATAATTATATAGCAGAAAGTAAATTAATATTGTTTTAAAATAGGGAAACCATGTGGAAAATTAGAAAAATTATTTTTAGCATATCCTTAAAATAGGGAGTATCTGCACCTATCTACCTACCATTTTAGTCTCCGAATTGACCTTTTACAGATGTTGGAAAACAATTACTTTTAGATTGAATATCATAGTGAGTTTCTCAATTTTGTACTTAAATAAATGAAATGGAAAAGCTCTTTAAGCAATAAGATATAACTAATGGTGTTATTTTGATTGGAAAAATATGATGGAAAATTTATCAGATAACAAATTTTTGTAAATTTTATGTATAAACTGTCTCCCCTTCTAGATTATAGGGTTCTATCAATCAGGCACTTGTTTCTATGAGTTCCTTTAAATTCTCCATAGCTTCTTTTATTTGTATTTTTTACAAAGAAAATTTCAACTGAAAAACTATGCTAAAATATCAATTTTGTACTAGATCATTGAAATATTTAATATGTTGCCATATAATTATAAGTTAAAGTCTATTGTTTAACAAAGACTTGCTGCAAAAATAAAAGTTTATTCCCTCAATTGCACTGATTGTTAATATCATGTAAAACATAAAATGCAATGATGTAGTTAACATTTTACTTGGAAAGGCTATTATTTGAGAAATATATAATTTAAATTTATCAGTTATAAAATACTAAAACATAGATTGTTTACTAGCATTTTCCAATTATAACTTTAAATTAAGGAAATAATACTGAGTTTAGACAAAAATATAATAATTATCTGTGAAAAGTATCTTTGTTCCTGTATGATAGTGTTAATGCGAAATTTCTGAAATTACTCCTAATTCAAAACATATTGTAAAATAACCTATTGTCACAGGAAAATTTTATTTTTTAAAAGTTTACCATAGTAAGTTACAATAAGTGGTTTTCATTATATTTAAGTAGTATTCTCTTTCTCCTACTAAAGACTAGATCAGAAGCCAATACCCAATCTCTCCATAATACTATCACTTGTCAGTCAAATAGCATCCCTTTCATTACAAATCATCCGAACAACAGCAACAGAAAAATGTATGATAGGCAATCAATCTTTTTTATGTTTTTTCTATTTGAAATAAAATGTTTCAGAAGTGTTAGTTGCTCTAAGGTTTCTGGCATTAATCATCTCCCAAGAGCTAAATTATGGACATAGTACCTATACATACAGGTATTAAACTTATCATGGATACATAAATCACTGGCAATACTAATTCCTCTAATCAATTAATAGAATAACATAAAACTGAGCTTTAAAAATGGTACTTAGATAATATTGTATCCTTGAATAGGGCTACAATAGAACTGGTATAGAAAATGTGACAATAGGTATGTACTGACACTGACATTTTCCATATTTTTTATTAAAATAGAGAGTCTTAGACATGAATGTATCTGTATTTAATATATTCCTGGTGTGTTTAAAAGACCATGTGTGTATGTGTGTAAAACTTAACACTATCAATCTGTGTGTGTGTGGAGTCACAGAAGAGGCCAGGTAAGTCAAAAGTACAAGGAAAGTTCCAGTCACAGGAGATTGGGAGAAATGTAAGGTATTCTTAAAAGCTCTCTGAGATATTAGAAGAGAGCAGGGGGAATCCCCATTGAATGTAGTCAGTGCCAAAATTTATTTAACTAACAAAGGAAAGGGCAGTTCTCAGTAACAACTGGGTTCTCATAGGGACAACAGTGGCAACTCAGGTGAAGTTACTAAGTGGCCAGAGCACAGGGTATCTGCCTGTTAGCAAGTGTAACATGAACACCCACCACATTTCAAAGTCCCCCTCCCTGGAACCAGGCAGACTCCACAGAGAAGTACCACTCCTGATCTCTCTTCACCAGATGACCTCCCGAATTTTAGCTGTAATTTTGGAATAAAGGCATATTATAGTTACTCCTTTATTTGTGTTAACAATCTTATAAATATATATCCCATTGGTTGGGACTAACCCGTCCCTAAATTATTTTAGTATTTTATGGTAAATTTAAAATCTTTATGGTTAATGGAAAATTAACAAAGTGCCTTAAGTCCTGGAGAAGACAGATACAAGACATCCCATCTAAGTATTTTATTTATTAAATTTAGACAGCCTATCTAAATATTTTTTCCAGTAATACATTTCAGAGCAAAAAGTTAACATGGAAATTCAATAAAAATATTTTATCTTCACAATGATGTGGGTACCAATATAATTAATAATGTATCATTTTATTATGCATACTAAATGCAGATTAATTTCTAATTTCATTATAATGTTTCATCAGGTGTAAACAGATGCACGTTAAATGTTTTTATATGTTACACATTTAATTATTAAAAAGAATTTTGCAATTCTGGTAAGTAATCTGTTTTGGTAAGTAATATGTAGTAAGAAAGGTTATGGAAAGTTAAAATCTTATTTTTGAGTGATCTACACAAGATATGTAATTTGTAATACTTATGCTCTTTAATAGAGTGTCCACAGCTGTGTGTTATAAAATACCTATAGTTCTTTCTGTACCTCTGCATTTTTAATATAGTCTGACTTAGGAAAACAACTACTCAACAGAAAATCAAATTCTGTAATAGGAAATGATATAAATACTGAATTATCTGACATGTTTTTCTTTTTGAGCAGATTTTAGCAATATTGTATTGTTTACAGACCAATAGTTCACTGAAGCAGCAGCAGCCACAGGAACAAAACCTGTATTGTTTTATGAGAAAAAAATAAATGCAGTTCAAGTTGTAAATGTGAGCTACTGATCTCATTTAGAGAGCAGGACTCTAACCCATGGACAGTTCAATTTTCCTAAGGGGCTTTATCGATATTTTTTTCTATTTGTCTCTAATAAATTTTAAATATACACAAATATTTAAAATTATATTTAAATATATATAAAGTATATATACCTACACTTTATGCATTTCTGTGCAAAAAAGAGTAAGATATCTTTCACTACTCAAGAAATAATTTTTACCCCTTTGGAGGTGCTATTGCCCCCATTAAGATTACATGAATAAAATATGTGATGGGTGCTCTAAATTGTAAATATCACTGTTTTCCCTCAAACAAGATGTGTCAGTAAATGGCACTAACATCCAATCAGCTACAAAAGCCAGACACTTGCAAGTCATCTTTGCCATCCCTGCTCCCTAACCCACTGTGCCAAACCACTCCATCCTTTCTATCCCACTTCCTGGACATCTCTGAATCCACCAACATTTCTGTCTCTCTTTCCACCATCCTAACATAATACTGCCTGTATACAGCCAACAGACTGGCCTTGGCCTTGATGAACTGAAGTGTGTGTCTGATTGGGAAGGGCAAAAGAAAGGGTAAAGTAGGTAGGCACAACTGCATATATTAAGATATAGGAATTTAAATGCTATATTTAGAAGAAAGTAGAGAAACAAAATTAATTGGGATAGAGGGTGAAGTGCCACTAAATTTAGAAACATTTAAGTACTTTCCAGTTCATATTACTCCATATCTGTACAGGATTTCATTAGTTCTATTGTCTTGTTTAAACATTATATTTTCCTAACCATCCTCTAATGAATCTCTGTACTACCTGTGATGATGTTTTCAAGGTGAAACTTGTGACATTTTCTGTCTAAATTATTTATTTTTAATTCATATTTCTAATATTCCAGTGTAATCAACATTTACTCCATATCCCATTTAATAATCTTTTAAATCACATCTATTTTACAAAAATTTCTAGATTATGTATATTCTGCTTTAAATTTTTCATTCTAGCTAAAGTACCATATTGACATTTTCTGGCAATTGGCTGATGTGCTAAGCAAAGTCTATATTTTCAAGGAGCATATATCCTCTTGCAGGAAAGATGATTAAAAACATGAACCTAATAGAAAACGTTCTAAGGTAGAATTCTGCCAAGTGCAACAAGAGTAGAGCAGTAGGCCAGTGGATCATAATAAAAATAGCTGGTAGTCAGAAAATTCACTGATAAAAAAAGGTAAGGTTACCTGGAGTCACCAGAAATGCTTAGAATCAAGTCATTGGCTAACCAACAGAAAAACAGACATTTTGGTTAAGACTGGTAACTGTGATCGGAGGCATAGATGCTACATAAGCATCACTGGTTCAATTGAATTCAAGAAGCCTAGGCCCATGAGAGGGGAAAGGAATGCATTGGGAAGGAGTATCGGGAAATAAAGTCATCTAAACTAGATGCAACCATATTGTAGATGGCTTGGAAAGACTTTCGATCCAATGTAACAGGAAAGAGTCACTCAAGGGACCTGTTCAAGGGAAAGCATGGTCTGGCAGGCCTGCAGAGATTGGACAGAATGAGTTGAGCCCAAGAGGTTGTTACAAGCTTCGACTGCTCTGTCATGATAGACTGGGGAAGAGAAAAAGAGTTGGGCTTGAGGAAAATAAGAAGTGAAATGATTTTCATCAGCAAACAGCAAATCAACTCTTCCTAGAACGGATTAGCAGGTATCATGGGGGAAAGATCACAGACGTTAAAGCACTAGTCCAATTTTGCCTAGATTCACTACTTGTTATCTAGATAATATTTGACTCTGCCTATTTAAACTCTCTGAATCTCAATTAAATTTTTATCTATTTTATAGTGTTTCCATAAAAAAAGCGTGTGCACAATTCCTGGTTGAGTTCCCAAAGGACACTCAAGAAATGCTGTTTTTGTTTTCCTAATTATAATAGTAATAATAATAATAACCATAACTATATTTGACTACAAACATTGTTCACCATAGATATCCATTACATACATTTTGCAAACCATAAAATTTTCTACATACTATTTATTTCATTTTGGTTTTCACTTTTACCATAGTTCTCCATTAGGCAAGGATTTCCAGATGGTAATTTTGAAATTTGTAATTGAGAAAATAATAATAGTGACATATTATTTAATGAAGCTTGTATTTCATTATATTTGTCTTTTCCTCAGCTTCACTATAATTTTTATATGTATATAATTAATACCCTTTATATATCTTTTCATTGCTATTTATTAATTTAAAATTTTACAAAGAATATAGCCTTCTTTTACTAAGGTAATTTGCACTTGACTTCTCTGGTATAATAACAGAATGTTCTCTTCCTCCTTCACCATTAGTTGTACTGGAATTAGGAGCCTTCTCACATGCCTGCCGTAAACCTCAGTTAAGGTTCATTTGTAACTGCAACGCTCATTTGAGTTCACAGAAATAGTTCATATTACCATCTTGATCTTACTTAATCACCTCATTGCGAATGAAAGATAGCATGTTTCATTTTCTGGGCACCTTTCCCTCACTGCAAGTACCAATTTCATATATCAATTATTTATTCTTCAATGGCTCCTGCATTTATTAAAATATCATTTTATATTGTTTCTTGACCTTGCATAATTGTTCTACAATTATCAATCCTTACATAGGATATTTTTTTTAAATAAGGAATTTAACATAATGAGAAGCAAATGGTATGAAATGATTATCTCATTACTAAATCTTACTAACACTTTTAATATCCTTCCTTATGAAAAGCATATTAGATGTTAATATGTAATCACCATCATCAGTAAGAAATAGAGAGAAAAAGTTGTAAAAAATAAATAAACACTGGAGACTCCAAAATAATGTCCAATACCTGATTACAATATCAACTTTACAGTAATTGATTCAGGAATATTTTGTTTATAAATGCAATGTTTTCTTTTGAAATGCATAACTATTTAGAAGAAAGATAAAAATGGTCCTTGAGCACTTGCATTTTTAACAAAACATCAACTTTGACTCCCACTGACATCTCTTCCAATGTCCTTCTGCAGTACAGGGTACAAAAGGCTAAAATTCACATTATTGAGTGTTTCTTGTAACTTTGTCTATGAAAGTGACTTAGGTTTTGACAATCATTTATAAGGTTTTTTTTTAAATTTGAATTAAAGTTAGGGATGGAGACAATGGCCTTGACACATTCATTTTGAGCTGATATAGTTCTCACCAAATGACAGAGCAGTTTGCTAATTTCTGAATCTTGGCTAACTAACAGGAAGTAGCCATTTTCCAGCTGCCTGGCTTTCTGATAGTGACAGTTGGTAACATCCACGGACAGCCTGGTCAACCCTGGTGTTCCAGTGACCAGCCCCGAGCCTGGTTTTTCTGCCTGTCCACTATTTTATAATTTTGTATTTTAAAGCCATTTTTCTTAAAATTGCTAGGTGTGTTTTAATGAACCACAGTTGAACTCTGCCTGGTGCACGCCCCAAATCTCGGGAAAACCTGGATAACAAGAAAGCCTTTGCTGACCCTGTGGAGGGGTCACCCTAAGGAGGGAATGGGAGTATCCCGCCTTCCCCACGGCATTGCTCCAGTCTTCCTGCCAGTAACTTCAGACCTGTCCTTGGACTAAACATGAAATCCCAAAGGTCCTTTTTCCTCAAAACACTTCCCCACACACACATTTTCTAAAACCAAATATGTAAATTTAAGTGAGGCTAAAAAAACCTGACATTGCCACAGATGAAACTTAGAAATGGAAACTAAAGCATGAATTTGGTCAAGTACATATTTGGTTCAAAGGTTAATTCTTTTGGCTATGATTAGATGTTGAAGAAAAATAAATGGTAATCAATGTTTGTTTTCCTTGCCTGTGGAGTGAGAGGGGATATTAAAAAAAAAAATACAAGGCATAACTGAAGAGAAAGTCACCAGAGATTGAGAATATTTAAAAGTATCGTAAAGATTAAAAGAGAGTTAATTAATAACCTCTTAGCTTTGTCCACAATAAGCACTGTTCACCTTAAAAGTGATCATTATTGCTCTGAGCTTAAAGACTCAGGGTTTGGTCCCAGGATGGGTTTCCCTGGTGAGGAATCAAAGGAAATGGAAGAAAGGTAAAAGTGCATAAAAAATAAATGTCTACTTTGGCCAGGTGACTCCAATGTTTGAAGCATCATCCTCCCACACACCAAAGGTTGCAGGTTCGATTCCTAGCCAGGGCACACACCTAGGTTGCAGGTTCAATCCCTGGTTGAGATGTGCCCATAGGAGGCAACCAAACAATGTTCTTTTTCTCCTTCTCTCTGTCTCTTAAATAAGTATATCCTTGGGTGAGGGTTGAGACAAAACAGTATATTTTACTAGTCCTGGCTGATGCCAGCCCTATTCTCCAAGGAATTACTGTGAAAGGCTTTTAAAAATATTCATAAACCAACATGAGTACTTTAATATGCTCTTGTCTCATAATTCTGATTAAGAATATTTTACTACCAAGACATCCTGTAAGATGAAAGAAAGCATATTTTTAAAAATATGTTGTGATAGGTTTGAACTTAGGAAAAACAGACTAAATATGTATACATAGCAAAGTGCTTTCAACAACTGATTCTTCTCACTCCACTAAAAATAGACAATAAACGTGGTGTACTTGTCACACACCTACACTTAAGTCATTAAAATGAGATTTCCTTCTTTTGTATACCATAAGCAACAACATGGATGGAACTGGAAAGCATTATGCTGAGTGAAATAAGCCAGGGGTTAAAAGACAAATACTATATGATCTCACCTTTAACAGGAAGCTAAACAACAAAACAGACAAGCAAGCAAAATAAAAATAAAGACACTGAAATAGAGAACAAGGGGACAGTGACCAGAGGGGAGAGGAGAGGAGATTTAATGGGAAAAATGGGAGGGATTTAGAGGAACAAGTATAAAGGACACAGGGACAATAACTAAGGGGGGTGGAAATGGGAGGGAGGTGGGGAGCATGGGGTGGGGTGGGGTGGGGTGGGCTGGGATGGGAGAAATAAACAGAAAACTGTACTTGAAAAATAACTAAATAAAAATGTTTTAAAAAAAGAAACTGACATGTAAGAAAGCTTTTAAGTTCTTTTCAAACCAGCTCTTTAAAGTTAGTTTGCTAGCTGAAATCTGGATTTGATTTAGCCGATTCAACCAGTAAGTTTAAACATAACTCCAAATTTAAACCAATATATTTTCCTGTCTTTAGATATGCTGTAAAGCACCTGAAATCAAAGGGAAACATTAATTAAAAGGTGGTCTTGGGGCCTGGAACCATGAGTGAAGGTAGTTGGCCCGTTGAAACTGGCAGTAGTTGGCCATGCTATGGGTCAAATGAATTGCCAATGGCATTGAGCTTACTGACCGGTGGACCGGTGTTTGGAATGTGCATATAGGTGTATGTACCTGAATGGTGAAGATCTGCTTCTCCAACCCCTCCTATTCTGGTCCCTGAATGTCTTCTAAAAGTGATCATCGAAGTAGTAAAAAAGACTTTTTATATTGGAAAACTAGGGAATTGTAACTATTAACTGGCATAGCAGCAGTAAGCTGATAACAGATTTCACAATATTCAAAATATCTTTATTCTGTCCTAACATTTTTACTCTTCAGTAATAGATATGTATGGCCAAATTGGTTCATGAACTGATCAATGAGCAGTGAGAGAGGCACTCTCGTTATAAAATACAGATAAGAGATGGCAGCAGAGAATGGTAGGTATAGTCAGGCTATCAGTAAAGGGATGTCATTCAGCAAGGCAAAGCACTACGTGAACATTCCAAAACGTCTTGGTAGTAGGCATTACTTTAGAAAAAGCATAATACATACTTATACATGTATACATAGATAATAGGTTTATGAATATTATGTATAAATTATATGCAACATACTTTATATTACATATATTATATAGGTAATTATATTAATACAAACAAAAACTACACATTAGTACAGCTAGTAGTTAACAGTAAAAGCTTAGGTATCAGACAACCCAGTTTTGGTCTGACTTTGCCACTTGCCATGTAGCTTTGGCACAATGTACTTAACTTACTCTGTGTTTCGGTTTTATTACCTATAACCTGGATTTAATAAGAGGGATCATCTTTTTTGGTTGCTCTCAGTATGAAATGAGACACTATTTCCTAGACACATATAAAAAATAAAATGTGTGTTTTATAGTTGTTGTCTTTGCTATCACTGTATTGGAAAATTATTAGGTAGTTGCATGAATTCAAGTCAATGAGTTTACTCTCAATCATGTCAATGCTACTGCTGTCCTTAGGGTCTTCTCAACCAGTTGCCCTTTACTCATATTTTCTCTGTACTTACTGTTCAGCTAACAGGGGTCTGCTGAGTATATATCATCACTAGGCAAGGTTCCTAGTTCTGTTGTGCTCATCTCCAGGTGCATTCATGTTCTATTCGCAAAAACATTCAATAGACTCTTGTAAACTGAATGACCATGCTGGACTTTCTTCTCCTCCTCACCCAAGGATATGTTTATTGATTTTAGAGCAAGAGGAAGGGAAAGAGAGAGAAAGGAGGAAGAGGGAGAGAGATACATGGATGTGAGAGAGAAACATCAATTGGCTGCCTCCCATACACGCTCCAAGTGGGATCGAAGCCACAACCTATGTGTATGTGCCCTGACCAGCGATGGAACCCTCAGCCTTTTTAGCACACAAGATGACACTCCACTCAACTGAGCCACTGGCCAGGGACGTGCTTGCTTGTAATTAAAGCTAAGGCCATTCAGAAACTAACCTTTTTGGTACTAAGTTATAAGTTAAGAGAGATTTTTTTAAGGAAATGTAAAGCTACATATGATATTTAGTAATTCACTGATATGCAAAAACACACCCCAATTTTTATGGATTAAAACAATGATTTGTTATTTCCTAAGGTTCTTGTGGGTTTGGGCGAACTCAGCTGAGTGGTTGTCTGTCCCCGGTGGCACTGGGTGCAGTCCGCTCGGCTGCAGGATTGGGCTGCAAGACGGGCACACGATAAACCTCCCCGTGGGCCTGGCGCCCCAGCGTTCCTCCAGGTGGCCGCTTTCTCACCACAGCGTAATGGTATCAGGGAAGCCAGACCACTTACACTGCAGCTGAATACTCCCAGTGTGAAATTAAAAGCTTTTAATATCCTATAGGCCCTTCTACATTCTATTGACCACAGCCAGTCAGAAGGCCAGCCTGAATCTAAGAAGGTGAGAAAGCAACACACACAGGAAGAGAAATAATTGATCATGCCAATATTTAAAACTCTATTATAAATAACCATTGCTTCCACAGATTTTTAGAATATTATTTTCTAAATAATAGAAAAAGCTAGAGTGTACTTAATTAGTGATAATATAAAATCACAAAGATTATTTCCTGGCTTTGGTTCCCCAAGTTAAAAGTGGTCAGGATAAAAAAAAAATCCATTGTTTGCCAAGATTTTTGGACCATTTTGTATCCCATTAGTCTATCTAGTGTACCTTTGTCTAACCAATGTTTATTTACTACTTATTATGGACCAGACATTGAACCACCAATTGATATGCAAAGATGCATGAAACGAAGGAGAGAATTCAATTTTATGATATTTTAGAGGGACGTATAAAATATGCTGTATTACACCAACGTGAAAAGCACTGTGCTCTGGGTAAGAGCAGGATGTCGTAACTGGAGGAGAGGCACAGCACGCAGACTGAACTTGGGAAGGGGTCACACCATTTGGGATGAGTCACACAGACAGAGAAAGAAGCAGAAAAGGTCATTCAAGGTAGAAGGGAGAGCAGGGTGAAAGAGACTGGAGCCATGTAAAAGCACAGAGGACGTGGGATCTAAAGGGAACTGGGGGCTGGCACCGCATCGCGTGCCAGTGTGAGTCACAGAGAAGCGAGACGTAAGTTTTGGCGGAGAGGAGCAAGAGGGTAGAAAGCCGAAGAAAAATTTAGGGTCAGAGATTTTTTTTTTCATTTTGGTTGTTGTTGTTTAGGCTGTCTTAAGTCTTTTTATGGGCTGAGAAGAAGGAGCCTAGAAGGGAATAAAGTCTGAATATTTTATTAACCACTTGCCATGTGTCTTCCCAGAGCCTCCCAGCTTCACCTGACGTCTGGTTCTTGGCCACTGCTCCACCACAGCTGCCAAGAGGTGACCTACCGTGAGTGAGCCCGCATGGGCCCACCGCCTGGCAGCAACTCCAGACCTCTGGCTCTTCCCAGTCCATCTCGGGTGAAGCACAGCCATTGGATCTGGCTTCCCCAGAGGCTACCTAAGAAACCAGGTGATCCGTGGAGTTAACATTAGTACATGGACTAATGGAAGCAAGAGGAAAAAGGACAGAAACAGATAAATTCCTTCCTCAGGTTCTCTTCCTGAGGAAGGGTTTTTTGAGCAAAAATCAGGATGAGGAACCCTTCAACGGCAGATTTTCTGAGCAGCCTATTTGGAGACATCTCCTATGCCAAGTATCTAGTTTGTCTCTCTGGGAGCCAGCGGTGTAACACCAGCCCAGATGTGTTTCTCACTCTGCCTGGCCTCCCTCTCCACTCCTCTGGCCCAGAGATGTAACATGTTAATAACTATATTACCACTTAAGTCTCACCTTAAATTCTATGTTCCAGGAAGCCTCAACCAAGACGAAAATAGAATTCATAGAAGAGATAAGGTGTGTATACATTCATTGTCTTATTCATTGCAACAAAGTTGTATTGAGTGCTTTTTAAGCCAGGCATTTCAGCTAGCATTGAAATATGCAAATGAATCAGAAATAGTCCCTACTCTCACAAAAGGAGAGTAATCAGTTTTATCCAGGGTAAGTGTAATATAATAGAGATGGGCAGGAAGCTGGAGGAGAGAAGTCAAAATTTTCCAAAAGGAAACAGCTTCTGACAAGAGTTTTAAAATGTAATCCAATACAATTAGGTTCTAAGATAAAGGAGACCCTCCCAACACTGGCCATCTAGGGTAGGAGTAGGCACATGACTGTCAGCTTTCATTAAAGCTGCCACACTGATCTTCCTGGTCCTCAACAGCCAAGCCTGTTCTTGCCTCCAGATGTTTGCACTGGCCTTGCCCTCTGATCAAAAATTTGGCAGCCAAATTCCTGTACCGTTGTCTCCCTACCTGATCTCATGTCATCTTCTACTAGATGACCTTGTTTTATGTATACTAACTATATGAAATTATATTTCACTATATGTATTTCACTGTATGAAGTTGTAATTTTTTAATTATTTAACCTATTTCCTGTTCCCAATCATTAAAATGTAAGCTCAGTGAAAAACAAGAGCTCATGGGCACAGACAACAGTGTGGTGATTATGAGGTGGTAGGGGGAGGGTGCAGAAAGGGGGATAAATAAAAACATACACACAATAAAAAATTAAATTAAAAACAAGGGCTTGTTTCCCTTGCTTTTCAGTGTAACTCCAGTGTCTGCCACATGGTAAGTGTTCAATAAATACCTGCTGAATGAATGAATGACATTATTTTTAAATGACAATAATTACACATTGAGATTCAAGCTATGAATGGGCAAGGCAAAGGCAAGAAAGACCATCAGCTTTTTTTGGAACACAACGCGAGGGTTTTCTGAGCAGACATCAGGATAAACAAATATTAACAGAAGTAGAGAGTAGAGGGCTCGGAGTGCCAGAGTACTCCAGGGAGGAGGAACAGCCCACGAAAAGTCCTGACAGGGGAAGGGGCAGGACGTGTTCCAGGATCGGAGAGAGGCAATTTGGCGGGAGCCCAGTGAGCATGGGGAAGGCAGTGTGAAATGAGGCTGGAGGGTGAGGCTCAGGTCAGGCTTCTGAAGGAGCTTGTAGCCATGATATAGGTTTTGATGCAAAGGCTATTAATGGGCAGTATGTGGAGGAATGGCCTGATCAGATTTATCATTCGTAAAAGATTACTTTGACTGCAATGAAAATATGGAGGGTGATGGGTGAGATCACTGCATGGTGTGAGATTGTGGGTTCTCAGAACAAGGGAAGAGTGGGAGCACTGTGAAGCAATGTGGGGCAGTGAATGGTGTAATTAACAACACCAAGGACGAAGGATGAAAAAATATGGCAGTGTAAACATCATAAATCGGGGTTTAGAGCAGGCACCTACTGAGTGCAAGGGGGTAGGTTAGGTCAGTTTATGAAAATGAACTTATGAAAATAAAATATTAAAAATTTCTGACTGACAAGTCACTATTCTGTTCTAGCCAATGCCACATAATTATATGATGATTATGTACATCATAAAAAATTCAAGTGCAGCCACACATCACTGGACAGCAGGTGTACACTCTGAGAAATGCATAGTTAGGTCATTGTGCAAACATCGTAAAGTGCACTTACACAAACCTAGATGGTATAGCCTACTCCATACCAAGGCTATGTGCTATACCATCATTGTATATGCACACCATTGTTAACTGATGGCGGTTAACACAAAATCTAATTTTGTGGCCCATGACTGTAATATAGCAAGCAATCTATGAAGTGATGATTTCAAGACACATGGTGCAAATTATCATGCATGATATTCTATTGAGTTCAATTTCCATATATCTACAGTGATTGAGCTACAATGCCTAACATTGTTTCCCATGTACTTTGGGTTAAATTTTTCCCACTATCCTCTTATGTTTACCACCATTATTCTTAAGTCTGTCATTCATCTTGTCACATATAATTAGATGTTCTCTAATCAGTCGGATGATTGCATCGTTGGTTCCTTGGTGAACTCCACAAGGGCCTTTTATCTTTGTATTTTGCATTCCCAATGCCAGACATGGTGCCTTAAATCTGTTAAATTTTTTTGTTTTTTTTTCAAATTTATGAAGATCCAGAGAGACTGAGTAATGCTGAAATAGATTTTGGGGTGATCAAAGAAAGTTTAAAATATGGGAAGCATAATTCTATATTACATGTATTTTTATTACTTATTCTAAAGCACATAATTCGATCTAAATGTTATATTAAACAGAATACTTGATTTTGTACAACATTCCTTTCCCCAACCATGCAAGATAGCGATTTCCTATAGAAGCAATGTCGTAGGTGTTTGAGTGAGGCTGGCCAATGGGAGATGGTGAAGTGATTGTAAGTCGCCCTTCCTATTGTCTCTCCTCCCCTAACACACCATTAGCTGACCCCCAAGACAGGTTCCTGTATCGTCTTCTTGCTCCCATATTTCTGCTCTTTTTCTGCTAATAAATATCCAAGGGATCCTGTACTAACTGTTGAGATGCTTTGTTTCTGTCCTCCCTCTTCCAAAATGGATATAACATGCATTCTATCTCAGATTATGGTAGGAATAAAAAGATATTTTATTTGAAATCATACTGTAAGTATAAAGAATGAGTACAGGTTGAAGTTGTGAGAAGGATTGCTATTACAGTAAAGTATACTAAAGACTATGAGGATCAAAGATTTTAGGAACCAGGGTAAAAAACTTGATAGAGATATGTGAGAGATCAATAACATCCATACAAATTAAAATATGTTGTGGCTTCCCACTTCTGCTAAGAATAAAATAAAAAATCCTTAGCATAATATACTGAATGCTTTGCAATTATGCATCAACCAATATTGCACTATTTAGGCTCAGCCTCCACACCCTTCCACGATCTGACTCAGACGTGTCAGCAGACAAGTCCGTCTCTGCAGTGCACTGCTCTCTCCTTTCTGAGTCCTCCTGGCCTCACCTTTACCCTTAACTCCATGGTACCCACCCACACTGTGGGAATATTAAGGAAGTTAAGGAGACTTCTTTAATAGCATCTGGTACATGCTAACTATTCATGTTAAAAGTCCATTGTTTGTCATGTACAGAATTTCTCAATAGACTGAGATTCCCATAGGGATGAGCGGCATCTCACTCATCTTTGTGGTCTCTGGCCCTTAGAATACTGCCTGCAATACTCTAGCAGATTAATGTATATTTCTTGGGAGGAAAGAAAATAAAGTAAATAAGTGAAAATTTACTTTAAACCAAGGAAGTCAACACCCTGGAAAGGAATTTATTGTGATGGACGAGTGTAATTCTGGGACAGACTGCCCAATTTTTACTTCTGCCAGGAATAAATAATTTACTTTGAATATGGAATAAAAAACATATAGGCATGTTACCCAAAAGAATATTATGTAATCAATATGCTAGTGTCATTTTTATTGGTATTTGAAGATGCCAACTAAAGATCAGAAAAAAATTTGAAGGTCCATTGTTTTAAACAAATTCAGTGTTCTGATTCCCTCACATCTAACATTAGTTAATATAGTAACTAAATAATGCCTTTCATTTGTGGTTTTCTGTTTATATGCATGAAGGTTCTTCAGGTCTCACTCCCTTTTCATTTCCATGTTTCTTTTGTTTACATAATTCTTTACAAAAGCAATTCAATTATTTCAGATATAGACCTATGAATATGAAACTCAGGTTCTCATAATGCAGACTCCTGAGAAAGAGTTCACATGAACTGTGGGTAACTTGCTTTGATCCAATTGGATTATTTATTTCTGAATATGAAAAAAATTTTTAATGTATGGAAGCCAGAGATTGTCAAACATGGGCTTATGAGTCATCAGGATATACATAAAAATAAGACCCACTTTAATTTGCTTTCTATATTAAGAATAAATATATCTCCTGTAATCCTTTAGAGGAAGTAGAAAGTATATTCCAAAGTTAAGCAAACAAAAATTAGAACCTTGAATTAGTTAAATGTCACATGTATAAATTGTAGGCTTAATTCTCGAAATATTTTTGAATTTGTTCAAAGAAAAAATTGTCAAATAAACATTATCCTCCAGAATATTTTATACTGTCATAATCTTAAGCCAGATCTCACTGAACAAGAGACTTTCCTGTCAAATTGAATATAATAAATGTTGGTTTTTCAAATAATAACAAATGAGTTAATAGTTATGTCTGAAGAAATCAATGTAACCAGATTTTAAAAGAAGTACGGACAGAAGATGACATTATAATTCAGAGCATTTATATATAAAATATAAAGTATTAATCTTTTTCTATAATTTTAAATTTTATAAATTACTGATTATCTCAATAGAAAAACTTAGTTCCATGATAACTTTATTCTCTTTAAGGTAGACTAGGAAATTTATATTAGTTGTTTATTTTAAGATAAATGCAATAAATTTTAGAAAAAAATATATGTACTTTAAAGATTTTCTTTATGTATTTTTAGAGAGGGAGAAGGGAAAGAGAAAAAGGAGAGAAACACCAATGTGTGGTTGCCTCTCGCGCCCCCTACTGGGGACCTGGCTTGCAACCCAAGCATGTGCCCTGACTGGGAATCGAACTTCAACCCTTTGGTTCGCAGATTCGCACTCAATCAACTGAGCTACACCAGCCAGGTCAGAAAATATTTTTTGACTGTAAGCACATTATCTTGACCTGATTATGTAATAGCTATTTATAATATTAGTTTACTTACCAGTATTATTTTACATCTAAATAAAACTATACTTACATATATATATATAGATATATATGCAAATGTTTTCTTGGGAATCTTAGTTGCATATAGTTAGTTGTGGAAAATAGTTTTGCTTTGGTCAGTGTGAGTTTTACAAACATAAACTGTCAGATGTAAATTAATGGGACTAAATTAAAATACATTAGTCCTATATTTGTAAATTATGGTTCCAAGATATTATTCCAACTAATGACAGAACACATGAAATGGCAGAGTACATTTATTCTTATTCCCCGAATAAAATTTCCTTGTCACATGTGCTCACAAAATAGATTGAATTAACTATAATTTTAAAATGCCTGATGATATGACCAGTTAGAAAATCATCTTTGCCCTTTTATTTAATATGGCTTAAATCAATTTTTTTAAAGCAGATTAAAAAAATAGCATGACCCTCTTTTTGTAATTAATTCTTTGATTTTTGTAAGTCATTAAAATCAGTTTTTTGTTAATATTTACAGATAAAACACCACCCCCAAATATGAACTATCCAGAAATATAACCCACATACAGCTCTTGACATGAAATCTCCACATTCCCTTTCATTTTGTTGATCAAAACTGTTGCCTGAAAATAAACCCAATAAAACCTATCTTCTAATTGAACAAAGAAGCCCAATGTTAAGCAAAATATATACTTGTCACTTTTAGTATTTTAATATTTAATATTTTTATAAATATATATTCCTAGACATTCAGGAAATGTTTATACATCTCCCCATTAATAACCTCTACCCCAAACTTTCTCATTTCTAAGATTTTATTATTTATTTATATTTAGAGGGGAAGGGGGGGAAGGAGAGAGGGAGAGTTACATATGTTGAGTACACGCAGGGAAAAGCCCTGTTGAAAATATGTCCACCTTATCAGCATAAAACCAGAAAAAAAATAGAGCTGAAAGTATTGGCATTGTTAGGCCCACAGTTGCTGCTGTTGTTTGCCCAAGTGCATAGCGGTAATAGCCATTTTCAAAGTCATTGTTCTTTGGAACATCACTATGTTTTTCTATACTATTACATTTATAAAACACTTTCAAAGGATATATTATTAATTTTATTTTAATATAAATGATTCATTATGGTCTTACTGACCATGACTTTGTCATATACTTGCCTCAGACTCCATTGTATTCAGTGTGTCCTAGGACTTCCTGGACCATACTCTAGCTCCTAATGGAGCAGGATTTATTAAATATTTTCTTCATTCACCAAAAAATATTCTTCATTCACCAAAAAACATTCATCAAACTCAGTTGTTTGTTCCATTATCTCTGTCCTGTCTTAACTATTATTAGTTATATAAAACATGGTCAGCTTTAAAGCCACATGAAGAATTAGAACCTATGTTATTCTTTGACTTCAAGATATATGAGTGCTTAAATTCACTTGTTTTCCCCTAAAGTTACTTTCAGTCCTTTGTAAGAAAAGATAGTTTATCTAATTTAACTCCAACTGCTACAAGAGGCTTTACACTCAGAAAAGAACCTTGAGGAAGGGATTTTCGGTGAGTGGCACCCACCCAGAAAAGGCCGTAGGTCCACCTGATGTGAGGAGGAGGGAGTATTTAGATTCCCTTGCTATTATGAATTAGAGTAATTATAGGCCAGGAGAAATAGATAATTCTAGGTAAAGAAAGATAGAACTCTGGAATCAAACTTCCTGATTTTAAGCCTGGTTCCTAGCATTATTCCAGTGTGAGAGCTTGGTTCCCAGGACATTTCTAAATGGTGAAATAACAACTACATTTAAGCATATGCTATGCATTATACAAAACTGAGGTAATATATTTAATTCACCATACAGTTACTTGAGGTTTTAATAAAATAACTCTCAAATGTCTAGCACATTGCCTAGCTTATAGTAAAAAAAAAAGTTAGCTACTATTATTTTTTGATTGAAAGACCCATGAACAAAACAAATATGCTGTGCAATTTTAGGACTTTTTCTCCTGCATGCATAGAAGATCGAGAGATCAAATAAAACAGGTAGGTGGTATAGTGCTCCGGGTTGATAATTTACAAGCCATTAAGATATTTAGAAATTAAATACCACATTTAGTTTAAAAAGAAAAGCAGTGGAATACAACCAAAAATATTACTATTATTAACTATGAATCCTAAATATTTCCTTCACGGGATTCCATGTTTTAAAAAATGTGCTAGGTCTAATCACAATAGCCTTCAAACATTTTAACTCTTCATCAGTATCATCATTGAACACGCATTTAATCCCCATGTGTGTTTAAAGCTCTGGAAGTTAGAATTAAATAAGCACAATCTATTTTCAAGGAGATCATAGCATCTTAATTTAGGTCCTTCATGAGGGTTATTATACATTGGTTAAATTCTTGGCCAAAAATTAAGTTTAAAATTTGGAGAAGCAATATATTGCTGATTCAGTGAAAAACAAATACACCTATTTCATAAATATACATATTCCCCATAAATATACAAATTCTGGTTTCATAAATATGTATATTTATGAAATATTTGAGAGAACTGAATTTCTACACCTTTTGAGTTACTGCATTATAATCTGATATATTTAATATAAATATATCTATATCTAGATTACACCTATATTTTAAATTAAGCATTTTAGAGATAGATTATATCTGTATTTTAAATTAAGCATTTTCTGTGACTGTGGAGCACAGAAAATATTTCGCTAGAACATAAAAAATTAATGTAGCATAGTCCAGATTACTCTTCATCACCAATTCTTTGATATTGGCACCTCTCTTCATTCTGAAAAATAAATCTACTTTATCAAGAATGCTCAGAGAGCAATGCAGATTTTACATAAGATTCTATCGAGACTTGGACATCATGCAACCCTCCTCACATAACTAAGTAAATTATTTACATATCTTATCTGACAGCTTTGTTGACTCTGTTCCAGATTTCATCCCTCCTTACTTGCCCTTCCTTTGTCTGAGGGAATCCGAAATAGTCCAAGGGTCACTATTTTAGTTTTTCCCACCAATTATTTGTCTGACTGGTGAAAGGCCAATTTTATAATTCTAACAGAATAAAGCAGATTATCTCTTTTCCAGATAATTGAATCAGAGTTGCCAATTCACAGAATATGGCTAAACACACACAAGCACGCATGCACACACACACTTTAATGTTGTCTTTCATGGTACAGTCACTCCTATAGAAAGTGTTCAGAGGAAAGGAATATTGTTGCTCAATAATGGCTGTGGATCCTAAAAAGCTACATCCTTTCTATCCCATCAAAAAAAGAAAACAGTTTATCAGCATAAGTAAGAGGTAGTATAGTGTAGTGATAAAGAGCCTGGTTTAACTCTAAGAGCCACCATTTGCTAGCTTTGTGTGTGAATTTGCAGTTACTTTAAGCGCTTCAGTCATTTCATCTGTAAAATAATGATAGTACTAGCCTCCTAGGGATTATATAGAGCCTATATTTTATAAGTACTATATAATGCATGAACTACTTTGAATCATGATGGAACAGAACACTCACTAATTATTAGCCATTGTTATTAGAAATTTCCTGTGGATCCCAAAAAGACCATAGCATAAGCGAGGTATGTGTTTTGGAGAGTTGGCTAATGGGCCCTTTTCCTCCTAAGGTCAGCCAGGATAAATCCGAGTCTTCCTGGGAGCAGAAAGGTAACAAGGGCTGGGCAGCAGAATTGTAGTGAGTGTTGCCTATTTACAGGTCAGGCTGCCTATGAAAACCAAAGGTAGTCACCCATTTGGGGCCTACATCATTCCAGGCAAAAACTCCCCTCGACTTGTCTTGAAGCACAAAGCTGACAAGAAGCACATCTATGAAAGAATACATAACTCTTTATTGATTTTTCCCTTTGTAGGAAGGGAAACGACAAGTCTAGGGCAGAGAATGGGAGAGAATATATTTATTGTATACCCTTCAAAACTCTACATTTTAGACCTTGAATATTTGCTGTTTACCCAGAACAGAAATTTAAAAATCTAAAACATGGCTAAAAGTTAGTTGCATCCTTATTTTCAAACATAGCTTAGTTGCCTAAATTCAAACTGCTAGGCTGTCATCAACTTATACCTGTCAATTTGTATAGCTGAGGTCAAGGACTTCAACTTCCCCCATAACAGTGGCTTTCGAATTATTTTGACCAGGACTCCCAGTAAGAAATATTTTTACATTGCAATAATGATATAGGTGCTTATCGGAAAGCTACGGTTTAGATAGCACTTCACTGGTCCCCAGATTTTGGAGCACGCTCCCGGGCTACCATGCTTCAGTTTTGCCCTGTCTGCAAGGTGAGCCATGTGTTGAATTTGTTCTTTTGACTCCTGTATTCCTTCTTTAAGACAGAATTTTTAAACCTCTTTTTATCTTGGGCCTCATTTCTTCCATGATGTTCTATTGTGATGAACTGTCTGCCATCTCACGACCACATGCTAATTAGACCTGGAGAAGTAATCAGTGGAAAGCAAGAGACGTTCCTTTATTCTGAGTAGCTTTTTTGCATCTCCAGGGTCTTTCGTATGGAGGATGATTATTCCAAGAAATTACATAGGAATGATCTCCTGGGGACATTGCCTCTCTGGTTGTCTTCTCCTTTCTTCTGTGTTTTTCTATAACCCAGTTCTTAGAGAACTGGATACCGACAATTTAAAAGGACTCCAAGTATCTTGTTCCTTCTCTCCATACTTGAGAGTGAGAAGAAAAATATCTCAGGTAGGCTTCTACTTTTACATTTCATAGGGTCAAAATGCTCTGAAAAGTATGAAAAAATATCTATTTTCAGGATTTTTAATCCCTACTTTTTTCAGCGGTAACTAGTTTATAGGCAGATGGTATGTCAATTGTGCAGAAATTAGAGGGGCCTTTGTACCATAATGTAGCACAACTCTGCATGCCTCTCTAAGGTACTGAGGATAATGCTGAAAAAAGCACAGTGATGGGGCATCCAGGCCACTTAGGAGATTCAGACAAGGCCAGGCCATCAGAGCTCAGCCCTCCCCACAGTCCACACAGCCAATGAGGCTTCACATTGATGAGTATGAGTATAGCATATATATTACTGTCCTTTTACTTTTTTATTTATCTTTTTACCTTTAATCTATTTGTGCCTTTACTTTGACAGTAGATTTTCAAAGGCAGCATCTTCTTTATCCAATCTGATAATGTCTACTGATATATTTTTATAATTTATATTTAATGTGATTTCTGATATAATTGGGTTTAACTATGCCATTTTGCTATATTTTTCTATTTGTCCCAACCCTCCTTTGTTCCTTTTTTCCTTTCTATCTTTTAGATTAAAATTTTTCTTACAATCTTATTTTACCAGTCCCCTTAGCAATAATGTTTTTGTTGTGCTTTCTACTTGTTGCCTTGAGGTTGATAGGGTGCATCCTTAATTTAACACAGTCTACCATCAGCAGGCCTTACACAGCTTAGTATGTGAACCGTATAAGAGTGGGAACCCATTTTCCCCTCTAAAACTTTATACTACTGTTAACACATTTCAATTCTATGTTATAAACTCCATGATGCATTATTACTAGTGTTGCTTTAAAAGGTTATTTATAAAGGAATTTAAATAGGAAAAAATCTTTATGTTTACTCACATAGTTAACATTATAATAATTTTCATTTTTTATATAGAATCAGATTTCTTCTCTCTGGTCATATTTTTCTATTATGGTGTAGGTATGATGCTGATGAATTCTTTTAGCATTTGATATCTGAAAAAGTCTTTATTATACCTTTGTTTCTCAAAAAATTTTACAGGGTGAAGAATTCTAGGTTATAGTTGTGTTATTTCCAAGTACTTTAAAGATATTTTCCACAGTCTTCCCTCGCATTGTCTCCAAATGTTTCCGCTGCCATCGTTATGTCAGTTTCACTGTTGTATCTTTCTACTTTGGCTATTTTTTAGATTTTCTTTCTTATCACCAGTTTTAAGCAATTTAACTATAATGTGTATTGGTATAGTTCTCTTCATATACCTTTTCATTTGCTTGTTGAAGTTCTTGTGTATTGGACTTATGATTTTTACCAACTTTAGAAAACATTCACATATTATTTCTGAAATACTGTATGCCCCTGCCCCCACCGCAGGCACCTCAACTAAGCATATATTAGGATACTTGAAGTTATCTCACAACACGTTAATGCTCTATTTACATTTTCCAGTCTTTTTTTTTTCACTCTTTCCTTTGGATAGTTGTTATTTCTATATTCAAGTTCATTAAACTTTTCTTTTTTTTAAGATTTTATTTATTTATTTTCAGAGGGGAAGGGAAGGAGAGAGGGAGAGAAATATCAATGTATGGTTGCCTCTTGTGTGTCCCCTGCTGGAAACTGGCCTGCAACCCAGGCATGTGCTCTGACTGGGAATCGAACCGCAGTTGTTTGGTCCGCAGGCCCAAGTTCAATCCACTGAGCTACACCAGCCAGGTCTCATTAACCTTTTCTTAAACTCTCATCTGCAGTGAATGCCAACCAGTATATATACATATGTATAACATATGCAGAGCTCCAGCGTTGTCTGTCTATGTCTCTCCTCACTGGTGTTTTGTCCTATGAACTTTGGCCACCTTGGCTTCCCTGGACCTCAGGCTCTGTCTCCTTACCTCAGGTCACTGCCAAGTTCTACCTGGTTCCTGTGCCGTGTCTAGAAAATCCCTCCAGGCAGTAAACCGCAGCACTGGTGTGTCACGTGGCTCATCTTCTTTTCCTCCCACCGCACTGTGATTTCTGTCTTCACTGTCTGATGTAAAATGTCTTGAGAATCATTACTGTAAATATTTTGACTTTTTTTTTAACTTGTTTCAGACAGGTAAATGCCATCTATTGCTGAAATGGAAGACTTCTTCTTTTATGTCATTTAATCTGTCTTGAACTTGGGAAAAATCTCAGTGTTGATTTACCCTCTAGCGTTTTGCTGGTGCATTTTTATTATATTTATAATGGAAGGCAGGGTTATGTCACATTATTTTTCATTAGGCAAGAATATGAGGAGACTCAACTCCACAAGTTTAAAATAAGCTTGCCTTAACTGAAATTGTGATTGTAAAATATTTAATTGAAATGGCTTTGAATAAACACTAATGACATAGACTTTCCCTATTTTCACATTTGTTAATCACTTTATTCACATCTTGTTATCTATTCACTATTTATGATAAAAGTATATCCCTGGCCGGTGTAGCTCAGTGAATTGAGTGCCAGCCTGAGAACCAAAGGGTTGTTGGTTGGATTCTCATCAGAGCACGTGCCTGGGTTGCAGGCCAGGTCCCCAGTTGGGGGCGCATGAGAGGAAACCACACACTGATGTTTCTCTCCCTCCCTTTCTTCCTCCCTTCCCCTCTCTAAAAATAAATAAACAAGATCTCTAAAAAATGTATAAAATGTTAGACTGAATCTACCCTTCCGATTTTCTTTAATCTTTCATTACTAGACAAAACTGGACATATCAAATGTTTCCTTTTGAATAGACAACATCCTTCCTTCTGATCAGTTTAATCTGAACTTTCTTAGAATATGCTGTTTGACTCAAATCATGGCAAATGAAGTGGATATGGAAAAACAAAATCAGAGAGCATCTGGAAGCAAAAGCAAAGTAAATCACTGAAGTGTTGGGAAACGTGCCTGATGAGGAAGGTTAAACGATGAAGTGTACATACCCAAGAAAATGGAAAGGAGACTTAATAAAATGTTTCCTATATAAGAAGGGATATTTTATAGGGGGCAGTGAGCAGCTAGTTTGTTTATAAACTGAGGGCAGAACCCCAACAGTCTCCCAGCTGATCACCCTGTCACATGCCTCATTTTCTTCATGTTATGATCTATCTCACACGGGGCTGGAGAAACAGTATGGACTCCAGCTAACTCATCCCATCAAACACAAACTTGCCACAACTAGCTTCCCAAGCCCTCCAGCAAACAGTGTTGCATTTTTATATGTCATGGCTCAATACTTCCTGTACTAGCCCCTCTATTTAAGAGTTTTCCGTGACAGAATTCTTGACCTCTCCTGTCTCCATGCCTTATCCCCATTTTTTTACCCATCTGCATGTCTTTCCCAATCCTTCCTGTAAATCATGACCATAATTTCTAATGTTAGACACAAACTTCTTTTTACAAGAATAGTTTTCATAGTGAATATCATCCAAACCTAATTCTGCTGTACCACCTAATTCTGCTGAATTTCAGCATTGAGTTTCTTCATATTTTACACCTGTACATAGGTTTCTTGACTACAACGGGTTGCGGAGGTCTTTCCTCACACGGAACCAGGGGAAACTATGTGCGCTGTTGCCTTTGTGAACGTATGCCCTGGGTCTGTGCCATGCACACCTAGCAGCTGTACATTCAGGCCTGCATCTTACCTTTATCTCTTCATCACTGATAATACTCATGCTATTCACATACCCCTGAGGCTAATAACCAAAGCCATCCCTAACACCCACCCTATAAATTAGAAACTTTCTGTCTTACCATCCTTCATTTCTCCTTCTTTCATCACCTCAGATTCATGCTTTTGAGGAAACCAAGGCTTCCCTCAGTTGGGCATTATTGATATTTTGGGCAAGGTAATTATCTGTGATAGAGGATGACCTGTCTTTATTACAGGGTGTTTAGTAGCCATGCATTGATCTCTCTCCATTAAATTCATTAGCACCCCTCACCTTGTAAGAGCCCAAAATGTCTCCAGCCATTTCCAAATCTTCTTGTTGGGGCAAAATCACTCCTGATTGAAAGCCATGGCTCCAGCCATATCGAATTAGTAATAATTCCCCAAACTCCATGCTGATTCGTGTGCTGGTACCTCTACCAGCATGATTCCTGCCCCTTCATATCCTCCCTGTATGTGAAAATTTGAAGAACTTCTGATTATACTTAGAAATGAAACCAACAGAGAAACAAAGCAACTAACAAAAATTACCACACTGACAACCTCCACAGTTTGGGTAACTACCTTGAGGAAGCATAACGAGGTCCCCAGGCAGAACATATACTTCTCTTCTTGTTGCTATTGCACCTGTATATTATGTGCATTCTCCTACTGCTGCATTCATACATTTCCTCATTAATTCATTTTATTTAAACCCATCTTACCTAATGGAATGCAAGGGCTGTGAAAATAATGAATCCATAACATCCCTGAAGCCCTCTGCCAGCACTCATGTACCAGATAGTTATTAAAAAACACATTCCATATTGTCTTTTCTGCTGATTCTTCTGATCCAACAAGTGGTACACACATTATCTTGAGCTTAATAAAAGCCTTTACTATTTATTTTATAATTTTTATAATTAAAAAAATTAACTTTTAAAAATTAGTATCTAAAACAAAGAAATGGTTTAAAAATTAAGCTTCGAATGTTAAATATCTTTTTTAAAGAGAAAAAGAATTATTGAAGGAAGGAATCTTTTTATTTCTGAACAAACAAAATTTTTGTTCAAATAAATATTTTTGACTGGATGCTAATATAATTGAGGAAAATATACTGATAAGAATGAGACTGGATATATTAATACAAATAGATTTTCCGTGCTTTATTTTCCTCTCTTTATATATATGTATAGGTATAGACACATATATATATAAATACCATTTAATTATGTTTTCTAAAATATGAGCCATTTTGATAAATTTAATAACTTATTTTAGACTAAAACCATCTTCAATTTTTCCAGATCCTTTGTCAAATTTAATACATTACTTTTGTTAAAACCTTTGCCAAAAATCAAAGGACTCTTTCCAATTCTTTGCTGTCATTTTCTATTTTCTTCTAACTTTTGAGGGAAATATTTGTTAGCTGCACAACATCCTTAAATAATTGTGTGTTGTGTGTTTGTGTGTACATAGTCCCACATAGAGACATCCACCACTTGTTCTTTTCATCCTTCCAGTGAACGGAATGTGAAACTAAAGAGGAAATGGGCCTCCATCCTTCCTGTTCCTCCTCGTGCCTTGGGAAAGAAGTGTTGAGAGTAGCCTGTCTCCAATCCCAAGTCATGCAGCCGCCAGTTAGCACCTGACGGTGCCAAATTTCAAGACATGCAAAGTGAGTGTGCAGATAAATGTCTACTCACCTATTCTGACTAGCACATCACTAAAGACTGAAATAGAGAACAAGTGGGCAGCAACCAGAGGGGAGAGGGAAGGGAACTTAAGGGGAAAAAGGGGGAGGGGTTTTGAGGAACAAGTATGAAAGACACAGGGATGAGGACTGGGGGGGTGGAAATGGGAGGGAGGTGGGGAGACGGGGCGGGGGGGGGGGGGCTGGGATGGGAGAAATAGACAAAAAACTGTACTTAAAAAATAACTAAATAAAAATTTTAAAAAAGATTCTAAGGAAACACCAGTAAACATTTTTTGATCCTCTTATTTTACAGTCTTGATTCCTCTTCTTATTAGGGGCTCCATAAACTTTCAGAAAGCTGAAGACTTTCTGGTCTCACTTTGGGATCCTTCTTTCATGCTTATTCTCTTTTGGCTGACAGTTATTTCTCCTCAGTTCAATAAGCATGTCTAATACTGTTGTATTGACTCTGTGGGGAGTTTTATGAATACAAAACACATTAGACGCAGCTCCAGTATATCATATTTCAAAAGATGCTTATTTGAGATTTTAGAACAATAAGGGACTCATTGGACATCAAGAGTTACGAACATTATTAACTTAATGGCATTAATAATGTTATGAACATTATTAATTTAACGTGTTAAATTAAAATGTTCAACTTAATGTACAATGTTATGTCAGAGTCAGCATATCCTTCACTGCTGTTGCCTTTCTGCACAAGAAGTTCGTGATACTCCAAAACCAGGTCTTAGACCACTTAAAGCAGATCTCAGACCACTATATTGATTGCTTCTCTCCCTTCCCCCTCTTTTCTTCTCTTTACTTTTCTAGTGTTACAGAGGCTTCCAATTAAAAAAGAATTTTCTTTATACACTACACAAATATTTACTGCTTACAAAATTCTAGGAACTAACAGAGATGAAAAAAACTTGGTACTTGACCCTGAGGGCCTCTCAGTTTAGAGAGAAAATAATTACACCAACAGATCAATTGCAAACTAATAAGTTCTGTTAAAAAAAAAGACAGAAGAGAGTCTCGTGGAAGGCTTGAAAGATGGGAAGTCTTGTATACTGCTTTTGAAGGATAATTAAGAGTTTTCTTGGCAGAAAAGGAGGAAGAATGGTCCCAAGAGAGAAAAAGAAGCTTGGGCAAAAGTCTGAGACCTGAAATAAGCAGTCCTATTTGAGAAATGTTAAAAAACATTTCAAGGACCATGCCTATGGGTTAGGCTAGCAAACGTTATATGGCTGCCTATTTATTGTCCCTTATCTGGAGAGAGCTGCCAAGAGGAAAATTACCAGTTCTCCCTCAGGGGCATTGTTCTCCAAGTCATTCTCAGGCTCCCACAATGTATACTAAGAAGATAAGGCATTTTTTTTGTATACTGTATATTATTTGTGTGTGTGAATGCTTTTAATTATTCTGTTTTTGTCATTCAACCTTTTAAATAAAATTTGACATAGTTCATAAGTCCATCATAAAAGAAACGAAAAAGGCAGTGATCTGACCAGGCAGAGGAAAGAATTGTGTGTTAGATGACTGTTCAATGGACAATCACTTGCCTCACTAAAGCATCAACATCTCCTTCCCCTTGTAAATTTACTAGAAGGAAACCATGTTCTGCCCATCTTACAAAAGTAGGGAAAAAATGAGAAAATTAGGTTCTTTCAAAACCTAAACCGAAAGAAAAGGATTTCTACGATTGTTTCACTTTATTGAGGGAACTTCCACCTTGCAAACCACAAACATTTTAGGGAGTCTCATATTTTTTAGAAGGCTGTTCAAATTAAAATATAGATAAAAACAATCAAGGATCAGCTCCTCATGTCTCATAAATCTCAAAATTATGTGACAAGCTAGGGAAAATATAAATTTGAATGAATGTGGCATGACTTGAAGCGATTGGCATGAAACTCAAAATTAAAAATGGATATAGGCTTCTGTTGCATCTTCCAGAGCAAGATCCAGTTCAGGAAGGGAGAGAGCACAGTCTTCCATGGAGGGTTCAGGTTGTCACCACTTCAACCCCCAGATCGCTCTTAGCAAAGTGAATTCTGGGACAATCACTGTGAACATCCACGTGGAATACAGTTGATCTACAACATCACTCAGGAGGGACTCTTCCCAAGAAACTTTAACTTGGTTTTAACCAAGTTGCTAACTCTAACTTCTTATTTATCACTAAGTAATAAAAGAAGTAGAGGAACAAGGTAGACGAAGGCAGATGGCACTGTGAGGAGGAGGAAGCAACTAGACAACTAGGTGTGACGTGCTCTTCAATAAGTCAATGTCAAAAAAGATGAGCAAAGGGTAGGGATAAAGCAGCACTAGGACGAAAGAGATCAAGGAAACATGCCAACGAAAAACACTGCTTTACCTTCATTGGATCTTTAGTTTAAATGAATTAACTTTAATAAACATTTTCTGGTTAATTGGTGAAATTTAAAAATGCAATAGATATTAAATTAGAGAACTTTTGTTGGGTACAATCATGACACCGTCTGGTGTTATAATGGTAAAGAATGTCTCAGTTTAGCACTGATACAGGAGTATTTAGGTTTGATATGTCACAGATGAAAACTAAAATTATTCAGCAAAAAATGAAAAAGAGCAAATATGACAAAATGTTAACATTTATTAGAGGTAATTGGTGTATGGAATTAATTTTATGATCAACTTTTTTATGTATTTGAAAGTTTTCATAAAAAAACTAGAAGTTTTTATTGATGTAATTATAAATGTGATATTAACTCATGATATTAACCTGTCTTATTAAACACTTTATTTGGTTTTTATCCCTAGATTGATGGATGGCATCAATAGGAATCTTCTTTTTTAATTTTTATTTAATTATTGTTCAAGTAGTTTTGTCTTTTATTCCCACCCCAGCCCACCCCCCCAGTGCTCCCCACCTCCCTCCTATTTCTGCCCCTGTTAGTTTTTGTCCATGTGTCCTTTATACTTGTTTTTATATAAAATATTTTTAAATATTCAAAATAATATATAATTTATATTTTAATTTAGATGTAGATACAATGAGTTTGACCTTGACTTCAATTTTTTATTCATTTATTAATTTGTCTTCTTATTCAATAAATGCTTTATAGCGGTATCACAGAAAAACTATTTTCCAGAAATAGCTGGATTTTTTATTTTGATGCTTTATACATCTATTTGCTCATTACTAAAACTATCTGCTTCAATTTTATCATCTATTAAATGAGAATATTAATAAATTTCTTATTGTTATATGAAGAATAAATGAGCTAAAATTATAAAGAGCTAGAATTTAATAATAACTAAAGTGAATAGTAGAATTATAGATAGTTCTGTCGCTGAAAACAATACTATAATTATAATAGGTCTCTTACTAGGTTATTCCCCAAAAAGATTCTTTCTGCTTTCAGAACATTCTTCATCTTCTGTTTAATTAATCCTATTTAGGAATCACAGCAAAGTTTATCGCATTTGCTAGTTAGTTATTTTTTAAAAGTGAAACAAACATCCTACATTCTTCTCTAAGGATTATAGAAATTTTGAGTATGGACACATCTCAATGACATTTTTTTCTGCACTGCAGAATCATTAAGACTGTTTCTTGTTGGTAAGCATGTGAAAAAAGGAAATGCTCAAGAGTTTTTAGGTTAATTTGCAATAATTATTTTATATTTTGAAAAGGTACTATGTGTGTTTCCCCAACAAACTCGGGTTGGAGATGAGATAATTGGTGCACAGCAGGGCAGTTATTTCTTACGTATCTTCTTTTGAAATAACAGGACCCAAGGCATCTCTGGACTATACTTCCTAAGTTAAATGACAGGCTGTTAAAAAGTCTCAGGGTTCATAAACATTTGATTTCAGAAACAGACTACCTAATTAAATAGATTATGTGCAGGGAGATCAGTTGGCAACCTTCCTTAATTGATTTTTAACAATTCTGTAGCAATAGTGCTACCATTTGTGCAACTGTAATTAAAGGGCCGGTGTCTCAGCCCTCATCACACACAGTATTTGAAATACCGCCTTTTCAGTCACTCTAGAAATAGCACTTATTCCAGTAAGAGCTTCATTTGAGTACTCAGGAAGAAAAGGTCCAAAAGTCACAACATGAGCTTTGCTGACAAGGATAGCCATCCTGCCTTACATCTTAATTAGTTCTGTATTCCACCGTATTGATTATAACATTTTCAAAATAATGCAAAAAAAGTTAATTACATATGTTACATTTTCAAAACTTACACATGAGGAAAACCCAGGGCAACAGTGCCCTAAGGCTACCTTACTCTGTGACTATGAACCTCCTCACTTTGCATTTCGTACTGTGACCCTGTGCAGGTCATGCTCATCTCCCTCACCCTGCAGACTTCCAGTGGTTGTCAGGGTGCTCTCATAAACAGACTTCACACCTGTGTCCCACTTGGCATTCACTTTTATTCCTTTTCAATTTGGCAAATTCCCTTCCATCACATCTTCATTTCCTGACCTGTTCATATATGTCTGCTGCAGGCTGAAGCCCACACTGCAAGGTTTTATTAATAGCGCATGTGAGATATAACTGTGATAGACTATATATTCCCCCAACAGAATTGGCAGTGTTCCTCTTCATGGGAGAGACAGTTATGTAACCTCACTTCCCAACAAATGACAACAGCTGAAGCAGAATGAGTGGGAGCTAGTCAAGTGGAACCAACCTACTTGGCTGGTTCAATTCATTTGTGCAATTGATGAGACCACAACAGAATAATTAATCATACCATTTTCATATCTTTAAGACAAGCTTAGGAAAAACCAGACAGAGAAAAATCTCCAAATTTGTGTTTGATTTGCTCCATATTAATAATACAAAAACTGAGATGGATTTGGAATAAGATATGACTATTCTATGCAAATATTTGTATTATAGCACTTAATGAAAAAATACATTACTCATATTGTATAGCCTAATCAGAATGCAGAGTATGGCTGAAACTATGACATATCCCTATCAATTAAATATCTGAAGTAATAAAAATAATTATATATGTCAGCTAGACATGGATAGTAGGCAATCAATAAACACTCTATTACTTGAGTGTTTGAGTATCACTTCCTAAAAACAAAGAGAATATGCCCAAATAACACTAAAACTACTAAATATAATTTAGGCTGAGAAAATTCAGGGTTTAACAATGCTTGCAATGTTTATAAAGAACACCTTGAATTAGCCACACTCTGAAATGTGAGGCCATAGACGCTGGTGCTGCCCTTACTTCTGACAGCTGTAAGTTCAGAAGGTTCTCCAAACTACCCTTGGGTTCAATAACTTGCTAGAAGGACTCAGAGAACTCCCTGAAAGCTCTGATACTGGTAACTACTATTTATTACAGGGGAAAAAACACAAATTCAAATCAGCCAAAAAAGAGATACTAGGGCAGTATCTCGGAAGTTTTGAAAATCCTCTCCCAGCATTGAAATGAAGAGGCAATGTATGCAGAGTACAGCCCAACAAGGAAGCTCATCCAAGATTCTGTGCCCTACATATTTAGGTTTTAATACATAGGCATGATTGATTAATTAATTGCTCATATGGTTGAACTGAGTTTCTAGGTCAAATGGTATCATGTGACCCAAATTTCCCACTCTAGGTCACAATGTTGGTCATTCGAGTTGGCCAAATCCACCCTGAAGCTATGGAGTATGGATTATCCAACCTTAAGATCCAGGGTAGACAGCCTCTGCCTAAAATGAAGACACTCCTATCAGGTATGTAATAGAATCTCCCAGAAGCCTTACAACAAAGGCCAAACCTTTCTTTGGGCAAGGCCAAGTTCCTCACTATACATGATTATTAATGATTCTTTTTTCACATCTATGTGTGCATTTAAAGAAAATATATAGTAGGCAAACATATTATGAGATCTCTAGTTTTATCCTGTGTGACTTTTATTAACTAAGACAGTACAATCATCCATTATTAAATATTCTATTCCCTAGTAGTGGATGACTGTTTTGTTTATATAATTTGATGCACAAACCTTTTACTCACAAGTTATAAGAATAGTTGGATCTCAAACCACTGTATTTTAGTCAGCCAATTTCGTTTATACATCCATGTCTACCTACAGCTGTTTTCTGACTCACTAAGAAAGCTTTCCATCAAACCACATACCACTTTTCCCTCCTCCCCAAACACAGCCAGGACACAGATCCTTGGTTCTCCCTTGTCCAACCCAGTGACCTCTCAGTTAATTTATTCATTTCAGTCTCATCTGAGTTTTAAACTACCCCTGGGAACATAAATTAATTTGATGCAAGTGAGTTCATATCCATCAAATAGAACTGAGTTAAACATTTCAGGAATACTGGTTACTGACTCTAACCAATTCTTTTTTTTTTTAATCCTCACCCAAGAATATATTTTTATTGATTTGAGAGAGGCAGAGAGAGAAAGAGAGAGGGAGAGACATTGATGTGAGAGAGAAACATGGATTGGCTGTCTCCTGCATGTGTCCTGACCAGGAACTGAACCAGCCACCCCTGGTGTATGCTCCAACCAGGGTTCCAACCCACAATCTTTTTGGTGCATGGAATGATGCTGCAACCACCCCAGCCATCTGGCCTGGGCTGCCTCTAACCAATTCTAACACATGATCACCAATATCCCCATTTCTAATAAGGATTACTCAGAAGGATCAACATTTTCAAAACTAACAAGATGATATAGTAAAAAAAATAAAATACAAGGAATTGTTATTTATATATGTTATAAAAACAGAACTGTATATTATTACTCTTCCAGGAAAAAGTTCCACTTAGAATATACTTTTCCAGATGGGGAATGCTCAGTAGCAGAGAATCCGACAATAGACAACAGTAAGTAGCTAAACAAACAAACTTCCTTAATGGCGATGATCATTAGGAAGGAAATGCTTTAGATGAACAACCAATCGCAGGGTTGGGGGCCAGAGCACAGCTTTGCCATGAATGGGGCTGAAAAACACCCCTGGGTCTGTGGGAAGCTGCAGGGATGCTGCCTCAGTGCCAGAACTGTAGTCATATATATTTTTAAATATGTCTCCTACATGGATACCAATTTGCATTGTACTTCTCTGTAGTATCACCTAAGATGTTGTGGCATTCACCACGAAAGGGACAACACAGGACTCAGCTCTTACAAAAATCTTGAGGAGAAATGGCTGCTGTGGGAACGCTCGTTCCTCTAATGGAAAATGGCTAGGACCCATGTTGCCAAATCAAGAATAGTCCCAGTATAAGTAAGTATGTATGGAATGCTTATTATATACACCATGTGCTATGCATATTATTTAATTTAATCTGACTATCTTATAAAGTGAGACTATCATGTCATTTTTTTTCAGATGAAGAAAGGAGGTGCACGGGGATGAAAAACCTGCCCCAGGTTGAGCTGTTTTCAGTGGCCGGTGAAGGATGCAGTTCCCACTTTATGGTACTCTAACGACTCCCTTCTTCCCCACAGTGGCCTCGGCCATGGTGGAATAGCACCAAGATGACCCCACCCAATGCTCTGGATCCAGTATTCTGAATAGCCTTATTTTTTTTAGAGCCTCTTTTTTTTCTTTTTTTTAAGGTTTTATTTATTTATCTTTAGAGGGGAAAGGAAGGAGAGAGGGAGAGAAATATCAATGTATGGTTGCTTTTCGTTCATCCCCTGCTGGAAACTGGCCTACAGGGAACTGGCCTGCAACCCAGGCATGTGCCCTGACTGGGAATTGAACCATGAATGTCTGGTTCACAGGCCCGCGCTCAATCCACTGAGCTACACCAGCCAGGGCTGAATAGCCTTATTGATAGCTTAATTATTTAAATGTGTTTTCCTTTAGAGTAAAAAGGATAGACATGCTAATCTATTGTAGGGAATGAGACAGCCAGCTTGGCTTCAGCTCTCTAATCCACCACTTACTTAGTAGCTACGCAAACTTCAGTGCGTTCCTCAACTCTCAGAACAAGAATTCCCCCCCTAAGTGAATGAGGTTAAATACAACCAGCTTCACAGGAATGCTATGCAGATTAAATAGACAAGGTAAATAGAGCCCTTAGCATGCAGTCCTGGATAGCAAGATGTGGGGCAGCTCAGCAGGGGGCCAAAACGAGGGACCTTACTAGCCCAACCCATGAGAAATCTGATGCTAGGAACCCAAAATGTTCTCCAAAGCTCCTTCAATAACAAGCAAACATACACTGAACCCAGTCCTGCCCCACAAAAGACAGGAGATAAACCGACCTATGTTAATCTACCTCCTCAACTGGTTTTTTAAGGCTAACGAGAAAGTTGGGAGTTGCAAGGAAAACCTGAACACCACCCACCACCAGACACTGAAGACGGTGCTGTGCTTCCTCTGTGGCTCAGCCTGGCCTGAAAGATGTAATAGCTTCTCAAAATTGTAAATAATACAAGCAAGCAAAATTTAAAATCTGCATTTGCCTTTGTTTGAATCCTGCTTTGCACAGAATTCTTTCCCCTATTCCCAAACTTCATTGTGATAAATTTCATATATACAAAAAAATATATTGAAATAATAGTACAATAAGCACCTATTCATACGTTCTCCATCTAGATCCATCAATGGGAGTATTTGACCATTGTGCTGTATTTCTTTCTGTCCACGCACACACAATTACACCCACATGTGGCATGGGTTGGTGTTTCATTTTGGTTTTTGTTTGATCTTCTCTACCATTTCAAAATGTTGTAGAGATTGATACAGGGTGCAACCAGGGGGGCCCCCCAAAAAGATTTGGAATGGTGTCCAGAATTCAAAGTGTATAGGAATATTGGAGAGACATATAAGATGTCCTCACCACCACCACCCCCAGGGGGAAGGGACGAATGGAGCAGGGCCATTGAGAGCTGTTTTGCATAGCAATGGTTTTGCAGCTAACCTCTGGAATGATTATTTAACATAGCTATAACCTTAACTGGTTTCACAGATATGTTAAATAGCAGTGGCCAAGTTTGGAGCAGGTAGTGGCTGAGACTCAGGATGTAAGAGGGGCTGCACTCCTGAGTGAGAGGCGTGTGTGGGAGCTTGGAAAAGACTGGCTCCAGGACACGAAGGGTCCCCACTTGGCCAGATGAAGAGAGAGCCACGCGGTTTCAGCAGAGTGAGGACCCCCTCTTGGTGAGGTGAAAGAGGGAGCCGCGTGGTTTTGGCAGGGTGCGGACCCCCTCTTTCCCAGGTGAAAGGGAAGAACCACGCAGCTTTGCCAGAATGGAGATCCCTGCAGCCAGGTGAAGAAGAAAGCCACATGCTTTTGGTGGAGTGCGGACTCCTGCAGCTTTGGTAGAAGAGGCCCACGCATCTTTGGGGTGCCCCATTTGGCCGCGTGGCCTGGAAAGCAGGAGAGACTTTGACTGGAACTGGGTACAAAGAACTCTTGCCGGTGGACCATGAGAGGGTACCACATGATTGGATTAACGAGAGATCCTGCCTACACAGTGACACAGCTGACGGTGCCAGCGGCCTGCAACACAGATGTGTGCTCTTTTCCTGATTTACGGTACCCGGAGTTGGGACAGTGGGAGAAGGGAGCGCTGTGTGGGTGTAGGTGTACAACCTAAAGGACTTTGATATTTTAGTGCAGGCGTTAGGCCTGAATAGCATTAAATAAACATTTTGTTTCCTTTTCACAAATCTCTGGCATTGAGAGATGTCTTTCCAATTGGCGGCGGACAGAAGAGCCCAGTAGATATTAGTATTTTGTTTTTTGGGGAGGGGCCCCTGTTGTATAGCAGTTTTGGGCATCCCTAGGTGGGCCAAATATTGTATTGCCCCTCCCTCGGACCTCTTGTTTGGTAACAAGATCACTTCTACAACATTTTGTAGGTATTTCACTTCTAAACACTTACTTAAGAATCCAGAATTAATTTGTTACTTTGTTGAAAATCTTGTTAATTTGACTTTCTGGATCTTAGTTTTACAAGTAAGTCTAAATCAAGACACATCCAAGGCTCATAATCCTGGTTCATAATTAGCATATGAATAGAAAGGCCCTTGCCTACAATTGCTAGAGAAAGTACCTGTGAGTCTTCAGTAATTCTCCTGTCACAGTCAAGCACTAGCATCCTCTTCAAATAAAAGAGATGTGAAATCACAGGGCTGCTATCTGCTGGATTCAAGCACAGCTCCGGGCTCTTATGTGATTTACCATCATTTTTACAATTATGTCAGGCATCCAGATGGCACTTTTCCTCCACACTTCGGCTTTTGAGTGTGGAAAGGAACACTCACTTTGTTTAATATTCAACATAGTAGTCTTAAAACTCCAACAAAAAAATTACCATTATTTAAACAGTAAATAATCAATACTCCTCAATGTTTACTCACTACTTACACAAAAATAAGAATTTGTGAATTTGACAAATTATCTCCAACACTCATGATAAATTGATTACAATCTTAGTAGAATATAGATATTTGATTTAAAATAAATCAAATTCTAATAAAATTATTTTAAATATAGAAACTATTTAAAGATTTAGACAAAACATGGCACAGAAATATCGAAAAGATGTTTCATAGTGCAGACCTGAGCCAGACTGACTGTATCCAAATTCTCACACTTTCTACTTAATAGTTGCATGAGTTGATCCTTATTTTCTACACCTATAAAAAAAGTTATAATATCTACCATATTGTTCTATTGTGAAAATTAAATGAGCCACAAGTATATTTGCAGAGCTTTGGTAACACAGGCATTCAATATGTGTTTGAAATGTGAGCTATAGCCATAATAACACAATAATTAGACAATATGTTCATGTTTGAAAGAACTGTATAACTCAGTTAACTGTTAAAAAAAGAACCAACTTTGGTTCTTTGATCACTTTTGATCAAAGAAGTGATCACTTTGATCACTATTGATCACTTTTTTTAGTGATCAATGACAGAAAATGATGCAAGAGTAAAAGACAATTCTGAGTGAAAAGTAGATCATTTAATGTAACAGAGCATAACAATGTTCACTGATTTGGTTTCAGATTGCATATTGCAATGAAGCATTAATAAACTACCATTTATTGAGTTTTGGTGTAGCATCAAGAATACCCAAAGTTTTTTGAAAAGTCTTTTAAAACACTCTTCTTATTTCCAACTACATATCTGAGTTTAGATTTTCTTCAAATACTTCAACCAAAAGAATATATTGGTGCAGGTTGAATTCAGAAGCAAACATGGGCATCTACCTGTCTTCTGAGAAGCCAGAAATTAAGAGGATGTGGAAAAATATGAAATAACACCACTATTTTCATCAATTTATTGGGAGAAAATAGTTATGTTTTTATTAAAATATATTATTTAACATATAATACATTTATTATTGCTCATATAAATATGAGCATTATTAATGTTTAATTTCTGCAACTTTAATTTCTTACATAATGATTATTGATAAATATAACCAGTTTAGACAAAAGCTCTTTAAAATTCTCAACAAAGGGATTCGGAGACCAGAATGTTTGAGAACAGCTTTCCTAAGTATTGTGTTATTATGGATATAGCTCCCATTTCAAACACATACTAAATGCCTGTGTTATCTAAGCTCTGAGAGTATAGTCTTGGCTCATTTAATTTTCACAACAGGACAATATGATCAATAGCATGATAACTTTCTTTTTATAGATGTAGAAAATAAGGATCAAGTCATGCAGCCATCAAGTGGAAAATGTAGAATTTGGATACAGGCAGTATGGCTCAGAGTCCGCACTCCGAAATAACTTTTCCACAAAAATAAAAATAAATAAAAAGTATGTGTTAATATCACCGCCGTCTTTATCAGAAAAGTCTCTAAGGGGTAGGGAGCTCTCGTGAGCACAGTGGCTGTCACAAGTTTTCCAAAACTCTAATTTTCTCTCAAATGCTTGAATTTTATCAATGGCAATGAATACTATCAGTTGACTTCCTTTGAAATAGCAAAATCACTTCTTTTATTGTTAAGTAAATATTTGCCAAATACCCAAGTACAAAAAAAATCAGCCTGTCAATTAATCTTTCAAGTAAAAATTGTGTTCCATGGAAAGAGGGGGTTGCTCTGCTCTCACCTTGAATGGACAGGTGCATTTTCTGAAGACAACCAAGATATTTCAGCATGCAGCAAAAATGCTTTGTGTTTACTTATTTGGTCGTGCAAAATATGAAACAGACATTTGATGTCTTGCTTCTGGACAAAATAACTAACAGGGACAGGGTTTATCCTCCCCCTTGCAAGGACTGAAAAAACAGACAAAATATATAAATCAAAACTTTTCAAAAACACTGGACTCAGCCAACAGATGGCCCTGACCTCTGACAGAGAGACAGCAAGTGAATCCAGCCCTACGAGAGCCCTAATTCATTCCTTCAAGGGAGTTGCCACGTCTGTTGTGGCACAAAGAGATGGAATGAGGCAGGGCCAATGGACAGCCTGAGCTGAGGAGACTGAGAATCCCAGTAGCTAAGTACCCACAGGAAAGAAGAGTGAACTGCACAAAGAAACAGCTCTGGAAGTCATCAAGGCTGTTCTTCAAGTGTTCATTAGGGTGCTAATCATCACATTATTTACCTTTTTATTTGCTTATTTATATAGCCACTCATTCATATTATTAATATTATTTCTAGCCACATACGCTTCTTGAAAGCTATTATTTTAATCACATATATATTTTGGCAAGTTTCTAGAATAAAAATATTTCTGCCTTCTTTGTTGCTAGCTCTGGTTTAAGGGACAAGTGGTTCTTTGTATAACTCAGGTGATTTGATTTGCTGCATCACAAGACAAGTCTAATCCTTTTACATCATTTCAAGAAAATGTGTTATTTACTTTTTAAATAGTTGGTACCACCTAAGTCAGCATCCTTGTATACGTAACCTGTATTAGCCTTCTATTAGGCTTAAATCTTCTGCTGGCTTTACCTATGACTTCAAATCACTGGGGTGCTCATCCAACCATTTTACTTACTAGAAAACAAAGGTCAAGATCTGACTCAGGAATTATTCCCTTTGGAACATTTGGCTAAATTATCATCCTGAAAGATGCTGTTAATTAGTTAATGTGTATGACTACCAGAGTTAATCACACTGATGGACAATCTTTCTACCTAATTTTCATTTGCTTGAATATTTAGTAAGTAGGCACCTGCTACAATGTCCGCTCTTGCCAAGTTCTTGGCAGAATTTTCACCTTTACAGAGTATATCTGGCTCAAAAATTAATTATTTTTACTCTTTCATATAGCTTCTAAATAAATACATACACTCTGCATATGTAAAAAAAAGTAAACTCAAAAAATGTATGCTTGCTACCTCTTTAAGAATATGTTGCCATCTTGCTTATCAGTCAGATCTATACAAATTCTGTAAGTCCTGACTTAGAGTATTGATAGGCTCACTGATTTTAAGGAAACAATATAGAAAAAACAATTTTACCATAAGCTAATTGATATAAACAAGTTCCTATGATGTCTCATCAGTGTTATAACAAATGACATTGAATGAGATAATATTATCCAAGTACCTGCTTGTATATACTTATATATACATATACTTACACATTGAAACAAAGATAAATATATATGTAGAATACACATATACATGCATTCTATTCTACTTATTAAAATCAATAAAAATGAATCACCTACTATCAAAGCTACCCTTTCTTGGAATTACAGCTACCCCACTGCACATTTTATTTTGCTTTGGCTTTGAGTTTCATTTTGAAATCATGGCCTTTTATAGGTTTGAATTATTTCAATTATTACAATTTCAAGTTTACTTTTTTACTTCTTATCCAGGGACAGAATCCTTCAGTTGGATTTTTTGTCTATTTAGTAATAATCTTGGTATTTTCAAAAAGTGCTTTCTGCTTCTTGGAAGTAATGGAGAGTTTTATGTCCATTCTGAATGACCTCTGACCTAGAAGAGAGTCAAATCTCTAAGCTCTGGTTCCCTTTTCTGTGACTAGGATTAAAAATAAAAATCTTGGCACTAGAGGGCGCATGGGAGTACTGGTAGCAGGAAGATGTAGCTGCTTATTACCTCCAATTTTAAATATAAATTGATTAAAACAAATGAATACTATATATACTATATGTACTGTGTATACTATATATATTATGTATACTATATAATTCTTTGCAGGAATGAGAGTACAGTGAAAAGTCCAGTGGTGCTTTTTTCTATAAGTACATTGTTTTCATTTGTTTTAAAAGAAACTTTATTTTTCGGTCAAAAGTATTTTCATTTCCTATTTAAGAGTCTGTAAAAGAACAGCCTAAGGACCACTCAGTGGCCATTCCCACCCATTCAGTGGCCTGAGCAGTGGGAGCTGTGGACCCGTCTCCAGCAGGAAACTGCTGGGTACACACAAGGGCACTGGGGTCAGCTACTTCAGGTTCGTATCAGTAAATCTGGACACTGACCCGGAAGTGTCCATCCACCCGGAAGTTCCTCTTTGGTCACAGTGTTTTCGGCAGTGGCCTGGCCTTCCCTTTGAACCTCTTCAGGGTCTCTGTAGAAGTAGAGATCCTGACCTCCCATGGGTGCTCACAGGAGATGTCGCAGCACGTGAGCAGAACTCCTGGCCCAGCATCCACTGCCTCTGTCCGCTGCGTGAGCTCCTTGAGGGCGGCCAGGGCTTCCCGACGTCCACATGTGCATGAGAGAGTCCCTGATACACGGAGCAACGGCAGGCAGCTGAATACAGCAGCCTCTGTGAGGGGCTGGGGGTCAGCCCTGGGATCAATAACCAATGGAAGTCACAGCACCTGGAATTCTGTCTGGATCTGGTTAGGGAAGATGCCAAAAGTGAAGCTGCCCACAATCAGAGTGGCCCTAGTGGCAGCAGGGAACCTCTGCATGGCTCCCTGGACAGGATTCCCAGAGGATATGACATTGACATCAGCCAAGTTTCTACTGGCAGTGGTGGCTCAAGCTTCCAGCAAAAGCTTCTTTCAGGTTCTCTTCAGACCTAGGAGTTGGTGCCGTCATCAGGCAGCAGCTAGCAATGAGTGGCCAGAGGGGAAATAGAGCAGGGCCCTCACCATTATGATCTGATCAAGAACTTAATACAGAAGGCTAGGAGAAAAAGGGAGATATGCCTCGCAGATTAACTCAGCAGTCCTGAGCTCCCTTCGATGGGAATGCCAGGTGTCCGTCACAAGTAATACAAGCAAAAATAGCACAGGACAAGGGAGAGTCCTTGAGACTGTGCTGTAACAATCTCACCAAGATTGTGGGGTATTCTGAACATCACAAAGAGGGGGCTTATGCTGGGAAAGGGGGCCTCTCTGACAATCACTAAAAGAGCCTTTACTGAGAAAGAAAGCCTTTGTGGTTGTGCATTATTCCCAAGATTTAGAGGGGGGATAAAGAGGGATTATCTAAAAGCTGACTAAGGCATATAACCCCTGAACCCCAATAGTCAGCATACTTAGATTAGTAAACACTCACTTATAGCCTCAGCTCAAGTGTATAGAACAAACTTACCAACATACTAACAACTTTCTTTCCTCTATACGTGGGGCATTCAGACTGGCTAGCTGCCTGCTTGCAGCTTTGTACTTGTATGTGTATCATAAAAAAACTTACTATCTCATTTCCACTATACGTGTTTGTCTCTCACTTGAATTCATGTCTTGCGAGCAAGACAAGAACCAAAGCAGGGCAGGAAGGAGGGCCTCCTGACAGGAGTCCTTCTCTCCCTTCTGTAACACCATCACTCTTCCTTTTGTAGGTGGACTGTTCTAATTGGAAGTCTAGGTCAGTGCCAGCTAAGTGGGTTCTTGCTGCAAGGAATCTCATCCTCCTCCTTCACTGCAGCACATCAAGAGCTCTGGATACTGTGAAGGTTTCTCAGTTATGACGGGAACCCAGAGCAACACCACATGGACCCCTCTCTGGGTAGCACCGTGTACAAAAAGCTGCTGCTGAACAGCAGGGAGAGTTGGTGCAATCCATAGTTACCAAAATTTTATCCTATATTGTTCTCAGACATTTTGCAAGAATTTCATCATCCCTTTTATTAGAAACGTATTAGTTATGTTTACTTCCCAAGGACTACATAGTAACAGAAGTATAAGGAGCTAGGGGACCGAATGAGGAAAAATAAATTGCTTGATAAATGGAGCATCTGACATCAATGCAACATAATGTTTCAACTTAATATTTTGTTAAATTCACTTTATTAAAGAAAGTATAATATATACAGTAAAATGCATACATTTTAAGTATACAATTCAATAAACTTTGAAAAATATAGAAGTGTATAATACTAAGATGCCAATCATGAGAATCTATCAACTGTTATAAGTACCGCCAAGCAGATTGTCATTTTTTCTTCTTTTGACTTAATCTTTATTATGTTTTTCCATTACCATTAATTCCCCCTAAATTTCCTCCCCTAGCAACCCCCACACTGTTGTTCACGTCCATGAGTCCTTTTTGTAATTTTGCTTAAAAACTTTTAATTACCCTGTTATCATGTGTCTTCTCAATTCTGCACTCTTAAGATTGATTATTTGAATTACTGGTCCTTTTATCAATTAGAAAGAAATGGATGATTTTCCCCATGAAGACTATATTGGGATTCTGTGACACCAAGTGACGCATGTAATGGGCTGATCGTTTAAATACATAGTTCCAGTCTTCAGCTAAATTTTTTGGATATAATATCTGTAATAGCCACACTCAAAAATAATATAAATGTAACCTATATTCCTATGTCATCTTTATGTTATTATGATTGCATTTGATTAGAATAATAGTTATTTATAAAGATAGTGTTTTGCACAATATTTCTTAAAAATAAATATTTTCTTTTCCGCAAAGAACTGCCCCTTACTTACATGGCATTCTTAATTTCTAGAGTTTGAATACTTCTGATTATAGCCTCCCATTTGAGTTCATACTTTAAGTGGCTAGAGTTCACTAGTATGCATTAAAATTTAAATAGATGAGAACACTTGCCCAATATATGAAAAATAAATCTTTATCTGTAATCTTTAAAACTTGTATAATTTACCACAAAAAAATCTCATTTTCTCAATAGTATTTCTGAGCAAAAAGAAAAGTCAGCATTTTGGCATAAGTGTGGAAATATGTAATGGCACATAAAATTAACTGGGAGCCTGTATTTAATGGTGTTCTTGTCTCTAAAACCCTGAGAAAGCCATCTCAAATCTCTGGTTCTCATTTTCCTCATCCTAGTGAGGATACACAAATACAAAGTCAATTTTCTTAAACCTTTGTAAAAGTTTTGAGGGGTTTTGTTTTACAAATAACACAGACAGTTTGAGAAGTTTGCCCTTCTCACGCAGGGCCAATAGAATTAAGGCTCTTCATTAAGTTAAAGGTGAAACAAACACTCAAATAGGGTGACAATGGACTTTTCCCCCATTATATTATTAGCAGAAGCAATGAAATCAAAGTCATAATGCCCTCCCAGAACCAGGCTGTCTGAAACCCTCAGACTCTGCATGTCCATATTCTTGATTGGTCCTAACATTTCTTAAGGGCTGAGTCCCTACCTTCTTCATCTTAATTTTGTAACACCCTAGAAACCAGCCAACCACACATAATGGCTAATTTCTTTAAATTATTTCACTGAAGTATCAGTTAATCTTCACTACCACCCTAAAGGATAAGCTATTTTCAATTCGTTTTATTGATTAGAAAAATAAAATCAGAAAGATGAAGTAATGTCCTCAAAACCCCACAGATTTAAATGCAGAGGGTAAAACTGTACCCTCAATTCTTCTGAAGTTAGAAAAGGCAGATAACTATAATTACAGAGGCAAACTTTTTTCCCCTTGTAATCCTTTACATTGATTCCTTTAACATCAACAATAACAAATGATTTTTTTTAAAGAGGAAGCATAGGAGAACAAAAGAAAACATTTAAAAACAGTAGGAATTTAAAATGTTCAGATTTGCACTACCCAAGAATAAATTTACGTCCGGTTAAAAAAATAAAAGAATTAAATAAAAGAAATTGGAGTTCAGCACTAAAGAAACCATTCAAACTGGCCTAGATTCCCTATACTGATTGTATGGATACATTTTCAAACTGGTCGTCCTGCCTTAATTCCTCAGAGTTTATGTTTGTACACTGAAAAACTTAAGAGGGTAGGTCTCACATTATGTGTTCTTATTACAATAAAACAAACTTTCAGGAAAAAAGGAAAAGCAAAGAAACCGCAAGACCAGAGGAGGGGGCAGGTCTGCTTCTTCAGTCTGGCCATCAGACCTCTTCCTAAGGACAGCATGGTAGGGTGGGGGAATCTCTTTTCCAAATCGTTTGGCTTTGCTCCTTCCCTATGGTGAAAGTGTGTGTCTCACCGGTGGAAAGTTAAAAGGAAAATTATAAAAAGGCAATGCGTATAGGGTCCCAATATGTTGAAAAACATAGGCTGCAAACTAAATAAAAGTAAGGAATAATAAATTATCTTTAAGTGGTTGAATTTTAGGTGATGCGTGTTTGTGTATTTGTGTGTGTTCACATGGGTATTTCTGTATTTTCCAAAAGTTCTAACTTAAACATTTTTCTAGCGGGAAAATTGTTTATTAAAATAATAGAAAAAATAGCCCAGTGTTCTGGCTATAAGTTTACCTGCCTGAGAATAATAAGTTGGACTAGGCAAGTTCTTTAATTTTCTTTTCACTTATCTTTCTACAATTGTGTTCTAAACTCAAATGATTCATTTTTAAGACAAACCTGAGATGGCAATTGCTACTAGAATTTCCAGAAGGAAATTATACTTATACACAAGATAACATGTAACTGACTTTAATGTTCTGTGTCCAAAACACTGCTTCAGAGAAAACCTGTTATGCACCACTCAGTTTGACAAGCCTTTTTAAAAATATAATTTTTAATTTCTGTCATGGACCACTTAGTGATCTGGCTAACATTACTGGCATAAACTTCTCATCACCTAATTTGAGTTCCCCAATGCCCTTTGGCACACAAGCCTCACTGTAACTCTTTTGTAGCAATCAAGTAAGATTTAGTTTGTAAGAAATCCTCCAGAAGTACCTGCAGTATTTTTTTCCCCTCTTAGCCCAACTAAAGTATACTTATTAAGCAAATAATGCCACTATAGCATTTTGCCAAAATGTCAGCGGGCACATGAGAGAATATGAAATCAGAAATCAGTGATGAAATAGTAGGTTAACTAAAGTTATTCTAACTATTGAAATGCATGGTTTACATATGCATTTAAAATATGAAAACACAAGATACAGGGTCAAGTAAGATGATATAATGGACACAAACTGATGGTACTATTACAATCATTGGTACAGTAACAGATTCAGAGTAACATATTTTAGCACAACTTATGATTAAAATAAACATTTTAATTTTTGTCTCAAAAGTATTTTATATAAAAAGATATGTGTTAACGGTTTAGCATTTTAACAAACATGACTTTCCAGTTTACACAGGTCTTTGGGGGGCTCATAAATGAACTCACATAAGCCATTAAAATAAATGCTATCTATTTCTCTTTATTTTTATCAAGTGGAAAGAAATTGTGGCATCTTAGCTAATTTTATTATATAAAAAACTTCCTTGGGTTTTCTCAGAAAAGGAAATCATATAAATGATTATTTGCAAAGTTTAATCTCAAATTCTAGCTAAAAGAAATTTTTTCACTTTCCTTTTAATTAGACCATATCAGTTCACTAGTTACTCCTTCAAGTGGCTTCTTTGAGCTTTATGATTTATTACTGCCAGACGAGATGTCTCACCAAGCAAATATTGCTGAAATAATGATTGATATTTAATTAGAGAACAGACTTGGGTCCATGTGGCTTTGGCAGAATGGATCTAGTGCTATGGTATGGTCAACACAGCCCTCGACTGTGACCTCGTAGATCATTAAAAAATAAAAACAACATCTAATCTTCACAATAGATGCCTGATAATAGAGAAAGAATAACAGATAAGCCCCGGCAAAATAATGACCTTTTTTTCTCTCTATCCTCATAACCAATCAGTAGCTGGATGAAGATAGACTTATTTGGGGAGCAGTAATAGGAACATGGGCACTCCTATAACTACAGAATATTTTATCTGTCAGATGATCTAATTGTTTCTCTCTCTAAACCCTGCCTTTGATGACATCTTAGGAAACCCATTGACCCACAATAAATGAAAGAAGAACTAGAGTTCTTCTGTTTTCAGATAATTGCTAAAATAAACAATATATCATCTACGAAACTGTCTCACTTTGTATTGATTTTTTTCTCTTTATTTAATTATTGTTCAAGTACAGTTTTCTGTCTTTTACTCCCATCCCAGCCCACCCCACCCCATGCTCCCCACCTCCCTCCCATTCCCACCCCCCCTTAGTTGTTGTCCACGTGTCCTTTATACTTGTTCCTCTAAATCCCTCCCCTTTTCCCCTGAAATTCCCTCCCCTCTCCTCTCTGGTCCCTGTCTGCCCGTTCTCTATTTCAGTGTCTTTGGTTATATTTTGCTTGCTTGTTTGTTTTGTTGTTTAGGTTCTGTTAAAGGTGAGATCATATGGTATTTGTCTTTCAACACCTGGCTTATTTCACTCAGCATAATGCTTTCCAGTTCCATCCATGCTGTTGCAAAGGGTAGGAGCTCCTTCTTTCTTTCTGCTGCGTGGAATTTTTTTATTGGCCCAAACTGTAATTTATTACAGAAAAATTCTATACTTCAAATTCACTTGTTGTTCACTAAAATAATAACTAATATCTATTAAGTGGTTACATGGCTAGACATACTTCTGAATTACTGACAAAATAGTGTTTAAACTAAAAATGGATAGATGAGTAAGTGTTGGTGGTGTGTGTTTGGGGATAGGGGTAGTGAGGAGATTATCAGGCAAAGGAATCAACATGGGGAAGACTCTGCATCTATGTGAATAGATTGGGGATTTTTCCATTTGAAATGAAGTAACTTAACCATGGACACCAAAGGGACCTGAGGTGCAGTTTGAGGTTGGTAGAGATGGGCTTCAAGGGGCACTTTCTGGGAGGATGGAAATGTTCTATGCCCTGATTATATAAATAAATTTGTTGAAATTTAATAAAGTGCACATTTAAAATGGTTTTATGTTCATTGTATGTTAAGTACATTTCAATAAAGTTGATTTAAAAAAATAAAAAGGGAATCTAGCACCAGAAAAGTCCAGTTCAAAACATCATTTAGGGCTCTGTAGGCCATTTTAAGGATTTTGATATTTTCATCTAAGGGAGAAGCTCCTAGAGGATATTGAGTGAGGGAGAAGTATTAATAGCATTTGTGTTTTAAGTGTTTATTGATAGGCCAATAAGAAAAATAACTTGGAAAAGTACAGTTGAAGACATAATTAGCAGGCTATTTACAGTGGTACATAGAAAGAAGGTAAGCAACTCAACGTATACTTGTTGGCAGCAGAGATGGAAAGAATGGGATGGATTCTAAGGATGCTTAGATGGTAAAATCAACAGGACTTAGCAATCATTTGATGATAATCACTGGGAAGAATGGCCCCTAAATTTCTGATATAAATGATGTAGTACATTGCAGTGCTATTTACTAACAGGGTATGCAATTGGAGTTTCTCGTATAAAGATATGTGTGTTTGCATATATTGTATATAACCAGAGCATGCTGAAGGACTGCTCAGCGTGTTCTGGTTATATACAGAGCATGCTGGAGATTTTGAGAGTGGAAGGGGCAGAAAGGTGAGCAATGAGTGAAGAATTTAGGTTGGGTCATATTCAGTTTTAGAGAGTGAAATAGTGAACTTTATTTACTAATTTAATAGTTTAAAAAGTAGAGGCTGAACTAAGAAGAAAAAGTAAATGAAAACAGAATTCTGGGAGACAGCTTGGAACATCATAGCAGGCAGTCAGCGCTATTACAGATGTTTTCTAAATATTCACCCAAATGATTATTTATTTATATATATATATGATATATTATATATAATAATATGTATAACATATAATAATTATATATCTTATACCTTATACATTATATATTATATATTATATATACACAAAAACATATTTATACAAGTAATTTAAATCACAAATATTTTTAAGCTGAATGATTTATAAGACAACATAGATCAGAATGTTAAAATTTATATTAACCCTAGCTACAACAATCAGACAAGAAGAAGAAATAAAAGGCATCTAAGTTGGAAAGGAAGAATAAAACTGTCTTTGTTTGCAGAGGACATGATACTGTCTGTAGAGAACCCTAAATATTCCACCCAAAATTACTAAAACTGATAAATAAGTTCAGTAAAGTTGTGGGATATAAAATTAATATTCAGAAATCACTTGCATTTTTATATGCCAATAATGAACTATCAGAAAGAGAAACTAAGAAAATAATCCTGTTTACAATTGCATCAAAAAATAAAATATCTAGAACTAAATTTAACCAAGGATGAAAAAGATCTGCACTTAGAAAATTACAAGACATTGAAAAAAGAAATTGAAGAAAGTACAAATAAGTAGAAGCATATACCATGTTCATGGATAGAAAGAATTAATATCATTTAAATGTCCATATTACCCAAATCAATCTATAGATTCAACACAACTTCTATCAAGATACAATGGCATATTTCACAGAAATAGAACAAATATTGCAAAAATTCACATGGAACAGGATTCAGGATTCACATGGATTCAGGTTTTAAGACCCTGAAAAGCCGCAGCAATTTGAGAAAGGAGAACAAAGTTGGAGGACTCATGCTACTCGATATCAAGCTATACTACAAAGCCATAGTGTTCAAAAGAGCAATGGTATTGGCATAAAAACAGACACATAGATCAATAGAATAAAACAGAGAGCCCAGAAATAAAACCACATCTGTGTGCTTAATTAATGTTTAACAAAGGAGGAAGAAACATATTGATACAATGAGGTAAAGATAGACTATTTAATAAATGGTGTTGGGAATATTGGAGAGATACATGCAAAAATAATGAAACTGGGCCACCTTCTTATATAATATACAAGATTAAACTCAAAATAGATTAAGGACTTACATGTTAAATCGAACAACAGAAAAATACTAAAACATAAGCAGTAAGTTCTTGGACATCTTTTGTAGCAATATTTTTTCTGATATATTGACTCTGGCAAGGAAGAAAAAGGGAAAAATAAACAAATGATACTTAATCAAACTAAAAAGCTTTTGCATAGCAAAGGAAACCATCAAAAACAGAAAAGAAACCCACCAAATGGGAGAACACATTTGCCAATGATACATCTATAAAGGATTAATATCTAAAATTTATAAAGAACTTACAAAACTCAACACCAATTTAAAAGTGGGCAAAGGATCTGAATAGACACTTCTCCAAAGATAACTAATATGAAAATATGCTCAACACCACCAATCATCAGAAAAATGCAAATTAATACCACAATGAGACATCACCTTACAACTGTCAGAATGGCCACATTAATACATCAACAAACAGCAAGTGCTGGCGAGGATGTGGAGAAAAGTGAAAACTTGTGCACTGTTGGTGGGAATGCAGACTAGTGCAGCCACTGTAGAAAGCAGTATGGAGATACCTCAAAAAATTTAAAATGGAACTGCCTTTTGACCCAGCGATCTCACTTCTGGAAATATATCCAAAATAAAATGGAAACTCTAACTCAGAAGAATAGAGGCATCCCTATATTCTTTTTTTTTTTATGTACAAAAAAGTTATTTACAATAGCCAAGATTTGGAAGCAGCCCAAGTGCCCATCAGTACATGAGCGGACAAAAAAAGCTGTGTTACATTTACACAATAGAATAATTTAAGCTGTAAAAAAGAAGAAAATATTACCTCTTGCAACAGCATGGACGGTATTATGCTAAGTAAAATACACCAGAGAAAGACAACTTCCATATGCTCTCACTTGTGTGTGGCAACTCATGAACAAAACAAACTAACAAATGACAAAGAAACAGACTCATAGATACAGAGAAAACACTGACATCTCTCAGAGAGAAGGGATAGTTGGAGAGCTGGATTAAAAAAGTAAAGGAATTAAGCATAGAAAAAATTCAGACACAGACAACAGTATGCTGGTTATCTGAGGGAAAAGGGGCTGGGAGGAGGTCGAAGAGGTTAAAAGGGGGATAAATGGTGATGGAAGGAGACTTGACTTGGGGTGGGAAATATACAGTACAATATACAAATGATTTATCACAGAATTGTACACTGAAACCTAGGTACTTTTATTAACCAATATCACCACAATAAATTTAATAAAATTATTTTAAATTTATACTAACAATCTTTCTTTATATTATTAACTTATATTTTGATCTGTCTCAAAATTCTTAAAGATTCTCTGATCAATAAGTTTATTTTAAAATGCTGTGTGCTGTATCCTTCTGGAAATTAACAGTATATACAACTCATTAATAATATTAGGGCTACTAAATAGTTTACAGTTGTAACATGTAACAGTTTTGTTTAAACCACTTTTTCCCAAATTTATTTGAATTCAATGCCCATTGTTAGCAATGGAATTTTTGCAGACCTAGTGCTCATAGAATATGTATTTTTTAATATTAATCTGTATAATTTTCAAGTTGTTTTCTGTTTTGCTACCCATTTTTCTGTATGACATCTGGCAGGAATAATGGGGAAACTGTTTTTATCTTGGAAACAGATTCATTTTGATTATTTACTCTTCAAATATTTCTTTCTTCTAGAAAATCCACCCTACTAAATCTTCTAATTAATGAATTGGATTCATATATTACCTTATTCTTAGCATTGATCCTGTTCCAGTAAGTCTGCATAAATTTTCCAGGACCCTTTTTTGGCCCTAAAATTATGTTACCCTATACGAATGTATTCATCATTCTCAATGTTAAAAAAATCCATATTGCCAAAGAGTTTCTACACTATGAATTTGTAACAATGAGTGGTTATGACTACTGTAAAGCAAAAATGTTGGAGCCAGGCAATAAAGATGCTTTGGAACTCACCCAAGCTTACTAATAATATTTCTTAAAACCACCATTCAACCAAGGCTCATGAGAAAGACCTTAACATAAATTGGATTCATATCTAAAAGCCCTAATTAGACCCCTATCTCTGCCATTACCATTAAGTTTTTTATTGTTCCTGGCCACTAAAATAGTTGTCCTCATTGTGTACAGTAGAAGAGAAGTAACATCAAATCATAACATTTCAAACTGAAAGGCACTTCAGAGACCAGCTATTTCAACCTTTTCAATTTATAGAGGAGGAAAAGAATGTCCAGGAGGTTAAGTGACTTGCTGAGAATCAGTTTAAAAATAAAATTTGTTACAGGTGTTTACAGTACATTGTGTGAATGAAAGGTTTTGCAATGTCATGAAATATTTTCTTTAATCAAATGCATAAGCTCCAATGTAGAAAAGAAAAGAAAAAATAGAAGTGCCAAACTCACTAGATTTAAGGATGGTGGCTGAGACTACAGGGTTTTCTGACAATATTGAATCGTTCATTTCCAAATAGTTTCTTTTTGCACATAGTTTATGATTCCTTTAATTGCACAGGTCATTAAAACTTGCAGGATCTTACATCATCTATGTTATGAGAAATTTTATTTTTTTAAAAGCAAGCTGAGTTGTTCTCAACAAAATATTTGCTGGCTTTGTAGATTAAAACTGAATTCTCTAAAGGGAGATAAGCAGGTAAAATAAGTGCCCCTGCTCCTATAGTGCTCTGTTTTAGATGGCAGGAATGGACAGGGCAGGGTTGATTCCACAGGAAGCAGACTCAGAAGAAACTTGATGGACATTCATTAAGACAAACGAAGGGCTTAGGTGAGAGGCATCATTGTGTAGGTACGGGATGGGACTCAAGACTACTTTGGCCCTGACTGGTATGTCTCTATGCACTGAGTGCTGGCCTGTGAACCAAAAGGCCGCTGGTTCATCCCCAGTCAGGGCATATGCCTGGGTTGCAGGCCATGTCCCCAGTGGTGGGTGTGTGAGAGGCAACTACACATTGATGTTTCTCTTCCTCTCTTTCTCTGTCCTTTCTCCTCTGTCTAAAAATAAATAAGTAAAATTTTTAAAGATTACTTTATTTGACCTGACCACACAGTGGAGACCAGAGAACAAATGTATCTACCTGGCATCACGTGTGTGGAGCAGTCAGGGGCAGAGTAACAGTGTAGGGAGTATCTGGGCTGGAATCTGGGAGTGCCCCTGAGAGCCTAGAGTGTCTGGTTGGTGCATCTGGTTCTCCCTACACCAGATTCTCACAGGTCAGTGCTCTGTGGCCTTTGAATTCTGGAAACTAAAGACATTTCTTCCTTTGCAATCTTTTCTTCCTTAGTTGATGGTAGGAGGTGGCAAAGGCTGAGTGTAGGTGGGCAAAGAGGGAAAATATGGGAACATCTGTAATAGTGTAAACTAAAATTAAGTTTAAAAAATCCATAGTAGAAAAACCATGGATTATCACCAATGCCAGAACCTCTAGCCCTGCATATAAAGTACTGGACATTCTGATACGTGTGATTCTGCAATATGAGATCAATATCTTAACTTCTATACCATTATCCTCTCTCACAGTACCCCACTCAGTACCTCCCACTCTTCCTAATCCAGTCTCCCAGCTGTCTTTTTGTAATGGTGCCACCTTTGAACATAGAACCAGATGAAGACAAAAAGTACCAGAAAAATTCTAATATGCCATTGCCTCTTAAGTTTGGGAGTTCCCAGAACCTTTCTCAAAAGCATGACCACTTGATTTCTTTTCAGTGACCATGGCTAAACACAATTAATTTTGCCTTCTCCACTAAGAACTATTATAGTCCATTAACCTTTTATCCTAAATTCTTTCATATACCCATTTGATTAGTGGTGCTGATTATAAATAACTGGCTAATATTATTTTGCCTGACAAATCTACTCATCTAGGACAAACTTAAGCTGAATTCTGGGATAGGGTTCTGGGCTCTGCTGTGGACCAGATGCAATCTAAAAAACAAGGGCAGAGCCAGGAAGTTGATGGGCGGTATTCAGCCTCAGACTAGTGGGAGACTGCAAAAAGCAGACGAAGATATAGCAAGGGGCCAGGACCACATAAAGAAGTGGTATTTAAACCATATGAATTTGAAAGTGCCAGACAAAATGAGGGGCCTACAACCACTGACTTAGTAGCCTTCATATACCAGACACTTAGTCTGCCCACTTCTTTTGTCTTTTCTTTCTTTTTTTCCTTCATCTTCTATAACTCTTCACAAAAATAGGGTTTATAGAAGCGTTACTGTGCATAAACCAAACCACAGAGCCAGAGCCAGCACAGTGGTCTCTCTGCTGCAGCTGCCTCATTCTCCTTTCCCTTCAGATCACTGATGCTACTGCTCATTCTTTCATGTGTCAACACTGAGCAAACCCTCAGTTTGTGCTACCCCTGGGGACTTGAGGCTTCTGCAGGTAGTTTTCTTATTTACAAATCCTTTCTTTTTATTTCAAATCTTCATAATCCTCTCTGATGAGCACTGCTGATTGTAAATCAGGAAGGAAAGGCTCTTCTAGCAGCCAGACATCAAGTGTATTGGCCCCAACAGCAGCAGTTCTATTCAGTTGGCCAGTCAGGGACTGAGTCAGGTTAGGGCAGAGTGTATCTGGTTTACTGCACTGAAAATCACTGCTGTTCCCCATTGGAATCTCCTTCCTGACCCCTTTCTGCCCACCATTCTGGCCCTGATCCTGTGCCCCTTGTCAGGCTTCTAACATTATCATGGTGATCTTTTTCTCTAACGAAACTTTTTGTACCATCTTAAATTGTGGCTTTAGTCAGGGAATAATGAATTTGCCAAAAATCTCAGTATACAGCAAGGTCTATCCAGAAAGTACCCAGCCATGTACTATGAAAAAATAAAGACATTTATTGAAGAAGATAAAAAAAACATTATACATAGGACAATGACACCTCAGTCCTCTTCAAAGTAGGTATATTGGGACCTCACACAGTTCTCCTAGTATCTCTTCCTCTGTTCAAAACATCTGCAAAATCCTTTATTGGAATTGCCAGCAGCTACCCTGCCATATTTTCCTGAGTCTCATCGATGGTCTGAAAGGTCTTCCCTTTCAAAGACGATTTTAGTTTTGGGAAAAGCCAGAAGTTGCAGGGCACCAAATCTAGGTTGTAGAGAGGCTGATCACCTGGGTGACTGATGTTTTGCAAAAAAAAAAAAAAACTCTACACAAGATGCGATGCGTAAGTGGGTGCATTGTCATGATGAAGCTGCCAGTCACTGGTTGCCCATAGCTGTGGCAATTTTGGTCATATTGCATCTGTCAACCAATGAAGGACATTGAGGTAGTGCTCCTCATTAATTGTTTGGTCTGGAGGGGTGTACTCATGATGTACAACACCATCCCAATCAAAAAACACAGTTAACATGGTTTTGAACCTGCTTCAACTTTGCTGTACCTTCTTCATGAATTGAGAACTAGGTGACTTCCACTTCATCTTCCTCAAAAGCCTCTGAATCATCCAAATAATTTCCACAGAGGAATGTTCAAGCTTAGTGCAAAATTTGATGTAGATTCATTGCTTTACTCGCTCAGTCATTTTGAATGCAATGGCCACACAGTCCACATGCTCACTCAACAGCGTCTACTGCCTCCATGGACTGGTACATCATTGTTCACACATGGGCATTGCAGTCCATTCTCCTTGGCTGCCAGGTTACATCAATGTCATGCAAACTATTTTCTTTGTGTTAACAATGGCTAGGCTCCTTCCAGACAGACCTCATCTATTTGAACCAGAATTGTGGATAGTTTCATATTCTTACATCCTCAGGAAGGATCACTGGGCTCTAACTGTGCAATAGCCAACACAGAAATGGCTTTTCAGTGTTTCTTGGAGTGTTTTGCACTCTGATGCCTCCTTTAGTGTGTACATGAACTATGATTTTACTGAAATTTTATGAGTAGATTCAAATAGGTAATTCTTATCATCTCCTACAAAACACTTCCTACGAAGTAAATGCTTGATTAGATGACTCTTGATCACTTCAGATAACAGATAGAACCAAGGATGTGACTAAACCAAAATGGAAAACCATTTATATTCTGTTTGCTTATTTTACTTGTATTTACAAGTGACCATGAACAGAGCTATTCTTGCAATTTATGTCACTTCAAAATTGTGTTGCCTCTGTCAAGCCCTATTGAATTGCATCATTTTCTACCCTGCTTCTCTGTGAGATTACTGCTGTTTCTCTCTATAGTATTGATCAAGAGGATCAATTTTACAATTGAAGAAGAGCAAAAGTGTCAGACTAAAAATAGAACTATTCAATTGTTCTTATGCTAAAACTCACTATCTTCTTGCCCATCCTTTTCCAGGCTAAAATAGGTGCCTGAACATTTTAGGACCAAAGGTCTCTCCTTTCAGCACCACTGGGCCTATAGGCTGCATTTAGTGAAAGCCATAAACAGGGGTGGCAAAAAAATATTAATTAATTTTAAGCAGAGAAAATGCCTAAATAAACAAATGGGGATTACTTGCGAATAAACTATGATGAGGCTATCTAATCAATGTTTAGTGTCCTTTTTTTCGGGGAGGCCTCCCATAAAAATAAAGATTGCTTTTGTTATATCATTTCAAGAAAATTCTTTATACACAAAGGCTGTTTCAAAACCTTAACTAAGACTAATGGAAGATCTTTTCTGCAAAGCTCCAGTGCCTTGAAAACTCTGATTAGAATGTCATATGGCAAATGAATATGTATACATATACCATTAGTTGGTCCTCTACTCACATAATCTCTCTAAATAGCGTTGCAGCTTGATTTAGGTATGAATTGAAGACAGTTCATACGAGCACCACACCATAGAGAAAACTTTGGATTTCTACCTTTAGCAACTATTGCGTTACAATAACAGAACGAAATGTTTCCAAAAGCCAATGGTGCTCCAGCATCCTTTTTCAGAATAAAAAGAACCTCAAATAAAGCACAAATAGTATAAATTATAGCAGACTAAACTCAGTAGTAGAACCATGATTTAAATGCTATGTATATAATGGGGCAGGTGACAAATCATGAAGTAAGTTATAACGACTATTTTCTTCAACTGAAAAAAATAGGTAGATTTTTTTTTAAGGGTATAGTTTTTTTTCTTTGATTTTTATAAAAACAGTATTATTAATAAGAAAAAATTTAAGAAGAAACCAACATTTTCCAGAAAGAATTTTTGACTTTGGTATTTCTGCTTCAAGAATGACCTGAGTGTTGATTATGAGGCTCCATTTCTAAAGTTCTGCAAGTGTACGGTACCCTTGCATGTGACTGCAAGATGCCATTTAGAGGGGAGAGTTACTACTAAGGAATTGTCACATGTTCGGAACTGCAAGCCCTTAGCAGTACCAACTCTGATGACACTCTATTGGCCCCCTCCCCACAGTGCTGTACACACAAGAGACACAAGTCAAAATATAAAGTAAATCTGTGTTGAAAATGCTGAAGATTTATAAAGATCATTTGTGATTGTTAAAAAATAGAAAAACAACTATGACTATGGGTAGAGTTACATATATAGATGCTTTTTTATCTGGCCATTTTAAAAAATAATTCTTCAACAAATATAAATTGCAGTCTTGGAATTACTATGAACACTTCGAAATGCCCACTAGACCTGGACTTGACTAGAAGCTATAGGACCCCCTGGTTATGATTTACTGTAGTTCCTTTATAAACTCACAAAGGTGGTTCTTGACATTTACACAATAGATGATTTTGTGTATTATAAATCCATGCCCTAAACCCACCTTTCATAGGCTAAATTCAGGTTTTCACACTAGAACTGATGAAGTTATTTACAGAAACCATGGAGGTTTGGGCAAGGGAAGGGAGGTCTGTCCGCCTTCATGATGTGGCTGTGGCATTTGTAGACTATTATTTGTAGCAGCACCAGCCAAGTCAAAATATCAAAACACTTTCTGACCATGTTCGCCATAGTACATGCACAGTTTTTTCTATTCTCCCTCTCTTTTTCATGCTGAGGAGTCCTACACAGATTCTTAGAAATTTAGGACACCTCACATGATCAGTTTAGGCACAATACGACCCATGGCTAGTATCATCTTACCTCACTCAGTCTCCTTTTCTGCCAGATGTTTTGTTCCTCCTCGGTCCTAACTCACTCAACTCCAGCCTATGAGAGTGGCAGTAAGAAGAGAAGGCAGCTCGCAGTGCCCCTGTGGAAGGCAACTGGGGGGTCCTCACACCCAGGTTACGATATACACAACTGTGGTATATCTGCTTCCCACTCCCTTTTGTCTTAACCCTGCTCCAGAACACTGCAGGCATCTAGCCTACGTTATTCAGAGACCGAAAGCCACTCAACACTCAGGTAAAGGCTCTGTGGAAGGAATCAGCCAGAGGCAGTAGTTCCGTGACAGGGAGGTTTAAGGTCTGACATCTCTGGTTCCCAGAAGGGAGCTGGCAGGGTGCCATGTGCAGCTGTTTCCCCTTGTGCCTCTGAAGGTCCCCACCCTCCCGCTGGAATGTCTGGACCCTAGGAGGAGGGGCAGTGCCAACAGGGATGGTATTTACCAATACAGTGCTAATATTCACCTTTCTTAAAGTGGAACACCACACTCACTTCATTAAAAAAAAATCAAGAATTTTGTTTTTCAAACACTTGGTTTTCAAAAATTTTTTTCAAGAATGTATTATACAATCTAGTGATCCTGCCTTTATCCTGCAAAAGATGTCACCAGTTATAAATCTATATGCTCAACTTAGAGTTACTAACTTATTTTGTAACTAAAAAAAGTTTCTTTCATTACAGGTCTTACCGATACTGATAAAAAGAAATGGCAAAAAAAAAATCCTGTATTTATTCTATTGTCCTTCCAAACAATAACCTTTGGGATAGGAGCTCTAATTATAACTTCCAATGACATGGAGTTCAGGAAATTGATCAAAAATATCTAAAGAGGCTTCAAAAGTCATCTTTAAACAGTTTAATAGGACAAACTGTATTTCCTGAGCATAACTTTGAACAGTTGCTCGACCTTACTAACAACTGGGAATCAACCATTCTGAGAAATCTGCAATAAATGCCAGCCTGCCCATCAAGCAGGAGAATCATAATTTCTTCACGTTTTCAAAACAAGTCTGCTAACCTTATTGGAGAATGGGCTTTTTAAAAAACATATAGATTTTTGTAATTACTTTCCACCTGGAAATTCATGTTCTTCATATATTTAGGAGAAAAAAATTGAATACATTTTTCTATCCTTATAGGTTTTTAAAACTTAGTAGAGTGTACAGGCAAAGCACTTTTGTGTCTGTGGTACAAATCACTAAGAAGGAAGCATCTTAGACGAGTTCGTATATCTAATGTACCCGGCAAAAGCTGATGGGATCTATCACTGGGAGTTGGCCCTAAAATGCCTCAGGTGCCCCACTTCTGTGGAACCAAGAATGCCAAGGAGAAACAGGAAGTGAGGCAGTGAAGAAAACCCAGCTGAGCGCTCCAATATCTCCTGCTGCTATTTATTTAGAAAATCTGGCTTTTAAAAAAAATATTGACATTAAAGGCTGTGTGAAGACCCTAAAATGTTCTAATTATGTCCACCATGTTGCTTTTGACATCTATCTAAGTAAAAAACCATCGTGGTACCAACCATAGAATCATGATCTGTAGTTCCATTTACCATTTCGTTACAGCTGACCATTTACTACGCGATTTCATAAGCAGTAAGTACTTCAGTGTAGATGCTCAGGCACAGGCCGTGTCCCCATATCACACATGATGCAGGGGCCAGTCAACGATCTGTATCAGGAGAGACTGGGCGGCACAGCAGAAAGTCAGCCAACGCTTCTGACTACAAGTCTAGGTTTCTTCTCGCTGCAGCCAATGCAGCAGAATTCCCACGGAATGAACGAAAATCACCAGGTCACCTGTTTTACCTCTGCCAGTGAGTATATTTTCTACATTATCAATGCATTATTCCCCCAGTATAAAATATTTGTTGAAATAGAGAGAGAGAAGGAAAGAGAAGCCACATTTGTTGGTCATTCAGGATATCCTAGGTGGGGAATTTTTATGATTGTCACAGGTATCCTAACAGGTACATTAAAATTCACTCCCAGGCACATAAAAATAATTTCAGCTGAGAAAAAAGATAGGTATAATTGCTATTATCACCTTGCTTTTTGAAATTATTGGCTATAAGATATTCATTTAACTAGGATAAGCTCGGATTTTCTCAGCATTTTGTAGAAAATATAACCTACAGATTGCCTTCAAATATGACATTTTTATGAATACTAAATTTAACAACTCATGAAGTTGACATAATGTTATGTTTTGTAGACATTTACTAGAACATTTATTCATTTAGATTTTGCCATTTTCTTTTCAGAGTTTCATGGAATGATTTTTTTTCTTGCTCTGGAATTTTTTTTTTTTTTTTGCAGTCCGCTGAAAACCTGCTAGGCCCCGGACACTGTGCCTGTGGTGCCTGATACATAGAGTGGCCCGGGCACTGTGCCAGGCACCTGATAGACCTTGTCTCATGAGATTGTCTGTCCAGCAAAAAGAAAAAAGCATGCTGGGCTACAGATGATAGGTTGCTGTAACAAAACCTCAGAAAAATCTATAAATAAGGAGGATGCTCCAACCAACTGAGCCACCCGCCCAGGGCTTGGTTACATGTTGCACATCTCTCACAGTTAGCAGTCAAAATCTCTGAAGTCTTTCCCCTGACAACTACGTATGTGTGCACATATATGTCAGAGGTATAAAGCAGGAGGAAAAAGATGGTTAAATCACTGGTAAACTGTTCAGTTCAGGGACAAGGAGACCTCATTGTCTTCTTGCTACCCGATCTTCTACCCCTGGCAAGCTGATAACAGTGACAAACCCTAGGAAATAAGTTCTACTTTTTAAAATTTTTATGTTTATTTATTTATATTTTTAAGCAATCAGATCACTTCTTCAGTTCACCTTTTGAAGTGGAAAGGTGCTTTTAAGTTCAGGCTCAAGCACTCGGCCTGTAATGTGAGGTCGCACGGGCAGCTGGGGTTAGCTGCATCACAGCCACGGTGTCCTGCAGCTCAGCCTGGTAGCAGCAGGGTCCCGACCCTCAGAGAGCTTAGCACCTTCCTGGCACCTTTTCCCCTTCAACTCTAGGAACTCCTTTGGCTGGAGAGTTTAACAGAGGAGGAGAAAAATGCTGCCCTATATTTTGAATACCTCTTCATGCCCTCTTAAACGCAGAAAGATAAAATAGACTTAGCTGCACTCAAGGATTTATTTTAAAAACAAGTATTTACTGATTTTGAATCTCCATAAGCGGCTGAAAAAGCTAAAACGCAGTCCACAATCCCATGGAAGAGTTACACGGGAGGTCCCTCCTGTCGCACAGCTCTCAGCAGTCCAGGGGGCCCAGCCGCGTCTGAGCCACGGGTCAGAAGACACTGACTGGTGTGCGGCCCTGGTGTTATCACCTGCCTAGTCAGGAAAAATGATTAATTTAAGATAAATTGGTGCTGGCCTCAGACACATTGATGGCATTTCCAAGATACTGCTTCAGCGATGCTCTCTCCACTCAGACATTTTATAATATTCACAAGGACCATTCTTTTCCACTCACGTATCACACAGCAGTCAAAATTTAATCTAGCTCCCTGTACAGCCTGGGTGAATTTCATTTTAATTTACCATCAATACAAATCCCCTCTTTAATTTTATTTCCCATCACCTAAACTTTTTCCTCCTTTTATTTGCTCACTTTTATATTTCATTATATAAAAATGGCTTAACTATAAAATATGACAGTAAAATTGTGTCACTTAAAACAATAAGTTAAAAGAGAGAATAGCAAACACAACCTGATTATCAATTTTCAAAGTTTTGTAGAGCATGGCTATGCTTTAGTTCTCCCTGGAAAGATTTTTGTTTTTCTAAAAATTAGCTTTTAGCTCTGGCTGGTGTAGCTCAGTGGATTGAGTGAGGGCCTGTGACCCTGAGGATTACGGTTCAATTCCCAGTCAGGGCACATGCCTGGGTTGCAGGCCAGTCCCCAGCAGGGGATGCACGAGAGGCAACCATACATTGATGTTTCTCTCCCTTTCTCCCTCCCTTCCCCTCTAAAGATAAATAAATAAAATCTTTTAAAAATATTAAATTAAATTAAATTAAAATTAGTTTTTAGAAGTATAAGTGTAAAGTTGTCTTCAGTCAAAAAAAAGCTGTTGATTTTTTTATCTTTTAATTCACAAATAAACAAATGCATTTGGATTCCAATATAATAAAAACATGACTAAGAGGAATGTTTTATGAAGTATATGTCTTTTTATGTAGTATAGGTCTTAGTAAATGACCTAAAAAAATTGAAGATTAGCCTGGTTCTTAAATACATCACTGGAAGCAAATTCCTAACAGCTAAGGATGAGAAACTGTATACAAGTCACACAACTGGCTCCCACCTCTGCTCACTCATTAACATCACTTCTCCCAACCCCATGAGCTGGGATCACAAAAGAGACCTTAAGACAAGACTCAAATCTTAAGAGTATCCTTTTCTTTTATTGTGGTGCTGTCTTATTATTGAAAAGTTACACATACACACACACAAATGTGACAGACATTGAATATGGGTCTATGGTAGATAGGTGCATTATTCTAGGAAGCAGATTCAGGATGAACCCATCAAACAATGACTAGGCCAGTCTATTTCTTTACCTTGTAAAATGATTTCATGAAACTGCTAGATGTGAAATTAACGTCATACTCTCAGCTCTATTTATGGTAAACACAAGGTTACCCTACTCATCAAACAACAATCAAAGAGGTGTGGGCTTTTTCAGAATGAAAAGTCCTTGACAAAAATTATAATCATAACTAAATTTAATTATAGCAACTGCATCAATACTCAAGTTGTCTTTCTAAAGAAGTTGAAAACCCTAAAAAGGAGGTGATCGAAATAGTCTTAATATTTGACCCTAAAATGAATTATATAATTCTGAGACTTATGACTTTGTAATTACATTTTGATTCATCTTATATTATTAATAGTTGGATGTTTCTCAGTATACAACTGAACAGAAATGGTTTAGCCAACTGAAAATTGTTACAAGAATACAAAATATTCACAGAGTCATAAGTATTTCTACAAACTAGATCAATGGTTGGTAGTTAAGACTTTCTAGTTACTGCAGCCAGTGTCTCACCAAATGTGATGCTTAGAGTGTCTCAAGGCTCAGAGAGACAAAACAACTATTTATCCATATTTCAGAGTGCAAAGGCACAGCGTCTAAAATAGCTCTGCCTAGGAACTCTCTTGGAATAAGTATCCTTATTTAACTGCTTTTCCCATGAGATCGACAGGAGCACATAGGTAGCTGAAAAGTTCTGTCATAGAAACAAAGAACTAGGGTGAGAAATGAAGCAAGAACCAGAAAGGCATCCATGCATCTCTAGCAGATGCCAGCACTGAAAGATGCTGATGGAGGACCAGATGCCTTTACTCCCTCACTGTGATGTTACTGTGGACCCTAGGAATTTGTCTTCCCAAATGAAGTAGTTACCCTAGCATATTTCCATTACCTGTAACTCACATCCCCAAAATGTGATTGTGCCTTATAACTACATATATTAAAGCAGTGATATCTAGTTCCTCATGAGTCTAAAATGTCCTCAACTACTAATGTTAGTAGTTGTGGTTTCTGACAAAATATGGAATTGTTCTGAATTAGAATGGGCAAAAGGACCTTAAATTTAGTGTAGCCTGGAAAGGTTGAAGGATAATAAAGTCTCTTTGGGTAAATTAACAAAAATCTGTTTAAACATTTAGGGAAAAGCAATCATTAAAAATATTTTACCACGTTGCTTTTACTATATTGCTGCTCTGGTTGTATGAAATAAAAATGATATGGTTACTCACACTTGGATTAACATTACTTTTACTTTAAATAGAAATGCATTTTATAGCTTTTAAATTCTACCGAAATCCTCATTACATATATGAAATACAACAGTTTAGTAAGCATTTCTGACTTTAAGATTTTGCCTTCCAAACATCCTGAATACAGTTATTAACACCATTCAACATGGTACGTACCATGTTATTTCCCTGTGTAAAAACATTGAATGGTTCTCTATTGAGTATCACAAAATTCAGATTCCTATAAGTGTTGTTGAATAGCTCTAGCCACCATTTTACTTACTGAGAAGTACTTCATAAGAAATATTATCTGTTTTAGTATTATACAGTATTATATGTTTTACATATATAGTGTAAAATATATATAATGTAATATATATGTAATATATATATGTAATATATATAAATATATGCTTTATCAACCTTGCTGTTAGGTGAGCACTTGAGGGGAGTAATAACAATTAGCCCATCCATGCCATGTTTTCCTTAACTGTAAAAGGAATATGTTGTGTTGGTGGTGCTAAACTCTAAACTTGTATTAGTTTAATTTTCTCGATTCCACTGATCAAAGTTAAACCAAAAGCAAGCACTATAATAGATATTAAATTATTGACGATGTTTTATCCTAATTGATTTTAGGGCCAGAGCAGATCCTTGTACTAAAATTATGAAGCTATTACTCCAATGATAATTATCTTCATACCTGGAAAGCAAGTTTACTATTACTCACAAGATTTTTACAGTCATGAAACACTAAACTAAGATTTGTTGTGCTTATGACACCTGACATAACATGCACTAATAAAAGAGGAAAAGTAAACATTAATTCACAGTTTAGTGTTAGAAGTGTCCAAAATCTCTGTGGAGAACTGACAATCATCACATATCTTCAGAGTACACAGCACAGCATCCCATTTCTGGACTTCAACTTCCATACTGGACACCATGGTAATTAAAAACAAGCAGAATGCTAGCTTTCAACAGAGAACAACCTAGGATGATGCAGCATAATTAGCCTACCATCTTTCTCCTTCACAATCCACCGTGAGTGCTTCCATTCCTCCCACTGTCAGTGTTTGGAGGAGTGGTCTACACTTTGAATGCTTACTCTGTATGGACTCACTCGGTGACTGCAACCTGGCTTCCCTCAACCATTTACTGAATTTGTTTTTCTAAGTCTCCAGGAAACGTCTAATTGCCAATATTAAAAGATCACCTCAGTCCTCAAGGTTTTTGACTTCTCTTTAGAATTTTGTCATTACCACCCACTTTTAAACCACTTCTACATTGACCTTCATGTCCTTGCATTTTCCCCATCTATTTCTGTTTGTTGCATCTTTCATTGGCTCCCTTTTGCACACTTGTAAAATTAGGTGTTGCACATGGTAGTACTCTTCTCCACATTCTTGTTTTTTTTTTATTAACTTACAATCACATTGGTTTCCATGGTTTCAACCCTTCCCTCAGTGCAGAGGACTATCAAATTTGCATCACAATCCAGATTTCTCCAGATCTCCAGACTCTGATTACATTTATACCTGAATGTTTCTATGGCAATTCCCTTCAACATAATACACACAATTTTTTTCTTAGTCTGTGCTTTCTCCTCTATCCTCCGTCTGTATAAAACAAACAAAAAAGCATCAAAAAAGCCCCCACATTCTGCCATCCCAATTACTGACATTCAAACCCACAGAGTCATCTTTGAATCCTTGCAAATCTCACTTCCCACATCTGTTGATCACGTCATGTCTAACTTGGTGATAACTTGCATATCTTCCCCAGTGTTGATATATGCTTTAGTTCAGACTGCATGCACTCAGCTAAAATCATTAAAGAACCACCTTTATCCCAATCATATCCTTTAGGCCAGTCATACAAAGATCTCACGTTGCACAAGGTTTTTCTGGACTGAGGTTCTATAGTAGGCAGGTAGCCATGAGCAGAGGAGAAACAATAGTCCAGGTATAAAATGTCACCAGGGCGGAGTGCCCCTGGTACCTAGCAATGAGAAAAACTGGGAAAACAAGGACCTCACCCCCAGGGCGACCTTTCCTCCCCTTACATATCACCAGACTCCCTGACCTCTCATAGCAGTTCATGCTGTTAGGCCCCTCCCTTGACCTGTCCTCCTTGGCATGTCAATAGTCATGTGGTACATCCCCTTAAAGGAGGAACACTGGGGCTGGAGAACAGCCTCATACAACTCCCACAGAAACCCTGGTATGACCACGCCCCTAAGCCTTAAGCCCTCAAAACAGTGAGGTTCTGACCCACATCAAATAATCTTAGCAACAAAGTCTTGGGTCTGTTGACCACAGAGACAGAGTTTTGGTCAAACTAGAGATGACATTTGGGCCTCTGTTGTGTTTCAACTTCAGGCCCAGAAAAGCAGCAAAACCAGAGAAAGCAATAGCAAGGCTGATGTCAAGACCAGCTGCATCGACTAATGAGCCCCTGCCCTGGCTCTGACCAATCAGTGGAGATCATGACCCTAAAAGGACACACTTGGAAAAGCAGATGAATATTCTATTGAGACCCTCCCCTAGAACCTCCCCTAAAACCCCCACCTTTAGAGAGGGAATAAATACCCTAGGACAGATGACCCACCTGATCTCTCTGTGGAGAATGCCCACACAGCTCCCACAGGTGCATTTTCCTTGCCTCTCTCTCCTCAGCTCCAAGGGCCCTTCTTTTGCCTCTGTAACACATTTCCTGATCCCATTTCTTGTACATCTCACTCTTCTAAATGAAGAGTATGATTTTCTAAATAAACTTTCTCTTATAGTTTGAGTCTTGGCTCTGAATCCCTTCTTGGCCAGAACCCAAGTACTGAGACTGCTGAACCAACCGATGTCCAGTCTGACTCCACTGGTCTACAGTTCCTGTGCTGTGTCTTGATAACTGCTCCATCTTTCAACTCTATGTGTTCCTATCTCAACTAGAGTCACTAACCCAAACATCCCTGAGTGTTTATCCTCCCCATTCAACTTAGCCCAGGGTCTGCCATTTTACAAGTTCTGCCCATCAGCAGTCTCTTAAGCTAGACTCTCCCAGACTCACAAATAGTAAATAGTCATCACCTTCCACCACGTGATTATCACAGCCTTATTGATTTCTGTTATTTTCTTTTCCTGAGACAAACAGTAATGTAAAAATACTTAAATTCTTTTGAAAATATAAAACAGTTCTATACCACCAGTTTTAACATTTGGCTAGATGTCTCTCTACTTGGGTTTGAACCTATTTTAAAAAATAAAATTTGTGGCTTTGACCAGCTAGCTCAGTTGGTCACCCTAATATGCCAAGTTGTGGGTTCAGTGCCCAGTCAGGGCACATACAAGAATCAATCAATGAACGAATAAATGGGTGATATAATAAATCAATGTTTCTCTCTTTTGTTCTTTCTCCCCTCCCTGCTCTCTCTTAAAATAAATAAATAAATAAATAAATAAATAAATAGAATTGGCATCACATGCTACATACAATTTTCTGTGTTTTATTTTTTATTTTAGAGAATAACTGTTTTGCCCTGGCTGCTGTGGCTCAGTGGATTGAGTGCCAGCCTGCAAACCAGAGTCACCAGTTCAATTCCCAGTTTAGGGCACATGCCTGGGTTGCAGACCAGGTCCCCACTAGGAGGTGCATGAGAGGCAATCACATATTGATGTTTCTTTTCCTCCCTCCCTTACCCTCTCTAAAAATAAATAAACAAAATCTTTAAAATATATACTTAAAAAAACAAAACAAAAGAATAACTGTTTTGTGTGCATTTAAAATTGTATTCAAAAATGGTTTCAGAGCACCATAGTATTTCATAATTAACATATCTAAGTTTTCAAAGTTTTTCTTTTTATGATTCATTCTTTTTTACTTCTAATATTTTATTTATTTATTTTTAGAGAGATAGGAAAGGAGGGAGAAAGAGAGGGAGAGAAACATCGATGTGTGAGAGATACCCATTGCCTCTCACATGCCCCCAATCAGGGACCTGGCCTGCAACCCAGGCATGTACCCTGATGAGAACTAAACCTGCAAACTTCTGGTTCACAGGCTGGGTTTAGGATTCCTATAACATCTTTACATTAAAATGTCAGTCACTTTATTTCTTTATGACATGTACCTGGAAGACACATTAGCTAGTCAAAGAGTATGACATTTTTAAGTTCATGATCCATATCATAAATCACTTTCCAGAAAAGCTAAACCAATTTACTCTTCAACTGGAAGAAGGTAAGAACACTCATTTGCCAACTGCGAAATTCTTAAAAGTGTTCGGGCCGCCTCTAGCATTTCCCATCTCTAATTTCACTGCATTTCACAGGCAACTTTCTAAAATACATACTATAGGCACTTAAAAAATCTCAGTGATTCCCTACAAAGAGTAAAATGCCAACCTCTGAGCATGGTATCCAAGTCCTCCGCTCACCGGCTGCAACTTCCTTTTCTTCTCCTTTTCCACTCCTGCCCTCGCTCACCCAATGGCCTAGGCCAGCAGTTCTACTCCAAGATATGTTTAGAAAAACCTGACGAGGCTTTCACAAATACAGGGTCCAGCAGAAGTAACACCTGCTTGAATGAGTCTGGTAGGGTAATAATACGTGTGTAATAATTTAGAGTTTTAATTTGAACATTTCACCTAAAGTGTCATGCGGTGTGTTATGTTACAGAATTACATGCTTACGATTTCTAAATGAAAGATTTTTTTAATAAAACAGGGGCATTATTTGTGCCAGACCATGAGCTCCAGTCTATACTAATTGAGAATGAACCAGGAATTGGCTCTTTAAAAAATTTCCCACCAGGTGATTCTAATAGACAGCCAGCGTGTAAGTCTCCACAGTTAGCCCACTCTTTCTTAAAGTGAAATAGGTAGAGACACTGGAAGAACACTTGTTTAAAGTTCTTGGACCTCACTTTAAGGTCACTAATTCAGACCCTTTAGGCATCTGGACTTAACAAACCTGCAGATTCCATGGTTTGAGAACTACACTCTAGCCAAACCAGATGATTGCCATTTTCTTAATGAAGTGCCGCATTTCCCAGCTCTGTAACGCATGCCCTCTGCCCGTATGCCTCCACCTTACAGAGTCCGATCCACACCTTTCCTGAGCCCCTCCCCTCACCCACCCTCCATCCACCCCCACAAATCATGTATTTTTTTATGCCCAGCTTAAATGCTGGTTCTGCCAGCCAAGTTTAATTGTTCCAGCACTTTGTGGTTTTAGGGTTTATATCTATTATAGTATTTCTTCTCTGCAGCCCCTGTAATTGTGGAGACTTTAAGCTTCACTAACAGAACTAAATTTTTTATGTGCTATCTTACTCACAAGACTATCTCCATAGTATCTGGCACATTTTTTTTTACAGATAGTAGACATATGTTAAGTGTTTGTATTGAATAAAAAATATTCCCACTCTCCTTGATAAATGATTACCAAACACTGCTCTCTAATGTTTGGGGCAAAGAAGCTATTCTGAAGGATAGCTTTCTTTGTTTTATAAATCTTCAAATATCTAGTAATTTGGTAACTAATCTCCCTCTGGTTTGCTCTGCTAAATCAGGTATATTTTATCTACTTAATAGTATATATATATATATACACATATATATATACACACACACACATACATACATATATATGCTTCTAGTTGCTAGTAATTTATTTAAACCCTGAATTGTCTAAATAAATAGACAATAAATTATCTAAATAGATAGTACAAATAAATAAAATAATTTATTTACACTGATTATTTAGATATGTCAGAACATAGAAAAAGTTAGTGGAAGTGATTTAGCATTTTCTCCACTACTCCAGCACATGGGCACAAGTGAAAGGTTACAGTGGGATCTGGTATTCCAGGTACCAGAAATCAAGTTCAGTTAACACACATCTTCACCTTCTAAAGAAACAAATCCAAGAAACAGTCACAAAGCCACTCCCCAACTCTGTTTCCTGCAGGCAGCACCCAAATAAGAGCTCTGCTTACACTTTCCAAGTAACCTCAAGCACCCTTTCTGCCGTGGTGATTCCACAGCACTGACCATCGTTCCCGTGGTGTTTATTCTATTTCTCCCCATGCTGCAGTGATGCATGGACGTCTCATCATCCCTATTGGACTCTCAAACTCCTAGAATTATGTGCCAGGTGTTTCCCATGTTTGTGTTTCTTACAGTGCCTGGCTTATCATCTGGCACACCAAAGGCCTAAATGTGAGATGAATGAAAACATAAAGACATCACATCAATTCTGTTGAATCACAGGTATGATGGAGCGGTTTTCCTTTCAAATTACTTTGTCCAAACCATACACTATCTTCTACTTCCTAAGGAACTGTCATGTCACAGAGGAGCAAAGAATGACCCCATGACCAAGGATAGAGAAAGGGAAGAATTTATCTTCTTTTTTCCTTGGTGGAAATAGTAAGAATATTAAGAAGCTGTTTGATGTGTACGGGGTACTGCAATATGCCACATATCAGTTCCCTGTTCTATAGACTGTGGGCAAAATTTTTATTGTATAGGGTTGTTTGAAGATTAAGTTAATTTAATATAAGTAAAAACATCTAGTATATGACACAAGGTAAGTAATCAATTAATGGTATTTAATCTTTTAATCCTTCTTATCTGCCTTATGAAGACAAAAAGATGCTGAGAGTTTATAGTTTCAGAAACATTTGGTTCCAAAGAACAAAACCAGTGGATAAAGTATATAGTGAATATTAAGTGCACTGCTTGACATGAGTTACAAATGTATGTTATGTATTTCTGTAAGAGAAGTTGGATAACAAGAGTAGATAGGTAGAATAATTGAAAGAGCTCTCCTCAGCGTAATAAGTTTTAATTCAGGTCCCTGCCACTTGTCAGCTTTTGAACATGGATATCTACTCTAAAGAGATTACTCTGGAAGGAAAAACGTTCATGTATCTTTCTCCCATTAGCTGGTAAAAGAGTTCTGCTTGAGTCACCACCTAAGGGGCAATAATGGGCCCTTAACAGATGAAACACACAAGGACTGTAGCAGCTGGGAACTCAGATGCTGATAATACATTGAAAGGGGAGTAAATAATTAAAATTAATTACATATACCAGTCAATCAAACTATTGACACATGTTGATTCTATTTCTATCTGCTGAAAACTCTACTCTCAACACATAAGTATTTGGTTCATGAAAGTCAAGGACACAGGTCAGTTGTTTCAGATAGTCATGTGATAATGAGACTAAAATTCGGAAGAAGCAACCAACTGCACAACTAACAATACATTGAGAAATGGGAAAATACATTGGGAAAATAAAGGTCAAACTATTACTTATGGTGGCAAAAACTATTGTGCTAAATAGTTTGAATAGGCTGAATTACACAGAAACTGCAATATTAAACAGTTTTGAAGTTTTAGAAATAAAAATTTTATATATTTTAAGCCAACATCAATTAAGAGATTATCACTCTTTTAAAGAAGGAATGGCTTAGTGATATTTTGTATAATTTATATAAAAATTATAATTATAAAGAATTATCATTTTTCTTTTAGGTTTATATTGGAAGAACCAAGATGTATAAAAGAAAAGTGAAACAAAAAACACACATGGGGAGAAAAATCACAATTGAGCTCCTTTTTATAGGGGCAAAAAATATTTTTAAAAAATTGGCAAGAATGGTGTCATGTGGAGGAAGAATCTTACCTACATATAAAGTGGCTCATCTAACTTTATTCAATCAGAAGGGGCTCCCAGCTAGCAATGTTCTATAAAGTCTCCCACTGCCTTTAATCAAAGTCAGTGTTAGATATCAAACCCTGAAGTTACATGTCCCCCTTTTTCTGCCTGGTATAATCTATCACTGGGGATATGAAATGAAATGGAATGAAATAGCCCTGCCTAGTGTGGCTCAGTTGGTTGGAGTATTATCTCATAGACCTAAAGGTCATGGGTTCAATTCCTGGTCAGGACTTATATGAGAAGGCAACCAATTGATGTTTCTCTCTGTCTCTCTGTCTCTGTCTCTGTCTCTCTCTCTCTCTCTCTCTCTCTCTCTTTCTCTCCAAAAGCAATGAAAAAAACACCTCAGGTGAGGATAAAAAAATAATAATAATATTAATAAAATAAAGTTACTCTGGACATGGTAAATGTATGTGCTCCCTCTTCTAGCATACTATAAATGGTAGGTAAACAAGGAAAAATTGTAAAACTAGTCTATTAAGGTCTTTAAGTTCATGCTCTTTCTTGAATAGGTAAAGAGAGAAAATCTAAAAAAAATGCCTTGGTTAAAAGAAAACTCTTATAAGCTGAATAGAGAGCTAGTTTTTTAAAAGAAATAGTAAATATCAAAAACCCATGATTTTTTAATTTTTAAATTTAATTATTGTTCAAGTACAGTTTTCTGTCTTTTACTCCCATTCCAGGCCACCCCCACCCAGTGCTCCCACCTCCCTCCCATTTCCACCCTCCTTAGTTTTTGTCCATGTGTCCTTTATACTTGTTCTTGTGAATCATGATACATTTTGAAGTGAGTAAAAAGACTTTGTAACAGAACAAAGTTGAGGCATAACTTTTAGGAAACATAAAAAGGTAAAAACCAAGGATGTTTGCCTATGACATAAGACAACAGAATGGCACTTTGTTGGGGCATTTTTAAAGAAAATAATAGTTAAAGTGTTGACAATTAAAATTTGAAAGCATAGTGGTATATCTAAGAAGAAGAGTTGTGAAGAAGAATACAATTTGGGAATTTTCTACAAAGAGAAAATACTGGAATGGGGGGAAAGGTACAAGAAATAGGAAGCATAAATGGTAGGTACAAAATAGGGGAGGTTAAGAATAGTAAGGGACATGGAGAAGTCAAAGAACTTATGTATGACCCATGGACATGAACTAAGGTGGGGGAATGGTGGTTGGACGGGGCACACAGGGCAGAGGGGAATCAAGGGGAGAAAAATGGGACAGCTGTAATAGCACAATCTGTAAAATATATTTTTTAAAAACAAAATGGAAACTCAGTTTTTTTTCTTTGTTAACCCCAACACGTTAGTTGTATCTGCCTTGAGCTTTAAATTTAGAAGGAGTCCAAATCACAGTTGGACTCAGCATCAAAGACTCCATAGCCAATAGCAATATCAATCATTCAATTTAGAGGCAAGAGTGACATTAAGAGCCACTCATCTGCCCTCACAAAAGAGAAACACAGATGGCACTGAGTTAATTGGGCAAGGAGAGAAAATCTGCGTGATGAGGTTTTCTGTGCCTCCGTGTTGCCCAGAGTTGGCTGTGAGAAAAAATTGGGCTGGGTCACCAATGGAGATTTGGGGGGAAATCCCGAGAAGTACAGAGTCATAGAAACCAAGGCAGGAGAGGACCATAAAAGAGGCTGTAGTCAACATAATTACATTTGGAAAAGCAATAAGATGAATAAAGGGGAGGACAGTCCCCAGACTGGGCAATGACAAGTTTCTGTGCACCTTGGGGAAGGTCATATTGTTTCAGGGATTAATAAAGTGAATAACAGTGACAAATTATAGTCAATTTTTATGTACCACACAATTGAAGAATTATTAAGTCACCTCTCAGCCTCCATTTTATGGGATAATTTATCACTAGATATTATTAAAACCAGATAATTAGTTTGGATAACACAAATTTTATGGACAAAAAGATGCTCTGAGGTTTAATTTTTAAAAGTTGAATGAGAATGTTTTCTGGCCTTGTTTAAAAATTATGGCTTAGAGCTCGCATGAATGCAATTTTAAGATATGGTATTATTAAATGTTTATTCCAAAAATTAACTTAAATTCTCATTAAATTCAGAAAATCAAATCCTATAGAAGTTTCTTATACAGGAATACCTCATTTTATTGTGCTTTTTAAAATCGTGCTGCACAGATACTGAGTTTTTTACAAACGGAAGGCTTGTGGCCACCCTGCCTGCAGCCAGTCCATCGGCGTAATGTTTTCAACAGTCTTTGCTCACTTCATGCCTCTGGGTCACATTTCAGGAATTCTCACAGTATTTAAAAATTAATATTTTATTTGTTATGGTGGTCCATGTTCAGTGATCTTTGATGTTACTATTATTTAGGGCTTTGCCCTGAACCATGACCATATAAGACAGCCAAGTTAATTGATGACTATGCGTGTTATAACTGCTCCACTGACCAGCTCTCTCCCTGACCTTTTTCCTCTCCTCAGGCCTCCCTACCGCTGAGACACAACAATATTGTAGTTAGGCCAGTTAATATCATTACAATGGCCTCTAAGCATCTGAATGAAAGGAAGAGTTACATGTCTCTCACTTTAAATCAAAGGTAGATATGATTAAGTGCAGTGAGGAAGGCATGTTGAAAGATGAGAGAGGCTGAAAGCTGAGATATGCTGAAAGCTAGCCATCTTGCACTAAACGGTTCAGACAAGTTGTGAATGAAAAGAGAGAGTTCTTGAAGGAAATTGAAAGTGATACTCCAGTGAGCACACAAATAAGACAGTGAAACAGCCCCATTGCTGATCCAAAGTTTTAGTGGTCTGGGTAGAAGATCAAACCAACCACAATGTTCTCTTAAAGTCAGACACTAAGCCAGACCAAGGCCCTAACTCTCTTCAATTCTATGAAGGCTGAGAGAGGTGAAGAAGCTACAGAGTAAAAGCCTGAAACTAGCAGAGGCTGGTCTATGGGATTTAAGGAAAGAAGCCATCTACATAACATAAAGTACAAGGTAAAGCAGAAAGTGATGATGTAGAAAGTGTAGCAATTCATACAAAAGATCTAGCTAAGATAATTAATGAAGGTGGTTACACATAACAACATATTTTCAGTGTAAATGAACAGCCTTATAATAGAAGAAGATGTCATTTAGAACTTTTTAAAATTTTTATTTTAACTGTTGTTCAAGTACAGTTTTCTGCCTTTTACTCCCATCCCAGCCCACCCCCCCAATGCTCCCCACCTTCCTCCCATCTCCACCCCACCTATTTTTGTCCATGTGTCCTTTATACTTGTTCCTGTAAACCCTTCCCATTTCCCCCTGAAATTCCCTCCCCTCTCCCCTCTGGTCACTGTCAGCCTGTTCTCTATTTCAGTGTCTTTGGTTATATTTTGCTTGCTTGTTTGTTTTAATGTTTAGGTTCCTGTTAAAGGTTAGATCATATGGTATTTGTCTTTCATAATCTGGCTTATTTCGCTTAGCATAATGCTTTTCCAGTTCCACCCATGCTGTCACAAAGGGTAGGAGCTCCTTCATTTAGAACTTTCATAGCTAGAGAGAAGTCAATACTTGGCTTTAAAGCTTCAAAGAACAGGCTGACCCTCTTGTTAGAGGCCAACACAGCTGGTGACTGTGTTGAAGTCGATGTTCATTTACTATTTTGAAAATCCTAGGGCCCTTAAGAAATGCTTAATCTATTCTCCTGTGCTCTATAAATGGAACAACAAAGCCTGTTTACTATGTAGTCTGTTATATGTCTGCTGCTCAGAAAAAGGGATTTCTTTAAAAATGATACTGCTCAGTGACAATATACCTGGCCATCCAAGAGCTGTGACAAAGATGTACGATGAAATTAATGTCGCTTTCATGCCTACTAACACACCTCCACTTTGCAGCCTATGGATCAAGGAATAATTCAAATTCTCAAGTCTTATTATTTAAGAAATATTTGGCATAAATATTAGCGATTGTCTGATGGATCTGAGCAGAGTCCATTGAAAACCTCCTAGAAAGAATTCACCATTCCAGATGCCATTAAAAGTACTTGTGATTCATGGGAAGAGGTCAAAGTATCGATATTGATAGTAGTTTGAAAGACACTGATTCCAACCCTCATCGATAACTTTAAGGGGTTCAAGACTTTGGTGGAGGAAGAAACTGCACACATGGTAGAAATCACAAAAAAACTGGAATTAGCAGTGGAGCCTGAAGATGTGACTGAATTACCACACTCTGGTGATAAACCTTGAACAGGTAAGTTGCTTCTCGTGGATGAGCAAAGAAAGTGGCTTCTCGAGATGGAATCTACTATGGATGAAAATGCTATGAAGATTATTGAAATAACAACAAAAGGTTGAGAATATTGTACAAACCCAGTTGATAAAGCAGGGTTGGAAAGGATTGATTTGAATATTGAAAGAAGTTCTACCATGGCTAAAATGCTAATAGCATGGCACATTAAGGAGAGAAATTTTTCATGAAAGGAAAAGTCAGTTGATAAAGGAAACTTCATTATTTTATTATATTAAGGAATTTTCAATCACCCCAGCCTTTGGCAACCACCAGCTAAAAGATTATGACTAGCTCAAGAGTCAGATGATGTTTAGCTGTGTTTAGCAATTAGGTATTTTTAATCAAGGTATGTACATTTTTAAAACATATTCTATTGCACACTTAATAGAATACAATATAGCATAAATATAATTTTATATGCACTGAAAGACCAAAATATTTGTGCAACTCAGTTTAATGTGATGTTCACTTATCAGGATTGTCTGTAACGAAATCTGCAATATCTCCAAGATATGCCCATAACAGAGTCACCATTACATAGAATCTGATGTGTCCTTATAGTCTTCAATTAGTTCATAAATAATCTCCTTACTTGAGGTGGACAGAGGAGGGGCACTATTGAGAGCATGCTTGATTGTGCTCAATGTATATTACTTTAGTTTTCTCTCCCGTAAATTGTGGACAAAAAGAAAAGAATACACCTAGAGAGATGTCCAGGTCCTCTACCTGTTTGACTTAGAAAGGCATCTGTCTAAAAATAAGCCATTCTGGAAAAGAAGCCTTCATCTCCCCTATCAGGATGTTGAGATGTCTGTTGAGACACCCTCATTAAATTGAGAAATGGAAGTTGCCAGAGCCCTCTGGCCCTTTAACACCACTGGCATTCTGATTCACCAGGTCGCCGTGGCAATGAGAGCACAGTATAAGATACTCTGGCAGTTGGAACAGTGGTGAAGGACAAGCAGGATCTCAGGGACAGGTCAAAGAAAGAAGCCTTGGAGAAAGGAATACGTTAAGTTGATCTGGAGAGGAGAAAAAGTTTGTAAGTTAAATGTAAAGGAATTTTTTATTTGATCCCCAAGAATGAGCCATTTCTGAAGTTTGTTGATAGAAGAAAAAACAAAGAATCAAAACTAGTTCCTTTCAAGGTTTACTATTACTATCCAGTCAACATTATTATTAACTTCCAGTGTAATGAATAAAAGGTAAATAAGTCAATTAGGACCTAAGAGATGCCCATATATAAAAAATATGATTGGCCAGTATTATGAAAAAAATTGGGAAATTACATAAAATACCACTTTCTTAAAAATGACAAATCAAGGGCAATCTGTAATCAGCATTACATAAATAAAAAGATGTTTTAATGTGATGCAAAGCTACTGTCGGTGACTATCAGCAGATATATTCTTTCTCTCTTTATACATATGTATACACACATACATATAGATACATAGATGATATAGATATAGTCTGGCACAAATAATGCCCCTTTTATTACAAAATCTTTTATTATAAAATGATAAGCATGCAATTCTAAAACATAGCAATATCACACTCAAGCACACCATATGACATTTTAGATGAAATGTTCAAAGTAAAACCATAAATTATTACACCCATATTATTACCCCACCAACCACACACAAGCAGGTGTTACTTTTTGACAACAGTATGTGTGTATATATAAAACATATATATTACATGCAGCTTCATACAGATACATCCATCCCTATCTCAATCTCTCTCTCTGTGTATGTGCATGTATAATTCAAGGATGGAATGTTGAGAAAAAAATGGACTATAAATGGAAGAAAAAATAAAAATGTAAACAAAAACAGAGTGAGCTTCTCTAGATCAAGTTCTTTCTTCTTTCCACTCCCCAGTTCATTGCAGTTTTTTTCCTAGGATACGAGTGTTCGTTATTTCATGGTAAACACACAAACACAAAAATCTTCATTATTTAAGTCCTGTTTTAACATTCACTTTCATTTTGAGGGCACTGCTTATTGATAACACTAGGAAGGGACTTTGCTGCTTAGTAGCATTTGACAAACTGAGTAAACTCTCTTTCTTTTTGTCAGAATAAAATTAAGAGTTCATCACTGAAGAAGTATCCTTGTGATGCAAACACTGTAATAAGCTAAAAATGGGAATCCTCTAGAAGAATAATTAGGACTCATCATGTCTATCTCAGTCAAAACCCGAAATGTCAGCAAAAGACCTTTCCCGTTGGAATCTCTTCTACCACAAGTCCCACGAAGCGATTACTTGCACTTTCAGGAAGAGAAGCAAAGACTGCAGCTAAAGAAATTCCTTCTCGATAGGATGTTTCTAGTGGCCAAGACAAGACCCAACATAGAAAAAAAAGATATCACAGAGTACTATGAACAAGTGTTTCAGTCAATTTCAAGACATCACTTAGAAGAAGCGGTAACGGGATTACTGCTCATATACCCAACTTCCATTCTGCATATCCTTGAGTCCTCCAGTGGCACTCTGCATCAAATTCTTTTAGATTATCTTAACCGCAAGAAGGATGAAACAGAATTTTTTATCGAAGGCATAAAAATTATAGTAGTGTCCCATAACATCCCAACAAGAGTCTTTCTGCAATGGCATGTGTCGGTAATAAAAGTGCCAGTCATGTATCTTGACGACGTGACACAGTCACAGACCCTGAAAGAGGTCATCACCGAGTTTCTCACCCACACTCATAAACTAGCACTCTACCTCTTTAAGACTATTAAAGTGGGCACTAAAGGACCAGGTGATAACTTACACCAAGGTGCAGCTGAATTACTCCCCCCGCAACAAATGATAAAGTACTTGTACAAATCTGAAGAATTCATGGACCCAGAAATGTTTCTGAACATGTATTATAAACCCATGCATGTCACTTTTGATTCTGAGGTCGTGTGGCCCGCTCCTTCCCAGTTCTAGGACTGAAAGAGATAGTGCAGTAGATGTGGTCAACTCCCCTATGGAATTTATGCTACTTAAACAAAAGGAAAATATTTCCAGAGTTACTCATCTCTTTAGGCAAGAAACACCACTGTACACACAAAGGTTATATACTAATTTTTACAGAGTATCTTGAGCTAAACTTGAAAATTTTTCTCTTCTGATATTAAGTTAAATATATTATTTGAATAGTTGCAGTAGTTTAATAAAGTTCTCAAATGTTAACATTACTTTGATGGAATGACTTAATTTATTAAAGAGAACTATGGATGAAAAAGTTCAGACACTTAATTCAGATTCTTACTCACTCTCTGAACAGTCAATGCACAGGGGCCACCAAACAGAAACAAATTTTAGGAAAGACCATTTTGCTGTGGGAGCACAAAATTTAGGGCAAAAATACAATACCACCCCTGAGTTGCCTGCAATTGAAAGCTTGAGGCAAATATGTATAAAAGTAAATAGATATAATATGATATGATGATATAACATGATATATGATATAATATATGATCGCTATTATAATAGCCATACATAAAAAAGACTTTGAGATCACCAATGAAGGAGTAATCTCTATGCAATTCCTGAATTCAGAAAACAAACTCTAAACTTTGAAAATAGTTCAAAGCTCACATATTCTGGACTATAAATCAAGAATATTGAGACCATGATAAAGCTAAAGAACACAACGGCTTTTCCAAATGACCAGAAACACAAGGTCAGAAGGCACTGTACTCTTTCTGCAAAATCTTTAATTGAGCACCTTTCACGTGACATGTTGGCCAGGTGCGGGGGGGTAGGGCAGGGCACACACGAGACAGGACTCGTGTTCACCACTAGAGCACTTCTAAATAGTCCACATAAGATCAACAAATTGGTTAATTTTTTAGTTACTTCCTATAAAGCAATGAATTATATGCAGTTTCTGTAGATGTATTTCAAGTTGATCTCTCTCTTCCTTTACCCTGGATTAATGCTTTTTTGCATTACTTAAAATGTTATAGTTTGTTTTAAAAACCAAATAAAATTCATGTTTTCACTACTTTGATGATGCTTATGCCAAATTACTTCAATATCTTAAAACACTGTGGTTTAATAGAGAAAATTGCCAGTTTAGTTTCGCTTTTTATTTATTTGACTTTCAGTACCTTTAAAGAAAAAAAAACCAATCTCAGTATGCACCTCAAATTTGTCATATGCAGGTAATTTTTCATAATTTCTTCTATATCAGAATTAAATTTCATAAAAGACCATTTATGCTTTTAAATGTTGTAATATAGATTTATACACAGAATGGCATTTTCACTTTTAGCTGACCTCAAAGTTTCATTTATTTAAATTTAGTGACAAAAAGAGTATATTCTAGATAAAGTGATAATTCTTTTGGTTAAGAAAGAGTATATAACTTACAAATACCAAGTTAGTAAATATTAAATACCAAGTATTAGTCAGCAATGTGTTATTTACTCTTTAAACTGTAAAAAAGACACGGGCACACATTGAAACTAAATGTTTAGTGACAAAATGAGTGGGGATAAGAGTAAATGCTCTCCAGGTAGAGGAGAGAAAGGTGTGATGGGAGAGGGGAGAGAGAGAGAGAGAAGGAGGACAGAGAACAAGGAAGAAATAAACTTTGGTCTAGGCTTTTAAAGGATGTGAGAAGTTTGGAGGGCAGACCACCATATTTAAGAAAACAGAGAATGACCAGAAACAAGAAGGAAAAAATGAACAATAAATGTTTATTGGATCAGATAGAATCCTTTTAGCAGGGTAAATTTTGTTTGGAAATAGTATTTTCTAGAATTAGCTAGTACAGTTTATACATACAATTATGTATTTAAGCAAATAAAATATGGCAGGTTATATTTTCCAACACTGGCCACTGTGATATATCCCATCCTACATGCTCTTCTCCCAGGATGCCCTTCACATTCCCCCCATCACAGGATGTGGCTTGTACATCTCTTGCCCTTGAATTCAGACTGACATTTGTGACTGCCTCGACCAACAGAATACAACAGCAGTGATCCACGTGGCCTCAAAGACTAGCTCACAAAAATGCCATGCACTTTGCCTAGGTCACTTAAAGGCTAGCTCTTGGAATCTAAACAACATTGTGTCAGCAACGGAAGCCATTTTCCAGATGACATCCCCAGGAAAGGCGCCAGCCAAATGCCAGCTGTACCACTGGACATGTGGATGAGTGAATCTTCAGGTAATTCCAGACTCCAGCCTCCCAGTCAACCTGGATTTTAAAACAGACCAGTTGACAGTGTGTGAAGTAGTCAGAGAGAGAAGCTGGTCCCACCAACCCCTGTCCGATTTACAGATTTGTGAACAATAGTGACTGTTGCTGAGTCAAGCCACTAAGATTTAGAGGGCTGATTATCAGCAGTCTGGGACAATAAGATATACTCATACTTAACAGAAATAATATTGTATACATAAGTAACAGGAATAATATTATACATAAAATTTAATCATGTATAAATTTCTATTATATATGCAATTTCATGTCATTTCTTGACTCATCTATGAAACTAGTATGTATTGAACATCTGCTAGTAGGTATTTACTTGGGGGGCAAGCACTGTGCTAGGCACGAAGTATACAAGCAACAGTAAGGTGTGTGTCCTCCACACTGCCTAGCACACACCTTCTATTAGTCTCACTTTCTGGTGAGAAAAATAGTAGGAGAAAATTAATTCAGTCACCCAAGATAAAAACAGTAAAAATGAGTCATTTTGGAAGAAGTTATAGAAAATATCTAAATGATAACATTACTGATTTAGTATACTGTTATTTTACATTTAAAGAATTAAGGAAGTGTCAACTGTGAAAAAAACTGAAAAATAAGAACAAACTTGTGCTGTTTATTTATTTTAGTGAACTTACTAGAATGAGTTTACTGAAATGAAGGTTGCCCTCCCTAGCAGTCACCATAGGAGGGCTGATTCTTGTTCCTGCGACATCATTGCTGAAAACATTTCATGACTCTTTTATTGCACATAAAGAGGTTTACAAATCAAAGGGAGATTAAATATTTTAGTAACATCTAGTTTTTTCATCACACCAAAGTGTATACTTCAATTTGATTTGTGACTTAATATTCAATCTTTATTCATAGGTACATTTGTTTTTAAATATTGCCCTCACTGTCATCGGAAGATCCGTTGTCGCTGAACATATTAAAAGAGTGTGATACAGCCTCTATGGGGAAACACAAATAGGTTTTCAGTGATGGTGGCATTATTGCAATTTCTATATGGCTCACTAATGTTATGTCTTTAAAGGGGACAACACTCGCTTAGCTGTATATGTTTGGAAAGACTTGATAAAAATGTGGAAATATTACATTTATACCCTACAAATACAATTTGATTTAAGTGAATCCAAAAAAAAGTCTCATTAAACCTTGGGAAGACTCCTAAGGTAATTCTCAATTTAAGGAGAATCATGACTTCCTCACAAGAAAACTTTACATAAAACCAGAGTACAAAAGTTAACCCAAACAGCAAAAGAGTATTTTAACTCTGAACATATAACATTCAATATTTATATACCAGTGAATATGTAATGCAAACAATGAATATTTAATGAACATGTAACATTTAAAGGGTGTGACCTGTACTATTCTAACCCTTTTGTTTTGATACGGATATCTTTACAATAGACGGACATGTCCATGGGCTTATGCTTATTTCACACTCACCAAAGGTTTTCAGAAAGGTTACAGTCTTCTTGAAAGATCATGAAAATTATGTTATTTGAAAGGAAAATCCTCCTCCAGGTAAATTTTAAAGCTCGACTCTCTTCATTTTAATTAAAGAGGTATTTGAATTTCTTCATGGAGAATTATCGGTGAATACAAATACATTTTTACATTTAGTGACTTTATCATAACTTTAGCAACACAAAACTACATCTCAATTCAGTTAAAACTGTCTCTAGTTGTCAAATGCTCTCAATTTCCATGAGGAAGTAGAAATGAGACAGTCTATCACCAACTTCATATGACAAGTATTTTATATTGTAATAAATTACTGAATGTGGCATTAGAGTTCTCCACCTTGTGGTCAATGAGGTAAATTTCCAGATTACCTGCTGATAGAATTTAACATAATATAGTCCACACGTTTTTAAGAAAATACAAGGAAAACCCTCCAAAGGTAACTTTCGAAGCTCTGTTCTGCTCCCTTTGTTTTGCAGATAAAGATTCTGAGACGCAAAGACATGAAGTCTTTTGCCAACAGTAAAAGCAGAGTTAATAACAGCTGTCCCCTCTTTCTACCTCACTAATTTAATTAATTGTGGTCACAGTTAGGTGTCTGGATTTAATTCTAAGTGTGGTCTTCACCACCGCATCATACCCACCCATGCGCCAGTCCTCACACAGTACCTTTTCTAGGGATCCTACTGGATTTGCTCAGTGATCTCCATCTCCAAGTGCTTCTGATAGGATGTGCTGTCATTCCTGCCACCACTATGCCTGCAGCCTGCTCCCCCACTTGCACTCCGGTTACTATAAAATGGACCACTCTCCACTCAGTTGCCAAGTCAGACACCTGGACACCGCTGTCATTTCCTCCCTTCCTTTCTATCCCTGACAGCCAATCAACCCAGGCCCACCCGTCCTCCACACTAAGTATTTCTAGTGCCTGGCCTTGTTTCTGTGCCCTCCTGAGGGATCTCCCCGACTCCAGTCTCCTCTCCCTCCTCTCTCTCTTTCTAATCCTCACAATACTTCTACCAAAGGTAAAGGCAGTACAGCCCAAGCTTTAAGAGAGCCGCCTCTGGTATGAAATTGCTGTATGGAAATCTGGCTCTATAACTTTCTGTAGAGCTGTAATTTGTTTCTTCGCCTTTCTGCCCTCAGTTTCCTCATCTATAAAACGGTGTGGTAATGATGTCTATATTGCAGTATTAGTTATGGGCATCGCATTAAATAATGGTGTAAAGATCCTATCATACAGGAAGCCCTCAACAACTGTTATTTCCCTGATCAAAATTTTCCAGTGGCTTTTATTTCAGCTGCAGAATAAAAAGCAAACTTCTATTATGATCTGTAAGGTCGACTCTCTGATCCTTGTTCACTCAGCATCCTCATCCTTCTCGCCCTTCCCTTTCCTCACACTTTCCTGAACTGTCTCCCCATCTTCACATGCTCTTTGCCTTTAACTTCCTTCCTCGCTTTTCTCAGAAGAATTCTGCTTATCAGTTAGATTACATTTCCTCGGTGAATCTGTGCAAATTCAAGAACCCGTTTTCTGCCCCCAGTCGTGCACAGCGTGCGACCACATCCTAGCGATGTTCCTGCCACACCGCTGCTGGTCGTTTTCACACTTGCTCCCTTGCCAGCAACTTGTAAGCAACTGCCATGGGATTTTCTTGTCATTGTTGTTTTTATAGCTTCAGTGCTTTATTTTAAACAAAAATTATTTAAAATATCTGTAAGAATTTCTCTATAAGGTTAATTTTACTTTATCAAAATGGTTGTGAAATTTCAATATCACATGAATATCTCATGAAAAGGCTGCTGTATTGTTAACTAGATTTGGGCATTTGTCCATGAAGCTTTTTAAAATAGCGAGTCAAAATAGAATGGTTTCACCTTATCTGAAATCTTTGGTTTTTCACCCATAATAATTCCTTCCACTCTAATGTGGAAGGATACCAAGAATGCCTTCTGGAAGTGATTCAGCTGAACTTTTGTATTTATATATTTCTACTCACTGAGCCAAGTATAGAGACTCATTTCCAATTCATTGGATTAAAAATACTCTTTCCTGTTGGAGCATCTGAGCAAGCTACTAGTAAGATACACAAACTTTATTTCATATTTTTAAGATGCTTTCTTTATGTTCTTTGAGTTGCTGTTTTATTAGCAACACTTATCTGTTCTTTGAGATAGGTGCTTGGTAAGACATTCTATTAGTCTGAAGGCTCAGCTAATCTATATTTGCATAGGTCATTATAATAGCATAAATTTGATTATATTTTAATTATATTGTTCACATTTCTGATGTTTTTAAAATACAGAAACATTTTAAAGGCACTATATAAAAATGGTGTATTAAGTGTAAAGCTTTGAATTACGGAGGAAGAAATAAATGTGTTAGTATTGAACATATTCACATTTTACCAAAATTCGCTCCAGCATAATGACCTCCTCAGGGATCTCTCTCACTCAAATCTCTTTTCGCCTCTTCTTTTTCCGAGTTTATCCTATACTTTGCTTTTTGAAAGCAAAAATGATAGACTACTCTCCAACCAGCCTAGTTTTATCATAAATTAAAAACTATACACCTTGTAATATTTTAATTCTTTGATTTTTTCATACTCTATCTTATACAGTGACAGTTCTTAAGCATACACTCTGTTGCAACCAAACTCAAAATGAAAACAATAGACAAAACACTGAGGTGAGATGAATGACCTTTGTTATGTTCTTTCTCTATCACTAACTCATTATTTGCCTTTAAACAACTAATTTATTTCTTTGTGGAACTCTGCTCATCTGTGTCATAGAATGTATGAACATTGTAGAGAAATCCAGGAAGCTTTTGAACTGTTATCCACAAATATTTCTGAAAGCAGAGACCATGCTGTCTTGTAATGAGACAGACAGAAGATAGATTTAAGGTGTTTTATTTAAAATTTTAAGTCTAATGTCTAAATTAATGACTAAACCATCCTAACAGGGAGTAGTTGTGTGCAATATCAACATTTTCCTTTAAAAAAAAAGAACTATCCTGGTTGCATCTATTAGATGCCCTAATCTAACAGTACATGTACATGTACATGTACACACACACACACACATATATAATTCAATATACATATATATATATATACACACATACACACACATATTGAATTAGGACATCTAAAGAGCAAGTCTGATAGCAAAGTCAAATTGATAGTCAGAAGAAATAGCAAGACCAGGGCATTTTTCTTTAGTCCCTGAGAGCCATTGAAGATTTAAGCAGGGCATGATCACATTGGTTTTGAATGCTGAGTACAGACTGAACTGGTAGTGGGCATGTTAGTGCAGATAGGCTCCTTAGTAAGTTGTTATGAGTCTCCTGTCAGGAAATGGTAATAGCTTGAACTAGATTAGTGACTGCGGAAATGGATCTAAGGGGACCAATTTGAGAGATAATTAGGAGGTAAATAAACCTAGGTTATGAGGGAGAAAACAGTACCAAATATATTAGGTTTCTTGTTTCTCCAACAAGATGGTGCCATTTCTAAGGTAGAAAATATACAAGCAGTACAAAGTTTGTAGGGAAAGATTATACTTTTTAATTACTGATATATTATACCTACATCAGATTGGAACAATTTTTGTTTGATATTTCCATTAGCAATCCCTTCAGATTAGCTATAGAGCACACACATTATATTAAATTTCATACTTTGCTGATATAGCTAAGAAATAATATGAATTTTCTGACATAAGTAACTTCTAGGAAAGAAAAGTGAAAAAAGCAGTTACATAAATTAAAATGCATTCAGCTGACAAAGAAATTATTCTAAAGATTATGTTTAGTCTGGTACTCACCACAGTTCCCCTTAATCTTATGTCTATGTTCAGGGGAACTAAAAATGAAATCAGAAGGACTTACTGAGCTTAACTCCTTCTCTTAGTCAAATGAAAGTCATTCTAAACTTATTTATTGCCTCTCCTATGGATAGTCATATGCCAGGGGTCACATAAGCCACACATACATAAAAGGCTCCATATGACCCATGCCAATTTATTGGCATTACCATTTATCCCATTTGCAATAAAAATTTAGTTAAAGAGGCATCTTTTGTCATTATATTAAAGTGACTTATTTCTGTTTCTCTCAGTTAGTTACGGGACAACATGACATACATTGAATCCTTTTCTCTCTCTGCATTTAGTCATTCAGCATGTATGAATGGAAAATTTGTGACAGGCGCTTTGTCAAGCATGGGGGCTCTGGGTGCAATGCAATCATGAGAAAATAAGCATAATTTCTACCATAGAGAGTATGCAATCTATTTTGTCTCTCTATCCCAAACACACGAAAGAAAATTTTAAAAAGTGATTGTCATTATCATACATATATAAGTTGCAATGGTTTCCTAACTTTACCTAGTTTAGAGGACTCGGGGCTGCCTCTGAGGGAAAAAAGATAAAAGGATTTCTGAATGTTAAATAGAAGTGAGCCAAATGAAAGGCAGGGAGTAGGAGGGAAGTGTTCCTGGCAGAGGGTATATACATATATATCCTCCAGCAGAGGGATATTCTGAAACCTAAAGGCAAGAGTCATACCATGAGGGAAGAACTGAAAGAATTTCAACAAGGCAGTGCTTGAAATATGAGGGGAAACTATAAGAGATGAAACAACAGAGTTAGGCATGAGACCAGATGATTAAAGACGCACTTATAGCTACTTAAGTATCATGACTTCATGATACTTCATGTCCAGTGAAATGGGGCAGAGCTGTGTTTTAATCAGAGAAATGCCATAATTAGATACACACTATGAAGGACCACTTTGCACTGGGGAGAAGAGATTGGAGGAGAACTAGGGAGCTAGACTGGATAGACACACCATTTAGGAGGCTATTACAGTAATCAGGGAAAGAGATGATAGGAAGTCTGTAGAAAAATGAAAGCATGAATAGAAAGAGGTGGCAAAAAAAATATGTCAGATACCTTGGTGTCTGAAAGTAGAAAATGTGAAAAAGAGGAAGGGGTCAAGGATGAAACACCTTAGACAGCTAATACTGGACGACAGCAGGTTGCAGTTGCTCGTGGAGTGACGTGAAGTTTTCTCTTTCAAGCATGCTAAATTTGAGGTGTCTGAGAAACAGCAAGCTTAAACTACTAAGTAGAGGGTTGGATGTGTTGTGCCGAAGCTCAGGAGGTGAGTCTGGTGCCGCGGAGAGATCTGGAAATCACCACAAATGATGACTGAGGTTTCAGGAGCAGTGCCATCACTCAGCACAGGTATAGAGAAGTGAGCAGAGTCTGCTTTAACTCTGAGAATGCCAAACACAGAGCAGCGACCTCCAGAAAAGTCTAAGAAGACATTATTCAATTAAAATTGCCCAGAAGCAGAGAAAGCAAAGCAGATGAGAGCAGTGTCATAAAAGCCAAAGAGGAAAAAAAAAAACATTTCATAGAGTACTCAGCAGCATCAGTTGCTGTCTCAAAGTCAAGTAGGAAAAGGACTAAAAAGTAAACTTAATGACAAGGAGATCATTGGTGATGTGAAAGGAGCAACTTACATAGGGTAGTAGAGGCGAAGAAGGATGCAGCAGGTTAAGGAGTGAGGGTTAGGTGAGGAAATGGAGTAAGTATAAACAATATTTCTAAAAACTTGGCTGTTGAGTTAGTTGTTAGTGAGTCTGCAGAGTTGATTTGGGAATGTAAAGGACCCATTTGAGAATCTTAATTTTTTTACAAAAAGGAAGACCAGTGGTGTCTTCTGGTTTCAAGGAAGGAATCTGCCCTTTTCAGTGAGATTAACCATCCAATCATGGCCCAAAGGGGAAAGAAGTCTACCCAGTCTCAAATGGCGGAGATATGGTCTTGTAACTTAAAGGTCCTTCAGTGACTGGACAGTTTGGAAAAGAATGATTACTCAATAAACCTTTGTTTGAATAAATAATTGCACAAATCTCTAGAAGAAATTTAGCCATGTGGAAAGTGACTTGAGAGCCCTGGCTGGCGTAGCTCAGTGGATTAAGCACAGGTCTGCAAACCAGAGAATCGCAGTTCGATTCCCAGTCAGGGCACATGCCTGGGTTGCAAGCTGGTTCCCTGCAGGCCAGTTCCCAGCAGGGGATGCATGAAAGACAACCATACATTGATGTTTCTGTCCTTCTCTCCTTCCCCTCTAAAGATAAATAAATAAAATCTTTAAAAAAAAAAAAGAAAGTGACTTGATATTTGTGAACTCTGATGTTATAGCTCAAATTTCAGATAATTCCATGGTATTTTCATGGTCAGACTTTTATAGCTGATTGCATATTATGCCATGTGCTTTATCTCCTCTGCAGAACAACCACATTGCATTTGTAAATTCTGCTATGAAATCTGGCCCTTATCCAGACTGCTTCTTTCTTTACCCAGTTGGGACATGCTAGGAAATTGCAAATTACAGTCAAATCTCAATTTTTCCAAACTAATGACTTTAAAGAGCAATAATGCATAGTCCAAAATGATGGCGAATTCATGAACCGTTTACCATTTATCTCTGTAATGTATATTCATTAAACTTGACTATAAGCACATCTTACATGACACTCAAAAAAATTACAAAGCCTTTCAACTGAAATGACTCAAAGGGACTTGAAAGGTTTTCTAATTTCTCTATTTTTGTTTCTTACTATATAGTCTATTGCTTATAACACCTCTCATGCTTAGATGACTCCTTACAATAGACATACTACATTTTTTTAGGATGGAAGAGATAATCAAGTTTCATCTACTCCTTACATCATTTCTCCATATTGCCACCATTCTTTATAGCTCTGGTTATGTGTCTCTGTCTCTGTGAAAAGTTCCATTTATAAAAGAGAATAGTATAATGAACCCTGTATACATCACCCACCTTCAACAGTGATCGGAACCTATTTTTATAATTTACTCTTTATTAAGAAACATGACTATCCCTCTGAGATAGTATAGATTCAGAAAGCACATGAATGCTAGAACCAGAGGAAGCTTTAGATCTTGTCTACTCCCAAGTAGTCAGTGAGGAAAATGAAGCAAGGAGAGACTTCACAAAACACAGCCCTGATTGATAGCAAGGCGAGAGCTAGACATCACCCACATCTTTCTTATTCGCTCTGGTGAAATCAAGACTACATGCCTCCTGCCTTATTCTTGGGGCAGAATATTTCTCAAAATTCACATGAGGGCCACTTATGCGTGTCTGTCACAAAAGATGTTTACTCAGGGTGTTGTGCCATGGCAGAGAAGCTGGGAACCAGCAGCTCAGAAGGTAGACGCCTTCTGCTAACAGAAGCACCATGTAGTACCTCTGGCAGTGCCTGAGTCTTCTTGCTAATATTAACCAAATGATAGTTACATAAGCATAAGTAATTAGTTTACACATAATAAAAGGCAATGTTTTTCCCTTTTGTATTACAGAAGAGACACCAAAAAATCTTTTTGATAAAGATGACTCCCAGTTGATTAACCAGAATAAAATGCTTGCATAAATAGAATTAAATGTGCCTATTTGGAATATAATTATAAATACAGATAAATAGAGATATCAGTGTATATATCATGTACATACACAATTCTCATAACACAAACTAGAGAAGCCAATTAAGATTCATAAAACTGCTCCCAGTCAAGGGGAAGAAGCCGGGATTTAACTATCAAAGTTGAACAGTGCAGTCCAAGAAAAGCTTGTGTAAATAATGCAGATCATTTCTCTACCAATTACACCCTCCCACCTCCACCCTGACTCCCGTCTGAGCCCATGCACCGTTCACAGTGTATCTCTTCCCACAGTTTCATGTGGGGGCCACAGACTGGGTGACGCTGTCACTCTCTCCCCCACTCAGTCTCAATCCCTGTCTCTCTCCTCCTGCTCCGTTATGCACACACACACACACACACACACACACACACAGGACACCGACAGGCCAGACTAGTCATTACAGGCATTATCCACCAGGAGCAGGGATAGCCCGTTTGCAAGGTAGCAAGTGAGGAAGCTGAAGGAACGGAGGCGAGCCATCTGGGAAAACCGGAGAGAAAAAACCACCTTTGCTCCTCATGACTGTAGTCCCAGTCCTGACTGAGGCCTGGCAGCATTTTCTTCCCCTGAATCCTTCCAATAATCAATTCTTCTCTTTTGCTTAAGTCAAAGTGTTTTTTTCCCCCTCTTGAAGCAAACAATTCCTTAGCGGCCTGACGAACATTTTTTGAAGCAACCTACACGGACATAGTGCAAAATGCTTAGGATTCACATTGGAAGATTCCTGTTCAAATCTCGTAGATTCTGCCAGCTAACTGTGATCATGAGAAAGTTATTTAACTTCCATGGGCCTCAGTCTTGTCATCCATAAATCAAATGAGCACCCAAGTACTAAATGGATAAATCATATATGCAAGTAACCAGCAACTCAATAAATTCACATTGACTTTGTCAGAGTTAAGCCTATGTTCTGCAAATTTGCAATTTCCATAATGCAATTATGACAAGAAGCTTTATGGCACAAATGTGAAATGGTTTGAATTCTGACCAGCAGCCTGGGGAGACCTTACGGATGTCAGGCCAGTTGGTCAAGCTGCTAAAACCCAATGCTCCTTGGGTAAGGATCCAGGAGTCTCGAGATGCCACAAAAGCACCTGGCAGGTAAAACAAGAATGAGGCCTTTGAGGCTTTTGCTGCTACTCTTAATATTTTCTCAAAGATTCTGAGCTACCCTTTGATGACTGGTTAAATGCCAATTCAGACCACTGAAGCCTGATCAGTTAATTCACTTTTATTAATATGTGATATAAATATCCCACTTACAGTCTTTAGTAATAATGTGAACAGTAGAAAATTACTCCACCATTGCAATTACATGGTTTAATATACATATGAAGGGATTTTTTTTAATTTTCATTTCAAAGAACTCAAGTTCTAATAAGATGAAAATGGACTTATGTTGGCTTTCTGGGTGTTTGTTTCTATTATATGTTTCTAACAAGAAATTGGTTGCTTAGTCATATGTCCCTCAAGGAATAGGGTATATACAACACTGCCTTGTCACCTGTTATACATAAACTGATTTTTGATATCCATACCTATGCACAGAATTAGTATGGAAGTGAAACATACATTTTTATTTCTCCCTATGAAGACAGATCATTTGGGGTCTTCCCCTTGAAAACTATAATGTTATCTGCAACTTATGTGAGATAACATTTTAAAGTGCTTGCTTCCCATTCGAGTTGTCATGCACTCTTAGTGCCACTGGGGTCGTGGGAAGTGCTGCTTCAGTATTGTGTGGTTGCCAATAACAAGGGCTCTCACCATTCGTTTGTTACTAAAGCCTGAACATTAGTTAATTACAACTACACATTGACGACTGCACGTGCATATGAATATGCTGCCGAAGTTTTACTGTTTTAATGTTGCCATATGTGTAGGTATCTGCATTTCATATTTACTTTAACTTCATGTTTTCACCTTGGCCCACTCTAATCCACTCAAGCTGCAAGCAAGGAGGAAGTTTCACCGAGAGCCTACTAAGCTGCGGACCCTACCGCACCCAGGTGCTGTCATTCCCCTGCATGAAGAAAACACAGCTCCTGCCAGGAATCCCAAGGAAAGATAAATAGACATGCAAGCCAACAATGAAAATGCTATTATGTTGCAATAGGGAAATGCAAACATTGCCGTGGCAGCACAGAGCAAGACTAATCCATTAGCAGTAAGGTGGTCTCACACCTGAGCTTTGAAAGCTGCAGGTCCTCCATCCAAGCCCTGCCTCTCTGCCAGGTAGCCACTGGTAAAATGTGAAACCTCATCTCATCTGCAAAATGGAAGATAATCGGGCCTACACCTTAACAAAAATTGTTTTACAAATTGAATAATTAGTCTGCCAAAGAATTGTTTTGGCATGGTATGTCTGACACAGAATGAGCGCTTCCTACCTGTTGTGTGACTGTGAACAGGGTCGTAGAGAGGTGTCCAAAGCACCAGGGAGGCTTCCTGGAGCAGACACACAGGAGTTCCCAGTGGAAAAGGAGGGGACGGACAGAGCACTAGAGTCAAACCTCCCTCAGCCTCTGAGTTACAAGTCAAGGGGGTACTGGTGTGCGGACATTGGTTCAATAACTTCACAAGGTCATGTGTGCACAACACACCCCCGAGGCCGCACCCCCTGCATTCCGATTCCATCATGTGTAATACAGGGGCCTCGAACCTGCAGCTCAACCCCAGTTAGACAGTAACCGATAAAAATGAGCATGAAAGGCCAATCCAGCATGATTTTACTGTAAGTAGCTAAGTTGTCACATTCGGCGTGTAATTTAGCAGTCTTATTTTTCACCTTTGTATCCCCAAATCATGAGAAAGTGGCACATAAGCTCAAAAAGTCCTTCCTATTGATTGCATTTCAAGTACCCAACTTGATGGCCTTTCTCTGGAATATTCACCAACTTTTAAGCCCAATTCTTGAAAAATGAACCCTAATCAGAAAAATCAGAAAGAGCCTCTTCCAGGACATTTTTTACACAGACTTCCTTGTTTAAAGTGTGTTTTCTATTCTAGACTGTGCAGTGTCCTGGGGCAGGCAACATGGGCGCCTTCCTCACACCGGCAGCTCCGCCAACACAGTGCCAGGCACAGTTAACGAGAAAGCCTTCTGCTGCCAGGACAATGGGAAATGCTTTCAGTCCCTGGCAGGAGATAGGAGCCGTGGGAGAGGCACAGGGCAGGGGTGGACTGGAAAAATAGCTATGAGTTAAAATGAGCAAATGTACCCATCAGATGAACCACTAAAGAAAAAATTTTAAAAAACCTCAAGCTTCAAGCCTAGACTGTGGCGTAAAGAGGATGTCCCCAACTGAAGAAGCACGCACTTGTCGGAGATTAATTTAGTTTTAGAGATTATGCATTGGAGGTGGGAGATAATAACCAGTGAGCAGCTACAGACGTGTATGAATGGAAGGTTCTGAGGTGTGGTTCAAGCAGAATAAATGGCCCCATGCTTGTCCACGGCCACATTCTCAGAAAGAGACTTTGCAGATGTGACTAAAACTGAGGCTCTTGAAAGGAGAGGATCCTGGATTATGTAGTTGGGCCCAATCTACTCACAGGAGAGTTTTTTCAGCTGCAGGGAATCAAGGGGAAGGCAGAACTTCCTGGCTTTGAAAATGGAGATGGGTTAGCCATGAGCCAAAAAATGCAGGCAAATTCCAGATGCCAAAAGAGGTGGGGAAATAGTCTCTTCCTTACAGACCCCAGGCAAGGAAGCAGCCCTTCCTATACCTCGATTTTAGCCCAGTGAGATCTCTGCAGGACATGTACCCACGGAACTAAAGAATCACACACTTGTGTTATTTTAAGCCACTAAATCTGTGGTAATTTGTCACAGTAGCAATAAGGAACTAAAATACAAGGTCTAGGCAGAACGTAAATATTTGTACCCGTCCTTTAAATTTTCATATAACATATGGAGCCATTTCCTCCCTTAGTTAATGCCCCTCCCCCTTAAATTCCCACAATCTTCCAGTAAGTGGTACAAATACAATCCTGGGTATTTCTCTGTTAGCAATCTGTTCTGTTCTCAGTATTTCCACCCTCCACTGGGACTGGGACCCCGTGAGTTGTACATCCTCAGAGCTGCTTGCCCCCTGGTGCCTGCTGAGGTCTGCCCATGGAAAGCACTGGTGTAAGAGCATAAGTTAGGAAAAGGGAAGAAGCCCTGATTCCCTGTCATGTGCTCTGGCTCCAGCCGCCTGGGCATCTGAGTTGGTACTCCTGCACTGGGGTAGTGATGGCAGCACTACCAGCTGTGGGCACCAGCCACTCGGGTACTGTGGCACCAGCAAGACAGCGAGCTCTTAAATGTCTGCAGAGCAGCGAGGAGGTGGTTTCAGAAGCAGCAGCTGGGCCACCAGGGCAAGGCCTTAGGCTCCAGGTAACACTGGTCTCCCCTGGGCTCCTTCAGCCCAGAGGCTGTAGTGACTTCCTACAGTTACCAATCTCTGGGTAATGGCATCTTCTCCTCTTCTCTCCCCTCGGGCTTTTCAACACATTTGTAAAATAAAGTCCTTGCATTGTAGTCCCCCTGAAAAGCTGAGAATGGTTTCTGTTACTGTGACTAGACACTGATACAAATGCTTTTTGCAACATGAAGTGGCAAATGGGAGACACTGACTGAATACTTTCTAAGTATGTGCTAAGAGCAGAATGTCTGTGTACAGAAGCTTATATCTACACATGGACCTGAAATTTGCTCATAATGTGCACATATGTATAATATTCACAACTCTTAGTCACATAATATTTCCCCCTTTCAAATATTTTACTGTGAAGGTAGTTTTCACTGGGGAGAGAAAGTGATGGGGCGGAAAAACGACTGATTGTTTCATTAAAATTTCCAAAGGCAGGGAAAGATATTTAGGTACAGTAATCAGATTGCATGCTTATCAGCAGAGACTGTAGCTTTAGATCAAGCATCTATCCCTATAGAGGAGAAAAATTCCTTCCACAAAGCAGCAAGATCATAAAAACAACACAACCACTCAATTTGCTTTGACAAAAAGAGAAAAGAAAAGCTGCTTTAAATGTATCATTGTCTTGAATTAAAGCCGTACCAGGAGAGTAGGTCGTACTGACCGTTCTCATTCCGAAAGCTGTGAAAAAATGGGGTGGCTATTTGCCGTGGTCGCGTTAAACAGAATGCTCACTAGCTTCTGTGCCTGCGCACCTCTTCCCAAGAAAACAGCTACAGTATGAGAGCAATTTTATAGGGCCATTCAAAAGAGCAACAGTTTCAACAATTTGATATAAAAGTGCCCAGTTCCCAGCCAGTGCTCAGAATATTTTCGAGGGCCAGGGAAACCTGCTTTTGACAGAATGAGCCAACAGCAGTGGCAGTGACCACCAGCTGCCTAACATCATGGACCATGTGTCAGGCGCCATGCTAAGCACTTAACATTCAGTAGCTCATTCACTTCTTTTTTAAGGTATATTTTATTGATTATGCTGTTACAGTTGTCCCAATATTTCCCCTTTGCTCCCCTCCAACAAGCACCCCCCACTCCCTCAGGCAGTCCCCACACCTTTGTTCATGTCTGCGGGTCATGCCTATAAGTTCTTTGGCTACTCCATTTCCTATACTGCACTTTACATCCCCATGGCTATTCTGTAACTACCTATTTGTACTTCTTAATCCCCTCACCTCTTCACCCTTTCCCCCACATCCCCCTCCCACCTGGCAACCATCAAAACACTCTCTGTATCCATGATTCTGTCTCTGTTCTTCTTGTTTGCTTAGTTTGTTTTTTAGACTGAATTGTTTGTAGATAGGTATGCATTGCCATTTGTTGTTTATAGTTTGGATCTTTTTCTTTTTCTGAGATAAGTCCCTGTAACATTTCATATAACAATGGTTCGGTGGTGATGAACTCTTTTAGGTCTTACAGCGACCCTGTAAGGCAAGCCACGTCACCAGGGAATAAGCTGGGGCTCCCAGTGGTGAAGCAGCCACACGGTTAGTTAGAGCTGGAGGGAGAGGTCAGACCAGGTCAGGTCAGTCCAACTCGAAAATCAATACATGGAAGCACTTCTCCCTCCTGAATACATGAAAAGGTTTTGCCCATTAAAAAAATTGTAGGGGCCGGAGGGGTAAATGCATAAAACAAGGCAAAATATATTCGTAAACTATCTGTAAAACCCTCCATACAACACAGTTTTTATTAATAAATGTAAAAACATGCCGCCTTAGTCACCAAGCAACACTGGAAGGGATTCATTGTTTAGTGGCCATACACACATTTCAGAGATGGAGGGAGGCGCCCCAGCTAAAGAACTGATTACCTTGGATCGTCAACGTTACTATGTTAATGGTTTCTAATACCTTTGATCGAATTTCCTTAACAAAGTCAATGTGTTTTTATAGTTGATTAAAAACATTCTTAAAAATCTCCATTTTTTATAGACACATTTTATAGCCATGAGAAAAAAATAAAGGACCCTCATTTGACCAGACCATGCCGGATTACCCTGAAGTGGCAGAGAAGAATACTGTGCCTGAACTTGAAGCCACAACCTCATTCCTGTGCATATATATTTATAAAGTTAACCCCTCAGCTCTTTTCACCTTATCGGAAAGGGCCTATTTATAATAAACTTACTACACAAGTAACTAAGATTAATGACGATTCAATTTTGGTACTCCTACTTTCCTGTTTATAAATTGTATCTGATTTTGTGTGTAATAATAACGATGATTATTATTACAATGATGAAAAGCCACGGCCACCTATCTCAATTGGTACAATCCACAGGAAGTTATCGGAAATTCTCATGTGAGAACTACATGGTGCTAGTTCTGTAATGAGATTGAAAGCCACAGTTCTGGATGATTTCCTTCTTTCCTGGTGACATGGCCGTAGGATTCTACCTGGTTGGCCCTTCCCCAGCAGTCCTTCCTGGCCTCCATCCCTCGGGCCCTGAGCTCACACGCACCCTCCAGGCCTGGGATTCTTTCTGTGCCGGGGTAACTCCTGCTCATTCTTTGTGTCTGAAATTATCCATCCTTCATTCTGGGACATCTTCCCTAATTCTAGGACTGGTAGGATCACCCTGTTCTATCCCTCTTTAACATCAGTGACTTTTTCTTCACAAGAACTGTGTACATTTGTAAATAGTGCATTATGAAATAAAAATCTAATTACCACCTATCTTCCTTCCCTGTCTGTAGTCTCCACTAAGACAGATACCATGGCTATTGCGTTTACCTTTCTATCATCAGCTCTGGGTGCAGTGGCCAGTATGGAGACAGGGTCCCAAAAATGGTTGGTGAAAACTAAGGATTTGAACTCCACTGAAACTGCCCTGAGAATTTACCACTGGCCAACCGGGGTGGCACAGAGCTCTTCTGGCCAGGGCCCTTTAAAATGCTCCTCTTTCTCTCAGGGCTCCCACTGTGGTCGCCCCTCTCTAGGGAGACCTAAAGCCCTACCAAAGCAGAGCCCTGTATCGAAACTCATTATCAGCGTTCCCACCCGGTGCTTCTGCTCTCTTCTTCATTAGTCTTCCTCCTTTTCTTTCAGGGACCCGCCACTTGAGATATTAGGTTAAGAGAATGGTCATCTCTTTCCCAAGCACTTTATTCACACCAAAGAGTAAATAATGTAGATGAAAAAAAGGGTCCCACAGAAAGGAACCCCACAGGGTGATCTGATCATAAATTTCTAACTGGGGAGGCCTTGGTGAGTAGTCATGCCCCGGGCAGATAACTTCTTCAATAAAAGGTTTATCTCTGTCTTAAACAAGTCCGATACTCTGTTTTCGTGCACTAGGTTAACATGCCTCTGAAATAAGCTTAACCACCCTCCAGAGAGCACATCATCTTAACTATCCCGTAATTCAATCCTGCCGTGCTTTCTCCCACCTTTATGTAGTGTATCTGTTCCCTCCTTAATCTCGAATGCATAAAAGAAACTGCAAAACTGTCACTCTCCAAAGCATTTGAGATCTTACTTCCTGGCAATTGTTTCCAGCTGTACCCAAATAAATTTGTATAATAGTTCTTTACAGGTTTGGATGTTTTCTTTAAAGATTTTGTTTATTTATTATTAGAGAGAGGGGAATAGAGGGAAAAAGAGAGGGAGAGAAATATCTATGTGTGAGAGGAACAGTAATAGGTTGCCTCTCATATGTGCCCTGACTGGGGACCAAACCCATAATTGAGGAATGTGTCCCAACTGGGAATCGAACCAGCCACCTCTTACTTTGCAGGATGACACCCAACCAACTGAGCCACACAGGTCAGGGCAGTTTGGATGTTTCTTACATTGACAATAACCAGCAGGATAAAGAGATAATGAAATATCTCTGATAATGAAATATTCTCCAGGAATAGAGATGAGACCTTCCCTATGGGTACTGCTCACCATGCCCCCTCAAGGGAAAGGGTGGCCTTGGGCCCTCACAGCACACAAGGCCCAGGCTAATTCTCTAACACTTTCTTCTAGTTTCTACACCGACAACACCCTTCATCCCTTAGCTGCTCACACTTTTGCTGCTGGCCCCTTATGCCACATCTCACAAGGACATCAGCAGGATTGTAGGAATCCTGCCCTCAACTGTTGTAATGCCCTTGGTCCCAGGCAGGAAACTGAATTTCAAAACTAAAAATAAAATTGATGCCCTGGCTCAGTGGATTGGGTGCTGGCCTGCACACCAAAAGGTTGTTGGTTCGATTCCCAGTCAGGGCACATGACTGTGTTGCAGGCCAGTTTGACAGGCAAGAGAACAATGTTTCTCTCTCACTCGTGTTTCTCTCCCTCTCTTTCTCTCTCTCTTCCCTGCTCTCTAAGAATAAATAAATTAAATATTTAAAAAATAAAATTTACTAAGAAATGTAAAAAAATTAAAAGGATGAAATTGAAAGTGTATAGATAAAAATTTAGAATTTTTGTCTATAGGTGTAGGTCTCAGTTAATTTTAAACTTGGTCTAAGTGGTCATTGCCATGGGCCATCTGCACCGCATACCCAGGGAAAGCTACCTCACTCCACCCTGGCCTTTTTTTCTTTTTGTAAATTTGGTCACTGACCAAAGCTTGTAGGTAGTACTACTTCCCAAATTATTTGGTTCACGGAGAGTAGGTCTTCCCTTCCACAATGTGATCTTCCTATCAGCTTTGCTACATGGCGAGCAAGTAATTAGCACATAATAGTAGAACTTTAACAACACTTGTCAAATATATGATTGAATAAACAACTGAATGACTGAATAAATAACTTTGACTTCCCAATTGAAATGTTTTTCTGTTTTCAATTCTAGAATTCTTCAGCTTCTCCCAGGCCAGCCTTCTATGTCCAGATTTCTGCCCCACACACTGGCTAGTACGCATTGGCTCTATTTAAAATCAACCACACCTCCTCCTTGAACATTCAATTTAGGGGAAAATTTTTGGAGCTTCCTTGAGCTTAACCATGAAGGTGTTCCTGAGCGTCCTAAGTGCTGGTCACCAGATTCTTCCAGCAACATCATACTATATAGCATATGAATATTGGAAGATGAGCATTAAATGTCAATGAAAATACATGATTAGTTCTTTAAATATATTTAACTTCATTTAAATCAGGATTGATTAACATATGCATTGTTTAGGTTCTATCTATAATCTCCTTGGCAATAACCCCATTTCCATAGTAACACAAATTTGTATTTTGTCATTGTTCATGTGTGTGAAATTATAACAACTTTAGTAATAAAGTTTACATATCAGCTGCACATGAATTTTGTTTTATGAGAAGTCCAAGCTAGAGGTTTCTTTATTTTAATCATTTATTGCTATCTTGCCACTAAATACATAATTCACATCTTCTATAAAATAATAAAAATTTGACAGATCCATTTCTAACCGCTTGCAAGAGATTTCTTAACCAGCATGATGTTCAGATCTTTGAATTTCAACATGTAGTATTAAGGAAAAGATAATGAAATACTTCAGAGATGTTACCCTGGATATAATCCATGTGTTTTATTAGCATAAATCTATTCATTCTTACCTAATCAGTATTCTTTTGCTCATTTGTTTTAAATCATCAGCAAGTTAGCTCTGGTCAGTCAAAGTAAAGTAGAAAAGTAAAGTCTCATTATCTACCCCATGCCAAAAAAAAAAGGGCCTTCATTCAATAGTTGGCTGTCAGCTGAGCTGCAAATATGTGTGTTCTTTACTAAAACTCATTTTAAAATCATTTTACAAATAAAGCAGTTTATAATCTTGTGTTAGAACAATCTTTGCCTTGAGAGTGTCTAGGGCTTGGTAAAGGGTACACACAGCTCTTTCAGGAAGTTGCAATGTACGTACACCTAGGGCATTAAAAAGCTGTACACTTATGGTCAGTTTATATATTACATTATTCTTCAATACAGAAGTTAAATGAATAACTTTCCATTTTGAGATCACTAGGTCAAGCATAGGCAATGTTGGGGATTTCATGAAATTATAATGATTACTTCAGTGGATCCCATCAATTTTTAAAAAATAATGATCTTCCCCCTAGGAAATTTGCAGATGTTGAAATCAAAGACTACACAAACTAAGAACAACAACCTTAAGAAGAGCCTTTAAAGTGATCTGCTTTTTGTGTTCTTAAGTTTATCTTCTGTATATGTAGATTATGTGTATATAATACTAACGGGATATACCTGGGAAAAATAGATACTGTTTGAAAGCATGGGTGGTATTTCCCTAAATATATAATAATGTTTTACTGAGTTGACCACCTTTCAAGATTGTAAGAATCATCAGTATGTCATATCTTCAAATTTGTATTACATAAAAAAGTATAATAAAGTATTTTGAGTTGCAACAAATCCATTAATATGTAAGAAAATCATACCAGTGCTGTACATGAAAAAAGATCAGTTAGTTCCCACCTAACTTTGTCCTTTATGGGACTTAACAATGAAAAAATCACCAGCTATTTGTGAATAGTTTAAGGGATGTCATGTAAAAGAGTAGGCAGATCTACTCTCTTGCTTCCAAAGAGCACATTAAGGATCAGTGAGTAAATGGAAGAAGGCAGAGACATTGGGTAGAGAGAGAAAAGAAGACTCAGAATGAATTACATTAGTCTCAGAAGAGGGTCACTTTGGTGAGCAAAGAAGCCCACCACCACTGGCAACATTCCCCCACGTTAAGAGTGGTTGTACTAGTTCCCCATGGCTGCTCTTACAAATTACCACGAACACACTGACCTAAAAGAATTCAAATTTAGATTCAGTGACTGCCAGCCAAGATGGAGGCATAGGTAGACACACTGTGCCTCCTTGTACAACCAAAATTAAGGACAACAAAAATTTAAAAACAAAAACAAAAAACCAGCCAGATCTCACAGAAAATTGAACTGTATGGAAGTCTGACAACCATTCACCCAGACCAGGAAGAGAGGCAAAGTTGGCAGCTGGTGGAGAGAGATCGTGGCAGGAAAAAGCGGTGGCTGCCAGGCCCGGGAGCACAGTCCTCAGTTGGCAGACCCCGGACATGGGGTGGCAACAGGCAGACCCAGTGAGGCACGCGAGGTGGCTGCCTGACTTTGGTCACACATTAGCAAGCAGATAAACCAGGTGAAAATGCGCAGCGAGATAGACCGTGCAACCCAGGGTCCCAGCGATGGGAAATAAAGCCTAAAAGCACCGATTGAAAACACATGTGAGGGTTGAGGTGCTGGGACAGACTCCCGGCCTCACAGAAGAATTTGTTGGAGACACCCACAGGGTCCTAGAAAACACACAAGCCCACCCACATGGGAATCAACACCAGCAGGGCCCAGTTTGCTTGTGGGAAGTAGCAGAGGAAACCAAAATCTGAGAGCAGAGCCAGCACCATTGTTACCTCTCTGACCCTGCCCCCACATACAGCATCACAACCCCAACTAGGTTGCCCCACCCTGGTGAACACCTAAGGCTCCGCCTCTCATACGTAACAGGTGCAACAAGACAAAAAAAATGGTTCAAATGGAAAAACAGATTGAAGTTCCACAAGAAATACAACTAAGCAATAAACAGATAGCCAACCTATCAGATGCACAGTTCAAAGCACTGGTGTTCAGGATGCTCACAGAATTCGTTGATTTTGTTTGCAAATTAGATGAAAAAATGAAGGCTACACTAAGTGAAATAAAGCAAAATGCACAGGGAACCAATAGTGATGGGAAGAAAACTGGGACTCAAATCAATGGAGTAGACCAAAAGGAAGAAAGAAACAATCAAACAGAAAAGAATGAAGAAACAAGAATTCAAAAAAAATTAGAGGCTTAGGAACCTCCAGGACACCTTTAAATGTTCCAACATCTGAATTATGGGGGTACCAGAAAGGGAAGAGGAAGAGCAACAAGTGAAAAAGTTGTTTGAACAAATAATAAAGGAGAACTTCCCCAATCTGGCAAGGGAAATAGAAAGGAGGTCCAGGAAGTCCAGGAAGCTCAGAAAGTCCCAAAGAAGGTGGACCCAAGAAGGAACACACCAAGGCACATCATAATTACATTACCCAAGATTAAAATGAAGGAGAGAATCCTAGAAGCAGCAAGAGATAAGGGGACAGTCACCTACAAAGGAGTCCCCATCAGACTGTCAGCTGATTTCTCAAAAGAGACCTTACAGGCAAGAAGGGGCTGGAAAGAGGTATTCCAAGTCATGAAATCCAAAGACCTACATCCAAGATTGCTCTATCCAGCAAATCTTTCATTTAGAATGGAAGGGCAGATAATATGCTTCTCAGATAAGGTCAAGTTCAAGGAGTTCATCATCACCAAGCCCTTATTATATGAAATGTTAAAGGTACATTTAACATTTGAAAGAAAAAGAAGATAAAAAGATGAACAGTGAAAGGACAGCGAACTCACAGTTATTAACAACCACACCTAAAACAAAAGCAAACTAAGCAAACAACATGGACATGAACTAAAGTGGGGAAATGTGGGTGGCAGGGGGTGTGCAGGGTGGAGGGGAATGAAGGAGAGAAATGGGACAACTATAATAGCATAATCAATAAAATACATTTAAAAAGATTATATCATTCAACTTACCAGGAGTCAAAACTGAATTTCCAAAAAAATGCCGATGGTTTAAAATAGAATAAATTAAAAAATCGTCAGTAGAGATTAAGTTTTGGAACTATTAGACAAGGTTTTAAAGTAACAACTAAAACAAAAATTTAGAAGGGATAATCACAAGGTTCAAATGACCATTGGAAATCATTGGAAAAAATCAAAGGAAAATCATAAAAGTGAAAAATACAATAACTAGAGGTACATAAATATAATAAAGCTGAAAAATGTATAAATTGGAAAATTGGTCAGTAGAATATACTAAAGCTAAAGCAAAGGGAAATAACATAAAAGACATACAGGATTCAATGAAAAGGTTTGACATGTCAGTTAGAGAATTTCCAGAAAGAGTGAAGAGAGAGAATGTTGCAAGAACAATATTTGATGAGATGTTGACAAAGAATTTTCCAAAATGAAAGAAAGATAATAAACCACAAATTTAAGAATTACTAAAATCACCACAATCACCAAACTATATGTGTGTGCATGTGTGTGTGTGTATCCAGGAATAAAAATAATGAAATCAAAAGAAACAAATGTTAAGAACTTGACCCCTGACAATCTTCAAACAATCAATAAGAAAGATAGATAATGTCTCATGGAGATAGAATTCAGAAGACAATGAAATATGTTTAAAATGCTAAAAGAAAATAACTGTCACACTAGAACTCCATATTCCACAAAAATATCCATCAGAATAAAAGAAATAAAGATTATTTTCAGATAATTTAAAAAGAGGGAATGTTTTACTAGCAAACCCAAACTAAAAAAAAAAATGCTGAACAAAGTTTTAATGGGAAGGCATGCAAAAATAAAAACAAATGTGAATAAATCTAAATGAAGACTGACTGTATAAAACTGCTATAATAGCATAGACGTTTCTCAAAAAACTAAAAAAAGAATTACCACATTGCCCAACAATTGAACTTCAGGGGATTTATCCTAAGAAACCTAAAATACTAATTTGAAAAGAACTATGTCCCACAATGTTCACTTCAGCATTATTTACAGTAGCCAAGATCTGGAAGCAATCTAAGTACCTATCAATAGGTGAATGGATACAGAAGAGGTGGTACATATATACAATGGAATACTACTTGGCCATAATAAAGAATGAAATCTTGCTATTTGCAACAGCACAGATTGACCTAGAGGGTATTACGCTAAGTGATAACTCAGAGAAAGACAAATCCCATGTGATCTCACTTATATGTGGAATCTATAAATCAAGACAAGCAAATAAACAAAAAAGAAACAAAATTATAAGTACAAAGAAGAAACTGATGGGCGACAGATGAGAGAGAGTTTGGAAGGATGGGTGAAAATGGTAAAAGACATTAAGAAGTGCAAATTGCCAGTTATAAATACAGCTATGGGGATATAAATTACAGTATAGGGCGTATAGTCAGTAAAACTGAAGGTGAAGGAGGATATAGGGAGGATAAATGGTAATGGGGAAGTATAATAAAATAAAAAATTAAAAACTGTAATAACTATGTATGGCATCAGGTGGGTACTAGACTTAGTGATGGATCACTTTGTAATTGATATAAATGTCTAACCTCTATGTTGTAACTTGAAAATATTATAACATTGTATGTCGACTGTAATTGAAAAATAAATTTTAAAACTGCTAAAATAAAGAATTCAAATTTATTATTGCTAGCTCTTAAGTGAGAAGTCTTTCCAGAATATAATAAAGGTGTTAGCAGGGCTATGATTTTTCTAGACACTCTAAGGGAGAAACCATTTACTTGCCTTTTCCAGCTTCAAGAAGTCACCTGCATTCCTTGGCCTCCTCTATCTTCAAAGCCAGCATCACAACATCTTCAAAGCTCTTTCTTACTCTGACACTTCTGCCTCCCTCTTTAAGGACTCTTGTGATTACACTGTGCCCACCTGCATAATCCAAGAGAATCTTCTCAACCTCCTTAATTCTCTCACATCTGCAAACTCCCCTTAGCCATGTAAATGATTCATCAGTTGTAAGGATTATAATGTGGATATCTATAAGGAATCTTTATTCTATTGTGATATATTAAAAAGTATATAGTAGGAAGCCAAACTAGATTGCCAAGGGCCCTTTCAAAGTTTGTATCCTATAAACAAAGCAAAACAATCAAATACCTGTTAACAACTATAAAAATTATTTGTATTAAGAAACTGAGTATACAAAAACCTGATTCTTCACTCCAAGAAACCCTGTCACTCTGTATGTCTACTGTATATGGCTGGATATTTTAGCTAAAAGTCATCATTTAGAAGAATTCCAGACTCTTCTGTGAACAATGGCACATCCAACTGATCCAAGAAAGGACAAGAGCTAACAAGACTTTGCTGGAAAGTATGCAACTAAATTCAGGCAATAGTAACCTCTGATGAGGGAATTATTCCCTCTCTGTCTTTTGAAAGAGAAAGAGAAATAAAAATGTAGATAAAGAAGGAGAGGGCAAGGGAAACAATGAGAGAAAGAAAGGGTTTATTACCACTTTTTTATCTCCTTACTACACACTACTGAAGAGCAAGGGAATGACCAAGTTCCTGACTTAAAATTCATTTCTCAGAACTGTTAAATGTGCTGATAAAAATTATGACTTAACTAACTCATGTATGAATTTCATCCATTTATATATAACCAATCTTCAGTCTCTTGCAGCCTTTAACAAAATATGTCCTGAAATGGTTACATGGGATAAAGCACTCTGCAATTTGGATTAACAGGAAGTACATATTAAATTACACTTGAAGAAATTGACCAAGTGATCTCAGTAGATATAAAAGTGGGGAGCATCACCATGAAAATACTGACCTCTTAATCCAGCAGTAGAACAGTCTGCACTCTGGAAGATTCTGACTAACCAACTTGGGGAAAAATTTTCTCAAAGAAAAAGTTTTCTTAATGGAACTACCAGTAGGTCTAAATAGCACATATTTATGTCAATGAAAAAATTTTTTGAAATCCTTTTGTTTTCTACTAAAATCAATAATAAACCAGAAGCCATGTTCAGCTTTGGGAATAGAAGGGTAACAGCAGACATGATTCAAAGGATCTCACAGCTTATGGTGAAATAGAGACCAGTAAACACACAGTTCAGTGGTAATCAAAGCAGGCAATGGATGTGGCAGAACCCTGCAAGAGAAGCACTTGGCCCAAGATAAGAAACTAGTGTGGAGTCACGTGAGGAACCAACTCTTTCAGGAGTCTGTAAGCATGACCCAACAAATAAAGGCGAAAAGAGGTATGTGACAGAGGAAACAGCATATGCAATGACAGAAAGGTCTATAAACACCCACTGTAACCAAGATCTGAAAGTAGCTCAGTATGGCTGGGGCACAGGATCAGACAGAAGAATAAAGGGAGTTAAAACTGAAGATGTAGGTGGAGACTGGATCATGCAGAATCTTCAATACCACCCAAGGGCTTGGAGCATTTTCAGACAACTTGAATGTAATTAATATAGCCACCTCCATCTCTGTTGACATCACAATCAGATGAAGCAAATCAACAGGGAGGGTCTGACTTCAGTGGAGCCTCCACCCTCTTTATCATTGAAACAGGGGTCCAATGGTTATTTCCTGTTAAGAATATGAAATTTATTTCATTCACAAGGAGGAAATGAATATAGCCTTTGCTTGGTAAGAAGATATTAAGAAATATAATTATTCATAGCAAAATGAAAATTTGGAAAGGACACGTGGGGGTTGCTGACTATATTTGTTAATGGGGAGGTAGATGGAACAAGTAGTGCTGCTGAGTAACGGCTGTGGAAAGAAGAGCAGGGGGGAGCACTGGAAGGTGCACGTTCTGAATGGAGACCTGGGGGAAGCTGCAAACTGTGAGCTGGAGACAAAAGTGAGACGGGAATGGTAAACAGAGAAGGAACATGTATCCTTGGGTTGGGGGACAGGCAGAATGGACTGTTTCTCACCATTTGCGAGGGTTTATACCTCTGGAGTTAAAAGAATATCCCAATACTTATGCATAAACCAAAAAAAGATATTAAAAAATTGATAATCGTGTTAATGAAAGGAATAAGAATAACTGGTAAGAAGGATAAGAGGGAGGCCAAAGATTGTGTTTAAAAAACTGGCAGTATTTATTTAAAAATAAGATATATTCTGCCTCTTAACACCCACACAAAAGTGAAATAAAATTTGCCAAAGGGAATTTTCCAATTTTCAAAGCAAAAAATTGGCAGCCCTAATGTTACTTGCTATAAGCAAACAAAATGAATACTCCCCATGAATCATTCCCCAAACTGTCCAGCACAAAGTCCTGCATGGCACCCCTATATTTAGACGTTCTACATTTTATTATTTATTTATGGCCTGCCTTGCTTTCACAAATAGACCTCAGTTATCCAAAAGAAACTTCAAACATCAAAACAGTAAAATGTGAGTTTAAAAGAAAGAGAGCCGTGGAAAATAAAATTAAAATAAGAGGTAGTGTCAGAATAGGAGATGCACAGGGCAGGAACCTGATGTTGCTGTAAAGGCCAACATCAATCTTCAGCACTTTTTCAGGCCACAGCTTTATCTTGGGTTTCCTGCCAGCCCAAGAAAGAAAAACACTTAACTATCTAGCTCTCTTTATCCATGAAGAAAAAGTATATTATCAGTTTTTCAGAAGTATGTATTTAGAGTTTAGGTGTCAGATATGAATGCAAGAAGAGTTTAGTTCAATGCATGTTATCAGGTCCTTCTCAGGAAAAGTAAGATCATTAGTGAATATCATTAAAAGCTCTTCTCCATTTTATTTTCTTAAAGATTTTATTTATTCTTAGAGTGAGGGGAAAAAAGGGAGAGAATCATCCATGTGTGAAAGAGAAACCTCTATTGGTTGCCTCTTGCACACTTCCCTACCTGGGGACCAGGCCAGCAAGCCAGCTATGGGCTCTGACAGAAAACCAAACCATCAAACTGGCGACCTTTTGCTTTGCAGGATGAGGCCCAAGTGAGCCACACCAGTCAGCGCTGCTCTTCTCCATTTCAAATACTATGTAATATTCCTTCACATTTTTGTCTCCAATAAGCTAACAATGTGTAAGTGGCAACTGAGAATACTGTGTAAGGTATGATGTGTTCATCTTTCCAGAGTTTCTTTTCAAGTCTTTAAGTAAGTGCTTCTTCTAATGTGAGAGAGACTATGGAACTTGGTGATTGGTATATTCCTATTATCATCATAACCATACTTTTTTATGAAAATATACCAAATACTTCATTTCTTTCTCCAGATCTTGTCTACTGAGTAAGCCTGATTTATAAAACCTGTCTACAAAAGGCTGTTGCTTATCATAAAGATTATGGTATTTTTGAGCAAAGTAGCATTTTTATTTCATCTTTGATTCAAATTATTGTCTACAAAATATGTAAATATACACTAAAGAATTATTCTGACAATGTATATGCTGAATAAACCAAATTTATACTGAACTGCACTTCATAAAGTTATTTGAAATACATATTTCTCTTCTTCCTTCTTGCTCTCAATACATCCATGAACCTACTGACATTTCAAACTCTGTTAATACTTAACAATAAAAATATGTGTCTTTGTGCATAGGTATTATACAACAAAGATTTCACGGTTACAACTAACACCAAGTTTTTTAAAACTATAAATTACTGAGTTCTATGTTAAATATAATCCCCATTTAGCCACATGTGAGGTCAATCTTTTATTTGTATTTTGTTTTTAAATTATGGCCAGAACCTAAAATGGAGGTTATCTTAATTATATGCCCAGAAAAAACAAATCACGGTATTTGATAAGTCAACTTTAATTATGAAATAAATGTAATATAATTAAAGTCATAATGCACTCAAAAACTCGTTTGATTCTTTTTTTCATGCAAACTTTCAAAAGTCAGATAAAAATAAATTTAAGCCATAGAAAATTGGCACTTATTTTCAAAAGCATAATGCCAACTCCAAGTTTCTGAAATCAGTTGGGGGAAAGAAGAAAGGGTTGAAAAGGCAGTAAGAAGGCAGTAAGAAGAAAGGAGGTTATTTAATACAATATTTGACATAATAAAGAAAACATGTATTATAAGAATTGTAACTGAGTCTTCTTTATTGAAAATATCTAAAAGTTTCAATATGAAAGGCAGTATTATGCATTCATGAATTAAAGAACAGGAGGCAGGTGACTCCTCTACGGGAGAGCATATCTTCATAATTATTTTTGGCAGATGAATAGTGCATCAGTTTGAGAGCATTTGGGATGTGTTTAACATGTACTTATTAAGCACAGTGAAAATATATACAATTGAAGATCATAGACATTAGGAAAAAACAAGGTTGTAACTGTACTCATTTCCTCATTTAGGGCGTTCTCTGAATTGATGCACCCTTAAAATAATCTACTCTAGAACTTTCATTTATACACATAAATTTGTAATTTTCAAGAGGGAGCTTTATAAAATGTTTAGCCCATTTAAAATGCTTGTTTGTGGGAGGTAGTAGAGGTAAAGAGGGGGTAGATGTCGATAAAAGGAAGCTTGACTTGGGGTGGTGAACACATAACACAATGTGCAGAAGATATATTATAGAAGTGTACACCTAAAAAAAAGAAAAATAAATAAAAATTTAAAATTAAATATTTGTGTGCCACCTCCTTTTATTAAGCTGTCTATTCAGATATATAACAGGATAAAAATCACTAAACTAAACAAAACAACAACAAAAATCCAAGGACCCTGATCTGTTACTCATATGAAAATCCCAATAGTTTCCTTCACATCTAATATTTTAGGGGGAAGCAACAGGCATTTCCAGAAACAGATATTTGTGGACAGTGCTTTCGGGAACAAGCACTTCTTAAGAAGTCTCTGTGTATCTAAGCTTCAGAAGAGCAGAAATAAGCTTAACATGTCCCTCAGATAAGCTCTACAGCTATGATTATTATTAACATCTAGTCAATAGATATCTTGAATAATAGTCTTACTATTAACCACATACAGGTTAAACTAAAATGAACCATACTCAAATCTAAATTTGAGCATTTCTCATTACATAAAACAACCAAGAATCTATTCAAATATATTTTTGATACTACATAAAGGATGTTACTTGTTTTCTTAAATTCAAATATGGTAAAAGAAGAACTTAGAAGTTGACAGAGAAACGAATTCACCTGTAGACTGTTTTCTAAATGAATACTACACTTATTGCAACAAAGTTTTACCTTCAACATATTTGATGGTAAAAAAAGTTTATAAAGTAATGTATATGTTAACTTACGTTTGAGCATGGATAACTGCATGTGTATCTATACATCTGTGCGTGCATCTCGCAGTGATTTTAAAAGGCAGCACTTAGTCGTACTTGTAGAGTTCTGATAGGGAAGGATGTAAATATCCTAAAATGTGGTAGGATGCAAATTTGTTTTCTAAAATTAGAGACTACCATTAAACACTATGCCATACTTGCTGTCGTTTTTCTTTTCTTTACCCTTGGATTTAAAGTAACATAAACTATCTCTAATCAATTATTCACATTCTAATTAGTATGTAAGGCAGTATGCTGTTTTTTATACCAAATTTCCAAAAAAGAGAGAGATGCAACAGATAAGACATTTGCATGTTTTTACTTTGAAGACAGGAGCTAAATTTCACTCTAGGATTTTCAGTTTGCTGATCTGCGAAAATTGTCTGGGAGAAAACGCTTTATTTACTTCTCAAGTATCCTATTAGGTATCTATTATGAGAATTCCACATAATCATTCAAGGTTGTCTAAATCCTTTGAAATTATACATATAATGTGTGTGTATATACACACATACACGCATTCCCTTTTGTACTCTCAGTTAAATATCATGTGTTCAGATTCTGCAGGCATGTGATTTGAACGTGACAAGTGTATACAACTACTTTAAACTTATAACTGAAGAATTATATCTACATGACATTAAAATATTAAAATCATATTAGATTTATATCATAACTCCAAAAGAAGAAACTCACTCTTATTACATCAAAAAAGTATTATAGGTTTTCTCCTTTCTATAACCAAGTTACAAAACGATGTCATTCAATAGTGTTACATGCTACTTTTAAACAGATCTACTAAAGCAAAAAAGTGGATTAAAATATCTTACTCTTAGCATCAAAGAGTAAGAACCAAAACTAAAGTATTATAGAACTTAGTGAGAGTGAAATAAATCAACTAATAATATCCCCAATCCATAGTCCAATGTAAACTGAGTCCCAGTGAGTCAAAATAATTAATGCCATTGATATAAAGGTCAATTTGAAACCACTATGGGCACTAAATTTTTTGGGGGGGGAACCTATTATAAAAATAGCTATATGTTTTAAGAAATAGTAAATTTATCTTGTGGGTCTAAGAGTTTAATATTTATGCTTGTGAAGAAAATCAATAAATTGGTGTTAACCTGAGAGGTTAGGGAATGTGTATGCTGATGATAAAAAAGAAATGACGTATAACCAGAGTTTTTAGTTTCATGCTTCAGAACTCATTAGTGAAGAAGGCAAACTTAAACTCATGTACACCAGGAAACTATAGCTTTAATGCCCAAAGATCTATGATACAGAATATAGTGAACAATTTATTTTAGGGAGAAAGACTGTGTGTTATGTAATATGAAGACAATTCTGACTTGTCTAATAACCTGTCCAAGACAGAATGAATAAACATTAACTTTTTACACACTGTTCACCTTAGGTGAGAAACTATTCAAACCTTGAAAAAGTCATTCCAATTCCATAGCAAAATGTAAAAGGAGACACAATAAATAAGGTTTAGAAACTATATATTTGTACTAATTTAGATATTTTTAAATGATGCAAATGTAATTTAATTTAACTCAAATGTGTAAATATTGGATAGAACAACCCAGTGGGTTTAAGTATAGCTCTTGGTTAAAAGTAAATGTTTGTATTTGAGTAAAACCCAGCCCAGTGTTAATAAGAATAGTTCTTAATAGTTAATAAGAATAGTGGGTGTGAGCACCTTATCAGCCAGCAAAACCATGAGGCATGTGGGCTGTTTTCCCACATTCACAGTCAACTGTCCAGGCCCTGTGGTCAGTCAGGCTCCTGGGAGGTCAGTGACTATAGTGGGGGAAGCAGGACACTTTTGGGCTATGTGACAGAAATTTCCTCTGCAAACTTGTTAGATTTTGGAAGATTAACATCATATTCTAACCAACTTAAATAAAACAAAACAATGTAAAAACTAGGAAGTGATTCTTCCTTTACCCTGTGAACTAGTAAGACACATGTACTACAACACAGTACCCAATTCAGATTTGCATCACCAAAGAGAAGGTTTGGGAAGATAGCCACAGAGGTTATTAAGGGTTGAAAAAATAACACCTATGAGAAAGGTATAGATTTTTTTTCAAGACAAAATGAGCTTGAGAAAAGAACTTGAATAATTTACATTTGCTATAAGGAAGATTCTGACATGGTGGGGTGTTAAACATTAAAGTGGTTGGCTAAGACTCCGGAAACTCCAATACTGAGAATCCTTCCAATCTTTAAAAATAGGAAGGATTCTGACCAGCTGCTCAGGATTGAATGTGGGCTTTATTCAGCTAAACTCTCCCTGACTTCTAATCCTGTGAATTTAATTGTAAATGTCAATACAAACAGCATATTCCATCCACCACTCTGAGTCAGTACCATATAGCAGCTGGGGGTACGGAGATTGTGACAGCCCACTTTTTCCATGCATAAAAGCATGTGAGGCGCTACTGGGTTATAATTAGGAGTCCTAGTGATCTTTGGGTACTTTCTCTGATTTGAATTCTCATGAAAATCACACATAGATATAGCACTCAATCAAACGTCTTAATAACATGTTACAGTTTTGAATAATTCATGCTAATGAAGCATTATACCATGATGGAAAGTACAAAAAATAAATAAATATCAGGCAACTTAAGTTTTCCTTCTTTATATCATAAAGGCTTAAAACGCTGGTTTTTACATTAAACTGGAAAAATTGTTGTTTAGACATTTAGTCACTAGCAATCCACAACTTTTTAGAATATGTCACGACACATATTTTTTCTTGAAACACATCTGAATCCTTAAAACATTAGTCTATATGTAGTGTGTGCTAATGAATAAATTAATAATACATTAAAGTCATAGATTCTAGTCAAAATTATTTTTACAAAAAATACTAGAATAAATCAAATAGTAAACCAAATAGAACAGTTTACTATGTAGTAATCACTCAAATTGCATGTAAATACATTTGTTGATAACAACAAACTCTCCAATTCATATTTCCACGAAGAACTCTCTGGCTTTCCATAAAGAACTGACATTGGTTCTCTACATGGAACCTACATGGTTAAGCCTTAGATTTGATCAAGTTTCCACATCCAACACCTTTCCTCTTGCCAGTACCTTGATGCAAAATCTTTGCGTTTATTTTCTTATAAAGTAACAGTAGCGTTATTACACTAATCCCAACTGCTGACTTGACAGAGCTTGGTTATAAAGTGCCACTCAAACTTTCTGCACTGCCCACATCAGCAGATTCACAACTTGATACAGCACACGGGAACTACCTTCACAGTCCTCCCCCTCTGCCTCCCAGCCTCAGTTAACTGCATTCAGTACGTATTTGCGTCCATAGCACTACAGATGCTAATAACTGTTGAAATGCACATGTAAACATCACCCCCACCCACACACACACACTCTGTGTAACGGCCCATCAATAAACTGTATTAATAGACAATATTCCTCTGGGTAAGGCAGTTATCTTCCACCCACTCAATGTACCAGGACCATATCTTTTTTCGTTTATATTGATTTTGACCACAAGTGTGGGTGTGTGGGTGTGAGTGTGTGCGCAGGTTACCGGAGAGGGAGATCCGTTCTTGCAGAGGGGCCCTCTGAAGACTCCTTTAATGCCCCGGTAGTGCCCATTGCTGAGATGTCTCGAACTGATGACCAGGTAACAAGCCATGTGTGTCCGGGAGGGAGGTGCAGAGTCTCAACTTCTCACCAGGCGACCGACCAGCGGTGGAAAGGCGGTCCGGCTCCTCAGCAGCAACACTGACTGCCACCTCCCGAAGAAGCGGCCAGCAGTGAGCAGAGGACGCGCGTCCCCGCTCCTCGCCCCGCGTGGACTCCTGCGGCCGGTTAAGGGGTTCTCTGGCAGCGACGACAGCCACAGAGCACTTAGGGGACCCGACGAGCCAGTCCACATGCTTCTCTGACGAGGTTGCTGCTCAGCCTCCGGCTGGCGAGATATATTTTTAAGGACAACTTCCAGGGTCCGCTGGGGAATCAGGAACTCCCCTCCACCCCGCCTCTCCTCCCGCCCCCCGCCTGCGCACCGAGTGCCAGCGCCGAGGAGATGCTCAGGCGGTCCCCGACGTCTGGCGGGGGCGGCGCGGGCTGAGCAGTGTGCTGTGCACCGAGATCAACCAGATGCAGCCTGTGCCGGGAGAGTGTCTGGGAGTCCTTGGAATCGCCAAGTCGCTGCACCAGCTGCAGTGGCGAGAGGGGAGGCGGAGGGCGCAGGGGACTGGGGGAGTGGGAGTTGGGGACACTGCGACTTGGGAGTGGGAGCTGTTAGCGCCCTGCTCGGAGCATTCGGCTAGGGGTACAAGGGGCAGATGGCGAGGCGGTGACCACAGCCCTGGAGGTGGCAGGAGGCTTGCAGGACTGCGGGACGCGCCGCTCCCTCATCTTGCCTTCAGCCGCCCAGCCCTCCGGTCCTTGAGCCTGGTCTCTGGGCCGAGTTTGCCCTGTGTTCGGAGGTGGGAGCCCGGGATGACTAGTGAGTTCCGAGTTCCACGGGGAGGTGGCCAGCTGGAGAGGGGCGTTTTCTTTACTCTCCCTGCCTGCGCACCCTTGGCATTTCCTTGGCGCGCGCGGGGCTGACGCGGTGTTGGCAGAAGCCACAGCTCCCCAGCCGATGGTGAGGAAGAGCTGTGCAGCCCCAAATAGGGTAGGCAAATTGGATACGCTGTGGCAGGTATGGAGGAGGAAGCAAGTTTTAGGTGGAGAACTTATATAAGGAACAGAAAGGAAACAGGCTAACGTGCACATATACATATATATCCTGCGTTATTATCCACTTACAAAGCTTTCTGTATCTTTAGAGGTAGATATTTTTGTTCTGTATAGGACGCGTCTGTCTTCTCAATACCACAAATCACCACCACGGGAATGTGTTTAACGGACACTGAATCATTTACTCTAAATCAAGCCACCAGGGCGCTGGCTGCACTGAGAATAAAAGACTTGGGCAGGAAGGTGCTCGGCAAAGACAAGACCTTCCAGAGTCAGAAGACAGCAGGCTCTCTCCTCCACCACGGCTGACCAAGTGGGGTTCTGTGACCCCTTACACTGCACTTTACCAGGCCTGTGCTAGGGAGAAAATAGAGGATGGCCTTCCCCTCTTTTGCATTAGCCCCGGAATTAATCCCAAGGTTAAGACTAATGCTCTCAGTCCTCTTCCCAGTTTTCTCCTCTCTATCTCCCACAATGCTACATTTGCATCTTGGTTGACACTGAGGTCCTCTCAGTAATGAAAGACTGGTAAACGGGGAAAAAAGTAATTTTTCCTAATCAGGGAACTCAAAAAACTCTTCAGAAAAAAAATACTATATATCAATAACTATTGTAACTGCCTAATAAAGGCTTGACTTTTTGTTTACATTATTACAATAGCTTATATCCTTGCTATTTTATTAAGAAACACATAAATGTAGTTCTCATTTTAAATGTTTTAAATAGTTTTTTCAAAGCTTTAAAAAGTATTTATGAAGTGTTTTACTTAGTATGTAAGGTGAAAATGCCAATTACTTATAACTTCGAATTGAAAATGATTGAAACTGAGATAGTGCAATGTAAATCTTGTAGGAATTGTTTATTTTGTAACTATCTGGTTGTCAAGAAGTTTTGAAATTAAAATAAATTATGGGTAGTGACAATGGACATACATAACACATCCACCTTTTCCTCTCTTTTAAAACATGACATGTGAAACAATGTTGTGTTTATTAAACTTTGAGCTAAAAAATGTTTCATTAAGCTGAGAGCAAGCACAATTACTCATGTATAGACATTAGATCTATTCTACACAAAGAAAACAATGTATTTGCAAATAGAACAGTTTCAAAATCAAGAAAGGCTTTGCCAAAAAAAATCAATAAAATAATAGTGTGGGTCAGTCTATAACCACTATTTCACTCCTCGCTTACTGCAGGTATAAGTGGCACACAGCACTGAGAATACAAATGTAAGTGTCTTTAATGGACTCGAAAAATAAATGATGTCACATGCTGTGAGTGAGAGTTCTAAGGATATTATGCCTTTTTCATTAAGTAAATATAATTCCTGATAGTGCTTACTTGTTTTTAAGAATCAGGTATACATTTTTAAAATGAAAAGACTGGTTGAAGAAATCGAAAAGTATGCAGTTCAAATACAGCATCGTATCACAGTATTTTTTTATTCAAAGTAGTTGGCTCCCCTGGCATTCTTGCTCACTTGACTATTACCCTATGTGACCTGGCTTTTGCCCTACGAAAGAGTCCCTTTTTATAGAGTGTTTCAAAAATGATAGCAATTTTCTTAAACTTCTTTAAAATTATTTCATGTTTGAGCCTTTTCTTCTTTAGGAATGAAGGATACCAATTCTGTTACTTTGTCATATTTTAAATCACTTATGGTCATTTTTTGCTCGTTTTTTTTTTTGTTTTGTTTTATTTTGCTACCCATCTTAAAATATCAAGGCCAAAAATTGTCACATTTGCTACTTTCAGATAATTTTAAGAATAGTTTTTAAAACAAACAAAAGGAGAACAACTCCCTTCTTTTCCTTGCCAGGTTGTGGTTGATATTCAGCAGTATTATGTTATCATATTTATCAACTCCACACCATTGCTGCCTATGCTTAAATGTGGTTTGCTCAATCTGAGTAACAGAAATGTGTTTTTATTTGCAGAGTTACTATAGACACAAAGTCATTCAGTTGTATTAACTTACTTTCTATTTACTGAAGGAGATCCTCTTTTTACCTCCAGTAATTAAAAATTCTCAGAAAAAGTGGAAGGAAAGTAAAATGCTTTAAAATAAGCCTATATGAAGTGAATTTTATGTACAAGTCAAATTCTATTACAGCAAACATTAGGAAAACCAAGCATCATGTACCGTTTTATAAGGCTCAGTTATTAAAGTAACAACTGGTCAGATGAGTTTTCATTCCATGAAGGGGCATATGAATGGCAAGGGCATGAATTTCTGCCAATAACCAATTTAACACTTCCACGTACCTCCAGATTCACGGCTGTGTCATTTACAGGGCAAGAAATGCTCTTTTCCATTACCTTTACCAACACACCCAAAATAGGTCCCCTCATCTCCATATCCACTGCCACATCTTGGTCCAAGCCTTCATCACCTCTTGCTTGGGCCAGCACAATACCCTGACGAAGCTCCCTGCTTCCAATGTCATACGCAATTTATTCTTTGCACCCAACAGCCAGCGTGATTTTTTTCAAAACATAGGTCATATCCTAACACTTCCCTCTTGAACCATCTAATAGTTTCATCTTGCACTCAAAATAAAAGCCATATTACATCCTGTTTAAAAAAAAAAAAAAAGGACAATATCTGCTGACTCCAGTCCCGGCCCACCTCCTTTGACTGTATCCATCTCCCTGGGCTCCCCTAGCTCTCTGCTTGTCCCCAGTGGGGTGCCTCTGTTCCAGACATTCCTTCTACTGAAAACATTCTTATCTGAGACTCACCAGGAAATTGTCTTCTTGCTCACATTTAAAGATTGTCTGTTGACGGAGGGGAGAAGGGAGGGAATTTCAGGGGAAAGGGGGAAGGACTCACAGGAACAAGTATAAAAGACACATGGACAACAACTAAGGGGGGTGGAAATGGGAGGGAGGTGGGGAGCACTGGGTGGGTGGGCTGGGATGGGAGTAAAAGACAGAAAAGTGTACTTGAACAGTAATTAAATAAAATAAATAAAAATAAAGATTGTCTGTTCAGAGAGGCACTTCTTGGCCACCAAAGCAAATGGAGGGAGCTATCTCAGATCACTCTTCAACAGGAAACTTTTTTAAATTAAATTAATAGATTTCATTTTTTAGAGAAATTTTAGGTTCACAGAAAAATTGAGCAGAAAGTGTAGAGAATTTCCACATACTCCTCACCCTGCCCTCCCTGTTATTCATGTCTTGCTTTTGTGTGGTACATTTAATTGGTAAGTCAATATTACAATAATATTAACTGAAGTCTATAATACATCTTAAAGTTCACTGTGTTATATATATTGACAAATGTATATATGTTGACAAATGACATGTATCCACCACTACAGTATCATAGGGATATTTTTGCTGCTCGAAAAATCACCTGTGCTCCATCTATTCATCCCTCCTTCTATCCCCTGAGTCCCTGGCAACCAGTGAGCTCTTTGCTTTCTCCCTATTTTTGTCTTTTCAAAATGTCATGTGGTGGGAATTATAGAGTATATAGCTTTTTCAGTTTGACTTATTTAGCAATATGCATTTTAAGTTTCTTCTGTGTCTCTTAGTAGCTTGTCTCATTTTCTTTTATTGCTGAAATAATGGAATATTTAAAAAGCATTCTACTATATTATGGGCATACTTGTGCTCCCCTTAAAATTTTGAAGTCCTTGATCCATGTGACCTTATTTGGAAATAGAATCTTTGCAGACTATCAAGTTAACATGAGGTCATTAGAGTGAGCCCTAATCCAATGTGACTGTGCCTTAATGAAAGGGGAAAGTTTGGACAAGGCAGAAGCACAAGGAAGATAAGTGCCATGTGAAAATTGGACTTCACTACTACAAGACAAGGAAAGTAAAAGATCACTAGCACATCACCAGCTAGATGAGAGACATGAAAAAGATTCTCCCTTGGAAGAAACCAATCCTGCCAACACCTTGATTCAGACTCCTAGCCTCCAGAATTGTAGCAATGAACTTGTACTGAAGAAACCCAGTTTTGTTACCTTGTTACAGCAGCTGTAGGAAACTAATACACATTGTATGGCTATACCACAGTTTGTTTATTCATTCACTTGCTGAAGGATAATTTGGTTGCTTCCAAGTTTTGGCAATATGAATAAAGCTAATATAAATATTCATGAGCAGCATTCTTGCATAGATAAATTTTCAGCTCATTTGGATAAATACCAAGGAATGTAATTGCTAGATCTTATGATTCATTTTTTAAATTTTATTTTTATTGATGTTCAAGTATAGTTGTCTTCATTTTCCCGCCACCACTTTCTCCAACCCCACCCACTCCCACCTCCAACCCTCGATCCTACCCCCCTTTAGCTTTATGATTAGTTTTTTAAGAAACTGCCAAACTGTCTTCCAAAGTGCTGTACCATCTAGCATTACCACCAACGACGGGTGATAGCCACGGTTGTTCCATACCTGCACCAGCATTTGCTGTTGTGTTTGGGATTTTAGCCTTTCTAATGTAGTGGTATGTCATTGTTGTTTTAATTTGCAATTCCCCAATGACATATGACACTAAGCATGTTTTCATATGTTCATTTGCCATGTGTGTGCATATATATATACATATATATAGTCTGTTCACAACATTTTTCCATTTTAATGGGTTATTTATCATTGTTTTAGGACCTTGTTGTATATTTTGACTGCCATTCCTTTATCAGGTATGTGTTTTACAAGTATTTTCTCCCAGTATGTGATTTGTCTTTTCATTTCTTTACAGTGTCTTTTGCAAAGCAGAAGTCTTTAATTTTAATAGTCTAATGTATCCAATTTTTTTATGGATTATACTTTCAGTGTTGTACCTAAAAAGTCACCAACACATTTAAGTCACCTAGATTTTCCTCCATGTTATATCTTCTAGGAGTTTTATGGTTTTACACTTTACATTTATGTCCATGATCTATCTTAATTTTTGTGAAAGGTATAAAAAAGGCCTGTCAAGAATCCTATATTTTTTTTGCATACTGATATTAAATTGTTCCACCAGCATTTGTTGAAAAGACTATACTTTTTTCACTGTATTACCTTTATTCTTTTGTCAAAGATCAGTTTACTGTATTTGTGTGGGCCTATTTTGGGGCTCTCTAATCTATTCCAATGATTTATTTGTCTATTCTTTTGCCAATACTGCATTATTTTGATTACTGTAAAAACCTATTTTTTACCACTTTAAACTACTAGACACTAACATTTTCTTGTGGGTTTATTCCTCATTATTGAATGACAACTACAAAAACAAAGAACTTCTCTATTTTGTCCACCTCTATGGTTCTAATACCTAAAGCAGTTCCTTGCCGGTGCAGAAGTTAATCAATATTTGGGAAATGAATGTGTCTTTTCTATTTTAACCTACTAATAACATGGTTAAATTATTTTTGTAGGATTACATGTGTTTGTGTGTATACACACATTATGAGAAATTCTGAAATTTGGGTGGCAATATTTCAGTTTTTTAGGTCTGCATCCTAATAAACATTTGGTCAAATTTCACTAATCCCTCTACTTAAACTAAAGTAATTCCACTATTATTAAATAGTATTTGAACTCCTAGTCTTTCCTCCCAAATTTCATGATTTATAGTCTGATTTTGGAAAAACTAACTATTGTAGAAACTACGTACACTAAAGTCTTTATTATTTGATGGCCAAAGATTTGACACTTCTAAGTACATGAAACCTAGAAATGACATTTGTTATCCCATAAACTCATTCAGCCTGTCAAGGCAAACCAGGTCTGGTTAGCAGAACTCAGATATTAGAAATGGAGACTAAGAACAGGGCCCCAGACTGGGTGCCTGCAGGACCAGGCCAGCAATGTGGACCTGTGAATTCTGTTGCTGTAGGAAACAACAGGGACCACTGTGGGCATCTCATGCGGGCAGCTATTACAGAGTCTCAGGTATGTGAGATCTCAAATGGGGCGTTGCAGAATTTTTGTAGTATTTTAAGAGAAATCCTAATTTTTATATAAAATCTACTACTACTTAATTATTGGTAACTGACGGAGTGAGGTAGTATTTTATACACTGTGGGAATTTCAACAAAAACAATATGTTCATGAAAAAGTAAACTCTACTGGGAGAAGATGCAGACAATGTAGAGATATAATAAAGAACTTATACCTGACATATATTTAAAAACTCCTACAAATCAATAATGAAAAATTTGAAATGAGGACCAACTATGTGGGAAAACATATTTGCCAATGATACCTCAGACAAGGGTTTGACCCCCGAAATAGATAAAGAACTTATACAACTCCAATCTAGGAAGACAGATAAACCAGTCAAAAAATGGGCCAAGGACTAGAACAGACACTTCCCCAAGAAGGACATACAAAGATCCAGAGACATAGGAAAGGATGCTCAGCATCACTAGTCATCAGAGAGATGCAAATTAAAACCACAATGAGATCCCACTTCACACCAGTCAGAATGAACATCATAAACAAATCAAAAAACAAGTGTTGGAGAGAATGTGAAGAAAAGGGAACCCTAGTACACTGTTGGTGGGAATGCAGACTGGTGCAGCCACTGTGAAAAACAGTATGGAATTTCCTCAGAAAAATCAAAATGGAACTACCTTTTGACCTGGCAATTCCACTGCTTGGATCATGCCCTAAGAATCGTGAAACACCAATTCAAAATAACCTATGCACCCCAACGTTCATTAACAGTGCAATTTACAATAGCCAAGTATTGGAAGCAACCTAAGTGCCCATCAGTAAACGCATGGATCAAAAAACTGTGGTACACGTACATGATGGAATTCTACACAACAGAAAGGAAAAAAGAGCTCCTACCCTGTAGGACGGCATGGATGGAACTGGAGAGCATTATGCTAAGTGAAAATCAGTCAGTGAAAGACACATACCACACGATCTCACCTATAAGTGGAACCTAATCGACAAAACAAATAAACAAAATATAACCAGAGACTTTGAAATTAAGAACATACTGACAGTACCAGAAGGGAGGTGGGAGGTAATAATAGGGGGGAGGGGAAATGCTTTCAGGAACATGTGCAAAGGATACCTGGACAAAACCAAAGAGGGGTAGGATTTAGGGTGGGGAATGGGAATGGCTGGGGCTGAGGGGAGTGGTGGGAGTACATTGGAGAAACAAATGTACTTGAACAACAAAGTAAATAAATATATATATATATATTAAAAAATCAGGAGGGACTTCATAGGCACTATAACAAGAAGGATATTGACATTTTCAATAAACAAAAAAGATGCTCAAATTGATTACACATCAGAGAAATGCAAATCAAAACAGCAATGACGTATCACGACACACCACACAGAATGATGAACGTTTACAACACCAAAGCACAAAATGATGGCAGGGCCTGAAATTCTCTCACCCTGAGGTAGGATTTTAAACTGGAAAAACCCACTTGGAAACTGCTTGGCAATATCTACTAAAGATAAACTTATATTTATTCCTTGACCCAGAAATCTTATTCCTAGGTAAACACCAATGAGAAATGAGTATTTACACTCATCTCCTGCCTCAAGCAAAGGGATAGATCAGTGCATTGGTCATCATTTGTACAAGTACAGAAGGTGAGCTTAAAGTGTACAGGCACACTTTTCTGGTCATGTGCAGGGTAATAGTCCAGACCACTGCTGGGTAGCACTGGTCCAAACCAATTCCTGGGTAGTGGTCTGGGTTCTCTTTATTCACTCTCTTCACCTGTGAGAAGTAGATTCACATTAGGGTTACCATCTTCCCAGTGATGTAAATGTTCATCACCCTGGACCTGCTGCAGAGATGGAGGTAGGCAATGAAGTGCTATGTTTCATGCTCCTCAGGAAAGCATTCATCATGCTCACTCCCAACCTGGAAAGCACGATGCCATGGGTAAGGGCCTGCCACCTTGGAACTGAGTTCTCCCCACTGCGGTGCCACTTGACCTAGGCTGCCCTAGCTGTGGCAGCCCAGAAATACAGGAACGTACTGTCACCTTCATTGCTGGACTGGACCACCACAGAGCCAGATGTGGAAGTCAATCTTCGTTTTATAATTTTTTCACATGTACACTGATGCACCACTTAAGGAGAGTGGTATGTTCTCAGGTATGCATCATGGTGCAAATGCCATAGAGTACACTAACATAAACCTGGAAAGTATAGACTACTACTGCTACTGTGTGCACCATACTTTTACATGACTGGGAGCACTGTAAGTTTGTCTTCACCAGTGTCACCATAAACACATGAGTAGTGCATTGGGCTAAGACTGCTACCACATACTAGGTAATAGGGATTTTTCAGCTCTATCATAATCTCATGGGCTCACACTTCCACATGTGGATCCTGGTTGACCAAAACATTGTTATGTAGCACGTGACTGTATATGTAAATGAGGCTACAGATATATTCTGATTCCGTCATTCAAACAAATTGTAATAGTATGACTATGAATAGCTATACACTTTAGAAAATAAGTTCATCTAGCAATATACTTTTTGAGTAGGTTTTCAGAAACTCCACAAATTTTCCCAAACACATTTCCATGTCTTCTCTTTCATTCTAAGTCACCCTGTTGTTTTACTAATTGCATCTACTTTATCATACTGGCCTTTTTTCATTTCTATAGGTCTCTTCCACTTTACCCTGATATTTAACTGAACAGAGGTTTAAAGTGTCGAAATAAGAGAGCAATATTTTTCCATTGCCTTAATTCCTGCCTCAGTTTATGTCTCCAAATAGAGTTGTTCATTCTTCATATTTGCCTCTAATCAGCACCTGATTGTCACTCAGCACCACAGGGAACTGGCCAGCCCATGGCAAGTTCCATTAAAGGACTCACATGAGACGTTTGTTAGGTACCATGTACCTGATTCCAAGTGGCCCTGGCGACATGAACCTATGTACCAACCCCTCCTTTTTGCAGGTCTTAACTGTCAGTGAAATTTTCTGCTGAGGAGAGCTACTGTTTCCAACCTCTTTCTTATAAACATATTTTACCTGCACAGGTATAAGAAGTCATAGTAAACAGATGAAAATCTTTATTATTTTCTCATTGGAAAATCCAAAAATAAATACAAACTTTTGAGTGCGAAGTCCCATTTGTGCTTAAGGAATTCCAAGAAGGAAAGGAAGAGAAGAGGAGAAGAGCAGAAAGGTAGAGATCATGCGAGAACTTTCTGTCCTTAGCAGCAGCACTCAAGCCCTTGACAGTGGTTTTCGCCCCTGGAAATAAACCTGACCAGAGTTAAAGAGTGGTTTCAGGGTGACTAAAGGGTCTTGTAGCTCTTATGGCAAAAGTGTCATATTTTGAGTACTCCTTCCTAACATACCAAATAACAAAGATTGGGGTGGTGATTTCATCAATGTCAGAAAAACAATTTAGACTAAGGTTCTCTCAGACTTAGATTCAATAACTAATTTTACAAATGGGCATCAGTAAGTGAGAGCTACATTTATACTGTGAACTGTGAGAGTACAGAGACAATGATAAGAAATCAAACTAACCTCACATATTTACCTAAAAAGTATTTTCTGGGATATATCTTCAAATAAAAATAAAAGGTTGCTGTTCATTGCTTCGGATTAATTAAAACTACATCACAGAGAAACTACTGATACTGACTGAGGTTGTTCTGAGACATTAACAGAAAGACACAGCTTTCCCACAACAATTCAGAGAAACACAACTAATGAAATAAGACCTATTTATAAGTTTCTAATCCCATCTCACACTCCTCCCTCTTCTGCAGAAAGAGTCCCCAAGCCTCGGAGGTGGAGAAGGACTGCAGCTGACAGTGTCACAAAGACACAGGAGTCCCTGCTGTTTTGCACAGCATTTTGGTGTTCGCACTTCAATGTCCCTAAAGCTGTGGTACCAAGCTGACAAAACTGTGGACAAATGTCAGGGAATGTAGCACCCCTGTGTCTTTTAGTGCCCAGAATCCCAGGAGATTCTGGAAGGATGGCAGTGTAATTCACTGTAGCTGAGACCCTCTTCTGCTTATTCTGGAACTTTGCCATGTCACCGTCAAGAGCAGCAACCACTTATTTTAACATAAAGTGCCTTTTCCAAACCCTACCATTTTGGATTTGCAGGTGCCACAGTTTTAAAATACAGTGTCTTGTTTATAGTCTTCAAATTCCAAATGAATTTCAGAATGCTTGAAATATTGTAATATCTGTTTTCATCACTTTGGAGATGATACAAGATGGGTTCTTAAGACCAGCAAACAGAACATTTCTCTTTTTTCTTTCTCTCAATCTAATCTTGCATTTTTTAAAAGAAGGAAACAATATCAAAAGCTCACTATTAGCATAAATTGAGGGAAAGATAGAAAGAGGAAATATTAATGGAGTGCCATCCACGTGGCAGGTACTTTACATACGTTATGCCATTTCATCTCTGCAACAGTTGCTTTGATGGAGGTAATGTACCTGAAGCTCAGAGAATTTGAAGGCTACTATATCTAAGGTCACGGAGCTAAGTGGTAGAGCTTGAATTCATGCATGTGTAACTCAAAGCCTGGATTATTTTTACTACATTGCCTTTTATCCTATATCATTCAGCCTCTTTGGATAATCAGAGAAGGGCATAAGTCACAGGGGCTCCTACTTTCATCAAACTTAACATCCTCTGAAGGAAAAATAGTAAATGTGGATGTTTTAATAAATTAGAGACATGAGAACCAAATGTAATGTATGATTCTAGATAGTATGCTATGATTCTAAAAATCTATAAAGGATATCTGAGGATAATTAGAAAACTTTGAATTGGAATGATATTAGAAAGTATCACTGTGTTGAGCTAAAACATCTTGGGTGATACCAAGGCTATGAAGGCAAAGATGTTTAAAAGATGCAAGCAGAATTATTTAGAGGTGAAATGTCAAAATGTCTGTAACTTATTTTCATATGGTTCAGAAGAAAATTGTGTGAAAATAAAACAGAAAAACTATTAAGAACAAAAAAATTAAAAATAGAAGAAAATGTGTGTGTGAGAGAGAATAGATGGGGCAGGGAGAGAGAACAAATGCTATAAAATGTTTATAATCACTGATTCTAGGTAAAGCATATAATAAGGGTACTTAGTATATATATTTTTTCTGTTGGTAGGGGAAAATACATGGTCATGTAATGTAGCTTGCAGTTTCAACAGTATTTGCATGTTTTTTTAAAAAGAAAATTGTCATAGTCAAAAACAAAAGTCATGTAACTCAGGAAAACCATGTTGGTCTCACCTTGAGAATTTCTCTTTCTGAACTTAAAGAATAAGAAAGTAAAGAAGAGAGAATAGCTCATACATTCTTACAAAGGATTAAGGTTTTGGGGTTAAAGGTAAGTGAACATTTTAACACTAGGGAATACTGATACAGTATTTGGTTATAGTCAGGATGGCTACTGCAGGGCCCGATGCAAAATGCAAAGGTGTGAGCTATTCAAATATTATTAAGATGTTTAGGAGAGCGACATCAGAACAGTAATCCAAGAGTGCCTCCCTCCCACATGGGACACCCTGTGCAACCATACAGGTCACGCATGCTCTGATTACAAGTAAAAATGCTGACTACATCACAGTCTTCTTCCAATACTTGAAAAAGTTCAGTCACTCCACCAGAATGAAGATTGTATTGAACCACTCCACCTGGGTCAAGAACCGTAATAGAAGTAAATGAGCTCTACAACGCATTCATTCCATATAAGTTCCATAATTTCATTAATATTATTTTCCATTAATATTATTTTATACTTTGTATTTCAAATATAAACTCATATATTAATCATTCATAGCACATGACCCAGGGCACTTTTATATTATATGGGAGGTATATGAAAACAAATATGCCATCAGCCATATAAAAACTCCCGTGTGAGTTGTAAAATGGATCTGGTCTTCTCAAAGGTGTCCATTCTTTCAAAGGAAAGGAAATTGAGAATGTAGTCTAGCAATTTAATAATAATATATCAAAAACATGAGTTTGTACTGTATTTCTCCCATTTTCAATTATTTATAAATGAATTGTATTGTAATGTTTGCATTTGTACTGCTAAATTGTGCTCAACTGGTTTTCTTATGATCTTGGCAGTTTCTAGAACAAAGGGGAACCGTGAGTATTTGTCTGAAAATCCTGGTGCCTAGGGTAAACAAATCAAGCTAATAAACAGTGAATAATAAGTTTATCTTATTAACATTTTACATAGCTGTTTTATGCCACCAAATGTCAGTGAATTTTGGTTTTTTGTTGTTAATATGCTTATACTATAAAATGTTTTTTATTAGGTTAATTTTTCATCTTCTCTACCTATAAGACTATTTCTTTAGTCATCATTAATCATGCAAATCAACTGCACAGGCAAACTGCCAACACTCAAAGGTCTTAATGAAAATTTAAGTCTTTATTTTTTCATAAAATACTTTCATTGTGAATTAGACCATATTGGTTATAAGGCATACTATCTAATTAACTTCAGATATAAATATAACTCCCTCAAAAAAAAAAAAAGCTCTATATCCTGAGTTCTTGGAATAACAAATGTTTTACTATAACCCTTGAGCTTTGGAAGACATTGCATTTAATCATGTTCAAGGATTTTAGACTTTCATATTAAAAGGAAGACAGAATATATATATATGACCAAATTATCAGGGATGATGGGCATACATCTGGTGATAGTTCCAGTAAGGCAAACCCCTACAACATATACATGTATTTAAAGTTAAAAATAAGAGAGAACCTTTCATTTAGTACTTTTTATTTCAAGAAAAAAAAATAACATATTTCTTGGTTCTTGTTTAAAAGAATATTTGTTTTTCAAAAAAAAACAACAAAAAGAAGCTCAAGTACATTGATAACACACTGATAGTTCCCAGAGGCGAGGGATGGGGGAATAGGTGAAACAGGTGAAGGGGTCAAAAGGTAAAAATTGCCAGTTATAAAATGAGTAAGTCATGGGGCTGTATTTACAGCATGGCGACTGGAGCTAATGATTGTGCACATGTCAGAATCGTTAGAAAATTGGGTCTTGCAAGTTTTCATCATTAGAAAAAAATGTATCTATAAGTGGCTTAACTGGACTTATGGTAGTGATCATTTTATAATATATAAATACTGAATCATTATATTGTACACATGAAAGTAGTATAATGTTATGTCAATTATATCTCAGTAAGAAAATACCTGATTTTAAGAAAACTACTCAAGTATCTTATGATTTCTCTATAATGAAATTAGAGACAGGATGACTACCATGATTTAAAAGGTACTTCTATCCCTGGCCAGATTGGCTCAATTGGTTGGAGCATCATCTAGTAACTGAAAGGTTGCAGGTTCAAATCCCTGTCAGGGTACATGCCTGGGTTGTGGGTCCATTCCCCCATCTATCGCACTCAATCCCAGGTCCAGGCACATACAGGAGGCAGCAGATTGATGTTTCTCTCTCACATCAAATGTTTCTCTCTCTCTCTGTTACTCTTTCCCTTCCCTTCCCTCTAAGGACAATGAAAAAATGTCCTCAGTGGAAAATAAAAAATTAAAAGTTTATTTTACATAAATTGTTCTGTAAAGTTGACACAATGCCCATTAAAAGAGTTTCCAATTATTTCCTTGCCATTTAAAAAACCTCTAAAATCCAAATAATAATGAGAGATTATAAAAAACATTTTAGTGAATAAATGTGAGGCAGAGCTGCCAATTCAATGAGATATCAAGTCACTTAAAACATTAATAATCAAAACAGTAGCTGCTAGATTAAAGATAAGTATGAAGACAAATAGACATACTAAAAATGTCTGAAACTTTATAACAAAAATTTTATTAGGCAACATATGGAACAGAGAAAGGAGTGTTAATTAATAAAGGACAATAATTAATTAGCAATTTGTGGAAAAATTAATTTGGGCCCATAGCTCACCCACCCAACATCAATCTAAGTTCCTGATGGATTGTTGAATTAAGTACAAACAGATCACAAAAAATTTAATTAGGACTTCAACAAAGATGGAGGAGTAGGCAGATATACTTTGCCTCTTCACACAACCAAAAGAAAGACAACAACAAATTTAAAAGGAAAAATAATGAGAACTGCCAGAAAACTGAACTGTTTGGAAGTCTGACAACTGAGGAGTTAAAGAAAAACATTCACGCAGACTGGTAGGAGGTGGGCCTCCCCACAAACCCTCCATAACCCCTCCACCTGCAGCCGCTATTAATGAGAATAAGTCTACCAAGACATGATCAGCTTGGGGAGGAAAGGTAACCAATTCCTCAAAGGAGAAGGGCCTTGAGCCTGTTCCTCAATGGTCTTTTGTTGGGTTTAATTTGCATAGGAATGCAGGTAAAGCTCATCAATCATTGTTAGGCAGTAAGGATCAAACAATAGAATACATACAAAGAACTCTGAAGGCTTATTCTGAGTCAGGGCCATAAAACCTTGGGGAAACAAACCCATTTTATGCTTGGACCCTTATCATTTAAATTGAGGGTATTCTTAGCAAAGCAGGTTTCACAGGATCTTATGCATTTTTTCTTAGACCTGATGTCCCCAGGGAACCCACCCTTTCCAGCACAGGGCCACACCCACTCTGGCATTCTTCCAGGTTTAAGTAGGGCAGAGGAAGTAAGGCAGCCAAGAGATTAGGAGACTTCTCACAAACAGAATGAGGACTCAGGCTATGTCAAAGCCAAGGGATGAAGGTCCATCACCCACTTTTTCTATAGTCCCCCAAGTCCTTCCCTGAAGGTCCTTTCACAACCATGCCTGTCTTAGGTTGTCCCTCCTTTAAGGAATCTTACCTGTCATTGGCTAATCAGTCATCCACCCTGGGCCAAGCAGGGTGAAGTGAAAGGGGGCAGAGGCAGTGCCTCCTACAAGAGAGATAAGCTTTGTCTTCTTAGTGGCTTATGGTCCCAAGGTCTTTTTACTCATCCTTAGCCATGGGGTGGGGGATAGGTTATAGCTTCTGAAACCAGGAAGGTCAGTTCCCAACTGGAGGGGAGGAGATAGTCAGGTCAAAAAGGACTGGAAATCAGCACCAGAAGGATCCAATTTGCTTGTGGGTAGCGGAGGTAGCAACTGAAAGCTGGCCAAGAGCCAAACAAGTGGCATTGCTCCTCCTCAGATCCCTCTCCCACATACAGCACCATAATGCAGTGACCTGGGTTGCCCTGTCCTCACAAGTACCTAGGGCTCTTTCACTTACAACACAGAAGGTGCACCAAGACAAAGAAATATGGCCCAAATAAAAGATCAAAATTCCAAAAATAAAACTAAGCAGCCCTGGCTGGTGTAGCTCAGTGGATTGAGCACGGGCCTACAAACCAAACAACCGTGGTTTGATTCCCAGTCAGGGCAAATGCCTGAGTTGCAGGCCACTTTCCAGCAGGGGAAGCATGAGAGGCAACCATATACTGATATTCCTCTCCCTCTCTCCTTCCTTTCCCCTCTAAAGATAAATAAATAAAATCTTTAAAAAAAATCCTAAATGGCAAAAAATAAATAAATAAGTAAATAAAAATAAACCTAAGCAATGAAGAGATACCTGACCTATTACATGCAGAGTTCAAACTGGTAATCAGGATGCTCACAGAAATGGTTGAATATGGTTGCAAAATAGAGGAAAAACTGAAGGCAATGCAAAGTGAAATAAAGAAAAATATACAGGGAACCAAAAGAAAAGGGAAGGCACTCAAAAAAAAAAGGAACTCAAAAAAAGGGAAGGGACTCAAATCAATGATTTGAACGACAAGGAAGAAATAAACATTCAACCAAGAAAGAATGAAAAACAAAAACTCAAAAAAAAATCAAGAGAGGGTTAGAAACCTCCAGGACAACTTTAATCACTCCAACATCCAAATCATAGGGGTACCAGAAGGAGAAAAAGAAGACCAAGACACTGAAAACTTATTTGAAAATATAATGAAGGAGAACTTTCCCAATCTAGCAAATAAAATAGATATCTAGGAAGTCCAAGAAGCCCAAAGAAGTTGGACTCAAGGAAGCACACACCAAGGCACATCATAATTACATTACCCAAGATTAAGCATAAGGAAATAATCTTAAAAGCAGAAAGAGAAAAGACAATTACCTACAAAGGAGTTCCCATTAGATTTCTCAAAAGAAACCTTGCAGGTAAGAAGAGGCTGGAAAGAAGCATTCAAAGTCATGAAAGGTGGAGATATACATCCAAGATTATTCTATCCAGCAAAGCTATCATTTAGAATGGAAGGGCAGATAAAGTGCTTCCCAGATAAGGTCAAGTTCAAGGAGTTCATCATCACCAAGCCCTTATTATGAAATGTTAAAGGGGTTTATCTAAGAAATAGAGGATAAAAAACTATGAACAGTAAAATGACAACAGACTCACAACTATCAACAACTGAACCTAAAAAAATACAAAAACAAAAACAAACTAACCAAACAACTAGAACAGGAACAGGATCACACATATGGAGATTACATGGGAGGTTATCAGTGGGGAAGAAGAGGGGAGAGAATGGGGGACAAGATACAGGGAATAAGAAGCATAAATGGTAGGTACAAAATAGACAGGGGTGGGTTAAGAATAGTACAGGAAATGGAGAAGCCAAGAAACTTATATGTATGACCCATGGACATGAAGTAAGGTCATGCTGGAGGGGGGGGAATTGGGTGGAGGACAATAAAGGGGAGAAAAAAAGGGGACAACTGTAATACCATAATCGGTAAAGTATACTTTAAAAACCGAAAATTTAATTAAGTACAGATCACTAGAAGGATGACTCATCTGTAATATAAACAGTTTATTCAAATCAAGACCCCAAAAGTAAGTGGATGAAGATAAGAATTTACATTAAAAGGAGTAAACTCATTTAGAAACTCATATAAACATTAATTTTGATATAGAAGAAATGCAATTAAATTAACCTTGAGGTAACATTTTGTTTTCTTTATATTGAAAAAATTAATGTTTATATTAAAACACAATGATAATGACTTTGCAGTCAAATTGGTTTACTCTGATAAGACTGTCTTTACATATTCCTTATAAAAGGAAACTGTAATTCATATAATGAATTGTAGATTTATTCTTACCATTTCTCTGAATTCCCACATTTCTGTGGGAAAATCACACACAGACAGAGTTTACCTTTAGAATTCCATATGTAGAAAACAGTTTATCACAGCAACATAGCAAAAAAATAAGTATAAGAATATATGGGTTTAATGATGAAAGATACCAGAATTATATTGCATTTACCACAGCTTCAACAATTTCCCTTAAAATTTTTTAGGAAAATTGAATATGTGATTATAAGGGTCACATGGAGGAATATGTGTAGGAAAATCACTAGAAAGTGTTGGCAGGACTTTTCTGGCAAATATTAAAATTGGTTGTAAACATTTTTTTATAATCTCAGTTAAAAAGTAGCAAGGATATCCTCACAGCTTAGACTTTGAAAAATGTACTTTAACAATATATACCAAAACTTCTAAAAACAAATGTTTTACTTCATATACAGCAGTAATTTTTAAAATACTCTACAATAGATAAGGGCTCAAAAACAATATAAGTTTATTTTTCAGTCACCTAACCCCTGAGACAGATGTTTGGGTCCAAAGTCCCCATGGTACCTAAGAGGCACAGGTTTCTTCTGTTCTTCAGAAGACTAGAAGCCCAGGAGAAAGAGGACCTAGAGGAATTAGATCTGCTTGTTAATAACTTGACCCAGAGATGGCACAAGAGTAGCATGCTTCCATTCCCTTGGTTAGAACTCTGTCAACCACATGGCCACATCCAGCTGCAAGTTAGGCTGGGAAATGAGCTGCCTGGAGCTCAGGCAGCAGATAACAGAGATTTTGACTGATGACCAGCAGTCTCTGCCACAATATATGTATTTTATAATCCAGCAAACTCATCTTTGGGAATGCATCCTAAAAAAATTATTATATGCATTTTTAAGGAAATATGACAAAATGTGTTCATTAACAGTATTCACTTTAACAGTAAAAATAATCTTCAATGATAATAATCTATATAGCACATAAAAACAATGATGTACCATATAAATATATTTTATACAATGATAATACTATTATAAAACAATTTAAAATAAAAATTATAATATATTAACTGGAGAAATGAAAAATCAAGTATAGAACAATATGGTGTATTCAAGTTTTCTTATATTCAAAACTATAAACAAACATAGGTGTAGTTACAGGCATACATTCATATATATATATATACACACACACACACACACACACACACACATATATATATATATATATATACATGATTGCATATAAAAAATAAAAATGTGCCCCAAAGTTGGTTGATTTTTGGGGGGTGTGGGAGAATTTTAGGCTATTAAATTTTTTACTTGTGATTTCTATAATAATTAAGCATTTTCTAAATAATTTAAAAATGAAAAGATTTGAAAAACATGTTAAAATACTGAAAAATAATATATATTAAGATTAAACATGATACATCATATATCATAATTATAAATCTATATTTTATATGTGCATGTATATTACAACACATATACAGATTATAATGGCATTTGTATGAATATATACAAATTTTAATTTTAGTTTTTGAAATAATATAAACTTTCTCATATTTCAAAGTGCTACATTATTTAACCATTTTAATGTGTTGGGGTCTTTTAACGAGAAGAAAAACATCATTTTAAATCTAACTGTAATTTGCTCTAAAAGCCCTAGAGGGATTACAGAATCATTCTGAGGGACAGGATTAGTTTTCTCATCAAATTAAATTGGGAAAATACTTTCATTGTGTGTCTCTCACTGTGCGCGTTAAGAAAACTGATGTCTGATTAGATCCACTGTGTCAAGGCTCGAATGCAGGCCCCTGAAAACACGCGCCCACCGCCTACTTCCTGGAACCTGGGAATGTTACCTTATTTGCAAGCGTCTTTGCAGATGTAATTAAGTGAGGATCTTGAGATGAAACCACCCTGGATTACCTCGGTGAGTTCCACATCCAGCGACAAGCATTCTTGTAAGAACCAGAAGAGAAGACAGAAAAGAGAAGGCCTCGTGAAGAAGGAGGCCGAGTGATGCAGCTGCAAACCACTGAACACCGATGAATTCCTGGCGCCCCCAGAGGCTGGGAAGAGGCAAAGGAAGGAATCTCCCCTAGAGCCTGCAAGGGATCATGGCCCTGCTTACGCCTTACTTTTGGATTCTGGCCTCTAGAACTGTGAGAGAATACACTTCTGTTATTTTAAGTCACAAAGTTCATGGTAAATTGTTACAGCAGTTGTGGGAAACTAATACAAACTGGTTATACAAAGTGAAATTACTCTGTGTAATAATGTAGCAAGAAGATAAAATATTTTCCTGATCATAGGAGAACATATCTGGGGGTCCCTGAATGGGGAAAAGAGGTAAATATGGGGAAAAAATCTCTAGGCAGAAAATAATGTAGCACAAATTTGCAAACAGGACTGAGTCGGGTATGATGATGAAGCTGACAAACTAAAATGCCAGTTTTTCTGAGCTGCTGTGCTCCTCTGACTGCACCCCTATCCTTGACCCCCACCATCTTCAGTAAAAGTTTCTACATAAAAGAATGGTGCTTTGGGGGTTGAATAAGCAGGGTCTGCATTCCACGCCTCCGGAGAACCGGTACAGAGAACCGGAAGCAGTGCAAGGAAGGTGAGAAGCACAGAAGGAATCCAGGGTTCAGCAGCTGCCTATGAACAGCAATGAATGCCGAGCAGGAAAAAAACCCAAAACCTGAAGATCTGCTGGAATTTGGAGGAAGCTGAGGACCAATTGATACAGTACATCGGATGACGCTTCAGGGAGGGCCAAGGAAAAATGACTGCAGAGATGGCTGAAGACCAACGAAGTACAGAATCCCATAGAAAAATACCCTGGGGTGGAGGGATTGAGCAAAAGGAAAAAGGACTCCTGACATGGACCACAGTGTGGTGATTGTGGGGAAGGGGAGTATACGGAGGATAAATGGTAATGGAAAAAATATAATGACAACAAATTGCAGGGATGAAAAAAGAAATAGTGGTTCGGATTCCAGAGGGAGAGATCAATTTTAGCCTGAGTTCAATTTCGAGTTTCTTAAAAATCACCCACCTCGGGCGGACCTTCTTTTTCTTTCTCTTCCTCATGCTACGATACAGATTTTCTTTTTTACTATGAAGGAATAACCTAGTTAAATTAAGTAGAATCAAAAACCCACGTGTTACCCCAACCCCCAAGGTGAGCAAACTTTCACAACACAGAGATCATGAGGACTCAAAGTGAGGAAAAGTAATAACGTGGCGGGTTTTAAACATCAAAGAAATGTGGGGTGAAAAAGGAAAGATACAAGCAGAACAGAGCAGGAGAGTAACAGAAGCTTCGGAAATGCTCACGGGGTGAAAAGGTGAGACAGTGTTGCAGTAGAGGTGCGGTAAAAAGCAAATCAACAATGCGGTAAGATGAAAGCAGTGAGTTCAGCAGGACAAAGGAGAGGTGGAGAAGGAAGGAAGCTTTGATATAGAACACCATATTCTCATCAAAAGGCAGTTTATGTTAAACATGAATATTTTTAGAGCCTATATAATATCATTTCAACTCTCTGGCCTTTAATGAGAAGTGCAGTCAACTTAATATTTAATTTAAATGACACTTTCCAATGATCATAAAGGACTCATTTAAGATTTATTACACTCTCGAAAGAGTTAGATACTTTGGAAATTCATTAATTCTCTGATAACATTTGGCTTTTGCCACCGAACCAGTCCTTTGCTCAATGACTCCATGACCTTCGGAACTTGTTTATTTCTCAAGTGAACACTCACTCTTAGGAGACATATTTCATATTACGAGACTCCAGTTCAGGTCTGCGGAGAAAGGTTGGTAAAGAAACAGCACTTCATTGTTTCTATTTTGAATACATGTTTATAGTCTTTTCTAGTTTCAACATTAATTTTATTATTTGTGTGAATTAATATAAGCTCTGAAAAATAAATTATTCTATGTCATGCAACTTAAAAAACCTAACTTTGGAAACCTATAGTCATTCATTTTAGTTTTATAGGAAAGTTGTTTTCCTAAAGATGAGATGGGAAGGTGATGAATATGTAATAATGTTTTCATACACTTGCCAATTCAGTGTGTTTGCATAAATATTTAATACATCAATCTTTTCAAGAAGAACATGGTCTGCATTTCAATGTGTCTTTTCTTTTTCATTAGATTGCTCTATTTCTAAAGTTCTCAGAGAAAATTTTACTATTTGGTAGACATTCCCAAGACAAGTGATCTAACCCCTTATTTTGTGAGTTCATAAGAAAATGCAATTTTTGTTTATAATCTATGCAAAATCATCACTACATATGTATATGTGATTTACAAGAGTAAAATCTGCTTTAGTTTACTTGTGTTATAAAAATTATGGAAAGCATAATTTGAATTAAATATTTAGAATGGAAAATGTGTTGAAATTATTTTAAATTTTAGTCTAAATTAGGAAAGTTTCAATAAATACTGACACTAAAATTTTGTCCAAGTTTGAAGTATGTATATAAAACACATGGACTTTTAAAATACAATTTAGTTTAACTGCACTTAAATTATATCTTTTTAATTGATTTTATTGAGGTAACATTGGTTAATAAAATTTATAGTTTTCAGGTGTTCAATTCTATAATACATCACCTGTATGTTGTGTGTTCACCACCAAGTCAAGTCTCCTTCTATAACCATTTATTCCCCCTTTATTCTCTTCTACTGCCCCCTACCCCTTTCCCTCCAGTAATCACCATACTGTTGTCTGTGTCTATGAGTTGTTGCTGGGTTTTTTTGTTTAATCCCTTCACTTTTTTCACCCAGCCTCCCAACCCATCTCCCCTTGGTCAGCTGTCAGTTTGTTCTCTGCATCCATGAATCTGTTTCTATTTTGTGAGTTAGTTTATTTCGTTCATTAGATTCCACATATAAGTGATATCACATGGTACTTGTCTTTCTCTGACTGGCTTATTTCACTTATTTTCACTTAGCATAATACTCTCCAGGTCCATTCATGCGGTTGCAAAGGGTAACATTTCCTCCTTTTTTATGGCCAAGTAGTTTTCCATTGTGTAAATATACCACAGCTGTTTTCAACACTCATCTACTGATTGGCACTTGGGAAAGTTATATCTTTTGAAGGTTCTGTTCAGTTGAACACAATCTCTCATTAAACTAATCTCTGTAAATCTTATCCATATTTGATTGTTTTTCCAGTATGCCTTCTTAAGACATGTATATGCCTGATTACTTTATTGATAGGTCTTCAAAACAGCACCTTGCAACTGTTAGTTTATTCCTTTACATGTGCTTTTTGAGGTTACATGTATGTATATATAATAATTATTATTATAGTATGGCTTACAATATAATATTATACTGATTCAGATGTACAACATAGTGATTCTATATTTCGGTACCTTAGAATATGGTCACCACACTAAGTCTGTTACTGTACACATTTATTACGATATTATTGACTACATTCCCTGTTCTGTACGTTACTTGTTCACCACTCATTTTACAACTGGAAGTTTGTGCCTCTTATCATCCTTCACTTTTTCCCTTATCCCCACCCCCCGCCTCCACCCTCCCTCTGGCAACCAGCAGTTGTTCTCTGTATATAGGTATGTGCTTGTTGTTTTATGAAATCATCATCCACTTTATCCCCTAATGTGTTCTTGTTTTATTTTCTACTAGTTTTGTTTTATTTTTATTCCAACATTTTTTCCTGGGGTATATAATTTTGAAACATTACTCAACATGTTTGCAGAACAAAACTACAAACCAGATATCAACAACTGAAATTCTGCCCAGGTCTTAAGAAGCAGCCCTCTCTCGGCTTCCAACTTCCCTGCAAGTCCTGCAGAGCGGCAGGTTTTAGCCCACTTCCCAGAATGCTGTGAGGGCAGGTGGCCCCTGCTTTCCCCCATAGAGAAATCACAGGTCTCCAAGGACTGAGACTCTCTGAGGGTGGCAGGGTATTCTTGCTGTCTCCCTCAACAAAGAAACTTAGGAGATGTGGAAGGTTAAAAAGCATTCAGGTTGCCATTTTCCTCAGAATTCTCTAGCAAAAAGGTTTAGTTTAGTTCTGACAAAATTTGAGCACATGAGCAGGGAAGCGGAGTGAGAGACTATGAACAAGAATATCTGTACTTGAGTGCAGAATGTAAGATTTTTTTCTGTGGACAGAGATTTTGTTTAGTTTAACATTCCTCTTTGGTTAGGAAAGAGCTTCAAGCATGGTAGGTGCTCAGTGGTTAATACTAAAAGAAATGAATCAGAAGAAGACATTTTTTTTAATTTAATTATTGTTCAAGTACAGTTTTCTATCTTTTACTCCATCCCAGCCCCCCCCCACGGTGCTCCCCACCTCCCTCCCATTTCCACCCCCCTTAGTTGTCGTCCATGTGTCCTTTATACTAGTTCCTGTAAATCCTTCCCCTTTTCCCCCTGAAATTCCCTCCCCTCTCTCCTCTGGTCACTGTCCCCCTGTTCTCTATTTCAGTGTCTTTGGTTATATTTTTGCGTGCTTGTTTGTTTTGTTGTTTAGCTTCCTGTTAAAGGTGAGATCATATGGTATTTGTCTTTCAATGCCTGGCTTATTTCACTCAGCATAATGCTTTCCAGTTCCATCCATGTTGTTGCAAAGAGTAGTAGTTCCTTCTTTCTCTCTGCTGCATAGAATTCCATTGTGTATATGTACCACAATTTTTTGATCCATTCATTTACTGATGGGCACCTAGGTTGCTTCCAGCTCTTGGCTATTGTAAATTGTGCTGCTATGAACATTTGGGTGCATAGGTTCTTTTGAAGAAGACAATTTTAAAAGAAAAAAATGAATAGTTTTGTGATGTGCCACTTATAAGATCAAATAATGAAGTGACTCTTTATTCGGTAAGTTGTATAGAACTGGACAGGCCTAACTCCAGGTTTGGTAAAACTGTAAGGACTTGGTCTTCTCTGAGAAAATGCTACCAAATAACACCAATTTCCTTTTCCTGATACCCTGAGAGCTTTGGTTTCCTATCACTCTTCTGTGAAAGTCCACAATTTAGTTCAAGTTGATAAAAACACCTTTTACTGGCACACATTCTGTTAAGAAGGATGTGTAACATAACTTTAAATATTGAAGTGGTGGGGGTAGTTTATAAAAAAAATAAAGGATTTTCAAGTGAAAACACAACCTAAACTATATGTTATAAATGTGGCCTTATGTAAATTACTTGGACTTCTTTCATAGGACAATTCAATAATTTAAGTCATGTATTTGTTAATAAACGGTAGTTCTGTTTCTGGAACTTAATGAGCACTATAATATAGGGACAGGTAAGATATATTCACCAAAATTATGGAGACAACCTGGTCATTAAGTATTCTGTGTATATTAAAGAAAGGAGCAGAAATAAAATACTTTTCATTTTGATTTTATCTTTCATGTTACTTAGAGTCAGGATACATGGGAACCTCAAGCATGTAAACAGGCTCAATTATTAAATTGAAAACTTTCCCATAAATTTCTCATAAATCACATAAAAATGCTAAAATGTATAAACTAGGAATTTTACACAACATTCATTAAACGTAATAGAAATTGCTGATGACCAAAATAGCCATTAATATATAATTTAACAACTGAATTAAAACCTGATAGAAAAGAATTGTTTTTTCAATATAATTAATATATTCTATTACTTACAGCAGAGGTCCATAAATCTTCGGTTTGTGTTGTTATAGTTAATATTTTAAGCTTTTCAGGTCTTAGAGTTTCTGTTGCAACTACTCAACACTCAATTCTGTCATTGTAGAGCAAAAACAACCATAGACATGTAAAAAAGAATGAGTGTATCTGTTCCAATAAAACTGTATTTACAAAGTCAAGCAACAGTCAGAGATTTGGGTCACAGGTCATTCACTGTTTGCCAAATCCCAAATTATGAAATATAAAACCCTTTAAAATTTAGCACAAATTTAAATAAACATTCCACATTTGAAACACATTGGACCACTCCCAAATGTACTGCTTGTTCATATTCCCTCTCCCTCCTCCATTCCCTTCTCCTGCTTAGTCTCATTTTTTTTCAACTTATGCAATAGCCAATCAAGGATAGGAGTTGGTTGTGCAATGGAAGTAACCTACCACAGAGGGGAGGAGTATTTTTTTGACCCACATTGTTTAAACTGCAAGCTCATGGTAATAATAAAAGGCAGAGACTGACTTTTAGTTGCTTTTATTATTGCACTGAAATTCTCTATCATTTTTAATAACTGTATTATCTGTACTCAAGATAGATTGCTGCCACCGTTCCCACCCACCATACTCTTCTGTATCTTAAACAGAAAAATATAACTGTATGTGCTGAACTTTTTCTGAATTAATAAATAGTAAGAGCTATCTAGAGGTTATAGACATCGTAAGTTATTTAATAATCTTATATATATTCAAGCCATTTCCAATGTTCCCTGGTACAGAGAATGCTTCACTGAATATATATGCACACTCATCTTTGCACACTTTGGGGCATGTTTTTTAAACAAATTCTTGGAAAATGAATTAATACCAATCATTTAAAATTTTAGCATATATTACCACACTGATCTTCAAAAATGCTATGCCAATTTAAACTCTACCCAAGAATAAATGATAATAGCTTTTCTCTATACTGTCTCCAATAGTGAATAAGACTGATATTTTTTTAGTTTTTACCTATTTGTTAATTCAAATATATCTTAATTTCAAATTCTATTCCTTTTCATAAATTGCTAACAGATTTAAAATTTTTCCTCAGGAAATTCTCTTCAGTATATAGTGTGTATAATTTGGGTGCAGGTGGAGGTAATGTCCATAAAATCTGCCTTAGAAACACATAAATAAATTTTAATATTCTGTATGATCTGTTAAAATTGCACAGCTTGTTAACTTGAATCAGTCTTGCTAAGATTGATTATTTAGCCTCCAGCTGAACATGTATGGATGTTTCTGTCTTGTTACACTTAAAAACTCTCAGAAGCTCATCAATACAGTATTTACATTTCTGTCAATAGATGTTTCTGTTTGGTGTTTAGTGCCAATATTTCACTCTAGTTTGATTATGATATTTCCCAAAGACTTACATCCTCCTCTCCAGGAAATCATATTTTTTCTTTACTTACTTAGAAATGGGAGTCAGGTGAACTTATCCACGATCTCCCACAATGTTTAATAATAAATTTTAAATTTTCTAATCTCATTTCATAGACACATTATTTAGCCTCTGGTCTGAGATGACAAACTTAGACAAATTATATAACAGTCTTGAACCCATTTTGAACATTTGACTATTGTCAGGGGTTTCTTGAGGTGCTTTTGTTAAGTCTTAAAAAACTTTATCTAAACAAGATATTTGTACTCAGCCTTCCTACTTTTTGCAGTGATACAGCCCTCACCTATCATCTTCCTTCACTGCGATGCTCCCCCTGAGCTTCTAGCCACTGCTCTCCATTGAAAGTGGAGAACTTTCTCTCTTTTGACTTCGATTCCTTCCACAGGAATAGAGGTCTATTATTGCAGTGACTACTATGCCCAAAAAGCAACATTTTATACTAGAAAGAAAACATTGCTTTGGCTGAGTAGCTCAGTTGGTTGAAGCATCAGCCCCATATTCCGAACTTAAGGGTTCAATTCCATGGTCCAAGCACATGCAGAAGGAAACTAGTGGATGTGTGAATGGGTGGAGCAACGGGTCTGTGTTTCTCTCTTTTTCCCACCCTTTTCTATCTCTAAAATCAATCAATAAATAAAAAATTTGAAAGAACAAAAATGTTCTCTGTCTATATTAGGCCACCCCAGCAAAATTCTTATGCCAAATACAACACTGTGCCTTTCTCCCTTGTCAGAATGAGCAAACTGTCAATGCTCGTATCTAATAAAGTGTTCCACTCATTCATTGAATGCCATCCACTATTGCCTTCTCACACAAATAACCCTTCCCTGGTTGTTCCCTTTCTTCCCTTCTTTTTCTCTTGGTTCATTGTAGGCAATGCTGCATGCCCTGAGGCTCTGTCTTGTACTTTTCTCATCCTGATCTATACCTGTTTTCTAAATGATCTCATACAAACTCATGACTTCAAATATTCTCAATCTCCTGAAAATTCCCAGTAGCAGCTCAAAGCCAAACCTCACTTCTGAACTCCAAATTAATATATTCAAATTATTTACTTAACATCTTCCCTATATAACTAACAGGTACCTTTAATCCAGCATATTTAAAACAGCGGTCTTGATCTCCCCCATATCTCTCTCTTTTGTGTGTCCACGTCTCTGTAAATGGCAATTCCATTTTTCCAGTTGCTTAAAATCTGATAGGAACAGATCTAGGCAGGATCCTGCTAAAAAAAAAAAAACCTAAGCAGGGTCTGAAACCTGTTTAGATCAAAATGTTGGAGGCATAATTATGAGTTCTCTCTTTTCCTCATAGCTAAATATAACCAACAAAAAATACTCTCCACTTTCTCTTCAAAATACATTCATAATCTAAGAGTTCTGAATAATCTAATTTTAATGAGCTCCATGGCCACTGCCCTTGTCCACGTTGCTATCATCATCCACTTCAACTGCATGCATTTCTCCTTCCACCTTTGTCTCTAGAAAGTCCATTCTTCACCCAGTAGATTTTGTGTGAACATGTCAGATCATGCCATGCCTCTGTTTAAAAACGTCCATGGCTTTTTGATTTTTTCAGAGTGAAAGTCTAAGTCTTGTCATGGTTTGCAAGACCCTACAAGATAGCCCAAAAGACCTTTCTCTGACCTCAGTGTTTACCACCCTCTTTGTTCACTCCTCATCACACTGGTATATTTTCTGTTCTCCAGGACACACCTGGCCCTCACACATCCCAGGAGCCTGTGTTCCCTTTGCCTGTGAGTGTCCTTTCCACCCACTGGAAGCATCTTCACTTTCTTCAATTTTCTGTTAACTTATCATAGAGCCCTGATGGATAAATAGAACATTAATAAAAACTAGGACATGAATAACAGTGAAGGCTTGATAAATCCATCAGTAGATATTGCTAGAAGTAGATATTAGAGAAATATAATTAGAGTATATAATCAGAGAAATATAGATTCAATATATGAGAGAGTAGATTTTAAAACATAATAAGTATCTTTCATGTAACTGTGGAAGATAAATATTAATAGCTAACACTTACTGAATGCTATTCTCCTGGACACTGCATTCCTTATGAATATTAAGTCACTTAATCATTAAAATTGTCCTGAGTGGTAAGTAATATTAGTCCCATGTTATACATGAGACACTGAGGCAAGGAAAGTTAAGTAGTTTGTCCTGAATCACATAGAATAGGAGCTATAATTTCAATCTAAGTACTGGCTTCAGACTTATGTTCTTGACCACCATGTGCTCTCTTAAACATCATCCAAACTCTCGCTATAATTTAATATTGGTTCACAAAATAAATTCCTTAGACTCATCATTGGTTAAAAAAAGTGCCATTCCCTGGCCATCATCAATAAATCAACAAACAACAAGGGCTGGAAAGAATGTGGAGAAAAGGAACCCTTTTGCACTGTTGGTGGGAATGCAGACTGGTATAGCCACTGTGGAAAACAGGATGGAATTTCCTCAAAAAATAAAAAATGGAACTGCCTTTTGGTCCAGCAATTCCACTGCTGGAAATACATCTGAAAAAACCCCAAACACTAATTTGAAAGAACATAAGCACCCTTATGTTCATTGCAGCATTATTTACATTTGCCAAGTTAGGGAAGCAGCCCAAGTGTCCATCAGTAGATGAGTGGATAAAATATCTATGGGACATTTACATAATCAAATACTGCATAGCCATAAAAGAAAAGAAAAGAAAATATTACCCTTTGCAACGGCATGGATGAACCTAGAGAATATTATGCTAAGTGAAATGACAATTATAGAAAGATAAATACCATAGGATTTCACTCATATGAGGAATCTAACGAACAAACTGAACTAACAAGCAAAATAGAAATAGATTCATAGATAAAGAGCAGGCTGACAGCTATTGGGGGTGTAGGTAGGGAGTAGAGGGATCAAGCAAAAAGGAAAAAGGACGCATGGACATGAACAACAGTGTGGTGATTGTGGGATGGGGTATATAAAGGTGATAAATGGCAATGGGAAAATACAATTAAAAATAAAAGCACCAGAAAAAATGTACCATTCTCATGAGTGATGGTGACAATGTGTGGCTTCGTGGGTTTTATGGGAAACCTCTACACCTTCCCCTCAATTTTGTTGTAAACTTAAAACTGCTCTAAAAATAGCCTTTGTAATGCCTTTAGAAAAAAAATTAAAGGCCCTAAATAAATTTTAAAACAAGTTTACATAAGTAAAAAGAGTGTGGTAAGCACAATTCCAAGATGAACCTAAGATTTCTGCCCTTTGGTGTGCATTTCTGTATAATCCCTGCTGAGGGTAGGCAGGACTTGTGAACAGGATGGGATGGTCACTCCTGTGTTAGGCTATGCTACTTAGCACAGTCAGATTATCCTCAGTGGGCCTAGGCATAGGTGAGGATAGGGTAAATGATCCCACTTTCCTGTAAAGGACAGTCAAATTCTGGACACAAATTTCATATGCAGGAAGTTACACATTACTGGCTTTGAAGATGGAGGGAGTCATCTGGTGTGGATCTGGGAGTGTGAGAGTGATCCTCAGAAGGTATCCAACAAGGAACTAAATTCTGCCAATCACTTGAATCAGTTTAGAGGAAGATCCTGAGCTTCAGATGATGACACAGCCAGTTAAGAACCCAGTGTCTCTATGCTGAATTTATGACTTAGAGAACTGTGAGATCATAAATTGGCATTATTTGAAGACATTATATTTGCAGTAATTCTTTACTCTGCAACAGAAAACTAGTGCCACAGGCATCTCAGTTATATCAATGAATATAATTCATTTAAATTCCTTCATTTAAATTTTTAAATGAAAAAAAAATGGTCTAGTTTGTTTTAAGAAAGATGTTATTTCTAATGTCACAAGTATATGTCCCCGATGTGCTCTTTACTATAAGTCATCCAGGCAACTGCTCAGCTAGCTTGCTGAGCAACCAGGCACCAAGGAATAAACAAGAGTTACACACAATAACTATGCTATTCACTCAGCTTTTATTGAATGCAGGTTCCCTCATAGTAGAACATCAATATACATTTATATCCTACTCACACTCTAACAATCTAAGAGAACTATAACACACACATACACACAGAGCAGTCAATGGGGGATAATGAACCCAAGTGGAGAGTCTCAGTCTGCAGGTCCAGGAGACAGCACAATGGGCAACAGAGTTGTCAGTGTCTTGTAAGGAAGAATCTCCAGAGCCAGGTGGGCAGCAGGGCAGACAAAGTCTCCAGTCCAGCAGGGCAAAGCAGTCAGTGGTCAATGCCAAGAGAAATCTGTGTGGTGTGGGGCAGCACGCTGGTACATGGAGTAGCACGCTAGTGCGTGGAGCTCAGCTGTCTCAGCAGTGGTCTGGAGCCTCTCTCCATTAATACCTTGAACATGGTGTATCCGATCCTTATGGGCTTTTTGGTAAATGTCTTGGCACCTCCAATATGAAGTGTGGAATTTGCCCAGGAACCTGTGGGTGGTACATGGTGGCACCCCTGATGGCAAGTGTCTATCTATGGGTAGTCTCCTCTTCAGACATGGCTGTTCTGATCACATGTGCAGATGTCTCAGGTGTGTCTCCTTGCCAGATGTGTCTACCATGACCTAGGTAGTTTTTCTCTTGAACCAAAACATCATGGCTCACTGGTAGCCATCTTGGTTGACATGAGTGATTCCATTTTGTTTTGTATACTTTATGCTATCTCGACTGGATCAATGCCATTTTATTGGTCCTGCTCTCCACATCTACAAAAGTATATCTAAACCAAAATGCTGCAGAAATGTTAAAAATATTGGGTTGGCTGAAAAGTTCATTCATTTTTTTCATAGGCTGGCTCTAGTAGTACTTAGTTGTCTTTAACTTCATTTGAAACAATTTTGTTAGATTGTACTGTGACAGCTGTCATATCAGTGTGCATTAAAAAAAATTATCAAGATCAGTGAATGTTTGTGTAGCCATTTTAATATTGAAGATGGAAGGAAATAAGCACTGTTTTGGCATATTATGCTTTATTATTTCATGAAAGATGAAAACACAACTGAAATGCAAAAAGAGATTTGTGCAGTGTATGGAGACAGTGCTGTGACTGATCAAACATGTCAAAAGTGGTTTGCAAACTTTCATGCTAAAGATTTCTTGCTGGATGATGCTCCACAGTCAAGTAGACCAGTTGAAATTGATAGCAATCAAATTGAGGCATTAACTGAGAACAATTAACATTGTACTGCAAAGGAGATAGTTGACATCCTCAAAATATCCAAACAAAGCATTGAAAATTACTTGTACCAGCTTGGTTATATTAATCACCTTGATGTTTGGATTCCACATAAGTTAAGCGAAAAGAAAACTCTTCTTGACCATATTTCCATATGTGAGTTTCTACTTAAATATAATGAAAACATTATGTTTTTAAAACAAATTATGATAGGTGATGAGAAGGGGACACTTTATAATAATGTGGAATGGAAGAGATTATGGGAAAAGCAAAATGAACCACAACCAACCCACCAAAGGCCAGTCTTCATCCAAAGAAGGTGACGTATGGTGGGATTGGGAGTCCTCTGTTACCTGCTCCTTCCAGAAAACCAAATGATTAATTCCAACAAGCACATAAAACACATAAAGGCAAACGTGAAAAGTACAGGAAGGATTTGAGAGAAAGATGTGTGTGAGAGGTGGAAATATATCTTTGTTAAACTCCAAGTGGGGCTCACAGAGTTTGTTCATACAAGAAGGAAGGGGTTCAGTGGCAGCAAGAACAGGTGAGAAACAGCACGGATGGGGAGCGCTGCTCATAATTTTTGCTTAATTTCAATTCTGCCTTTGGTTCAAGAGCAACCTTGATATGAGAGCCTAAAGGGGCACCAGAGTCTGCACTTTCCCCCCTATTTGACTAAAATATATTGAAAACTTGAGTGTTTAAACCATAACCATTTCAACTTAATTTTATACTTTAACCTGGTTTATATACAGTCATGTCAGCATTTGAATCAATATTATTGGCAAAATATTGAATGAAAAATACATACAGTGGGATTGCAATTAATCTAAAACTATCTTGTGAGTTTATTATGACTTGAGCTACTTTTATTAACTTTTTTGTTTTATTAAAATTAAATACCTCACTTGTTCATTCTTTTTTTCCTCTATTTTCACTGTTGACACTATTACAGATGTTCCAGTTTCCTCCCCTTTTGTGTGCCCGTCCCAGCCTCCAAGCCCCCTCCCCTCTGCCATCACCAAACTGTTGTCTGTGTCTGTGGGTTATGCATATATGATCCCTTCACCTTCTTTCATCCAGTTCCCTTTAACTAGACTGCCAAGTTTATGGTGTTGCGTGGAGTTGTGGTCTTCACAAGGAGTCAGATAAATATAACACCAGAGGGCACACAAAGACTCTCCAAATGGTTAAAGTTTCCAAAGAACACCAATGCTCTTCAGACCCTTAGCTCCTATGTGGACTCTTCCAATACTCATCTGAGGGAGAATAGTTTCTGCTCATTCTTGTTTTCAACTCATAATACTTTCTCCTATTTTATAAAAGAAGTAATTATCTCCTACCACCTAGAATGTTGCTATGAAGTGTGTTCCTAGCCAGTGGAACTATCCCAGTTATCAGACAGACGGGTCAGTGTGATGGAAACACTGGTGTTGATGTTGACAAAGTGAAGGAATCTAATGACAGGTGAACAACTTGTTTTGCAAGTCAGTTGGGTTTGAGTGATTGGCTTTTAACCGAATTGAAAAATTCACCCCCCCAAAGTCAGTAACATATGTCATTAAAACTAATTCTTATAACTTCTGTCATGTGTCTATAAAAACTTTAAAAGAATAGAGTAACCTTGGTACTTTCATTCCCATGCACCTAATTATGTAAAAAAGATTTTCAGCTCTTACAGTCATAGAAACAAAAAACAACAGATGATTGCATTTTATCTTATTCTAATAATTTTAATATCCATCTATAGATAGAAGAATTTTTAAAGTTTTATCTTTTTCATTTAGAACGCATAACCATTCAATTATATTTTTATATTTAATGATTATTCATCAGTCTCTTAATGTATTTATATTGTTCTGATCACACGAGAACTAATAAAAATTGTATTGACAAATTAACTATGCAGATAACTCTCTGTACAGCTTTATGATTATGGGAAATTTTAAAAATCAATATTGAATTATACACACAATTTTGTTGTAGAGAAGTATAATATGGTTATCAATAAAACATGTCAAGCATAAAATATTACATTAAGATAAAAATTTTGTGAAGGTGGTAGAATGAACCTTAGAGATCTAGAAGAAGAAGGTATTATATAAAATTCCTAGACATAAAAGTGTCTTTATTTGTTTTAAAAAAGAAATCATTGTGAGGTTCAAATCATCATGGTATTTAGCTTCAAATGGACACTTTTAAGAGAGTGATGTAGAGATTAATTTTAAGTAAAATATTCACAATGTCAAGTTGTATTGTTATGATTTAAATTTTGATTAAAAATTTTAGCTATCAACTTAAACTATATGAGGAGCATACTTTCACAATTCATTCAAAGGGTATATAAACAAAGAAGTTTGAAGGCATAACTATAGAGCAAGGTTGTTCTGGGATCTAACAGTTTCTGTGCTACTCACTAACCAAGAGCCAATTTGATCAGCTGTAAAACAGGACCCTGTTCAATGCTGCTGGGAACAAATAAAATAATATCCCTAACAGGCTAAGCCAGTATAGGTATCCTCTGCTTCTAAAACTTTACATTACACCACTCTGCTTTTAAGAAAGACTATTGGTACCTGTGTTCACTAACAGAAAGAGATCCGAAGAGGATTTCACTTTTACTTAAAAAAAAAAAAGGGGGAAAAGCAAAAATAGCATTCATTCAGCATTTGTTTTGCAGCAAGCTGTTACTGAGGCAGTGCCAAGCTCCTTCCTGGAAACTACACTTTGCATCTCTGTATCAAGCCACCGTAGTTTTGAACTGTGTCTATGAGCATCTGTGCTTTTCTCCTAATTAATTTTGTGCATCCATTAGCAAGATGTGTCCTAAGATATCAGAAAAGCATAAGAGAGCTTGAGAGAGAGATGCACTTAGAGTAAAACTAGAGGTATTAAAGCATTTTTATGGTGGTAAACTAAATAAAGGCATATCAATTAATAGTACCGTATTTTTCCAACTATAAGACTCACTTTTTTTCTCCCCAGATTTGGGAGGGAAGGGGGGTGCATCTTATAGTCCGAATGTAGCTTTACATTTACATTGGTGACATATTGTTATTTGTGTTATTAAATATTTTACCACATTTTTTGCTTCAAACATTTTTTTCCTATTTTCCTCCTCTAAGACCTAGGTGCATCTTATGGTCTGAAAAATACACTATTTGCTTCTTCACTTTAGGCCATTTTGGCATATGAAAGGTTTTATATGAATGCTGTACTTTTGGACAGTGGGGGATACCAGTCCTTGCTATCAGCACATTCCTCCTATCTTCCAATACAGGTAGCACAGTGCCCTAACCTACGGTACTTTTGAGTAAATAATTTCAAATCATCAGTGTTGGTCACAATAATATAATGACAAGGAGAGACATGATGTCACTAAAACAGACTGCTTTACTTTTTCAACTAGTTTATGTCACATCTGCATAAATGTAATCATTGTAAAGATCGTCTCTAGACTTTCTATTATCCAGCTATTATAAAACACATTTGTCACTAAAAATAACAAGAGTTCATTTATTACAAGAAAAGACACAGAAATGTTTTCTTCAGGAAATACCAGGCTTACCTTATAAAATGGTTCGTGAAAATACTTATTTCCTGGAATTAGCATATTCTATTATAACTAGTAGAGATTTCAGTCTAGAACACGGGTGGCAAACACAGGCCCACTGGCCAAATCCAGCTCTCCACCTTGTTTTATCTGCTCCACACCTGGTTTCTACCTGGTGGCAGGGCCAATTTCCTTGCCCCTAGTTAAAGGAGCAGTTACATGTATACAGTCCTAAAATTACATTCAGCCCTTTGAAGGCAACCACAAGGCTGATGTGGCCCCTGGTGAAAATGAGTTTGACACCCCTTGACTAGAATATGAATGTATGTATATGTTCATATATATACATATTTATTTCTGAGCCCAATGGGGAAGTCAAAATGAACTTTGCATTTGGCAAGCTATAAGGCTGGAGTTTGCCTGACAAATATAATGTGTCAGTGAAATTTAGATAGATATGATTGAAACAAGAGATTGCAAATTCTTTAGAAACATGAATACAATTTTAAATTAAGGTTTCCAGTAGGTCTTTCAAACCCATGAATGTCAATCAGTAAGAAGCAACCCATGCTTCCTTGGACCTTATCCCTCAAGTTAAGAGGAAGAATAAAGAAATTAGTAATCCTCAGAAATGAATTAATAGGAGTCACATCTGTGGCAAAAAGGATGAAGATTATATATTTAACCAATGTCAGACTTATCCAATAGTGGTTTTGGTCATGACAATCAACTACAACTTTTGAGCTTCTACAAATGAGAGCCCTGTATAAATAAATTCATCTAAAACATAATCTCTAAAAAATGATTCATAGATTAGATTTCTGATTATCATAACAACTCAATGTCTTAGATCTATTTTTGATCCTCCTAGAGAGAAACCTTAAATTTTTCTGTTTGAATGTACAGTTGGCAAATAAGGACAAATGCACTAAGTATAATTGTGGCTTAAATAAACAAAAGACAAAACTACTCCTATGTGTACCCTTATACAAATATAACTTAACATTTTTTTCACCATCCTTTCAAAGTTTATTTGTTTGTTTTAATGTATATAAGTGAAATTGGGCTAGTACTGTGAAGTAAATATTTAGAAATAAATACACATTTCATAAACCTATACTTCAATTTTAGTAAAAAGATCTTAAAGATGCTTATCTCTAATTTTATTTACTCGTCTTTATTCATATCCCTTTTTATCCTTTATTTTAGAATTTTATAAGAAATAACTGCTTACGAAAAACTGTAAACTTTGAAAGCAGTCATTTAAAACTAAGTACTGGGAAGAGTGAGAGACAAGTGAACCATTCAGTATTGGCAAATGGTTTATGCCCAAAGATTTTACAATCTTCATTTATATAAAAAGAAATAAAATATGTGTCAGAATACATATTTGTCCTTGATTTTATGCACATTGTGTGCTCTAATTACAACAATCTAAGTTATAAACAGTACACGCTGTGGGTCTGATGGTGAAGCTGATGATGAAACACAGCACCAGTTTTAATTACACACAGTTCTAATACAGTGAGCACTGTAGCATTTCTGTCATCTTTGAAATGGTAACAGAATAAAAAAAGTTTTTGAAATATGAGCATGAAGGTAATGAGATCAATAAATGTCAGCTAGAAAAAGTAATCACCACTCCTGAGACTCACTGACCTTTCTACAAATCCCAGAAATAATAGAGTGGCTTGGGATGAGGAATTCTTTCACAATGAGAAACTGATATAATTACAAGAAGAAAGGGAAGCAGAGATCGCCCTATAACACCAAAAACATTGCCTATAAAGGTAATTTTGACACAATAATTTATTCCCTTGATTTTTCTTCTAAGGTTACCACTAACTCAGTTTAAATATCTTTGGTCTTTACAGAGACAAAATTCCCATTGAACCATTCTGAATACTGGAAAAACTAATTCATAAACTTTGCATTGTTTAGCATCATAATAGAGGTTAACAGTGGAGGTAGTTAGTTTAAATGCCCAAGTTAAAACATTATATTTCAGTTTTTGTAAAATCACTCTATCAGTGTCTAAAAATAATTTGGGAAAAATCAATTCTGAAAAGTGATTGAAGGATTCTTTCGGAACATTGAATCATCATAAAATATTCAGCATTTGATTATAAAATGAAATGATATTGTAAAACTTTAAATTATGATATTAAAATATTTTAAAAGACCACATTTCAGAAACTACTATAGAAAGAAAGGCTTCCAGAATGGCTAAGTTTCTACAGGGCCAGAAGGGGCTGGAATAGAACAGTTTTTAGTTTTTAGCGTTTTATCCTGAGGGCAGACTGAAGTTGGCACCATCAAAGTAGCTAAAATTTCAGTATAAAACCCACAGTATGTCTACACAAGGGAATCATAGAAAAATTCAGGAAAATTAGATATTCAAAAGTGAAGACAAAAATCAAGGAAATAAGAAAGCTGCCAGCCAAGGAGCAGAGTTTGCAATTTGACTCCAACCTAATTAATTACCTACTAAAACAAATCACCAACACACTTTTGAGAAATATAACAAAATCCAGAGAGTCCAAACATAACATTCATGATGCCCAGGACACGATTAAAAATTACTTGACTCCTGAAGAATGAGGAAGGTGTAAATGAGATCCAAAAAAAAAAAAAAAAGATATTCAACTAAGTCTTGTCTCAATTAAAAAAAAAAACGGTTAATGAAATGATCAGAAAAGGGTTTTGAGATAATTGCTATAATTCTGTTAAATAAAAATGTGATATCAATAAGAAAAAATAAAGCTTAGGGAAGATATAAAAAAGCTATAAAAGACAACCAAATGGGAGAGGATTCTGAGAAGACAGTAAAGTAGGAAGCGCCCAGAATAGATTGTACTTCCCACCAGATAACAATTGCACTGGCAGAATGTGTCTTATGTAACTATTTTGGAACTCTAGAGTCTATTGAAGCCTTTTGACTATCAAAGGAGGGCTTGAGTAGTAAATTGCAGTTAATTTCAGCTTTTAGCACAGTAGCAGCTACCCATCTCTCATCCTCAGCCCCCTAGTAGGTAGCTATGTGCAAAGCAGCCAGAACACAGCTTGTGGGAACCAGAGTAAGCACACAAAAGATTTCCTCAATAAGATTATGAACAGGTTTTTCATCAGAAACTTTGGTGGTCAAAAGGCAGTGGGCAGATATATTCGAACTGCTAAAAAAAAATTGTAAACCAAGAATCTGATGTCTGGCAAAACTGTCCTTTAAGAGTGAGGGTAAAATTAACACATTCCCAGATAAAAGCTGAGAGAATGCATTACTGATAGGCCTACACTGAAAGAAATGTTCAAAGGAGTCCTGCAGAAGAAAATGAAAGAACATTACACAGTCACTTGAAGCATATAAAAAATAAATATCTCAATAAATATAAATAAATGGGCAATTTAAAAAGCTAATATTACTATAACCATGGCTTGGTAAATCCACTTTTTGTCTTTTACATGATTTAAGAGGCTAATATATATTTTAATTATTAGTATAAAAGCTAGAATTATTCTAACTTTGGTTTCTCATTACACATGTTGTTCTCCACATAATTGTTAAATAACTAAAATGTATAAAAGGATGATGAGTTTACGTGTTGGAGCACACATTATATTCAGGTATAATTGGTGATGTCAACAACTCAAAGGGGTTCAGAGGGAGCTGTAAAGGAGCAGAGTGTTCGCATGTTACTGAAATTAGTAAACTGGTATAATCAATTTAGACCATTATAACTTTAGGACGTAAAATTTAATCTCCATGGTAACCACAAAGAAACTAGCTATGGAATACGCTGAAAAAATGAGAAAGAAATTTAAATTTTGTTACAAAAGAAATTAACTTAATACAAAATAAGACAATCAGAGAAAATGAAGAACATAAAAGATATAATTTTATATTTCTACAAGTAAAAACTTGACAGAAGTTAGTCCCCCTTTATCAGCAATTGCTTTAAATTAAATGGGTTGCACCCTGTAGGCAACATAAGATCTAACAGACACATGCAAAACACTCTACACAACAACAGAATACACCTGCTCAAGTGCACATGGGATGTATTCTAGGACAGATCATTTCTTAGGTCACGAATTATACCCCATTGCATTTAAAAAAATAGATAACATGGAGAACACCTTCTGTGATTACCACAGGATGAAGTTAAAAATCAGTAACAAAAGAAAAACTTGAAAATGCACAAATTCATTAAAATTAACACACTCTTCACCAATGAATCAAAGAAAAATCACAAAGAAATTATAAAATATTTGGAGAAAGTGACGATGAAAAGATAATATATCAGACTTTTGGAACACAGTGAAAGTGGTGGTAAGGAGAAAATTCGAAGTTATAAATGCAGACATTAAAAAACAAGAAAGACCTCAGATCAATAACCTAAGATCATGATTTAAGAAACTCAACAAAAGAACAAAGTAAACCCAAGGCCAACAGAAAGAAGAGTATAATAAGGATTATAGCATATATAAACAAAATAGAGAATAGAAAAACAATAGGGAGAACTGATGGAAACAATAGCTGTTCCTTTGAAAAGGTCAATAAAATTAGCAAACCTTAAGCTAAATAGACTAATAAAAAAGAGAAAGAAGACTCAAGTTACTAAAATCATAAATAAAAGTGGGGTCATTTTTTACTGATTCTACAGAAATAAAAAGGATTATAAGAAAGTACTATGAACAGCTGCATGCCTACAATTTGAATGAACTTGATGAAACAAATACCTAGGAAGAGGAAAGCTGCAAAAAATAAATGACAAAGAAACAGAAAATCTGAATAGACCTATAATTAGTAATGTGTTGAATCAGTAATCAAAACATTTCTTGACAAAAAGCCCTGGGTTAGATGACTTCACTGGTGAATTCTACTAACGAAGAAAAATTAATGCCAATCTTTTAAAAACTTTTTTCAAAAAACCAAGAGGAAAAAAAGTTTCCAAATTCATTCTGTGATGGCAAGCATTACCCTCATACCAACGCCAGATAAAGACACTACAAGAAAACTACAAACCAATCCTTATACATACTTATACAAAAGTGCTCAATAAAAATCTAGTGATCCAAATCCAGCACAAAGTAGTGTACACCACAATCAAGTTGGCTTTAGTCCTGGAATGCAAGGATGGTTCAACAAATAAATCTATCAATGTAATATACCAGAGTAACAGAATAAAGGGAAAAAACACATGAGAATCTCAGTTGATGCAGAAAAAAGTATTTGACAAAATTCTATACCCTAACATAATAAAAACACTCAACTAGGAATAGAAAAAAAATTACCTCCAAATAATAGAAGTCATATATGAAAAAGACGCAGCAAACATCATACTAAATGGTGAGAACACAAAGCTTTTCTCTGAGACTAGGAATAACTCAAGAATGTCCACTTTCATCACTTCTATTCAACATAACACTAGGAGTTCCAGCCAGAATAACTAGGCAAGAAAGAGAAATAAAATCTATCCAAATTGGAAGAGAAATAAAAGTACCTTTATTCATAGATGATACATGTAGAAAACCCTAGAGATTCCACAAAAAAAAATGTTATAATAAATAAATAAATTCAGCAAAGTAGCAGAATACAGTCAACATGCAACAATCAGTTGCATTTTTATCCACTAATGAAAAATGATCTGAAAAGGAAATTACATTAAATAAGTTCTTTTACAAATGCATCAAAAGAAATTAAATGCTTAGGAATTATTTTAACCAACTAAGTGCAAGAGTTATACAATGAAAACAACAAAACAGTGCTGAAAGAAATTTAAAAAGTGCAAATAACTGCAAACACATCCCACATCATGGACTGAAAGATGATGTTGTTACTATGTCAACACTGCTCAGAGCAATCTACAGATTCAGTGCAATCCCAATCAAAATCCCAAAGACATCTTTGGCAAAAATAGAAAAAAAAACTATTCTAAAATTCATGTGGAATCTCAAAGAACCTTGAATAACTGAAACAATCTTGAAAAAGAACAAAACATAACTCAAAAGCAAAAAAGCAAGCAATCTGACTCAAAAAATGGGCAGAAGATCTAAATAGACATTTTTTTCCAAAAAAGACATACAGATAAGCAATAGGTACATAAAGAGATGTTCAACATCATTAATCATCAGGTAAATTTAGGTCAAAATCTTTTTCTTTAGTCTAAAAGAAAGGAAACAACCAGGGGGAAAAGATTCAGCAATGATTAAATGTGTAGATTTACATTCCCACTGTTTGGAATTTATCAAAGACAAAACACTAATTAAAAAAGAAGCATATGCACCCCATGTTCATTGCAGCATTATATATAATAGCCAAACTATGGAAACAGCCTAAGTGCCCATTATGAATGAATAGAAAAGGAAACTATTTATGTGTATATATACATACCCATAGATATACACACACATATATGTAACAAAATATTATTCATCCATTACAAAAATAAAATCTTGCCATTTGAAACAATGTGAATAGATCCCAAGGGCATCATCTAAGAGAAATAAGTCAGGATGATAAAGACAAAAACCATATGATCTCTATTATGTGTGGAATCCACAATATATACACATACACATGCATGCAAATACACCACGAGACCAAGTTAACAGACAGAAAACAGTTTGATGTTTGCCAGAAACATGGGGTCAGGGGAGTACTAAGTGAACTTTTGGATTTTATTTTTAATATAAATAAATGAATAAATAAATAAATAAATAAATAAATAAATAAATGCATTTTAAAGAAAATTAAAGAGAGAGGGATCATTGTGGAAGGGTCACACTGAAAAAATTAGAAAGACAATCTTAGGTGGTCTAGAGAGAATAGCCAATACATTATAGTATTTACTATGTGTTAGATATTGTTTTAAGCACCTCTACATTTTCACTCACTAAAATTTCATATGACTCCTCTGCAGATTATGCTGTTTTCTTCATTTACGGGTAAGGAAATGGAAGCAGAGAGCTTGTGACAAAGTTACACTCAGTAGAAAGAGCCAAGACTTGAACTGTGGGATTCTGTTTCCAAAGTCCGTGATCCTCAACAGTTAACACTATACTGCTCCTTAAGTTGGCCTCAGTAGGAAGGCTTCATACAAGAACCACATTAATTATTTATGGTAATTTATCTCAAATGCACTGCGTGCCAAGTTTCCCTCACCTGCACAACCAGTATGAACCTATAAGGGGTTATTTGCTCAGCAACTCCAACCTTATTTTATTACCAGCCTTTGCCAGGCACAGTTAGGAAAGGGAAATTTGCTCCTGCAAAACACAGTGGAATAGGATAAAAGAGTTTTGAGGCTTATGTGCTAATTGTACTTATTCGTGTCACTACTGTCTGAGTACTCAGATTCTTTAAAAGTAACTCTAGGCATTTCACATACCTAACATTTTTGGTCCTGGGCTGCACTACTACTTATGATAGCAAAAGAGTGAGACTGACTGGAGTAGCTACTGTGAGGGCTCCGTTCGGGTCCTTAAATTGTCTCAAATAAAGTGAGATGTCATTCAAACCACTGCTGCGTTCACCCATTCAACCCATTTATTGAACATTTACTGAATTAGGAACTGAATTAGGTGGGGTTATGTACAAAACCTTCGGTACATCTCAAGGAGCTAACAAACAAAACCAAAGAACTGGGGGACGCACTTCCTGATTTCAAAACTTACCACAAGACTGAGGTAAAGCAGTGCATTACTGGCGTAAATACATACGTATAGGCCAATGAACTAGAATAGAGAGTCCAGAAATAAGCCTGTACATGTATGTTCAAATGATTTTTGACAAGGATATCAAGACCATTCAATGGGGAAGGAACTGTCTTTTCAACAAATAATGCTGAGAAAACTAGATACTCACAAGCAAAAGGATATCCTTATCTAACAATATACATAAATTTGGAAACTTAAATCCAAATTGACCAAAGATTTAAATGTAAAACCTAAAACCATAAAAGTCTTAGGAAAAAAAAAAAGAGTAAAAGCTTTGTGACACTGGATGTGGCAATGATTTCTTGTATATGACATCAAAGACACAAGCAACAAAAAGAAACAAATAAACAAATTGGACTTCATAAACATTAAAAATTTTTGTGCACCAAAAGACAGAGTAAAATAGCAATTCACAGGATGAGAGAAAATATTTAAAATATATGGATATTGATAGTAGGTTAATATCCAGAATATATACAGAATTACTAAAACTCAACAAAAATAACAACAAAAACAAATAACCCAATTCAAAAATAGGCAAAGAATTTAAACAGACATTTCTCCAAAGAAGATACAAAATGGCCAATAAGCACATGAAAAATGCTCAACATCACTAGATCATTAGGAAAATGCAACTGGAAATTATAATAAGTTATCACCTCACACCTGTTAAGATGGCTAATATTTTTAAAAACATAAAACAGCAAATGCTGGTAAAAATGTAGAGACATTGGTATGCTTTTGGTGGAATGTGAAATGGTACAGCTACTGTGTAAAAGAGCATGAATTCCTAAAAATATTAAAATAGAATTACTATATGATCCAACAATTCCACTTCTGGGTATATATACCAAATAGCTGAGAACAGCATCTTGCGTTCATAATAGCATTATTCACAATATTTAAAACATGGAAGCAACTTAAGTGTCCATTGACAGATGAATAGATTAGCAAAATATGGAATATACATACAATGGAATATTATTCATCCTTAAAAATGATGGCAATTCTAATATGTGCTACAACGTGGATAAACTCTGAGCATATAATGCTACTACACCAGTAACAATAAGACAAATACCATATGATTTCCTTTATAGGAGGTGCTTAGATTAGTCAAAGCCTCAGAGAGAAAGAATAGAATTGTGGTTGCCAAGGGCTGAGGGCAGGAGGAAATGGGGACTTTTTGCTTAATGAGCATAGTACTCCAATTTCACCAGATGAAAGGTGTTCTGTAGAAAGATGGTGGTGACAATCACTCAGTATTATGACTGCATTTAACATCACTGAAATGTCTTTTTCACACTGAAATGTGATGCTAAATGTGACACTTAAAAATGGTTAAGATGGTAAATTTATGTTATGTGGATTTTACCACAATAAAAAATTCTTTAAAAAAACAAATAAAAATTCTAGAACTAAAAATATAATTTCTGAGGTGATTTAAAAAACTGAATTTCCTAAAAAGCAGAATGAAATGACAAAAAAAGTCATTGAACTTATAGATAGATCAAAATGATCTAATTATGCAATGTAAAAAACAGAAAAGATTGAAAAAGGGTGAACAGTATCTCAGAGAAATCAAATAAAAACACAAAGTATAACATACTAACAATTACATTCCCAAAAGAAATACAAATTTAAAAATGAAGAAAAAAATTTAAATAATAGGTAAAAATTTTCCAGATTTGGTCAAATTCAAATTTATAGGTTCAAGAACCTCAGTGAACCCAAAGCCACGTAAATGTGATCAGAACCAGGCCCAAGAACATCACAGTCAAAGTTCTGGAAGAAAAATCGTGAAAGCAACCAGAGAAAAACTATGATGGATCAATAATCTGAGTGTCCCTAACTCTTCAGCAAAAATTGCCGAGGCCAAAAAGAGTGCAATGCCAACATTAAGGTAAGAAAAGAGAACAAAACTACCAACTTGAAATTCTATATTCAGTAAAAATATTCTCCAAGAATAAAAGTAAAACAAAAATATTCTAAGATAAAGTAAAACTAAGGTAATTTATTGGCAGCAGAAATTCACTATTACAGAAAATATTAAAGGCAAATAATACCATGAAAACTCAGATCTTTGGGAAGGAACAAAAGAGTTTTTGTGAAAAGTGGAGGAGGCAAATATGAAAGGCTATTTCCTTTTAATTACGTTAAAGTCTATAGAACTATTTAAAACAAATATTACCTTATCTTGTGGGGTTATGTATGTAAATGTAATACATGACAGCCATAGCTACATTTTACACAGTACTATTTTTAAAATAAATGCCTATGGTAATCTCTAGAGAAACCACAAAATATAATGTTAGAGGTATAGCTAAAAAGTCAAAAGTTAAAATAGTGTGAAAAATTATTCAAATAATCCAGAGAAGGCAAGATAAAAATAGAGGAACAAAAAACAGAGGTGACAAACAGAAAAAAAATGGATGGAACATGCTCATTAAAAGACGGATATTATCAGAATTACTTTTTTAAGAGCAAGACCAAGTATATACTATGTATGAGATATACTTTAATATAAAAACATAGATAGGCTAAAGGTAAACATGAAAAACATACCATGTAAACAATAAACATAAAAAAGCTCACGTGGCTATCTTAATATCAGACAAAACAGACTACAAGATAAAAATATTACCAGAGATAAGAGTGACATTTTATGAAAAACAGAAGGTTCGATTCATCAAGAAGACACAATAATCACAAATATGTACTTGCCTGATAACAGATTCAAAATACATGAAGTCCAAAGCTATAAAACAAATCTCAAATTTTGTTAAATTAGGTACCCTTGAACTGGAAGTCCACACAGGCCAGTTCAGCCATTGACCAACTGACTGACTTTATATTACCTGCCCGAGAAGTTCTTTACTCACCTTAGAGATAACAATACTGTCATCAAGGTTTGCTTTGAAGATTGAAAATAATGAAAGTAAACACCTAGGATGGCATCTAGTACCCCATTGCAACCTAAAAAAAAATGTTTCTTACATTTCTTGAATCTGAATTCTTTTCTATTCCCATCAGTGCCTAAATCCAGGTGTGAAACGAATACTTAACAAAGAGGAAGCAGCATGTTAAGCCATAACACTGCTGAAACAACTGTTGCCCCATAGGGCAGAGGGATTCATGGTTTAACAGTATTACCAAAGCAACATGGCCCTTTGCATCTATATCTCTGCTGGGATCCCAACATGAGAGGAACTTTTCCCGAGAAAAAGTTCTTCTTGGTCACATGTATCAAAACCTAACAAAAGAACACACATTTAGGAAAACATGAAAGCTACTGGGCCTGACAAATAGATAGAAGTCAGGCCTGCAAACCAGATAGCCAGCATTCCGTAGAGCATATTAGCAGGGAGCAATATTATTGTAGAATTTACCTAAGTTATGGGATTTAGAGTCAAGTTTGAATACTTGTTGATACAAAAAAAATGAGAGTTTTTGGCAACTAATCATACAAATAATGACTTGTACAGTGTCACAATGTGTGCAAGAATGGTATGGGGCATGTACAAGTGGGACAAGCAATCCATCCTAAAAAATAGAGTGCATATCCCTAGCAGTGCCATATGTGAAAGCTAAGAGACTAACTGGGTATTGCTGTCAGAAAGTACTCTATAACAGTTGTAGTTTAATGCAGATCTTTTAATATGTATCTAGGAATATTAAAGATTATATGGTTTTATTCATAAACACATGCTTGTAATCAACTACTATTTATGTTCTCTTAATAATTCCCAAGATAGATTGCTGAGCCTATTATTGATACACCTGGATATCTGGTTTGGGTGACCCTCTCCCAGAAAATAGTAGGTAGACTCTGATGTTCAGAGTGGTCAAAGACAGAACAGAGCATCTTCATGATGTTTCTTTATGGGGATGCTACCCATGGCAACTGCATTTCCCAAAGACAAAGTAATACCATCCTATTCCAGAATCATGTCTGATCTTTCGTACTTGAGGAAAACAATAAAAATTCAGCACTAATAACAAGACACTGAAGATGACATGTTAACCAAATGTTCCTGGTGTTTTTTAAAAGTTTTTGTAAGGCAATCTCTACTTTTCTACAGAAAAAGATAATTACCTGAGATACATACAACCTCCAAACGACCTCAGGAAAGAAACACATACATCAACCTGTCATACTTTGATTTCTTGAGAGGTCAAATTTCACCCCCACTGGTTTGCAAGGTCCTGAGCATATTACCATCTGCTACTAAATGTAAAATAATATTAGCTTCAGCACTCTCTTAGGGCTCTACCCACGACTTTGGAGGAAATCAAGTTCATGACTTTTTCATGAATCTGAGTTATTTATTCAACGGGAAAATTATAATTCTACCATAACAACCCTACCACTACTAATAATGTGTTTTTTTTCTTGGTAGCTGAAAATAATACATGGTTAAGCGAATAGGCATATGCAAAAAAAAAAAAGAATGAATGAACACATGCATGCATTTCTGTCATTCATGCCTATCTTGTGTATGTCCTACATGTTAGCAAAAAAATTTGCTTTGAAAATAGTCAAAGGATTCCTATCGAATATATACATAGGACAGTTTGATTTTCTGAATCATATTTAAATCCAAAATTATTTTAAAAGTTCCCTTAGATACACTAATATAAAGCAAAAGGACCGTAATGTAATGCTACTAACCTGCTTAATGATGAACTAAAGAGAACTGCCCTAAGTGTGTTCAATGGAGAAACTATTTTTCTCCTTGAGCTTAAAAGCCCAGCAAAAGGAAAAAAAAATCATTTGATCCCATGAAGACAGCTGCTAGAAAGTTCATAAAAAGCAGCACTAATAGACTACACTGTAAGCAGTGACCATAGGTTGGGTGACTCTGTTTAACTGTAAATATCAGGCAACCTAAAAGGCAGAAGAATCAATATCATGTTAATAAGGACTCTGCAGGTAAAAGTAACATTCACTAGGCAAAAGGCTAGATTCTAGGTCACTCACTGACCTCTTTAGACAAGATCAGAGGAAGTAGCATCAGTATGGGCATTTCTATATGAAATAGCACAGTAAATGTGCAGATAAAATGCTATGGAGTTTTCTAATTGCCATTTACAGGAATGAGGAGAAGAACGATTCAAGATTCATCAAATTTTACACGGCAAAGCAGTTATGAAGCTGAAACAGTGTCCCACAGGAGAGATTTACAGCTTTCAAATATCTGACATATATCTGATGTGTTATATAATTGTTGCCTCATGCTGAGCTGCCATTTTGTTCTTATTGTGGGACAGAAAAAAATACCACCAAATACAGTATAGTTTTTGGATTTTCTTGAGAACTTAACCACTGGAAATGTGTGCTTCAGCAGTAAACATGGCACTTTTCTCCCATGTTCCCACTGCTTTTGTTTTGAAAAAAGGCATACATTTTTCCATAGGTGAGCACTTAAATGAAGGAAAATGAACAGTTTCCTTTGCTACTTTAGTTCAAGTGGCACTTGGTATATAATTACTCAAAAATAAAAACATACTGTTTTAGCACATTCTCCAATATTGCTCTCTTAAAATTTTCCTGAAAAAAGAATCTGTACAACATTTTATATTTCAAACATGAAAGTCTTTTTAGACAGTCAACCAATAGTTTTTGCCTATAAAGAAAATGGTCATACCATTTAGATTTAGAGCTGAATTTTATACTCTGACACTCTAAATTTGCTTTTTTAATATTGCTTTAATATACTACATTTTAAAAATAAGTAAGATAGTCAAAAGAAATGTTCACTTAGAAAATAAAAGAAAATGTTCTTATTATAACAGCAGAACTGTGTAATATGATTAGATTATTTTAGGAATAAAAATTAGACTTTATCTCCTATATCTTCCATCTACCAAGACATAGACTTATATACTACCACATAAATTTATATCGTTCTTCCTAAATCAGCACCTTAATGAAGATTATTTTCACATTTTTATCTGACCCAATATGGATAATAACAGGATTTACATACTTGAAAAATAAAAACCCAGTGACAATTTTAAAAGAAATATCATTTTGATAAAGGTATATAATATAAGCATAATTCTATAGAATTATTTTTCTATTTATGACTATCCACTTAAGTATAACCTTTTCAATGATCAGTAATGTACATTAGTATATTGTATAACATATAATAATGTAAATATATCAATTATTGTATGTAAAATTTATAATTATTATTTCCAGGATTAATATGTGACCCAGAATCTAAGAAAATCTGTCATTGAGTTAATATCTCTAAAAATTACATTTAAATATTGAGAAACAACTGATGATAATTACTGATGCAAATATTATTTTACACATAGAGATAATCAAAATATGCTCAGCATTTTGCAGACCATTAGTAGTAAAGTTTGACCTATTAAGAAAACAAAATATGACTCTTTGCGGCTGTGAAGCTGGGGAGACCCCAGCCAGGCCAAGCACATCGGATCTTAGCCTCCCAGCCTTTCCACTCTCAATAAAGTGGTTTGACCCCCCCCAAAAAAAAATATGAGAAACTAATACCTGTCATTTTTCTTGAATATGTTGGTCAGTATTTATTTTATTATAAATAGATGTTTTTCATCACTGATCTATATATTATACTATATCTAATTTCCCTTCTTGCACAAAATGATTTTTACTAGACTAAAATTCTATATATTTATAACTACTCCCCCCCCCCAAATCGCCAATTATGTAACTCTTCACTCAATATATCTAAACATATCAGGAATCCTGACAATTTTGTCATCACACAAACATCTCTCCCAGACTCCTCTAACTTGCTCAATCTAGTCAACTACTCTCTAGTTATCTTCCTCGTAAGCTTCTTCACTGTCATCCTGGGGATTCCCTTCACTTCTCTCCCCTGTATTAGATCTTCCACATCCTAGCTCCTACACATTTCTCTTTTTCTTGGTTTACCTCTGCTTTGGGAGGAACACATCCTCAACAGTTTCCTAGAAAAGGATGCATGTGAGATTTTTTTCACATCTTGCATGTCTCAAATGTCATATTTTTACTTTACAAATGAATGATAGTGTAGAATTCTAGATTAGAAATAATTTTCACTAGACATTTTAAGGCAGTCTTTTAGTTTCTGGTACTGCTAAAAAGTCTAATATCATTCTAATTCTTAATATCTTGAGGGAAACATTCTTTCTCTCTGGAAACTTGTACCATGTCCTCATAACTGAAGTGCTCTCACTTGGACTGATGGACCAAGGGCATATGTGATATGAGCCTTCTCTTTTGCCTAGGACATACCTATCTTGGCCCCTCAAATTGCTTGTGTACTTAAAGGGAGAAACTATAAAAGTTACTTCATGCCTTGAACATCTCATAAAAAAACAAAAAGATATTACAAAGCAAAAAGGTTGTGATCCCAGAATTGATACACCCTAGTAAAGCTCTAATTAGTATTTGCCCCAGTTCTCCTCACCATGGGAACCATGGCCTGTTCTTCATTGGTTGACCTCCCACTAAGTTGTTATTTTGGGACAAAATTCTCATTGGTTTATTTAATTCTAAAATCCAATCAGAGTTCTGTTTGTTTTGGGCTAAACATTTCATTGTGCTTAAGAACATAAAGCTTAATAATATTAGAAGCTAACATTTATTTAAGTTTCCAAGTTATAATGATCAATAAAAATGATCTCTAAATCATTATAATCACAATATGCTTATGATGACTTTCAGTGTCCCTTTCCCAAACAGAATTTTGTAAAAACTCTTAAAATGCACACAGAGGATTTATAAAGAAGGTCATCTAAATAAAGGCTTAGGACATTTATTTATACCACCTTTTCCTCAATTCTTTCTCTAAATTCATCAATTTTCTACACAGTTTCAGAAGTTAGATGAATGGATAATTGTTCAGGGTAATGAATTAGAAAATAAATTTAACATATTTTTTAGAGTCAATATATTTTATTGCCTTATTAAGTTATGAAAATTTTTCAGGCTAAAGATTTTGAATATACTTCAGAATTCTTATTCCAGTGTTGCCCCTATTATTTAGCATAATTTAAGTATATTAAATCATGTTATTGTCTGCCTATATTATCATGATGATTTTGGGGGCAAAATATAAGCCCTGCTTTCCTCACAGTTATGTGAAAAGCTTTCCACATACTTCATTTTCCTTATGCTTCACTGACATCTTTATGTTCATGAGGAAACAGCATAGAAACTCACTTTTGGGAACTTTTCTAATTATCTGAAGAAGTGACTTTTTTTAGTTGAACAAATAATGTATATTAGGAACTATATGTCATCCTTTCTCCACCCTATGTTCTTGTCCACATTTTGACAAGTTTTGAACACTGAAGTTCAGAGAGATTAAGTAACTTGACCCACGTTCCAAAATTATAAGTGGCAATATCAAAATTTACACATAAGTTTACTTTTAACTCAAATAATCCTTTGCCAGTTTTGATGAGTGGATTCAAATAGAATGTGATTACATTTGCTACTTTGCCACTTAATAGACATTCAAATGCTCTAAAGCAAAAAAAAAATGCATAAATGTAAAAATGATTGCCATAAAAACTTTAGAACTATTAAAAGTATTAAGAAGTCATTAATAATATTTAAATGGTAATAATATACCATTTATATGATAGAAAGCATCTCTGGTTTAACCTCTACTGAAACCAGTGAACCAGGAGAGGGATCCAAGATGGTGTCAAGTACTGGAAACTACACTCAACTCCTCCCAGACCAAATTGGAATTACAACTAAAATAAAGAACGATCAAACTGAAAACCAACTGAAGACTAGCTGAACAAAAGTCTGACAACCAAGGAGTTACAGAAGCCACATGGAGACAGGTAGGAAGGGCAGAGATGTGAAAAGAGCTGGCTGTGCTCCCACAGACTGCTGGCTGAGAATCCAGAAGGATATCACAGCTGCAAAAGCTCCCCATTAAGAGCCAAGGGCCTCAACCCATGCAGGGCTCCCCAAATCAGAGCATGAGAGCCATGAACAGGCACCCACATAACATTTGGCTGTAAAAATCAGTGGGGATTCTGTTCCCCTTTGAGAGACAAAGATCCAGAAGTCTGCTAGAGACACAGATGACCTCTTGAAGGGCCAATACAGAAAAATCTCATTGGCAGCCATTTACCCTGGGCTGAATAAAGCAGAAAGTTAACCATAATCTAAAATAAATACTCACTAGCCAGTGAAGAGTTGCACAGTCTTAAGAAGCCTTCAAAATTAAAATATAGGATATGCATAAGCAAGTGTTTGAGAATCTCAATGTAAATGACTTCACTAAGATTGCTACCCCAGTACTCGGATCATTACACACAGCAGAACACCTCCAAACACTCACTCCTCTGGAGTACAACGGAATGATATGATTCAATCTACTCAAAGAGGCACATAACAAAAGATTTTCCCTTCTATTAAATACACATGGAGTGCTTATTGTTGCAACATCATCACAACTGCTAATGCACAAACAACAAAGGAATGAAAAGAACTGAAACAAAGTCAAGTCACAAGGTTTATTATAAATGAAATAGGTCTCCCAAGGCACAGGGAGGTGTTGAATTACTCAAATTATGTGTAAAAATGTTCTAAACTTCATAGCAATGGAAAATCATTCATAGGAATAATTTTATTACTTTTATTATACAAAGTATCATTAATATAATTGAGTACTGTAGAATCCATGAAGTAAGTGCAATGCTTTATTTTTTCTAATGTCAATATTTGATGGTTTTGATACACCAAAAACAAATTTTAAAGCATTCTTGCTCTGTAATTTTCAAACTCATTTATTTTGAAAGGAATGTAATCTTGTATTTCTGATACAATTAATCCTAGCTCAAATATTTGAACCCTAATTGATCTCATTAGCACAGCTTTGTTTCTGCTCACTCAGAGGGAGACAAAAGCTGTTCCAAAAATTTCCCAGATAGTTATAGGATTGAACTTTGTAAATTTTTTCATTGTAATTCTAACAGACAAACAGATTGCCTTATATCACACATTTAGTTGGATGGTATAAAGTATTTCTACAATCTCCAAAATGATCAAGTTTTACATTTACACAGTCTCATCCTCCTCACAGTTTTGTCAAAGAATGTTGCATATTTATAAATGTAGTCTCATATTTTCTTAAAAATTTATAATCCAGAATTTTAGTAATTGCAGTAAGGGTACAGCAAAGTTTGGGCAGAGAGACAAATGTAGATACCAGCAATGGTATCTACAGTTGATACCAGTATCAACTATTAGATCTCCCTAAAACATTATGGCCAAATTAAAAGTCTCTAGCAGTGATATGTAAGTGGAACATTCAAGTTTATTCTATGATAAATTAAATATTGGCTTCTAAAATTATCCAGCGATTCTTAACACTAATCAAAATAATATAAGGGAAAACATTTGTTTTGTATCTTTAATTTTGTTATAATCTTACATGTAATTGGACTCCACAAGATGTAGATTCCTCAAAAAAAAATCATCGATAATGTTTTTTACGAGGGACTAAACAGTAGTATTAGCAATGAATTCAACTTCGTTTTTGTTCATTCGATATTTATTAAATCATAATAAAATGTGCAAGAAATTATATCAGGTATATTAATATAATCATATTCACACGGATATATATATTAAGTATGGCGCATGAATAAGTCTCTGTGTGGTTTTGAGAAGCCATTAACACAAGGACCGCAGTTAGACACGCACGCACAGCGGTCACGGAAGCTGTGCTGTGAGCACGGAGGCACTGTACCCGCTCCTACCAAGTTCAGCTCTCAGACACCGAATGATAAAGAAGAATTAGTTACCCAAACTGACTCACCTTCCCAGATTAAACAACATAACTTCCAACAGAAATATTAGGGTCCCATGATATTAAAGAAGACAGTCAAATATTTAAAACCACAGGAGAAAATAAATAAGTAAATGAGACATCCTCAGCTTTAAAACAAAGTAAAATTTAGTATTACCCCAAATCAAAATCTTAAGTCTTGCTTCAAATGAGTGTATATTCTATTTTTAAAAACTGACATCTAAATACCTAAAACAGAGGATAAAACACAAATAAATGTCAGTGTAGGTGCACAGCTTGGTTCCTTCCATGCACACCAAGACCCAGCGGAGGCAGCCACAAACTGTGCATTGCTCTGTAGCTCCGAACTGGTTGCCCAGGGCCAGACACAGACACAGGCAGGGGCTGACACTGACCTACAACAGATTCCTTCCCAAGAGGCTACGGAGCAGACGCCACCAGTGGCCATCTTCAAATAACATTAGAGCAGGATCCAATTAGCTTTACAAGAGGACCAAAGGGAGATACCCAAAGGGAGATCTGGGCAGGCACCAGACACCGCTGAAGCAAATTCTGCTGTCTATGGTCAGCAGCCTCACAACAGCTTGTGCGCTGTGGTTTGGGTGAATATTCACAGTCAGCCAGCCTGAGGGTTGACCCCACACACTAAAAGACCAGTGTCAATCAAGACTCAGTTAAGATGAGAGGGTTTATGTAACCCATGCAAGGAACATACCTGTAGCATGCAGGTCAGGTGATTAAGGAGGCTGTGCCACTGGGTCCCATGGTACATCTACAACATAAGACACCCTACCAAGACTGGGAGACATAGATCTCGTGGTACTACATCAAATTAAGAAGTTTTTGCATAGCAAAGGAAACCATAAACAAACTGAAAAACAACCCACTAAATGGGAGGATATATTTTTCAACGTTACACCTGATAGATAATTAACATCCACAATTTATAAAGAACTGATACAACTTAACACCACAAAAACAAACAATCCAATTTAAAGAATGAGCAAAGGACCTAAGTAGATACGTCTCATAATAGGACAAACAGATGGCAAATTAACATATGAAAAGATGCTCAATGTCACTAATGGTCAGAGAGATGCACATTAAAACCACAGTGAAATATCACTTCACACTTGTCAGATTGGTTATCATCAATAAATCAATGAATAGCAAGTATTGGTGAGGATGTGGAGAAAAGGGAACCCTCATGCGTTGTTGGTAGGAATATAAATCGGTGCAGCCACTGTTGAAAATTCTACGTAGTTTTCTCAAAAATTTAAAAATAGAGCTGTCTTAGAGACCCAGTGATTCAACCACTCAAAATGTATCCTCAGAAACCCAAAACACTGATTCGAAGGAATACATATACACCTATGTTTGGTGCAGTGTTATTTACAATATCCAAGACTTGGAAGCAGCCCAAAAGTCTATCAGTAGATGAATGGACTAAAAAGCTGTGTTACACTTATGCAATGGAATTATTCTCGGCTATAAAAAAGAAGAAAATTGCGACAGCATGGTAGGACCTGAAAAATATTACGCTAAGTGAAATAAGCCCATCAGAGGAAGACAAATACCATATAACTTCATTTATGAGAAATCTAATGAAAAAATAAATTAACAAACAGAATAGAAACAGACTCATAGAGAGAACAGACTGACAGCTGTCAGAGGGGGGAGAGTTTGGAGGGCTGGGTGAAAAAGTTGAAGGGATTAAGCAAAAAAAAAAAAAAACACATAGATTTAGACAACAATATGGTGATTACCAAAGAAAAGGGAGGGTGGGAAGTAAAGATTGTAAAGGTGGGGATATATTGAGATGGAGGTTTGACTTTGGATTAGTGACCTCACAATGTAATATACAGATGGTGCATTATAGAATTGTCCACTTCAAACCTATGCAAGTTTATTAGCCCATGTCACCACGATAAATTAAATAACTTTTGTTAAATAAATAAAGTAGTAAACCAGGTAATTCAGACAAGTTTCTAGCTAAAGATCCATACATTTGTATTCAGATAGTCTAGTGATATACAAATATCAAACTAATCATGAGTAATATGCCCGCAAGGTATCATCAGTAAGTCAATATTTCAACACATTTCTGGAGGATGGAAAACATATTGCTACAAATAGCAGAATATGCTATCTAGGAACCATAGATTCAGAGTTGCCTGATCTGTCCACCTAAACCCCAAAATGACGTAATGGAGCAGGTGTAATGAGGGTAGGATGAAATGTAAGTCTGCAAACAGTCAAGTAAACTGAGGATCTGTGCTCTAGTGGACTGGTGCAAACATCCCCTCACCCTTCTCCCCCACTTCAACTGAGAACATAGGCATCTGGCATTTTCCCTAGCCACATCACAATTCTAAATGACAGGTCTCTGAAGAAATCAATAAGAAAGCTGGTTTAAATATCAACTTTCTAAAATAATATTCTCCCCATTCTATTTTTGAGGACTTGTAGCCTCTTCCTCAATTGCCCCCTTATTCATCCTGTCCGTCCAGCGTCAGTAAGTAGAAACTACCCTGGGTTGGTTTTTGTTTGTTTTTCTAAGCACCACAGGATTAAATAAAGGAAATTAGGTGATTATACAATCAATTGGAAGTGAAGGAACAGCAGGATCTCCAGTCAGCTTTCAGACATGACTCTCAGAACAGTAAGGAACTCACACACAAGAACAGTTGCCACCTCTGCAATAAAAAAAAAGTAATAAAAGCAGAACTATGAAAACTACTGAGCTCATGAACATACAGATTTTCAAAAGGGGATCAGGAAGGAGCTGCTGCCTACATCCTGACAAGCTCCAGAAAGCTGGAGAAGGGACTAGAGCATTCCCACAGACATGCATCTTCAATACCCTTTACTGCTTGCAAAAATAGCCAAATGACAGCAGGAAAGTCTTTTTTCAAAAGTGCAGAATGTACTTCACTCCTAGAATCTTGGCTGCTGGAGAGTCTGGGATATATAGAGTTTCTAGCTGTCTAGTCATTGCAAAAAATTAGGCTCACTAGGAGAAGATAGATCTTGATGCTGAAAGCACCTAGAATATATCCACCAAACTTGCCCCCTAAGGAATAGCCTCCTATAAGGCACTTCCTGCCTTATCCCACAGAGAGCTCCCAGCCAGAGTACAATCAGAACACAGACCTGAAAAAAATATATATACCTATTTACACAATAGAAAAGAAACTCCCACTCCACCTACTCATTCCTTCATCTAATCATCATTAAGCACAACCAAAGTTTATCTAGTGTAAATGAACATGAATGAGGGACCCATGGACAGAGCCAAGGAGGGGTGGGATTGAGGGTGGGAGGTGGGCATGGGTAGGGTGTAGGAAAGTGGTGGTGGGAAAGTGGAGACAACTGTATTCAAACACCAATTAAAAAAGGAAGAAAATTAAAATAAAATAAAATAAAATAAAATAAAATAAAATAAAATAAAATAAAGGAAGGGGGAAACCCACAAAGTTTATCAGACATAAGAAGAGAACAAATATTGTGAAAGAGAATGTGACCAAAATAAGACAATAGGATATTAACATTAGCAAGCAAAAGAGAAAGCTTTAAAATGATCAGAGTTTAACTAAAGCTAGAATCCTTGAGAAAACAGTCAACTAGAGAACATGGAAGCATTTTCAGAGACATATTACAATTGCTAAATTTAAACATTAGAAACTAGTTTTCAGTGTGGAGAAGAAAATATGAATGGCAAGAGGCAAATAAAAGACCAGTTCCAGAGATAACAGCCTCCAAATAGCAGGAGTTCTAGAAAGAGAGAACACAGCCAAGTGCAGACAACCCAGAGTGCAGCCCGCACAGTCTGAAACAGGAGGAGAGAGGGCCTCCATCCAGGAGGAGAAAATTCTGGGAAAAGGAGAACTCCACACACTAGGTATTAGAATGTAAAACCCAAGAAACTAGAAACATATCTCCTAAGCGCAATCCATTATGGTGACATTGCTCCTATAGAAAAGAAATCTATTCCTAGCACATTGTTTGAAAATGAACATGACAATGTAAACGCGGTTCACCGATTCTTCACTTTTAGAGTCAGTCTCAAATCATGCTGTGTTTAAACGTCAGTTCAAATGTATAAAATATTGTACCGGCCAAACAAAACACAGGTACAGGATGAGCCCAGGCCACAGGCCCCAGATGGCAAGCTTGGTGGAAGCCATCAACTGATAGCTTCCAAGAGGGTGGACTTAAGCTGAAGGCTTCCAAGTTATACTCATGTGAGCAGTTTGGAGCCATAACCAAATTTGATCCTGAGAGTCAGGCGGGGGAGGAAAAGGACAGATGACATGGTTGCAGCCTCAGAAAAAGAATATACATGTCAATGTAGGTAACAATATAAAAATAAAGCTGTAGTTGATTAATGATAAGAAGAAAAAGATGGGGAAAGGTGAAGGAGAGCATGGGGACATAGGAGTCCTTATCTCATGAGCAGGGAGTCAAGAGATTCTGTTGGTGGTTGAAAGCACGTACAAAAAATGCAGAAGTGTACATATAGCATCAGAATTGCAAAGGTAATCAATAAAATAATTAACCTATAAATATTTGGGAGGAGGAGGAGAAAAAGTGAGCCAAATACTCCTCTTTCGGAGAAGGAGTCAATAAATGTTTATGAAATGCCTACTCTGTTCCAGGGGCTACCCTAGATGCAAACATAGTAGTTCACGTCAGAGGAGGAGGGGAACACTGATGCTTAAAATCATCTCACTGTGGTTCACCCTCTCTCTTCTACCAAGAAAATTTTATTATTTTTCTTTTTGGCAAAGGTCTATCTCTCTGACACAGATCTATACTTAAAAAACGTGGAGTCTAACCATGACTGAAGAAGCAGGTAAAAAATGAAATGTAGAGCTGCGTGGGTAACAACTTGAAAATGGCAAAACAGAAACTATAGAACAAGGTTGATGTGGGTAACAGTACTGGTGATGGGTGTGTGTGGTGGGGGAGAAAAGAACTGTTCTGTTTCCTGGAATTCTCTTTGCATTACCTATGTTTTGCTGTGTATAATGTGCACCCACATTTTATGCACACTATACCTGGATTATCGTCCCCCATTATCATATTTGCCCATATACATGTGGTTTTATTTCTGGGCTCTCAATTCTGTTCCATTGGTCTGCATATCTTTTTTCTGCCAATACCCTGCTATTATTGATTATCATAGCTCCATAGAATAATTTGAAGTCAGGTAGTGTGATACCCCGGCTTCATTCTTTATTCTCAGGGTTGCTTTGGCTATTCAGGGTCTTTCATAATTCTATACAAATCTGATTTTTTTGTCATTCTATTTCTTATCTGGAGAATATTATGCTCAGTAACATAAGTCAGTGAGAAAAAGCTAATAATCATTTATTTCATATGTGGGACATAAAACAAGCTCATAGACAATAGTATGGTTACTAGAGGGAAGGGAATAGGAAGTAGTAATGTGAACCATAGAAATGTACACCTGAAATTTATATGGCCCTGTGAACAAATGTCACCCCAAGAAATCTGATTAAAATAAAGTAAAATAAAAATTTGCCAAAAAAAGAACTACTTCAGCTCCTGAGGGTCGACTGAAACTGTCACAGGGCCACCATTCTAGTTTGACTTCTCCTTCTGCACATTTCTGCTTCTTCCATTACCTTCCACAAGGGTTACTCCCCAGAGTGCTCAGTAGTAAATGATCAATACACCAAGTTCTGGCTCAGATCTGCTTCCCAGGAAACCCATGCTCTGACAATCATTGTACGCAGGTATTACACCAAGTAAAGTGACTTTACAACATTAACAAGGTCCTTTTACTCACTATTTTCTATTAAAGAATTTAAAATATCTGCTAAAAATAAAATATTGTCCAGTATATGTATTATAATAGAACATTAATTATCACCCAACAGTCACTACAAAGTTGTGGTAGCAATTGGAAGGATAGCACAATTTGAAAGGAAGTAAACACTGTTCTAGGTTCCAGGAAGTAAACATTTCAAAGTATAACCATATTTCTTTATTTGGTCTTTCTATCAATTCTGTGATGCAATTATAGTTTCCATTGTTGTCCTCATTAGAATTCTGAAGACTCAGACTTGGAAACATTAAATTGCTCTCATGGCTTCCTCTCATTAGGAAATAGAACTAGTAATAGAAACCAGATTCTGTGGATTCTTTCTACTATTGAATATTCTTTCTACTACCCAAGGTTCTCACATATGGATATGGGATGTTAGATCAAGCCTTGAAAAGCTCTTTCCTGAATCAAGCATAAATGATCTAGGTGGTCATTGGGATATCATATATCTGGAAGAATGGGTGGTACAGCCTCTCCATGAAGATGTCACAGAGTTCCACAGGTGAGATGATGTGGGAAGATGTGGTGGCAGGAATATGGTGAATTGCTACCCTCCAGCCTCCTCTCCCAACTTAATCAGAGCATATATAAAATACCAGTCATGTACTCAGCCTGTGGGTAATGTACAATACTAAGCCTGATCTTAACTAAACTGTAATTTAATTGAATGCCAAGATTCTGCCCATTAAAATGAACACTGTTTAAATGAAGACTGGTTCTCCTGATTTGGGTCTTGGACTCAAATTTCCTATCTGTAGTAATATTTGCCTCCCAGAGTTTTTATAAGAATTTGTTGAGAAACCATAAAAAAAAAAACTGCCCTGGCTGGTGTAGATCAGTGGATTGAGTGCAGGCCTGCAAACCAGAGGATTGCGGTTTGATTCCCAGTCAGGGCACATGCCTGGGTTGCAGGCCAGTTCCCAGTGGGGGACACACGAGAGGCAGCCATACATTGACATTTCTCTCCCTCTCTCCTTCCCTTCCCCTCCCCTCTAAAGATAAATAAATAAATAATAATAATGATAATAATAATAATAATAAAAAACACTAGCACACCTATAACAGGAGCTCAACAAATAGTAGGTGGTGCCATGGGTAATGAGCAGAGCATCTGTAGTAGCAGACAGTTAAATTTTGAATAGTTAAAACCTTATGGACCCAAATGGGAATGACAAGTTCATGGAAGCATTTATCTACATTAACTTGGTCTCTATTTTCAGAGGAAGAGCAAGTATCAGATTCCCTTTTTAAATGAGCCATTTATATTCATTTTCTAGGGTCACTGTAATGAAAGACAACAGACTGCATGGCTTATACAACAGAAATTTATTTTATCACAGTTCTGGAAGCTAGCAATCAAAGATCAAGGTATTAGCAGATTTTGTTTTCTTTTGAGGTCTCTTTACTGGCATGCAGATGGCTGCCTTCCTGTGTGTTCACTTGATTGTGCTGTGCACACACATGCCCGATGTCTTCCTTCCTTTGCATCCAAACTTCCTCTTCTTATGAGGCAGGGGTGTCAAACTCATTTTCACCAGGGGTCACATCAGCCTCACGGTTGCCTTCAAAGGGCTGAATATAATTTTAGGACTGTATAAATGTAACTACTCTTTAACAGTTAAGCAAGAGCTCAGCGCTACCGCAGGGTAGAAATAAGGTGCCAGGCCAGATAAAACAGGTGGAGGGCCAGATTCAGCCCGTGGGTCTTGTGTTTGCTACCTGTGTTATAAAGGCTCTAGTCATAGTAGAGTATGGCTCACCCTAAAGACCTGATCTTAACATAATTACAGTTTTAAAGAACTTATTTTTAAATATGGTCACATACTGAAGCAATGGCATGGGGATAGCACTTATATTAAACTAAGAAAGACACAATTCAGCCCATAACATTTTTGCTTTGGAGACACAGGCTCACAAAGATGGATTATGTACAATAAGCTCCAATACTGAACTCTTTTCCCTGAACAGGTGCCTTGTGTTTCTGCAATATACATATACATATACATATACATATACATATACATATACATATACATATACATATCATATATGAGAGGTATAATATCTCAAAGCCATTGAAGTTTTTGACAAAACAAAGTCAGATCACAAAGAACTTTCTTTAGCAAGAGAAAAGTTTTAATTTAAAAATCTTTCTTTTTCAGTTATATCTACACCTTTCAAAAGCTGCAGAAAATCAATGCCTTATCCTTGCAGGTATCACAACTGCTGTCAGCATAACATCAACTCAGTAAAGTAACAACTCTATAAAATGTTGCTGCTGCTCACTCAAGAGAATGTAGAAGCATGTGCAAACCAGAACAGAGGTCGAAACCAGGGACGATCTTGTCCAAGAGAACTTGCATTTTCTTCAGTTAACTCCCCTCTTAGGAATTCAGGGACACTAAAGAAAAATACTTATCTGGATGGCTGCCTTCAAAGACCTGACATTTTTTTCTAGTGAGACAAGACAAATATACACCCAAGCTGAACTAGCACTAAGATTTTTTAGTTCAGATTATAGTTGCTAAATATGGTTAGGAAGGAAAAACCCCATGTAGTTAGGAGACCATTCTTCTGAAGGAGCGGTGTTCACAAAGACTCTCTTCCTTTCTGCTTTGTACTTAATAATTTTATTATTTTGTAATTCCACAAATGGAACTGATAGTGAAAGTACTGCCTGGCACACTCAACACTATCCCGAAGCACCAGATGTAAAAATTACAAGGACAAGAAAGGCTGAGTTGACCAGGTCTACAAATCATATATAAGAACATCTAGATTTCTTTGCTTTTTCTCATTCAAGATACTTGCACCACTTATCTCTGGAGTCAGATGAGCTTGAGTGTGATCTTGAAGAGATTACTCAACTTCTCTTGGACAGTGTTTTCTTCTATGAAATCCTGAGGCTATGAGGATAAAATGAGATGTCAGGTGTGAAGTGCCCATCACGTCATCTGACTCATAGTCACTCAATAAATATTTCCCCTTGACGTTCGGAAGTCACTCCTCCCACATACCCCTGATTCTGGAAATGTCTATGAAGTGAAATGTGGGCCAATAGGGACGTCATTGGGTTGAGCAGAGGTGGATAGTCAGCAGTATATAAGAACACAAAATTGTTTGTGATTTTCAGCTTCAGTCATAAATATAGAAGGTGACAGACACAGAAAAAATATTAAGTGAGTTCCCCACAGTATTGCGAGCTGTCAAATCAGGGAAAAGATGAAAGGCAAGTGTTCAAATAGTTTCTCCTCATTGAGGAAGTAATAGCAATGACCGACATATATATAGAGAAAGACAGGGATCTAATCAAATCTAAAATATGTAAGTAGACAAGAATGTATTCAGTTATAGGAAAATATTACCATCTCCTAGAGTGATCAAAATGTTTCCAAGTTAAGGGTAAAAACATTCAGAATAAATCATGGTGTCTTAGATCTATTTTTAAAATTTTAATAACTTAATCAGCTCTGATTTTTAATAAACTACAAGGGTTTACAGGGGAAAGGGATTAAAGAATAGAGATTAACTAAATAAAAAAGGGAAAAATTGCACTTAGTTGAACAACATTAAACCTGAAGATATGCCGGAACCTCAGGAAAGTCTGATTCACTGTTAAATTTTGGAACTTATTACATGTGCATTAATAACCTCCTATGGTAATATTCTCATCTTTTACCTTTCAGGGGTCATCATCATCTTTTGATAGAGAACAAGTTTTTAACTGTTACAAATCAGTGTTTCATGGTACCACCCTGTTCTCAAATCTGAGCGACATCAAGCACAGAATTTCTCTATAAACCTTAATGCCTAGAAGAGGTACAAATCTAAATAGGTCTGAATACTGTACTTTTGTTTTCCAATGAAACTACTGCAGTTTAAGTTTCTGTTTATTTTATATGGGTGTATTCTAAAAATCTATTAACCTACTGAATCTATTACAAGATTTTGCTTTCTACACAGGAAACTTCTAAGCTTATAGTTTTGCCCGTTGAGGACAGGAATTCTGTGCCTCACAATTTTCTCCTCCATACTGTATAACCAGCTCAGTAAGTTTCTTGATAAATTTCACTTCCATGACTCAAGGTGCCCTTGATACTAGATTGCATTCATTATTTCCCTCTATCTTGGGAAGGTTGAAACAGATTGAGGAAGTCCCTTCCCCCCCCCCCATTTTAGTTCCATTATAGTGAGAGCTCATATTTTATAGTATAATTTATTTATGATTATTTTAACCACTCAAAATATGATCTATGTTGAATATTCCACTTCAAAAATTATTTTCTCAAGTATATTTACCAATTGGATTGCATAAATTTCTCAGAAAAATAAATTTTATAATATTTCAATAAGCTTCACAACATTCCAATTAACAGTTTGCCAAAGAATGGTGCTGAGCAGCTTTCAAATGGTGTTATTATAGAGGAATGAGGGACCTATCCTTTGAACTTGTTTCAAATGAGGTAATGGAATCATAATTAAATAAAACCAGTGGCAAGGGAAGCTACAAGAAAGGTTACAACAACTGTTCCCACCTCTACCACTTTTTAACCTTTTTATTTATCAAAGTGTAACATGTATACAGAAAAATACACAGTCGATACTATACAACTCAAAGAGTCACCACAATTCATTTGACCTGCCTGTGCAATACCAAGAAAAAGAAAATTACCAGCACCTTGGTGTTCCCTTGTAAACTAACTATTCTGGTCGGTACCATCTAAACTCTAGCTACTCCCAACCCCATCCTGTCTGGCCCTTGCAATTTCTTCTCTTTCTCCCCCCACCCCCACCCCCCCGCCCAGAAATGGATTTACATGTCCTGAAGATTTTATCACAAGATGTATATTAATATGTACATTAATGCTCATCTTCCCTTGGTTTCAGTTTTTATTTTAAGTAGATTAGCTGGTTGTTTTACTGTTTTGTATATTTCCTCCCAAAGAAAACAGTCTGTACATTTATTCATTAATTCTATTGTTTTTATGTTTCCCGACTCAACTTCTGTTTTCTTTTTATTAATTCTCCTTTTACTTAACTCTTTTCCCACCTCATTGAACTGAATGTTGAAATCATTTTTTTGTTTTACTTATATAGGTATTTCTACTGTATATTTTATAGTTGTTTTCCTTTTATCCCCCAAATTTTTATATATTATACTTTATCATTAGTTTGAAAGAATGTTGTAATTTTATTTTTCAATTTAGACCCAAAAGTTTAACATTTTTTATTTTATTTCCAAGTGGAACAGTCTATTTAGTTTTTGTCATCTGGCTTGCTGTTTTCTTTTTTCCCATTGGCCATTATTCTTTTGTTTTATAAGTGTATCCTGTATATTTTTTTCACTCTCTTGCATCTATGCTTTATGAGAATTATTCCTATGTTAGGGCATACATAAATATTAATCACTTAAGTATCTTGTGATTTATGGCCTTTAATATTATAAAATATACTTATCTTTTCAATGATTTTTCATTTGACATCTTCCTTGAGAGGTATGACTATGAGCCCTGCTGTCTTTAGATTTTCATTCACCTAATTTATCTTTGTTCATCTTTTATTATTTTTAAGTGAGTTTATTAAGACAATTTACATACAGCAGAATTCATCCTTTTTAGGTATATATTTCCATGAATTTTGACAGCCATAAATAGTCATGTTGCTGACACCACAATCAAAACATAGAATAGTTCCATTACCACAAAAATACTTTTTTTTTAATTAATTACTTAGCTAGTTCCATCCCTTGTCAATTAATGATCTGACTTCACCTGCTGAAGGTTTTCTTTTTTCTTGCTTCCATAACTTAGCATAAAGGTTCTGAAAGCTATACCTTTTTTGTATGGATCTCTGATTCACTAATTTTTGTGATGTACTGTATCTGTTTATGGACATACCACATGTCTTTATCCATTCACCAGTTGAGGACATTTGTGTGATTTGCATTGGGCAATTGTAAGTAAAGCTGCTATAAATATTCACATACAAGTTTTTATGTAAATAAATATCTTCGTTTTCCTTAAGCAATTCCTGGGAGTGAGATAGCTGGCTCCTATGGTGACCGTGAGTTTAGTTGTAATGGAAACAGTCAAACCGTTTTCTAGAGTGTCTGTACTACTTGGCCTTCTCATCAACGATGAATCAGACTTCCAGTTGCTATCAGTTTTATTTCTTCTATTTTCTCTTTTTTTCTTCCTTTCTCTTCCCTTTCCTCCTTTCCTTCTTTCCTCTCATCTCTCCCTCCTTGCACAATTCTAATAAGTGTATAATGTAATCAAATTGTGGTTTTAATTGGCACTTCCCTATTGATAAATGATGGTAATGATATTTTCATGTGCTTATTAGGCATCAATAGCTCCCTCTGATAAAAACCTAGGTTTAAATTTGAGTGCTTATATCACTTCATGTGGAGTTGAGAGTTCTTTATATATTTTAGATACCAGATATCTGATATGTGATTTGCAAATACTTTCTTCTAGCATGTGGCTTGTTTTAATTTCTTAACAGTGAGTTTAGAACAGCATGTGATTTTAATTTTGATGTCTAATTTGGCATTGTATTTCCTTTTATTGTGTGTATTCTTTGCGTCCTATCCAAAAATCTTTGCTGAATTTCAAGTCACAGAGATTTTCTGATGTTTTCTCCTAGAAATGTTAAAGCTTGGTTTTCACACATAGTTCTATGACTGATTTTGAGTTACTTTTTGTTTATGGCATAAAGTGTGGATCAAGGCTCATTTCTTTTGCAGAGAGATACCAGATTGCTCCAACACCATTTACAATATTCAAAGGCCCTTCTTTCTCCATTGTGTTGCCTTGGAAATTTGTCAAAGATAACTGGCTATATATAGGGGTTGGCAAAAGTAGATTTACACTTGTGCATATGGGAAAAGACATGCAGGCTATGATTATTATAATAGCTTTACTGACTCAAATAAAATGCCATAATGTTGCAGTGTAAACCTGCTTTTGACAGCTGCTGTATGTGTGGGTCTATTCTGGATGGTCCATTCTCTTCCATTGTGTCTATCTTTTCACTAATACCTCATTCCCTTGATCATTGTTACTTTCTGATAAGTGTGAAATCAGGTACTTTGTGTCCTCCAAACTTCTTCCTTTTGGGGTTGAGATTGCATTGAATCTACAGATCAGTTTTGAGAGAATTGAGATATCATCAGTAATGAGTTTTGCAATCCATAAACACAATATATTTATTTGTCTTCTTTGATGTCTATCACCAGAGATTTATAATTTTTCATATAAACTATTTCATATATTTTGGTAATTTATCTCTATTTTATGTTTTTGATGCTATGTAAATGGTACTTTTCATTTTTCAATTGTTTGTTGTTAATATATAAGTTTGGTTTTGTGCCTACAGCTTGTAAGTGTGCTCAAGTCACTAGTTAGGGGTTAGTGGTAGTGGCTTTTAGAACATTATTTGGAATTTTCTTACTCAAAATCACATTATCTGCAAATAAAGATGGGTTTCCTTCTTCCTTTTAAATCTGTATGTCCTTTGCTTCTCTCCTCACCTTATGGCACTAGCAAAGACCATCTATGTGATGTTGAGCAGGAAAGTTGAAAGAGGATCTCCTTGCCTTATTCCCAGCCTTGGGAGGAAAATATTCACAATTGGATATGATGTAACCTGTAGAGTTTTTATAGATGCTCTTTCAGGTTGAGGAAGTTCCCTCTTCTTCATAGTTTGATTCCATGGTAGTCATAACTTATATGTTGTAAGATTATAATTCATTTATAATTATTTCAATGGCTCAGAATATGGTCTATCTTATTGAATATTCCATTATATATTTGAAAAATGTGTATTCTTTTGATATTTGTTATTCTATAGATATCAATTAGGTTGTTAGTTGATCATATTTTTTCTATATTCTGAGTCATTTTGTATTGTTCTATTGATTATAGAAAGGGGAACAGAATATACTTCAAATATAATTTTGTATTGATTTATTTTCCTGTCAATCATGTCACTTTTTGCTTCAAGTCATTTGAAGCTCTATTATTAGATTAAAACACATGTAGTGTTATTATTTTTCCTTGATGAATTAGGCCATCATTATTCTGTCTCTGGTCATATTCTTTGTTCTGAGGTCTGTTTTATCTTACATAAAGACAGGCATTCCAGGTTTCATTTATTAGAGTTTACACAGTACATCCATTTCCATACTCATACAAATCTCTTCTTCTGAAATACAGAAAGAGTTTGATAAAATTAAATTGTAAAGAGAGCGCAGGCAGTTTCTACCCTCTCATAATAAAGTTAATATCATACAAAGCCATGGAATATTTATGAAAAAGAAATAACATTATACAATATGATCACCTAATCTACAGATCTAGTCTTTTTTCATTTTTCCTAGTGACACTATTTTTTATTTTTTCTGGTAGATGATTCATTCAAGATCCTAAATTTCATTTAACTGTTAAGTCTCATTGTTCCTCCATTAGTCAAATTCCTACCTTTCTCATTTGTGTGTGATATTGACACCATTGAAAAGGACTGGCCACTTATTTTGGAAAAAGCCCCTGAATTTGACTCTGTAATATTTTCTCCTGATTAGACTAAGGTCATATATTTTGGCCAGGAATAACACAAAAAACACATGCCCTTCTCTAACCATATCAAGTAGTAAATGCTATTGATATGATTTTCTTATTTTTTAAAAGATTTTATTTATTTATTTTTAGAGAGAAGGGAAGGAGACAATGAGGAAGAGAAACATCAATGTGTGGTTGCCTCTTGCACACCTCCTACTGGGGACCTGGTTCACAACCCAGACATGTGTCCTAGACTGGGAATCGAACTGGCTCATAGTTCTATCTGCCTTTGGTTCACAGGCTGGCACTCAATCCACTGAGCCACACAAGCCAGGGCTGATGGTGATGCAATTTAGTACCAATGGTTTTAATATTGGTCATGGAGTTGAGAGGGTGGTTGTCATTTCTTCACTGTAAAGTTACCCTTCTGACCTTTGTAGTTTTTAAGAATCTTATGGAAAGATATTTTGTGTTTATGTACATTTATCATACTTTGACCACTAATTTTAGCATCCATCTATGTTTGTGTATAACTATTGTTATGTTATGTAACAGTGATTTTCTATTTCCATCATCCCACCTACATTTATTAATTTTGCTCTACTATAACAAGGAGCTGTGCCCTCCCTATCTTTGTTTGTTTATTTATTCATTCAGTCAGCCAGTTATTTATATTACTTTTGTGAGTTATAATCTATAACTTTCTTTTTTTCCTTTTCATTGTTGCTCTACTTATCCCAGATTTGAACATTGGAGATTGGAACAATTGTCATATATATATTTTTTTCATTCTTTTTTAGGTTTTTGTTTTTTTTTCTGAGAATACATAATAATGTTCTAGATTTGTCTTGCATTTTTCCTCATGTACCCTTAGAATCTTTAAGGAGTGTTGGGCCCTTTTACTGGGAAACAATATGTAGAAACCTTGACTTGGAAATAAATTTGCTCATTATTATTTTTAAATATTTTACTTATTTATTTTTAGAAAGAGGGAAAAGGAGGTAGAAAAAGAAGGAGAGAAACATCAATGTGTGGGACAGTCAGTTGCCTCTCACACACCCCCAGTTGGGGACCTGGCCCACAACCCAGGCCTGTGTGTACCCTGACCAGGAATCGAACCAGCAACTTTTCCATTCATGGTCCAGCACTCAATCCATTGAGCCACACTAGCCAGAGTTCACTATTATTTTTAATTGTATCAGCTGGTAACTTGTATTTCTCTAGGAAATTGCCTATTTCATCTATATCTTCAATACTTTTTTCATAGATGCCTTCAATGCAGTCTCTTATGATTTTCTTTTTAAAAACTTTCTTCTGATACAATGATTACTTTCCACGTTATTTATTATTTTCTATCTTCATTCCTTTCTTTCTTGACCAAGTTAATTAGAGATTTGTCTTTTTTGATCACTTTTTTAAAAATATAGGACTTTTGAATTACTAACAAAGTCCAATTTTTTTCTTCCTGACATCATTAACTTTTGCTTTATCACTATTACTTCCTTTTTGAGCTTTGTGGTAGGTAGAATAAGGTCCCTCTAAAAGATTTCCATACCCTCATCCTCTAAAAATGTTGTATTGCATAGCCAAAGGGAATTAAATTTGTAGATAGAATAAAGGTTGCTAATCAACTAATTTTAAAATAGGTAAATTACTCTTGGAATACCTGAGAAATTTTCTGGCAATCTTTGATTTCCAGTCTCCACCTTCATCTTCCCACGGTGCTCTCTCTGTGTGCTTGTCTGTGTCCAAATTACTCTCTTCATAAGAACACTGGTAATAATGAAGGAGGAGCTCACCTTACTTCAGCACATGCTCCTGCTAACTAATTACATCTGTGAAGACTTTGTTTCCAAATAAGTTCAATTCCTAAGGTACTGAGAGTTAGGACTTACATTAAAGTTGTTCCTGTGGAAGATAATGCAATAATTAATATACAATCAAATAAGAATAAACTGTGTTTTGTGTACTCATAACTGTAAAGCTGCTTTTGCCCCACCTTGTTGTTACTTGTAAGGAGATTATTAACTGATTGATGTTGATTTAGTTCTTTATTAAGCCCCAATTTTATTTTGAACTACATTATCTTATTGCTTCTAAAATATTTAAATTTTAAAAGTCAATGATCAAGTTAATACATAAACTTCATAATGCTCTGTTGATTTGCCCTTGTGACCTCAGAGAGATTGAGAGAATGTTCAAGGAGCTTTGCCTAAAATACATTTGAAGCAAAAACCAAGCATCCAAAGTTTAAAAAAATAAACATTAAAATAAATATATCAAACACACTTCTACTTCTCTTTCTTTCATTTCACAGAGCATTCCTGGATAAACAAGAAACTGACTTGACCCACTACTAGTTTTTCTAACTACAAACAGTCACCTCCTTACTCGACAGCCAACTCTCACTATTTAGCATAATTTTACTTTTGTCTAGTTGATCATGTCTTGTGAAATCTATCAACTATTCAAAATCCTTTCTGATTAAGTGAAGCATTCAGTCCCACATTCCAAACCACTGGTTGTGGATGGTGACCTCGCTGACTAAATTAGTAAAATATAATTTAATTAAATCACTAAATTAAATAAGAGGAGAGCTGACATGTGTTTTCTTTGCTGCCATCAATTCCATTTCAAGCTATTTTCTTTCTCTTGTTCTTCTCCTGAATATCAGAAACATGAGGGTCTCTCTTCCCACGTCTTCATGTTTACTTGTGCTATCAATCCCTACCACCCGTGACTTCCTTCTTCTGTTCTTTCATTCTCTTTTCTTATTTCAATCACCTCTTCTGCACTGGTACTCTTTACTCTTAACCAAACATACACATATCTGCCATGTTTTAAAAATTACTGTATATCCAGTTCCTGGATCTTGGTTTCTAATACTATTCTCTATTTGAAGGAACCAGAGTTCCTTGATTGAGTGTAGGGAAGGACAGTAAAAGTACAAGATGAGCCTGGAGCATCTGGATGTACCAGAAAGTAAGAAAGGGCTCAAACCCAGTCTGGTGGGACCTGGTCAAAGGGACAGAGGAGCAAACATTGGGGAAAATCCAGAACAACAAAATAAATTCTGTAGAGTCAGATTATAACCTAAAGCATCAAACAAATATTCAGGAGTCTATATTGATTAAATATATAATTGACTGAATAAATAAACATGGAGGAAAAAGCCAAAGTTTCCTAACAATGTGTAGCTTCATTTTCCCTGTCCCCATTCTCAAAGGGTGTGGGTCAGCCTCGGGCGCTCCCTTCCAAGAATAGAATCTGGAAAAAGAAAGTAGCAACTTCAGAGTGAAAAAACCAGCAAACACGACCTTAACCAAGTGATCAAGGTTAACATAACTAATGACGTCATGTGGATATCACACACCATAACATAAGATGAAAAAAGCTTATCACCACCACCATGTTCTTTTAAAAAGCTCGTAACCCCAATACAATCAGGAGAAATACATCAGACAAACACAAATTGCAGGAAACTCCACTGACCAGCAAGGTCAAAGGAGACCTTTCCCAAAAGGTCTGAGAACTGTCAAGGAGATCAAATGTAAGAGAAGTCTGAGAAACTTGTCTGCCACTAAGAAGACAGCTGACTAAATGCGATGTGATGGAGTAGATTGAATCGAGGAAGAGAAAAGATAGGCATTAATAGTAAAATGGGTAAAACTGGAATAAAATGAAGTATTTAATTCATAGTAACATAAGGCCTGTTTCTCAATGTTGACAAATGTGTGCGACCATGTACCCTGGTAATTCCAGGGAGAACTGAACCTGGATGAGAGCATGTATCAACTCTCTGACTATCTGAGCAATTCTTCTCTAAATCTTAAATTACCCCCAACATAGAAAGTTTCATTTTAAATGTTACTTTATCCCACTTTTCCCTGCAGCTACAGAAAAAAGTAGCATTTATACAAGAAGCAATAGGTTCTATATAGGTAATAACTTCCAATCAGCAACACATTTTGAAAATTCACATTTTTATTACTAAACATCTTCTATCTTTGATATGGCAATTTTCATGTTAGTTCTATTTTTCAAAATAACCCTACTGTGATGACTATCATAGGCAAAGAAGTACTGTTCAAGGTTAAGAATTAAAAACACGGGACAAGGATAAAGCCTTATGTTAGCAAGCCACACCGCTGATGGCAACCAAAGAAACACTGTGCAGAGCTTCTCAAGCTGGCATCTCAGAAATGGTTTGTGTATGACTAGCTGCGCTGATAAACTGAAATTACATTTGCAGCGAAAGGTCCTGGAGAGGAGAGGTATTGACCCAGTGTAAATGAAAAATCCTAAGGCACTCTTTGAAGGTCATTTGTGGCCACACTTAAATAATTATAGTATGACCCCAGCTCCGTTCACCATCTAGCCCTTAAATTCATTTTTTTTTAAATCACAGGTGTATAATGCAGGTTAATACATCTTTACTAAGAGTATAGCAAACAATTCAGTAAAAGTAAAATCAAACTGTTCCAGAAAGATACTGTACCATTACAGATTGTAAGGTTAATAGAATTGGTTAGATATATGCTAAACATTTATCCTTCTTTTGTGATAAATAGTAAAGTTTCTAGATCATTATCTAAAATTTTAATTCAAAGTTTACTATTTTCAAAGTTACACATGTACATAGTTTCAAGAGCCAAATAGAAACATGTCTTTCCGTAAGAAACAGTTTCCTGCTGACTCCATCCACATTTCCCAGTCTTCAAATAACCAAATTCAACTGTTTTAAATGATCCTTTAGTATATGATTCTGATAGGTTTTTTTACCTATATGTATTTCTTTTATTCTAACAGTATACATTAGGTTTTTCTGTATCTGAAGCAGATCTCATTTTTACTTACAGAATATCTTGTCTCAGTTCTCCATGTTCATACACAGGTTGACACATGATAGAAAATAACACTTCTCATGCAGGGGATTTATATTTCCAATTTGAAATTATGAAATTGGGAGATTGTATAGAAGCCGTGACACCCATCCCTCCACTTCTCCAGCGAGAGACCCAGAGAAAGAGATAGAGACAGAGTTACTCAGGGGAACAGGAGAAGGTGTTTATTCACAAAGGTAAGTATTTGGCTCTGAGGGAGATTGGAATGATTTTATGACCCAACTGCCTTTTGAATGGGAGCAGATGACTCCACAGTGGAGAAGGACTGGTGGCAGGTCTAACACCCTTAAGGGTGTGAAGAGAAAATGATGGATTTGGGAAAAAGAAAACATTCTCTATCTTGATAGCATATTAATTTGCATTGCTCAGTGAGCCTTGACTATGCAGAAACATGAAAATACTCACAATGATTACTGATGTGCTCCATATTTCTTAATGATATACTCCTATTGCTACTTCTAACTAGAACTTATGCACTTTATGTTCATAGCAGCACTATTTACAATAGCTAAGTACTGGAAATAGCCTGAGCGCCCATCAGTAAATTGAGAGGATCAGAAAACTGTGGTCCATTTGCACAATGGAATATTACATGGCAGAAGGAAAGGAACTCCTGTCTTTCACAACAGTGTGGCTAGAACTGGAGAGCATTATGCTAAGTGGAATAAGCCAGTTGGTGAAAGGCAAATACCATATGACCTCAGCTATAAGAGGGATCTAATGAACAAAATAACAAACAAAATAGAACCACAGGCCTGGAAACATGGAATTGACAGAAAGTAAACAGAGGGGAGGAGGGAGGAAGATAATGGTGGAAAGAAGGGGAAGGGACTAGACAAAGAACATGTATGACCCATGGACATGGACAACAGTGTGAGAACTGACTGTGGGTGAGAACGGTAGGATGGGTGGAGGAGGGCAAAGGGGGAAAAATGGAGCAACTATACTAGAATAACAACTAAAATGATTTAAAAAGTTAAATTAAATTTAAAAAATTTATTCACGACTATTGGCACCTCACTTTCCTACACTCTCAAATGAATAATTCTCTGCCCCCAGAGTTTTCAGTGTAATTATATCTTAATCTTAGGTAGCTCAATATTCAGTATTTGTATTTGTATTACAATGTAAATGATGTTCACTTTTGAAGCATGTGAAGCCTGTGACAAACTATGATAGTGTTCTTTCATTGAGTAATAATAATTCTCCTTAGAGTTAATAATGTCCCCTTTTCCATATTACTTAGTATTTTACTTACTTCTCACTAATTTAAGCCCACTCTCCCCAGCTCTGTTCTCACTTATTATGTTAAAAAGCCAGGAGAGTCTATCCAGTTCCTCTTCTTGAAGAACACTTCTGAGGAGTTACAACTTTACTGCAATCTCAGACAATAGCTCTGTAGACCTGAAACCCTGGGATCTGTAGCTGCTGCCTTTGCTGTCTCACCTTAAATTCTCTCCAGTTCTCTAACTTCAGCTGAAGCTGGGGGAGCCTGTGCCCTGTGATCTCAGACTTTCCTTGCTCTGGCATCATCCCATTTGAAGCTTCCTTTGTACATTTCCCTGCCCTTTCACTTGGTGCCTCAGCCAACTCCCAAATACAGCTCAGCAGTGAGCAGTTAACCTTCCAGAGGTAACAATGAACTGGGACCATAGCCACCAGGTTAGCATTGCCACTTCCCTTCCTGAAAGGGAACAATTCTTGGGGCTATTATGGTTGCCTCCTCTGGAACTGGGCCATGGTTGCTTACAATGTGACTTAATAAAGGTGATGTCTTATATTCGCTCTTTCTTTGTCTCACTCATTCCTTCCCTGATTCCTGCTCTCTGGAATTAGCTCTCACAGAAACTGGACCCAAGTTCTTGCTGCAGGCTCTGCTATGAGGAGCCCCATCTAAAACAAGATCTCTCCTTCTGCGAACCACACAATGGCGGTTCGATTCCCAGTCAGGGCACATGCCTGGGTTGCAGGCCAGTTCCCAGAAGGGGACTCACAAGAGGCAACCATACATTGATATTTCTCTCCTTCTCTTCTTCCCTTCCCCTCTAAAGATCAATAAATAAAATATTTTCAAAAATAAGTAAAAAAATAAAACAAGATCTCTCTTCACCATCATCCTGTGAATGTTCTCCTCCCTTCCCTTGGGTTGGACTCTCTGTCTTATGGATTCCTTGTCTTTCTATTTCTTGATTTCACCCTTTTTTTTGTGTAGATACATCCTTCAATAGTTCTCTCAGAAACTCTTCTCTTTAGAATTTTGAAGACATTTTGTAGCATTTTCTGGTTTTTGATAATGCTTCTAAAACATCCAAAGCCATCCTAATACTTAGCCTTTAAATTGATTGTTCTTTGGAAAGTTGCAGGACCTTATCTTTTTCCTTAGTGTTCTAGAATATCACAGTGATAGGTTTGGTCATTAATTTCATCCCTTCACTTCAGAAATTGATCAAAATTCTGGAATCTCATATTCCTGTTCTAAAAAAGGCACTTGAATCAGTTTCTTAAATGGCTTCCTTTTCATGCCTTGCCTTCCCCCCACTTCTCTAGAACTCCAGTTTCTCAGATGCTGGATTTTCAGGGATAGTCTGATCATTTCCTCATCGTTCTCTACTTTTCATCTCTTTTTTAAAAAATACTGTCTTGGGGTATTTTTCAACTTTATCTTGTAATTATTTTATTAAAGTTTTGGGTTTTACTGCACAAGTTTTTTTTGAATTTTTATGAGTTTATTTGAGCCAAACTGAAGACATATACTAGGCAACAAGACCTCAGATGCCCTGTTTACTACATATTTTAAATTTCTAAAAGCTCTTCTTGTTCTCTGAGTAATCCTTTCATCCTTTCACCATGAATAATATCTTATTCATGAGGTCTGTGTCATCTCTTATCTCTCCACATATAATGATAATGGGGACAAGGTGTTGTTTTTTTCCCGGAATTGCTTCTTCAAAGTTGCTATTTTTGTTAATTAGCTTACTCTTTCATTTTCAATTTGGAAGCACTAGGAAGTTCATTGGGTGCTAGTGTTTGTTGTCTACAGAATGTTCTGCAAGGTTACAACCAAGTTGGCACTTTCCCTCTGGCTAACCCCAGTCAGCATAAGAGAGCCAACCACCTACTGCCTGGAAGGGTTCAGTCTGTCTGCCAATGCTCTGAACTTGAGAAGAAGAAGAAAACTGAAGGAATCACTCCAACAATGTAGAAATTCTTTGTTTTACTATGTCGAGAAATTACAATTACTCTTTTCTGCTAAAATGGGAGAAGAATAGTGACCAAGTGGGCTAGAATGGGAGAAAGGATCTTGCAGAGCCAACACCAACTTTTTCTTAAGGAGTCTTTCAATTCATCATTGTGGTTTTAGCCTCTCCTTCATCTTTACAAGTACAGGTAACAGGTTTATAGGAAGAGCTAACCAAAACTTAACCTCTGGGAAAATTTTTATTTGTAAATCTGGTATCTTCACCACTGCTGGTGTAGAATTCAGCTTTCTTGGGTCTGCTAGCTCACTTACCACTTCTCTGTCTACTTTCCTCTCCCAAATCTGCCAGGTGCCTTATATAACAATTTAAGTCCCATCACTGTCATTCCAGTTGTATTTCAAGACAAGGTGATATAAATATGTGTGCACAGTGTAACAATTTGAAGGTGCTGCATATTTTCTAAGTTAATAAAATTTTCTTATTCCTTTAGACATAAATATTTATTCTCTTTTATTTTCTTAACCAATGTTTATTATAAAGAACTTTACCATTTTTGATCATTCAATTTATCAAGTATAGTATTTGATATAATAACTGATATGCTCAGAATTTTATTTCTTAATATGTGAGGTTACTTATACTAAATAACCCCAAAATTTTCTGATTTTTCTTATAGGTTATACATTTATACTGTAAGTCTTTGATTAATTTTTAACTTTTGTATCTCATTATTGACAGGATGAATTAGTGACTTCTAATCTATCTGGCTTGACTTTGCGAAGGAATAAAGATTTTGATAATTACTTTCTTGGAGGTCAATAGCTCTCAATTTTTCCTCTCTTATGGGTTGACAACTCTTTTCAATGTGATAGATATTATTATAATATAGGCTTTGAATACATGAGGACTTGTTGTACCTTAATAAAAATGACAGAGATGATGATAATCTTAAACTTGAAAAAATACAGCACATCGGCTAAAACCAGTGATGCTGAGCATGTAAATAATAATTTCTATAACTTATTAAGAACTTAACTGAATATCAAGCATTGTTTAAATGCCTTATACCCATGGCTCACTGCAATTCTATCAGGTAGTTAGTATTATTATGAACTATTGTACAGAAAGGAAAATGGAGGGGGAGAAAAATAATATTGCTTGCTCCTACAGTGATTCTCTGTGAATCTGGGATTTTACCCCTAATGTGACTGACTCCACAGTCTCTGCTTTCCCATAACCATGCTGTACTGACTCTGTAAAGCATCATAACAGATGTCACAAATGGACAATGGATATAATAAATACACTTTTACATAACTTATGCAGTTTGGTTCTTAATTCATTATACTACAGTCTAAGATTAATTCTGAGACAAGAAGCTCAATAAAAATAGACATCGTGGTCACAAGGTAAATGCATACATACTGGCTGCCCATCCTTAGTCCTTAAGTCACAAATCTGCTCCTGAGTGGCACACCGAATCTGATAGAAAAGCTGCTTAATATCCTCTGTCATACTTTAAAATCAGACCAAGGCAATACACACTTATTAACAATTCACAGTATACTAACTACATGAAGTAACTGAAAACCTGGAAAGAGAGGGAGAAAAGAAGACACACAAAGTCTGGCAGAAGTAAGGTCTGCTTGAGTATGATTGGTAGGGTAATAATAATATGGATGAAGAAATTTATAGTTTTAATTTGGACATTGCACCCAAAACATCATAAGATGTGCTTGAGTGTGATATTTTTATGTTACAGAATTACATGCTTATGATTTTGTAATATATAAAAGGGGTGTTATTTGTGTCAGACCCTGTATATTTTCTGCCTTCAGAGGACATAGTCTACTTGAATTAAAAAAAAACTTGTATAAAAATTTAAAAGCCTGCAATGTAATAAATGTTTAAAAGATTGGAAATGTATACAGTACTGGATTACTTGTGGAGAGAGCTCAGTAAGGGACAGCCTGAGAATGCTGGCGGGATGCAGGTGGCAGTTCTCAAGTACAGTCTGACAGTTGTACAGCTTTTAGACAGACAAAAAGAGTTTGAAGGTTTGCTCATCGGGTAGAGATATCATAGAAAAGACAAATTTGAGTCATACAGACAGTTGCAGTGCACAGGAGGAACACAGCAAAGAGATCCCTTACTTAGAGCATGGAAGTATGAGCTGTCCAGCTGGAGAAGGGAGGCAAGGTGAGGTAGTGAAATGTATTGTACAGGGAGCCATTTCATAAGTTGGGGTCAGAATTTAAGACAGCTAGCAAATTAGGCTGAAGAAACTGGGCAATATCCTTTGATTAAGGTGAGATGTCTTAAGTTGTTTTTCAGAGGAACGACACAATGATTCCTGAGGTTTAGGAAGAATAACCAGAAAGTAATATACAGGAAGGAATTAGGAAGAAGTACAGGGGACCGTCATGGTAAATAAGATATCACTGAAAAAAAGTCACAGAAAGCTGAGCTTGATGTTATGATGGAAAAACGAAGAAGTGCAGAATGGAGCCTAGTAATCTGTAAAAGAAGAATCGTCAGTTTTCATGGCTGTTACAATAAAAAAAAGAAAAAGTTAAAAATAACTCTTATATTTTCAGATTGAGTCCTCAGAAATATTTATGAAGCTCCCGACACTCAGGATGTATAACATCTTAGTCCCCCCACTAGACAGGCTCTATGACCCTTTGAATTGAATTAGTATCTTGATTTGGACCCAGCTTGTGGATTCTGGGACCTCTGCCAGAGGAACAGGGACCAGTTTAATAATTACATGTTGATTAATACATGTAATTTAGGAAAATAACTCAAAAAACCAAACCAAAAACTGTGCAGAATGAAAGAAATGTTATTAAACACATAAATACATTTAATGTATAAATTTAATTTTACCATGGAAAAGAGTAAGATGTCATAATGTATAGAAAGTGTAATAATTATTCATCTAAATGCTCACTTATTTAAGAAAATAACATGGAGTACCTACTGTACTCAAGGCTTTATACTTTGTTTTGAGTGTAGAAACAATAGTGGGACATAGCCCTTCCCAAGAAGCTCACAGATTGGTCAAAAGAGTAACTCAGGAGGCTGAGGAATCACGAAGGAGTGGCATTTCTTCCTGTTGCCCTAGAAAGTGGCAGGTCCATAAAAAGGTAAAACTCTAATATTGAAAAGCAAAAAGAAGTATTCTGTCATTTATTTTTTTCTAATTAAATTTATTGGGGTAATATTGGTCAAAAATGATATAGCTTTCAGGTGTATAATTCTATAATATCTGTATTTTATACTGTGTGTTTACCACCCATATATTTGGGTGGTAAACCTCCTTCTGTCAACCCTCTTTACCCTCCTCTACCTCCCCCCTCCCCCTTTCCCTCTGGTAATCATCATACTGTTGTCTGTGTCTATGAGATTTATTTGTTCATTTGTTGCACTCAGTTTTATATAACATATATGAGTGAAATCGTATGATTCTTGACTTTTTCTATCAATTTATTTTGTTTAGCGTGATATCCTCAAGATCCATCCATGCTGTCACAATTAAATGAAATCAACTTTGCCCTTTTGCTCCTGCTACAGGAGTCATATTTGACTTCCATCTTTCTTTACACCCAACATCCGATTTATTACCAAATCTTATTAGCTATACCTTCAAAATATTCCCCAAATTTGCTTCTTTCTAATGATTTCTGCTACGTCTTAACCTAGTTCAAGTTTCAGCTACCTCACATGTGGACTCTCACAGTAGTCTTCTCACTGACCTTCCTGCCTCCATCCTTGCCTTCATAGTATCTCTTCCCCACCCAACATTCCAAAGGAGTCTTCTGAAGTTAAGTCAGGTCATGTCACTCCACTGGTCAAAATCTACACTCACTGGAGACATAGACAACATTGTCTATTCCAACCTCCACCCCATTCCCCACCCAGATTCACATATGCCATGTCAGCTGCTCTCTGTTCCCCAGAAGACCCAGCAGACCCCCACCAGGGTTTCACACTTATTGTTCTCTCTGCATAGAATGAATACTGTTCCCTAGATACCTTCCTCTTACTTCTTTTTGTCTAAATATTACTTAAATGTCTTTTTCTAATTATCCTAATAAAATAGCATCCCCATAATACTCTAGTTCTATTATTATTTTATTCTTCATCACATATGTGCTTATTGTGTTTCTCTCCCTGCTTGAATGAAAATGCTATAAGAACAGAAACTTTATAAATTTTTGTTTGCTACAATATTGCTAGAAGATGGCCTGGCGTATAGAACATCCACAGTCAGCATTTATTGCATTTGTGAGTCAAATGAAACTGATGCGGGCTCACAATTTTTTCTTTTGAGCCTACTTAAATGGGTAAACAAACAAAGGGCAGGTACTGAAGAGAAAATCCTCTTTTACAGTCAGTGAGTCTGTAACCAGTAACCCTCTAAAGTTTAAGGACATAGTGCGTTACTATTTTTTTTAATTTTAACATTTATATAGGATCTTACAGAGATTTTGGACTAAAATGTCATGCAAGACATTTTAGGAAATGTTTAAAACAGAAAAAGTATGTTTTAGAAAAATCACCTAGAAACTGACTTCCCATGTTATCCATGTTTAACATCTTCATTTGAGTGTCATACCATATGTAAAATTTGGTTGTCTGATTTTTTGTACCTAATAGTTAAGTTTTCCTTTGTGCCACATAATTACAGCTCTTTGGAACTATAGTGTGTGTGCATTTGTGTGTTTGTCTATAAATTGTTTCCCAGAAATGATGCCTCAATCACCCTTGCTGATCACTGAGAGGCAAGGTGGCACAGGGGCTGGCAGTGCAAAAGCCAAAACCAAGCTGCCCACCCTCCAATCCCAGCATCACCACCTAGCAACTTTGTGACTTTGGAAAACATATGATCCCTTAATGCCTTAATTTTTCTACATATGAAAGGGGATAATAATGATATCAAGCTCACAGGTTTGCATAGCATTAATTAGGTGAATATAGGCAAAGTGCTTGGAATAGTGCATAGTAAATATTTAGCATATGTAGACATTAACTGTGACTATGAAAAAGTAAAATTCAATATTGTCTATAAACATATTATTTACCAATGTGGGGGAAGATGATTAACATCCCATTTTTTTCTTCGATTACAAACTATGAATAATTTTTGATTCCTTGACCATTTTCATACACTTTGTAACTAACTTTTTAAAGTCCTTTGCTCATCACTTATTCATTTGTAACACTTATTTAACATTAAAATTAACTGCACTTAACTAAAATTAAAAATATTTCTCTAGTTGGTTACATTATTTGTTCATTAATATTATGCATTATAGACTTCTGGCCAAGATGGAGGAATAGGTAGACACACTGTGACTCTTCACATAACCAAAATAAAGACAACAACAGTTTAGAAACAAAATAACAACCAGAACTGACAGAAAATTGAACTGTATGGAATTCAGACAGCCAAGGAGATAAAATAGACACATTCATCCAGACCAGTAGGCAGAGTGGAGTGAGGCAGCTGGATGGAGAGGGGTCATTACACAAAAAGCAATAGCACCTTGGGCACACAGGTGATGGCTGGCAGACTCTGGGCGCAGGGTGGCAATGGGCAGACACAGCAAGGTGGCAATGGTGAAGTGAGGCACAGTGCGCAAGGCAGCCACCTGACCAGGTGGTCCCATATTCACCCGAAGATAAAACAGGCAGAAACTGGGGAGCGAGACAGACCACATAACCCATGGTCCCAGCAACAGGAAATAAAGCTTCAAAACACCAATTGAAAGCACCTGTGGGGGTAGAGGCACAGGGAGAGACTCCCAGCCTCACAGGAGAGTTTGCTGGAGAGACCCACAGAGTCCTAGAATGTATACAAGCCCACCCACCCAGGAACCAGCACCAGAAAGGGTCCAGTTTGCTTGGGGGAAGCAGTGGAAAGGACTGAAATCTGGTAGCAGAGAGTGGAGCAAGCGCTATTGTTCCCTCTCAGACCCAGCCCCCACATACAGCATCACAATCCAGCCACTGGGTTGCCCAACCCTGGTGAACACCTAAAGCTTCGCCCCTCATATGTAACAGGCACAAGACAAAAAAAATGGCTCAAACAAAAGAACAGATTGAAGTTCCACAGCAAATACAACCAAGCAATGAACAGATAGCCAACCTATCAGATGCACAGTTCAAAGCACTGGTGATCAGGGTACTCACAGAATTGGTTGAATTTGGTCATGAATTAGATGAACAAATGAAGGCTACTCCAAGTAAAATGAAGGAAAATGTACAGGGAACCAATAGTGATGGGAAGAAAACTGGGACTCAAATCAATGGAGTGAACCAAAAAAGAAGAAAGAAACAACCAAACATAGAAGAATGAAGAAATAAAAATTCAAAAAAATAAGGAGAGGCTTAGGAACCTCTAGGACATCTTTAAATGTTCAAGTATCTGAATTATAGGGTTAGCAGAAGGAAAAGAGGAAGAGCAACAAGTGGAAAACTTATTTGAACAAATAATAAAGGAGAACTTCCCCAATATGGCAAAGAAAATAGACTTCCAGGAAGTCCAGGAAGCTCAGAGAGTCCCAAAGAAGTTGGGCCCAAGGAGGAATACTCCAAGGCACATCATAATTACATTACACAAGATAAAAATGAAGAAGAGACTCCTAGAAGCAGCAAGAGATAAGGAGACAGTCACCTACAAAGGAGTTCCCATCAGACTGTCAGCTGATTTCTTAAAAGAGACCTTACAGGCAAGAAGGGGCTGGAAAGAAGTATTCCAAGTCATGAAAGGCAAGGACCTACATTCAAGATTGCTCTATCCAGCAAAGTTTTCGTTTAGAATGGAAGGGCAGATAATGTGCTTCTCAGATAAGGTCAAGTTCAAGGAGTTCATCATTACCAAGCCCTTATTATATGAAATGTTAAAGGGACTTATGTTGGGAACCACCCTGTCTGGTTTCAGGAACTGTAAAACCCCCCATGGCTAAGGCTGAGTGAGTGACCTTCGGACCAAAAGCCAACTAAGGAGACAAAGCTTATCTCCCTGGCAGGAGCGCTGCTTCTGCTCCTTTTTCCATAACTGGCCTCCAGTGCTTGGTCAGTTAATCAATGACAGATAAGATTCCTCAAGGGAGGATTGACCTAAGACAGGCACAATGGCATGGTGGCCCCAGGGAAGGACTTGGGGGCTATGGAGAAAGGGGGTGATGGACCCTTGCCCCCTGGCTTTGACAAAGCCTGACTCCCCTGAGTCTGAGAGAAGTGTCCAACATTTCCTTGGCTATCTGCCTCCTATGCCTGACTTAGGCCTGAAACAATGACAGAGGGCAATGTAGCCCTGTGCTGGAAAGGTGGGCTCCCTGGGTGATCAGGCCTGAGAAAGGATATGTAAAATCCTGTGAAGCCTGCTTTGCTAAGAATGCTCTTAGTTAAACAATGAAGGTCTGAGCAGGAATTGAGTTCATTTCCCAAAGTTTTGTAACCTTTTAGCTGATAGACCCTCACTCAGAGGAAGCCCTAATAGTTCTTTGTATGCTATCTACTGTTTGATCCTTACTGACTGACAATGCCTAATAAGCTGTACCCGTATTCCTGCACAAATTAAACCCAATAAAAGCCTGTCTAGGCAAGGGTCAGCACGCTCTCCCCTTGAGAGGGTGGCCAAGCTGCTCTGAGGGGCTCGCCCCTTGAAGGAGTGGCCGGGCAGTCCCTTTTCCTCCACAGGACTCAGTAGTCCGTATAAATTTGTCCCATGTCTCATCCATGATGCCACAGGTACCACGAGCTGGTGCCCACATCAGACGTATCTGAGAAAAATATGATAAAAGATATGTATAGTAAAATAACAGCAAACTCACAATTATTAACAACCACACCTAAAACAAAAACAGAAACAAACTAAGCAAACAACTAGAACAGAACCACAGAAATGAAGATCACATGGAGAGTTAGCAACAGGGGAGTGAGAGGAGGAGAGAAGGGGAAAAGGTACAGAGAATAAGTAGCATAGACAGTAGGTAGAAAATAGACAGGGGGAGGGCAAGAATAGTAGGGGAAATGTAGAAGCTAAAGAACTTATGACACATGGACATGAACTAAAGGGGGAATGTAGTGGGAGAGGGTGTGCAGGGTGGTGGAGAATGAAGTGGGGGAAATGAGACAACTGTAGTAGCATAATCAATAAAATATATTTTTAAAATATTATGTATTATATTTGTATTGTACAGAAAATTTTGAAATTTATATTGTCAAACCTATCAATTTATGCATTCAAATTTTATCCATTACTTTCTGTTTCTAAATTTGTTCCAGTATTTTATAATATAAAATCTTAGATTTAGCCATTTAATTTACCTGGAAATTAGTATATAGAGTGATATAGATAGTGTACAGAGAATTTACCCAAGTTTCTCTGGAACAGATTTTTCTCAATATCATTTATTTAAAAATTCTTCCATAGTCACTCTAATACTTCATTTATGTTGTTTACTACATATATATATATACACACATATCACAATTAAATTCTATACCCTAAAGATTATTTTAATATTTGTGGAATAAATAAATGAATTTGAGTTGAATAGACAGTACGACATTTGGCATGGTTTTCTTTTCTCTGTCAAATTGAGGCCAAATATTTCCTTCCTAGAGAACTTCTAATACAAAATTACAATTAAAGAGAGAAAGCAATATGCGATAACCTCCCGCAGTATTTGCTGCATGTGGATGAACTGTGCAATGCTAATAGCTTCATATACTCAGTGTAATTGTGCACGAGCCCGTTACTAATAAGCCCACACAAATAAGCTGGCTAATGTATAGCATAATAAATAGAACAATTACAATTGTCACAGTGTCAACCGAAGCATTTGGGAGATTCTAATCTTTGTTGTAACCATTTGGGCTTGTTCTCCTGCTGTGGTTTCTAAAGCCCATACTCTCATTAACACTGAAAGGAGCAGAGGTTTTCAAAAAAGTTAGGTAGATGGCCTGCTGCTGGTCATTTGCCCTCATACTTTCAAGGAAACTCAGTATTTGATACTAAATGAATTTTAAGTATAGTGTCTTAAAATCTCATTTCTTGTCCTTCTATTCTTAGAAACAGATGAGTAAATGAGTGAAGGATTAACTAGTTCAAATCAATCAATAATCAATGAAATGACCACACAGTGCCTGCCTTTTACCGCTGGACTAGAGGACTGCCAGCAAAGTGTCCCGGGCTCCTCCACTGACAAGATAACAGCCTGCCTCCAGGCAACTGGGAGGGGAGGTGCCAAGGATAAGGCTGGAATGTTTCTGCAAAAGTATGAAGATGCAGTGAGATAAGTAATAAAGTCAATGGCTCTTGCATCCCCATCATATTATCCTTTTTGATTAACTTTGGCCAAATTTTCCTGGTCACTGTTGCTATAGTAAGATCAGCCTGTCTCCTACATGATTTTGCATGAAGTATGAAAGCCAAAGCTAATGTTCATTATGATAAAATGTCCTCACAGTTTTTAGTAGATTTAGGTGTATCAGTAGACATTACTGTTTTTTCTCGTTTCATTTATTTTTTTTTCAAATATTTGTGACAGATTTTCCCAAAGAAATATAACAATAAAGGACTTTGTTAAAATCTTGAGCTATGTTCTTTGTTCTAATTCAAGACATCATCTCATAACATGAATAGATTCCAATTAAGGAAAGACATAGGGAACCTGTTTTAGAAGGCATACACTGTATACACTGTATAAATTGATGCTGATATTCAACTTGCTTTTCAGGAATGTAGTCTCAAAGTCAACTTACACTTCCATCATTCAAAAGTCCTTACAAAATAGAGATTGTCATGCCATTGTATCAAATTTAATCATCAAATGATGAAGTCTTTTCACAGTGAAGGGTCCAGAGCTCTAACAGAAAACTGGGGCATTTGCAGATGTGTCCATCAATGGCTAGGAGAGAAGAGATCAAAGCCGTGCAAAGTTGCGGCTGTGGAGGCTCCTAGTTCTGTGTTTTTTCCCAATACGGTCACATCATGGCTACAAGGAGAGAATATAGTGAAGGCTCTGAGTGAACTTCAAACAATGCTCTTAATATGTGAACTATGTTCACAGGCTATAATCAATCAAGTATTCTATTTTCCAGGGGATAAATGCATCTAAATTATTAACCATGCACAGACTCTTTTTCAGTTTACTACATCAGGAGTCCAAGTGAGAAAAAAGAAATTAGGATATCAGAACTTTCAATGGAGTCTTCTCAGTTAACCTCATCAGTGCTGCTATGCTTCAGAAAATGTGCAGGATACCCAGTGACATACACCTCTAACAACTCATAGGGTTGACTCTCATAAGATTAACAACAACTCTAGACCACAAGGATCCCCAGATCTCTCATTACTATTCCACAGAGAAAGGTGCTTGGCCTGCAAAGCCAGACCTGCTGATGTAGGGAACACAGCCCCACACCACTGCACATGATGAAAGTCTAGGGAACAGTGGGGATGGGACATCCCATATTCTGTATCACAAGGGAACTCAGATCTCTGACCCAGGAAATAGCCTATACATTACTCATCACTCAGGATCTCATAATGTCCTCACTGCTGCCATCAACCAAAAGCTTTGCTTTCCTTCCTAAACATCACTGTCAAGTCACCAAAATAAAATGATAGGAAGGGACACCCATGGCCAATAAAACCAAAGATGAATCCTGAGGAACATAGAAATCCATAACCTTCCCACCTCAAATTAAAATGGAAACAGTGAGGATACCATGCTCAGGCTCTTCAGTCTCAGCACTGTTCAACTGCTTTACTGGCCTGAGAGAAAGTTCTTTCCTGATGTTGGCCTCTTTCACAGAAAGACATTTTTCATAAAGCTCAGAAGTTATAAACATTTGAGTCCACTTATTGCATACTGCAGTAAATAATGACCACTGGATCTGTCCCTGATGCTTCCTCTTACGGTAGCCTTCACAAAGGACTTAGCTCCGTGGCACGGGGGGAAATGACATCCGTGCCGTGCACTGGACCGAACCGGGATGAGTTTGGGGATAAGGAGAAGGAGCTTGCAAAAATTAATTATATGTTCTTAATATTACATAACAAAAGCAACAAATCACTAATGATCAAGTTAAGCTTTGAATTTATATAAAACTCGAGAAGAAAATCTTAAAATAAGCTCAAATTTTTTGAGAAACTTGAGATTGTGTTCATGTTGAAATCTTTTTTAATGCTTGAAATATCTACATGCAATTCTGAATGAAGATATTTTAATAACAATACCTTCAAATCCCTGGTAGTTCACACTGACGAGAAGGATTTTTTATACAGATGATGGAAAATTACAGAAGTATATTAACTTCTTTGCTGATTTGTTAATGAATACTTTTTTTTCTTTACTAACTTGGTTTTGGATAATTTAATCTCTATCATTGTCATTTATACTGATTATTCTTCAACCTTAATAGTTCTTCCTTCTTTTCCATTGATGTATGAAATGTTGGAAAATCTTGAGAAAATTCAAAATAAAAATATGAATAGCTTTCCAGGTTAAATATTTAAACAATAACAATGAGACTTCTGAAATCAGCTGTGACATGCAAGTCATTCCTTTCATTCTTAAGAACAATAAATAGCTAGACAAACTGAACACCCATGACTTGTTTTGGACCCAGTAGAAAACTGGCATCACAAGACAAACAAAAATCCCATCATCTGAAGAGTCGTGTGCACCCAGAGACATGGGCTAGATCGCTTTACTTAGAGCAGAAACCTCTGGACCTATTTATTGATAACTGTGATGAACTGCTGAAGGCTGAATAGTCCTAGCTTGTCCCTTAAAACAATGAAAAGAAATACAATTTATACAGTTTTGAAATATAGAAATAAAATCATGTTTATCCAAAGATAGGATGATCGTTTATGTATGAAAGACCAAAGAATCTACAAACAAACACTCTTAGAATGAATATGCCAGAATACAAAATCTCAAAATACAAAGTCAACATATGAAAGGCGATTGCTTTCCTATGTATGTACCAACATTGAACATTGGAATTTGAAATTTAAAAAGCAATACCATTTAGAATAGCATCCAAAAACTGGAGTACTTTGATATAAGTCTATAAAGTAGGTACAGGAGATTACAGAAAACTAAAAAATAAAGTATCAAACAATAAAATTAAGGGAGATCTAAATAAATGGAGGAATATTCTGTGTTTATAGATTGGAAAATTGAATATTGTTAAGATATCACATCACAGCTACAGTTTACATAGCCATGTTTTCCCCCACTTGACCTGTAGTCTAATTCAATCCCAATCAAATCCACTGGGCTATGTAGGTATTGACAAACTGATTCAAAAGTGTATATGGTTTCCCTTCCCCTCTAAAGATAAATAAATAAAATCTTTAAAAAAAACATTTTAAAAAGTGTATATGGAAAGGCAGACGATCCAGTATAGCCAATAAAAACTGAAGAACAACAAAGTTGGAGAACTTAGACTATTCAATTTTTATAGTTACTATAAACATATCAGAATCAAGATGTTATTGGAGAAAGAATAAATGCATAAATCAATAAAACACAAAGAAAGCCCAGAAATAAAACTGCAATTCAATGTAGAAAAGGTAAGCTCTTTTCAACAAATGCTGCTGAACATTTGAGCACTCGTAAACAAACAAATAAATAGATAGGTAAATATTTTTTTAATTTTACAAAACCCTGTAAGTGTAAGCTGTACAGTGACTTTCTTCCAAAGATTACAGTGCAGAAAAAAGGAGAAGATGTAACAATGTGCTGTGAAGAATTCTGACAAACTGTACCTCAACCAGGTGGACGAAATTCAATATCAACATTGGAACATCTTGTTGATGTAGAGTAATCCCCCCCTTCTCCATGGGGGTACATTCCAAGCCCCCAGTGAATGTCTGAAACCAGAGATAGTACCAAACCTTACATGTCCCGTTCTTTTTACTAGACAGACATATCTGTGATAAAGCTTAATTTTAAATGAGTCGCAGTAAAAGATTACCAGGAATAACTAATATTAAAATACACCAATTATATTCTGTAATGAAAGTAATGTGAATGTACTCTCTTTCTTGGTCTCTGTCTTTCTCTCCAAGTATCTTATTGCACGGCACTCACCTTTCACTTAAAGAAAGCACTTTCTGTATTTTCTCTGGCATATCTGAATTGCCAGCATCACTACTCTTGTACTTTGGGGAAACTATTATTAGTAAGATAAGGGTGACTGAGCACAAGCACTGTGATATTGCCATCACAATTTCATAACCTAGACAGGTACTAAGTACCTAGTGGGCAGGTAGCCTATTTGGCGTCGATATGCTGGACAAAGGGATGACTTACATTTTGGGTGGGATGAGTACAAAAAAAAATTTCATGTGCACCTACTTAGAACGGTGCACAATTTAAAACTTACACATTTTTTTAGTTCTGGAATGTTCCATTTAATATTTTTAGAATGAAATTGACAGGAGGTAACTAAAACCACGCTGTGAACCCAGGGATAAGGGTGGATTGCTGTATGTATCCTTGATAGGATGTGATGAGAACAGCAATAGGTTTCCTCCTGAAAATCCATTACCCCTGTCTAATCATGAGGAAAACATCAGCAAAACCATTAAGAAAGATTCTACAAAGTGCCTGCCTCATAATCTTGAAACTGTCAAGGCCTTCAAAAATAAGGAAAAGACTAAGAAACTGTCACAGCCAAGAGGGCCTAGGGAGACTTAATGACTAAATTCAGTGTAGTATCCTGGACAAGCGCCTGGAACAGAAAATGTACATGAGATAAAACATAAGAAAATCTGAATAAGTATGCACTTTAGTTAGTGACAGTGCACAAAACTAGTTCATTAATTGTGACAAACGCAACATACTAACTTAAGATGCTTTTAACGGGGGAAGCCAGGAATGAGGTATGTAAGAATTTTCTATACTGTTGCACAAACTTTCTATAAAGCTAAAATTGTTTTAAAATTTAAGATGTATTAATATATTTTAGATATTAACCCCTTATTCTATATATGGTTTACAAATATTTTCTCCCATTCTATAGGTTGTCATTTTGTTGACTGTTTCTTTTGCTATGTAGAAGTTTTTTAACTTTTGTGTATTTCCACTTTTTGTTTTTGCCTTTGTTGCTTGTGTTTTGGTGTCATAGCCAAACAGATTATGTCAAGAATCTTCTTTATGTTTTCTTCTAGGAGTTTTATGTTATAAAGTCTTATATTTAAGTTAAAGGACTCATTAACCTCAGTAAAAAAAAAAACAACAAACACCCCAATTATAAAATGGGGAGAGGAACTAAATGGATATTTTCCAAAGAAGACATACATATGGCCAACAGATATAGGAAAAAATGTTCAACATCACTAATTTTCAGGGAAATAGAAATGAAAATCATGGTGAGATCTTATCTCAAACATGTTACAATGGTGAGCATCAAGAAGACAAGAGATGTGTTGGCAAGGATGAGAAGAAAAGGAAACACATGCGTACTGTTGCAGGTATAATATAAATTGGTCCAGACACAATGGAAACCTGCATACAGGCCCCTGAAAAAAAATTGAAAATAGAACCATTATATAACCCAACAATGCTACTACTGTATACACACAGGGGAAATAAAACAAGGATATCACAAGATACCTGTGCTCCTATGTTCATGGCACCATTATTCACAAGGGCCAAGATATGAAACAACCTGATACCCATCAACAGATGAGTGAGGATGGGGAGGGTGTACATGCACATGTGCACTGGAATATAATTCAGCCACAGGAAAGAAGGAAATCTTGTCACCTGCAACAACGTGTATGAAACTTGAGGTCATTATACTAAGTGAGATAAGTCAGTCAGAGAAAGACAAATACTGTGTGAGATCACTTACATGTGGAATCTAAAAAAGCTAAACTCATAGAAACCAAGAGTACAATGGTGGTTACCAGAGGCTGGAAGGAAGGCAATTGAAGATGTTAGAGTACAAACTTGCAACTACATTGAAGAGCTAATGCACAGCATAGTGGTGATAGTCAACAGCACTCTATTATAGACTTCAAAGTTGCTAAGAGACTGTCTTAAATGTTCTCACCACAAAAAATAAATATTTATGTGATATGATAGAGGTGGCCAACTTCTATCACTACGCTATTACAACTTTGCTATTACATAGTGTGTCCTATTACATAGCTAACACTGTGGTGGCCACTATACTGCAAAATCAATATGTTCACCTGAAACTTACACAATATTATGTCAATTATGTATATCTCAATTTAAAAAGTATTAATAAAATGCACATGACATTGCTCTCCCTATAGCTTACAGAAATTTTTTCTCTATAATTTTTAATAACTTGTCTCCAGGACTCAAATTTTAACCCAAATTAAATATTATTACCAACCATTTTTAACTATTTTTCCAAAGCTAAATTTCAACTTTGAATCCACAAAACATATTTCAGAATACATAGGCAAATGCATATATGTATGTATACATACATGTGTGTATATACACATACATGTATATGTGCATACTGTCCTTGCACTTTACTTTTTATTTTTTTGGATGTTTTAAAATTTCTATCAGGGGGACCATCTTTGGAAGCCAATAACCCTTCTTCAATAATTCTCCTAAAACAGAACCACACAGAGACATGCACATCTCACCCATATACATTAGAGTACTTTTAATTCACAAATGCTTGACAGATTTCTTTCTTTTTATAATCAACAGATTTTAGTATGAATCAGTAGAGTGTGGTATCCTGATTCTACTTCTTTAAATAAAGCTGAAAATAGAATTGGAGTGTTGAGGCTTGGATTTTAATAGATTTATCATTTTGACAATAGTACTGACGTGGAATCCAGAACTCTAAGCAAACCTTTACATACAGAAGATTCTCTGTGAAGAGAAAAATGTATTCCTTCAATTTGAGAGTTTTCAAACTGAACTTAATGTGTAAAGCTTTCACACCTTCCCATCACCGTTGCAGCACCATCCGTACATAAAACTCTGCAGTGTTTCAAAATATCTTATTTATTACAAAGGGTTCATCTACCAGGTGAATGTCATCTCCAAAATTTGTTTTTGCTGTTTCTTTCAAATCACATGCGTCTCAGCATTCCTCTTCAGACATTCCAAATAAGAGGTAAGAAGAATTAATCTCCCCGAAGCTTGTGATCTCCTAATGAAAAATTCTGCTGTGGCAGAACAGGGCTGATGGCCAAAGTTCTATCACATCATGCAGCAGTGACTGCAATACTCGGCCCACAGTCCAGGCCATGCGAAGGTGCTTCTTCGGCTGGCAGCTCTTCCCCCGCCCCCCTGAGTCTGATATCCAGCCGCCTTATATTCCACTGTGCCCCTCCAGGGCACCTTTTCAGGGGGAGCTGCAAATCTTCTTATCCACCCATATTAGAAGATTCTCATGATAAGCATTATTCCAGGCCTGATCTATGTGTTGTTGGGTCATTTGTCCCCATTTGTTTGACAATGTGGGGCTAAGAGCAAAACACCTTGTCTCCAAATTTACTACAGCCTTCAGGAAAGGAACCAAGGGACTAAAGATTAAGAAAATATCCAAGGGAGGTTAAAAAATTGTCTCCTGAAAAGTAAGGATTTGAATTGCAGGTTATTAATTTGTAATTTATCTCTTCTGTTGGCTCCACCATGAACCAGAGACTGAAGCAACATTCTTTTGTTATTATTAATAACTCTGTGGAAGAGAGTTTCCCAGAAGTGAGTGGGCTCCTTGACAGGAAGAATGAATTTTGAGTTACAATTTGCTAACCCATATGGGAGGAATGAGGCTCTTCTGGTTTCATTATTTTTTAAAATATTTTATTTATTTTTTAGAGAGGGAAGGGAGGGAGAGAAACATCAGTGTGTGGTTGCCTCTAGTGCGCCCCCTAGCCCGCAACTCAGGCATGTGCCCTAGACTAGGAACTGCACCAGCAACTCTGATTCCCAGGCCAGCAATGAGCCACTGAGTCACACCAGTCAGGGCACGAATTTCACTCTTGATCTTCTTTTAAAACTGAATACATTTGTGTAAGACGTGGTAGGGTTGCTAGGGTATTACGTGTTCTTTATTACATGTATAAATGGAAATGAAAACAGAAAATGCCCAAAATTCATTCCTCCCTCTCTCCCTCTAAGGAAATTAGGTAACACCCAAGGGTACCAAGTAAGCTGACGGAGTCACTAGATAGACTTTTTTATGAAGTCTCCCTCTAATAAATCTGTATAGTAACTTGTAGATAAAGAAGCCAGATATGAGGAGCTTCAGGTGTTTCCAACCCTAATTTATGTGAAATAAAACAAAGTCAAATACTGGGAGATGGGACTGGGGCTCTCTGAATGGGTATTATTGAACTGACTGCTTGATACCTAAGACTCTGTGTATATAAGGAATGACCAGAAATGGAGACAAAGGGTCTTAAAGTGGTAGCCTTTCCCTATAAGATTAAGCTTATAAAGTGATTGCATAGCCCCTGAAGTGTCACTAGCTAAGGGCCTCTTATTTGCCTATCCAACTGTAGATACACCTCAATACGGTTCAAGCATTGAAGAGACAGTTCTACTTATCATTGGAATCTCCAGATATTATTAAATTTTTTTTAAAAACCACTCTTCATTGACCTGGAAGCACATCAATCTAGCTCTGATACAAGATACACTATATAATGCTCCTCAATGACCACAGCCTGCAGCAGCACACTTGAGAGACTTACCTCCAAAATATTAGGCATCCATATGACATTCCCTTTGGGATGAAGCACAGGCCGCACGTGGCATCCCTGTCTATGCTTCAGGTGCAGTTGGATCTGCGGGGCCAGCGCAGCCTGGCCTGAAACCTCAACCTGCTGCAGGATCCTTTTAGTTGTTGTTCTGGGTCCCTTTCCAAATATGTAATTTACTCAGTGAACAGTTAAAAGAGCTTCCCCAGGTAAGAAGTATGTCAACTTAATATTCAAAGAAGCCACCCAATTGTGATTCTTTCTTTGTGTGGAGCAGCGCAAGGCACAACAACCTCTTTCTTACATTTAAGGCTATTCTGACCTTTCTGAGGCCATTCAGTCCTTAGAAACTTCATCAATGAGGCTGCTCCCAGAAATTTTATTTCCCTTCCTCTGGCCTAGATGTTTCTTACTAAGGCATTGAGTTATCTGTTTATTTCTGCTCAAAAATCCAATTGCATAATGTCATACATGTAATGACCATAATGAGGTTCTATAGGAGGGCGAAGGACTCTGCAGAGTTTTATGACTCTACTATGATTAAAATAATGAGTATTTACTATTCTGTAGGCAAGATAATAAAAGTGTACTATTGATCTTGCTAAGCAAAGGAAACTGCTTCTGATTGTCTTTACTGATTGGTATAAATTTTTTTTTTGCTAATAGTTGGATAAAGGTGCCTGGATGTGTGTTAAATTGATACAATAAAGAAGCCATAACAGTCTACGATTGGAATTGGATTCACCCAATTATAATAATAATATACATTCTATAGTATATTATATTCTATAATAATATACATTATATAGCACTTATATCATTCCATGGTAGCATCTCTCATCACATTTTTATTTACCCTCTATAGGGGGTAACCAGTGCAAAACTTTTCAAGGATTATGGTGCTTCATTCGCCAATGTATTTCTTAACATTTTGATGAAGGGTGTGCACTCCAGACCTTCCTAGATACATAGTTAGGGAATGATGGAACTAGTTGTATATAAATACATCCATTCCAATATTTCTATTTCACTAATCCTTAGGACTCCTTCTTCTAATATATATATATATAAAGTTCTTGCATCTCATCTTTGCCTTATATAGACAACAATTGTGTCCAAGCTTCAATTAACCAAACTAGTACACCTAATCCCTGTCTATGCTGCTAGAGCCAACAAACCCAGGGTTCCAGGGAGTATCATCATACTGATAAATTCAACCTGATACAACTATTTATAGCACACTGTTTGGTCTTTGGTTCAAGACTATTAGAATCTATTTGCATACGTGCTCTCAGGTTTTCCATATGTGCTTCCAAGTTACAACAGAGTTGGCAGGAATTTACAACTCTTTTGGTATGCAGCTACTTTTCCTAGGAGTATGCTTCGCAATTATCCTTGTGAAATGTGTTTACTTGCTATTGGCCTGGTCAAAAATGAATGAAAACATGAGGACTAATTTTTGTAAAATTATAATAAATAAAAGTAGGGTTAATATTTTAGAAATAAATGATAAGGAAAATGAAGACACTTGTTTCAGAAGAATAGCAATATTGTAAACAAATGTAGCATTTAAGAGAAAATATTACTTTCAACCTAAAAATTCAAAGAATTTAAGGATAACTACAAAAGTTACTATCCGTAGCGTCTAACCAGCAGAGTAAATAAAAAGTTTAAATAAGGAAAGAATCAGCATAACAGAAAGAAAGAAAGAAGATGAAAGCAAGTTAAAGAAGCCTGTGGTAAACAAATAAAACATGGTGGAAATAAGCCCATGTCTGTAAATGTAAACATAAACATAAATGGACTAATATTAGCTACAAAAGAACAAAAACCATTAAAGTGGAAAATTGTTTACTGACTGAATTTCTGAAATCTATGGTTTTCCAATGCCTCTCCTGGGGGTTTCTTGAAACGGAGACACGTGTGTCGCTGAGGTTAAACTGGGAGGGGCTCTGGGCTATGCATGTCAGGGCCACTATGGTTCACGATAAATAATATAAATGTAAGTTGCAATGTTTCCAGTTCAGTTTGCCTAGGGAAGCCTTTTTTGTGGCAAAAATTTAACAAAGAAAAACTATTCATCAAAAGCTCATTATCTCCTTTCCAACTAGAAGCCAATATCATTCATAATTAAATTACTAAATTGAAATGCAGTTTAATGACAGTTGCTATAAAAATTTGAGTTCTGAACTCTTTTGATTACAATATTACCAAATAATCATTTTACTGGATTCGATTACAGCACTTTCCTCCACCCAGTCTCATTTTTCATACCTCCTCAGTTGCTGAGCCCTGCAGTGGGTTGTCTGTGTCTTGATATTTATACACATACACACATCAGCCTCTCGTGCTCATTCATTGTTTTGTCTGTTGGGCCCTGAGGACACATGTGTTTTTTCTTTCTAGCACAGAGCTCTGTTCACAGTGGATGTTTTTTCCTGTTTCTAGAGGTGAGTGACAGCAAGGCACCAGCCCTGGCGGTGTGGTGGTATGAGAGGCTCCCAGCTCTTCCAGAACTGTTGGACTTCGCATTAAGCAAGTGCCACCGCCACAATGCCATACCTACCTTGCCTCTATGTGGGATCACACTCTGTGGGTATGAGCATACATTACACATCCTAAACAATGGCAATGTATTTGCCTAGAAATTATGCATGAGGGCTGTATAATGTTTTGTCATGCCTCAAATTCATCATAAGGGGTTTGGATACTTTTCACAGTCACTTAGAAAAATCATTCAAATTTTCACATCCTCAGATAATGCAATTCATGTCAAGAGAAGGATTAGTAATTCCCTTAATGATTCATTCTATACTCAACTACAGACAATGCATAAGTGTAAAAGAAGGTATCACTTTTTAATAAATGTCAAAAACATGTTTTATCTAAATAGCTCAACATACAGTACTGACAAAATTTAGTTAGAGATAATTTATACCCTTCAGTGGCCAAAGTAATCTATGGGTTTCTCCAAATTGCTTTTGTCTATAGAATAAACTCAATTTTCTTTACTACATGAAGCACAAATTTAAAACAATATTTCATAAATCTCTGTCACTGAAGATTAAAGTAATCTTTAATTTACAAATACTGCTACCAGCCTATGAGCTTTGTGTTGCTAGGTTTGGAAATTGAGTTAGACAACATAAAGCTGATTTTCAACCTCACCTGACAGTAAAGGCAAAGTTTATAATAAAATAAAAGAGATAAGCCATTATTAAATGTCCCTAAAGGTCTCATATGTGTACTAATATGCTTCTAAACTCTTGTGTGTCTGAAAGGGATTGGTTTAATAGAACACTAGGGATGAGGCACTTAAGTATGTTCACAGGTATCTGTCATAGTAACTCCACCTGGTAAATGTCACACAATGTTTACATTTGCTGCGTAAGGTCAGGGAATTGCATGAGGTCCCTTAGCCCCTGTCGAAAAATACTTCACCAGTATATTTTCTTACTTAAAATGATCATGTTCATAGTATGTTCCAGTCACAAGCCCAGTGTAAAACTTAATGAACTTAAACTCTATACTAATGTGCAGGGGTGTGCAAAAGTACCTTTGTAATTAATATGATAATTAAACAATAATTAATAAATGATGTAAGAATAAACTTTCACATCCTTACTACTGTAAACCTACTTTTGCCTTCCCTGTATATATTAAATTTTGAACAGGCTAATGTCTAGCTCTATCAAAAGCTTCCATTTCAAAAACAAATGCATATACATAACATCTATGAAATTCTAACTTCTTTTTGAAAAATTAGCAACATATTTGAATACCAGCTAAGGATGAGGAACTGTACTAAGCAAGTTGTATGTATTAACACATTGAATTCTCACAACAACCCTTTAAACTAGTTCTGCTATTACTTCCTTTTCACAGAAAGCAGACACATAATAAAGTTATTTTATCCGAGGACATACTACTAGTAAAGGTTGGAGTCCATTTTTCTTAACAGACTTTAGTTTTTAAGGGCATTTAAGGTTTACCAAAAAGTTGAGCAGCAAGTACAGAGAGTTCCCGTATATCCTCAGTGCCCTCCCCCTCCTCCTGCACACAGTCTGGCCTATTACTAAACATCTTACGATTATGGTACATTTGTTACAGTTTATTATACCTTATTATTAACTAAAATCCATAGCTCACATTAGGATTCACTCTGTGTTGTATAGTTTCAAGGGTTTTGACAAATTCATAATGCCATGTATCTGCCATGATAATGTACAAAGAAGTTTCACTGCCCTAAAAATCACCTGTGCTTGACCTGTTCATCCCTCCTCCCCTCCTGCCAACTCCCTGGCAACCACTGATCATTTTACTTTCTCTACAGTTGCACCTTTGCTAGAATGTTTAGAGTTAGAATCATATAGTATGTTGCAGACTGGTTTCTTTCACTTAGGAATATGCATCTAAAGTTACTCCATGTCTTTCTATGACATGATAGCTCCTTTCTTTTTATCACTAAATAATATTCCCTTGTCTGGATGCAGCACAGTTTATGTATTCATTTAGCTACTGAAGGACATCTCAGTGGCTTCCAAGTTTGGCAATTATGGATAAAGCTGCTGTAGACATTTATATAGAGATTTTTGTGGACATAACTCTTCCATTTATTAAAGTTAATACCCAGCAATTCCATATTAGTTTCTCAGAGCTGTCATAAACGGGGCAGCTGAGAACAGAAATGTATTGTCTCACAGTTGCAGATGCTACAAGTCTGAAATGAGGATGTCGGCAGGCCAGGTTTCTTCTGAGGGCTGTGAGGAAGCGTCTGGCCCTGCCCCTTTCCTAGCTTCTGGTCATCCGCTGGCCATCTTTGTTTTTCCTTGGCTTATCTATGCATTACTCCAACCTCTGCCTTCTTCTTGTGGTGTTTTCCTCTGTGTGGCCATTTCATGTTTTCTCTGTGAATGTTTATTTCTGTGTCTAATCACCCCTTTTTTATAAGGACACCAGTCATATTCAATCTGGGTTCACCTTACTGACTTCACTTTAACTTGATAAGCTCTGTAAAGACCCTGTTTCCAAACAAGGTCACTTTCTGGAGTGCTGATGGTTAGGATGTCAACATGTTTCTGAGGCAGCATAAATCAACCCATAATAAGCAAAAATGCTGGATATATGGTTAGATGACAGCTTTTATAAACAATGCCAGACTATCTTTCAAAGTGGCAGTGCCATTTTACATTCCCACCAGCAATGAACAAGCGCTCCCGTTGCTCCAAATGCTCACCAGCTCTTGGTGTTGCCAATAGCTTGCATTTTATTTGTTCTAATAGGTGTACAGTGGTATGTTATTGTTATTTTAATCTGCAAGTTCCTGATGAAATGTGATGTTGAGTGTTTTCTTATGTGCTTATTTGCCCTCTGTATACTCTTTTTGCTGAGTTGTTTGTTCACATCATTTGCCTATTTTTAAATTGTTTTCATTTGTTACTAATGTTGTCTTATTACTGAGTTTTTGTTTCTTGTACATCTGAGAAAAGTCTCTCATTGAATATCTGTTTTACAAAGCTATCCGCCGAGTCTATGGCTTGTATGTTGATTCCCTTAACAATGTCTTTCACAGACTGGAAGTTTTTAACTTTAATAAAAGTCCAACTTTTCATTTTTTTTCTTTCCTGAATCATGATTTTGGTTTGTACATAAAAAGTAATCACTAAATCAAAGGTCACCTAGATTTTATCATATGTTTTCATCTCAGAGTTTTATAGTTTTGTGTTTTACACTTGGATCTATGACCCACTTTTAGTAAACTTTTGTCAAAAGCATAACATTTTCCTTTTAGCAGGTATCCAGATGTTGGGCAGTTAAAACACCATTTGTTGAAAATACTATCCTTTCCCCATCAAGTTTTTATCATGAATAGGTGTTAGATTTCCTCATTGCCTTAGCTCCTTTGTCAAAGATAAGCTAATTTTTGTGTACACATTTTGGGCTCTCTATTCCATTCCATTGATCTATTTGTCTCTTCTTTCACCAGTATCACACAATCTTGTTTGTTCTAGTTTTATAGTTAAATCTTGAACTCGAATAGTGTCAGTCCTTTGACATGCCTATTTTTGGTATTGTTTTAACTATTCTGGATCTTTTGTATTCCCCTGTAAACGTTCACATCAGTTTATCATTACCCACAAAACAATTTGCTGAGGTTTTAACGAGGATTTCATGAAATCTATAGATAAAGTTAGGAAGAACTAACATTTTAACGATACTGGATCATTCTATCCATGAACATGGAATATCTCTCTATTTATTTAGATCTTCGATTTCCTTCATCAGATTTTTCTAGTTTTCCTCATTTAGATCTTGTATGAATTTTGTTAGATTTATACTTCAGTGTTTCATTTGTTAAATTTTTCCTCAGTGTATTTTAAATTTTCATATAAAAAGTTGTATTTTCATTTCAAATACAGTTGCTCACTGCTGGTAAGTGGGGAAGCAACCTACCTTAATTTTTTTTTATTTAAGTATAGTTAGTATATTACACTGCATTATTACATTAGTTATACTGGTTTCACATGTACAAAATAGTGATTTGACATTTTTAATATCATATAATGTATATTAACCTTGCGTCCTGCAACTTTGCTACAATTGCATATTAGCTCCAGGAGCGGTTATGCTCATTTGAAGGATTTTCTACATAAACAATGTTGTCATCTATGAACAAAAACAGTTTTATTCCTTCCTCCCAAATATTCCTTTTCTTGTCTCATTGTATGAGCCAGGACTTCCAGTCCAACGTGGAACAGGAGTGCCGTGAGAGGGCGCCCTTGCTTCGTTCCTGCTCATACAGTGCCAGTTCACAGTTCCTCATCCTTAAGTATGATGGCAGCGGGAGGGCTACTTCATAGCTGTTGTTTATCAAGTTAAAGAAGTTCCCTTCTTCCTAGTTTGCTGAGAATTTTTGCCATGAAGGGTGTTGACTTTTTTCATTTTTTGCCTCTACTAATATGATTCTATGTTTGTTTTCTTCTTTCCCTTGTAATTGATTTTTGGAATTTTGAACCAGCCTTGAATACTTAGGAAAAATCCCACGTGCAATTCTTGTTACACGTTGTTGGATTTGATTTGCTAATATTTCCTTTAGGGTGTTTGCATGTAAGGTCATAGGAATATTGATCTGTAGTTTTTCTTTCTTATATTTTTGTCTGGTTTTTGTACTGGAGTGCATTTTGTAACCATACCCTGATTTCTACTCTCTGAATGAGTTGAGTTTCAACACTTCAGCTTCCACTGCCAACCAGGCACCACTAGATGTTTTGAGCATATGCCATTTTCATGAATCATATAGGAGGAAAAAGATAATCCAGGCAGAAATACGAAAATTTGTCTCATTTGTAAAATGAGTAAAAATAATAATGTCTGCTTCATGAGGTCTCTGTAAGAGATAAACTATGCAGTGAATAGTAAATACTTAACACAGCACTTAAGCACTTCAGAAATATATGATGTGTTCTTTAGGTGAGAGTCTTACCACAATTGATATTTTGTGCTCTAAACCAATATTTGTATGCTATTAGATATTTCAGCTGAGATGATTCATTTGTTATTCAAAAATCAGTCTCCCCAGAATTAAATCTCTATTTCTAGTCCTAAAATTACTATCTTTCATGTTTTATTTCACCTTTAATAATTTCAAAGTTGGCCAAGACACCAAGTTATAAAATGTGACATTATCTGTTTTATTTCCCTTTTCTCCAAACCACTGACCAAATCCTGCCCAATTTTTTTTCCTCAAATCCTCTAGAATCCTATTTATTTCCTCTCTTGTGGTATTATTTGTCCTGTACCTTCCATACTTCTTCCCTTAACTATAAAAAGAACTTCCTAGTGCTCTTTCTACCTTCATTTCGTCATACAATCCATTTTATATCCTGTTGCCAGAATCATATTTCTGACCAAGGTCAACATTATGCTTAAATTTGCCTCATTGTCTTATAGCATTCTATCACTTTTAGCAGGCTTCACAGATTAATTCCAAAGCTAGCTACTTAACCTTCACATCCTCTATTTAAGCCAAACTATACTACTCACATTTCTCTGAGTACTCATTCAATATATGTACTATGTATATTTATTCATGCTATTTAATACAGACTGCTTTAGCTCTCTTACTTCCTAAATATCCTATTCTTCCATAAAAATTCTAAAGAGATTCTTCTCTCCTGAAGACTTTATAGACATTAAACAAGTATAACTCTTTGTTCCAAACTTAAACATATTTTTCTTGAACTGATATAGCATTCCATACACTGTTTTACAAGATAGTGTGCCTGCTTTTCTGTTACATGTGAGTTCCTTGAGATCATGAATTACATTATTGATTTTTGTTTCCACAGTGTTAGCATAGTGCTTGGCAATATTTGGTATTCAACAAATCTTGCTGAATACATAAAATTTTAAAATAATTCTCTTAAAATTTACCTCCTGTTTTTAAAGCAAGTTAAGATTTGGAACCTCAAAGTTACCATTAAAAATTGTAATGGCTAAAGGAATAATATAAAATTAAATGTCTAAAATGTAATAAAATATAATAGATAATTACATTTTATAATTCAAAATACATACATGAATTTCAATCACTGTAAAAACAGATATTATTTTAGCCCTGGCTGGCGTAGCTCAGTGGATTGAGCACGGGCCTGCGAACTAGAGTATCGCGGTTTGATTCCCAGTCAGGGCACATGCCTGGGTTGCAGGCTAGTTCCTGGCAGGGGATACAGGAGAGGCAACCATACATTGATGTTTCTCTCTCACTCTTTCTCCTTCCCTTCCCCTCTCTCTCTCGAAAAAAAAAACATAAAAAAAGAAAACATATTATTTTAAATGAGGATAAATACCCTATAAAAGGTTTACTTCACCATATTAAAAATTTGGAGGATGTCTTTCTAGACTAATTGTGAGACTAACAGAGCACAGAAACATTTCACCAATACATATTTTCAATAACTTGCTCATGTAAAATTATCTGAAAAGATGTATGCTTCCAGACTTATCATAGTATTATTATAATACAGTTTATCAAGCTCCACCATCCAGGACCCTCAGAACAAAAGGTGTGGCCCTGCTCACCAGGCCAGAGGGGAGGAACTCAGCATACCCAATTGTACTCCTTCATAGGGGCAGAAGGAGATCTTGTCACCGTTCTTACTGAAATTTCAACATGAAGCATAAGAATCTATTTTAGAACCAAGCATTCGTTTACCCACGAACCTACTTCTGCCCTTCTCTCTTGCTGGTCATCAGAAGACAGGAATGAGATGTTCTAGAGCAGAGGTAAACCCATTGTGTCAAGCCTACAGTAGTCTATTTTATACAATCAATAAGCTAGGATTCATTTTCATATTTTTAAAAAATTGCTTTAAAAAATGAGGCAGAGACCACATGTGCCCATTAAACTTAGAATATTTACTCTATGGCCCTATGGAAAAAGTTCAACAACCCTTAATTCAAAGCAGCTTTGCCTAGTAGAATGTTCTATGATGATGGCAATGTTCTATACCTCTGCTACTCAAATGGTAGTCACAAAACTCACATGGCAATTGAGTACTTAAAATGTGGCTAGTACAACTGAGGAAATATATTTTAATTTCATTTAAATTTAATTAATTCAGATTTAATTCCTTCCATATTGTATCTTCTATTATTTCATCTTACCCATTTTTTACCAAGGTGTCTTCAGCCACCTTTCTACCCCATTCTCCTGTGTTCTAATGGAAAAGCAGAAAAGGAGGACAGTCTAAGATCCTACTACAGGGTGCAGAGGTGAGAGGAGGTACTCACAAAAAAAAGCAACCCAGAATTAACCTCTGGAGGGCACGACCCCTGAAGTACAAGGGGATTCAGACTTACTTAATGCTCCAGTAAGTGAGCATTCTAGGAACCCATCTGTATCAGGGTACCAGCTGGCATTGTTGTGAAAGGCTATGTTCAACCTCTGAATTTTTTGAAGCTCTTTCAATGTGTTTGCCCATTTCACGATGGGTGATTTGTCCACACCGTGCTGAGTGTTCAGCAGTTTTTGACCAAACACAGCATGACCCCCTTGCCCCACCCCCCTTAGTCACCCAATTTCGCCTGAAAGACTTTTTGTGTTTGTTTCCCTGGATGAAGAAAACTCCTCAAAGAGAAATGTTTTTCCAATGTGGGAGACATGAAACAAAAAAATGGCAGAAGCACAAAAAGGCATCAAAATCGATGAATTTAAAACTGTTTTTGAGCAGTGGAAAAAAACGTCTCAGTAGGTACGCTGCATTGAATGGAGAGTATTTTGAAGTTGATTGAAGTTTAAGTATGTAAGAACAAATACACAATTTTTTAAAAATAAATCCCAGGTATTTGGGGGTGCCCCCTCATATTTCTGTAAGACTAAGTCAAAACTCTCAGTCATTGACCTTAAAGAAATGTGGAAGGTGAAGGTTAGATTTGCGTGTGTGCACCTGGGTGATTGAAACAGATCCCTCGGACACATTATGAAATGGTCTAAAGGTCTAACCACCATGTATAATATAATTTCTGTGGAAAATTTTGTTCCGAGTTCCAAATAACTGACTTAAAACCTTGCCACTACCTTTCTGACAAATCAGGAATAAATTGTGTATGGCTTAACAGTAAAAATAACTTACAAGGTGTGCAGTATTATGAGTCATGAAAAATATTTACTTGGGAAATATGGAAATTTCTCTGCAACTTTATATATGATATAAATACTCTGCATTTAGAACTAGCTGGTGCTGTAGTATTTGCTTGCCCTTGACAATCACCTCTAGCCCAAGGCAGTTTTATTTTATCAGAGTGATACTTCCAAAATCAAACACATTTTCCTCAGCCTAACAAGTAAAAAAATTTAAAAACTTTATTGTGATAAAACCCTGGAATACAATACTCCCTTTAAAACATTTTCCAGGGTTGCATTTCTAATATGTTATTTCATTAACCACATGGTTCAGGACAGGAGTCTCTGTGTAATATAAATGCATTATTTCTTAGAACTTAGAATTACAGTTCCAGTTTACTGATTCCCAAATCAATTAAATCAGAAAGTGCAAATTAGTTTTTGCGCCAAAGCTATTGTTTCTTTTGGGGTTTCTTTTGAACTGTAAAGTAGCATATCTTAAATGTATGTGTTAGGCAAAAAATATGAAATGGGCGATAGATAAGTTTTCGGAATATCACTCAGTTATTTTTTTTAAAGATTTTATTTATTTATCTTTAGAGGGGAAGGGAAGGAGAGAGGAAGAGAAATATCAATGTATGGTTGCCTTTTCGTGTGTGCCCTGCTGGGAACTGGCCTGCAGGGAACCGGCCTGCAGGGAACCGGCCTGCAACCCAGGCATTTGCCCTGACTGGGAATCGAACTGCGATTGTCTGGTTCGCAGGCCCGTGCTCAATCCACTGAGTTACACCAGCCAGGGCTCAGTTATTTTTTAAGTAGCTGTCAAATCCTCCCTTTAGAAAGCTTCTCAAGGGGAAATGGCTATGTCTAGAATATATAATACACAACATCATTAAAAATGCCAAATAATCTTCATTTGTCAAAAATGGCTAATAAAGCCCTGGCGGGGGCTGCTCAGTGGCTTGGAGTGTCACCCCACAGCCCAAACAATCGATGCTTTTCTCTCTCTCCCTTTCTCTCTCTAAAAGCAATGAAAAAAAATGTCATTGGTGAGGATAAAAATAATGTCTAGTAAAGAAACACAGTATAATTTCTATGAGAGAGAGAGGTGGGAACTGCAGGGTCCTTTTCATTAGAAAGGCAATATACCCAGACAATTGACTGACTTTTCAACTTGTCCAGGATATTTTACTATCATTAATATTCAGATGTATTAAAATATATTAATAATATTAAATAACTCAATATAAAACCTTCCTACAGATTTTTAAATATACTAATCACTGGGAAATTATTGGGGAAACTTTGTATATAGAAAGATACCAATTATAATTTCAGGCTTAAATTCTTCTTGGGGAACCTAAGGACCTTCAGTGGTCCTATGGTTTTACATTACCTACCAATTATGAGATTTAATTAAACTCTATTAATTTGGGCAAAGAGAGAGAAGTATTTTATTTGTTTTGCATATGTTGAGGACAAAGAAATTCTAGGTGTAATACTTCATTTTAATTCTCTCACCAATTTAGTTCCAAGAAAATGAGAAATTCAAATGAATTATAACTAGCATTCAAGAAATGATAATTGAATGGGAAAGCAGTAATAACTTTGGTCGGACAGATGGCAAATCTAAATACTTTGAGATTAAGAAGAAAATTTAAAAGGTCCTTAGAGATCAAATAGTCTATTTTTTTAAACTGGTGCATTGGTTCCTTCCATTACATCTTATATTCAGTTTCAGGTCCAATACTTCAATTAACAGAGTTCTCTGCCTCCCTAGCCAGTAAATTATGCCTTTGGAACCATTGAAATGTTATAGAAGTCTTTTTGACAAAAATATAAATCTACTCACAATTTCCTCATTATTTTTCTCACTTTAACTTTGGATTTGGCTTCATCAGTGCCAGTAGTAATTGAAAGAAATGGTCCAAAGCCTGAAATGGAGTATCATGCGGATTTACTGTGAGACCTAAGAGTCCACCATGCTAATGATGGGCTCTGAGGATGTAGGATACAAATATGGTCCATTTCATGGAAAATTAACACCTCAGAAATTATGAACACACTTGGAATGGGAAAATCCTCTTCTCTGTCTGATTTTAGTCTGTGATTCATAATTTCAGAATTTTCAGAGGGAGTTATTTTCTTCCCTCATACTATGTTATCATAAGGATTTGATGAGAAGATTAAAATATTTTGAAACACTGTGAGACCACTGGTATTATTTATATTTTAATAGTAGTAATGGTGATAAACTGGCTTTTTTTGAGAATTTTAATATGTTTATTTGAGCCAAACTGAAGACACACTCTGGGGAGAAAGATCTCAAACTCTCTGGGCTTGCTTTCCCACAAGATTTTCACAAGAATAAAAATTGATTGGTCAAGATTGGGAGAATAAAAAAACAGGGCCAGTGTGTCTTAAACTTTAACATATGTGAGAATCATTGGGGACCTTCATTAAATACAGATTCTTTGTACCCACCCCCAGTGATTCTTATTCATTAATTTGTATTCTGTATTTTATTCCCAGATAAAATATACGCAATGTACCACACTTGGAAAACCACAGGTTGAGTCCCAAAATAAGAGAGACTAACTCTAACATAAAATGTAAAAATGGTAATGATGAAATCATATGTTGTAATCATGAATAATTTTAGAAACATAAAACTAAATTTTTGTTGATAAAAATTTATGTGTATGAATGTACAAGAATACATAAAAATATAAAGCTACCTACTTATTTACAGGTAATAAAAATATATCATCAGATTAGATGCCCTTTTAATTATCATAATATTCTATGAGAATTTGAGAAAGCAAGCATTCCAGCAAAAGGAGGAGCATCAAAAAGAGAGGAATGAAAATATCACTCAGCCTAATGTTGTCTCACTTACTTGGATAGTATCTCCTTAATAATAGAACAGATTTACTCAGAGGTCCTTACAAAACAAGGTCAATCTATGCGCCTCAAAAAAATCTCACTTTGGCTAAGGGGAAAGTAGAGAATTAGAGTATCAGTATTTGTAAAGACTGAACATCAAAGACCTGATAGAATAGTTGTAGTTAGCTCTTCTCATATGAGCTATCTGTGAAGTTAGGCACTTGCTTAAGACTCCTGGAACTTCCATTTTCTTTCTTGTAGAAAGGGGATCATAATATTTGTCCTATTGTGAATCAAGATGTTGTTTTGTGGATACAATGAAAAGTAAATGAGAACGTACATTTGAAACTATAAACACAACCATATGGATGGAACACGGGTGTGTATAAATATACATAACCTTCTTCAAATGCCAAAATCAGTCAAATCCATAAAAAGTTAATGGCTACAAAGAAAAAAATAATGACAGGATGCGAAGACATTTTCACCTTTCAATAGGTTTCATAGTGATTCCTAAATGCATTTAATGAATATATCATCATAACCATATTGACTCTGGGAAGAATAAACACTGGAACACATTGCCTACTAAATTTTGAAGTGCATTTGCCATTATTGTGAGTTTCTCGTCATTCTCATCCATTCATAAAACTGAGTCCCAATCTTGTCATCAAGAGGGCCTTAAAGTTCTTGGCTTGATTAAACTTTAGACAGGCTTCTTCCTGTCTAGGTCCTTGATCTTCATTTTTCTGGAGATTTTACTTTAAAAACTTGTGATTGCAAATTCTTATTCTGTCTTTTTGAGAAACATTAAAAATATTATTGTTAGCTTTACAACCCAGGATTGTCTTTCCTGAGAGTCTGGGAGCCATCCTTTTGGGGATGAGGAAGAGAGTACTCTTATCTCCCAATCCTTTGGAGAAAATATGGGTCTAAGTTCGGTGGATGCCCGACTCAAGTTATAAAACCACCTCCTAGCATAATGATACAAGAAATTTTGTGGTATCCTTTTCTTTTTTTGACAAAGCCAATTAGCAACCACAGATGGCCTGGCCTGTGTTTTTCCTCTTACCCAAGTGCTTAAAATTCTATCTTTTGCTTCAGTGAAATTGAGCTCAGACTTTATAGCCAGGTCTTCTCTACTGCAATAAATAAAATATTGATTAAAATCTTCCTTACTAGTTTAACTTTGAACAGTGCAATTTTTGCTTTGACACTTGTGAATCTGCTTAGGACAGAAATAAAATATTTCTTCTAATTTGCAATCATAGAAAGGCAGACTAGAAGGTGTAGCATTTGATAAAGAAAATACAAACAGAAACTATCTTTTGCAAAAAGGCTGCTGTCAGTCATCTAAACTAGCACTAAGCTTAGAATTATTGATTTAATCAAGGGTTAAATATACTGATTGTGAACATTGAAATTTTTTTGTGCAAAATTGTAATACTGTCCAACAGAACCGGCACTGTCATTTCCAGATTGCCAACACTCAACAACAGCTAACAGGTAGAGCTTTGGCAAATGTGAAGGAATGCTAAAGAAAATGTTGCCATCTGCTAAAAGTTAGAAAGGTGGTGGGCCACGGCCTTTCCTACTTTTTACAAGACTTTACATGTTTGGTTGACCAAAAGAAACATAATCAGCTTTTAAAATCCTGTATTTCTATTTTAATACATTTAAATATGAAGAAATTCATTTGTTTACTCTACTCTTACTAGTCTTCCATTATTATTTTTAACACATGACATTTCCATGTAATATAATCATGAAAATTGGATCTGGCGTGTGTACTGGTCTGGGTAAGCACAGAGTGTAGTTGTAACCATTCATATATTGTGTTGCCTCTCCATTACTATAATGCCATATGGCCCTTCAATGAATGTGCTTATGTATTACATGCCTGGTGAGTTTAAGCTAAGCCTAAATATAAATTTCAAACCATTGAAAAATTAAGTTGTAAAGCACATAACACTTCTTCTAATGTAGTGCCAAACTGTACCATCTTATTATGAAGTCTTGGCCATTTCGTCATTTAAAAATCATTTATTTAACTTTTTTTCCTTTTTTCATGTTTAACTGGTAGGGAAAGTCATATTTTGCAGTTAAACACTGTGTGTGATTAATATCCATAATTATAAGATGTGACTGAATTAAAATCAATAACCCTTTTATTTGAAGTAGATATCTCTTAAGCCTTAATTGCTCCTTTAGTAGTTAATTTAGAAAATCCTTATTAATGATCTGATTTAGCTCTGAGGAATGTTGAATAAGTAAGAGAGTCTTAACCAGTGGGAATAATTTTCCCAACTGTGTGTGGTTGAGCCAGGAGAAGATTAGTGGGCAGTGGAATCCAGTGGTTCAATTCCTCTCACCGCACAGTCACGTGACATATGCACAAAAAATTATGTTTTAGGAATTACTCATCTCAGTGAGAATTCTGGTCAATGGCACTCTTAAAACATAGAAAAAATCATCATGAATTAATATTCCCTGGAACTTAATTTTTAGGAACATATGGAACATATTTTGTTATCGAAGGCCTCTCAGTTCAGCCTTTCTGACGTTCTTGGTCTTTTGCTTGGCTCCTTCTCACTTCTGTATCACTCAGGGCTTCCATTGCTGCTCAGATAATTGTTTCTGGAAAGGAGATTGTTAACGGTTCGGGCAGCATAAATTCTCCAGAATTAAACATCTGATCTCATCTGCGTTAGTCTCCTTTTGTTAATTTAAAAACCATTGACCTTCACAGCCTTTACAGAAGGATTCCTCATTTTAAATTTGTTATTTAGGAAATAAATATGTTCAATTCCATGAAACAATCTCTCTTTGTAGAGGTAGAAGGAAGGAAACAATACACCAAAGCACCAAAGGTATCATGTCTCATCCTTGATATTTCAGATACATTTACTCTAACTCTGCAACCACAACAAGAAGTGCTTATTACTATTATTTCCATGATATAGATTTCGAAACAAGAAGCGCTCTGGCTGGGTGGCTCAGTTGGCTGGAATGTTGTCCCATACATCAAAAAGTTATGGGTTCAATCCCTGGGCACATATGGGAGGCAGATGATCCATTGGTCAATGTTTCTCTCTCCCCCCCAACTCTGTCTTAAAAAAAAAAAAAAAGATAAACATGTCCTCTGGTGAGGATTAAAAATAGAAGAAGAAACTAGGCTCATTGATGTCAGGTTACCTGCCCCGAGATCAGTTGCTAGTTAAAAATGAAACAACGATCTGAAACATGATTTCAAATCCATGTTTTTCCCCCAGCAACAGTATGCATCTATTAGATAATTATATGTGGAATAAAAACATGCAAGTAAAAACAGATTTTGAATTTAGTATCCTTAGATGCAAACTGGAGTACATTCAGGTCAAAATTCTCAATATCTATCAAATAATGTATACGTACACTTCCCAAACTGTGCGACCTTACCCCACAACATCACAGCAGATTCACTGGGTACTATGAAATATTTTAAGTTTTCCAGGGAAATTATTTGTCAGATTCCTGAAAACTACTAGTTTGGGGTAGTCCAGTTTCAGCAGTATATTGCATTAAATTTCTTTCAGTGGCCTATCTTGTGTAGCTCTGTAGTAACTGCTGTGATGAAAAGCAAGTACCAAGCAACAAACAACATGGAATAGGTAAAAGGTGGGTCTTGGTGGTGTCTAGTCTGGTTCTGATATCTCAGAAGTTGTGCAACACTCAATAGATGAATACATCCCATTAGCAAATACTTGTGCCTACCTGAAAATTAAATACTTTTTGTAATTTACATGTATTATTTTCTTCCAACATTTAATAATTTATTAGGATATAAGTACTTCTTGAGTTATTTAAACTTCACTACATAATAAGTAGAAATCAAGTATTACTTTTGGTCTCAGAACATAATGACAATATGACTGAGACACTAAGAACCCCATGAAACTAGGAAGCTTCAAATCCCAGGAAATGTTTAGTAGTTTTGTCCTTTGCAATAAAAAGGTTTTGGGATTTGTACACATAGATTAATCATGAGTGGCCCAGAAAGAAACAAAGACTTTTCTAATCATGCTTCAATCTATTGCACTATAGATCTAAACTCAAGTAAACTCAGAGAAGTTCTATTTCAAAGGGATATTTATTTCAAAACATTTCTTAATAGGAGCATATGGCCAACCTTTTTGAGGCTGAGTGACTGTCAGATTTATTGTCTGAACCGAGCACTCCCTTCATTGCTAATAGTATAAGGGAAAGACAGAACTCGACTCCAAATTCCAGTTCTACAATTTGCTGACAAACTAATCTAAATTAGCCATGCTGTCCTTCTTTGTGTGCAAAATAAGTAGAATTCAATGAAAAACCCTGCTTTGTGTGATTTTGTTGTGAGGATTAAAGACAACATGAACAAAAGTTGGTGCCAGGTGCTAAGTAGATGCTTAATAAACATTAATGCCTCCCTCCTGAGTCTGCCCTCCCATCACAGAGATCAATAATCAATACTTAAACCTCACAGTCAAAGAATTGCCAACATTTCTTTCTATTTCATTCTACCCTGAATATGCACTATGCATAAGGAAACGAGTCTCAGAGAGTCTCTCCAACCCCTTATTCATTATTCAGTCCAGGTTCACATATTCCCTCTGGGTCACTGCTACCATCTCCCAACTGACACCCATTCTCAGTCTATGTAATACCCCTTTGCCCACAAATATAAGACCAATATCCAAAAAACACAAATCCAAATATAACTCTACTCAAGTTTTCAAGGATCCCCACTACCTACAAAGTCCAAATTATTAAGTACAACCATCAACCCCTCCCTCATAGAGCTAAATTCCCTATTTTAAAGCAATACAGTCCAAGGGTTAAGAGCAGACTCCAGAGTTAGACTTCTTAAACCAGGGCTATGTGAATTTTAGTAAGTTACTTATCTTATCCATGCCTCAATTACTTCAACTGAAAATGGAAAAAATAAAAGAACCTACCTGAAATGGTATTTGTGGAAAGTAAATGAGTTAAGTACTTAGAACAATGCTTGGCACAGAGTAAATACTGTTTATGTGTTAGATTAGTTCTATTACTACTCATCCACTCAACTTCAACAAACAAAATCGCATAACAATCTCTGAAAAAATCCCACATTTTTGAATGTCTGTGTTTTCTCTATATTTAAATTCCCCTTCTAAGCTTATTTACAGCCCAAATCTTTGCAAATTCTATTAGAATATCAAAGGCCTCTGTATCAAGCTTTCAGAGATTTATTTTGCCTCTTACAAAAGTGAATTTCTACCATTGACTTTGCTGATCACTTTCTACCTTGTATGGCCGTCTGCTTATATTCTTCATACCCCCTAATCACAATTTAGGAGGAAATGTTTCTTTGTTGGCGAATCTGCTGAGTGTCTAAAAATTCCAGAAACCCCTGTGTGTGTTTAGTTCACATTGTAGTTCACATTGCACACACAGATTAGAGTGCCCAGTATATCCCTGATGCACAGTTACAGTGTGGGTAAATGATAAATGAATACGCAGCAACTACTCAAATATAAATTTCCTCTTCATCATGTATATGTTACCAACATTCCTCCCACTGGTGGATTTTCCCTAGGAGGGTCCAAGTAGTTTTTCTTTTCAGTAGTGGCCTTTGATAAAACTATCAAGAGAACTTTATTCTCTTAATATATCCAAAGATATATGGCTTCCACCTGTTATATGATTCTATAAAAAACAGAAAATAGTGAAATCAGACACAATGCCTATTTGTGTCACTATTTTTTATGATTTATATAAACACCGGATGGAATCACTAAACCTAACTCACGTTGTTAGTTTACATTTAAATATATCTGTATAACTCAACCAGCCAGACAGCTTTGGGAAATCTTTTAAGAAAACGTACATGTCACAGATGTTCAGCTCAGAGGTATTACTTCTGTTTTGACTTAGCCACTGAATTTTTTTTCATGATACAAATGTACAAGTATATTACTGGATATTTTTTCAATTTTGCAGAGGAAATACAGTGGGTGAGCCAGGGAATATGAACAATTACTTGAATGTAAAATTATTACATTTAATAAAACTAAAAAGAAGAAAATTAAACCATTTATTGCTAAGGACACATAAATGTGTGGTGAAGCTATAAAAATCACGGTGGGATAAACACCAAATTCAGGAAGCGGCTCCTCTGCAGGAGCGTCGGTGCAATGGGAAAGGCAGGCACATAGGAGGAGGAAGTTATCAGTGGTTTTACAGTTGTCAGGTAGTACAGTGGGCTCAGGGAGGCCTCTGTATTTTCTTTTTTAACACACATACGTTATTTACATTTAAGTACATGATTTTTTTAAAATATTTTATTTATTTATTTTTAGAGAGAGGGGAAGGGAAGGAGAAAGAGTGGGAGAGAAACATCAATGTGTGGTTGCCTCTCCTGAGTCCCCTGCTGGGAACTGGCCTGCAACCCAGGCATGTACCCTGACTGGGAATCGAACCGCGATACTCTGGTTCGCAGGCCCGCACTCAATCCACTGAGCTACGCCAGCCAGGGCTTTGATTTTGCAATTAAATATTTTATGATTGTTCTATTACAGTAGTCCCAATGTTTCCCCTTTGCTTTCCTCCACCCAGCCCGCCCCATGCTCCCACAGTCAGTCCCCACCCTGTTGCCCGTGTCCATGGGTCGGTCCTACTTGTTCTTTGACCAGTCCTTTCCCCTTCTTTCCGCCCTTATTCCCCTCCACCCACTCCTCTGGTCACTGTCCATCTGTTCCTTGTTTCCATGCTTCTGGTTCTATTTGGTTTGTTTGTTTTGTTCATTAGGTTCCTCTGTTTAAAAAAGGAAAGATGATGAGAAAGGGGAAAAAAAGAAAACAATTGAAAGAGTTAAAACAACATGAATCAAAAAAAGAACTCCTAAGACTCACTCTGCTCTATATAGCATAACTGGTATCTGGGTAAGTCAGAGGTCTAACATTATTTGCGTTTTATTTATATGTGTGGTTATTTTCTGTTTAGGGGAATTAATGATGGGTTTTCCATTCATGACTATAATACAAAATTGCCTTTTAAAAGAAAGCTGGTAGAATTCTGATGCACAAATGGCTAGTTTGTTTTTCTCAATATCTTAAGGCCTTTGGTACCTTAGCTTTTTGTTGACTTGTGGTGTCCTAGAAGAGAACCATTTCTCAGCCTATTGGACAGCAATATGGAAGTAGCCCTGGAGTTCTGGCTAACATACAGAAGCAAATGTGATACTTCTAGAACATGTCCTTTCTACTGGCTGCAATGTGGGTGCAGTGTTAAAACCAAAGCATTAATCTGATTCCATAACATTGTCTTGGAAACCCAGCGCTTTGCAGAGCAAAAAAAAAAAAATCATGTTTCAGGCTCTGGGGAGCATCATAACATCTTTCAACTAACTACTTCCAGATTCTTAAGAAAGAAATAGCCTTTTTATTCTTATTAAAACCATTATTGCATAGAATTTTCTGTTACTGAAACTTAATTTAATTATTATACATTCATAAACCATCAGATTGCTTAAGTCGTTTTTGGGACAACTTCATAAATCTAAGAACAAGACATAGATACAAAGTCCCCTAAATTCTTACTCATGATAAAGTTATTATACAGGGTGGGACAAAAGTAGGTTTACAGTTGTGAGTTTATAAAACAGAATTTATACTTGTATTATTATTAGTTACTGTATTAATTTCCACATTGTGAACAATCTAAGCCTACTTTTATCCAACCCAGTATGACCTCCAAAAATATAATACTTCAATATTTCATTTTTTTAAATGCAGGATATATTATTAACTGATGAATTAAAATGAGATAATTACTTTATATTTTATCTAACATATATTTGGGGTAGTATTTTGCCTAATTCAATTGCACCTAGCAATTTTATTCAGGGAAAACATAGATTTTTGCTGATTTAAGCTGGACTGGCCATATTGTTTTCCTCAGTAACAAGAAGGTTGAACAAAGATACACGCAGTTGGAAGGTGAGGCAACCGAGTTACACCAGGAAGCCCCTGCACAAAGGACCCAAAGCAACTGCTGCTGCAGACCCCGGGATGCTCAGGCTCCTGTTAGTGGCAGAAACTTTTGTTTGTCTTCCTAGCATTCACTTTTTCTACCCTGGTCCTAACAATACTCTAATGCCCCATTCATGTAGTTAGAATGGTATTACCTGATCCCTGGTTCAGAATGGGTCCTAATTTGCTGAAGCCAACAGGATAATGCATTTCCATGCAACAGTTTTTGTTTTGTTTTTTATAAGCTTTATTGTATTTTTTTACCATTTAGCCCCATTTATCCCTTTACCCATCAATAACCACACTATTGTCCATGTCCACAAATCCTTTTTCCTTGTTGTTCAATCACCCCACTCATGACCCTCTCCCTACCTTTAAATGTAATCCTGCTTTCTATAAGTCTGTCTCTATTTTGCTTGTTAGTTCAATTAGTTCATTAGATTCCACATATAAGTGAAATCATATGGTATTTGTCTTTGACTGGCTTAGTTCACTTAGCATAATGTTCTCCATGTCCATCCATGCTGTCTCCAAGGGTTAAATTTTCTTCTTTTTTATGGCCAAGTAGTATTCCATTGTGTCACTGTCCCATAGTTGTTTTATCCACTCATCTACTAATGGACACCTGGGCTGCTTCCATATCTTGGTGATTGGAAATAATATTGCAATGAACATAGAGGTGCTTATGTTCTTTCAAATTAGTGTTTTGGGTTCCTTCTCATATATTCCCAGAAGTGGGATTGTGGAATCAAAAGGCAGATCATTTTTTTAATTTTTGAGGTATTTCCATACTGCTTTCCATAGTGGCTGCACCAGTCTGTATTCCCACCACAATGCAGAAAGATTCCCTTTTCTCTACATCCTCACCAGCACTTGTTTGTTGATATACTGATGACAGCCATTCTGATGGGTGTGAGATGGTATCTCATTATGGTTTTAATTTGCATTTCTCTGATGATTAGTGATGTTAAGCATCTTTTCATATGTCTATTAGCCATCTGTATGTCCTCTTTGGAGAAGCATCTATTTAGATCCTTTGCCCATTTTTTAATTGGATTTTTGGTTTCCTGGTGTTGAGTTTTGTATGTTCTTTATAAATTTTGGGTATTAACCCCTTATTAATTTTATTGACAAATATGTTCTCCCATTCTGTGGGTTGTCTTTTTATTTTGTTGATGTTTTCCTTTGCTATGCAAAAACACTTCGTTTGTTGTAGCTCTATTTGTTTATTTTTTCTTTTGTTTCCCTTGGCTGGAGAGCTACAGCTGATAAAATATTACTATGAGCTATGTCCAATATTTTGCCCTACTTTCTCCTTTGATTTTTATGGTTTCAGGTTTAACAGTTAAGTCTTTGATTTATTTTGAATTTATTCTTGTGTGTGGTGTAGGAAGGTGTTCTAGTTTCATTTTTTTCTGCAAGAATCTGTCTAATTTTCCCAACACCATTTATTGAATAAACTACCTTTTAGTTTATTTAATAAACTACCTATTTAGTTTAGTGGACCTTAGTCCACTGTATGTACTTAACTTCCTCTGTAGAATATTAATTGACTATAAACATGTGGATTTATTTCTAGGATCTCTAATCTGTTTCTATGTGTCTGCTTTTATGACAGTACCATGCTGTTTCAATTACTATGGCCTTATAGTATAGTTTCATATTACATAGTGTGATTCTCCAACTTTGTTCTTCTTTCTCAGGATCACTGTTGCTATGAAGGTTCCTTTTGTGGTTCCAAATAAATTTTTGAAATATTTGTTTTAGTTCTGTGAAATACATCATTGGAAACTTGATAGGAATTCCAATGACTCTATAGATTGCTTTGGGTGTTTTAATGATGTTAATGATATTAATGATGTTAATGATTTTAATTATGTTAATTCTTCCTATCTACGAATATAGTATGTGCTTTCATTTATTTATATCTTCTGCAATTTCTTTCTTCAATGTCTCATAAATTTCCAAGAACAGGTCTTTTACATCCTTGGTTAGGTTTATTCCTAGGTATTTTATTCTTTTTGGAGCAATTATGAATGGGAGTGTTTTAATTTTCTTTTTTATTAGTTCATTACTGGCATATAAAATGCAACTAATTCCTGGATATTAATTTTGTATCCTCTTACTTTACTAAATACATTTATCAATTCTAGTACTTTCTTGGTGGAATCTTTGAAGTTCTCTATGTACAGTATTATGTCATCTGCATATAATGACAGTTTTACTTTCTCCTTTCCAATTTGGATGCCTTTTATTTCCTCTTCTAGTCTGATTGCTGTGGCTAGGACCTCCAGTACTAGGTTGAATATGAGAGGTGAAAACAGACATCCCTGTCATTTTCCTGATCTTAGGGGGATGCTTGTAGTTGTTGCCCATTGAGTATGATGCTGGCAGTGGGTTTCTCATATGTGGCCTTTACTGTGTTTAGGTGTGTTCCCTCTATTCCTACTTTGCTGAGAGTTTTATCATAAGCGGGCGCTGAACTTGATTGAATGGTTTTTCTGCATCTATTGATATGATCATGTGGTTTTTTCCTTCATTTTGTTTATGTGGTGAATCAAATTCATTTATTGATGCTGTACAAAATCGCACTCCCAGAATAAATTCTACTTGATCATAGTGTATGATCTTTTTGATGCATTGCTGTATTCAGTTTGCTAATATTTTGTTGAGGACTTTAGTGTCTATATTCATCGAGGATACTTCATGCCACAGCTTGTGAGTTAGAGGTGGACAGGTGCCCTGGACCTCAGCCCCGTGTGTGCTGAAGCTGGTCCACAGCAGCTTCTGAGAGCAAATGCTAAATTTCTTCAAAGTTACTATACACAACATTATTAAAAATTAAATTTTATATAATCATATTTCACTTATATGAAAAGGTAATAAACACTCAAAATATATCAATTCCTAATTATTTTATATCATGTTACCACAATTCATTAGGACCTATGTTCTTGTGCCTGTGGGTGCTTATGTGTCTGTATGGTGGAAATTCTACATGATGCTCCACTACTCACTTCTTCTCACTCAGCAGTCAGTGACATCGTGTAGGAGCCAAATAATACGTATTCTTCCGGTCCTTGAAAACTATTGTTTAAATGAGCAAATTATTTGCTCACATCATCAATAAATGATCAATGAGATTTCCAAAAGCTAGAATGTTTTCAAATTATGAGTGGATTGCAAACCACGGGTTGGTTACAGATACATGACTTTGGCAAAGTTAACAAAAGTATTCTGTGAGAACTAATTGGCCGTGTGGAATTTATATTGAATAATATGCATATTTTATTATTTATAAATTGTATACATATTTTTTCAGAAAGCTGACTTTAATAATTTACCCAGTGCATAGGCCAACTAGTTTGCATGACTTTCCATGAATGAACAAGTGATGAATTCATCCAGTCCCAGGGAAGCTCACATCTTTCATCAATGACTGAGACAGACTTTCTCACTTTCTCTCTCTCTAAATCTCTCTCTTTCTCTCTAACACACACACACAATCACTCACGCTTGCTGTAAACAAGGAAGAATGTAGCTACAGGAGTCTATGGCACAAGAAAGAGAGTCGGCTTCAGGATGATACAAATGGCAGGAGGGAGAAGTAGAAAGAGGCAAATTTCCTGGTGAAAGTTTGGGGGGGGCTGGATCAAACCAACACCATAGAAGCCACATTAGACAATAAATTCCCTCATTGTTTTCAGCAGTTTGAGTTGAATTTTCTGTTCTTCCAGTGACCTACTTGTCCAGCAACTTAACTTTGTAAGCTATGCCATTTTCCTTTCATTTCTTCTCCTCATTTTAACCAAAGTTTGTGAATCAGTCTTCTAAAACAGTGATTTTTAACCTTTTTCATTTCATGGCACACATAAACTAATAACTAAAATTCTATTGCATACCAACAAATATATTATAGTTTTTGCTGATCTGACAAAAATAGGTATAATTTTGATTCATTCATACTGGATGGCTATTGTTGTGTTGGCTGCCATCATTTTTTTTAATTTAACAATCTAAGAGAAAAGAGGTCAGTGCCCCTGACTTCGTAGCCAGTTACCACATGATTTAAAAATTCCTGCAGCACACAGGTTTTAAAATTGCTGTTCTAAATGGTTACCTCACAGGCTTGGATCAGGGGTTGCGGGAGAATTCTAATACATTGCTCTTATACAAGAACAATTTACCATGAAAAATACAGAAGATACATTTTCAAGAAAACCTAGGAGGAAGTACAAAAGTAGATGGTTCAGGTGTTTGCTGCTGCTCGAGGCCCTCCTCATGATCATGGGCAGTGCATTTAGTTTGGTGTCATGGACAGCGCACTTAGTCACTGTTGCTGGGGCATTCTCCCACCCAGGCCCCACATCCTAATAAGTCATGGAAAGTCACAAGGGCTTAAAACTTCTCATACCATCAATTTTATAGCCCTGAAATTAGGGCGCAATGATCTTTTGTGACTTTGAAATCATTTAGCAAGCCAGATCACCTGGGTCTAATACCCAAAGCAATGTATAATTTGTATTACCCCTCCACACCATTTCATCATAAAATAATGAAAATATCTATATTGTGTTTTCATTATATGCAATACAACCATGGAATGATGGCCAGTCTTTGGAAATGCAGTAACAAAAGGCCTAGCAAGGCACCATCACAATTGTATCTATTGCTTGCAGCCAGGAACACCTCACAAATACGAAGTTAAATACTAGGAGTAGGGCAAGGGCCACAGATCCTCAGAGAAATTTCATTTTGGAATGTAGTTGGTTGCTGTGGAGCAAAAAGCATTGAAATAACTTTTCAATTTTCTAGGATAGAAAAATGCTAGCCTCTGGTATAGAGTAATGAAGTAGCCAACCAAGTTATTGACCAAGATTACTAGCAAAACAACAAAGGATAAAAATGTTCAGGGCCACACAGTAACTTTGCTACATATAATGCAATAGCACAGAGTAACTTAAAGTGAGGGAACCCGAAGGCCAATCTTGAAAATCCTATTTCAAGGCTTGTATTGATCATTGTTCCTGTGTGTTAGCATAAAATGAAAATCTAGTTTCTCTTTCAGTCATAGAGCTGAAGCTGCTAAAAATCAAATGTAACTAAAATATCAGTTAAATGCACAACCTCACTAATTCTATTATATGAAAGAAAATACTGATAGGAAATTGGGCAATCCTGGTCATTGAAACAAGGGGATCCAGGAGCATTCATAGGATTCAGAGAATCCCACCCCCATAAAATGCTCTGAAATGTTCCCATTGTGTCTTTCTCGATAAACAGATCTTATAATTTACCCAATTCTAACATGTTTAGCCTCTCAACTGCCCAATTGGTAAAATGCAAAATCAGAGTAAAGAATAAAATAATTATACCCAGATGAAGTTTTATGTATTTAAAAATCGATATCATAAAAATGGGAATTTGTAAATGAGCACTCTGAGAGCCCTCAGTCAAAAGGAGCAAAGCATGATTTGGATCAGACTTTGCTATATAGGTGAACACATAGCTATTTGCAATTCAACGGCTTGCAGGCAGCTGAGACTCTAATAATTGTTGGTTTAGTCAAACAAAACTAGATCAGAAGGTGACCCCGCTAGGTAATATTAAAAATTCAAAAATCCCCGAGTCTGATGGGAAAGGAATTCAAAGACTGCAGGAGGGAGTGATGTCGGATGGGCTCCATCCTGCAATTTCACCCATACCCCTTTCTTATGCTCATTGTCAGGGTTCAGACAACTTTTCACTCTACTTTTTAATTAGGAACAAACTGGTGATGGGAGTCCTACTTTCTCTGAAAAATGCTTTACTTGGCCGATAGTTCTGGTAAACAAAGGCGGACTAAGAATGTGATCCATGATCTCCCTAGGGAATAATGAGCCAGGTGCAGTGGGGTCCGGACTGCATCACTACACTAGAGAAACACGGTGTCCCCCTGCCACACCATTACACAGATCTTCTGACCTCCATCTCCCAGATGCCTCAGCTCAAATTCACATCCCGGTGACAGCAAATTTGGTAACTCCAATGTGACTCTCATATCTGCCCTAGAATTAATCAGTCATGGCTGGAAATAGGGCTTGGTTACTGTCACTGGGGCATCATTGTAAGTATAAAGGGTCATTCGACTTGGCCTATTATATCTTTATTACTTGGTTGTTAACATGTGTGCACACACATGCACATGCACACCCTTGTTCTCTTAATCCAAAAAGGGTACCACCTAATAAGATCTAAACTGTTTCATTCACAGGCACTTCCTCCCTACCAGCACCTGATATCCAATTTATATTCTGCATCTCAACCAGAGTTCTTTGCCCTATAGAAATGTAAGAAACTTCCACTTTGCCTTTCCCACATAATAACTTGTATTAAAAATTAAAGGAGCCAGTACAGAGGTTTACTATTTGCCTTGTGCTGGTAAATTTTTAAGAACAGCATACTAGGTGGGGGGTGGCTTGCTTTATAGTGTTTGCTAATTTTTGTAAACACAATTAGGCCAACTTTGAGCTACCAATGTAAAGTCAATGAAGCTCAAAGTTGGAGAGAGATGTATACAATCAGCTCTGTAAATAAACACAAGTTGGCTCCAGTAGACATATGTAATTATACAATCAGAAATTGGGAAAATTCTGAAGTTTGACATCCTATTGATGTTCTCATTTTCATTTATCTATCCTGTTACTGTCAAATCTTTCCTTACTGGTAGAATTCAGTGATGATCTAGAACCTCAGGAATCAGTGTATGTATCAAGCCAGGATCCTATAGTCTCCCCAAAGTATTTTTATATCTTATCCCCTACATATTTACTAAACTAACCCCTCCCATTTGAAGAATTGGAATGATTTGCACAGTCCATACATTTAGTGTTATAATAGCATAATTTTCTTAAGCTTCCTCCTTTTCAAGAAGAAGAGGTGCTTAGTTGAAAGGATTGGGTAATAAAATATGAGTATCTGTTTGGGTCTCAGATATCTCTGTCAGACTGACATTTTTAACAGTTTTTTTGTAAATCAACTAGAGCTTAATTCAGGAACAGTCATTTTTATTGCCTTAGAACATGTAAGTAATCAACGGTAGCAGGCATCTCTTTTGCCAGACCAGTCCCCACTCTGGGAGAACTGCACAGATCCCACTCCCCACCCTCATTATATAACCATACACCAATGTAGCATCAACATGGGGCCAACAATAATGTAAGTCCTGGAAAGGCAGAGGTGCTGTATGTTTTGTTCCAAGAATAATTTCTGACAACAAAAAGGAGGAGAAAAGGAAGGTAGGGAAGGGAAGAAGTAAGGAGGAATGTAGACAGATTGATCAAACATGATAGAATCATAGAACCTTGAAGCTTGAAAGAATCTGATGTTATCTCAGCCAGCAGCTACATTTACAAATCAGGACATGGAAAGCTGGGCTGTCAAAACACGTGTGCACGAACAGAGCTCTCCAGCTGCCAAGTCAGAGCATGGATCACAGAGTATGGGTATCCTAACCCAACACAAGGCAGTTTATGTTTAGGAAGAGCTATTAAATTGGAGTAAAGGATGGAAAATTGCCATGGAGGTCTACAGAAAGAACAGAAAAAACATGAAAGAATAAACTTTTTTCTATATAGCATAGCAGTGTGCAAATCACGCCATTCCTTGGAATTGAAGTAGGCAAGATGCATCAAAACTCTTGGATTATTGTTTTTAGCTTTCTGGTTCCTGCCCTTCTGAGTGAATCTTAAGATAATGAAGTTGACAGTGGAGCTTGTTTTAATCAAAAACACAGATGACATGACTTCCCTCCACGTGGCCTCCAGCATATTCTGTGGAGAGTGTGTTATTTTCCCATTATAGTTTGCAGGGTTATGAACCATTCACAGAAGCACGTATATTCTACATGTTTGTCTGAAAGGCAAAGTTCTTTGTTATCTTCTTCTTTTCTCCTGAATAATCCAAAGTATATACCAGACAAATAAAAAAATAAAAGAATAATTTGACCCTATTCAGCAAGGGAATCCTTGAAACACTAATGACCCACTAATATTTTACTAATAATATATGATATAAAAATAAATTGAATTCTGTCCATACATTTTTATCTATAAATCAAAATATATGCCTCAATGTATAAACTGATCTGTGAATATATAAATCTTGCTCTATCAAAATTCTCCATTAAAGAAAAACAAAAAATGAAGCTGTTTTGAATATCAGAAGAGGTACGAGTCTCTCACCTCATCTGATCATAATGAACAACATTATCAGGGTAGAACCTCCAATTAAGCCTTCTTGGAATTTTAGGAAGCTTCTGTTCTGGGCCATACCTCTGTAATAATACTCAAAAGATGAATCTTTCACTCTCCCTAGTTGAAAGCTGCTTTCTTCTTAAAGAAGAAAATTGTGCCAATCAAATTTGAATTTTTCCCAAACAAGTAGGTGATTTAGAGAAAAACCAATGCATACCATTTGTAGCACTTTCAAACATATGTTAATTCAGTAATCCTCCCAATGTAACTTTAGCTGCAAATTTAGGTAAAGGTTCTTAAAAAATGAATAAAAAAAGACTAGTCAAATGAGCCTGGGGAAGGATGGGTGCGTTATGGCTGACCAAGGGGACACAATGGAAAGGGTTAGATAACTTAGATAATAGTACCCTCAGTCTTTATGTGATCCAGGTAACCCAGTTTATCATTTACGGAATGATGATGAAAAGAAAGAATCATTCATCAAGCACATACACTCTGCAAGGGACTGTGTAACTTACAAATCTCTCTGACATTAACACAGCCTTGTTGAGAAGACATGCCAAGTAGATAATATGCTAACAGTGGAGGAGCTTGGTGGGATGAAGTGTTTAGATAAACCTTCGCAGATGTAGGGGCAAACTAATCCCTGACAGTTTGATAGTCTACTTCAAACTAGTAAAGCAATGAAAAAGTGTGGTAATAACACATCTTGAAGAAAAACAAAAGGGACACTGTACGACGCACAGATTGAGAATCTAATGCCACTAATTTGGTCCTAACACTTAGACACTTACAGGATACAGGACACCAGTTACTTACATTCAATATAAAATAACAATACAAAGTGCTTAATACCTGCCAGTGATTGTTTAGAATATCTTTGCACACATGAATTCATGTAATCTTCACACACCTGTCAGTCATTAGTTCATTATTTCCCTTTTACAGATGCTGAAGTTGAGACATATGCATGTGAAGAAATTTGTTGAAGCTCATATAGCTAGTAATTGGTGCAGCAGGGATTTAAACAAAGCACTCAATAAACAGGAGCTATTTTTCTACTTAAAGTATTTTAAAATAATAAGCTAAAAAACTCTGTGAGCCATGGGCAAAATAACTCTTCAAATCGAACAAACATTGCAAACTCTTCATATTTTCACTGCGGAGTTTTCTCATTTTCTTCACTGAGATTGGTGTATTATATATCTCTTATATAATTACTATTGAAAGGCAAAGCAGGTTTCATACAAATGGAAATCAGCCCAAAATATTTGTTAGCCAGGAGTTATTGTTCTACTCACAATAGTGGATATAATAAATTAAGCTAGGGCAATATTGTACTGTTGTATCAAAATGAAAAAAAATGTGAGTAATTTCATGAGTCATTTGTCAAATACAGCTGAATAAATTACTGAGAGTATAAACAAACTATAGGCAACACATGTTAGGAAATAATTAACAAATGCTTGAGAAAGACAACACTCGATATTATGTATATGTTTGTAGGACTGTGCGTGTGTGTGAATTCACAGCCATCTGTATGCACATTATGGATCGTCTGCAAATTTTGATAATTTAGGTTCAGTGTAACATGCAGCGCTTTGTCTGTTTGCTTCGGAAGTGCTATTTTCTTATTTTCAACCAAATAAACTAGAAGAATCAATAAAAAGTGACGCAGTGACACAACTCAATTAGATGAAAGTGTGCAGAAAATTTCATGAATACTGTTATCTTAATCAGTTCTGAAGAAGGGTTCCAAAACTAGCAGACTGTTCTGCATTTTAACTTTCAAGTTTTGTTTCTTAACAAAGATAAAATTTGTCTCTTTGTTTAGGATACTTTTTCATAGTTAAGCCAAAGTGTACATTAATTCCCAGACATGCCAATCATTTTAGAACAGAATATAGGTATTTGTTTCCTTGCTGAAGTCTATAAAGAATTTCAGTGTCTCCCTACAGCTTTCAGGATAAAATCTAGAACTTTTGTACAATCGATGCCCTCCAGCTGACACGCTGACTGTTTCTGTCAGATTTCAACTCCCATAACTCTTCCAAAGGTTTGTAGAGTGTCTTGCTTGATGTAATACCTGTAGCGTCAAGTGTTACTGTGCACTGGCACAGGGTCATATGGAATTCTTCAGATGTCCATCTTTGTCCCCCTTCTTACTGGAGTCACACCATACTCATCCCCTTAGCAATGTCACCTTCTTCCAGAAAACTTTCTCAGTCCAGTATAATTTTGTCCATCATTCTACGGAGTCTTATATATTATGGCACTTGCACTGTCTGCCATCATGGTAGTTGATTTTGTTTGTCTTCTTTTCAGAATCTAACTGATGACAAACATTGAGTCTTATTTGACATTGTCCTATAGGGACGTCCCATTCTGGCTGTTGCAGAATGACTTACCAGCCAATTTCAATACTCACTGCCTGGCTTAGTTCTTCACGGCCAAGCTAAGGGATCCAGTTGTTTAAGCATGTGTGTAAGATGGAGCCTAAGACATTCATTTCCTGGATATGTGCATCAATGGGGCAAGAGAGAAATAATGCTACATCCGTATCTCAGTCCTTGCTCCTCCACTGTACCTCCCTTTCACATTTTCAAGTCTTTGGTCTCTATCTCAGAGATGCTAATGAGCCCAAGCAGATTCTCTGAGGGAATGTGGTGACTTCCAGTGGAAGTGGTATCAAGGGCTCATCCTCAGTGCATGTATCCATCTCTCTAATACTGAAGAGAGAATAAAGTGAGCTCATGAGATATCAGAGTAATAGAATAAGTATAATACCAAAAGCAGCCAACTTCTTATGGCAATGCCTCTGACTTCCTGTATGTGTAAGTACAGTTAGCTACTCAACCAGGCTCTTAATCTTACATCAGAGGTAGCAGATGAAGTTGTTTACTACTCTTTGATGTAATTCCTTCTAAGACCTATTGATTCAAAAACCTTATCAGTGACTTTGAGAGACAGGTTTAACAGATGAGAACATTCTTCCAGCTAGGACTTTTTGAACTAGAATAATATAATCTTTATTTCCTGAACAGATTCTGATTCAAAATATACTTACTATTTAAATATTAATATTGTTTTTTCTATTTTTTCCAGAGTGAGGAAACTTCAGAAAGAGATCCCTTACACGGGCCAACCATTTGTCATTTCTTTTCTCTCTTACCCCAAAGATTTTTTAAAAAGTAATATTATTTTAACTGCATGCATTAGACAGTTGCTTTTCTAGATAATTTCTTCAGCTAGATATTGAATCATGGTACCTTCTGAATAAAATCGTATAAAGTTTGCATCTATATGGTCCTTATCTCAGCGCTTAATCCCCTACCAGAAGAAAATAATTCCGGAACAACTGTTAAATCAAGCCTCCATGAAAAAGTTCACCACAGCTTTTTGTCAGTAATGTTGATATGGTTGGTGGTGTTAAATAACACCTCCACAAACAGAACAAGTATGTCTGCTTAAAAGTATGGCATAAAAGATGTGCTCAATAAATATTTTTCAAATAAAACCTAAATAAGCCTACCAGATATATAAGTGTAATCTAATTCCAAATCCAGTACAACTCATTTTACATAATAGTTTTTAAATTTTGTGTGATTAAATTCAAGCTTGCTTCAAAAAGAAAATAAGATCTAGCCAAGATGGAAGAGTGAGTAAACACACTTCACCTCCTCACACAACCACAGGAAGAATTATACCTAGAGCTCAAAACAAGTAACACCCAGAACCATTAGAAAATTGAGCTCTATGGAAGTCAGACAACCAAGGATTTAAAGAAGTCACATTCATCCAGATGGGTAGGAGAGGTGGACACACAGAGATGCGGAGTGGAGCGGAGAGGCACTGGCAGGGGAACAGAAGGTCCCACATTCACGTGGGGTATATAAAAATAGGGAGAGGTACTTTATGAGCAAGTGATCCCAGCCCCAGGCCAGACCATGCAGCCCAGGGTTCTATCTAGCTCAAAGGAAGAAAAGCCTCCATAACTTCTAACTGTAGATTAATCCCCATAACTTCTTGCTGTAAAAACCAGTGGGAATTGCTGTGGCAGGAAAAATCACCTAATGTTCAGGAGATTTGTCTTAAAGAGCCCACTCAGACTTACCATATTTTGCCATGTATAATGTGTACCCACATTTTGTGCACATTATACATGGGATTATTATACTTATTAATATATCCATGTTATATAATCATCAATAATACACATCCTTATTTCCCCTCAAAAATTTGAGCAAAAAGTTTGCATTATATGTGCCACAAAATATGGTAGACATATACAGACCCACCCTCTCTTGGATTCAGCACCAGGGAAACAGCTGGGAGGGTACCAGTTGCATACAGACAATAAGTGAAGTGACTGGAATCAGGACAAGTGCTGGACAAACCTCAAGAAGTTAGGCAAAGGCATTGTCCCCTCTCTAAGCCCTCTTCCCTGACACACAGAGCCACCAAGAGGTGAAGTGCATAGCCCTGCCCTGGCAATTATCTAAGGCTCCACCCCACACAATTTATAGGTGCCTTTTCTAAAATAGCCCATGCTACTGAGATATAGAGGTACAGCAGCTCTACCTAATACACAGAAACAGACACGGGGGGAGGGGAGGGGCTGCCAAAATGAGGAGACAAAGAAATATGGCCCAAATGAAAGAACAGAACAAAACACCAGAAAAATAACCAAATGAAAAGGAGATAACCAACCTATCAGGTACAGAGTTCAAAACACTGGTGATCAGGATGCATAAAGAACTCATTGAGTATGGCAACAGCATAAAAAGACTCAGGAAGAAATGAAAGTCGCACTAAGTGAAATAAAGAAAAATCTACAAGGGGATGAAGCTGGGATTCAAATTCATAATTTGGAACATAAGGAAGAAATCAATTTTCAACCAGAACAGCAATAAAAAATAATAATTCAAAAAATATGAGGATAACATAAGGAACCTCTGGAACATTTCCAAACATATCAACATCCAAATCATAGGGGTGCCAAAAGGAGAAGAGAAAGAGCAAGAAATCAAAAACTTAGTTTAAAAAACAATGAAGAGAAAACTTCCCTAGGTTGGTGAAGGAAATAGACATACAAGTCCCGGAAAAAAAGAGTCCCCAACAAGTTGGGCCCAAAAAAGACCACACCAAGACACAGCATTAAAATGCCAAAGGTACAAGATGAAGAGAGAGAATATTAAAAGCAGCAAGAGAAAAGCAGAGGGTTACCTACAAGGGAATTCCCATCAGATTATCAGTTGATTTCTCAAAAGAAACTTCACAGGCAAGAAGGGACTGGCAAGAAGTATTCAAAGTGATGAAAAGAAAGTACCTACAACCTAGATTACTCTATTCAGCAAAGCATCATTTAGAATGGAAGGGCAAATAAAGTGCTTCCTAGACAAGGTAAAGCTAAACAACTTCAACATCACCAAACCTTTATTACATGAAATGTTAAAGGGACATTATTAAATGTTAAGAAAAAGAAGAAGATCAAAACTATGAACATTGAAAGGGCAACAAATTCATAAACATCAACAACTGAATCTAAAAAAGCAAACTAAGCAAACAACCAGAACGGGAATATAATCATAGATATGGAGATCATTTGGAGAGTTATCAGCTGGGAAGGGAATGGGGAGAAAGGTACAGAGATTAAGAAGCATAATTGGTAGGTACAAAATAGACAGGGGGATGTTAAGAATAGTATAGGAAATGGAGTTACTGAAGAACTTACATGCATGAACCATGGACATGAACTAAGCAGGGAGATTGCTGGAAGAAATGGGGGCAATGGGCACAGGGGGAAAATTGAGACAACTTAATAGCTTAATCAATAAAATATATTTTAAGAAAGAAGATAAGAGAAGACTTTCATTAAAGACTTCTTTGTGAATATTTTTGTGAAGCAAATAGCTACTCTCTTATCCATCTTCTTTGTATACCCCCTATTCTCTATTCTTATATTTAGGATTACCCGTTCTCTCTGTTCAATACTGGGAGAGAAGGAAACCTACAGGCAAAAAACTATTCTTTGTGCAATTAGGTCATGGATGGAAAGAAAGTTCAAATTGTTTTGGAAGATGGCAAAGAAAATTTATATTAACATGATCATTGCTCTTCTTTAGTGCTTGGTGAGATGGAAACAGAATTTATGATATTTGAGTTGTGAATCAGGATATCTTGTCTTCTGAATAGGTCAACATGCATCTTTGAAACAGTTATAAAATTCTAGGATTTGAAGGCCTCCCGAATGTCAGAATATTTTCACCCGTGTCAATTTGGATATACTACAATATTTTTTTCTTTTACATAACTTCAGCAAGATAAGATTCTGCTATATTGTTGTCAATCATTTTAAACTCCAATGAGTGTTATTCAGTCTCAGATTCTCACACAAAATTCAGAGTAAGGCTAATTAATTCTTGCTTGTCTAAAAATTTGTTATTCAGAAATGCCAGAGAGCATACATTATGCTATATAATTTAAAATAAGAGAAAAGAAAGCCCCTTATTAAAAACCAATAAATCACATCACTCAAGTGTAAATAATGTTAATTAACTACTTTATGGACAGAAAGCTATGGCTAATTCTTCCTACTTTGATTTTTCTCATTTTCTTAATAAGTTTATTTTATTATTGTTCTTATTCATTATGGAAGTTTCATCTCTTTGTTTAATGAAAATTGAAAATGTGTGTTTTAAGCAATAATGTCTTCCATGTAGATGGTGAAAAGCATATACAGAATCTCTGTATAACTTATAAGCAACACGAGATATCTGGTGTCCAACATAAGAATGTTAGCACAGGTCTTTACTATGAATTCTATTGTCACTGTATACACTAAAACACTAGAAATGTATGGAAGATATTTGTACTAAGAAACCATCTAGTGGTGGAAAAATAATAATAATAAAAGAGAAGAATATTCAAGTAAGAAGTAAGTGTCTTTTGTAAATGTCTAAAGGTGGCAATTACGTGGCCAAAATATTAGATCTCAGTAGTTCAGAGACATGTTGTGTTTATGACTGTTGCCCCATTCATATTTTTACTAATATGGGCTATCAACAGTTAATGTGGCAATCAGAGTAACTTTTTAAAAATCATCAAAATTATCAATTCTTTATTCCTGGCTTTTGGTGGTTTATATAAATGTACATAGCGAAAGATATTACTAAAAATGAAAAAGATATTACGTTTTTAAGGAAAGTCCACAAATCTTGTTTTTCAAGCAGAGAAATCAAAAGAAAACTTTGAGTTCAGAAAAAAATGGTAAGGAGAAAAATTATTTTAAATGATCAAATTTTTTTTTGGGGGGGGGGAACAAAAAAGAATCCATAAGAGTATGATGACTGTTTTCAAAAGAGAACAGCAAGTAGAAAAAAAACATGTCCTAAATAAAAATTATACCTTTTTGGCAAAGCAGAAATAAGAAGATGCCCAAAGCTGCTTACTCATATAATAATGGACATTTTTCAAATGGAGTGGAAGATCATAGCATTAGCTACTTTTCTGGCAGGCACAGCTTTCCAAGGGGTCTGAGTTGGGGCTTTGTTCCACAAAAATATCTGTCTATTAAACTCACACTGTCAGAGATGTTTTGTCACTTGTAATTAAATTCTTTAAACTCTTCTGGTGCAAGTAAATCCAACTGGTACAAGTAGAAAATGATTTTAGTTTCAGTTGACTTCCGACTAAATAGATCAATGATAATAAGTGAAGAAGCAACATATAGTATATTGACTGTTAGGTATAATAAAGCTAATGATTACCCTCCACTAAAAAAAGTAGAAACTTATCATATGAAGAAAACTCATATTATCCCTCCTTGAATAATATGTATGATAATCATAAAACATTTATTTTTTTCAGACCCCACTTAGTATTATGTAAGCTGAACTTAACAAAACTAAGTGGAATTCTTGAATGTTTAATTCATTCTGTCAGAAATTTAGTAGACAACAAATGAAGTGTAGTCATGTTTTACAGTGGATTGGACAAGTGTCAAAGAGAAGACGTAGCATCATTTACTTAATGAGTTAAACATTTAAAAATTATGGAATCACTAATTTAGAACTCAAGGGGATTATCCTCCTCATTTTCCCATTGAGATAACTACTGATCAGAGAGGCAAGTTTACTTTATCCAGGTCACACAGCAACATTTTGCATTTCCTGTACACTAAGAGGTAGCAACAGTTGAAAAGAAACTAATCATAGGGAAAGGAATTCCTTCAAATGTATCACACTTGTTAAGTCTTGCTGTACCAAGCACCTCACCTGTGCTGGCTCCTTTAAACTTGAGAAACATCACAGGTTATGCATTATTATTTCTATTTAATAGATACAAAAATTTGTTTACACTGTAAACAACTTGCTCTACAGTACAATGAGTGGAGCCCACATTTGACCCAATGTGTCTGACTGCAAACCCCGCCTGTTTCCACCAGCTCTTCCTGAGAAGCATGTGGCCTCTTTCTAAAGCTGAAGTCACATTTATGAACATCTACTTGATGATGGCAACCTTATTTCACACAGATAATGATTAGAAGATTTAGGGTAACCCAAAGTAAATCTTAGATGAAAGAACGCCTAGTAGGAAAAAACATGACCAAAACACGACACTTCTGATCTAACATCATGCCTCCTCACATTAGTTGCCTCTCCCTTTCATTAAAAGGACTGCAAATAATTGCTACAGGAAGTGTCATTTACTTTTACAAGATTAACTCCTACAGACAAGTATTTGTAAAGGTAAATAAAAGAGAATCCTTGACTTGGCCAAAATTCAGCTTGTTTTTGTGGCTCAACCACCTCTTAGGAATCTAGATGCTTTTAGCAATTTGCTTATAAGGAAAAGGAAGAGATTCATGCATGAAGTTCTGTGACCAGAGAAGAGAAACAGGGAAATGAAGAATTCTCAGGCTTTATCCATGGTTCAGTCCCATGGGCTGAGTTTGAAGCATCAGGAGAAAAAGATATTTCTGAACTGGCTCAGATGAGACCAGCAGGAAACAGAACAGTTCTGCATCTCAAAGGTCCACAGCTGGGGAGCTCCAGGAGACAGGAAGGGGCAGGTGGCAGTTGGTCAATGAGGCCACAGCAAAGCTTTGATAGATGGGGTGGGGGGGAAATGTTCAGGACAGAGGCTCAGTAAAGAGCCACTTGGCAGACTGAGATTCGTTCATAAGCACATGCATGACACACAGACCCCCATTTTAGCATTTAGAAATGCTAAAACAACTTTATATGGGGAGGCTAGTGAGAGAGTCAAACCCACATAATAGTAGAAAATATAGGTTTGATACCATAGCTTATTAAAATCAAAATGACATTTAATGTCATGTTGTACAATCCCTTTGGTTGCAGATGAAAAAACGGAGTTCTAGAGATGTGATTTCCTTTTCAAGGTCACACCCCTGGACAGGGGTAAGGGGTGTGACCTTGAAGGTCACAGCTTCCAACTACTGCTTTCAGTTGAATCATGCTGCCACTTTTGCTCACTGCTGGTCCGTTTCAGGTGTTTAAAATAGCTGCGCATTTAGCATTCTACCAGTTTCTTCAATTTCTGAGAAGTGAGAATTTTTTTAATAGAATGTGTGCTTTGCTGTTTTAGAAATACTAGTTATTGTGAATACCAAATGTTTCCCTGAAGTAGCTCTTTGAAAAAGCTTCAATATAAAAAGTTCCTTTTATGAAAAAAAATAAAAACACAACAATGCCTCTGTAATGCCAGAAAGGGCACCTGAGGACAATTTACCTTTTCTATGTCATTCATCAAATATCCTTACATTTAAAGTGCTAGTACAGAGTTTTGATTACAAGACAAAAATGTTGAAACTGAATGTATCATTGACTTGAAAACCTATCCAGTTAAATTTTGCTGCTGCCTCTGGTCTTTTTATACTCTTTCAGAATGAAATGGCTGAAAGTTGGAAAGAAGAATGCCACATGCTGACTGGGAAGTTAATGATAATTTTAAATTAAGTATCACATGCTAATGTGTAGTTAAATATTGAACTGAGAAGGCTGTGGCCAGCAATATATATAGAAGCTCAGACTTCCTCTGTGTTATATAATTAACAGAGATGATCTTCGTTATCAGCATTAGCTAGGAGTAAAATTTTTGAGTTCTAACTTTAGCTCACTTTCCAATCACCTCGTGGTCCTGTATAATTTAATTTCTATCTTCAGTCCTCGGTTTATAGAAAAGTATGTACGCAGCTTTTCTAATCTAATGAAACACAGTCCCATAGATACTGGTATCAATTTACAAAGGCGCTGAATGAGTCGTTGACATCCACTGTCGTATGGGCCGACGCCGTCTTATAGAGATGATGATGTTTTGGGTAGCCAGGCAGTAGTGGGAGTACTTCTCCTATCATATATATTTACTTCAAAGTACAGGAGTTGTACTGACCACCAATTAAAATAACATTCGGAAGCTTACTTTAAATTTTGAAGTGACGTTGAGATATAAGGGATGATTGTTATTAGCTGCTGAGTAAGGGTTTCTGTGTAGATTTTGAGGCTGTGCTGCTGACAGGTGGCATCTGCATCACAGGGCCCTGAGGGGAAATTAGGAGACATATTCCTATCTCCTACTCAAATACTCTATGGGCTGCAGATAACACGGCCATGTGTTATCTTGACTGGCAGACACTATTCTATGCTCCTCATCGGAATCGACTCTGTGATCATTTTTTTCTCCATGAATCCAAATCCAAAACTATTGTGTTGGTTTTGAATTTTTTCACTCTATTTTAAGCAAATAACTAATAATTTTGTTCCAAGACAATGTAAGAACCAAGAACGAAGGCAAAGGCAGGCTCCTCTAACAGGAGTATTTCAAACCCTACTGACGGAGAGAATAACACCTCTGCAACAGAAAATAAAGGGCTAGAAGAGGGAAAGGAAGATAAATATAATTTTTTTCTAATTATTGACTCAAAGGAGAGGCATCCCATCCTAACTCCAAATATACGCACACAATATGGCAAGTCCAAACAATTGTCTAACCGTGGCCTCTAGACATGTTACCAGTGCAGTTGAGAACTCTCCTCTCAGATCTCCAAACTGGCGGTGATCTGCATCTCTGTGCCATTTGGGAGTTGCTCTTCCCTCAACTGTTCATCACTAATACAAACAGGATCAAATCAGGAATCAAGATCATCATCATTCTATAGACAGATGAGGGTCTTGCCCATCTGTCTATGAGTATATCTCGATTGTTTTCTCAGAAATTTAAATCTTCCTAGTCTTGATTGAGGCTTTTTAGTATGTGGCACAGAAATTTTTCATCTGGCAATATATCAACACCCTGTTCTGTCATCATTTGAGCAGTTTGGAAGATAGGACAGGTAGATCACACCCCTATGTATTGTACTTGTGTTTCTGTATCAGCTTGTCATCTAGCATAGCTTGACTGAGACGGCCTGATTATCCTGAGTATCCCGATAATCTGTATCCTTAATTCTCCTTTGCCTGTTCTCAGTGAAACCTCGCTGACCACAGTCTTCAAAAAAAATAATAATAAGAGATATGATAAATTTCTACCATGTAGAAAGTAGGAAAACTTAAATTCTCTAAAAGGGGTAATATAACTCTGATGGAGCAAAGAATTAGTTTGAATTTACTCTCTGAACTCGTAAGTCTGTCGCTCTTCTGTTGCCCACCATATCCTTCAAGCTTGGGTCCCGTATGCTTATGTGTCCTAATTGCCAGCTACCCGAACAGAGGACACAGTTCTTTCATCAGGGCAAGCCCACATAGCAACCAGCACACCCGTGCACATAGTAATCACTTAATAGTTATGAATGTAACCTCTGTAGTTACCGTGAACTCACAGATAAACAACTTCTTGTGTTGGACTTTGAACAAGGTTGCACACAAAGTTATCTAGTAACCTCTGTTTATTAAATAAATACTATAAAATAACTCAGTTTACTCATTATACTTTCATTTGAAGACAATTTATAAAATGCTACCTGCAAAGTTAGGTGAACTGTTAACCTAAAAAGTAAAAATAAAACAGGCCCTTCAAAGTGACAGGAACAAAGCATTTAACTGAGATTTTTAAAAATAACAGTTTGGGAAACACTGAGTTAGGCAGGAGCTCAAACAGTGTTTCAATTAGGGGGTGAAGTCCTGGGTGTATTTACGAGGAAGGGGAGGGGCATAGTTACATCAGTAGAAGGAAGGCATTTTTAGAGGTGCAGATAAACTGACACAGGGATGCTCATTCTAAGCAATGGTTGTTTTTTAAAATATTTTATTTATTTATATTTAGAGGTGAAGGGAAGGAGAGAGGGAGAGAATATCAATGTATGGTTGCCTCTCATGTGTCCCTTGCTGGGAACTGGCCTGCAACCCAGGCATGTGCCCTGACTGGGAATCGAACAGTGTTTGTTTGGTTTGCAGGCCTGCGCTCAATCCACTGAGCTACACCAGCCAGGGCTAAGCAATGGTTTTAATGTTCAGTCTGGCAGCCATCAGTCAGGTAGTCATAATATCTGCTTTCTTGTTGTTTTGCAAACATCTCTCAGGGGCACTGTGTTGCTTTAGGTTCCATCCTAAAGGTTATTTTGGGTTCCATCCTAAAATCTTTAGGATAGAAAGGTCCCATCCTAACCTCATCCTAAGGTTATGTTGCCCTGTTCTCAGGTTCCAGAGTTTTGAAATTTGTCATGCAAGGCAGTTCCTCTGGGATGACAGCTCTGACTCCATTTTAAAGTGGCTCCGTTTATATCATTTTTTTTCAGAACAGTACCTCAGTGTCGAGAATTAATCTGCATTCAACAAGTGAGCAGTTTTATCCCCTTCCCATCCATACAATCAGTAGCAATATAATATCCAAGAGGAGAAAACACATAAAACATGTTTAGATATTGTAATGAATTCAATTACAATAATGCCAAATTAAGCCTATTTTCATTTTGATATTATAAAAAAGCAGCAGGAGGTTTGACTAGATAACTTGCTTTTACTTTATTAAATTCCTTATGTTACAGTCAGCTGGATTGAGTGCTCCCTGGGAGTGAATTAAGAACATTTGGGCCTTGTCTTTACATTCAAAACAGTGTGGCAGCAAATGCAGGCTTTTACAATTCACTTGAACTTGGGCTGCCAGATGGGGATTCAGGAGAGATCCCTAGTGCCTTAGCTGTTTACTGCCTTCATTTTCAGAAGGGCTTTCCTCACACATGCAGGCCATGAAATATCATGCTGTGGTACAAGAGAAATTGAAGACTGACTTGTCCCAATAGGACCATCTCAGTTGTCCAGACCAATGTCACTCAAATTAGAGAACTGTTCACATCCCTGGTCACTTTAGAGGGAAGTTAAACCCTACAGCCCTACCTCCTTTTGGTCAACTCATATTTATGGCTGTTTCACTCCACCTCAGCAATGCTAATTAAACATTTGCTTAGTGACCTAAAAGTGTTAGAATATTTCTCAAGGCTTCCAGCAGATACTAGGAGGATTTAAAGTTGGATATAAAGGAAAATGTCACGTCAGCAACATTAGAATCTTTATTCATGATTGGACACCAGTACAAGAAGAAAATAAAAGGCACCTAAATACAAGTTGCATTTGTTGTACAAACTTGTTGTATTCAGGTGCCTTTAGGGGAATGTAACTGTTCCCCTCTCCTCCCTCATAAATACACCTAGGACTTCACCTCCTAATTGGAACACTATTTGAGCTACCTCAAGGCAACTGAGTCAACTTCAACAGCCCTTAAATAGTTCATCCCACTAACATCAAATACATCTCCATCCTCCGCCCCGTCTCATAAAAGCTCCTATGTGCAGCTTTGTAATGGCCCTGACACTTTCCCTTTCCAGCTTCCTGCTTCACCTTACATTGCAGTGTTCAAAATCCTTTTTTTGTAGCTGCTTTATTACATTTCATTTAATAACAGTGGGCACATTTTGCCTGACTGCCACCGTGTTATGAAGTCAGCCACACATATCCTGTCATCAATTGCTGGGGGTGTGAATCTTCCTGTCTGTTGTTAAGGATTTGATTTCTTTTATTAAAATGTGCTTTCCTGTGGACAAGAACATTCGCTGCAGCAGAAAAAGAGAAGCCGAGAGTCAGGGCCACCCACGGGCCCTAACCTAAAGAGAACACCCTTGTGTCCTGTCGGGCGCCAGTGTTCCTTCCTGAGGCAGAAAGTTCACTTGTCTCCATGTGTTCCCTCTCAGTGCATGCCTGCTAAATTTTTCTCAGGGACAAATGCCGGACTGAGGAAGTGGAGAAGTATGTTCCTTCTCAAGAACAAATCGAGGACAAATTTTTCAAATTATTGGTCAATCTGATTATAGGGCAATGGCTCCTGGCACCTAGTTAAGATAGTTCCTAAACTTTTATTAAAACAAGCACAGAAAAAGCAACCCTCAGTTCCTCATTTTGTGTTTGCAGGTTTGAGTGTTCAGTTAGGAAACAGGGATGTCATTGAGTTGGATATGCATCAGAGAAATGATAATGCCTTGATGGGACATTTTGGATATATTATAAATGATGCTGTGTAAGAGCGTTGATCAACATGAGAAATGTTCACATTATACAATAGAGTAGAATGTCCACTACAATTGATAATTGCTTCGTTTCCTATCCCTTCCACTCTCTTGTTCTCCATCATACCCACTATGTGCAATTCAATCGAACTGTCTGCCTAACCCACACTTGCGCCTCAGTGTCAGAGAAGAGCTAAAGGAAAGTGCTTGACCCTGTTAACTACTGTTTTTTAAGCACAGCCTCAAGTAAACCCTCAGCATGTCTCTGCTCATTTGGTTCTCCCACAGGCTCAGATGTTATTTCACGTGTTCCCTTTATTCAAACTACCAGTATTTCCTCCCCACTCCTTCCTACTTCTCAGTTAAAGATAATCTTCCGGTCACCTAATTTGCCTGTGGGCCTCCCTGCCTGCAATATGTATGAAAATGGTTCCCTCCCTCTCCAATTCTAATAAAATTCACTGTGTTTAATCTTGTGTGGGTCCAAATACTCATCTCATCCCTATCCTTCCTTGTTCATTCAAGGGTTTTGCTCCTGCATTTCATCATTTCATCTCTCCTACACCTGCATCCTATTCATTCATATCCTCTCTCTCTCTCTCATCCCCCCTTCCCTCTCCCTTTCCATTTGTATATCATCAAGTTTCATGTTTTAAATATATCTATTCAATGACAATACACGATGATTTATATCTTCATCTCTTTCTCCCCTGCATGACCAGATAGATTTGTATAAATGTGTATCAATGGGACATTTTGATATATAATGAGCAACTCACATGTGTTACAACCAAGAGAACTATATGTTTTCCCCTTCTCTTCAGACATCCTCTGACCACTAGTCCCCTTCTCAAGAACTGGCACTGCCATTGTTCCTGCGTCTCACTTGGAGTCATTCTTTACCACTCTTTTATCCCTCACAGCCTATGTCCAATTTGCTGGCCAGGATGGTAGAGTTATGCAGAATACATTCTAACAGCAGCCACTCCTTACCTCCAGTACCTCTTTAGCTGCCACTGAAGTTCAACTTATTGTCATTTTCCACCTAGAATAGTTTTCTAACTGGTCAAACTTTATCACTTTTGTCCCAAAAGGTCACTTCTGCATAGTATCCAATGTGATGTTACTGTAAAATGTAATTCGGGTTATGTTGTAGACTGCTCTGCCTGGTTCTAAGAATTGTAACTCTACCCGCTGTGGCCAAAAATGAGTCAGTGACCTCCAGAATGCAAGCCACAAATAGACAAAGCTTGTCCCTGGTAGCAAACACTGCCTCAGTTTCCTTTCCCTGCTCCCAAAGCTTGGTCGAAGTCAACAATGGGTAAGACCCCTCACAGTGGGGGGCAACCTAAGCCAGACTTGATCACTTGAGAGGCCTTCGTGGAAGGACTGGGGGGGCTGTAACAAAGAGGGAGCAATATACTCTCACCCCTCCCTGCTTTAACATAGCATGGGAGTCCCCATGTTCTCTGGGAGAAGTGCTTCCTGGCTCTAATCCCCTTAAGCCTGAATACCTGATGGGGAGGCGTGCAGCTCCTTGCCTTGCTGGAACATGTCCCAGGGGAAACTCTGGCATCACAAAGACTTCCTGATAAACCTGTGAAATCTGCTCTGCTAAGAGTGCTTTCATTCACATGTTAAAGGTTCGAGCAAGAAACCCTAAAACTCTTCCTGACAGACTCTGACTCATACTAATCCCTCAGATTTCTTTGAAATGTTATCTACTGTTTGATCCTTGCCGCCCTGTATTCCCATGTATTACAACCCAATAAAATCCCTTGGAGGAAGGGGCTTAACACCTTTTCCCCCTGAGAAACTGGCCACTGCTCAAGGCCTTTTTTCTCTGGGAAACTGGCCACCTCTCCTCCCCAAACAGATCACATCATGTCTCTGTCCTGTTTACTCTCATCTGTGGAACACAGGGGGACTTGCAAGGAAAGTCGCCCCCACAGGGTTATATAACTTATACATGTCCAAAAGCAAACAGTGGTTTCATATATATATATATATATATATATATATAGAGAGAGAGAGAGAGAGTTATCCAATTCATTATATATTTTTCATATGCCTATGGTCATATGATACATACTTCTCTACAATGTTTTCAATATTAATTAATCCATCAATTAAGCAAAAATTTAATGAATGCCTATAATGTTCCAGGCACTATTCCAGCCTCTAGAGGTATAAAAATGAAGAAGAAAAGAATCATTTAAACAGTTACTCAATTTTCTTGAATGTCTCATAAACATTCATTTTTCCTGTTGATAAGAATAATACATGCTTACTATACAAAATTGGAAAAATACAAGAAAGCAATAGAAAAACAATGTAATATATTACATGGTTACATCAATACTGTTTTTATTTTTCTCTTTCATGTTTCTCTGCAGGCATAGCCAATGTTCTTTTGATTCCTTAGCTTCCAAGTCCAGACACTCCATCCCTACCGGATTTTGGATTTCACTTCAGCCCTGAGCTGGCTTCTCAATGGCTAAGATCCTTCTTTTCCCATGGAGCCCTCGTCTGCTAAGGGGCCAAGCAGTGCTCCTGCCATCTTTCTGGAGAACCTTCCCTCGATGTACATATCACATCAAGTATCTAACGACTCTATCGGATATGTCACTAAGCCCAGATCAGAAAAATATCACACAAAAACATCTTATAGTTCTGTTAGTTTTACCTCCAGAGTAAGCAGAGGCAAAGGGGTTGGTGGTGGTGGTTCTTTTAGAAAAGAAGTCAGATCAGAGATCCTGGGAGATTTCTTAATTGACTCTACAACTGCCATCGAGTTTGCGGGGCCATTCATAGATGTCAAGAAATAGAAACTCAGGCAAAAGCATGAAAACTTCAAATAAAATCAAAAAGCCTGGTGAGAATGTAGTTTCATCACAGAATTACTGCCCAGCCTTTAGTCATAAAAAGAAGTACCAGGAAATTGATTAACTGTATCTGTAGTGACAGTCACCTAAAAAGCAGGTTTCCCTTCAAAGCCAGAGTATCTGATGGCCCTGCAGGAGACAGTGCAATACCACACATCTCGTGGACACCAATTTAAATCCAAGCAGGGTCAGTTGTCACAGAAGTCATTTCTGCCCAATAGCATTTTATTAGCCCGCATGAAATGTTTCAGTGCTCTCAACCTAGTATTTGGGGGATGTGACTGCATCATCGGGGACACTGTGCAAGTCATTCTCACTTGGAACCTCCAAAGATAAATCATGTTTATATCACACAAGAGAACAGACCAGCAAATAATGAGTAGCAGAGTAATTCAATGTTATAATCATAATAATAGCAACAGCAACAACACACCCTGTATTTATGTAACACTTTACATCTTACAAAGCACTCTCCTGTTTATTTCTTTTAACAACTCTATGCAATTAACTTATTTACAAAGTAGGGTTGCTTCCATTCACAGAAGTGGAAAAGTTAGCTATGCTAGGTGACTTGCATTTTGACTTGTCACAAACTCAAATCCTCACCATAAACAGAACTGAACTAGGACACTAACTCTTTTGATTTCAAGTCTAAATCTTTTCTTGGACAAAATATTGGCTCTTTTAAAGGGTCTTTGTAAGAACTCAGTTCTTTAGCAAAAAGCAACTTCATCAATTGCACAATTTAGAGAATAAACTGTTGTCCCAATATTTGTGCTAGTGTAAACATATTATGTTCTTTCGTCACACAATTCCCAGGCACTTTCAGCTTCAAAATGACCCACAACCTTCGGACCAACTCCCGTGTACTTTCAGAATAACCACCTGAGCATGCTATTATAATTCAGAGTAGACAGTTTATATATGCTTTTTCCTGAAGTCAATAATAAAACTAATAATTTAATCACAGCAAATATTTATAGATTGCTTGACACGTGACAGCCTTTCTGTGCGAACCTCATAATGAACAAACAAACTGAGCTTTACACCTTATTTTTCAGATAGAAACAGCATGAAAAGGCGAAAACACTTGAACGAGCCCATAGAAAACGTGGCAGAGCTGGGGCGCAGTTTCCATCAGGCTGGTTTCAAAGCCTGCACTCAATCATGTCACTTTCGCCAAGAGGATGAGCAACACAGAACAGAATCGCGAAGAATATTTGAGATTCACATACAGAAAACCGGGCCCTGAAAACCTCGTTAGTTTTTCAGGGTTCATCTGATCAAGAGAAAATATACCATGTTATTTTTTCCAAGTACTACACTATTTTCCCAGCAAAATTATCGAATGGTATATATTTTTACAAAGACAACAGCACAAATTCCAGTGTGATATCCATCTAAAAGCAAACATTCCTTGAGTTACGGGTGAGTGCCAAATACTACGAATTCTATGGTCTTAGTAAAATAAGGAATTCAGGATTTTTTAAAGAAATGAATAAACATACCTGAAGCCTTGGGGAGTACGTGGAGGAACTTTGCGAACTACAGCAGAAGGCGAGTGAAGTACAAATTGCAAGAGCCAGAGTTCTAAAACTTCAGTGGGCATTAGAATCACCTGGAGGCCTTGTTAACAGATTGATCATTGGGTCCCACCCCCTGCATTTCTGATGCAGAAAGTCTGAGGGGAGTCTGATGATTTGCATTTCTAACAAGTTTCTAGGTCGCCCTGCCCAGCAACTCGATATAGCTGAAGTTTTATTGGCTTCAGCCAGTCCTCCCATTTCAGAAAGGAACGAAAGAGCAATTTTGACACATTATGAAACTCCTTTTTTCGACTGCAATAATTTCACCTTCCTCTGACACTCTTTGTTTTGTTTAATTTTAACAAACCCAACTCTTACGTTCTGAGGATGCTCAAGAATATAAATGTGACGTTCAAGTTTTTTCTAGATAAGTTTTGTTGGCGGTAATGGCTGAAATAGTTACAACTTCCCAAGTCAGTATTCTTCCCCCTCTATCCCAAGAGGCAAAACGAAAGAGTTCTGACAGCTGTGGCTCAGTTGGTTGGGTGTCATCCCACAAACTGGAAGGTCATGGGTCCTATTTCAGGTCAGGGCACATGCCTAGTCTGCGGGTTCAGTCCTGGTCACGGCATGTTTGAAAAGCAACCAGTTGTTTCCCTCTCACATCCATGTTTCTTTCCCTCTTTCCCTCTAAAATCAATAAGCATATCCTTGGGAGAGGATTTTAAAAGGGCAGGGGAGACAATTCTAAAAGCATTTCGACTGTACGCTGGAGCTGGAGAATAATCAAAGGGAAAATACACCGGCACTCCTGAGAACAGCTTTGTTCCCCATTCTGCTATCATTTTATCACTTGAAGGAATTTTAGCTCTCACTGCTCTAATTTTTGTATTTGGAAAATGGGAATAATATATGCCATAAGACTTAGATGATGCTTGAAAATGCTTTTGAGATCACTGGGAAAGGAGAAGAATGAAAAATTGCTACTTCGCATTGAACTTTGAAGCTCAAACTAGAAAACAAGAGGAATCTACACTCTTTTAGCAACAAACCCCTTGAGAAGGCATTTTCCTACTATTAAGCTGCTCGTTGTCATGACAAATGCATTTTGGACTTTGATATTGTCAAGTATTTTGCAATTATTTCTTCTAATGGTTTTTACTCCATTTCTCCTGCAGATGGAACAACTAAAGAGAAAATCATTCAAATGCTTTCTCTAAGAGAGAGAAAATTTTTCCGTAAAGGGTTAGCTGGTAAATATTTACAATATTGCAGGCCACATGTGAATATGTGATCACATAAGAGCATGATCATGAGTCATGTGAAATTGGGACTAATAGTTACCACTAAACATCATTTATACTTTTCCCAGAAAAAGCATTCGCATTTCTTCCTTCTTTCATGTTATTTTATTAATTATTCATATTTGGTCAGTAAATATTTAGATAGAATTTGCTACCTAGATATTTGCTTTTTAATTAAAAAGTACATCATTTTATAAATAATACTGTTGCTTTAGAGTTCTATTTAGCTTCCCAAAAATAACTTATTAAGTCAAGCTAGTTGACTGCAGTATCCCAAATACAAGCCATTCTGTTCCATTCACATTTTCTACTTGGTTTGCTGCTGCTTCATTACTTGTGTTTCCTCCTGAGCCTTTAGAGAAAATAATATTATTATTCCTTCAGTTGTGCAAATTGAAAACCTATTTTTAAAGAGCTATGTCCCAGCCATTTTGATTATTCTATTCTATTCCTCTCTTCATTTATTTTAAAAAGAGAGACTATATACAAGCCCACATCTCTCTCCTGAGAGTAGTTGTGGCAACCTATTTTGTTCTTATTAACACTTTAATACACATTTCATTTTGTTTCCTTATTGCAGAGATAGTTTACCTTCCTGTTTACTTTTCTGTTTACAACTCATTTTAAAAAGTTTTGTCTAAAGTGCTTCACATAAAGATTCCTGTCAGGTCTCCTTTTCAAATAATGCAAAGTGGAAATAGAGAGTTTCACCACTTAAGCAGCAAGAGTTTACAAAATGGTAAAATTATTTGCTCCCTTGTGGTTAAAATTCTAATTTTTAAGACTATGGGCTTCTCTTTTAACTGAGATGAACTTTGACATTAAAAGAAAGTTCCTCATAAGTCCATATAAGTCAAACAAACATGTCTTATTTTTAGCTAATGTAAAAGTAATTACACAGAGTATTATGTTACGGAGGTTGGAAAGACACTTAATTTTAATATTTTACTGTAATTTTAAAATGACATGTTTAAAGGCATTTTTTCTGGTTTTCCTTTCTCTGCAGTGTCCACCTCAGAGCCAAGCCTAATCAGTCCTGAGACATGGAAGTCACACCATCACACCGTTCTCCGGTTCATGCCATAACTGGAAATCAGTCAGCCGTAGAAATCTCTTCCCAGCACTATGATTGAGCATTATGTTTTCAGCTTCTATGGAGGGCTGATATAATAATGGGCTCTATGAAAAAACTCTGTAGCTCTGATAAAAGTGCCACTGAAGGCACTGCCCATTGTATTGTTCAAGGTCCCTACACCAATTTTCACATTCCATGTTTTTCCCAACATTCTAAGCAAGAAAAAGTTTCTCCCTCTTGATGATTTTATTTGGTCTCTTTCTTATATAAAAAGAGTTATAAATTAATAAACAAATTCAGCCAAGCTGCACGATATAAAATCAATATGCAAAAATAAGTTCCACTTCTATACACAATGAACAATCTAAAAAGGAAGTTAGAAAACATTCCCATTTACAATAGATACTTAAGGAAAAATATTGCTCAGAAATAAAGTTAACAAGTACATTAAAGCCTTGTACACAGAAAACTACAAAACACTGCTGAAAGAAATTTAGAAATAAATAAATAAATGGAAAGACTTCCCAGGTTTATGAATCATAAGACTTAGTGTTGTTTTTTGTTAGTTTGTTTGCTCTTTAAATATTTTATTTATTTATTTATTTTTAGAGAGAGGGGAAGGGAAGGAGAAAGAGTGGAAGAGAAACATGAATGTGTGGTTGCCTCTCATGCGTCCCCTACCGGGGACCTGGCCTGCAGCCAAGGCATATGCCCTGACTGGGAATCAAACCAGGAACCCTTTGCTTCATAGGCCTGTGCTCAATCCACTGAGCTACACCAGCCAGGGCTTAGTGTTCTTTAAATGTCTATATTGCTCAAAGAAAGCTACAAACTCAATGTGATGCTCAGCAAAATCCCAATGGCATGTTTCACAGAATAAAAAGAAGCAATCCTAAAATTTGTATGAAACCACAAGAACCCTGAATAGCTGAAATAGTCTTAGACAAAAACAAAGCTAGAAGCCTCACACTTCTTGACTTTAAGACATAGTATAAATCTTTAATAATCAAAACAGTATGGCATTGGCATAAAGACAGACATACAGATCGATGGAATAAACATAGACTAAGTAGTCCAGAAACGAACACACACATACATGGTCAAATGCTCTTCAATAAGGTAGCCAAGGCTACCCATGGGGAAAGTATGGTCTCTTCAACAATGATGTTGGGAAAACTGAATTATCCACATACAAAAAGAAAGAAGTCAGATTCTTATCTGACCTCATACACAAAAATCAGCTCAAAACTGGACTGAAGACTTAAACATAAGACCTAAAACCATTGAATTCCCTGAAGGAAACAGGAGAATATCTTCCTAATATGGTCTTGGCAATAATTTTATGACAAAAGCACAGGCAACAAAAGCAAAAATAGGCAACTGGAATTACATCAAATTAAAAGTCTTATGTACAGATAGAAAATAAGGGTGAACAGTCACCCTATGGGATGGGAGAAAATATTTACAACAGCCTGTCTGATATGGGGTTAATATCTAAAATACATGAGGACCTCCTACAGTTCAATAGCAAATTAATAAACAAGCACATAAATAACATGATTAAAAATGAGTGAGAGACTTGAGTAAACTTTCTCCACAGAAGACATATAAATGCCAACAGACACATTAAATGATGTATGCCCCCCTAGGTGAATTTGTTAACATCACTAATCATCAGGGGAATGCAAATCAAATCCATAATAAAATATCATCTCAAACCTCTTATAATAGTCATTGTCAAAAAAGAAAAACTGAAAATAACACGATAGTGAGATGTGGAAAATTGAAACAAATGCACTGTTTGTTGGAATGTAACATGGTGCAGCCACTATGGGAACCAGTATAGGGTTTCCTCCAAAAAGTAAAAGTAGAACTACCAGATGATTCAGCTATCCCACTTCTGTGTACCCATCCAAAAGAATTGAAAATAGGATTTTAAGTGTTTTTTATTGTTGTTCAAGTACATTTGGACTTCCATGTTTATTGTAGAATTGTCCACAATACCTGAGAGGCAAACAAGTTAAATATACATCAGCAGACAAATGTGATATGCATACAATGGAATACTATTCAGCCTTCAAAAAGAGGGAAATCCTGTCATGCTATGACATGGATGACATGTCCCATTATAAGTGAAATAAGACAGTCACGAAAGAGCAAATACTTATGATTCTATGATGTGAGGTATCCAACATAGTCAAATTCATAGAAACTGAGCAGAATGGTGGTTGCCAGGTGCTTCCGGGGGAAGAAATAGAGTTTTAAGTAGGCATAGATTTTCAATCATGCAAGATGAAAAAGAGACCTGCTGTGAAACATTGTGCTCATAGTTAACAGTACTTTACTGGATACTTAAATTTTTGCTTAGAGGATAGATTTCATGTTTTTTACCATAATAAAAAAATTAAACTACAAAAGTGTTAGAGAAAAACATAAAGAAAATGTCTTTGTGACCTAGTGTTAGAAAGCTATTTCTCAGATACAACGCCAAAAGCAGGAGCTAGAAAATAAAAGTTGATAATTAAACTATATCAAAACTATGTACTTCTCTTTGAAAGGCACTGTTTAGGGGATTAAAAGACAAGCTGCTAATTTGGAAAAAATTGTAAATCACATATCTAATAAAATATTTGTACCCTGAATATATAAAGAATTCTAAAAACATAAGAAAAATGGGCAAAAGGCTTGAATAAGACAGTTCACCAAATAGATATACATGTTTAAATGAATAGCACACCAAACAAAATATACAAAATAAGCACATAAGTATATACTCAATATAATTAGACAATAAGACAATGGGTACCCTCTATACCCTCATCAGAATTTCTTCAAATTTTTCAAAATACAAAATGATGATGAGGCTGTGATGTAATTAAAACCCTCATATGCTGCTGATCAGAATGTAAAGTGTCACAAACATTTTTTGAAACATTTAGGTAGTTCCTTAAATAGTTAAATACATATACATACCATATGACCTAGCTATTCTATTACCTAAGAAAAGTGAAAGAATATATTCATACAAAGGTGTGCCTCATTCAGAGAAGCTTTATTAACATTAGCGAAAGTCAAATTATCCCAAATGTCCATCAACAGGTAAGTGAACAAACCGAAGTATGTTTCTGCATTGGAATAAAAGGGAATTTATTAATAAATTGCTTTATTAATAAATAAAAAGGAACGCAATTTTGTATGAACAAGAATTAAATAAAAGCAATAAAAAGAAATGAATCTTGTATGAACTCATCTACTAGATGAATCTTGATATAATTACAATGCATTAAAAAAGCCAAGAAAAGCACATACTTGTATTAGTCCAGTTATACAAAATTCTATGACATGAAAACTAATCTACAGTGAAAGAAAGCAGATCTGTGGCTGCCTGGGGTTAGAGCTGGTAAAGAATAGGGTGGACACCACTGCAGGGCAGGATTATAAGGTGACACGAGAAAACTGTTGGAAATGGTCATCATGTTCATTGTGTACACCGTGATGAAAGGTGTATGCATATGTTAAACTTCAAATTGCACACTTCAAATATGTTTGGTGTGTTGCACATTAATTATATCTTCACAAGCTGAAAATTCTTTTCTCATGTAGCTCTGAAATGATCTTACTTATGACAGGAGACCCCCCAAAAAATAATTATCTTCTGAAAGGCAGGCTCTTTGTAGTACAGACTTCCTCCCTAGGTGACTGTTCTAGGAACCCAGCTGAATGTGTGTACCAGCTGGTGGTGGTGTGAGAGGCTGCATCCAGCTTCAGTGAATTTTTTTTAAGATTGTTTCAGTACTTTTGCCCATTTCACGATGGGCAATTTACAAGCACATTTGCCTACACCACTCTGAGTGTTCAAGAGCTTTTGACCCAAAATAGGATGACCTCTGTGCCCCACCCTCCCTATTCAACTGATCTTGCCCCCAAGCAACTATTTTTTTGTTTCCTCTGAATGAAAAAAGTCCTCAAGAAAAACATTTTGCTGCTGTGGAAAAAGTGAAACAAAAAAAAAAATGAAAGAAACACTAAAAGGCATCAAAATGGATGAGTTTAAAAACTGGTTTTGAGCAGCAGAAAATAGTCTCAATATGTGTAATGCATGACATGGAGAGTACTTTCCAGGTGACACAATTTTTTTATAAATAAACTCCAACTTTTGGGGGAATGCCCCCTCATATGCTTAGAAAGGGGAAGTGAAGACCAGAAACTGGGACTTCAATAAAGAAGCAACTTGCAGCCATCCTAAGAAAGTTAACAGAAGCCAGGGTTGAGATAGAGTCTATGGAAATGGTACTATTGGCTTAACTCCTTAGTCACAAAAAACAAATGAGTTAAAACTCATTTGGTCCAGTGTAGTTTTATGAAGCATAACTATTTTTTCAGTCAAGGCTCAGTCTCAGGTTTAAGAAAATTCTTAGAGTCCAGGAATGTTACCGTATTAACTAGATTCACTGTCGTGCATTCAGCCAACGAATATTTTTTTTCACCTGCATACTCTGTACAAGGCTCTAGGCCAGTCGCCAGGGTCGGGGGAGCTCCGGGCACAGGTGCTGACACACAGGGACTGCCAAAGTCATTTAACAAGAATTCAGTGTTTGCCTTTCGGAGCCAGTAATGAATCACTGGCGCAGTGTTGGTGTCTGAGGTTTCTAGATTTGGCTTTTAATTTGTGTCTTATATAATTATACATATAATTATTAAGGTATTATGCATGTACTAATTTCTGTGTTGACAGGTATAGAACAAAAGTCAAACATCTATTTTGAGCAAAAGCTTTGTCCCGTAGGTCAGCCTTTGTTTCTCTGTAGTCAGACTAGCTTCAGGACAAATAAAATTACATATAAATGCAACCCTGAGTTTTATTTTCCCTCAAAGGTTCTAAATGATTTGTTTGCAACTCATTGGGGATGATGCTCATGAAAAACCCTATAATCTTTGTTATTGTATTTCTCAGCTTAGGTATTTCCAGTGCTGTGATTTATCTAAATTGTATTTTTGTCAGAGGGTTATAAAGGGGATAATGTGAAAATTCTACTGGGATATTATTAGTAAATTTATAAAATTACTTTCTGTATCCACTTAAACCAAGTAATTTTTTCACTCATTGCTGTTAGGGCGCTCTATGTATCATGAAGACGTCAAGAGAATAAAAATTAAAGAGCAAAACCAAAGATTCTCTGTCTAAGAGCATGTCTATTAGGACAAAGTTATCATTTATGAGGCTCAAGAACAGCCCTTGGGTAAGTGAGCAGTTTTAAGCCTAAAGCTACAAAACTGTATGCTGATGTTTCCAGAAATTTTCCTCTTGTCCACTTTATGCTGTTCCCTCAGATCTGGCAGTACATTATTGGTCCCAGAGTCTTTTGTACACCACCGTGGTACATTCTCACTGCTGTGGATCCAATTGTGACCACAGTCCACGGATTAGGGTTTCCTCCAAGAAGAGGTGTGTCTCCTGTAACAAGTGCACCTTAGCACTGCAATCCCATTCTGCCTCCAGCAAGGAGATGTTGGTACAGAACGTGGAGAAGGGGATAGCATTTCCTGGTCCCACAAACAGAAGTTGATTACATTTACACTGCCAGAGCACCGAAGAATTTTGGAATCTCACCTTGTCCCCTTGATATAGTTATCTTGAGCGCTCAGTGAGTATAGCACATTTTACCTTCTCAGTTCTGTAACCTCTAACCATAAATCTGATACCTTTTCATTTTAGCCAGCCAAGATATGTCTGTGGTTCCAAAATTATGGAAAGGTCCAGAAGAGCCAACAAGAGCTGGTTAAAGGTAAAGCTAGCTAGGATTGGCGACCAGATAATTGTGTGCAGTGCAAAGCAGCAAATATTTAGTAGTAGTTAAATGATAAAGCTTGGGCAAACAGCAACATGAGAAGGCAGAGCTATCCTTGTCTGTCTTCTAACATTGGTTTAGTTCACCTATTTGCTGGGTTACAAAACTGAATTAAAAAAAAAACAAGGAAAGACTGATAAATTGTCACAGACATCAGAGACTAAGGAGACATGACTACTAAATGCCACATAGTATCCTGGATTGGACTGTGAAAGAGAAGGAAATTAATGGAAAAACTGGTGAAATCTGAATAAAGTTTGAAGTTTAGCTTATAGTATTGTCTAGATTAGACAAGTGCACCACAGGAATGTAAGATAATAGCATTAGGGAAACTAAAATCAGCAGAGTTTTTACAGGAATTCTCTGTACTATCTTTGCAATTTTTCTGTAAACCTTAAGTTATTTCAAAATAAAAAGTTCATTTAAAAATGAATAAGATAAGATTATTATCCTAAAGTATATATAGCATAATTGGGAAATGCAATAACAAAGAGACCAATTCAATTCTCGCATTAAATCATTTAATAAAAGGATTCAGAAGCTGCAGTCCTGCATAGGGCACGTAGAACTCTTAGTGCAATGTGAAGTTTAAGGAAGAATACCTGAGATCAATCAGGAAGGATTTGTAGACCTGGGCACAAAAAGGAAAGGGTGACCAGAATTATAGGTAGAAGGAAGGACATGAGGCATGTGGACAACTAACACAATTTGAAAGGGCAAAGAATGAGACTAGAGATGGAAACGGATCAGACCATGGAAGCTTGAATGCCTGGTTAAGGAACTAGAACTCCAGCTGGGGTAACGGTGAATAAAATAATCTGATCTGCAATAGAAAGCCGATACATTTTTGAAGGCAGAGATGAAAATAGGCAGACAAATTAGGAATCATTTTTAATGGTATGCATTAGGCAGAGACAGTCAGTATAGAGAAGGCAGCACAAATTTTAAAAATACATGGAAGTAAAATAAGTAGCACTTACTGAACTTGACCTGAGGCCATGTAGTGCAGAGGTAAATTACCTACCAACAAAAAATGTCTTGGAAACATCACTGAGCTGTAACAAAAGCACCAAAATTTACACCACAACAAAGAAATCCCGAGAACATTGTACATGGAATTTGACAGCCTGATTCTGAAATTTAAATGAATGATAAAAGTGCCAAGAACAGTCAACACAGTTTTGGAGAAAAAAATAGAACAAGACATGGCTACTTCTTCACTAGATATCAAAACTCACCATTATGCTAAAGGAATTAAATAATATGTTACTGAACCATGCATAAAAAAATCAATAGAAAAGAATTGAGACTGTATACCTACATATACAGGGGTGGGCCAAAGTAGGTTAATAATAATTAATAGTAAAATATTAATAAATAAATAAATAATACAAAGATAAACTCTATGCTTCATGCACTCACAACTGCTAATCTACTTTTTCCCCACCCCTGTATATAGAACAGTATATGTCAATATTGAAATTATAAGTCTGTATGAAAAATATAATATTCAAGGAGATGACCCTGAGGAATTTTTTGTGTACATGGAAAAAATTCTTGATCTCTACCTCATGCTATTCCATAGATAGATAGATAGATAGATAGATAGATAGATAGATAGATAGATAGATAACAAAGTGGACCAAAAAAAATCAAGAAGAAAATGTAGGTAAATTGGTGAAAATTTTTTGACAATGAAGTAGGTAAGGATTTATTTATCAAGATAGAGAAGGCACAAGACACAGAGTAAAAGGTTAACACATTTGAATACTGCATCAATAGAAAAATATTCTATATTTAAAAAGTTATCACAAAGTTTAGAAAAACAAATTGAGAAAATATTTTCAATGACTATAGATGACAAAGGGTTCGAATCCACAATATACATAGATATTCTGTGACTCTGATTGGGCAATTCAGAGAATAGAACCCGTGTGACCAATAAACTCATGAAATGACACCTATTCACTAATCAGGAAAATGCAAATTAATAACAGTACTTCATACTTATCTGTCGGTAAAATCTTATAGTCTTGGCAAGGATTTCAAACAAAGGAATGGTTATTCACTGCCAGAGGGACTGTAAGTGAAACAACAACCATTTTGAGAAGCAATTTGTTACTACGTAAGAAATTTGAGGAGAAACGTATCTTACAATCCATGATATTACAATGTTAGGTATATAGTCTAGAGGAATTCTTGCACATGAGCACCAAAAAGCATGCACAAGAATTTTGATTTTAGAACTATATAGCCAAAATGCAATTGGAAATCACCTATATCTATCAATAGGGGAATGAACTGTGATACAGGCAACATTCACACTGCAATTAGTAGCACAGGTAGATCTCAAAAATAACATAAAAATAAGGTTACCTATAATAAATATTATTTTTATAACTTTAATATTCAATACAATTCTATATATTCTATATAGATGAATACTTATGGAAAAATATAAAAGCATAAGGATGTGTAATGCATGGGGACATCTGTAATAGTGTAAACAATAAAAATAAAGTAAAAAAACAAAATCAGAAATGAAAGAGAAATTACCATACACATAACAGAAATACAAAAGGTTATACAAAAATAATGTGAAAGACTATACACCACCAAATTCAATAACCTAGAAAAATGGATAAGTTCCTAGAAATATATAATCTTCCTAGACTAAATCATGAGGAATTAAAAAATCTAAATAGACTGACAACAGTGAAGAAATTAAAACAACCATAAACCGCCCCCCAAAATGTAAAAGTCCCAGACAGATGGTTTCACTTGTGAATTCTACCTACCAAACACTCAAACAAGATTTGATAACAATCATTCTCAATCTCTTTCAAATTACTGAAGAAGAGGCAATCATTTCTAATGCATTAACCTTGATACCAAAATTTGGCAAGGAAAACACACACAAAAAAGAAAACTATACACCAATATCTTTGAAGAATATAGATGCAAAAATCTTTAAAAATATACTAGCAAATTGAATACAACAATACATTTAAAAAATACGTCACAATCAAGTGGGTTCATTCCTGGGGTACAGGGATGGCTCAACACAAGCAAATTGACCAAGGCAATACAGCATGTTAAAAAATAAAGGATAAAAATTATATGATCATGTCAATCGATGTAGAAAAGTATTTGATTAGATACATCCATTTATGATGAAACTACTCAATAAAATGGGTATAGAAGGAAAGTACTTCAAGATAAAAAGGCCATATATGACAAATCCTCTCTAACATCATACTTAAAGGTGAAAAACTGAAAGCTTTTGCTCTATGAACCAAAACAATACAAGAATGTCCATTCTCACCACTCTTATTCAATATAGTACTGGAAGTTTTAGCCAGAGCAATTAGGCAAGAAAAAGAAATGAAAGGCATCCAAATAGAGAATGAAGAAGCAAAATTTTGCAGATGACATGACTCTCACATAGAAAGCCCTAAAGACTCCACCAACAATTATTAGAAACACTAAACAGTCTATGGCCATATCACCCTGAATGCACCCGATCTCGTCTGATCTCGGAAGCTAAGCAGGATTGGGCCTCGTTAGTACTTGGACGGGAGAAACACTAACTATATACAGTAAAGTTTTAGCATACAAAATCAACATACAAAAATTTATTGCTTTTCTGTATACTAACAATGAAACCAGAAAAAGAAATGGAAAAAATTCCTTTTGCAATTGCAACAAAAAGAATGAAATGCCTAGCAATACACTTAACAAAGAATGTGAAGTGCCTCTGTACTGAAAACTACAAAGCATTATTGAAAGACATAGAAAAAGAAGGAAGAAATGGAATGATATCCTGTGTTCATGAATTGGAAGAATTAACATAGTTAAAATGTCCATACTACCCAAAGCAACGTACAAATTTAATGCAATCCCCATCAAAGTCCCAATGGCATTTTTAAAGAAATGGAACAAGTAATCATCAAATTTATATGGAACCATAAAAGAACCTGAACAGCCAAAATAATCCTGAGAAAAAAAGAACAAAGACAGAGGTATTGTGCTCCCTGACTTCAAATTATACTACAAAGCTATAATAATCAAAAGAGTATAGTATTGACAGAAAAACAGACACACAGACCAATGGAGCAGAATTGAGAGCCCATAAATTAACCCACCTGTATATAAGCAAATAATTTTCAACAAAAGTGACAAAAATGGCTCCTTCAATAAATGGGGTTGAGAAAATTGGAAAGCATATGCAAAAGAATGAAACTAGATTGCTATTTTACACCATATAAAAATTAACTCAAAATAGATTTGACTTGAATATAAGACCTGAAACAATAAAATACATGGAGGAAAACATAGATATTAAACTCATGAACCTTGGTCTCAGAATTATTTTTATGAACAAAAGCAAAGGAAGTACTAAAATTAAAAGTAAATTAATGGGGCTATATCATACAAAAAAGTTTCTGCACAGTAGAGAAAACCATGAACAAAACGAAGAGGCAACAACTGAATGAGAAAAGATATTTGCAAACAATACCTCTGAGAAAAGGCTAGTAAAGAACTCATACAACAACAACAAAAAATGGTCAGAGGATCTGAAAAAAAACCCTTTTCCAGAAAGACATAAAAACAGCCATCAGATATATGAAAAGATATTCAACCTCACTATCTATAAGGGAAATGCAAATTAAAACCGAAATGAAGCCCTGGCTGGTGTAGCTTGTGCCTGCGAACCAAAGGATCACGGTTCAATTCCCAGTCAGGGCACATGCCTGGGTTGCAGACCAGTTCTCAGCAGGGGACCCATGAGAGGCAACCATACATTGATATTTCTCTCCCTCTCTCCTTCCCTTCCCCTCTAAAGATAAATAAATAAAATCTTTTTAAAAAACTACAATGAGATATTTATTACCTCATACCTGTTAAAATGGCTATTAGCAATAAGATAAGACATAACAAGTGTTGAGGAGAATATAGAGAAAAAGGAATCATCATAGATGTCTGGTAGGAATGTAAACTGGTGTGGCCACTGTGAAAACAGTCTGGAGGTTCCTCAAAAAACCGAGAATAGAGCTACTATATGACCCAGTTATCTCTCTTCTGGGTATCTGCCAGAATATTTGAAAACATGTTTTTGTAGAAATATATGCACCCCTATGTTCATTGCAGCATTATTCATGGTGGCTAAGTCATAGATGCAACCTAAATGCCCTTCAGTGGATGATTAAATGGAGAAGATGAATTACTACTCAGCCATAAGAAAGAATAAAACACTGCCATTGTGAAAATATGCATGGATGTTGAGATTACCATGCTACATGAAATAACTCAGGAAAAGACAATAACCATATGATTTCACTCAACTGTGGGATATAATACAAGAAGCAACAAAGGGCCCTGGCTGGTGTGGCTCATCTGGTTGAAGCGTCATCCCATAACCAAAAGGTTGCAAGTTTGATTCCCAGTCAGAGCATATACTTAGGTTGCAGGTTCAGTCCACAGTTGAGGTGCATATGACCCCTGGTCCAGGAGCTACCAGAGGCAGGCAATTGGTGATTCTTGCTAGCATCTATGTTTCTCTCCCTTCCCTTCTCCCTTCTTCTCTCTCTAAAGGCAATGAAAAAGTGTCCTCAGGTGAGAAGGTAAAAAAGGAACAAACAAAACAAATAAACAAATTCTTAGACATGAGTGACTGTGTGAAGGTTACCAGAGGGGAGATGGGGTGTTTGGAGGATGAAGAGGGTAAAAGGGGTCAAATACATGGTGACTGAAGTAGACCAGACTATGGGTGATGAGCACACAATGCAATGTTCAGATGATGTTCTATGGAATTTTACACTTGAAACATATAATGTTATTAACTGTTTTATCCCAATAAATGTGACAAAAAAGAAAAAGCAAAAAATTAACATAATTTTCTATAACTATTTTATAATTTTTAAAACAAAACGTCAAAACTGTCAGCTTTATAAATATTTCGTGAGGATGATTTAAATGTTTTAAGTATTCTAATATGTAAATTTTAATAAAAGTTGAATGCTGCACTTCTTTGCAGCATGTTTTCCCACCCCCTTACTTGCAGGACTCTACAATCAACCACACCACAGGGACTGAGCTCTGGAAAAGCAGTTGACCTACAATGCCAGGGCTCTAGTTTGGAAACTTAACTTGGCCCTAGCTCCCTATTTACCCTGCATTCAGCACTTCCCCACTGCACACCCATCCCTGTCTTTTGCAACTTAATTCAAGCCATGATCATTTATGTGCATGTTTTATTCCACAACTTGAAGGGCAAGAACTGGATCTGGATTATTTTTGCATTCCCTCCCAGCTAGTACTTAATAGAATGTGCAATTTGCAACTATAGGAGGTAGTAAAGGCCACAGCAAATTGCTCTCAATCTAACTTTACAGCCACTTCCTGTGTTATTCTCTATATAGTCTTCAATTTAATTTCACCAGATTAACACTGCTATGGAGCCTGAACAACATAACACTGCACAGCACCTCATGAAATAAATGTATGGTAATCAGCATTGGGAGAAATGGAAAACATAGCCTGTGGTTCCTGCTCATACATATTTCATTTCCACAAAGAACATGCTCAATCGAGGATCCAGAGACACATGAAAAGATGCTCTATATTGCTAGTCATCAGAGAGATGCAAATTAAAACCATAATGAGATTCCACTTTACACCAGTCAGGATGGCTATCATAAACAAAGCAACAAACAACAAATGTTGGAGAGGTTGTGGGGAAAAGGGGACCCTAGTTCACTGTTGCTGGGATTGCAGACCGGTACAACCATTATGGAAAACAGAATTTTCTCAGAAAAATAAAAATCGACCTGCCTTTTGACCCAGCAATTCACTGCTAGGATTATATCCTAAGAATCCTAAGACATCAATTTCAAAGAACCTATGCACCACAATGTTCATAGCAGCACAATTTACAATAGCCAAGAGCTGGAAGTAACCTAGGTGCCCATCAGTAAATGAATGGATCAAAAAATTGTGGTACATATACACAATGGAATTCTATGCAGCAGAGAGAAAGAAGGAGCTACTACCCTTTGCAACAGCGTGGATGGAACTGGAAAGCATTGTGCTGAGTGAAATAGGCCAGGTGTTGAAAGACAAATACCATATGATCTCACCTTTAACAGGAAGCTAAACAACAAAATGAACAAGCAAGCAGAATAAAAACAAAGACACTGAAATAGAGAACAAGGGGGCAGTGACCAAAGGGGAGAGGGAAGGGAATTTAAGGGGAAAAAGGGGGAAGGATTTTGAGGAACAAGTATGAAGGACACAAGGACAAGAACTAAGGGGGGTGGAAATGGGAGAGAGGTGGGGAGCACGGGGCGGGGTGGGCTGTGATGAGAGAAATAGAAAACTGTACTTGAAAAATAACTAAATAATTTTTTAATAAATAAATAAATAAAGCTGGGGGAAAAAAAGAACGTGCTCAATAAATGCAAACTCAATACATTAAACACCTGAAAAATAAAAATAGACGACACTGACATTTTTTTTGAGCACCAATAACATGAAAGAGATTTTGCTACATGATGTCTATATGTTAAATCATGTTGCTTACAACATATAACACATGATATGCTATATATGTGTTCTATATAACATTTCCCACAATGGCAATTGAGTGTACAGTGTTTACTTTCTCATAAGATATAAGTTTTATAAAAATAGGAATCTGACTTTTTTTATCCATTCTGCATTTCCAGGGCGATAACATCTGGCATATAGTAGGCATTCAACAAATATCCATTGACTGAACGAATAAAAATTTAACTTGTCCTGTGAACTAGGTAATATTATTTAGTTTTAATGGTAAGAAAACTAGAACATTAAATGACTATCTCCAAAGTGGCAGAACCAAAATTAAATGCAGCTTTTCAATATTCAGTATAACACTCTTCTCATCGGTGTCCAATACTGAGGAAGTATTGTAGCCCAGAAGACTTCTGTAAGTCTCCTGTGAACTTCTCATAAGGAAAATTTAGCAAGCTTCACTCTAGTTTCTTCCTAAAGTTAGGAAAACGGGTGCTAAATACATGTCTAAGGTTATCCCTGATTTTTTAAAGAATATGAGATGCAGCCCTGACCAGTGTAGCTCTGCTGGTTGGGCACCAAACCATAGAGCATCAATTTGCCAGTTCAATCCCCAGTCAGGGCACCTGCCTTGGTTGTGGGTTCGGTTCCCAGTCCAGGCACATAGGAGAGGCAACCGATGGATGTTTCTCTGTCATGTCAATCTTTCTCCCCCTATCTTTCTCCCTATCTTCCTCTCTCTTGAAAAAATAAATAAATCTTTTTTAAAAAATAATAGGTACAGAATATTTGTCTTCCATAAGCAGTATACAAGGTTTGGAGACCAATTTTGGAAAGTTGGGCAATTTTGAGCATTATATTAGCAATTTACTGATAGACCCTGAATTAGTTCCATGTGTCCTCTAGTTCAACTTTCTACCTGTTGCAAATTGATCATGTTCTTGGCATGCCTAACTTTGTCATAAGGGTCTTATAATATCTGAAGTCAATTAGTAATTGTTGATAAATATGTAGTAAATGTGAGAATGAAGATTTTTGGGGAACATGAAGCATAGAAGATGTGTTTGATATTGATTTTCTGTGATTCAGCACCAATCCCTTGGAACAAAAAAAGTGGTGTCATCAAACTTTCCAACAATTTTTCACCAGATCTGTCACACCCAGGTTTAGGTAATGCCGTATCCCAGTGTGGTTAAGTGCACAAACATGCTTCATCATATGATGCTGTACCAATATTCTTGACACTTCAATAACTGTCTAAGTAGGATTATTACTTTCCATTCATCATTAGCAATAAAGTTAAAGTTATTCCTACCTTACAAAAGATGTAAGTAATTCATTAATTGTATCCAGCCATGTAATATGAAAAATAGAAACATTTACTGAAGAAGATACAAGATACAAGAAACAGTGTATATAGGACAAGGATGCCCCAGTCACCTTCAAAGTAGGCACCTTAGGACCTCACACAGTTCCCCCAGCTTTTCTTCCCCTGGTCAAAACACTCTGTAATACCCTTCGTTGGAATGACCATTAGCCACCCATCATATTTTCCCAAATCTCATCAATGGTCTGAAATCTCTTCCTTTTCAAAAGTAATTTTAGTTTTGAGAAAAGCCAGAAGTCATAGGAAGTCAAATCCTGTACTGTAGGGAGGCTGAACTACTTGGATGATTTGATATTTCACCAAAAAACTGCATAAGACATGATGCATGATGTCTCTTTGGGTGTGGAGAACCAGGTAACTTCCACCGGGATGACTAGGCCTTTGTTTCCAGATCATAGCTGTAGACCCACCATTTGTTTCTGGTTATGACCATGAAGAAATCCAATACATTTGTTATGGTTTTAATCAAGTCATTAGCAATTGCAGCACGATGTTCGATGTTCCTTCTGCTCTGGTAGCAGAAACTGTGGAATGAATTTTGCCATGACATGTTTCATGCCAAGATCCTGCGTCAAAATCTCAGACACAGTAGTTTTTGGAAAATCCCCAGATCAGCTTCTAGTACTCACACTGTCAGCCACCAATCTTTGTTGATTGCAAAGCCCATACACATTCAACATTCTCAAGTGTTCTGCTTGTTGCAGTCCTTCCAGAATGCTGATCACTTTCAACAGATTCTCAACTATCTTTGAAGGGAACACATTTGTATTTGCACTGCACTCATTGCACCATCCCTAAAAGCCTTCTGAATTATCTGAATAGTTTCCACAGATGAATGTTCAAGATTAATGCAAACTTTCATGCAGATGCATTTTTCTACTTGCTCAGTCACTTTGAATGGGATGGCCACATGGTACACATGCTTACTCAACAGCATCTACCACCCCCATTAACAGCACAGTGACAGCATCATTGTTCACACATGTGCATTCTAGTCCACCCTCCTTGGCTACCAGGTTACATCAATGTTGGGTGAACCATTCTCACTATATTAACAATGGCTGGACTTTTCCAGACAGACCTCATACGTACATATGTGTGCATGTAGAATACATACACAGCCTCATATAAAGATAAATTGTGAGAGTTAGATTTTTTAAAAGAACTGAGATGACTGAGAACTTCAGGCATATAAAAAACAAAAGATACTGAAGAGGGTGGAACAGGTTAAGCACAAAGGATTTTTTAGTAAGAGGTTGACAAATGCAGAATATGATAAAAGAATTTAAGTGTATTACAAACGTATGAAACCTCACTGGAGTGGGAGAATTAGGTGCTGACCTAAGGAACTGGAAATGAGTGAATTTTATAAGACCAAAAGCAAACAAAGCCATTCTCAAGCACTATACTCTTGTGGAAAGAGCTGTTTCACAGAAGGTTGTGGGTTAATTACTGAAACCACTATACATGTATACTGGAATTGAAAAATTACTGTGTTTTTCAAGTTATAAGACACACCCCTCCCCCAAATTTTGGAAATAATGGTTGTTAATGCTGCTGTTGAGTTCTATTTACATTTACATTGGTAAAATATTTATGCTATTAAATATTTTTACCACACTTTTTGCTCCAAACTTTTTCTATTTTCCTCCTCTAAAACCTAGGTGCTTCTTATGGTCTGAAAGTGCAGTAAGTGCAATATATGGATGACAAATGGTAGGGCTGGGTTTCCCATGGTTGGAGTGGGAGATTACAGGTAAGCAAAGGCAAGAGACTAAAATGATCATTGTGGTACAGGATTAGAGTTGGAGACCTCACCATGGACTTAGGCTTAGCTTAATACAAATATAGGTGGCTGCATATAAAAATAGCTATAGATATGGGTATATACATGGGTTAATTTGCACACATATATCTCCTTGCTCTAGTAGTGAGAGGATATATAAATAATGATATCCAAGGAACAATGAACACACCTAGTGTCCGGATATTGACTTCCAGTACCTGTATCTAATAAAAGGGAAAAGGGATCCTTAGAGAAGTGGCTGATTCTAAGACTATGGCAGAAAATACACAAGATAATCCTGGAGGCAGAAAAGTAAGAAAGTACACAGAAAGAATCCCACAATGGCAGGGGTATGTCAGACAGATGCATAAACCAACTAACTGAAAGAGTTCCCAGTGGCCAAAGTTAGAATAACTTAGGGGAACAAATAAAAAAAAACAGTATTGGAATACAATCCAAAAGAATGAATATTCATGAGTTCACACTGATCTAATTAAGTAATCAAATATATAAATAACTGGGGGAGAAAAGACAAATCTCTGATGCAAGAGAACTACAAAACCTTTAAGCAGATACCCTGCTTCAAGGAAGGGAGGGAGCATAACTTCCTACTGCTTCAGTGTGAACTACTCTGAGCACCATTCTTCCAAAGGGGGCTCTATGGGAAGTGGTAAATAAAGGGTAACTTTACAGTGGAGAACCCTGGCAAACACTGCCTCTGCCGGGTGATCAGTATCAACGGTGACATCGTGCAGATAGGATGGACTCTTACTGTGATATGGTGAGGATGTCACTTTACCTCTATGTTCTTCTCTCCAGGAAACTGTAACCCTAGTCAAACCATAAATGTCAGAGAAGCCCAATGGAGAAACACTCTAAAAAACACCTACCCAGTACTCCTCCACACTGTCAAGGTCATCAAAAACAAGGATTGTCTGAAAAATTGTCACAGTCTAAACTAAGGATCCCAAGAAAACATAACAACTAAATGTAAATTATATGGTATCCTGACTGGGTCCTAAAGAGAAAAAAAAAAGAATGTTAGGGAAGAAATAAGGAAATCCGAATAAAGTATGGACTTCAGCTTATAATAATGTGTTGATATTGGTTCATTAATTGTAACAAATGAACCATAAAATGTATGAAGTTAATAAAAGAAGAAAATGGGCGTGCATTTATAGTTCTCTGTACTATCTTTGCAATAACTATAAAATTAAAACTATTCAAAAATTCTGAAAAGTTTTTCTTAAAAAATAGACAAATGTAAAAGAACTGTATGAAAAACAATACAAAATCACAATTATACTATTATTAAAATCAAGAAATATAAAGAAAATTTCAAATGTCACACAACAAAAGCAAACAGAGTGTAAGGGTAGAAAATGCTGATCGCTCTTGCCTCGCTAACAATCTCTGCATGGTGGTTATTTCTTTGTCTGATAACTTCTTTGGGAAACTGCTCATTTCCATACCCGACAATTCCTTTGGGATATCATCAGTGCCAGGATCTGTAATTGATGATAAATAAATGACTTCATCAAGTTCCTTCAACTCAATGAGTCTCTTATTCCTTTTCTATAAAGTAAGTATAACAGTATTATAAATCTAAGGATGTTCTTCTATGAATTAAATGAGGTGATGCATTTAAGGCACTTCCACAGTTCACAGTATACAGTAAGTCTCAGTAATTCTATAATTACTCCCCTATACATGAATGACATAAATAATAATAATGTTTAGTAGTAGTAGTAGTACCTAAGCTAGTGTGAGAGATGACACAAGTTTTATGGTAAACTACTTCCTTTTTCTGCTGTTTTTGCAAACACCTACCAGCTTTTTGCTCAATTTTCCAAAGACCGCTGCACATTTCCCTTTTTATTATTTGGTCTCACTTTCCACATTTTCCCTTTTTTTCCTTTTATTTCTTCCTTTCCCAGTAATGAGCCCCTTAAATAGTCCCACCAGTATTTCAGGCTTAAAACGCCAAACTAATCTTTTAATCGTCTATCTTTTTGTCCAGTCCAGTGATTCATTATCAAAAACAAAAAATGATGTGTCCTTCAAATGCCTCACATCTGTCCATTTCTTTCTGTCTCTGTAACCAGTTTTAGGGCTTTAAAAAACCTACTCCTAGCTGGCTGTTATTACACCCATCTAATTTTCTTACTTTCCTCTTCATAAAAAACATGTAAATATTTTACTGGATCAGCTGGACTCCATAGGGGACAAGCAGAAAGTGGCTTTATTCCCTCTTCTCTTCTACCTTCAAACATGATCATGAACTAATTTTTCCCCTGTGTCAGTCACAAGTTGTAAGTTACCTCCAAAATTTTCTAGGCCTTGTTGGTCATAAAGAGTCTCAATCTGGTCCAATAAATTTTTTTTTAAATCTCCCCCTCTCTTCCCCTTTCCCTGAGCCCCTGATAGGGTCTGAATCAGATTTAAACCTGCGATGCAGAGTGGGGACTTTTTTGCTTCTTCTCTATTCCTTTCACCTCCTTTTCCATTCCTTGCTGTTCTGACTGATAGCCCAAGAGCCAGGGCCAGAACAAACGGTAATCAGGGATGAGCAGACTAGTAGCTCACGGCTGTTGGAGGAGTATGCTGGATGCACGGGTCCTGTTTCATTGCGATGCATTTCTCATCTGAGGAGCACTTCTTCAAACTTCTACTACGACCGCGGACTGCAGTTCCCAGGACTCAAGTCCCTAGCTCTCCTCCATGCTAGGGGACAGGTGGACACTTAGCACACAGGTACCCTGTCCAGAGAAACTCACTCCCTCTAGTCTCTTCACCCCCACACATTTAAAGGAAGGTAGGGGTGCTCACACACGGGCGGCACTACATCTCCGACCCAGCATGCTCTGCACGGGTAGTCCTGCAGAATCCAACGTAGGTATTTGACCCTATTAAATTATTCTCCATTTACACTGAAATTACATTTAGAAAAGATCCATTTTTACGGTTTGTTAAAACTAGTTTTTTTTAAACTCAGACTTTTATGGAAAATCACCATATGTTCATAAAGCCCATACACTATTTTCTTAGTTTAAGATTCTTAGTCTAAAGCCCCCTCTAATCTTTTCTGACCAGTCATTCTAATCTATTTCCTACCACTGAGCTAATCCAAACATCCTTTGCTGACCCAAATTTCATTATTATTGTCAAAAATCCAGCTGTATTGCATCTCTGTGTTCCACCCCAATTTCCGTCCTAGCCAGGATTCTGTGTTGCAGACAACTGAACTAAATTTGGTTCCTTTACATGGAAAGGAACTAACTGGAAAGCTATTGGAGAGTTCACAGAATCCACTAGAAAGCTGGGGAACTACGTTTGGAAGAAAACTAGGGAAAGAAAAAAGCCCTGATCCTTCATCCACAGGAATGCTCTGTTTGGAAGGCCCCGATGCCACCAGACACTCATCATTGCATCACCAGGCTCTCAAGGACTCTGCGGCTACAAGTAATAGCTTTCCCCAGCTTCTCCCTTTGCTTGACTACCACAAGATCTACATTTCCACAGATAGCGACACACAGTTAGCCATGGATGAATCACATGCTTACAACTCAAAAACCATGGGGCAAGGCAAAATGACTTTGCACCAGAAATTAATCAAAATTATTATTGGGGGTATGTAATATAATTTTTATATAAAAATTCCAAGAGAACATATTAAAAATAAGGAGGGTTTATGGGATATATCCACAAAGTGAGCATAGGACATTTATGCAAAAAATCAACATCTTCCTCATGCAAAAACAATTAAAGAGAAACTATAATGAAAAAGATGTCAGTCACAATAAAAATATAGACCCTTATGAAGAAAACTACAAATACTAATTTGGATGTGTAACAGAAGAGCAGAATAATGACAGAAAACAGAGTGGGGGGAGGAAGGAAGGGAAAAGGGAGGAATTATTCATCCATTTGAGATGGAAAGACTGAGCATTTTAAAGTAGCTCTTTTTTGCTTTACTTACAATCCATTACTATAACCCAAAGCTATTATAAAACTAATTTTTTAAAATGAGTGAATATGGATTAAGATTTGCAGCCAAGCTCCTTAATAAACAATAGGAATTTATTGTGCAAATTAAATTTTGTTAATTTGATTGAGCCTATTTATCTTTTTTTGAGGGGAAGGGATACATTTTTTTTCTGTGTGTACGCACATGTGTGTGTTCAGAAAATGATTTGAAATTGGCCCACAGAGATATATAGAATTATAGATAGTCAAACATGCATACTTGATATTAAACATGAAATAGTTAAATAGGAAAAATACCTAAATTCATGGTAGTGTTATCATATCCATATTTCTACCCCAAGTGGTTTCATCTTTTAAACCAAAATCCCACTTAGGGAAATCTAAACTTTTGGACTGCCAATCATTAAATATGGTCTCTTAGCCATGGGCAAGCTCCATTGTCCATTCCATCTCATTCAGAAACTAGAGAGTTAGACTGTTAGCTTTTTTGTGCTATTCTTTTTTCTATTTAAGGTTTGGGCAGATGACAAGATAGAGTCTAACACTTAAATCTCAACTTGAAGGACCTCACAACCATTATCAACTCACACCCCAGAAATAATGCTACTACTGATGGAGATTTAATGGGGGTGGAGAATTAAAGCAAAAACAAAATTGAAAACAATTAGGGAACAATTGTCAAATTGCTGAACAATACAGGTAAACAGAGGATGTCCAGACAAGACTTTCCTTCTGCTCCCCTTTTCCTAACAGCTTCCTTCAGCAATGGCTGTGACTGAAGAATATCAGAAGGTCAAAATCCCTGGTAACCATATAAAACCCTGTGATCCTCCTGATATCACGGTCACTACCTCCAAGGGCTTTTGCTAGTCTCTAAACCCTCACCCATTGGCTGCCTGGTCTAGAGCCATTTGGGAGACTAAATAACTCAGTCTCCACATTCTCTCAAAAGGAACTCATCAGTGTGTTCTTATTATTCACTTCCTTCTGGCGAGAGGTTGCATTATTTACCAAAACAAAAGCCTAAATAAAACAAATAAACAAACAAAAAACTAGAATGTTATTCTACTAAAATTTTCCCCCTCAGGTATGGAGTCAAGTGGATCTATTGGTTACTTAAGCCCTCCTGATAATCTCTCTCCACCGAAATGATATTTCTTATGTTAACAAAGAATACTTAAGCTTCTAGTGTTTGAGGAGAGACATAGCATAAAAAGCTACCATAGTCAAGTGCTTTTCAAGTCCAGTGTTTCATGGTCTCTGACATGAAAGGGATGTCCCTTCCACCCACCTTTTTAGAAGGATAAGGTATTCATTCTTCATTCAACTAGTATTTATTGAACAAGTACTATGTGCTATGTGGGAATTTCGTGGTAAATAAAAAAGACAAAAAGCCATGTCCTCATGGACTTTTATACTCTAATGGGAAAAGAAGACAATAAACAAAATAAATCAATATGATATTTTGGGTCCACATGAGGCTATTCCTGCCACAACTTTCCTTGAGCCCTCAAAGATTACAGTGTCCACCGACTCCTGGCTAGTCAGAATCCTGTTTCCAGTAATTTTCCCTGCAACTTTTCCTTCTTGCTGGGTATCTCTACTCTAGGGTTTTTCTTTGCTATGCTATCCAATTCTAGAAATGTCTGCAGTTTAATGCGTTTCTGCTGAAAACACTACTACCTCAGCAAGGACCATTAAACACGCTGGGTGCAGTGATTGGAAAAGGACCATTGTTTATTATATTTCAAGAAGAAATAAGCTGGGAATGTACATTATTTATGAAATGTTTATGATGTCATCCAATACTATCATAAACACAGACTGACAAAACTATAATAAACACAGCAGCTGCATCCTCCATTATTTCACTGCCCAACTATTTCATCTACTAATCCAAATTTTAGGATTTTCACTCTTTGTCAGGCAGGTTGACCTGGTAATAAACAAATTAATCTTCATGCAAAATCTCATTTCATAACCACTTAAATACAATAAATATTCCAGTTGTAAAAAAGGTAATATTTTTGAAACGATTTATTGGAAATGAAACTTTACTGGCACTGTGACATTTGTGAGCACGGATGCCCTACGCTCTGAACTCAACAGCTAAATTTCTAAACTGGGTCTTTTTGAAGTAATGGAGTTTCCGTCTGTTTTAATGCTTCTGGTTGTGAAGATAACTCTTTGCAGGTTTAGAGATAAGTTAACGTGGCTTTAAAAGTGTTTGCACATTATCTTTTCTGATAAGTGTCTTTTAAGAACAATAAAGGGATTTATTTCTGTCTAGTAGTGAAACTTCGATGAGAGCCCTCAACTGCTTTGGTATTTCATCAAAGGCATGATATATACTGGACCGCTGTAGCCTGAAAGATGGAAAACTGAACAAAGTTTATGGAGCTAAGGAGAGGAGAGCTGGGAGGGGAACAGTAGGAGCATAATACACCCTCTGTCTTTTCCTAATGGACTACAAATTTAGGAAAATCAAACTAACGTATCTGTAAGATAATGTCTAACAAATTCATTGATTGTGATACTTTTCACAGTTCTATTGGGAAGAGTAATAATTTTTCAGATTATAACTCTGTATTAGTAATTCTGCTTTAGTGGAAATATTAACTTGTCATAAAATGTTAAATGTAATATTACCCTGACTATGAAATTAAACACTTTATTGACTTTTAATAGAGAAGTACTAATGACCAGCCAACAATTTAGAAGCTAGAAATGGAAAGGTAAACGTCATTCTAAAGACCGGATTTGTTCATATTTGTCCTTTTTTTTCCTGGGGTATTAACCTTAAAAACACTTGTTTTTAGGTAAGTCAATATTGTTCACACCTACTGCGCATGACTGTTAGCTACTGGTTCACAACAAGATAAGCCAGAGATGTGCTTCTACACTTTTGTAACTATTTGATAGAATAATGTTATATCTCTTTAATCTAATAAAAAAACTTCGTGCTTATACATTAGATTTTTATATTTCAGTTTTCTAGTAATTTATTTTCATTTTATTTTCATACAGAAATTTAATAAAACAAAACACTCCTTCACCAGGGTAGAGAGAGAGAATAAAACAAGCAAACAAAAGGCATAGCTGTGGGGAAATGGAGGTTTTGTCTTGTTTTATTTATAAGGGAAAAGTTTGATAAAAATTCTGCTACAGAGGTTAAGTCAACTCCCTGGAGGATTTTACTGCTTCCCCTATCTCTCATTTTGCTTTCAAGTGCAGGCAATTCGCTCTAGCATTGATTTGATTGGGTCAAATATATTGCTTCCATGGGCTTCAACAAATAAGATATTATATATTCTTTTTACCACATTTTGCTGTGCATAGTGCACACCATCTGCCTAAGTTTGTGAGGGAAAAATAATGGTGCACATTATGCCTGGGTAGTACTAATTCCATATCTATACAAATGTTTTTAATTCTTTTATTTATTCTTATGCGTTAAAAGTATAACTCTAGGAAGCCATAGTGATATCTGTATGCAAAATAATACCCTGGAATACAATGGTTTTGTTTCTAAATATAAATAAGTGAATAACTGAATTGAAAAATTAAAATGCTAGATTTTTTTCCCTGAAATTTTGGACCAAAAATGTGGGTGCACATTATACATAGCAAAATATTATTTTATTTCATCCATTAATTATCACAACAACTTTAATTTTTTACAAATGCTAATATTTTTAATAGCAGCTATAAGCCTAACTGGAGCAAATTTCATAGGCTTGGTACTACAGTAGGTAATTGATTGCTTATCTCTCTTTCTTACTCCTGCCATAAATGTATCCATACTCACTGAGTGTCAGTTACAAAATGTGGTCTTTGTCAAGTTTCCATAGTCTTTCCATAGTGGTTTAGAATCGGAACTAATGGAAAAATTCTTGCAGTCAGGAGACTCTGCCCCCACCACAGACCACATCACTTCAATGACAGAAGCAGACAGTCATGGGTGTTTCATTTTCTCCTCTTCCTCACCCTGCGTGTTGTCACAGCTGTCTGTAGATAATAGGTATAGTCAGTGAGTAAAGAGAAACGAGAAGGAAGTTCTGTTCATTGTCAACCCCATGAAATAAAGTTCTCTACCTTAGGAGCAAATACCCACTGTAGTAAGGACAAACAGAAGTTCGATTTCTAAGGGACAACTAAGAAAAAAAATACCCTGAAATAGCAGATCCTAATCTGTGGAAACTCAGTTAGAAATCTGCCTATAACTTTTTCTCCCATTTTGTCTAAAAAAATTCTGTACATTGGCCTTGCCCTTGAACAAGCAAAGAAATTGTCCTTTGAGATGTAAAGGGGCTCCGAAAAGGTACTTCTTTACTACTGGCAATAAAGAAAACTGAACTACTGATATTCACAACAGCATGAGTGGATTCAGAAATGTTCTACTGGTTGAAAGAAGCCAGACACATAAGAGTGCATATAATACAAATTCCTTTACACGTAGTCAACCAAAAAAGCAAAACTAGTAAGTGGCCAAAAAATCATCCTAATTATTACATCCGAGGAAGTAGAAGCAGGTATTAACTTAGAAGGAAACTTTCTGGAGCCATGGTAATATGCAGTGTCTTGATAAAAGCTTGGATTAAACATGTGAATGCATTTCTTGAATCTCACCAAATGGTATACTTAAGATGTAAAATTTACCTTAAAATAGAAACATGAGCAAGTATTGAACCAGTTAATTATATGCCTGCTGAAGTGTCTAGCATAAAGTCTGCAGCTGACTTTGAAATTCATTCAAAAACCAAGCCAGATTAATGGGTAAACAGAGATAAGGATAGGTAGATAGACATGTGATTAAATAAATGTATAGCACAATATTAGTTGTATAATCTAGATATGACTATAGGTCTTCACTATATGACCTATTCAACTTTTCTGTATATTTGAAATGTTTTCATAATAAAAGATTTGGTAGGAAAAGGCAATTTTTTCTACCCTGAGCCCAAAAGTATCTCCCTAAAACCTTGTCAGGCTCTTTGAAATGTGTATCCCCCCCCATTAAGTACTGTAAGACTTATTATTTTCCGATATCTTTCTCTGAAGTGCAAACACAGAAAGCAAGTAAAAAATAATGAATTGCTAGAAGAAGAACAACTATCATTAAGAAGCCCTGGTGGGGTAGCTCGGTTGATTAGAGCTTTGTCCCAATACGCCAAGCTTACAGGTTTGATTCCCTGTCAGGGCACATACAAGAATCAACCAATGATATTTCTCTTTCTCACATGTATAATCTAATGAACAAAATAAACTGATGAACACAATTAAACTAGAGGCATGGACACAAGGAAGAGAATGACAGGTCTCAGAGGGGAGAAGGGGTGGGGGGACTGAAAGATTAGACAGAAAATATGCATATGCATATAATGCAGAGCCATGGGCACAGACAACAATGTGGTGAAGGCTGGGTGGGCTGAGTGAGGGCTGGGTGGAGGGGGGCAAAGAGGGGAGTAACGGGGGACGTCTGTAATAGTGTCAGCAATAAAAAATTACAACACTTTTTAGATTTTCCGTCTATCGCTCTCCCAACTAAGCTATTTCGGCTGTTCCTTATAACATTTTTTTAAAAAGAATCAACCAATGAATGTATAAATAAGTGGAACAACAAATGGTCCTCTCTCCTTTTCTCTCTCTAAGATCAGTAAACACATTTTTTTTAAGAAAAAGCTATTTAGGGCTGGCTGGCGTAGCTCAGTGGATTGAGCGTGGGCTTGTGAACCAAAGGATGGCGGTTCCATTGCCAGTCAGGGCACATGCCTGGGTTGCAGGCCAGTTCCCAGCAGGGACACATGAGAGGCAACCATACACTGATGTTTCTCTCCCTCTCTCCTTCCTTGCCCTCTAAAGATAAATAAATAAAATCTTAAAAAAAAAAACTTGGTAAGTCAGAGACCTTATCTTACAAAAAAAGCTATTAATATACCTGGTACTGGCATTATCTAATTTAATTCTTTAAAAAGCTTTTTAAATTAGGTGTTGTTTGTGTTCCCAGATCCTGATTTTAGTAACAGTGACCCCTTAGGTTCTATAGTACCTTTAAAAAAAATAATGTTTCATACAGTGTTATAGATTTTACTAATGTGTCAATGCTTCTGGGGCAATGGAGGGAAAAATTAAAAAGCCTCCCAAAGAAACACTCTGAAGAATCATTTAAGAAAGGGAAAAAGAGCATTCTTATCTTCCCATCACAACCCAATCAATCCCTCACCTTAAACAGGTAATGCCTTAGGGGATCCTTTTCTGTCTTGTGGTGAGGCAGCATTTTACATTTAATGTGACATCCTGGTAGTTGACCACAGTCAAGGTAAGTATCAGTCTTTAAAAATGTAAGCTTTACAATCACACAATCTGTCTTTCCGCTCTCTGTACCTGAGATCTTTGCCACTGGTTCCAAGCAAAGGAGCAAAAGAAACCAGAAGAGTGTTGCTTCATGAAAAAGAAAACTGCTTTATAAAATAAAGCGTTGTATTCTTGGTTTAGGTTCATAAGGCTGGGGAAGAAAACCTATGATCAAGTTCATAGCTTTCCAATTTGGATTTTGAACAGAGTTCACCCAATTCTAACTGAACATACTCTAAGCCCATGAACAAGTATCACCTAGAAATTTATAGATAAATCAACAATTTACAGAGCTTATGAACTTGTCCAGAGTCACACAGCTACAGAGTAGGGGGCCAAAGCTCAAATTCAGAACTGTTTGATTTTTTTTTAGTGTACTTTTATTTTGCTCTGTACCAAGTTGATTTAAACATAGTGTGAATTGGCTTTTTGGATCAGTTTCTAGATATGTAGTTGAAAATTGAGCAGAGAAGACATGCATTTTTTTCTAATTATTTTTCAATGTAATTGGCAGTTTACACCTGAAAAGGGAACAATATTGTCATGCAAAACATTACCTAGAGATGGCAGGGCTGGATGAAAATCCAAGAGGGCCTGGAGCACAAGGACTGAGAAAGCCTCAGAAAAGGTGAAAAGTCCTTAGAAAAGCTAAGCAGAGGCATCAAAAATAAACTCCACCCATTTCCCAGTTTGTCAGCCCTATGGAGTATTCTCACTGGTTGTTTCATAACAAGAGATAGGATTATCATACATTGTGGTTACCCAGAACAGCCCTGGTTTATTATTCCCACTGTCCTTGTGTATGATATATTTTATGGTCGCCCTGCCAGCGTGGCTCAGTTGGTTAGAGCATCGGCCCCCTGACAAAGAGGTTGCAGGTTCTATTCCTGGTCAGGGCATATACCAAATTTGAAGGTTTGATCCCTGATCCCTCACCCACTTCCAGGTCCGAATGCTACCATCCAAGGTCCAGGTGCGTAAGGGAGGCAACCAATTGATGCTTCTCTCTCACATCAATGTTTCTCTCTCTCCCTCTTTGAAAGCAATGAAAAATAAAAAATATGTCTTCAGGAAAGGATAAAAATAAAATTAAAAATAAATTTTATGGTCACCCTATTTAGAAAGGAAAGATGTATATTGAAAAATAATTAGAAAAAATGCATCTTATGAAAGGGAGCCTTTTTAATTATATTTAAATGATAGCCAAAAGTATTTTGTGCAGCTACCATTTTGGTAATGACTACATTTTGGTAAGCCTGGTGATGGCTCATTGACTTATCATTTCTTCAAGAATCAGTCCAATTGTGGTGCCTTTATTGAGGAGCTTTGAGCTCACAGAAATTTTGTTATTTTCCTTTCAAATAGTGGAGACTCCAATCTAGGCATATTGCCCAGATTCCAAGGTAATCTTTCTCCACTAATCATACATTATTATATAAATGCCTATTTCATATGCAGTATGAATTTTCACTTATGCTTCCAAATGTGAAATAAAATCTGTTTAAAGAATGGGAAACCACCACCTATGGTTCTTCAAATTCAGTCCCCAGTTTACTTTGTATTTATGTCTTACTTTATATGTGTGGTGAAGCAAACAGTCACAATGTTTTAAAGATAAAATGGACTGAAGAAAATCTCATTTCACTCCCTGCAAAAGCTAGATAACCTTTCTAAGTTTGTTGAGATGTTACATAGTGACAGTTTATTATAAGCCACTTAATACTTTATCAAACTGTTACAAAAGATATGTGTTATCTGTATCATGCAAAAGAATTCTTTCCTAGCAGAATTCACAGTAAATTCTGATTGTGCACCCAAGTTGCTGATCAGACTGATGGAGCGAATTGGGAAACACAGGCGTGTATCTCCCAAGGGATCTCAGTGAGAGCTGGAGCCACTCCTGTTCACATCACATCCTCGATTAACTGTGCAGCCTTGGGTGTGTCATCTCACCTCTTTGTTCCTCAGTTATCTCATTGGTAGAGTTAAGATGCTGGGTTTAAGACCTTCCTGTGGGTTTATAAGAGCTTTACTCCAAGACCAGTGAAAGAAACAAAACTAAAGTTTCACAAATGACAGGCACTTATTAGTGCTCTTAGTTTTCTACGCAGCTCTGCTGAAATGTTTCGGAGTTTAGTTCCTAGTCTTAAATCTGTTTTCATGGGATGATTTGCTATTGAAGGTGTCCTGAAGGTGTCATGGGACGATGTGCTGTTGAAGAAGAATAAGATGATCCGAGGTCCATGACACCCAAAAATGGGGAAAATGTCATGATAATGATAACATGGGCAAAGACCCTAAGTATCTACTTTGAACTTTTTCTATCAAATTTCTCGTGAGCATTCTTCTTCAATTTCACTCTGTTATCACATCCTTTACTTGGGACAGACATCAGATGATAATTAATATTCAAACTTAGAAGCTGCCTGGGGAGGAAGAAGATTTCACTGTGCAATCTATGGCTGCTATAATTGCTGCTAGAGCAGCTCACTATTTCTGAGTTTCAGAAAAATAAAAATTTAATACATAGATCATTCGCTCTCAGTTTTCAAATATCATGTTTGATGTTACCTAGACAATATTTATGAATTATACTTTCAAAAAGTTGCTTATAAGTACAGCCTACTGCCTTACCATCCTTTTCACTGTAACAGCCAAAGGAGCATTATGCCAGTATGGGCCATAGGACACAATGTTAACACACAGTAAGTGTGTCATTTACTTAAATAGATCCCTTCCAACTGTACGTAATTTATACTTCTATCTTATGTTTTACTACATTCATGTATACTTCTATTATTCAGTTAATACTTCTTTGACTCTATTTCATTCCATAGATCTATTTATAAAGAAATGATATCATTAGAGCTCAGTAAAAATATTAGTCTTTTAAAAATGCACACTAAAACCAACTTGTACCTATTTGTGGTACGCAGCTTTTAAAGATGGTCTTCAGTGATCCCCACCTGATGCTCATGACCTTGTGTCCTCTCCCCTTGAGTGTGGACTGGACCTGGTAACTTGCCTCTAATGAACAGAACACAGCAAAAGTGATGATGCCCAGGCTTCAACCTCACTGGCAAGATTAAACCTGAACCTTTAGGGGTGATTTAATTGTTATCTTTAAATATCTCCAGGTAATTCCAGTTGCGGTCAAAGTTGAAGGACACTACCCGAAATTTAGGACTGCGCTTCCGAAGAAAGGCCCTTGGACCTTCTCTTTTCTCTATCAACCATTATCTCTTCAGTGGTCTCACCTGCTCTAAATACCATCCAGATGCCTAAGGCTCCTAGTGTTTATCTGCTTCTCTAGCATGGCTCAAAAGTTCTTGAAATTCAGACTCCTGTACCCACCAGCTACCAACTCAACTGCATACTGTTTAAAACTAGTACTTTTAAACTGAACTCTTGACCTCATCCTAATTATTGCTCCTCTATATTTTCCCCCTCGGTAATTAGCAATCCCACCCTTTACAGACTCAGAAAAAATGTCTATCTTACATGTAATCTATTAGCAAATCCTGTTGGTTCTATTTTAAAAATATATCCAGAGTTCGCCTTTCTCTTGTCATCTCCATTACTCCTACCCAAGTCCAAGCCACTGTCATACCTCACCTGAAATATAGCAAAAGCCTCTAACTCCCCCTTTTTGCCCTTTACAGAAATGACCCACACCAGCAACCAGGGTAGTCTTCTAAAAACATGTTAGACTGTTTCACTTGGGGGATCCGTGGTTCCCACTGTCACTGAGGAAAAGTGGAAGTCCGTACAGAGACCTGTGAGGCCCTGTAAGATCTACCGTATTGTGCCACAGGTAATGCGTACCCATGCTTTAGGCTCAAACTCCCAAGAAAAAAATTTTTTTGTTTGAACTTTTTAGTTCAATTTTTTACTTATTTACATTTAGATACTTGTTTTTTGTATTATAACGGTATTTTAGCATTTGTTTTTGAACATATTATGGTAAAAAAAATTTTATGTAACAAATAATTACAAAGCATAAGAACAGACACAAGGCATTTCAGGCACTACCCATAATAATGTGCATCTTTATTTTGTCCCTCAAAAATCTGGGCAAAAAAGTGAGGATTATACACTGCAAAATATAGTACTTTTCCCAACTATGCACCTTTCTGATTTCATCTTTTATTACACACTCCAGCCGCCCTACCCAACTTGGCATTCACCAAATGCACCAGGTTTATGGCCACTCTACAGCCTATGCACTCAGCAGCCATACTGCCTGAAACACTCATTCTTCAGAAATTCCTGCTTGCATTTTCTTATTGTCTTCTAATCTTTGCTCAAATGTCACCTTCTCTATGAAGCTTTTCCAGACCCTATTTCAAATTGCATGCCCCACCTCATATCTTCCTTCTGTCTTTATTGTTTTAATGCTCCTTTATCCCTCTTTAAATATGTGTACTGACATGCAAATACATGCAGATTGCCTAAATACATGTGTATGTATACACATGCATACATGCACATCGGTATTAATTGTCTCCCTTTGACCACAAGATTTTAAGTTCCTCAGGGGAAGAGATTTCTGTCTGTTTTGGTCACTGCTGATTTGCTGAATTCTACATCAATTTTCAGTGGTAAATCTTACTTGTTTCAGAAAAAAATTATGATATACATATTTTTAGCATCCTCCTTAATAAAGGTAATTATATAAACCTTGAAAAAAGGAGGTGTTTTCAAACTTAGAGATAGACTACATTATCATTTGCTCAGAATCATTTATGAAATTACGTTAAGCCTCTCACCTGAGGCTGGACCTTAGCTCCCGTGGCCGACTGCTCACCCTCCTGGGTGTGCGGTATTAGGGTCCTCTGCCACATGGTGCACCTCTAGGGCCATTCTAGGAATCACCCACTACAATGAATCTGTATAAATGCTTAATTACAGCCAGCTGCCCATTCCTATCCTGTGAAATACACGTTTTGTACAGTAAAGTAAAACGGTAATGGTCACACACTTTATTGTTAATCACCATTGATTCTCTTGGGTTCCTTACCTGAGTCAGTAACATTGTTTTTCAGCCTGATGTGGTTGAACTTCAAGTGACTAAGCTACACCTAAAAACCCACCATTCCTTTTCTAGTTATAACCTTTAAAAATTGAAAATGTAATTTCTACCAAGCTATCAGCTGAGTACCAAGATGATCTATTTCTTGTTCATTTAAATGGATTTTCTCATTCTGTAGATTAACGAGGACCTAAGTCTTTTTTCTTCTGAAAAGCAAATTTTATGAAAGAGTAGTGTTGCTGAAGATCCATTTTAACAGATACGTGGTAGTTTGCATTGATAGGTTAGAGAGAATTGTTCGAAGATAAAGGAGTCTGAATAAAAGAGGTTGATAGAGTGATTGCACCTTTGCCTTTAGTCTGAGGAAAAGAGAACCATTTCTAATACAAAAATGACTGCTAGTATGTAGGTAATTCTTGATACATGCCAGGAGCTCACACATATTTACTTATCTACCCCCACAATGACAATGCTCTGTGAGACGGGTCTTTTGTCCCACCTTATAATAACACCACCACCAAAAAAAGGCATGCCAAGATCACAGAGGGTGTCTAATACCTAGGTTTCTACAAGTTTTCTTTATAAAGCTAATTCCCCTTAGGCACTCCAGTATGTTGATTGATTCCATTGTCCAAACACAACAAATAACTCGTTCTAAAACTGTGAAGAAAAGACTTTTCACTCAAAGTGAAATGTATGACTATGCTGCTATTAGAAAGATTGGAACCAAAAAGTTACCCGCTAATTTAAATATTTTTCTCAGTGCCTGCATAATTGAGGCTGTCATACCACAAGCAAAATCAGACTTGAACTTGAGCACTATTTTTAATCAACTGCATCGATCATTGCAAAAGGCAGAGACTCTCAGTTTTAATGACAGCATCCTCATCATGATGTTTTCTTATCCTGGATGTAAGTTTTAACAGACAGGATTCTACCCGGATTTTTGATTCTACTCTGTAGTAATCAGAATTCTACTACTGTACCTTCCTTTGTGCTTCTCTCACCTATTTCTTTCTAATTTTAACATTTATGAAGCCAGAGTCAGTGGCAGCATCAACAAAGAATTTGAGTTTTTAAAGCACATTTAACTTGGGACTAATTGTTTCCCACTGTGTGGTGTTATCAGGTAAGAGTAATAGAAGAAGGCAGATGGGCATTTTGTTTGGCACTACAAATCTCGGTGGGCCCATAAACTAAAGGGACCATTCTCACGGACAGTGCTACATCCAATCAGCCCACCCCCAGACACAAACCCAACTCAGGGCTCGATACTTGGTTCCGTGTTCCTTATTCATTTTCTGGTTTTCTTTTCCTTGCTCCCTATCCTTGACCCTATCAAAGCTTCCTACCTTCCACCCATTTCCCAGGCCTCTGGACCCTTAAAAACAGAGACTGCCCACTTCATGATGTGTTGAATACGATTTCTTCTCATCACCTAAATTGTTTTATCATTTTTAAAATGAGACCTCTGAGATAAATACGCATAATATCCCATTTATGGATATTAATGGGTAAAGTCTTTCAGGTAAAGACTCTGAAAGAGCTTGCCTGATTTTACACAACAAGGAAGTAGCAGGGACAGAATTTGAACAGAGGCTGTCTTACTCCAAAGCTGAGTAATATTCTGTATGAGAGTATACTACATTTACTCCACTTTCCCAGCATTATGTTCACAGTATATGCCACAGCCTAGTAAGAATTCAGTAAAGATCAACTGAATGCATTAACGACAGAAGCAATAGCTGCACCACAACATACTTCATCAAACACATTAGTCTCTCAAAAAAATTAAATACATAGTGTCAAAACTTTGCTTTTTTAAACTACTTAGGTCTGTTAGGATGTACTGGGACATGGAGGACCTAAGCCACCACCTGTGCTGGAACAAAAAAGGTGTGCATCACTGACTAAATACCTGATCACTGGAATCCATGTTATCACTAGCAACTGAGGATATCACTAACCACTGGCATCCAGCCGGGAACCCTCCCCTCTCCCTTGAACTTTTCTCAGAGACAAGGCCCATGTATCCCGGACTTTCTGTTACCCACTCAGCCATCCCTGACCAGTTGACATTGTCTTGCAAAAACCTATACCTTGGACACCTGGGACAGATCAGCAGGGTGACCCATCCTCTCTGGGGGTCTGCCAAACACCCTTAAAAACCCTCCCACACTTTCTCTTCCTGCTGTGGTCCCCAGGACTCAGCCTCCTGATCGCAGGGTCCTGCCTGGAATTAAAGCCCTTAATTGGACCTTTCCGTCTCCCGATCCTTTCTGAGCCACCTTGGTTACCTGACAAGGCCCACTAATGAGCAAGAGGAAGAAAGGTTTAACATAAGGTGACATAAGATATCCAGTGCTCACCTCTAAACCAGAGGTCGGAAAACTGCTTCTGTAGAAGGCCTGACAGTAACCGTTTCAGGGCTCTCGGGCAAGGCGGACCTCAGTGGCAACCACTCAATTCTGACCTCCTAAGGAGAAGCCAGCCTTAGATGGCACATAAATCAATTAGAGTAACATCCCAATAAAATCTTATTTATGGACACTAAAATTTGACTTTCATGTCATTTTCACAGATCATGAAATGTCACCCTGCTTTTGATTTTTTTCAACCATTTAACAAAGCAAAATTAATCTTCAGCTTGTGGGCCATGTACACAAAAGCCAGGCAGTGAACAGCGTGGAACTGGCCTGGAACCACATGCTGGCCTCGTCTGCTGGCCCTTCCTCTAAACCACTCCCAGGCTGCTCACAAAGAGTGAGATTTTGAAAGACAATGGAAATAGAATTCCAAAATGAAGGAGATTCACCTGACCATGCTGGGGGTTTTGTATAAAATCACACAGAGAAGGTAGAGGCATTTAAACACTGCTGTGGTGACAGCGGAAAATGGTGACCAGCTATGAAGTAGTAAAACTCAGAGGAAGTATTCTGTCATCCAGTTAGCCAGCTGCAATGTCTCATTTACAAGACAATGAGAGAGAGAAGAGGATACTTACTTTTTTAAAAAATATATTTTATTGATGATGCCATTACATTTGTTCTATTTTCCCCCTTCATTCCCCTCCACCCTGCACACCCCCTCCCCCACCATTCCCCCGCTTTAGTTTATGACCACGTGTCTCAAGTTCTTTAGAGTCTATATTTCCCATACTATTCTTGCCCTCCCCCTATCTATTTTCTACCTACTGTCTATGCTACTTATTTTCTATATCTTCTTTCCCCTTCTCCTTCTCCTAATCCCCTGTTGCTAACCCTCCATATGATCTCCATTTCTATGGTTCTGCTCCTGATCTAGCTGTCCTCTTAGTTTGCTTTTGTTTTAGGTGTGGTTCTTAATAACTGTGAGTTTGCTGTCCTTTCACTGTTCATCTTTTTTATCTTCTTTTTCTTAGGTAAGTCCCTTGAACATTTCATATAATAAGGGCTTGGTGATGATGAACTCCTTGAATTTGATCTTATCTGAGAAGCACTTTATCTGCCCTTCCATTCTAAATGAAAGTTTTGCTGGATAGAGCAATCTTGGGTGTAGGTCTTTGGATTTCATGACTTGGAATACCTCTTTCCAGCCCCTTCTTGCCTGTAAGGTCTCTTTTGAGAAATCAGCTGACAGTCTGATGGGAACTCCTTTGTAGGTGACTGCCCCCTTATCTCTTGCTGCTTCTAGGAGTCTCTTCTTCATTTTAATCTTAGCTAATGTAATTATGATGTGCCTTGGTGTGTTCCTTCTTGGGTCCAACTTCTTTGGGACTCTCTGAGCTTCCTGGATTTCCTGGAAGTGTATTTCCTTTGCCATATTGGGGGAGTTATCCTTTATTATTTGTTCAAATAAGTTTTCCACTGGTGGCTGTTCCCCTTCCCCTTCTGGTACCCCTGTAATTCAGATGTTGGAATGTTTAAAGAAGAGACTTATGCCAAGATGGAGGTGTAGGTGAAAGCACTGTGCCTTCTCGCGCGACCAAGTTTAAAAACAACAAAGTTTTAGCAACAAAAACATGGCCAAACCACAGAAAATTGAACTATATGGAAGTCTGACAACAACGAACCCTTCAGCCAAACCAGTAAGAGGGGCAGAGCCAGCAGCAGAGTGGGATCAGGCAGGAAAGATCCACTGGACCGACCTGGGCACGTGACCCAGATGTGCCAGCAGCCCTGGGTGGATCCCAGGTGTGGAGAAGCAGGTGGACCCACTGAGAGCTGACCCCAGTCACACATTCGAGCTCAGATAAACCAGTGAAAGAGTGAGCAGTGAGACGGACCACACAGGCCCCAGTGGCGGGAAGAGGGAACCGCCATTGTCCCTCTCTGACCCTGCCCCCACATACAGCATCACAAACCAGTGACCTGGGTGGCCCCAACCTGGTGAACATCTAAGGCTCCGCTCCTTATACGTAACAGGCACAAACAGATCAAAACATGGCTCAAGAACAACTCAGAGCCCCAGAGACAATAAATCTAAGTGACAAAGAAATAGCAAAACTTTCAGATGCATAGTTCAAAACACTGGTGATCAGGATGCTCACAGAACTAGTTGATTTTAGTCACAAATTAGAGGAACATATGAAGGCTAAACTAATTGAAATGAAGGGAAATGCACAGGAAACCAATAGTGATGGAAAGGAAACTGGGACTCAAATCAAAGGAGTGGACCAGAAGGAGGAAAAAAATGATCAAACAGAAAAGGATGAAGAAACAAAAATTCAAAAAAGGAGGAGAGGCTTAGGATACTTACTTTTAAGCATCAGAAACATTCAGGAGCAGATAGTTCAGAAATATTACATCAGTCATCTAAAGCCTAGCTAAACCTCTCTCCTTCAACTAAAGTGGCAATTAAATAATTCTCTTTAAAAAAACAATTCTTTCTAAATAAGCTGATTCAAATGCTTCATGCTCCATCATTAAAATCTACCCCAATAGTTAAAATGTACATAAAAATAGAGAAAACAGATCTGCATTTCTATTTTCCATCTGCATCCAAAGACTGAAGGAGATCCCATTTCTGTCAAACCAGATTTTTTCTTCTTTCAAAAGGATTCCTGCTTGCAACCCAGGATGCCTGGCAAAGGTGCTGGAGCAAAGGACACAACTGCAAGGGTGAGAGGGACACAAACCTTTTATCCTTGCTTGGCCAGATGCCTCCCCATAGCAATACCCGACCTTTTCTGCACGAAGGACTTGGTTTCATGAAAGACAATTTTTCCATGGTGTGGGGTGGGGAGGATGGTTTGGATGATCCAAGCGCATTATATTCAAGCTCACCTCCTACTGTGTGGCCAGGTCCTAACGGGCCTGGACCAGTACCAGCCCCTGGTCCAGAGGTTGGGGACCTCTGCTTCCCCTATCTTTATGAAAGCTGCACAGAGTTCTTCACATTTCTCAAGGGCTAAGCCAATCTCCTTGCCTCCTTCTTGCCAGCTTTTCTCTCTGCTAGTGACCTTGCTTTTTTTTTTTTCCACAAAGAAATTGAAGCTGTCAGGAAGTACAGCCTTCAACTTCCTGCCTTCTGAGTGATAAGCCTCAGGAACTCACTCTTCGCTCAAATCCCAGAAGCTGAAATGTCCCATTGTCTTGTTTCAGAGCCTCCACCTGTGACCTTGAGCCTATCTGCCCACCCGATATCTGGAGCATGAACTTTTTTCCATTTCTTGTTCTCTGTCAGCTGTATGTTGAAATGCCCCCTTTGCCCTGCTCCTTTTGCACAGGCTGCAGACACACCTGGCTCTTTCCCACATTGAAAACATATTTACAAACCCCAATCCTCTCCACTTGGTGTCACCCTTCAGCTACCTCCATATATCTCACCAAACCTTCACATCCAGTCCCATAGAGCAATAGACACTCTGTCCACACCCTTTGCTCCCATTCACTCATCCTGAGCCCTCCACGGCTCACGGTGCCACTGAAATATCTCAGGCAGGTATCCCCAATAACCTTTTCTCCCTTGAATTGCATATAATTTTATTGCTATATTAATCAAAATGGTAAGCATAATCCCCCATATTTTTAATTCTTCAAAGGTTTAATTACACTATCTTTTAATTTTCATTAAATAATTTTTAAAAATCAATTGTGATGTGGCCCCCTCATAAAGCTTCTGATAAAATATTGCACAATGAGAATACAAGTCAATTTTTATATGTTTAGGATAAGTTGGGGTCTAAATTGACCCAATTTTGATCCATACTAGTTTTATCATAAGACAGTTAATCTTCTCATAACACCTGTGCTGTAAATAAAAACACAATTTATTTCCTTGCTTTTTTGAATTCCTCCTTTTTATCTGTTTTTAGTCATTATTATGATTCATCAGAAATGTAGGATATGAAAGTCTTTTTATACTCTGACATCCTTCAAACAACTATTACTATAATTGCCACTCATCTTCCCAGACCTTCACTATGAATGTGTGTAACCTAGTTCCAAAGTCTAATTAATTCCTCCAGTTCTCATTTTATTTGACAGCTCCTTAACATTTGACACAATTGATTCCTCCTTTCCTTTTGAAACTCTCCCTTCTCCTACTCAATAACATTGATCTAAAACACTTAAACTCTTTTCTTCCTTCAGCACCGTATTTCAAACAGTGACCAAAATCTGCAAATGCTACTACTTGACTATTTTCCTCAAAGGATTAGTTTTGACAGTCATTCTATGTCAGCTGGATAGCTACATTAAACTTCTATTCCTGTACATCACTAATATTATTTTATGCTGTCACTAACATATTTTTCTAGTGAAATACGATCATGTCACTTCTCCAGCTGAAGTCTTCCAATGGTTTCCTTGTGCCTACAGGATGAAATGCATACTCATCAGCACAAAAAGTAAGATGCTACATGATCTGGCCCCTTGCTAACTTGTCATCCTTACTTTTCACTGAGCCACCCATTCAGACCTCATGATCCAGCAGATACTAAACTATAGTTTCCTGAACTTATTCCTTCCATCTTAATTGCCACCACCACATCCTCTCCTTTCTAACTCCAGAGCTTCACTGATTAATATCTTTCAACACTTGGTTTAAGCATGAGCATTTTGATGAAAACTTTGTTTTCTCTTTAACTCTCAGATAAAACTCTCCATTCTTGTTGTTTAGTTTCTTGTAATTTTTTTAAAAAAATTTAAGCCTATCTGCACTTAATCAACTATAAGCTGCTTGAAGAAAAATAATAAGACTGGGTTGTAGCTATAGCCTCAGTAATAATTTTTAGGAATACTTTGCTTATCTTTCTCATAATTGAAACTATTGATTATCTATGACTTCTTAGATATTGCTATAGACCTTTTATATACATCATCTCATCTAATACAATAATTCCACCTCTCTTTTATAGAATTAGGAACTGAGGGACTTGGATAATCTAAGTAAATCATTCAAAATTACACAGCCAGTAGATGTGAGGCCAGAATTCAAATTCAGTCATGGCAGGGTCAACAACTGTGTTTTCCCCCACAAGGTTACACTTACTTAGCATTTGATATTTTTATTTATTCTGCTCTATGTGATTTACTGTCACTTATGTACCACCTTTGAAAGGAGACAATAAATCTATCTTCTTACAGCTTGAGAAATTATTCAACTGCAGTCTTTCTTTTTACAAATCAGTCTGCCTATATGAAAATCAAGAGAGACAGGGACCTTATTAAGAAATCCAGGATTGTAGATTGTTTTATCCACTTTTAAAAGAAAATATAAAACCAGACAATTCTGGGAGTGTTCACATAGTAAGTTCCTCTAAGTGCATCCTGTATTTCTGCAGAATGTTGTTGCAGATGTGCAGGCAATGGGTCTTCACCCAGACATACTAATTTTATACTTCCCCTATTCTACCAAGCAGGATAGTGCAAATTTACTAAGTTATATGTTACCCCATTGTTTCAGTTGTGATGTCATTATAAAACAATTTTCCATGTTCTACATGTAATCCTAACAGTCTGTGTATGTCCTAACTTGGTCCTAATTTGTTCACCATTATTTTATAGAAGAGTAGCTAAGGTGCTCATAAATGGAGTATTTGCATTGGGTTTAGAACCTAATTATTTGTCGTAATTTTGAACACTTTGAAGTTTGTAGAGTAATTGAAGCTGCAGAAACCTGTCTTTACCACCTTCTTGGTGGTTGATTAATGTTTACGAAATATAATTTCTCTACAATTACATATTAGCTCACCAATACTTCTGGTCTATTTAAATTATTCATAATATTTCTATATATCTACACTTCAGTCTTGAACCTTAACAGTCCAACATGGACATCGAAGGTACTAATCTTTGTGATGCCAAGAGAAAGATAAAGACATATTTATATTTGCAAATGGGAATTGCATATAGAATGGTCAATTTCCATAGATAATCATATCAATGTGCCAACAGAACCCTAGTTATGAACAAAACATGAAATATTTTCTGTAAGTTCAGCACTAAAACAATCCGCTTTATCCACAAATATATAGTTACTTTCTTCAAAAAGAAAATGCAAAGGAAGTTAGTAATAATTTTTTTATTCCTAAAAGAAAAGTTGACTATGTTATGTGTGAAATAAAGTTTAAGGCACAAAGTGAGCTCTGCAGTGTAAAGAGGAAAAGTGCAGCCAGCAGACAGAGTGGATCTAATTGAGGCTTCTAAAACTATAGTTGTTTATATATAACTTCACTGCTTTGCCTCAGGAGTAGCAATCTCATTCTAGAGAGGCAATATACTTTGCCAGAATAATTTGTTTACCATTATTGATCTAAAGGAATCATTAAAAATGTCATGTCCTTAAAAAACAGGCCTCAACAGTCACTAAATAATATTTTGGGGATATTTTACTTGTAATCTAATATATAACATACTCAGCAATGACTGAGCCTTCACTGAATGGCCTACTGTGTGACTGGAATTTCCAGACAAATATTTCTGACTACTTCCCATTACTTTATGTCAAGTTCTAATTTTCTTTAATGTCGACTGAATGTCATCTTAACAGAAACCAACATAGCCAAAATGCCTTTGGGGTTAAAACATTAAGATCAAATATCCTGCTTTGACCAATCACTGTGCAAGGGCTGACTTCACCATGTATTATAAATCTTACTATCCCAGATATTTCAGTTTGGGGAGTGGAGAGGTAAAGGATTATGGGAGGAGACTATTACAGAGAGCAAGACGCAATCTTACATGTTACTTGGGTACTCTCAAATCGTTGGTCTTCAGTTTGACTGAGCAAGAAATTCTGAAATACACTTCAAGACTGAATTTCATTCAAGATGATAGTGTAGGCAAACATGGCTTGCCTCCTCACACAACCATGTCAAAATTACAGCTAAACTACAGAACATCCATTATTCATAACCTGCAGAGATCAAACTGCATGAAAGTCCTACAACTACAGAATTAAAAAAGAAACCACATAGAGACTGGTAGGAGGGATGGAGATGCAGAATGGGCTGGTCACACACACACACACACACGACAAATAAAAATCAAGAGGAATATCTGGAGCAAGGGGTTCTAGCCCCCACAGTAGGACTCTCCAGCCCAGAGTTCCAGTGCCAGGAAGATAAGTCCTTATAACTTCTGGCTATAAAAACTAGTGAGGATTGTTACTGTGAAGACAAACTGCAAAAATCCCAGGAAGTTCCTCTTAAAGGGTCCATGCACAGACTTACTTGGACTCACCACTTCCGAGCTCCAAGACTGGGGCAGCATCTTGAAAGGTACCAGAAGCAGACAAGGAGAAACTGGAGTCTAGCATCAGGATGAGAGCTGGGGAGCAGCTTTCTCCCAGACAGAAGTATTGGCAGAGACCACTGTTCCTTTCCTGAGCCCAGGCCCTGCAGGGAGGGCAGGCAGGTGACATATACAAGACTCCATCAGCCTGGCTCATACTATTTGCTCCACCCTGGTGACTACCCGAGGCTCTGCCCTACCCAATTTTGGGGTCCACCCAAGCTGTTTCCAATGGCTTTTTCATAAGGCTTGTCTTTGCTCATGTTTCAGATTTTCCTAAATTTTCTCAAAAAAGCAGCATCTTGCCTCAGCAAGCCCTGTACCTCTTGCTAAGTTGCTCCAGGCCTGGCACTGGCAGCCTTGATTCACAGCTTGGCCTTGCTTGGGCACCTCCAAGCCCAGCACAAGTGCAGCCATCTGCAGATCACATTGTAGCTTAAATCAGGTGGCACTGGACAGAGCACAGGCAGTGGCTGACCTTGGCCTGTACCTCTTATGAAGCCCCAGAGCCAGCATACCTAATAGACAGCTACAGACCATGCCAGAGCACCACCACCCAACCTCCTCCACAAGTGACACACTCATGGGACAGACTTAGTGGACACCAGAGCCCTGCTGAAGTAAGTCCTGATCTGTGAAGTGGGCCCCTGCACAACTGATTCTCCATGATGATCAGAGTTTGGTGGTCAGTGATCACAGTCAGTCCTTGCAGCTGATGAACCTAGGTAAATTCCTCCGATTTTCCTGCCAACAGCAATCAAGGCTCAACTACAAGAGGAGGATGTACACAGCCCACACAGTGGGTACACCTCAAGTACCCAGCTTAGGTAATAGAGAAGGCTGTGCCACTGAACCCTACAGGACATTGAGTAAATTAGGCCACTCTTCCAAGCCAGGGAGTCATAGAAGTTCTACCTAATTACATAGAAACAAACACAGGGAGGTTGACAAAGTAAAGAGACAAAGAAACATGCCCAAGTGAAAGAACAAAATAAAACTTCAGAAAAAAAAACTAAACAAAATGGAGATAAGCAATGTACTAGATGTACAGTTCAAAACACTGGTTATAAGGTTGCTCAGTGAACTTGGGGGAAGAGTAGATTTCTTTTAGAGAGAATTTGAACAGCATTAAAAAGCCATGAAAACCATAAAAATGAAGCAATCAGAAATGTAGGATACACTAACTAAAGTGAAGAACGGTGTACAGGAAATTAACAGTAGAGTGGATAAAGGCAAGAATCAAATCAGCGATTTAGAATATAAAGAAATAAAAACACCACATCAGAACAAGAACAAGAAAAAACAACCCCCCCCCAAAATGAGGATGGTGTAAGGAGCCTCTGGGACAACCTCAAGTATACCAACATTCACATCAAGGGGGTGCCAGAAGAAAAAGAGAGAAAGCAAAAAAATTGAAAACCCATTTGAAAAACTAATAACAGAAAACTCCCTGGACTTGGTGAAGAAAATACATATACAAGTCCTGAAAACACAGATTCCCAAGCAAGATGAATTCAAGGTGGCCTTCACCAAGGCACATCATAATTAAAATGTCAAAGGTTAAAGACAAAGGGAGAATCTTAAAAGCAGCAAAAGGAAAGCAGTTAGTTACTTGCAGGGGCAGTCCCATTAGACTACCAGCTGATTTCTCAAAAAAAAAAATAAAACTCTGGAGGCTAGAGGAATTGGCAAGAAACATTCAAAGTGATGAAAAGCAAGAACATACAACCAAGATTACTCTATCAGCAAAGCCATCATTTAGAATCAAAGGAGAGATGAAGAGCTTCCCAGACAACAAAAAGCTAAAGAAGTTCATCACCACCAAGTCAGTATTATATGAAATGTTAAAGGGTCTTCTTTAAGAAGAAGAAGAAAATATATATAAACAATAAAATGGCAGTAAATACATATATCAATAAATGAATTAAAAAAAAAGAATAAACAAACATGCAGAACAGAACAGAATCGTAGATACAGAGAACAGTTTTAATCTTTGCCACATAGGAGGGGTGTTGGGGGAATGGATGAAAAAGGTGAAGGGATTAAGAAGTACAAATTGGTTGTTACAGACTAGTCAGGAGAATGTAAAATACAGCATAGGGAATATAGTAGCCAAAGAATATATATACATGACCCATGGACATGCATGGGAATTGTCTGAAGGAGTTGCAGGTTGTGGGTGGAGAGTGACAGAAGGAGGAAAACTGGGACAACTGTAATAGCATAAACAATAAAATAAAATTTAAATTAAAAGAGGAATTCTGAAATAAAATAATTTTAAAAGCCTGAAGTAAAGTCTCAAGTATCCTTTTTATAATAGTCTATTTCATAAATTTCATTAAACACTTACCATCAAATAATTTATTTATAGGTCAACAATTCTGGAGACACTTTCTTAGTGCATGGCAAAAACAAATCCTGCATTTTTAGAGACCTCATTTTAAGAAAGTATTTTACATGCTCAGTAGGAAAAGATTCACTTCTATGTGTTTCTCCTTTACTCTCACACTACTACCACACTCACAAAACTTCTGACAGATATGTGGGGTATTTTTCCCACACAAAGCAATTCTCTATGAAACCAGCTGGATGCCCTACAATTCAATTGAATTCTAACACTAACCAGAGTTAGCACAGGCCCCACAGGTTGATAATCAGTCACAGAAAGTTGTCCCCCTCCCCCATTTCATATGCCAATGACAAGTAGTAGGTCTCTAGGTTACTCACAACTTCTGCCCAATTTGACTACAAATAGGAGTTTCCCATGGCCCTCCTCCTCGATTCCATTATTTGCTATAATGGCTCACACAACTCAGGGAAATACTCATAGTTACCCATTTATTGTATAATAAATGATATGTTAAAGGATGCAGATGAAAAGCCAGATGAAGAGGTACATAAGGCGAGGTCCACAAGGATTCCTAGCTCAGAAGTTTTTGTCTCCATGGTGTTGGCATGCACCACTCTCCTGATCAGCTTTCTAAACTTCTTACTTTGGAGATTTTTTAGAAGCTTTATTGTAAAGATCATGGATCATTAACTCCTCTTCTAACCACTCTCCCTTCTCCTGAGAACAGGAAGTTGAATTGAAAGTTCCAAGCTTCTAAGTAGTTTTCTTTTTCTTGGGCAGAAGCCCACCTTAGTGGTCTTATTCCAACAAAGACACTGCTGTCTCAGGAAATTTCAAAGCAGTTAGGAGTTCAGTGTGAGAAACCACAGTCGAGGACTAAATTTTAGAAGAAATGATGTTCCTAGTGCTCTTACCACATAGGAAAGAACAAAGGTGTTAGCAGCTCTGTGTCTGGAAACAGGGGTAGAAAGGAACACAAATGTTCCTTGTCATTTTACATGTGCCTAAATGCATTATTTTTAAGCCCTAGATTCATCAACTGACATTTATACAATGCATACTAATTCTTAACTACAGCTTCAAAAATAACAGGTAAAGAATATTTATTGTGTTCCTGGCACTATCCTATGAGCTTTCCCTCTAATTGCATCTTTCAAGTCCTGTAAGAACCATGTGAAATTGTTATTATTCCAACCCCCATTTTACAAATAATAAAGCAGCCAAAGGCACAGAGATTATTTAAATTTAAAATTTGAACTGAAGAAATCTGGATTCACATCCCATGCTGTTAATCAATATATTATTCTCTCTAATTGCAATCCTATAGCCAAATGAATAATATATAAAGTGAAGAGGTTTGATTGATAGATAATACAGATGGTAGATAGATAGATGTCTTATAGGCATTTAAATTTTTTAGAAATTTCTACCATACATGAGCTCAAGTGAGTTTGCCAGGAACTCTGATCAAATACTAGTCCTATACTTTATAATTAATACTATACTCGAGAAAATATTCAGCATCTGTACTCTTCTCACCAAATATTTTCTGCTCTATGTATTGTTTACCTGGACAAAATTAATACTGTAAGTGGAAATGTTAGTAACAATGTTTAATTCCACTTACATTTATTAACTATGTAATCCAAATATTCATTTGGATTACATAGTAATCCAAATATTCATTCCAGAAAAATTCCTTTTTCCAATCCAAGAATAAGCTTTGTTGAAGGAGAACCAAAAGTACCTAGTTCTACCTAATAAATGTTAGAATTATAATAACCAATATTAGAAGCATCTGAAAAATATTAAAAATTAGCCATCAATGTGAGTTTTAGCTGGGTCTTATGACTCCCAAACTTATTAAAGAATTTAATATGTGGGGAATTTTTCCTATCAGTTCTATGTCTTGGATCTCTGTTTCAAAAACTCATTGCCCTCTGCTAAAATTAATGACTAAACATTACAGACATCATCTAAATAGTAGATCAAAGTGTGGTCATGGGCCTCGCCACCCATAACCCTGTCTAGGGGTCTGAGAGGTCAAAATCTACTGAGACTTACTTGCATTATTCACTTTCATATGCACTGTGGAGTTTACAGAAGCTACATAATGTGTGATACAACAACGAACTTGTGCAGCAGATAACGAGAGATCTCAACTATCTCCTATTAGCCAGACGTATTAAAGAGAATTACAATAATTTAAAACAGTGTCTCCATTCTCACAAGTTTTGTTTTGAAAACTATAATTCTTTTTGATAAAAATGTTATTTCTTTTAAGAAGCAATAGGTGTATTATCTTAAAATTAGTAAACACATTTATTTAATTTTCTCAGTTTCAATCACCAATATAGTAAATATAGATGGATATTATACACATAAACAGAAGCTCTTTGTAGTCCTCAATAATTTTTTAGAGTAAATATGGGTTTTAAGACAACAAAGTTTGAGAACCACTGATGCAAAGCATCTATAATCTATTCTACTCTATTCTCATTTTTAATATTCTTTGTATTTAGTTTGTTGTCCCTTAATATCCTTGGTATATTATTCCACTTTAGGTTGTCTGCTACCTTACAAAATCTAAGACAGTAAAAAGCCTTGGGATTATAACTTTTGAGCAGACAAATTAGTTTCTGTCTGTAATTCTATCTTAGTGAATGGCACACCGGGCGGATGGTGGTATTCGCAGATATACTATACCATCACGGACCACTAGGAGCTTTATTGTTAAAGAAAAAACTTCTTGACGTCTGAGAACTTTCATGTTGCTGCGATGATGAATTATCTTTAAACTATTTAGACCCTCAGCTTCTCAGACCCCACACTGGGATATCCATGGCTCCAACTAGGACTAACCATGGGCCCAGTACATCCATGTGCCCTTCTTGGAGCCTGGCATCAGTGGCTCAGAACACAGGTGTTCCTTTACCTTGCAGCAGCCCTGAACACTATGTGCCAGCCTCTTCTTTTTGAAATTTTTTCTCCCCTTTTTATTCCACCACTGCACCCTCACAGTTCTACTTCTATCTTTACATTCAACTGGCCATTCCTTAAACAAAGGCCTTTCACAGTGATTTATCCTCAGCCATCCTTACTACTCATCCCACAGAATGAGAACTTTCACACCCAAGCGCACAGGTATCAGCTATGCACAAACCACTCTCACATCACAAGTCTAACCTTTCCTTTGCTCATAAATGCAAGACCTCAGTTTCTAACAGACTGTTAAATAACTCATGCAGGTATTGCTAGCCCTTCCCCATGACATACAACACCAAACTCATTACTTTCCCCACAAACAGCAAAACTTGAAACTTGCTTCTCTCTCTCTATTACACTGGTTCTCTACTATGGGAGACCTTGCTCTCTAGGGGACATTTACCAATGTTGAGACATTTTTGTTTGTTACAACTAGGGAAGGAGTAGACACTGACATCTAGCAGGTAAGGCCACAGAAGCCGCAAAGAACCCTACAATGTGCAGGAAAGCACTCACAACAAAGAATTATCTGGCCCAAAATGTTCATGGTGCTAAATTGAGACACACTGTTCTACTCCCATCACTTGTCCATCTCCCCTCCAGCCAAGCAAGTGACCCATGGCTCTGACACAGATGTGGATACATGGAGCCTTTGGTGCTGGATTTGAAACTGAGCATCTGGAGGTCATGGAGGAACAAGCACCTGAATATAGGAGATGGCCTCCAAAGTGAAGGCAGGCTCAACAATCACAGGGACTGGGATGGAATTTAATGTTAAATTGGAAGTCTCAACTGAAATATCAAAATATAACTGCTGCATTGGACAGAGGGTGGTACACCATATTTAATTTTTCAAAAGATTAATTAATCACTGATTCCATGATTCTCTCAAATATCTTGGCCACTCTGACAGTCAAAAATAAGGCATGAGAGCAGAAATAGAGACTATTTTGGTGTGAAAGCTATCTTAGCAGATTGCTGCATTTATCCCCATGTCTTACCTCTTGAAGAGCAGATGGAGGGTAACAGATGCCTGCCCCTCCTCTCAACCTGGTGAGAAGGAGCTCACCAAGATCACTCAATGTGACGTGTTCCCTGTTCAGCTGAAATGAATATAATGTCGAATTTCAACTGCAACTGAAAAATAAAAATGAAAAATAAGTCTTAATCCTATCCTTCATGACAGCTTGGATGGAACTAGAGAGCATTATGCTAAATGAAATAAGCCAGGCAGTGAAAGACAAATGCCATATGATCTCACCCATAAGTAGAACCAAATCAACAAAACAAACAAGCAAGCAAAACAGAATCAGAGACATGGAAATGAAGAACAAACTGACAGTAACCAGAGGGGACAGGGGAGGCAGATAATGGGGCAAAGAAGAGAAAAGGTCGTCAAGGATCATGTATAAAGGACCCACAGACAAAGACAATGGGGTGTGGGGAGGGATGAATGTGGGAGGTGGGGTGGTTAGGGTGGGGGAGAGTAATGGGGGGAAATGGGGACAAGTTTAACTGCACAACAATAAAAAAATTAAAAATAAATGGTTCTTTTATTTTTAAATAAAAATGATATATGCTTAAGTTATACAACATGATGGTTTGATATGTGTACACATCGTAAAATAATTACTACAGTCAAGGTAAAATATTCATCTGATCACACAGTTATCATTTTTTGTGTGTACTGAGAGCACCTGAAATCAATGGGGATGTAATAGCCAACTGTTTGACTCCTAGTCAAACTAGGTAGAGGCAGCCTGCTAGTAGCTGTAGAAGCGGTATGCTGCTGAGTTAGGGTAAGTGTGCTTTCCTAGAGCTTGTCTAGGACTAGGAATGTGTTCGTACTTCCCATCGACCCGATAAGGATCAGCCAACAGGTCTGGGGTATTAAGAGACTGTAACAGCTGCCTATGATGAGCCCTCGGCTGAAAAATGCTCAAGGTGGACCAAGAAATTGCTAAGAGTGACAGAGAAGTAAGTGACTAGCTTAAATAAAGATCCCACAAAAGTGCCAACAGGAGAATCAGCTTTAATTATGTCAGTCACTGAGAGAGCAGAGTCATGCACTAATGGTAGCAAAGGAATAAGAACTTTTGTATTTCCCTTCTCTCTCTTCCCTCCCCACCGGTCTAATAAGTTACAGGAGGAACAGTGCTAGGAGTGAGTCTTCCAGCAGCCTTTGCAAAGCAGGCCCCAACCTGGTAAGGAGTGGTAGGGGAAGGTTTTAACTTTAAATCATGGTATGAGTTATGTTATTCTTTGTCTATACATTATCATTATTGAAATGAGACAAGTTATTTAAAGCAACTATACTTCCTCTTCTAAACTAAGGATGAAGACAGAAATTCGAAGTCTGCCTGAGTTTGTATCCAGTGACAGGGAGAGTACAGTCCCTACTGAGTAGTATGAGGTCAGTGGGACACTGTCCTTTTAATCGGGTTAATTTTAGGGTTATGATTCCTGCATGTACATTGATTCCAAAGGTGTGGGCCGTGAGGCAAAACCTAGGTTTAAATTGAGGGACCTGACACCTGCCCATCCAACGATATGCATGAACTTGACAGAGGAAAACTAAAGAAGAGACCAGGAGAATCCCCTGTCTTTATGGGAGTCACTGAGCAACTCCTAGGGCAGGGAACTGTGACGTTAGAAAGCTAAGAAGATTCAGACCTCACCCACCTTAGAGCCCTCAAGCCCTCCCCACCCTGACTCCTGCCTCCCCCTTTCTCTGCAGTTACCTAGTCCCATCAAGTCCAATTCCACAAAATTCTACAGCTGCTTCTCTCCATCCCCACTGCCCTAGTTTCCTTTCTCAAGTTCTCATTGTGTCGTGTACTATGTTTGCTAAGAAAGTAGATTTCAGCGGCGGTCATCACACACAAAAAATGATAAGCATGTGAGATGAATTTTAGTTAGCTTGACTATAGTAATCATTTTACTATGCATATGTACATCAAACCACCACACTGCACACCTTAAATACATACAATTTTTATTTAAAAATAAAAGAATTATATTTTTTTAATTTTTTATATTTTAAATTTTCAGTGGCCACTGATGTTTAATATTATCTCAGTTTCAGGTGTACAGTGTAGTGGTTAGATAGTTATATTACTCATGAAGTGAGTTCCCCCCAGTAGAGCCAGCACCTATGTAATGCTATGCATAGCCATTGTGTTATTATAGTTGTCCCAATCATTCCCCCTTTGCTCCCCTCTGCCTGGTACCCCCTTCCCTCCAGCCATCCCCCTCATAGTTCATATCCATGGGTTGTACATGTAAGTACTTTGGCTTCCCCATTCCCTGTACTATTCTTAACCCCTTCACCTTTTCACCCAGCCTCTCAACCCCCTTCCCACCTGGTAAACATCCAAATGTTCTCTGTATCTGTAAGTTTATTCCTGTTTTGTTTGTTCATCGAATTTATTTATTAGATTCTACATATAAGTGAAATCATATGGCATCTGTCTTTCTCTGTCTGACTTACTTCACTTAGTATAATACCCTGTAGGACAATCCATGTTGTCGAAAATGATGAAGTATGGAAGCAACCTAAGTATCCATTGATAGATGATTAGATAAAGATGTGGTACATATATACAATGGAATATTATTGGCCATAAATAATAAAGGACCTATATTCTTAAAACACAAGTTCGAACATGCCATTCTCTAACTTGACAACCTGTTGGGGTACCTACTTCAGAGAATAAAATCTAAACACCCTCACAAGGCATTTGAGGCTCTCCATGGGCTATCCTCAATTTACTCTGCCTCACTTATCTCCTAATGCACACGCACACAGTACCCTGGCATTCTGGACTGCTTGTCATTGCCCAAATAAGTAAGGCACTTTCTTTTCACTATGCTGTTTCACATACATATTTTTACTTCAATTTTCAAATGCTCTTTCCCCAACCTTACCTTCGACCTTCCCCTTCCTCCTGCTTTTGAAAGTCTACTCATTGTTCTAGATCCAACTTATACAAGAATTCTGTGAAGCATCATCTTGCCTCCCAATCAGAATTATTACTCCTTCCTCTGGGCTGGTTTTTTTTTTAACCACACTTATTCGTACCACTTATTTCCATTCTAACCTATAATAGAGATCACTTTTGCTTATCTGTCTCCCCAACCAGTTAGTAAATCTCTTGATGGCTTACCTGTAATAGACCATCAGTCGACGTTTCTTGAGCTGAATTAAATGATACCGACCAAAGCACTTTCTTCCACATTCTTAATTTTTCTAAAATACACTATTTTCAGGTTTTATTACTTACTGGCCCTTCTTTTTTCAGCTGAAATGACTTAGAAAAAGAAATGGGTTTTCTTTGTAAAGAACTCAAGACTCATTTTTCAAACTACATTGAGATGAAATACTCATAGAATAAAACTTGTACCTTTTTTAGCCAAGTATTGCTAAAAGTAAATAAATAAATTTCTAAGAACCATGACTGCCTGCTTTATTTCAAGCAAAGATCTGTTTGTAGGGAAAAGCACCTTAAAAATTATTTAAATTTTATTTCAAAGATAACTGATAATTCTGAACACATGGTAAAACAAGTATTTTTACCTGATAGAATCAGTCTTCTTTTGTGTCTTTTATTTTTTTTTAATGGCTGCCTTTAGAGAGCAGGACTAAACTAAGATGGCACTAGTCTTGTCAACTGAGAAGCCATGTTTAGAGCATGTGCAGTAGAGCAATGACTCAGAGGGATGGTGCAACCTCTCAAGGATGCACAGTACAACATGGTAGACAATATGTGCTTATCTGAAGGGAAATACCACCCTCTCAGAGCAAGCACAGCAGAGTGACGAAATCAACATGTGCTTAGCAAGGAGGCACAAAACAAGATTTAATCAAAGGCTGATGCAACATTGCATCATACAAGAATATGAAAGCAAAGGCCTTAGAACAAACAGCTGAGACAGCCGAGAGGAGCCAAAAAGCTAAGAATTACACCACTGCTCCGATTAATCCTGCTCTAGCTGACTCTGAAGCCACCATTGACTCAGCCTTTCAAGACACTGACTGGCTGCCTCTGAGAGCCAGACCCGATCTGGACTCTTGGGACTCAGGTTCCTTATCTCTCAACTCTCTTCTGTGATGTTATTGCTGATTTTTATGAGTGATTATTTTTATGGAGCCATTATAGATTTGGGTTGAATCTGCACTAATAAAAGCTGAGCAAATAGCATAGTCACCTGTGTTAACTCATGGTTATTCCTTGGTGCTGATGCTGCCTGTAGGGCTGGTGTCTGTATAGGTAGACCAATGTCTCCAACCCATGACAAAGGCTGGAGGCTGACTTATAGGAAAGATTATAGCGTGGATACTCATAAGGTTAGAGGACTGCCTTAGGTACTATCCTTTTAAGTGGATTTGAGCAAAGATAATGTGAAGGAAAAGTCAGTGATTTTACAATTCCAAAACCTTATGGTCTAGAGCCCATTGCATGTATGCTATTTTCAGTCTACCCCAGCAGAATTAATCACCCTCTCCTCTGTGGCAAGCATAAAAGTAATCTCACCATCCTAGAGTTCTGTGTCCTTTTTTCCTACTGAATATTGGATGCCTTGGGGACAAAGATTGTTATAGTCACGTTTGTACCCCTAGCACAGTGGTTAGCATTTTATAAGCACTCAATAAATATATGCTAATTAAATAAAATAACAAAAGGGTAATTATGAAGTGTAACAGCAATTTGGTGAAATAGAAGAGGGTTTTGAGAGTTATAAAACTTGAATATAAGTATTTATATTTTAGAAAGCATTTTGCAAAGCCCAAGAATCTTATGAACTAATATGATAGTCATTTGTACACTTGCAAAATATTCCTATTTCTCTTCTATGGTTATAACAGAATTGAATTTCCTGACCTCTCCCCTTGTGGTTGATTAGACCCATGTGAGCAGCCAATGAGTTGAATATGCAAGTGACATTTGTCATCTCCAGACTGGAGCACTTAATTGGCGATGTGAGATTCTTAAGCTGTTTTCCTTCTGGCACAGAGACAGGCCTCATTCGAAATGTTCTGTCAGCTTGGGTCCCTGAGTGACTATGACAAAAACAACCCCACCCTCTCCTGCCAGTCTTTGACAGGCAAGTTGCTTGAGCTAGCAAAAATTTTAAAAGGTTCATTAAAGCCACTAAGATTTGTAAGTCATTTGTTAGCACAACATAATTCATCCTATCTGATTGATAGAGGTAAGCAAAACAATCATTTGGTCTCCATCTTGAATAGATAACAAAACCTAGTTGCCCAGAAACTAAGGGACATTTTCAAGATTGTATTAGTCAATACCTAGAAGGGTTGCAAGTAATAGAAGTGGATTTCATCACCAGATTTTCTGACTATAAATGTAGAACATTTGTACATCAATTTTAAAGGAAAAATATTTCAAACATTTACTTCATTAGCACATACATGTATGTGTGTGTATATAGATAAGTATACATATATACATACACAAGTATATATAATTTTAGAGTAAATGAGAAAAAATGAAAGTAATCAGACTAAATTCCAGTATACTTATATTAATATACTATTTAGTTTTAATTTTCTTTAGTGAAAACTTTTAAATTTATTGTTAAATCTAAAATTCTTTATAGTTCCAAAAAAAGACAAAAATTCATGGACACAGATAACAGTGTGGTAACTGCTGAAAGAAAGGGGCTGGAGAAAGGGGGACGAGGGTATGGGGGATCAATGATGATGGAAGATTTGACTTGGGGTGGTGAACACACCGTACAGTATACAAATGCTATGCTATGGAACTGTGCACTTAAAACCTGTATAATTTTGTTAACCAGTGCCACCCCAATAAGTTCAGTAAATAATAACAAAACAATATAAAAATTCCATAGCTTTAACAAAAAATTCAAAATCCTAGAATTATTTATATATACTAACTATCTTGAGTTTTTGAAATTACCTTTTTAATTGAGAAAATATATAACACAGGTGGCAAACACTAGGCCAGTGGGCTGAATCCGGCCCTCCACCTGGTTTTATCAGCCTGGCACCCTGGTTCTACCCGGCAGCACACCGTTTTAGGTGTGGTTCTCTCGCTTAACAGTTAAGGAGCAGTTACATGTATACAGTCCTACAATTACATTCAGCCCTTTGAAGGCAACCACAAGGCTGATGCAGCCCCTGGTGAAAATGAGTTTGACAGCCCTGATATATAGATTTTTGTGTTTATTTTGTCCATGTAGAAAACGTCCAACCCTATAGAAAAAATTTGAATTTATTTGAGCCGAAATGCTCTGGAGAATGGCAGTTTTGCAGCTTATTTTGTACATTCCTGTAAAAGAAGGAGATATAATGAAGGTTACATGAAATCCATTTGTGGTCAATCAGAGAGGTAAGAGAAAGCAAAGGGGAAAATCTCCGGAATTTGATAAAAAAGCAAAATAGAGAAACATACTTTTACATCACTGGGTACAGGATAGTCAATATAAACTTCTACAGCACACAGAGGTGGTTTGTGGGGAACAGAGAACAGTGAGGGGTTTTGTGGTCTTGGCTCTGAAGCTAGCGTTGTACCCTGAGGGGCCTAGGAAAAAAAACTACTCAGACATTTTATTATTTTTTAAATATATTTTATTGATTATGCCATTACAGTTGTTCTATTCCCCCGCTTCATTCCCCTCTACCCTGCACACCCCTCCCCCACCATTCCTCCCCTTTAGTTTATGACCACATATCTCAAGTTCTTTAGATTCTATATTTCTCCTACTATTCTTGCCCTCCCCCCTATCTATTTTCTACCTACCGTCTATGCTACTTATTTTTTGTACCTTCTCCCCCCTTCTCCCTCTCCCACTCCCCTCTTGCTAACCCTCCATGAGATCTTCATTTCTATGGTTCACTCCTGATCTAGGTGTCCTCTTAGTTTGCTTTTGTTTTAGGTGTGGTTGTTAATAACTGTGAGTTTGCTGTCCTTTCACTGTTCATCTTTTTTATCTTCTTTTTCTTAGGTAAGTCCCTTTAACATTTCATATAATAAGGGCTTGGTGATGATGAACTCCTTTAACTTGATCTTATCTGAGAAGCACTTTATCTGCCCTTCCATTCTAAATGAAAGCTTTGCTGGATAGATCAACCTTGGATGTAGGTCCTTGTCTTTCATGACTTGGAATACTTCTTTCCAGCCCCTTCTTGCCTGGAAGGTCTCTTCTGAGAAATCTGCAAAACATTGCACCTTCTCGCACAACCAAGTTTAAAAAAAATACTCAGACAATTTAAAAGTATGTTACCTTAGATGCAAAAAGACAACAGATTAGCTCACTTAAGATAAAGTTTGACCTTTTCAAGGAAGATACAGGCCTAGGACTTCACTACCTGCTAGGACTGGATTTTAGTTAGGAGCTTTTAATTTCAGACCATCCTATTGATATGGGAAACTTTGAAAAACCTCTGTTTAACCTTTATTTGCCCAGGCGCCCTAGAGAGAATGGTGGGGCCGTCTGGGAGGGCGGGTGGCCGGATAGTGAGGACTGTAAATGAAAGGAGAAGCCCTGGGAGACCTTTGCTCACCCAAGACCCCAGGCGCCATAGGAGAACAATGAGGCCCTCTGGGAAGAGCAAATAAAGCAAATAGCTGGATAATCACTGGGACTAGGGCTAGCACCCCCACAGATAGAACCAATTTTCACATTTAGCCTTTGAACTCTGCTTCTGCCCCGTAGATAGAAGTAATTACCGCATTCTGCTTCTGTATCCTGCTTTGCCACGTAGATAGGAAGACCCCTAATCTATATATTCCCCAAGAATCTTTTGTTCGGGGCTCAGAATTTGGAAATGACTCCTCTGAGCCCGTGCACGTAAAAGAAAAGGAATAAACCTCTTACTCCAGAATCCCTCGGTGTCTGGTTGCTTCGTTTTCCTATAACACTATGAGGTTACTTTCGGTCTCTCAGTTTCCAAGGCCACCCCTGGGCTTGTCAGGCTTAGCATGTGTCTGTATTTTGGTACACAGTTTGGAAAATGAACTGGTTTCTAAGTGAGCTATCCACAGGTATTTTCCAGTAACTAGACCTCTTACAATGATATATTCTTGTCAAAGTTGCATGCATTCTAGAACTCTTTTTAAAACACTGAGAAATATTTCATATAGTTTCAATTGTTAAAATATTATGTGAATTATAAACTAAAATAGACTTCTGTGGTTTTATATAACCTTAGAATTTGCATTTTTGTTAGTAAAATTCAGGATGCTTTTCCACACTCTCATTAACTATGATGAATAATACATAAACAAACTAATCTTCCTGAACCATAAAAAATATTTTCAAAAATGTTAACTGAATGTATCATTTATATTGTGCCAAGCAGGCTGCCGGGAACGTCCTTCCCTTTTCCACTAGCAATTTCTATTTTCAGAGAATTGAAAACATACCCTCCAGTTTTCATCTTATTCTTCAAGGACAGTATACAAAAGGACTGGAGAACAATATACATAGTTGAGAAACCATTTAAATTCAAAAATAGCCACATACACAAAAGATGAAAGCCCGGGTGGCTTGCATCATTGTATTCCAATGCAAAATCTAAGTACTTAATGATTCAGGATCAATAATGGCTAAAGTACTATTCAGATGCTTCAGAGAAAAATAGTATCTCCAAAACAATAATTATCAAATAAGTAATTTACAGTTTCTACTACCATTGTCAGCCTCAGAAATATCGGTTTCCTAACACCAGGAAAGGATAACATTAGGAAAGGAGGATGGGCTGAATCGGTCAAACACCTCTAAAAGCAACAGAGAACAACACTGTTAATTTAGGACAATTGAATTCATTGGAAGGATACTGAGCTTCTCACAGAATCCCGAGGAAAACTTAAGTTCTTAAAAACAGAAAGGGAACCCTGGCTGGTGTAGCTCAGTGGATTGAGCATGGGCCTGCGAACCAGACGATGGAGGTTCGATTCCCAGTCAGGGCACATGTCTGGGTTGCAGGCTGGTTCCCTGCAGGCCAGTTCCCAGCAGGGGACGCACTAGAGGCAACCATACATTGATGTTTCTCTCCCTCTCTCCTTCCCTTCCCCTCTAAAGATGAATAAATAAAAAAATATTTTAAAAAAATTTAAAAAAAACAGAAAGGGATAGACTGGGGGGAGGGGGGCTCTTCCAGTTCGTAGCAAAAATGAGAGTTTCTTCAGACCACCACCTGCAGGAATCAGTGATTCCCAATGTTTTCTGTTCTTGTGGCAAGGTCCACGAGAAAGAATCTGATTTTTTTAGCCTCAATTGCATGCACGAACCGTGGCCTCAGAAGTGTGGCTCTTTCATTGACTGCCCCCCAACCCAAGAGCAGAGAATGCTTTTCCAGGGGACAGTTGGTATACTGTTAGCAAAATAAGGAAAAATATGTGCTGAGCATTCAAAAATCAGCCATCCAGCTGTTTTAGGGTCAAATTCTATAAGGTAAACTCTCGGGGGCTTTGTTATGCTCCTATCTTAATCCTTGTGAGATACCAACAAAGTTTTAACAAAAAGAACAGGAAACATATAGGATTCAGAAAGAGAGAAGGCTTATTTTCACACACCCTGACCCCTAAGATTTCCTCTTTAGGATCCTGTAAGAGTTAACAAAAGGTATGATGTCTATTGAACTCTTCTTTTCAATTCAGCTGGATCCATTTACCCAGCAAACTCTGGGATCCTCTGTGAGGAAGACCCTTAGCTAACTGGCAATGATCCTATTCCCAAACAAGGGTCACATTCTGAGCAACATAAGGAATTCAGGGTCACGATTAAGCCAATACCAGTGCGATTCTGACCTCATGATGTACCAAGGTTACTGTGGTTTTTGTTGTCCAACTTGTGGCAGCTGGGATGTTCTGACAGCGAATGATCTGTGGCTTCCTGCGCCCTATATTGTTGGCTGGGCATAGGCCTTGTATTAATATTGACTCTTTCTAGATTTTCTACTTTACACATTGGCTGCCCTCACACACACTTGCTGGTACACAGGTACTAGCACCCCTTAGCCAGTTAAAAATAAAAGGAAGGGCTAAGGTTAGACACAGGGGGACATATTCAAATGGTCGGAGGCTGAGAGGAACCTGGCCTCCTACATATGAAAATGTCTCATTTCCCCACAGCTGCCCTATGCCACAGGCTTCACTTGCTCACTCCTCTATTCAGGTACAAAACCTGCAGTTCCTTTCTGCCCCCAGTGAGAAAGGCCAGGTTTCCCTGGTCATGGTGGACCCTGCCACAGACGTCGTGATCTCTCAGGGATGTCCAGAGTCATAAAAGTTAGTAAGCCTTCATGCCAGGTCTGCAAACTGCTAGAGGTGCTGCTCTAGAAAACAGCAGGTTAACATGGAAGACCAAGGATATAATATTAAATATGTAAGATTATTGATATTGACATCATTGTAGAAAAATTTCACAAAAGTCCGGACTTCACTGTTTGACCCCTTTGCACGGTTGTTCATATAATCTCTGACTTTGTAACAGGTGAGTTTTGACACTCTAATTACATTGTTTAACTTATTCCACCTGCATAAAAATGATTTCTGTGACCAATAATACTTAGAGGGAAAAAAATTCAATCTCTATTTTAATGTGTTGAATACCTTCTACAAGAATGTCTCCATCATATTTTTTAAACTTAAGTCTTCTATAAAACCACCTTGGAAGTCCTTTTGTGTAATTAGTATTGTGTTCAACATTTGAGTGGCCTAATCTTGAGTGGATTACAAGGGAAAGTAGAAACACAAGGAAGGAAAACATTCTCCTTGTAATTAGATCCCTGTGAAACACTTTCACTAAAACTCAGATTACTTGAAAAGATCCTTGCTTTGGCTTTGCCTCTGAATTCGAAATTGGGAAGGCTGCTTATAATTACTTTTAAATAGAACTTCTGGATTAATTGGTATATTCTGGAGTGTTCAAGTGTTAAAAGTTCACCAAATTAATTTGAAATGCAAAAGTATGTGAAGTAGTATTTATTCTACGGGCTCTATTTACAAGGCAGCAATGGCAAGTTACCTTTGTTAAACACAAACATGGAAGATACGGAGGTCACATCAAATTGGGAGCAATTTCATCCAAAAGCAATAAAAACTGAATCATATAAATATATGTATGTACCTCAGTTAATCAAATTCATCATTTTTATGGGGTCACAAAGAGATAAAATGTATGACTAATACCTACTTCATTTAAGTTTTTCAAAGTATCTTAAGTAATTTTCTTTGGTTATTCTTTACCATTCAATTGTATAGAGTTTAAATCACTTCAACCTTATCTTTCCTTTTTTTCTTTTTGTTTACCTTTACATGTTATTCTCTATTCATTTCAGATGCACAACACAGTAGTTTGACTCATACTTTACAAAGTGATGCCCTGGTATTTCCAGTACCCACCTGGCAGCATGTATAGGTTTTGTGGTATTATTGACTCTGACCCCTTAAGCTGTACTTTACATCCCCATAACTATTTTGTAACTGCCAATTTGTACTTCTTATTTACTTCACTTCTTGTACCCCTATGTTCATTGCAACACTGTTTACAATGGCCAAGTTGTGGAAGCAAACCAAGTGCCCATCAATAGACAACTGGTAAAAAAATGTTGTGGTGCATATATACAATGGAATATTGCCATATGCAATAACATAGATGGACCTGGAGACTATTATAGGAAGTGAAATAAGTCAATTGGAGAAAAACAAATTCTATATGATTCTACTTATATATGGAACCTAAAGAGTAAAATAAATGAACAAACAAAGTTGAAACACACTCATAGACACAGGAAGCTGACTGGCAGTGAAGGTGGGGGTCTAGAATAAAGTTGACAACATAATCACAAGATAAATTGGCATTAACATTCATTTTCCTCACCAGATGTCCTCTGTGTTCTTTTTCACTATGTTCTGTGCAGTTAAGGGTGTGGGAAAGAAGTCACTGACCTGGATCAGCTACATCAACATTCTCCCCTGGACTTGACCAACATGAAGCACCATCAGGAAATGACAGAAGGGAGTGGAAATAGTTGCAGGACTTATTCCCCTACCTCCCTCCTGCAGCATTGCCGGGGTCTAACTGTGTCTCTTTTACGACGAGCCAGGTCCTGTCCAGCAGCTCTCTGCACTTACAAAGCGGTCTCTATCTCCAGGCACTGGTGGTGATCCTGCTCCCTCCTCACCCCTCCAGCCCCAGGACAGGGTCTTCTTGTTACTCGCTCCAACATGCCGCCCTAGCTCTTGTGGTATATCTATACTCTTCCCACAACTTTAAAAGCAGCTTTTATTAAACCCTATACAAAGCATTCTAATTTGACTATCCTATTTAATCCCTGCTGGAACCAGGACTGGTACTATTATCAATCTAATGACATATTTGTACTGGAAAACTAGTGGAGGATTGGTTGTTGATTTAGCAAACCTGAAAAAACTGAATCCTAAACTGACAGTGAAGTAAACTAAAGAGAGAGGAATTTACATAGCAGAACCTTGAAATGCCCCTGATAGTAAAGGTAAGGATAACCAAAAATAGGAAGGAAAGTTGAAAAATCTGTGAAAGAGCTATTAGGACTTCTATCCTCCCACTGCATACAGCCTGGTGGCTGCTCCTTCTCTACTGTGGCAGAAGGCTGGGGGTTTGTGGAAATCCGAGTCTCAATGAAAAGCTTGTAGCACTTCCCAGTAAATGGGGGGATTAAGGGAAGAGTAGTACCATGGGTAACCAGGCTTCCAACTTTCTTCCCTAATTTGTCTCCCTGAACCCTTCAGCCAGAATTTGGAAAATCACTTGGAAAATTTAACAAGCTGCAGAGAAAAGACCCAGAAACTGAAAACAGGAATTTCAAAGCAAAAGGTAAATTAGAATTACACTAAGGAAATTCCACAACTGCCTGTTTTAAATTTCTCATTATGAAAGATGTTTTCATAGCTGTTTTAAATTTCTCATTATGAAAGATGAACGCATTGTCCAGCAGCACCAGATATTGATAAAATCTCTACTATGAAAGGCAATGATCAAAACAACCTACAGGAACAAGCAACATGGAGACAACAATGATTGTGCATAGAGGCAACATTCAGATAAAAACTATAGTAATGCCTTCTTTTTTCCTATTTATTTATTTATTTATAGATATTTATTTTTTCCATTGCCATTCATCCCCTTAAATCACCCCCCATAATCACCACACTGTTGTCCATGTCTACAAGTCCTTTTTATCATTTTGCTCAGTCCTTCCACCCTCTAACCCCCACCTCACAGCTGTCTTCCTGGTCTCTCACTAGGAGTCTCTATTTTGCTTGTTCAGTTTGTTCATTAGAAGCCACATACAAGTGAAATGATACAGCATTTGTCTTTCTCTGCCTTATTTCACTTCACATAATGTTCTCTAGGTCCATTCATGCTGTCACAAAGGGTAAACTTTTCTACTTTTTTACAGTCAAGTTCTACTCCATTGTTAAATATCCCATAGTTGTTTTATCCACTCATCTTGGGCTGTTTCCATATCTTAGCAACTGTAAATAACACTGCAGTGAACATAGAGGTGCTTATGTTCTTTTGAATTAGTGTTTTGGGCTACTTCAGATATAGTCTCAGAAGTCAGATCACTGGGTCAAAAGGCAGATCCATTTTTAATTTTTTGAGGTATCTCCATACTGCTTTCCACAGTGGCTGCACCAGTCTGCATTCCCATCAATAGTGCAAAAGGTCCCCCATTCTCCAAATCCTTGTCAGCACTTGCTGTTTGTTAATTTATTGATGATTGCCATTGTGGTATCTTATTGTGGTTTTAATTTGCATTTCTATGATGATTAGTGATGTTGAGCATCTTTTCATATGTCTATTGGTCATTTGTATCTTCTCTTTGGAGAAGTGTCATTCATGTCCTTTGCCCTAAATTTTTAAATTGGGCATTTTGGAATTTTTTTTTGGTGTTGAGTTTTACAAGTTCTTTATAAATTTTGGATATGAAACCCATATCAGATTTATCTGCAAATATGTTCTCACATCCCATGGGTTATATTTTTATTTTGTTTATGGCTTCCTTTGCTGTGCAAAAATCTTTTAGTTTGACGTAGTCCATTTGTTTATGCTTTCTTTTGTTTCCTTTGCCTAAGGCAATATATCAGATAAAATATGGATACAAGCAATGTCTGAGATTTTAATGCCTATGTTTTCTTCTAGGATTTTTATGGTTTGGGGCCTAATATTTAAGACTTTAATTGATTCAAATTTATCCTTGCATGTGGCCTATGAAAATGGTCTAGTTTCATTTTTCTGCAAGTATCTGTCCAATTTTCCCAACACCATTTATTGAATAAATTATCTTTAGCCTATTGTATGTGCTTGCTTCCTCTGTCAAATATTACTTGACTGTAAAGGTGTGGGTTTATTTCTGGGATCTCTCACCTGTTACATTGATCTATATGTCTGTTTTTATGCCAGTACCATGCTGTTTTGATTACTATGGCCTTAGATTATAGTTTGATACCAGGTAGCATATTTCCTCCAACTTTGTTCTTCTTTCTCAGAATTGCTATTACCATGCAGGGTCTTTTGCGGTTCCATGTAACTTTAAAAAAATTAAAGATTGTATTTATTTATTTTTATTTTAGAGAGGGGAAGGAAAAAAGAAAGAGAGGGAGAAAAACATCAAACTGTGGTTGCCTCTTGCATGCTCCTTACTAGGGACCTGGTCCACAACCCAGGCATGTGCCATGACTGGGAATCAAACTGGTGACCCTTTGGTTCACAGGCTGGCACTCAATCACTGAGCCACATCAGCCAGGGCCCATGTAAATTTTTGAAATATCTCTTCTAGTCCTGTGAAATACATCATTGGAATCTTGATGGGAATTATGTTGAATCTATAGGTTTCTTTGGGTACCATGGAAATTTTAATGATGTTAATTCTTCCTATCCATAAATAGTATGTGCTGTCACTTATTTGCACCTTCTTCAGTTTCTTTCTTCAGTGTCATAATTTTCCAAGCAAGGCTCATTTATATCCTTGATTAGTTTTATTCCTAGATATTTTATTATTTTTGAAGCAGTTGGGAATGAGTTTTTTTCTTAATTTCCCTTTATAATAGCTCATTGTTGGCATATAAAAATACAACTGATTTCTAGATATTAATTTTGTATGCTGCTAATTTGCTGAATTATTTTATCAGTGCGAGCAGTTTCTTGGTGGAATCTTTAGTATCATGTCATGTGCAAATAAAGACAGTTTTACTTTTTCCTTTCTAATTTGATGCCTTTTATTTCCTTTTCTTGTCTGATTGCTGTGGCAAGGACTTTAAGCACTATGGTGAGTCAGAGAGGTGAAAGCTTATATCCCTGTCTTATTCCTAACCTAAAGGGGAATGCTTGTAGTTTTTGCCTGTTGAGGGTGATGCTGGCAGTGGTTTGTCATATATGGCCTTTATTATGTTTAGATGTGTTCCCTCTAATCCCACTTTGCTAAGAGTTTTTATCATAAATGGGTGCTGGATATTATCCAATGCTTTTTCTGCATCTATAGATATGATCATGTGGTTTTTATTCTTCATTTTGTTTAGGTGGTGAATCACATTTACTGATTTGTGAATGTTGTACCAAACTTTCATTCCCAGAATATAACCTACTTAATCATGGTGTGTGATACTTTTGAGGTACTGCTGTATTCAGTTTGCTAATATTTTGTTAAGGATTTTAGCATCTATGCACACCATGGATATTGGCCTATAATTTTCTTTTTTGCAATATCTTTATCTGGTTTTGGATAAATGGGTAATGGAGACTACTTCATAAAATGAGCTTGGGAGTCTTTTCACCTCTTAAATTTTTTAAAATAGCTTGAGAAGCAGAGGTATCATTTCTTTTTAGAATGTGTGACAAAATTCACCTGTGAAGCCAGCAGGTCGAGGACTTTTCTTTGTTGGGAGTTTTTTTTTTATTATTACTACTTCAATTTATCTGAGGGTAATCTGTCTATTCAGATTCTCTGATTCTTTCTGATTTAGTTTTGGAAGACTGTATGTTTCTATGAATTTATCCATTTTGTCCAAGTTGTCAACTTTTTTAGCATACGGTTGTTCTTTTTTTCTTACAATTTATTTGTCAATTATTATTGCTCCCCTTTTGTTTCTGATTTTATTTCTTTTGGTTATCTCTAATTTTTTCTTAATGAGCCTGGTTAGAGGTCTGTCAATCTTGTTTATCTTTTCAAAGAACTAGCTTTTGGATTCATTGATCTTTTCTATCATTTTTTAAGACTCTATTTCATTTATTTCTGGTTTGGTCTTTATTATTTCATTCTCTATATTCACTTTGGACTTTTTTTGTTCTTCTTTTTGAAGTTCCTTTAAGTGTAAGGTTAGATTGTTTACTTAAGGTTTTCCTTGTTTCCTGAGATAGGCCAGTTATACTACAATTTTCCCTCTTAGGACTCTTTTCCCTATGGCCAACAGATTTTAGATTGTTGTGTTCTCATTTTCATTTGCTTCAAGGTATCTGTTGACTTCTTCCTTGGTCTCCTTGTTGATGTATTCATTGTTTAACAGCATGTTATTTAGTGTCCATGTCTTTATGTATTTTTCAGTTTTCTTCTTGTGGTTTATTTCTCATTTCATAGCATTATGGTCAGAGAAGATGTTTGATATGATATCAAACTTCTAAAATTTAATGAGACTTGTGTTGTGCCCTAACATGTGGTCTATCATAGAAAATGCTCCACGTGCACTTGAAAAATATTTATACAAGGTCTGTTCAGAAGGTACACACCCATTTGATATGAAAAATAGAGACATTGTGTATGAAGAAGACACAAAATACAAGAAACATTGTACATAGGACAATGACACCTCAGTCCCCTTCAAATACGCACCTTGGCACCTCACACAGTTCTCCTAATTGCCATCAGCTGCCCTGCTGTATTTTCCTGAATCTCACTGATGGTCTGAAATCTCTTCCCTTTCAAAGGTGATTTCAGTTTTGGGAAAAGCCAGAAGTCACAGGGTGCCAAATCTGAGCTACAGGGGGGCTGAGTCACCTGAATGATTTGATGTTTCACAAAAAAAACTCTGCATGAGATGTGATGCAAGAGTGTTGTGTTGTCATGATGAAGCTGCCAATCACTGGCTGCCCATAGCTGTGGTCTTCTGAATCATGTGACTGGTTTCCATGGAGGAATTTTCAAGCTTAACATAAAATTTGATGCAGATCTGTTGCTCTACTCTTGAGTGCCACAGCCACAGAGTACACATGCACACTCAATGGTGTTTACTTCCCACACTGACTAGTACAGTGAAGTCGTCATTGTTCATGTATGTGCACTCCCTTTAGTTGCTGGTTTACATCAATGTTGTGCAAACTGTTCCTGTTATATTAACAATAGTTGGACTTTTCCAGGACAGACTTCATATTCTGCCGTATTGGGGTGAAATGCTCTGAAGAAATCAATTAAATCCATTTGATCTAGTGTATTCTTTAAGGTCACATCACACTGCCTTCTTATTGACTTTCTGTCTGGAAGAGCTATCCATTGAAGCCAATGAGGGTGTTAAAATCCCCAAGTGTGACTTTATTTCTGTCCATCTCTCCCTTTATGTCCATCAAGATTTGCTTTGTATATATAGGTGCTCCTATGTTGGGTGTATTAATGTTTACTAGAGGTATATCCTTTGTTGGATTCTTCCCTTTATCATTACATAGTGTCACTCTGTGTCCAATACCATAGCCATGGATTTAGAGGCCAATCCCTCCAGAACATCAGCTGCCACCCACTGGACCCAAGCTCGCCAGCCTTCTTGTGCCTTTCCACATCCCTACCAGACACGCTGTGGTGAAGAGGTTCTTTCAGCCTGTCTTGGTTGTAAGGTTTCTCTCCAGCTAGTATTCAGTTGGTTATTCAGGATGATTTCTTTACAATATTGGTGTAATTCTATATTCTCCTGGGAGGAGGTTAATGTAGCTTCCACTTACTTCTCTGCCATCTTAGATCTCCCTTCAACCCAATTGTTATGGGCATAGATCCTCGATGAAAGTTATTCAACAACAAAAACATTTTCATTCATTAACATATTTAAATTATAAAAATGTATTTTTTCAACTTAAATTACTCTCAATGAGAAGCAAATGTGAAGAATCCAGTCATTATTTCTGTCCTTTTCTAAGCTAACTGCCATTTGACTTTTCAGATTTAGCATAATATTATTTGGTAACTGGCCTTGTTAACAACATATTTTTCAAAATTTGCTAGAGCATGAGAAAATTTACATCAGTCTTTCTTTAAATGCTAAAGGTTAGGTATTATGTAAAAATTTTGGATGTTTGGCACTAAAAGTTCTACACACCCTTCATATGAGAGTTAGTTTCAATACCATAACAAGAAATGGATTTCTATACCTGCCCTGGCTGGTATAGCTCAGTGGATTGAGCATGGGCTGCCAACCAAACAGTTGCCAGTTCAATTCCCAGTCAGGGTACATGCCTGGGTTGCAGGCCAGGTCCCCAGTGAGGGACCATGTGAGAGGTAACCACACATTGATGTTTCTTTACTTCTCTTTCTCCCTCCCTTCCCTCTCTCTAAAAAAAATATTAATTAAAAAAAATAAATGAATTGCTCATAATTCCCATACTAAATGGGATATTATATCATTCATGAAGGGCCTTAATGAACAGTCAAAAGATGAGAGCTTTCCTAAGAGGACAAACATTTCAGCCATATACACGTTATTCAGCTCCTTCACCAGGTAGGAAGGTTATAGTGCCAAACTTCATGAGCATGAGATGAACAACCAGGGATAAGCAATGCATAAGAATTTTCCCAGGTGCACAGTCAAACTACTCTCTGCCAGTCCCCAGTTTTACTTATCTTTCAATAACCCTAAGCCCTGGATATAAAATGCAGTGGTCAGGGATAGTGCATGGATTTATGGCCTTTTCTGAATCACTAGGGGACTCATGCACTGGTCAAGGATTATAATCATTCATATATGTATGGCTCCTTGTTTCCTCTGTGCCAGATGTATCATTGATTCCTTATTTCAGAAAGTCACATAAACATAATTCAAGTCCAAGATATAAGTGAGAAACTCATTCAACTATTTTTCAGCCCAAATACAAAAATAAACTGAATGAAATGGAAGACATGAGTTGGCTTTTGTACCAGGTGGCAAAGGTTTTAAGGAAACAGCAACATGATAGTTTCCCTTGGGCCAATTACCAATGAATATTTTAACACTGGGTCATGTCCTTTTTTAGTTTATTTTTTTTAATTTTATGGGGGTAACATTGGTTAATAAGATTACATAAATTTCAAGTATACATATCTATGACATGTGACCTTTATGTTGCATTGAGTACCCACCACCCAGAGTCAAATAAACTTTCATCACCATATATTTGACCCCCTTTACTCCTTACTATTTCCCCACCCCACTTCCCTCTGGTAACCACAACACTGTTGTCTGTGTCTATGAGCTTTTGTTTGTTTTTCTTGTTTGTTCATTTGTTGCTTTCAGTTTTATATTCCACATATGAGTGAAATGATATAGTTCTTGACTTTTTCTGTCTGCCTTGTTTTTTTTTTTAGCATGATATTCTCAGGGTCTATCCATGTTGCCGCAGATGGCAGTATTTCATCTTTTCTTATGACTGAGTAACCTCATCCCTGTGGCAACACAGAATATGGTAGAGGGGAGCAGGTTGGTGGTAGGGGTATGTGCTAACTTTAGTACTTGGAAGCTTAAAGTTCGAACAGAATCCAAACATTCCATATTGCATGATACTCACTAAATATCTCAGGGGCCACATTTATGTCACTTCTACATTCATGATGCAGTGCTCCTTCAAGAAAAGATCAACAATGTACCATTTAGTTCATTATGATCCATTTGAATTCCTCAATGGGAACATCAATGCCAGGCTCTGATCTGGGTACTACATGTACATTATCTCAGGTAAGCTTTACAACAGTCCCTGAGGTAAGTGTTGTGATGCCCTACATTTAAGGAAACTCAATTTTATAGAGGTCAAGTACCTTGTTTTTAAGTGTCATAGCCATAATTAGAAATCACTACATCAAACTAAAATGCTTCTTCACAGCAAAGAAAATCATCAGCCAAATGGAAAGGTAATCTACTAGATAAGAGAAAATATTTGCAAATTAAATATATTGGAGTTAATATCCATAGTATATTAAGAACTCACACATTTACACAATGAAATACTACACAGCAGAAAGAAGGAAGGAGCTCCTACCCCTCGTGACAGCATGGATGGAACTGGAGAGTAGTATGCTAAGTGAAATAAGCCAGGCAGTGAAAGAAAATACCATATGATCTCACATATAAGTGGAACCTAATCAATAAAACAAACAAGCAAGCAAAATATAACCAGACATTGAAATAAAGAACAAATTGACAGTGACCAGAGGGGAGGGAGGAAGGTTATAATGTGGGAAAAAAAGGGGAAGGGTCATCAAGGAACATGGACAAAGGACCCATGGATAAAGCCAAAGAGGGGTAGGACCAAGGGCAGGGGTTGGGTTGGGTGGGAAGGCAGGAGTGGTGGTGGGGGAAATGGAGACAATTATATTTAAACAATAATTTTTAAAAGCTCAGAAAAAAAGAACTCATACAACTCAATGGCAAATAGAACAAGCAATCTGATTTTAAAACGGGAAGAAGACCTGAAAGGACATTTCAGAAAGACATTGAAATGGTGAACAGATACATGAAGTTTTTCAACTTCACTAATCACCAGGAAATGCAAATGAGATCTCACTTCTTAACTGTTAGAATAGCTATTATATTAAAAAGAAAGAAAGAACAAATGTTGGTGAGGATGTGGAGAAAAGGGAGCCCTGGTACACTGTTGGTGGGATTGTAATTGGTGAAGCTTTCTAATTGGAAAGAAGTATGGAGATTCTTCAGAATATTAAGAACAGAGCCACCACATGACCAAGCAACTCCACTTTGGGGTATATGTCCAAAGGAAATGAAAACAATAATTTAAAAATATAGGCCTGGCTGGTATAGCTCAGTGGATTGAGTGCGGGCCTGCGAATCACATGATCGCAGTTCAATTCCCAGTCAGGGCACATGCCTGGGTTGTGGGCCAGTTCCCAGTGGGGGACCCATGAGAGGCAACCATACTTTGTTGTTTCTCTCCTTCTCTCCTTCCCTTCCTCTCTACAGATTCATAAATAAAATCTTTTAAAAAAAAGAAAAAATATATAGGCACATCTATGTTTTTTTAGCATTTTTAGCAATAAATAAGATATGGAATTAACTTGTGTCCATCAATGGATGAATGCATGAAGATGATGTGGTATACATGTATATAATGGAATATTAGTCAGCCATAAAAAAGGATGGAATATTGCCATCTGCAGACACATGGATGGACCTTGAAGGCATTATGCTCAGTGGAATAAGTCTGATAGAGAAAGACAAATACTATATGATTTCATTTGTATGTAGAATCTGAGAAAACAAACAAACCAAAGCAAAATAAACACACCAAGCTCACAGATACAGAGAACAGACTAGTGGTTGCCAGGGGGTGGGGGATGAGAGGTGGATGAAATGGGAAAAGGGAATTAAAAGGTACAAAGTTCCACTATAAAATAAATGTCATGAGGATGTAATATAATGGTGACTATAGTTAATAATGCTGTGTTGCATATTTCAAAGTTTTTACAAGAGTATATCTTAAAAGTTCTCAGTACAGGAAAAAATTTGTAGCTATGTTTGGTAACAAATGATAACTAGACTTCCTATGGTGATCATTTTACAATATATATAAATACTGAATCATTATGTTGTACACCCAAAACTAATATAATGTTCTATGTGAACTAGCATACTCAAATAGATAGAAAAGCATTTTGTTGGCTAGAACTCAATATTGTAAACATCACCCTGAATTTGATGTATAAATTAAATACAAAACAAATCAAAACTTTGTCTAAAAGAAAAATAAATCATTTTGTCATATTGCCTACTCTCACACATCAGTCACAACATGAAGGCTTTTTCCTGGGAGGTCATGTCTGCTCAAACCACCTCCTTAGAAATTCTCCTCCATGAGACCATCTGTCTACCCCAAACACATGCCTCTTTCATCTCATGACCTCCAAGAATGTAGGCCATGACAAAGGAAGGGGAAATAAGATTTATAGATACCAAGGACCAAGGGGAAGAAAATGAGGAGGTGGGACTTCAAGTTTTAATTAAAAATATGCAAATAAAAATATAAAATACATATGGAGAACACAACAAATGCTAATTCTAGCATTTGTAGATGGTACATTGGTTTCTGCTATACAGGATTGGGCACAAGTAATGCCTGCTTGAGTGTGGTTGGTGGGTGACAATATGTGTGTGATAATTCATAGTTTTAATTTGAACATTTTGCCTAAAATGTCATATGATATGCTTGAGTGCAATATTGTTATGTTACAAAATTACATGCTTATAATTTTGCAATAAAATATTTTGTAATACAAACAGGCATTATTTGTGCCAGACCCTGCATAATCTTTGGACTTGCCTACATATTTGAAATATTTTATATTAAATTTTATAAACATTTATTTAAAACAAAAAGTAGGTTCTGGCCAAATAAGGATATAAATGTTAATACCACATTAATGCTTTAGACATAGTCTATAAGTAACAGTTCATCAGGGAAGCTTTCTAAGAAGACATTGGCAGTCTCGGAACTGTAAAAACTCTCCTAGTTGAGCAAACAATGGATTGAAGAGGGATAGAGAGATGAGAATTAGGGAAAAAGTGAACAAGTCACCCCTGGAGTTATGAAAGAAGGTGAAGCAGTCCAGGTCCCGGTGAGGACAGAGGGAATTGAGCGACTAGAAAGAAGGTGAGAATTTCCAGTAGTAGGTGCCACGCGACTTTATGACTGATGGACTATCAGGGACAGGAATAAACAGAAGAATCAAATACAGCCCCAAACTTCTCAGGATAGTTGGTTAAACTGACACAAAACCAAAGAGAAAGTGACACAGATCTGGAAGAAAAAGTTATCGATTCAGTCTGGTGCTGCTGTCTGGATGCTCACAGTACTTCCAGAGTGAGATATCCACTGGCAATTAGAAATGAAGGCCCAGAGCCCTAGAGAAAGCTCATGGCTGAAGATAGATAGTCAAGGTCTTCTGCACAGATGTGATCATCAAGGCCATGAAGCTAAAGATGCTGTTTAAAAAAGGGCAGACAACAAAAACAGCAAAAAGAAAAATAATGTGAAAAACTGCTTGGGACTCTAAGAGTACAATACAGGGAAGATCTGCTGCCTGTAAACACAGCCTTGGCAAGGAAATTCTCAGGACCTTGGACACATCCTGAGGGAGCTGGGGCAGGAGAGACTTGCCTGAATACCTATTATGATCCAGGAACAACTGTAAGTATTTAATGTAATCTTGCTTTTCTCTCACAACAGCTCTCTAAGGTGACATTGTGGTGCCAGTTTTATAAAAAAGGAACCCGAAGCTCAGAAATAGGAAGGAATTCACCCAAGTTCACATAGCTAACAAATGGTAGAGCTGGGATTCAAATCCACATTTGAATGATTCCAAAGCTGATATTCTTTCCTATGAGTTCAGAAACATACCATCTGGGGAGCAATTTACATGTTTCTAATAGGTAATATCTTTTAAAAAGACATGGAATAGCCCAAGTGTGCCAAACTCCTTATAGTGTGCTAAGAGTACTTTATTATTACTTCAACAAAACCATTTATTTGGATTTAAATTTAGCCTTTCTATGACTTCATTTTTCTATGTTGAGGTATTTTGTTTTGGGGTTTGTCTGGGGGGTTTTTTTGGTTCTTTCTGCTTTTGTTTTGTTTTGTTTTCTGCAGAGGGAATGGGTACAAAGAATGTATGCATTTTGTACAGACATTTGTTTCTTAAGCAAGGGAATCAGGGTAAAACATCAGTTTCGAATCAGTTTTCCTTCCATGCTGTAGTAGAGTTTAGCCAGATAAATAAGCCAGCAGCAAACTCAGAGGCCCTGCCTGTCAGTGCTGGCTCCACACTGGCCAGTTGCACATCAGTCAAGAGTGAGAAAGTGAACACTGAGGTCTCTGAATCAGGAGCAGTGGACAAACTGTGGTGCAGCCTGTTTGCTAGCAGTGCCCAGAGAGGTTCCCATCCTCCTTAACACCCCTACAACTCTCTGCAAGCTTAGCCTAGAGGGTAGCTGAAAAACGTGCAGTAGAAATGGCAGTGTTGTTCCAAGTCCTGCCTGTCACAAATTGAACCCATGAGTGTGTGGGTGTAAGCCCACCATTTCCACTTACAATTTAAATCTTTCAACCCATTCCAGATAGTTCACTGGCATCTTATAGCCAGTGAAGTATGTTTCTATAACATTGGAGACTAAAACAAAAAAAGACATAGTCAAAATCCATGCCATTGTTACCATTCTGTCAAAAGGCATGATATACCAAGGATCAAGGCTTCTGAAAGATCTAAAAATAACAGAATGAGGTAAGTTACAAATCTGTACTTGGTTCATGCTACTGCCAAGAGGTGAGATAATACTGACCCAGTCCAAGCTCTCTGTGTTAGCACTCAATCAATTACAGTTTCTTTAATACCCCAGGTTCAAAAGAGTGCACTAAAAGATGTCCCTTTAAAAATCAGCCACACTCTTTGAAAATGGTTACTGGGTATCATATTGTCCTAAATAACCTGAAATATTGTGTTACCTGTATTACTCGAGAAAACTATAACCCTTAACCAACCCAGGTACAGAATAAATGTTGCATATAGAAGCAGAAAATAGCCTGTACCTTGGTCATTGACCTTGAAGGATGGAAACTATCAGGAAAGTAAAGTACTGGTGGATTGCTGCAAATATATATTTGTTTACTGCCATTCCGGGTGAGCCTCATCAAATAGCAGCCCAGAGAATATTTAAAAGACATGAAACGGATCTGGCAGAAGACGGAGACTGAATTGTTGCCAGCATAATCTTAGTAAAATACACAAATCTTTCCAGACAAACTAAAGAACTAGGCAAACGCCAAGTCACTCTTTCCTCTCATTTGGTGGGGAAGTGATATACAGACTAAAAATCAACCTTGTGTTGATTTCTTGCCTTAAAGCACTGACTTGTTAATCTAATAGCTTAGTTTTATGGGTCAGCTATTTCAAATCAAGAGCCACACTCTACAAATCCATATTTTACAATACCAACTGTGCACCAGATATAAACAAGTGCAGGGGGCACATGAATCAATGAGACACATGAATAAACATGTCCATGTGACAGCAGACTACTGTGAAAAGAAAACAGTAGTTGGAGAAAAAAATCACTCTGCTTAGGGGAATTTATATCCAATCATCCCTTCTTTAATGGCCTTGAAAATTGGAAGCAGAAAGATATGATACATTACTAATGTAGTAAATATTCCTTGTGATATTTTGCATAAAGTGGAGAAATTCTTTTTGGTTTAAGTCTCTCGTTTCTATAAACACTGGCTCAAATCAAAAGAAATACTGACACATTTCAGGTGCTTTGCGGAGCATATTTTAATGTTTTAGCTTTGCATTAATTAATTGCATCAATTTTTGTAAACTATATATTCTGTTTCAAGTCAGTTCAGGAAACTATCATGCATAAACAATCATGAGTACATGTTTTGAATGTTTAAAAAAAAAGTTTGACTTCCTTGTACCTTAGAGAACAAGAAAATTTGGGTGTGGATTGAATTTCAGCAACTTAATACCTGTTTAGTTTCAGGATATAGCTCATGTTCATCATTAGGGGACATGTCTGTGGCATGTACAGTACCTACTTGTTTCCCAGATTTGGCCCACTGGAAGCAAAAACTTATTGGTACTGCCAAGAGAATCTGGGAAATCATTAATATAGCTCAGAAATATGGATGGTCTTTCCTACTGCCTCTCTGGTTTAATCTTAAACTATCTCAACTTACGGTGAAGGGGAAAATCATACTCATTGATTTTATTATCATATTTCATCAATCTAAGATATTTTTGCATATTTAGCCCCCTGAAATTGTGAGATATCTTTAATCTATAGCATCTTAGAATTAATTAGAAGCATTTTTATTTCTTAATGGCATATAAAATAAATGTGCATGCTATCACTATTGGCATTTTGGATTAGATGAAACATGATATAGTTAAATATCACTATCTTAGTATAATAAATATCATTTCAAATTAGTAAAAACAAAAGATATTAATTTTAAAATGTTTTTACAATGCAGTATTACAAATTTTAACTAGTCTTAATTGCAATTTGTAACCTAAAGACTTAGAGGAATTTTAAATTATGAATTTGCTAGAAGGATTATATTTAAGCAATAACAGTAAATGTAATAAGTGCTTAATATTTACCAAAGTCTATGTTATAACATTTGTATACACATTTTTCTTATTTTGCTCTCTTCACTACCCTAAGCTATGAGCCAACTGAAAACCCAAACCAACAGTAAGAGACACGGGAGATCCAAATACACACTCCCTTTGTCAGATAGAGCTGATGTGCAAGGATATGGCCTAGAAAGAAATGGCAGCATTGGAAAATACTTGCTCCCTGCCAACACATATGAGGTAGGATTAATATTATTCCAACAAAAAGAAGAAAAGTGAGGTTTAGTGAGATCCAACTGGTAGATGCCAGAATGTAAAACAAGAGTGACTTTTCTAAAATCATATCAATAGTCTCTCCACTTATTATTTTGTGCAAGTATTTTCCTTACAGATTTCATGCCTGCACTCCTAATCACTGTGAACATTGGGCAAACTGCTTAACATCTCCATGCCTCAATTTTCTCATCTATGAAATGGAATAGTAATAGCACCCCCTGTGAAGGTTTGTTGTGAAGATGACTGATACATGCAACGTGCTTAGAAAGGAGACCGGCAGTAGTAAGCCCACAATAAAAATTGGCTCTACTAATAGGTGGAACCACATAAACTTGCCATTTATAAGTCAAAAATGGCTCAATATGAGTAATTTCTTACAGTTAATCAGATTTGCTTAATTTCATCATATGAAGGTTAAACATGGACTCACTGTGATATCTTTAACAGAATAATTTCATATTTGTGAAAATACTTTAGTTCTCTAAATAAAAACTGGCAGAGTCAGGGTTTGGACAAAACAAAAAGATTCTCAGATGCATACTATTGTTCAAAGACCACACCAGATGAGGGCACTGTTCTGATTATTAGCTTTTCTACGGAAGTGGGCAGGCTGAAAATTAAGACACTAAATTAAATTACCCTTTTGAAATTTTAACAGCTCTGCGTAAGCATTCTGTCTCATTGCCCTTTCATCTCAGAGGCCTGTCAGCAAGATTAGTAAACCAGCGAGGAAGCCACTGCCTACCCTGCAGTGTCAACCCCTGTAGTACAATTAAAACACTAACGAGTAAGCAGAAACTTTCCATTGGGAAGTCTTCAGTGCTCCAAGTCAAGGGGGGGGGGAATCAAATCTAAATACTGTTTAATTTATTTTTCTTATCTTTTTAAAATATGTAGAAATCAAGTAGAAGAAACAAAAACATTTGTTAAATGCTAGGAATATGTTGAATATTTAAAGAGCACCTCACCGTAACTACCCTTTTCTAAAATAATGCCTTTCTTTAATTTACTAATGTCCATTTCCATCTTCCAGATATTTAAATTGCTTATTTCTTTAAAATCTTAGGAGCTGAAAACAAATCTTATGATTCTGGTAATCATTTACATCTTTGAAAGCTTAAGAAAAGTTTATACTCATTTCATTTTTCTTGTCACAATATTTCTTTAGCTTACTGATTATTTTCATTATTTTAAATTAATTCCTTTCCTCATATCATTTATGTATTGGCTTGGGGTGGAGTGTATTATAAATTTAAATTCTAAAATACACAACCAAAATTTTTAAGAATCCCCCATTCCCTCGTGAATAGTAAATTCAATATTTACTTAATGGAAATGAACTCTATTTTCTGCTCTGCTCCTTATAGTTCTGATTGTCATTGACCATATTTAGGCCTTTGAGATAAAGCTCCAAAGAAAGTATTACATTAATACCACATCCTTTTCACTCTTCTAGCAAAATATACATTTCTAAACCTTCTTTCCTAATACTTATCACAACTCATTATGGTGATGTTTACAAAACAGAGACCTTTGAATATTTACATTCCTCATGGAAATGAGCCTAGTTGCAGCATATTTTATATGTTGAATGTATAGTTGGTGACTGAATTCATCTCTCAGAAAATTCCATGCAGCTGAACCTGTAGGAGGATATCACTCAGTCTGGACTCTGACTTTACAAAGTAACTTGGGGTTGGTTTTCTGGAAGAAATAATCTTTCAGTGGTATTTTGGAATATATGAAGAGAAAATTGAAAGCCAAATATATGGAAGAAGGAGGGAATCATTTAACTAAAGCACCGCAGGTAACAACACAACCATGAAAAAGTCAAACATCGTATTCGAATGAGGTGGCTGGCTGAAAGGGTTAAAATGAGGCTGTTACACAGTGGACGATGTGTCACGATCAAACAAATGTACCAGACACCCATGGTAATTAATACTTAGCAGCACCAAGATGCTAAGTGCATTGTCGGGCTACTTGGAATAAAGGCACATCCATTTACTCAAGTAGCATGGCACTGGTGACATGATGTGATTTATAGGTGCCGCCCCGTGGACCACCACCTTTCTTTTGCTGTGTATTTTTATTAATAGGCATGTTTCTCTACTGAATGCTCTCACCAATCACTGGTCTGGGAGCTGTTTATAAGGAAATTTTAGGAAAGGAGTGTTGGTCTATAAATTTGGTTGAAAAATTATCTTTGTGCATGGGGCAAAAATGAAAAAACAGATTCTTTGTAAAAACTCTAGATCTCAAATCACTTATCAAAAGATTAGTGTTGTAGTACGAAACTCTTCAAGCTAAAGCTTGAAACCTGGCTTTTCCTATAGAGTATGGACATAGCCAGAGAAATTCCTGTAATCAAGTATCTGAAATATCTAACATTTCTTTTGAAAAACAACAGAAAAAGACACATTTCATAAATGTGTATAAATCATATAGTCCTACATGTTTGAGACATTTTACATAGAGAGGTTCTCTATACTTGGAAGAATAGCATTTGCAGTATTCCAAGAAAAAGGATGTCTATTGAGAGCATTTTATTTATTTATTTATTGGTTAAAACTCAACATAACACATTTAGTGAGAAGTACTGCTGGTTTTCAAGATGGCGGTGGACTAGGACGGAGCAGAGACCAGTTCCTAGTACAAAAGAGACAGAAACCTATCCGATCGGAGGAGGTGAGGCCAGCAAGCCAGCAGTTGCCAAGCATATATGAAAATAAGAGACCAGAAACCTCATCGGTCACGGAGGAACCAGACGGTAGGGAGACAGCAGCGGTACAGTAGTCTCTGGGACGGAGCAGGGAGAGACAGCCGGTGCAGGGTAGGGGAACCAGCGCCCTGTGGCCAGAGCCAAACGGCTCCTGGGGCAGCCTTCAGCGCCCAGACGGCTCCCTCCCAGGGATTTTTCTGCTGGGCAGGCCGAGTGGCCCAGGCAAAGAGGTGTGGAAGAAACTTCAGCCTGCGCGCAAGTTGGGGAACTAGTCGCTCCACACGCAGTGTGTCTGGGCAAGTGCCTGAGGGCGCCTAGGCCTATGTTCAGCGCCCAGAAAGCTCCCTCCCTAGGATTTTTGGGCCGGGGACCTGCCAAGTGGCCCAACCAGAGGGGAGCAGAGGTGATTTCAGTCTGTGCATAGCTCGGAGGTTCAGCGCCTGGTGGGAACTGTGTCTGGGAGAGTGCCTAAAGGCGCCTGGGACAGCGTTCAGCACCCGGATGGCTCCCTCCCTGGGATTTTTGGGCCCGGACCTGCCAAGAGACCCAACCAGAGGGGAGCAGAGGAGATTTCAGCCTGCACACAGTTCTGGGTCCAGCACCCAGCGTGGTGCTGCTACATCCCTAGGGTTTTTTTTGCCAGAGGTTGGCCAGGGGACCCAGACAAACACAGGAGCAGAAGGGATACACACCACGCAGCGTGCCATGACAAGCACACAGAGTTTCTAGGCCGGCGCCCAGTCCTCAGATCGGCTCCCGGCTTCCAGTCTACCCCCCTCAGACTATCTGGAAGCCCGGGGCGCTGAGGGGTCCTGGGAAAAGAGCTGAGACCCTCAACCCCCTCCCTCTCTGGCCAAGCAAGGTGGGGGGCCAGGAGAGACTTGTTTGATAGAGTTTCAGAGAGGGTGTGGAGGACAAAGGGCCCCAACCAAAGACTCTGTGGTTGCCAGCCCAGGAGAACTCAGAGGTGCATCCTGGGGCTCTGAATCCAGTACACACGGCAGCCTGGTCTGCTTCACACCCAGCTTGGCAGCAAACCCAGGATTGGGCAGAGGGTCTGGGGCTTCCCAACTGAACGGGGGCAGGCCTGTGCTCAATCCCAAGGGAACCAGGCAACTAGGCCGGTGCAGGTGCCTGCAAACACAGCAAACCAGACTATGGCAGTAACCCCTGGGGGGGGAGCGCTGCGAGAAAGTCCTAGTTCCCCATTGTAGGGAGCTGGGGGAGAGGCGCCAAGTGTCTGGATCCTGAGAGGGGCTGGCTGAAAAAATCACAACAATCAACCCTCAGCCAACTGCAACCAGAAAAACCGGTTTGGCTAGTTTGAAGCCAACAAGTGACATTTCCTTTTCTGAGGTTGTTTTTGAGAGATTATTTTTGTTTGTGCGTTTTTTGTTTTTTTACTTTATTTTATTTTTATTCTTTCTTTCTTTTTTTTTTTACCTTTCTTCCTTCTCCATTCCTTTTCTTGATCTTTTTGCTTTTTTAAAGTAACCTGTTATTTCTTTTAAACTTTATTACTGTTTCATCTTTCCATACTTTTGTCCTCTTTTCCCGGATTTTCTGTTTTATTTCTTTTTCTTTTCTTTCTAAACTTATTGCTCTTTCTTCCATTCCCCTACCATTTTTTTCTTTCTTCCTTTTATTTCTTTCCTTATCATTTCTTTCTTTTACCCACAAGAGTCACAATCAACTTGAAAATATGAAAAGACCAGAGCTGGACCCATAGAAGAGGCCTCCCAATGGTAGAGTCAGACAGACAAATTTCACTTTGCTATAGGAAAGAAGCCACAAGTTGCTGCATATTTGAGTAGGTGGAAGCAGAGAACAACAGGATAACCAAAAGAGGCTGCACCATTGAAATTCACAGGCATTCCACCACAGAAGTTCATACCATAAACCCAGGGAGTCAAAACAGATTAATCTAAGAAGCTGAGGCTAACAAGAAGAGTCTCACAAATAATGGGAAGACAAAGAAACAATCCCCAAATGAAAGGAAAGGAGGAACCCTCAGAAAGAATGTTAGATGAAATAGAGGCAAGTCAACTATCAGATACTGAATTCAAAGCACTGGTTATCAGGAAGTTCAAAGAGCTCACAATCAGCTACCAGAAACTACAGGGAAGCTACAATGATCTCACTGTGAACTATACCAACATGAAAAAGGAAATGGAAATTATTAGCAAGGGCCAAGAGGAAATGAAGAATACAATTTCTGAATTAAAAAACACAGTGGAAAGCATTAAAAATAGGGTGGATGAAACAGAAGATCAGATTAGTGAATTGGAGGACAAAGTAGAAAGCATCTCACAGAAAGAACAGGAAAGGGAAAAGAGGCTCAGAAAGAATGAAGAGAGATTAAGAGAAATGCAAGACAATATGAAATGTAATAATATCCGAATAATAGGAATACCAGAAGAAGAAGAAGAACAAGGGATAGAAAACATATTTGAAAGAGTAATGAGAGAAAATTTCCCTAATTTGACAAAAGAAAAAGTCACACAAATCCAGGAATCACACAGAGTCCCATTCAAGAGGAACCCAAAGAGGCCCACTTCAAGACACATCATCATTAAAATGGCAAAATTCCAAGACAAAGATAGAATCTTAAAGGCAGCAAGGGAGAAAAAAGAAATAACATACAAGGGCATCCCAATAAGGTTAGCCACTGACTTCTCAATGGAAACACTCCAAGCAAGAAGAGATTGGCAAGAAATATTCCAAGTAATGAGAAACAGAGGCCTACAACCAAGGCTACTTTACCCAGCAAGGCTCTCAATCAAGATAGAAGGCCAAATAAAGAGCTTCCAAGACAAAAGAAGTCTAAAAGAATTTGCTGCCACCAAGCCATCTCTACAAGAAATACTAAAAGGTCTGCTTTAAGGAAAGGAAGGAAAAGAGACAGACAGAGAGGAACACAGGTACAAAAATGGCAATGAATAAGTACCTATCAATAATAACCTTAAATGTAAATGGATTAAATGCTCCAATCAAAAGACACAGAATAGCGTCAAGGATAAGAAAGTATGACCCACACATATGCTGCCTACAAGAGACCCACCTCAGGACAAAAGACCATCACAGACTAAAAGTGAAAGGATGGAAACAAATTTTCCAAGCAAATGGACAAGAAAAAAAAGCTGGGGTAGCAATTCTCATATCAGACAAAATAGACTTCAAAAAAAGAGCCATACAGAGAGACCCAGAAGGTCACTTCATAATATTCAAGGGAAGAATCCACCAAGAAGACATTAACATCATAAATATATATGCACCCAACATAGGAGCACCAAAATATATAAGGAAAATCTTAGAGGAATTCAAGAAAGATATAGACAGCAACACAATTATAGTGGGGGGATTTTAACACCCCACTATCAAAAATTGACAGATCTTCCAAACAAAATATCAACAAAGACATTGCGGCATTAAACAACACCCTTGATGAAATGGACCTAACTGATATATACAGAGCTCTTCACCCCAAAGAAGCTAAATATACATTTTTTTCAAATGCACATGGAACATTCTCAAAGATAGACCACATGATAGGGCACAAAACAAGCCTCAACAAATTCAAGAATATTGAAATCATACCAAGCATTTTCTCTGACCATAAGGGACTGAAACTGGAAACCAACCCCGAAGGAAAAAACCCAAAACACCCAAAATCATGGAGACTGAACGGTATGCTATTAAACAATGAATGAGTCAAGAATGAAATTAGGGAAGAAATCAAAAAGTTTCTGGAAACAAATGAAAATGATCTCACAACAACCCAAAACTTATGGGATACAGCCAAGGCAGTCCTGAGAGGGAAGTTTATAGCAATACAGGCCTACCTAAAAAAAACAGAAATATTTCAAACAAATGACCTTACTCTACACCTGCAAGAACTCGAGGAACAACAACAAAACCAGCCCAAAGCAAGTAGAAGGAAGGAAATAACTAAGATCAGAGCAGAACTAAATGACATAGAGACTAAAAGTACAATTCTAAAGATCAATGGTGCTCGTCTGCATGTAGGGAACTTTTCAATCAACTCCCCTTAATCTCTTTGTTCTGCTTTCTCTCTCCCTCCTTATAAAAACTTCTGCCTGCAAAAAAAAAAAAAAAAAAAAAGATCAATGAATCCAGGAGTTGGTTCTTTGAAAAAATAAACAAAATAGACAAGCCTTTAAGTAGGCTCATCAAGAAAAGAAGGGAATGGACACAAATAAACACAATCAGAAATGAAAGAGGAGAGATTACAACTGATACCACAGAAATAGAAAGGATTGTAAGAAATTACTATGAAGAACTGTATGCCAAGAAATTTGAGAACCTAGGGGAAATGGACACATTTCTAGAAAAACATAATCTCCCAAAACTCAATGAAAAAGAAGTAGAACACCTGAATAGACCAATAACAGCAAAAGAAATTGAATCAATAATCAAAAAACTCCCATCACACAAAAGCCCCGGACCAGATGGATTCACAGGAGAATTCTACAAAGCATTTAAGGAAGAGCTAACCCCCATTCTTCACAGACTATTCCAAAAAATCCAAAAGGATGGAAAACTCCCAAACTCCTTTTATGAAGCCAGCATCACCCTAATTCCAAAACCAGATAGAGACACAACAAAGAAAGAAAACTTCAGGCCAATATCACTGATGAACATAGACGCTAAAATCCTCAACAAAATATTGGCAAATCGCATCCAACAATATATCCAAAAGATTATACACCATGACCAAGTGGGATTCATCCCAGGGATGCAAGGATGGTTCAACATTCGCAAAACAGTAAATGTAATTCATCACATAAACAAAAGCAAAGACAAAAACCACATGATCATATCAATAGACACAGAAAAAGCTTTTGATAAGGTACAACACCCATTTATGATAAAAACACTCAGCAAAATGGGAATAGAGGGAACATTCCTCAATATAATAAAGGCCATTTATGAGAGACCTACAGCCAATATCATACTCAATGGGCAAAAACTAAAAGCTTTTCCAGTAAGATCAGGAACAAGACAAGGATGTCCACTTTCACCATTTCTATTCAATATAGTATTAGAAGTTTTGGCCACAGCGATCAGGCAGGAAAAGGAAATAAAAGGCATCCAAATAGGAAAGGAGGAAATAAAACTGTCACTGTTTGCAGATGACATGATAGTGTACATGGAAAATCCTATAGACTCTACCCCAAAACTGCTCAAACTAATTAATGAATTTGGCAAAACAGCAGGATACAAAGTCAATATCCAGAAATCAAAGGCATTTTTGTATACAAACAATGAATCAGCAGAAGCAGAAATCAAGGAAAAAATCCCATTCGATATAGCAAAAAGAAAAATAAAATATCTGGGAATAAACCTAACCAAAGAGGTAAAAGACCTGTATGCAGAAAACTACACAGCACTGAAGAAAGAAATCAGGGAAGACACAAACAAATGGAAACATATACCTTGTTCATGGATTGGAAGAATTAACATCATCAAAATGTCCATACTACCCAAAGCAATATACAGATTCAATGCAATACCTATTAAAGTACCAATGGCATATTTCACAGACATAGAACAAACACTTCAAAAATTTATATGGAATCATAAACGAGCCCGAATAGCAGCTGCTCTTTTGAGAAAGAAGAACAAAGTAGGAGGGATCACAATACCTGATATCAAACTGTATTACAAAGCCACTGTAATCAAAACAGCCTGGTACTGGCATAAAAACAGGCACATAGACCAATGGAACAGAACAGAGAGCCCAGAAATCAACCCAACCCTCTACAGTCAATTAATATTCGACAAAGGGGGCAGTAACATAAAATGGAGTAAAGATAGCCTCTTCAGCAAATGGTGTTGGGAGAACTGGACAGCTACGTGCAAAAAAATGAAACTTGAGCACCAACTTACACCATACACCAAAATAAATTCAAGGTGGATAAAAGACTTAAATATAAGCCATGACACCATTAAAGTCCTAGAGGAGAACATTGGCAAGAAAATCTCAGATATTCCACGCAGCAACATTTTTACGGATATGTCCCCTAGAGCAAGGAATATAAAGGAAAGAATAAACAAATGGGATCTCATCAAAATAAAAAGCTTCTGCATGGCTAAAGAAAACAGTATTAAATTAAAAAGACAACCAACTGTATGGGAAAACATATTTGCCAATGATACCTCAGACAAGGGTTTAATCTCCAAAATATACAAAGAACTTACACGACTCCACTGTAGGAAGACATCGAACCCAATTAAAAAATGGGAAAAGGACTTGAACAGACACTTCTCTAAAGAGGACATACAGAATATCCAGAGACACATGAAGAGATGCTCAATATCGTTAGCTATCAGAGAGATGCAAATTAAAACCACAATGAGATACCACTTTACACCAGTCAGGATGGCTATAATAGACAAAGCAACAAACAACAAATGTTGGAGAGGGTGTGGGGAAAAGGGGTCCTTAGTTCACTGTTGGTGGGATTGCAGACTGATACAACCATTATGGAAAACAGTATGGAATTTTCTCAGAAAAATAAAAATTGACCTGCCTTTTGACCCAGCAATTCCACTGCTAGGATTATACCCCAAGAATCCTAAAACATCAATTTCAAAGAACCTATGCACCACAATGTTCATAGCAGCACAATTTACAATAGCCAAGAGTTGGAAGCAACCTAGGTGCCCATCAGTAAACGAATGGATCAAAAAATTGTGGTACATATACACAATGGAATTCTATGCAGCAGAGAGAAAGAAGGAGCTACTACCTTTTGCAACAACATGGATGGAACTGGAAAGCATTATGCTGAGTGAAATAGGCCAGGCGTTGAAGGACAAATACCATATGATCTCACCTTTGACAGGAAGCTAAAGAGTAAAACAAACAAGCAAACAGAATAAAAACAAAGACACTGAAATAGAGAACAAGTGGGCAGCGACCAGAGGGGAGAGGGAAGGGAACTTAAGGGGGAAAAGGGGGAGGGATTTTGAGGAACAAGTATGAAAGACACAGAGATGAGGACTCGGGGGGGGGGGGGGGATGGGAGGGAAGGGGGAGACCGGGCGGGGGGGGGGGGTGGGATGGGAGAAATAGATTAAAAAAAATGTACTTGAAAAGTAACTAAATAAAATTTAATATTAAAAAATAATAATAAATAAATAAAAGTTACCACTTCATGAATGTTTGAATTAAAGAACATAGCTACTGAGAAAAAAAAAAAAAGTACTGCTTACATAGTGAATTGAACTAAAGACCTTTAGAAGCCAGCTGAACTTTGAACCTCTTGGCTTTGAGGACTGTTGTTCATGATTATACACCAACTATATTCTCCGATTTCATTAGGAAACCCATGTCTGTAAATGCAGGCACTAACAACTCGACAGCAGGGTCACTGTGTTATTTTTTTGATCATTTAAATGTAGTACTCCAACACAGTATGAGACTAAGACACAGTACAACTTTGAACACGGCTGAGATAATGTCATGGGCCAAGACCTTTATGTATTATTTTATTTTTGTCAAATACAATAGCAGGGGCAAAGTTACTCATAGTCTAAAGAGATGTTTAAAGGTGGCAAAGGAAACAAGAGTTTATAGACACTGCATTATTGTTTCAACATCTATTTCTATCTATATGCTTACTTTGCCATAAAGCTTGGCTGTTGGGAACCACTATGCCTGATTTCAGGAGTTGTAACTAACCCCCATGGCTAAGACTGAGTGAGCAACCTTCAGAATGTGAGCCACAAGGAGACAAAGCTTGTCTCTGGCAGCAATGCTGCCTCTGCTTAATCCCCAGCCCCAATGCATGGTTGGATAGTCCATGACGGGTAAGACCCCTCAGAGGGGGGTCAACCTAAGCCAGACACGATCACTTGGAAGGCCATCACGGAAGGACTTGGGGGGCTACAACAAAGAGGGAGTGATAGACCCTCGCCCCCTGGCTATTCTGACAAACCCGAGTCCCCTTGTCCTCTGGGAGAAGTGCTTCCTGGCTCTAATCCACTTAAGCCTGAAAACCTGTGATGGGGGAGGTGGTGCAGCCCTTTGCTGGCTAGAGCGGGATCCAGGATGATCGGGCATAAGAAAGAGGTCCTAAAGTCCTGTGAACCTGCTTTGCTAAGAGTGTTTTCATTCATATGTTAAGGGTCCAAGCAGGAAATGAGTATATCTCCCAAAGTTTCTGCAACTCCCTTACCTGACAGACACTGACTCCAACTAAGCCCTGAGATTTCTTTGAAATGTTATCTACTGTTTGATCCTTGCCACCTGTATTCCTGTGTATTACAACCCAATAAAAGCCATTGAGGAAGTGGCTGTTGGCCTTTTTTTTTTAGCCTTTTTCCTCTAAGAAATTGGCTACCTCTCCTCCCCAAGCAGATCATGTCTTGGTAGTGTTACTTTCATTTGTGGCAGATGGGGGGACTTGTGGGCCAAGTCGCCCCCACACTTGGCCAAGTTGTGTCTTTTACTGTGGCTCTTTGCCCACCAAGCAGGGAATGGACAATTACCCTACAAGCTAATACAATATAGACAGCAAGATAATTTGGGTTAATAAAGGGAATTTTAATCCTGGATCATGCAGTGACCCCATCTCTGTGGAGAGAGATTTTCCATTAGAATAGAGAACAATTACTTTTCAAAGAATAGATGGCATTAGATTACAAATAGCACCAGACTCTTCTAAATGCATGGAGGGTAAATTAAAGAAAAATACTATTTTAACCCCAATATATTTTTTTTATTTTCCCTCCTGGAGGAATTTATTTATTTTTTTTAATTACTTCATTATTGTTCAATTACAGTTGTCTGCATTTTCCCTCCACCACTCACTCCACCCCCACCAAAGCCAAACCCACCTCCCTTCCTGGCTTCCTCCCTTCCCCTTGGTTTTGTACATGTGTTAACCCCAATACTTTAAAAAGTCTTTGGAAATCAAGTGACCACAAAAAATATCAGATACTCACTTAAAATGTATATATTTGGAGAACCATCCAAATAATAAGAACAGAGTTCAGAGTTATTTACTATTATATATTCTGAAAGACTATGCAGTTTGTCTTTCTGATAAACCCTGATTCTACAGCTTCCATGGAGTTCAGCCGTGGGATGCAAGCTTCAGGTGGGCTGTCATGAGCCTTGCCCACCTAGGCATGTTTCCGTGGCTCCTTACCCAAACACAGAGAACCCACCATTTCCAGGCTTAGGGATACCACAGTGCATAAGGAGTTCACATTGCAATCTTTTCCCATATACACTATTTAAAGCACAGCACCTGTCCTCTGAGAAGAAGAGACTCTTAGTCCAAGAACTGAATGCAGAAGAATATGGAGTTATCTGAACAGCTAAATCAAACTAGGTTTAAAAACCACTACCACTGAAAAAGAGTTCACTCTGTACGACCTGCGACCTTCTATATGGTTATGTAACACTTGGGTCTCTCCACAGCTACATTATGGTAAAGATTCTTATATTACATATTAATAATGCACCCTCTGAGTTTGTAATAAATTTCTGCTGAGGCACATAAAGTGCTGCTGACACCAGATGCCCACATATTCATTTTATAAATACCTAGGGAGAGAATATTAGCAAAATATAGAGTATATGCTAAGTTTGAGGGCAGGAAGTACAATAATGAATGAAATTATGTCCCTGAATCACAAGAAAATTACATTTAAGGGAGAAGAAATATATACTTATGTAATACAAACTATTCATTTTGGGATTATGGAGGAGAAAGTAATTGTGTTTATGGGGATTTATTTGTAGGGCAAATTTATGGAAGAAGTGGCATTGAACTAAGCATGAGGGAAGAGGAAGACTTCTGTTAAGTGAACAGAGAAGAAGCATATTCCAGAAAGAGAGAATGCCATAATTAGATTTATGAAGATGGGACAGCACCAGATGTTTGCAGAGAATAACAAAGTGTATTTTATTCTAGATAGTAGCAAAAAATAAAAATTAAAAATATTAAAAAATGTGTGATGCTGATAATGCAGTTTGGAACCAAAGCAGAAAAATCTTTGAATGTCAAGCTTAGGAATGTGTATGATACTGTACAGGCATTGAAGAATCAAACTTATAGAATCAATCTTTTGCTGGTAGCATTCAGCCCTACCCCTTATGGTAGAGATGAGAAAACTGAAGCCAGAGAGGTTTAGTGATTTGGCTGACATCATACAAATATTAATAGTGGAACTACTGAATGTTTCCAGTAGGAACCCATAATGCCCTGGTTCTGCTTCTGGAGTGGAAATGTAAAATGTTATGAAGTTAAATTGAATAGAGAGATTGAGGATGGGAAAGACCAGCTAGAGGGCTACATCAGGGACTAAGCAAGACATAATGAGATCCTGAAACAGAATGAATATAAAAATCAAAAGGAGATTAAAAATGATAATGATGATGATACAGCAAATTTATGTACATAGTGATTACTATACTAGTCACCACTTAAAATGCCACCTCATATATTAATACATTTACTCATCATTACAACTCTCTGGGGCACATGCTATTATTATCTCATTTTACAACAGAGGGGATATAATCACAAAGAAATAAAGTGATTGACAAAATGACAGAATTTCACTGGAGGACTCAGGATTCAAACCTGGCATTCTGGCTCTAAGATCTAATCTACTTAATGGGCTTAAGAAACCTCTTGGAATAGAGTTCACAGGCAGAACTAGATACCTAATATTATGGGTTGGAATAAGGAGGATTTAAAGCTGTGATAAAACATTCAAATTTGGGTAACTAGGGAAAAAAGCATCTTTAAAAAAAAGGGATGTACTTAAGAAAGTATTTGAGATATGTTTGGTTTCAGAGAATGGTGTGATATGAAGAGAGAAAGGGAGGCCATAAGAAATATGAGTAAAGTTTGAGAGATTTTTAAACTTACAAGAGTAGAAAACAGAGATAAACATCTGAAGTCAACCTTAGAAGATACATGAGAGAGACAAACATTGAAGTCTAAGAACTGAAGTCCCAGACACAAGTACAACCCTCAGGGAAGAACTGAAAAGAACTTGTCACTAAGAAGTGAACAGAAGAGCTTCTGCATGATCTTGACAGCCATTCAGAGAAAAAATGAAGACAAGAAAAATGCAGGGTCATGGAATCCAGGAGTAGAGCATTTTGAGGAATGTCATGTGTTGAGCCAAAACCAATCAAAGAGAAGAATTAGAAAAGGTGATGCGATTGGTAGATAGGAGTCACTGGTGATCTTTGGTGGGGCTTGTAGGTACAGCTATGGTAGCAGAAATCAGATTAGAAAACACTTAAAAGGGATGGAGACCAAAATGTTGGACACTCTGATGAAAAAAGGAAGGAGAAAAGTAGAATGATAACTTTAAAGTAGTAGAGAATCATGTGAGCTTTTAGAAACTGCTAAGAACTGATCATATAGATCAGGTCTGTAGACAAAAGATGTTTATATTGGCCATAGGATTTTTTTTTGTATCAGCATTAATATCATTTCTAAAAAAAGGTACCCAAGTTACTGAATGCATTCAGAGGGAGCCTAACATACCTAGAAAATTAAGTCATTGTTCAACAAAATAGCCAATGAAGATAATGATATTAATTCATTGTTTAAACACAAAGTTTCTAAAACTCCAGAATTTTAATTCTGGATCAATCAATATTGTTTCTGCACATAAACATGATTTCAAGGATATGAAATAATACTTTTTAAAAATATATAACAGAACATGAAGACATTTAACAAAGCAAAATTAAAATGGTAAAAATTAAAATGTCTTCATCAGCAAGATGGCAATCACCACTGACCAGTAAACTTCATTCTCTCCTCTCTGTTTTCAATGTTCTTGTATTACTGCACCATCAATTCTATTACTATTAGATTCTTGCTTTAAGCAAAACTGTACTCTTTGTTCCCATTCAGATACTTAAAGAATGTTTGCTAGATTGAATAGTGCCAGCTATAACAGACTTGAACAAGATCAGCTCAGTGCTTGAGACAGAAAATGTGAGAACCATAATTCTACTTTCCTGAGGGCTTTATTTTACAGAAAGAGAATATTGTATATAGCATTTAGAAGCATCAGCCATGGTGTCAGAAAGACCTGGACTCAAATACCACCTGTTTTTTGCCTATGTATGTGACCTTGGAAGATTTATTTAATTTCAATAAGCCCAAGTTTTCCTTACCTAAAAAACAAGGCTAATAGGGTTAATGATAATACCTTTTTGATAGCATTTTTGTAAGGATTACATGAGTTAATGCATGCACAGTATTCAGTACAGGTTCCGATGCATTTTAAGCTCTATCGTCATTTACTGTTATTATTTTTTCCCTTTTGTCCTGAGAGAGTAATACTGTGACAGATCCTCTGCATTGCTTCTATGAACCATTCCTGTTTTCTTCTGTCCTCCGCTGTGCTTTCTTTCCCCTTCGCTCCTTTCTCTCATTTTTCAAGAGGAATGAGAATCATCAGGTTTGATTAAAAGAATAAGAGAAAGTACATTTGTTTTCTCAGGCTGCCATAACAAAATACCACAGACTAAATGAGCTGAACAATAGAAACTTATTTTCCCACAGTTCCGGAGGCTGGAAGTCAAAGATCAAGGTGTTGGCAGGCATGGTTTCTTCTGAGGCCTCTCTCCTTGGTTTACAGATGGCCACCTTCTCAATGCATCCTCAGAGCAATGCGGGCTTTCCTCTCCACATACATCCCACGTCTCCTACTTCTTTTATAAGTCCATTAATCATTTAAGAACCCAATCATATGACTTCGTTTAACTTAATTACCCCTTAACGGCCCTACCTCTAAAGGTACTCATATTCTGGGGAACTTCTGGCCAAGATGAAGGCATAAGTAGATATGCTTTGCTTCCTTGCATGACCAAAAGAGGAACAACAAATTTAAAAACAAAAAACAACCAGAACTGCAGGAAAATCAAACTGTATGGAAATCTGACAATCCAGGAGTTATAGAAGAAACATTCATCCAGACCTATAGGAAGGACATGCACAGCTGAGGCAAAGAGGACAGGCAACAAGGTGGCAGACCGGGCAGTCCCATGCTCACATTTGGATAAGCCAGGAGGAACAAATGAGGAGAGAGACAGCCTGCACAACCCAGGATTCCAGTGAGGGGAAATAAAGCCTCAAAACTTCTGCTGGTAAAAATCTGTGAGGGTTGTGGTGGTGGGAGACACTCCCAGCCTCACGAGAGAGTTCACTGGAGAGACCCACAGGGTCCTAGAACATACACAAACACACCCACCGAGGAATCAGCACCAGAAGGGCCCAATTTGCTTGTGAGTAACAGAGGAAGTGATGGAAAGTGGGGCGAGAGCCAAGCAAATGGCATTGTTTCTTCTTGGACTTCTCCCCCATGTACAGTGCCACGATGCTGTGAAGTGGGTTGCCCTGCTCCAGTGAATGCCTACTGTTCCACTCCTTAAAATGTAATAAGTGCACTGAGACAGAGAAATGTGGCCCAAAGGAAGAACAGATCAAAACTCCAGAAAAAGAACTAAGCAACAAGCAGACAGCCAACCTACCAGATGCAGAGTTCAAAACACTGGTAATCAGGATGTTCACAGAAGTGATTGAGTATCACTCAAAATAGAGGAAGAAGTGTAGGCTATGCAAAGTGAAATAAAGAAAAATACACAGGGAACCAAAATACACAGTGAAGGGAAGGAAACTGGGACTCAAATCAAAAAATTGGAACAGAAGAAAGAAATAAACACTTAACCAGAACAGAATGAAGAAATAAGAATTCAGAAAAATTAAGGAGAGGCTGAAGAATTTCTGGGACAACTTTGAACCTTCCAATATCCAACTCATAGGGGTGCCAGAAGGAGAAACTGAAAACTTATTTGAAAACATAGTGAAGAACTTCCCCAAATGGGTGAAGAGACTAGACATGCAAGTTCAGGAAGCTCAGAGAGTCCCAAAGAAGTTGGATCCAAGGAGAATCACACCAAGACATATCATAATTACATTACCTAAGATTAAACATAAGTAGAGAATCCTAAAAGCAGCAAGAGAAAAGGACACGGTTACCTACAAAGGGGTTCCCATAAGACTATCAGCTGATTTCTCAAAAGAAACCTTGTAGACAAGAAAGGGCTAGAAAGAAGTATTCCAAGTCATGAAAGGTAAGGACCTATATCCAAGATTGCTCTATCCAGCAAAGCTATCATTTAGAATGGAAGGGTAGATAAAGTGCTTCCCAGATAAGGTCAGGTTAAAGGAGTTCATCATCAGCAAGTTCTTAATATATGAAATGTTAAAAGGACTGATCTAAGAAAAAGAAGATCAAAACTGTGAACAGTAAAATGACAGCAAGCTCACAACTATCAACAATTGCATGTAAAAACAAAAACAAACTAAGCAAATGACTAGAACAGGAACATAATCACAGAAATGGAGATCACAGGGAGGGTTATCACTGGGAAAGAGCAGTGGGGAGAATGTGGGAAAAGGTACAGGGAATAAGAAGCATAAATGGTAGGTACAAAATAGACAGGGGGAAGTTAAGAATAGTATAGGAAATGGAGAGCTGAAGAACTAATATGTACAACCCATGGACATAAACTAAGATGAGGGGCACAGGACAGGAGGGAATAAAGGGAGAAAAAATGGGACAACTGTAATAGCATAATCAATGAAATATACTTAAAAAAAGACAAAAAGAAAAATAAAGGTACTCACATCCTAAGATACTGACAGTTAGGACCTCAGCATATGAATTTGGTGGACAGACATGATTCAGTCCATAACAGGAAAAAAGTATTTTCCATTTTTTGTGTGTATGTACTAAACTAACTTAGGTAGAAAGAATGCCACTTCATGAAAATAACTTTGAATATTGTTAGGTAGATCATTTCTTTCCCTTTGGTCAATTTCATTGTTTCTTATATAAGAAAACATATGCAAAGATTGAATATAATTTCTTCATTGAAAAGAAGTATTCATTTTATATGTTTTAATTTAATCTAGTATTTACTTGTAAAAAGTATAATGGAATTAGCATATTTAGAACTATATCAAAAATATTGAGATGAATTCCTAAATACAGAGTATAGTTGCATTTCAACTATACTTTGTTAATCAGTGTAAAGAAAATACCAGTGTAAATACATTGCTTAAATATAAAACATCAGAAAAGGGTTTTATTATGTACAACAATTGCCAACATGTAAACACAGAATGTTGATGTTTTTCTTAAAATGCTGAATCAAGTTCAATGCCAGGGACAAAGTGCCAGGCTATCAGCTTTGACAAGCTCAGCTGAAGTAAAAGCCTGCCTTCCAAAATGGGAAGGGCAAGGAGCCCAGAAAAATAGATCATCCCTGAAAAACATGAACAATTTAAGTGCTTGGCTTTTTCTTAATACACATCTGCTTTGCAGTGAACCTAGAGAAATTGTTTTAATATATGAATATGCTTCTGTGAATCTTACAACTGTGCTTCATATTTATTTATATTTATTAAAGATTAGGCATTAAGTCAATTTGAAGTATCCTTCTAATCTATACTAGGCAGGAGCAGGACAGTAGAGCATCTTTAAGGCAGCCTTCAGACTCTTCTATTAATATTAATAATGAAAATTAAAATATTAATGTATAGTTTTCTTTAAATTATACCTTGACTCTTTTGAGTATCATATACTGAAGAACATCTAAAAACAAATCCTGAGATAGCCTAATGGATAAGGAGAGATCATAGACTATGTAACCCTTGATGGCTGCTTATTAATGTGGAAAGAGAAAGCAAATATACAAAAGCAAATGCAAAGATGGTATTTTCACATGGCAGATTTTTTTAATTGAAAAATCACCAAAAATCTTTTTTTCTAAGTAGAACGATCTTCATTTGATCAGTTTCTGTGTAAGTAAAATCATTTGACATTTATTTTTTTTAATTTAAGAAAAACATCAGATGACAATATAAAACTCAGCTGGGAATCAAATCAACAGTGTTCTGCAACAAAATCTACTGTAGTAATCTCACTGCACAGAGCTGGGAATTTCATGTAGATCACACATACCACCAAATAATCATTGAATATTGAGAGCTCAATTGGCCAAACAGAGAAATTATTTGGCGGAAGAGTCATCCCTCATGACTACATTATCTCATTTCTTCACTTTCTTCCACTAATGCTTTTCAAAGTCAGGGGACTCTTCAAGTGCGTAGCAGGAAAGGTCACCTCTACTGACAGTACTGACTGGTAGTCACCCGCCAAATTGGAAGTTCCAGGATGAAAACTTTATCTGTCTCAATCACATCCTTGATGCAGGCATGCAGTTGGTCTCATCGAACCAGCTATTGGGCCAATTTAAAAAATAGAAAAAGAGAGTGGGGAGTGAGGTGAGAAGAAGGGTTGGAGAAGAGTAGAGAGGAGGAGGAGGAGAGAAAAGGTAAGCCCAATAAAGTGCAGACACCCAGAGGGAAATGCAGTGTTGAGGGGACTGAGTCATCCTGGCACGCTACCCAGCCTCACTTCTGCTTCGGATTTACAGAAATGGCATAAGATACCAATGTGTACATGTTGCTAAAAGGCAAAACTGAGCCTCCCTGGAAGCAATCCTTAATCAGCAATTAGTCTCAGGAATGTAAGGAGGATGGCATGTTAAAGCGTCCTAGCTAATAATATTCGTTCACTCAATGATTTATAATGGACCACTAACAAACAAACACCGATTCAATTTATTTATTGTCAGTGCACCTCTTCAGAGAAGGGGAGTCAAAAAATTTGGGTAGGCTGATAAGTGATTTTTACTCACTTGGAAGTCTGTGTTAAGTTGTGCATAATTATTTCCCTGAGCAAGTGGAATGCCTAGAATGTTCTTTCCTCCTTCCACATATGAATTCAGGCTAGCTTGAAATTTGGCAGGAACAGGAAAGTAGATTAAACCATATGGGAATTACTGTAGCAGTCACGCTGATATGCTCAATTTAGAACAGGTACACATTCCAAATAAATTGAGTATCTACTCTTACACATACACATATATACACATATACACACATGTATTAGACATTTAAACAGGCACATACTTTATTTATTCAACAAGCAATTGTTAAACATCTCCTAGGTGTCAGGGAAAGTACTAGTTTCTAGAAATAAATGAATTAAACATGATTCTTATCTTCAGAGAAGGTGAGAGAGAAAGGAAAATACAACTGCTTTGCCTCTGCTTTGCACCTAAAGCATATAATTGCAACAGTGCTATGAAGTTGGTAGTATTTTCCCCATCTTACTGATAAAGAAACTGAGGTTCAGCAAAACTAAGTGATTGTTTATGTATCAATTACCCAGATAAAGATCTGTCAAACTGCAAATTCCGAGTTCTCTCCACTATACTGCCAATAGTTTAAGCAGGAAAGGTGGACAAGTAAACGCTTGTTATAAAATCATTAAAATCGTGTAACTACTTTAACGAGTAGAATGTAAATGGCACAAAAAAAAAAGAGAGAGAGAGAGCAGTCAGTTCTGCTTGGGGTGAAGGGAAAGGGAAGGGTCAGATAGGTCTTCCACATAAAGATACTCTTTGAAGGCTGTCCTGAAGAAGGAACAGCAGTTCTTGAGTCAGTACATAAGTGCCTGGCGCTATGCCCCTCTATAACCCTTGGCAACCCCTCAGATAAGCCATACTCTTCACCCTACTGTCTCTGCCTATGCTGTGGGCTTTGCAAGAAATATCTCATCTTCTCTGTGTATCTTGTGAATTCCTACAATGTAACTGAATGAACTTAGAGAAGTGAAAGTTTGTAGAAATTTGCCCAATGACTTACTCACTCAGCAAATATTTATGAGTCCCTACTTACAAACCAAATACTGAATATTTAGAGATGGACACTCATAAATCTTGACTGAAAGCCTAGTTGAGGATATAGAAAACTAGAAGTGTAGTTATAATAAAATAATTTTTATTAAGTACAGTTTTCTGCCTTTCCCCCCACACCCCTCCCAACTACCCCAGCCCTCCCCTCCTCCCTCCCCTGTTTCCACGCCCCCTAGTTTTTGTCCATGTGTCTTTTATAATTGTTCCTGCAAACCCTTCATCCTTTTCCCCTGAAATTCCCTTCCCTCTCCCCTCTGGTCACTGTCAGCCTGTTCTCAATTTTAAGGTCTTTGGCTATACTTTGCTTGCTTGTTCACTTTGTTGATTAGGTAAGTTATCTTCTATGTTGAAAAGAAGCACCGGAGATAGATCAGCAGAGGCCACCAGAGGAGACTTCCTAGGGAAGGACATCCTTGCCTGCAACTTAAAGACTAAGTACTTGTTGATAAGTAGAGAAAAAGAATGAAAACAAACAAACAAACAAAAAAACAATTTCTCAGTGTGTTTTGTACTGTTGGAAAATACCACTCAAGTCTTGGCAGCACTGCAGTGAATTGTTAAATTGTCTAATGAACAAAAGAGCTGATTAAATGCATGAGACCGGTGAAGTGGCAGACAAGAACAGCACCATGGTGTAATTCACGTCTTCCCTACGCACCTGCCTGGAGAAAGCTGACAATGATGTGTTCATTGGGGGAAAGATAATTCCGAGCCTTAGACTCTATCAGACTCAATTCACTAACAATATTGATTTTCTGATATAATTGGCAAATGAAGGGAGATTTAGTTTACTGGCATCAGAGTGGAGAAGTAATCATGACTGCATTGACAAGCAGAATAACCCTATTCTGACCTCAGAAACATGTCCATGTGAAGAAAAACTTCTATACTTGACCTTAGCCAAAAGGTTGAGAAGGGATGAGACGAAATTTTTCTAGAACAGTTTAGCCCAACAAGGGTATTTACTCAGGTTCTATGATTCTGCTTCTCTCTCTTTCTCTCTCTCTCCCATATCTATCTATCTATCTATCTATCTATCTATCTATCTATCTATCTATCTATACACACCCACACCCACATATGCATATATATACATATATATAATACATACACATATATACAAACACACACATACATGTCTTTCCTTCTTTATATTCACTAAATAATTGCAATGAATAAAGTGATGGGTATTGAACTATCTCAAGCCTGGATCTCAGTTAGCAGTGTAATTGATTTCTTCACTTTCCAATTTTCTCAGCTAGGGATTTTAGCATTCTCCTTCCAGCTAAAAGACCACTTCAATATGTAGTGTGTATGCTTTTAAAAGTACTGAAGACTCTTTTCTTAAAATTCAGCAGTAAAAGCATAATAAGAGACCTTGTTCTAGGACTTTTACTTGCACTTAATGTTTTAAACCCCACAACAACCCGATTAGTCCCATTTTACAAATAAGGACCTGAGTTACAGAGAGGCCGAGTAACTTTTCACAAGTTTCAAATGGGAAATAAAGAGGTCAGAAAAAATATTGGCATCATGCTTATTGCCTTTCTGAAAACTAACTTTACTGAAGTAATGTATAGAAACCTTGTCCTCTTTAAATTGTTGAAAAGGCAATCTCATGGAAGAAGAAATATCTTTTTAAAAGTGTGGGTAAGAAAAATGACAAACAGTATTCTGGAAACATAGACATTTCATATCCCAATCACAATAACTTCCTTTTATAATTTCTCTTATCACAGTCTATTTTCAAGCATTTTAATTTTTGACTTTGCTAAGTGACAAATATCTCTGGCTCTTATATCTAAATTATAAGAACAAGCCTATCATATCATTCACATACCTTTACAGCTAAGCATAGCTTAGTTTGAAAGCTTTTCATCTTTGGATTTAGGTTTTTAATTATTATGGTCTTAATTCTGTGGACAAAATAGCAACCCCATACTAAACCTGGCAAGCTTAGAGGAGGCCTGCATGGTGGGCTCTACAAGCTCAGAGACCTGAAGTATCCTCATAGGACAGTCTGCAATGAAAACTTCCTAACTAAAAGCCAGTCCTGGCAGGTAGGAACATCCTAGGCCAGTGTCTTCCATGACAAAGGTCAATCTTTACCTTAACTGAGCATGTCTGTAGCCTTTTTGAATCTATGATAAGATACCTTTGGAACATCAGGGTCGTTTCCTTTTTCCAGACCGTTCAAAGCACAATTACTACACCAGAGCTTAAGGCTACTTGACCTCTCATTTTTATTGTTATTTGTTCATTGTTAACTGTTACCTATATCCCATGCCCACCAAGGTAAAAGAAGTATGTGTCTGTTCATTTTACCTTCTATCCATTCCCAGAGATTTCCTCACTTTGCTTCCTCCAGCCTCCCTATTCTATCACCAACGTAACCCTCGTCTGTCTTTCCCTTTGATTCTAATGTATAAAATAGACTGCAAAACCAACATTATCCAGAGCACTTTCTCAACTTGGTAAGATTTTGCTGCCCAGCAAGTGTCATCAGTTTGGCTCAAATCAACTCATAAAAATTCTCTACAGATTTGGATGTTTCTTATATCGATAATTCCATTTTTTTGCGTTTTTTTTCTAGCAATGAACACTATACTTTTTCTGGTCAAACACTTGTATAAAACATATGCAAATTAATTTGCAAAAGAACTAGTATATTATAAGAACTATGGTAACAACATTTCTATTGTATTATAAATATCTTCATTTAGCAATGAAATTGCCTCTGTTGATATCTATTCTAACAAAGTATATCAATTACTAAAATTCAAAAGAGGAGAGTGAATAGCATATAAATGCTAGGAGGATCTTAAAGAACTACTGAAAAAAATGTACATTTTGCTTAAACTATCTGGATAATTCCTTAAAATATTTATTTTCATTGCTGATTTAGACCTGCTCCGTGTCTTTAAGAGCATTCATACTTTTAATGAAATATCATAGATAAAATTCTCATTATTTGCAGTTTTAAGAAATAAAAGGTAAAAATGAATATCCTCAATTTTAGAGTTTTGAAAGGTAAATTTAGTTACATCCTCTAATTAAAGAAGAGGACTTAGAGCAATTTTACATTGCTATATTTTAATAACAAGTCACCTGTTTGTTTATAGAAAAATGTTCAACTATCAACTAGACATTAAGCAATCAGTACAAAATGTTTAATCTGGAAGGATCTCCATAGAAACTGAATCTAAATATAGTGCTGGTATATATTTCCTTATCATTTTTATCACAGAATTATATTCTGTGGCCCTAGTATCTTCTAGAGGAGCACTTAGACCCACATGTCTACTGATGTTCTCCGGAAATGCAAACTACGACGCAAGCCGGCAGCTTCCCAGAGACATGAAAGAGGCTTTGGAGCACAGTGTGTGTACCTGGCCCGATTCCAGATGCCTGGTTTCTCCCTGAGAGGAGGCTGAGTCAGCCGGGAATAGCCAAAAGGCCGTAAAAGTGAATGACAAGTAAGTAACACACAGTAAAATGACAGGAGATTAAGGGAAGACATAATATTTGATCTCCGATCATACCAAAGACCTGTTAATTATGAAAATCTGATCCTTTGATGGTGCTTGCTGCATTTATGTCCAGAAGTGGTCTCAGGGTATTAGAAATATATGCTACACAGCAAAATTCAGTGAGCAATACATTTCTTCAACATCCTCTCCTCTCAGAATGAAATGATATTCAGTTCGAGAGTCAAACATAAAACTGGTTTATGGGAGTAGGTCCATGGTGTCAGCAAAGAGTTCGTCTTCATTTTTCAAAATAGCCGTTAAAAAATCTTCAGCATGTGTATCAGAGTTCTCTAGCAAAAAAAAAAAAATATATATATATATATATATATATATATATATATATATATATGATTTATTCAAAGGAATTAGCTAATGCAATTATGGGGGCCGACAAGTCCCAAGGTCTGCAGTCAACAAGCTAGAGACCAGAAAGAAGATGATGTAGTTCGAGTCCCCAGATCAGCAGGAAGAATCTATGTTTCAGCCCAAGCCCAAAAGCAGGAAAAGAATGCAATGAAGGAGCTAAAGGCAGTCAGGCAGGAGGACATTCCTTTCTACTCGCAGGAGACTTGGTCTTTTCGTTTTATTCAGGCCTTCAACTGATTGGATGAGGCCCACCCACATTAGGCAGGGCCTAAATTTGCTAATTCGGTATACTGATTCAAATGTTAATCTCATCCACAAATACCCTCATACACATACCCAGAATAATGTCTAACTAAATGTCTGAGTATCCCAACAGCCCAGCCAAGTTTACACATAAACTTAACTATGATGGCATGATAAGACACAGAAAGAAAAATAAGATAGCATCTATCTCATCTTCAATTCTGCTTTTTAAAATAATTTCTGAAAACCAAGTCACTGGCATGTCAAAGGACTTGCTCAAGTCCAGAAAGATCATTAGTATTGAAGCTGGAATTATATATCACAGATGACTTTGGTTAAATTATTGTATAAATTATACTACATGAGTTTTCAAGAAAAGTATATTTGAAACTTGAAAATGTTATCTTTGCTTTCTTTTTGCTCCTTCATTTATGATTTGTCCTCATTAAATGCAGCAATACTTTCTTTAGCAGTCTCAAACAACTTAATCTGCTTTCTAAGTTTACACTGGCTACCTTTTAAAACTCAGGAAACAAAAACTATTGTCAACTAATCTCATTAGGCTGCTCCGAAAATCTCTCACTGAGAAAGATAAAATGCATTTTGACACTGAAAATAACAAATGCTTGAGTTTAAGCTAAAGTCTGAAGAGTACAAATACCTCACAGGAGACAGAAAACCAATGTCAATATTTGTCTTTCACAGACAAAATAAAAGAAGATGCAAACCTACCTGAACGAATGGCTCCATCCAAGCCTCCATCCCTTCTCTGTCCTGGGTGATAACAGTGAGCTATCTCAGGACATGCGCTGTGGGCCTTGGCCATGCTGACTGGAAAGAAAGGCCCACAACTCAGATGGCACATGCTGCTTTGCAGTGTTGCCGCCATGTTTTAGGTCTTCTCCTGCCTGCTGTCTACAAAAACCAAAACCACATTCTGAAACTGCCACAAAAATGACCATCAGGCCTAAAAGAACCTTGCACAGTCTGAACCCCGGATGCATTGCCTCTGTTTGTCACCACTAGCCATGGTGACAGCAGGTCTAAACAGAAAAGAGTAAGAACATCTCTAACACAATAACCCTCACCCCACAGGTCTCCACTTACCACTTGGAAGCATGAAAGGTATCGGGTCTTAGGCTACATAAAATGCAACATGATGCACAAAAAAAAACCCTATTTTTTTCTGTTGTTTGTTTGTATTTTTTTGAGGAAGCAAAAGAAGTCACAGCCCAATTTCTTACCTGGACATACAAATCATTTTCGACAAACCCCCTTTCACCTGGTATAGGAGGCTCTTTATCATCTGGTCATCGGTGTCTCCAGCCCTATCTCCTAGGATACCCACCGTCCCCTTCTCTATTCCCACCACACTGGCCTTGCTCCTTCCCACCTCAGGGACTCTCTGCATGCTGTTCCCTCTGCCTAGAATACCTGTCCCTCCATTCTGTAGCAGGATAATAATTTTTTAATATTCCTTGATAGCATTTTTTCTCATCTGTAATTTGAAACTTTTTCTGCAGCTCTTCCTCTATTAAAACAGATATGACTAATTCTTATTTCTATAAGAAACTGGAGAATGAATAATACCCTCTTGGGAATCAGGAGGAAATGATTTAGGACCATTCCAACCTGACATTTGTCTAAAAATAAAAGAGAACTCTCAGGGGAAGAGGGAAAATCTTCCTATACCATCCTCCAAGGCAGCCCCAGAGTCCAATGGAATGACTAAGGAAGGAGTGGAAGTTGTGATTATAAAAATATGCTAACGGTTCAGTAGAATTCCAGAGCAAGGGAGTTATTGCTTGCACACCTAGCCACAGTCTCCAAAGACTGCGTGTCTTTCAAAGGAGCCCTTGAGGTTGGTGTGGGGCCATGCAGAACACGGCATTTGAGTAATAAGAATAGAAATGACTGAAGGAAGGGGCCAGGCCAAGGAGCCTGAAATAGCTCCCTGTCTCCTCTTAGCCTGAGCATGGCATTTACCACATCCAGAAATTCCTTTGTGTGTTCCTGACGGATTCAAAACACAGCTGAAGCTGCACGTCTCTGGGAAGGCTGTGGTCCTCTAGTAGAAAGAAACTGGGTCAGCTTCCCAAACCAGAATCAAAAGGGAGATGTCTCGGAATCTGTAACACCAGTAAGTTGTTCGGGGCAGGCACTAGACATAAGAAAGACATGGCGGCCAGGGTACCTGGGATCAATTACCATGGACTTTCTGTGCCAAGAAAGGAGACTACAGGTTACACCAGCCATGGATGGGTCAGCGGCAAAGGTAGCAAGGACAGAGATCAACACCCAAAAAGCTGCCAGGAAGAGCTCACCTCAACCAGAGTTCCACAGGGTCAGTGAGTCTCACTCCTTTTCACCATGATATTCTATAAGCTTCCTCTTAATCCTGAACACTGGCAGGAGATGGGACAATAATGGGGATAGTAGTGGTAGTGGTGAAGTTAGGCCAGGAATCAGAGGGAGGGACATAAAAAGAACAGAGGGGACAGATGCTAAAAAATGAGCATGGACCCAAAAGATACTGAATTCACCAAAGAGAAACTAAATTTTAAACTTAAAGAGACTCAGAGATATTCAATGGCAAGATCAAGAATTTTTCTCTGTTGTTGAGGAACACAAACCAAAATCAGTTAGAGAAAAGAATGTAAACCTATTAAGCAAATGATTCATCATGTGTGAATTTCACAACAACCTGTACTGGTATCCCTGTCCAAAAATATTTTAAAAATATATGGAACATTAACTTGCACGTAGTCTCTCTTCAGAACCTAGGTTGGAACAAAGTTATCTTCAGAACAGTAACATGACCCAGTGTGAGAAGTCAGCAGAGATAAATACAATCTGTGTAAGGAAAGAAAGAAGAGAGAAAGAGAGAGAGGGACAGATAGATGGACAGAGGGAAGAAAGAATAGAAAGAAGATGGAGAAAAATGGAGGGAGGAGATGTAGAGGAAAGGAAGGAGGGAAAAAGGAGGAGAATGGGAAGAGGAGAGGAAAGGAAAATGGAGGGAAAAGGGTAAAAGAAGGAGGAGAGTATAAAGGAGGGGCAAGGGAAGGGGGAGAGGAAATGAGAGAAGGAAGAAGGAAGAGAGGGGTCTTGCTTCTGTAGAACTAGATCTCTTTTCTGAGGCAACTCATCCTTCATCTCAGAGTTACTATCACTCCCCTCATCTCTTCCACTGGGTAAAGGCCCCCAGAAATGGTCCCATGGCACCATTCAACTTTCTTCCCAGAAATGGCCTCAGTTCCAATTCCACATTTATTTGTGCTATTGTCTGACTAACTCCTTGCTCCTTTTCTTGCAGGCAGAGACCAGGATGGCTTGGGCTCACATTTCACTAGCAGTCTGGACCTTAAATATAATAGGTATATAATAAATATTTATCCAACAAATGAATCATTTCTCTTTCTATCCCATAATATTTTCTTCACTGCTCATTTATTTTAAGGCCTATTTATAATGGGCCTATCTTTGTGGATTTATGAAGTAAACTCTGAATGATCACTTTGTATTTTTCCAAATATTTATTCAGAATTTGCCAGCAATTCAAGTTTATAAATCTGTTAAGAGTTTAAAACAATACAACAATCCAATAACAAGTAAAAAATTGATTTGAGTAGGTAGGGATTCTAACACCAAAACAACTAATGAGCAGAAGCTGCTAATAGCCCCCTTGGTATCTGGCCCCTACTCACTCTGAGTATTACATTCAGCTTCACATTTGACTATGCAGTATAAGGACTAAATTCCCCATCACTATTTGTAGCAATAGTAGATACACCTTTGACTGATACCTGGCATTGATATATAAGACAAAGTGGATTGTGCAATTTCTGAATTATATCCTTAAAGTGAGGGGCGTGTCCCTTTTGTTTGCTTCCTTCCATTCTTCTGCTTGAAACATAATCGTAATAGTGACCTATACTGAACAATGCTGATGATCACAGCATCCTAGCAGAGCATAATAATGGAAGGAGCAAATAAAAACAGGGTATCGAAAAGATATCTGAACTCCCATGTTTATTGCAGCATTATTCACAATAGCCAAGACATGGAAACAATTTAAATGTCTATCAGCAGATGAGTGGATATAAAAGATGTCAGAGAGAGAGAAAGAGAGGAGAGAAAGAGAGATGCTTGAGGGTAGTGTATGAAATGAGATAAGTCAGACAGAGAAAGACAAATGCTTACGATACCACTGACACGTGGAATTTTGAAAAGCCAAACTCACAGAAACAGAATGCAGAGTGTGGTTACTAGGGGTTGGGAGGTGAGTGAATGAGGGAGATGTTGGTCAAAGGGCATGAACTTGCAGTTTGAAGATGAATGAGTTCTGGAGACTGAATGTACAACACTGTGGTTATGGTCAAACCACACTGTATTGTAAACTTCAAAGCTTCTAAGAGACTAGATCATAAATATTCTCATCCTCCAAATAAGTGACAATTATATGAGGGGATGCAAGGTTAACTAATGCTACAGTTGTGATGATCTTGCAATATATAAATGTACCCAATCAACACACTGTATACCTTTAATTAACTCAACACCATATGTCAATTATATCTCCAATAAAGTAAAAAGATGGAAAGAGTGAGTGTAGGATGTTGGAACAGAGCCTCCACATCAGCTGCAGAATACCTGCCTAAAATCTGTTACATGTCTGAGAAAATGAACTTCTCTCCATTTAAATGATGTTTTCTGCGTTTCCATTATCTGCAGCTGAACTTAGGTCATAACTAACACAATAGTGTTGACCTTTGATTCACTTTTTTAACCAATCAAGAGTCTAACCAATGCCAGTAGGTTTCCATGGGAATATTCTGTGAACTTCATCAGTCCTGGATGTTGCAATGGAAAAGGTAGACGGACTTAAATACATGTCTGAGCCTGGACTCGCTGCAAGCATGTGGGTATTATTTCATCACTTTATGACATAGTGAAGCCATATCATTCTGGGTTTCTAATATTATTTCTACACATTATCTAAGTCTTTAGAAAAACAGCACAAAATAACTTAACAGTCCAGGAACTGTCTTACTTACTCCGAGCAGTTAGTCATTTCCTTTCTTGTTACTATTATTATTACTATTGATTAAGTTATAAAGTTCTTTTTAAAATTAAAATGTTTCAAATGTTTAAAATATGCACTTTCAATTATATTATCATTATTAATTTTTTTAATTGAGACCCAAAGAAGCTAAAAATATGTAAGCTTAACCCAAAGCAAGCTTCAAATGCATTCAAAACACAAGATTCTTGGATCCTGTTTCCTGGATCCTGGGTTTTTCTTATTCCAAAGAGTACCTTACAAGACTTTTTAAATATATGTTAAGCAATCTGTACAAGCCTCAATTCAGTATGAGCATTTTTCTCCATATTACTAGTCATTGGTGGGTAGGTTTTTCACATTTTTTAGACTTTTTTTTTTTGCTTTATGTTTATCAGGATGCTTACTAAGCATAAATGTTCTACGTATTTAAGTGATTTAGTTTTTTTCTATTCTTGATCTCCTCTGACCCCTGAAACTTTCTAACCTTAAGAATAACAGGGGACATCACAAAGGAAATGGTACATATAATAATCTACATGGAAAGTATAAAATTTATTTTATTCACTAACAGCATATAAAAGGCAAACAAAAGTGAAATAATATCCTTATTTTAAAATTTACATTAAAATATTTACATTAGAATAGCAGAAAACATGGCAATATCCATAATAGGTAAATAGCTCATAAAATCAGTTTAAACACCAAAGACCCCAGAGGATAAATGGGCAAAAGAGTGAACAGATGCCTTATAAAACAGGACATCAGTTTGTGAAAAAAATATTTACTCAACATAGTAGGAACTTCTGGTTCCTGCCCATATGGCAACTTAACATGGGGCGTCTGGCTTCCTCTGTAAAATCAATCTTGGAATAACCATAGAAGTGAGAAGGGGAAATGTATTTCAGAAACTAACTTTTCCAAAGCAATAACTGAAGCTGATTTCAATGACGTGTGGAGGGGTGGTAGTTGCCTGAAGCTTGGGGCAGGGACAGCTGAAGGAGAAGTGAGAGGATGTGTCAGAACAAAACTTTGTAAATACTGCGTGGGCCTCTCCTCTATGTATTTGGGATGATCATTTCCTGTGTCTTCACCATAAAAGTCAATTGCAGGTTGGCAGATGCCAGTGCAGATGTCCCAAGGAATTAAAAGAGATTGCGAAAGCCTCACTGGAGTAGGTAGTGTATTGAAATGGGGAACACCCTCCCAACAGTCACTGTTGCCCCATCGCTGTCCAATCCTCTAGGGATGGGGAGTTCCAACCAAGAGAGAGACAGCCTCCTGATTTGAGCTTTGCAGGAGGCAGAATGCAGATGATATGCAGAAGGCAAATGGGAGTAATCAAGCCTGGGTCCGTTGTGCCCTAAGGCTCTTAGTACTGGAGTTCATCGCCTCCACCCCCTTAATGTCTCCAGACTAGCAAACATCCAAAGCTGGGCTTTAGCCCTTTCTCAGTTCACATTATGAAACAGAGTAGCTCATGCCCCAGGGACAGTGAATTTGCAAGTCAAAATAAGAACTATTACTTATCTCAATGAAAAACGGGATAAAGTTTTGAAATTTGCAAACTACAGACAAATAAATAGTATAGTAAAAGAATATTTCTCATTATTTGGCTGATCAAACACAAAATATTTTCTAGATTTTTTTTCTAGGCCATTTTTCCTATGTGAATTTATTTGCTATATAAATGACAATATCTAAAATTTTATTTCTTGCCTTTTTAAAGACATATCATTATAGAAAATGCTTTCCATCACATTAGAAAGTTGATACAATGCCATTTTTGGATAGCGTATGAGACTACCAAATGGATGTATCAATTTTATTATTTTTTAAAACTTCAAAAGGACATTTGCAAACACACATGGAAACAGAGAAAGTAGTATAATGAATTCCTAAGTTATGACAATTAACCCTATTTAGACAATCTTGTTTCATTGATCCCAAAGGTATTTTTTTTATTTTATTGATTATGCCATTACAGTTGTTCTATTCTCCCCTTCATTCCTCTCCACCCCCTCCCCCTACCATTCTCCCCCTTTAGTTTATGACCATGTGTCTCAAGTTCTTTGGATTCTATATTTCCCATACTATTCTTGCCCTCCCCCTATCTATTTTCTACCTACTGTCTATGCTACTTATTTTCTGTACCTTCTCCCCTCTTCTTCTTCTCCCACTCCCCTGTTGCTAACCCTCCATGAGATCTTCATTTTTATGGTTCTCCTCCTGATCTAGCTGTCCTTTTAGCTTGCTTTTGTTTTAGATGTGGTTGTTAATAACTGTGCATTTACTGTCCTTTCACTGTTCATCTTTTTTATCTTCTTTTTCTTAGGTAAGTCCCTTTAACATTTCATATAATAAGGGCTTGGTGATGATGAACTCCTTGAATTTGATCTTATCTGAGAAGCACTTTATCTGCCCTTCCATTCTAAATGAAAGTTTTGCTGGGTAGAGCAATCTTGGTTGTAGGTCTTTGGATTTCATGACTTGGAATACTTCTTTTCAGCCCCTTCTTGCCTGTAAGGTCTCTTTTGAGAAATCCGCTGACAGTCTGATGGGAACTCTTTTGTAGGTGACTGTCCCCTTATCTCTTGCTGCTTCTAGGATTCTCTTCTTCATTTTAATGTTGGCTAATGTAATGATGATGTGCCTTGGTGTGTTTCTTCTTGGGTCCAACTTCTTTGGGACTCTCTGAGCTTCCTGGATTTCCTGGAAGTCTATTTCCTTTGCTAGATTGGGGAAGTTCTCCTTTATTATTTGTTCAAATAAGTTTTCCTCTGGTGGCTGTTCCTTTCCCCCTTCTGGTACCCCTATAATTCGGATGTTGGAGTGCTTAAAGATGTCCTGGAGATTCCTAAGTCTCTCCTCATTTTTTTGAATTCTTGTTGCTTCATTCTTTTCGGGTTGGTCATTTTTATCCTCCTTCTGGTCCACTCCTTTGATTTGAGTCCCAGTTTCCCTTCCATTACTATTGGTTTCCTGTGCATTGCCATTCATTTCAATTAGTTTAGTCTTCATTTGTTCCTCTAATTTGTCACTAAAATCAACCAGTTCTGTGAGCATCCTGATCACCAGTGTTTTGACCTGTGCATCTGAAAGTTTTGCTATTTCTTCATCACTTAGATTTATGGGCTCTGGGGGCTTTGAGATCTTCTTGAGCCATTTTTGGTCTGTTCACGCCCATTAAGTATGAGGAGCGGAGCCTTAGGGGCAGGGTGAGGCCTCCAGGGCGGGGTCGCTGGGTTGTGATGCTGTATGTGGTGGCAGGGTCAGAGTGGGGAAATGGCATCCCCCTCTCCTCCTTCCCACCACTGGGTGAGGAGCAAAGCCTTAGGTGTTCACCAGGGTAGGGTCGCTCAGGACACTGAGTTGTGACGCTGTATGTGGGGGCGGGGTCAGATGGAGGCATAGGTGGACATACTGTGCTTTCTCACACAACCAAGTTTAGAGATAATAAAATATTAACAACAGAAAACACAGCCAGAACACAGAAAATTGAACTTTTTGGAAGTCCGATAACAACAAATTCTTCAGCCTGACCGGGAAGAGGGGCAAAACCAGCAGCTGCCAGAGCGGGGTTGCACAAGAAAACTCGGTGAGAGGGACTCAGGCATGTGGATCCCAGGCGTGGGGTTGCAAAGGGCTGACCCAGTGAGCAACCTAGTGAGCACAACCCAGTGAGCGACTGGCAGATCCAGAAAGGTATTTTTTAAGTAGAGTATTTCCATTTTAAACTAAAATAGTTTAACTTCCAGGCAAAGTTTAATTTTTAAATACTTCCAAATATATATCTTATAAATGCCTTTTGTATAAATAAGATATCACATCTAAAAAAAGGTAGCAATAATTCTTATTCTACCCAATACTCAGCTTATATTCAAATATCTTCAATTGTCTCAATAAATAGCATTTTTTACATTTGGCAGGTTTAAATAGAAGCCAACCATTGCATTTGGTTGTCGTGTTTGTTAAATCTAATTTAAATACTAACAAGCTTCCAGCCCCTAACTTCTTGTGTCATTTATCTGGAAAGAGACCAGGTTATTTGACTTGTCCTGTGTCCCACATTCTTGATTTGACTCCCCGATTCTCCATGATTTTTTTTTCTTCCTCTCATCCTTATATTTCTTGAAACTAATAGTAACCTTGAGTGGAGTCAGGTTCAATTTTCCTTTGTCAAGAACATGTCAGAGTTTATGCTGTGTCTCCTATTGCATCGCACCAGAGGCACATACCATCTGGTTGGCCTGGTTTGGGGATATTAAGATAAACCAGGTGTTGTCAGCCCCACAGAGCTCCCCTCGATCTTCCTTTTAGTCATTTTAACATTCATTCATGATGACTGACTAAATCCTTATCTACTTCACACATGTGTTCTAGAAACAGGTTGTAGGGTAAATGGCAGTGCATGTGTGAAAATTTGTAGTAGAAAATTATTTATATTAATAAAATATGCATATCTATAGTATAAAATACCCTTTCTAAACTGCCCAAGGTTAGAGAAAAAAGCACTCAATAAGATATTAAGTGTAAATTGATGCCCATGCCACAAAATTATATTTAGTAATATGTTAAGCAAAAATAAAAATGAACTTAGGAGAAAGAAAGAAAGAAAGAAAGAGAAGTGCCTAGAATACCAGGACAATAATAAGATGGGGCCATTAAGTCAGAGAAAAAAACAAACAGAGTTTTTAATCTGGGGCTGCTTTGAACACCTGAGTCTCACAGTCTAGTCTCCTGGTTTCATTTCGTATGTCAAAAGATGCCCTTTGGGGGACTGTAAAAACCTTAAGCAAACAAACGGAGATTGTTTTGTGAGACACTTTTACCTTGAGAATGGCCTCCTCACCTCTCAAAATTGTTCTCTGAATTTTGTAATTTCTGCATCCTTTCAGCCAAAAGTTAACACACATCTTGCCCTCTGCACCACCTTTACTTTTACACTCTTTCCCTATAAAAAGAAAAATGAGAAGAGGGAGATATATCGCAGGGCTAAGAAATGTTTAAAAGAGGGCCTACTCCCCTTTGTGCCAAGGCAAACTGTCCTTTGCAAAGGAAACTTTATTCCCTATTTGGGATTATGAAGGTTGGAGTTCTAATCCAGCTCAAGAAGACATAGGATATCTTTAAGCCAAAAAAGATGGGCACCCCAGGAAAGTCATATAACCTGGCTTATGAGCATGTATTTTACTATAGCTTGGGAGCTATGTTGTTCTGTATTTTCTGTGAATTTGTTTGTTTCAGTAGGATATTTTGCAATGTAGTGTGTTTTAACTATATTTAATAAGAGAAGTTTTATTCTATACCCTGGGAATGGTCACTTAAGGAGTTCATATGCAAATTTAGAGTAAACACAAACACTCACTGTTGTGAAAGATGGTGCAGTTAAAGAATGTGACTACCTGTGACCTTATACCCAGAAATTATTAATAAGGCAAAAGTAGGTCAATTTGTGGGACTCAAGGATCTTTTAAAATAAAAAATATTTTAAGCATAATTCCTACCCTCTGAAACAAAGCTAGGGAAAATTTCTCAGGTTATATTAGATAACCATGACCACAGCCTGGTATCGGGGTATGACTATGGAAAACTTGAAAACAGCATGACCATCTAGGCTGGTGACAGTGGTTTCCCACTAAAAGAACAGGAGACAGTTGATTTCTGAGCACAGAATTTCTAGTTCTGGAAGAACTTCAGGGTCCAGCCAGCCTGGTGGGTGACTGGGAACAATGAGGAAAAGGGCTGAGCCATTTTCATTGCAGGTAAACTAAAGAGCCAGGGTCCTGGGAGGCCTAGTGGAGATGCTTTAAGAGAGTTTAGCACTTGGTGGTGGTAGGGTCATGGTGGAGGGGCAGAGTTCAAGCTTCCTGCCTGAAACAACCACAGTTGCTTGGAGAGTTGACTGTGGCTACAATGCACAAAAGTCCATGGGACTGTGCACACTCAGCGTCAACAGTGACACCACGATTAAGAGAATTCCCAGCTTCCTTGGGCAATTTGGCAAAGGAGAGTGTGTTCCTGATGGAAATACTGGACATCTTGCCAGGATGATGATCACGGTTATACAAAGAATTTGTGACAGTAAGAGGCGTGACTGCATTTGTTCTGTAGGTTTGAGAAGCAGGCCATCTTGCTCATAAACATAATTTAGACTATTCAGGTGTCTTCCTCATTATGCCTTGGACACATTGAGAATCTTCCTTGACAATGATTATTGGTTTTGATGACTGCACAAACAAAAATCTGTACATGGTCACACAATTTATAGATCACATATGAGCTGACTCAAATGAGTCGATATTGGTAAAGACTTGAAATGTGCCAGACACAGTCAATTACCTGCTACATTTGTTTTGTCATGCCATTTTGGGTTTGAAGACAACTGCTCATGATGCCCAAATGAAATTTTGATGTGTTTCAAAATAGAAACCCATAAAACAAAATAGAAAGATCATGGTTTCACTTTGCATGTGCTAGTGCATATTCTCACTATTGATATAATAGAATTGAGTGGGATGTATATTCTGATACATCAGTGCCACTTAAAAATTTTATTCCATGAATTATTTTATAATGGGCATTGAAATAAGCACAAAGCTTTTTAAATGATTTAAAACTTAAGAACCTTTCTCTGGCTGAGCACACTACCATCCTAGGTTTCTGAGGAGTCATTGTTAACAAACAAGGTCATGACAAGATCTAAAGGAACAGAACTTCCAGAGACACAAACAACTTGAAAATATGAAAAGACCAGAGCTGGACCCATAGAAGAGGCCTCCCAATGGTAGAGTCAGAGAGACAAATTGCACTTTGCTGTAGGAGAGAAGCCAAAAGTTGCTGCATATTTGAGTAGGTGGAAGCAGAGAACGACAGGATAACTGAAAGAGACTGCACCACTGAAATTCACAGGCATTCCACCACAGAATTTCACACCATAAACCCAGGGAGTCAAAACAGATTAATCTAAGAAGCTGAGGCTAACAAGAAGAGTTTCACAAACAATGGGAAGACAAAGAAACAATCCCCAAATGAAAGGAAAGGAGGAACCCTCAGAAAGAATGTTAGATGAAATAGAGGCAAGTCAACTATCAGATACTGAATTCAAAGCACTGGTTATCAGGAAGTTCAAAGAGCTCACAATCAGCTACCAGAAACTACAGGGGAGCTACAACGTTCTCACTGCAAACTATATCAACATGAAAAAGGAAATGGAAACTATTAGCAAGGGCCAAGAGGAAATGAAGAATACAATTTCAAAACTGAAGAACACAGTAGAAAGTATTAAAAGTAGAGTTGATGAGATACAAGATTAGATTAGTCAGTTGGAGGACAAAGTAGAAAGCATCTCGCAGAAAAAACAGGAAAGGGAAAAAAGGCTCAGAAAGAATGAAGAGGGATTAAGAGAAATGCAAGATAATATGAAACATAATAATATCCGAATAATAGGAATACCAGAAGGAGAAGAAGAACAAGGGATAGAAAACATATTTGAAAGAGTAATGAGAGAAAATTTTCCTAATTTGATGAGAGAAAAAGTCACACAAATCCAGGAATCCCAGAGAGTCCCAATCAAGAGGAACCCAAGGAGGCCCACTTCAAGAAACATCATCATCAAAATGGCAAAATTCCAAGACAAAGAGAGAATCTTAAAGGCAGCAAGGGAGAAAAAAGAAGTAACATACAAGGGAGCCCCAATAAGGTTAGCTACTGACTTCTCAATGGAAACATTCCCAGCAAGAAGAGAATGGCAAGAAATATTCCAAGTAATGAGAACCAGAGGCCTACAACCAAGGCTACTTTACCCAGCCTTGGTAAAGGCCAAATAAAGATAGAAAGCCAAATAAAGAGCTTCTAAGACAAAAGAAGTCTAAAAGAATATGCTTACACCAAACCAGCCCTACAAGAAATACTAAAAGGTCTGCTTTAAGGGAAGGAAGGAAAAGAGATAGAAAAGAGAGGAACACAGGTACAAAAATGGCAATGAATGGGTACCTATCAATAATAACCTTAAACGTAAATGGATTAAATGCTTCAATCAAAAGACACAGAATAGCTGCATGAATAAGAAAGCATGACCCACACATATGCTGCCTACAAGAGACCCACCTCAGGGCAAAAGACCATCACAGACTAAAAGTAAAAGGCTGGAAACAAATTTTCCAAGCAAATGGACAAGAAAAAAAAGCTGGGGTAGCAATTCTCATATCAGACAAAATAGACTTCAAAAAAAGGGCCATAATGAGAGACCCGGAAGGTCACTTCATAATACTCAAGGGAAGAATCCACCAAGAAGACATTAACATCATAAATATATATGCACCCAACATAGAAGCACCCAAATATACAAAGAAAATCTTAGAGAAATTCAAGAAAGATATTGACAGCAAGACAATTATAGTAGGAAATTTTAAAACCCCACTATCAAAAATGAACAGATCTTCCAAACAAAATACCAACAAAGATATTGCGGCATTAAACAACACCTTTGATGAAATGGATTTAACTGATATATACAGAGCCCTTCATCCCAAAGAAGCTAAATACACATTCTTTTCAAATGCACATGGAACATTCTCAAAGATAGACCACATGATAGGACACAAAACAAGCCTCAACAAATTCAAGAATATTGAAATCATACCAAGCATTTTGTCTGACCACAAGGGACTGAAACTGGAATCCAACCCCAAAGGAAAAAACCCAAAACACTCAAAATCATGCAGACTGAATGGTATGCTATTGAACAACAAATGGGTCGAGAATGAAATTAGGGAAGAAATCAAAAAGTTTCTGGAAACAAATGAAAATGATCTCACAACAACCCAAAACTTATGGGACCCAGTGAAGGCAGTCCTGAGAGGGAAGTTTATAGCAATACAGGCTTACCTAAAGAAGATAGAAACATTTCAAACAAACAACCTAACCCTACACCTGCAAGAACTCGAGGAACAACAACAAAAACAGCCCAGAGCAAGTAGAAGGAAGGAAATAACTAAGATCAGAGCGGAACTAAATGACATAGAGACTAAAAGCACAATTCTAAGAATCAATGAATCTGGGAGTTGGTTCTTTGAAAAGATAAACAAAATAGACAAGCCTTTAAGTAGGCTCATCAAGAAAAGAAGTGAGCGGACACAAATAAACACAATCAGAAATGAAAGAGGACAGATTACAACTGATACCACAAAAATAGAAAGGATTGTAAGAAATTACTATGAAGAACTGTATGTCAAGAAATTTTAAAATCTAGGGGAAAAGAATAAATTTCTAGAAAAATATAATCTTCCAAAACTCAATGAAAAAGAAGAAAACCTGAATAGACCAATAACAGCAGAATAAATTGAAGCAGTAATCGAAAAACTCCCATCGCACAAAAGCTCCGGACCAGATGGTTTCACAGGAGAATTCTACAAAGCATTTAAGAAAGAGCTAACCCCTATTCTTCACAGACTATTCCAAAAAATCCAAAAGGATGGAAAACTCCCAAACTCCTTTTATGAAGCCAGCATCACCCTAATTCCAAAACCAGATAGAGACACAACAAAGAAAGAAAACTTCAGGCCAATATCTCTGATGAACATAGATGCTAAAATCCTCAACAAAATATTGGCAAATCGAATCCAACAAGATATCAAAAAGATCATACATCATAACCAAGTGGGATTTATCCCACAGATGCAAGGATGGTTCGATGTTCTCAAATCAGTAAATGTAATACATCACATAAACAAAAGCAAAGACAAAAACCACATGATCATATCAATAGATGCAGAAAAAGCTTTTGATAAGGTACAACACCCATTTATGATAAAAAAAAACACTCAGCAAAGTGGGAATAGAGGGAGCATTCCTCAATATAATAAAGGCCATATATGAAAGACCTACAGCCAACATCATACTCAATGGGCAAAAACTAAAATCTTTTCCATTAAGATCAGGGATAAGACAAGGATGTCCACTTTCACCACTTCTATTCAATATAGTACTGGAAGTTTTAGCCACAGCTATCAGACAAGAAAAGGAAATAAAAGGCATCCAAATTGGAAAGGAGGAAACAAAACTGTCATTGTTTGCAGATGACCTGATAGTGTAAATGGAAAATCCTATAGACTCTACCCCAGAGTCTTCCTCTAAAGGAATCCTAGAGGAAACATTGGCAGGAAAATCTGAGATATTTCACACAGCAACTTTTTTACTGATATGTCACCTAGAGCAAGGGACATAAAGGAAAGAATAAACAAATGGGATCTCATCAAAATAAAAAGCTTCTGTGTGGCTAAAGAAAATAGTAGTAAAATAAAAAGACAACCAACTGTATGGGAAAACGTATTTGCCAATGATACCTCAGACAAGGGTTTAATCTCCAAAATATACAAAGAACTTACACGACTCCACTCTAAGAAGACAAATAACCCAATTAAAAAAATGGGAAAAGGACTTGAACACACACTTCTACAAGGAGGACATACAGAGGATCCAGAAACACATGAAAAGATGCTCAATATCACTAGCCATCAGAGAGATGCAAATTAAAACCACAATTAGATACCACCTTACACCAGTCAGAATGGCCATCATAAACAAAGCAACAAACAACAAATGTTGGAGAGGTTGTGGGGAAAAGGGGTCCCTAGTTCACTGTTGGTGGGATTGCAGACTGGTGTAACCATTATGGAAAACAGTATGGAATTTTCTAAGAAAACTAAAAATCGACCTGCCTTATGACCCAGCAATTCCATTGCTGGGAATATATCCTAAGAACCCTAAGATACCAATCCAAAAGAACCTATGCACCCCAATGTTCACAGCAGCACAATTTACAATAGCCAACAGCTGGAAGCAACCTAGGTGCCCATCAGTAAATGAATGGATCAAAAAATTGTGGTACATATACACAATGGAATTCTATGCAGCAGAGAGAAAGAAGGAGCTCCTACCCTTTGCAACAGCTTGGATGGAACTGGAAAGCATTATGCTGAGTGAAATAAGCCAGGTGGTGAAAGACAAATAGCATATGATCTCACCTTTAACAGGAAGCTAAACAACAAAACAAACAAGCAAGCAAAATAAAAACAACAACACTGAAATTGAGAACAGGGGGACAGCAACCAAAGGGGAGAGAGGAGGGAATTTCAGGGGAAATAGGGGAAGGATTTACAGGAACTAGTATAAAGGACACATGGAAAACAACTAAGGGGGGTGGAAAGGGGAGGGAGGTGGGAGTTTCGGGGTGTGGGCTGGGAAGGGAGTAAAAGAAAGAATTCTGTAGTTGAAAAATAATTTAAAAAATAAAAATAAGAAATAAAAATAAAACAAGCTACTTATGCTTTTAAAATGCATTAAAATGTATAAGAGGAATGAGAATCTAGTTACTTAGAAGTTTTAAGTAACTTACACTGGAAAGATAAGCTCGCCTCTGCTCTATGGTACACTTGAACCCCTGTGAGTGTCTTGAATGGGTATAATAGCTCTGGCACAACCTGAAAGGTTTCAGAATTGACCGAAGTCCTAAAATGTCATAGACTTAGTTTCAATGTATATTTCAATTCACAAAAAACAATTACTTCTCGCCATTTTCTGAACATTTGAATATCCATAATTTTAGTAAGGCCTGGTCTAATTAATTTAAAATGCTACTTTAATCTAAGGAAAAAAATAGCACTGGGGTTTCAGAGACTTCATTAGTCATACCCAAAAAGAAATATTCAATAACCAATCAAATTGAAAGTATTTTTGCTTTTATTTATTAAAAATATTTTAATTATCATGCCTTGTCTCCTATATGAATTTGTAAGGTTGATTTTACAACTTAAATCCACAGGCAGGTAAAAGGTGACATCTAAATAAAAACTGATAAGATATATGTGAGAATAAAGAGATTTTCCCGCTAATATAAAATTAAATTTATCTTCCTTCCCAGAAAACATGAATTTTGACTAAGGAGAAAAATGTCCAGAAAGCCAGTAAACAATTCTTCGTTTTCTGCAAATGGAGGTGCAGAAGTGCGCCCTCTCCTGCATAAACTGCTGTGGAGGCCCCGCTGGACTCCCTGCCTTTGTTTCTGTGCCTTTACTAACCTTCTGGCCACAGAGGTGAAATTTCTAAAAAGATCATATAATAGCATCTCTTTCCTGCTGCTAGTTCATTGGATTCCAATCCCCTTGAGGACGAATTGCAAATTCTTCAGTATCACATGTAAAAGCCCATCGTAATATAAACGGATAGACAAACTTCCCAAACACATCCTCTGCTATTCCTCTCTCACCCTTTCCAGTTCAGCAGTTTGGAACAGTTGACAATGGATCGAGCACACCATACTGTTTCCAAATCCATACCATCGGGCACCGCCTGTAATTCGCATGTGATGTCACCCCTCCTGGAATGCCCCCCCCGCTCCGTTGTTCTATCTAGTTCATTCCTATTCCAATTTCAAAAGCCAATTTAAAACCTGCCTCCCTCCACCCCCAAAAGGCTTTATTGCCACTTGCCTTGTGGTAACACAGAGGAGAAATAATCATTCCTGCTCTATGCAATCACTGTTATCTTCCACACGCATTTATTACTGCAGTTTTTCACTTGCTATTAAGAATATGGTGTCTCTTGCATTAGATTATGAGCTTCCTGCAGGCATAGCCTATGACTGATTTGTATTTAATTCCAGGAACAAGCACACAGAAGTCACTTGATCAATGTCCGCTTGACGGGCTAGATTCAAGAAGACACTTAAAGAATATTTTCTTGTTACTGTTTTCTTCGAAGTCACAACAGAACTCTCAGAAACCAGCAGGCCTTGTTGTTCTGTATGAAAAAGTCTTTCCCAATGCTGAGTCACTTAACAAAGAATCTCTTTCTGAAAATATTAGAACCACCTTCATTTACTTGCATCTCCAGAAACCGGCAGTAGCAAGCCTAACCGCAGCCTTTAAGCAAATTATACAACTTATTTCCATTTCTGAATTCTCATAATTGCTAAGGGCAGATGCAAGGGGAGAAATAAAAATGCTTCTTCAAATAAAGGCAGTGAGCCTAATGTAAATCACTAAGGAGCTCTGCTCTATGGGGCAAAAATGTCATATTAAAACAAAATATTTTTACCAAAAATGGAATTTCTAAAATACTGCATTTTTCAAGGTGATGATAATATAATGGCAAATTATGACCCCCCAAACTCAGAGGAACAAAATTATATCTGGAGAAATACAGATCAAATCAGTGCAAAGCAGTGAATCTTTGTCATGGGAAATGAACAAGGTAACCAACCAGGCTTCTGGGTGCTGAATCACTAGCTGTCTGATGGAGGGCCACTCCTGAGGAAGAGCACTGTGTCATCTTAGAATGACCCAGGTTGAGTATCAGAACCTAAAAAATCATGACAGGGTAATCAATATGTGTGTAACAATGGCTGGACTTTTTCCAGACAGGCCTGCAGGAGGTTTTAAAACTAACTCAGGTGATTTAAAACCTAATCTCTGCCTTCGATAAATTTATAATCCTGAAGGGAAGTAAGGCTTAAACAGAGGAAATACAATAACATACAATAATGTGATTTTTCAAACACAATACAAGGTAATAAAAGATCCAAATTCTGATTGATTCATTTCACTAATATTGATTGAGTTTGACTGCGTACCTAATACTTTGTCTCAGGGTGATATAGACAATACACAATGAGATCTCAAAGAAAAGAGATCTCCGCAGATTAGATTGTTGTCAGAAAACTCCAGAGAGAGATCTGAACTAAGTATTCATACCTGGGTTATATTTAGATTTGCAATCAAATGGAAACAGCTCAGAGGTAGGAAAGAGGTATGAACCAAAAAACCACCAGGAACATTTTTAATTCTTCTCTAAATTCTAAAATGACAGTGGCTTGATATGTTTTAAGCTCCAAACTTGTGCATATATACATGATGAAATTCACCTTTCTTTCTTCTTAACACTAATTCCTTGACATTACTGTGCTCCCTCTATGATCTTATGCCTCTTTAACAACAGAAAAGAGATAAAAATAAACCTTTCCTGAAATAAGAGAAGATACAGTCTATAATATGATATGTGCTCATGGAGTATGTGAACAGAGAGAGCTGCACAAAGCTAATCTTGGTTGAATATTTACTTGCTGAAATTTTTAAATACCCCTTGTGGCTAATAGACTTATCTAATAAACACACTCAACACTTCAATAAATAGCATATATTTCTACTTGCTTCTTGGAGATTGCTTTCATCCAACTTGCTCAAAGTTCTTCAAAGACATAGAGCTAGATTTTCCACAGTTTTAAGGAGGTAATTTGGGAAGTTAAGGAGGTATGTTAATTCTTTTCAGCCACAAGAGACCCATTTACTGAATATATAGTGGAAAATCAAAAAAGATACAAAATTCCCCTGAGCCCAAGAGATGTTTGAGCACTCTTCCCTGGGCCTGTGGGAAACAACAGGCTTTCTGCAGCATTTAATTAGCACAGAGCAAGTAGAATTTTACACTTAGGTTTTACCTAACCCAAGCAGAATGTCTACTAATGACACATTGTTGTTCGGAAATGAATTATTTCTTCACTATTTAAATATTCTGTTAAAAAAACTCCAGCTATGACTCCAACTACAGCAGCCAAATAAAAACATCAACAAAAGATGAATCAACACAAAAACTCCAATAATAAATTGTACCTAATTCAGAGATAGCATGTGTTTTGTTAATTGTATTCTTCCTACCCTTAGATTTTATTTCCTCTTGCTTAAATATGAAGTAGTTTGCCAATTTGATGACCTACCCCGGAGACTCCTAGAGACATGTCAGAGTTTGAGATTCATTCAAGTCTGCTCTTGAAAGCTTCATAGAGTATTAATTTGCCTTCAAAAAGCAGGTATAGACAAGTACCCACTGAGAGAATACAAAATTAAGATCCTCTTCTCCAGCAGGATGTGTGTATAACTCCTGCTAAACCCAGGGTATATTTGCATTATAATGAGAAGTTCATGTCCTTCAACCAATTTCTGTAAACGGAAGAAGTCTTAAGATTTATCCCTCAGAGTTCCAGCCAAGATGGAGGCATAAGTAGAAACTCTTCATTTCCTCATACAACCAAAAGGAGGATAACAACCAATCTAAAAATACATAAACAACCAGAAGTGCCAGAAAATCAAACTACATGGAACTCCGACAGCCAAGGAATTAAAGAAACAGTCAACCAGACCAACCAGACCACTGAGACAGGTGGATGGAGAGAACCCATGGTGAGGCAGGGGACCACTCAGGCAGGGCTGGCTAAATGGGAAACTGAGACTCAGACATGACTGTGGACTATGGAGTGACCATGGTGGGAGAAAACCCCAGTCACACATGTGGGTTCGCTGGAAAGTGGGCTAGAGCCGAGCAGACAAGCTGCATTGTCCCCTCTCTGGCCCCTGCCCCACAAGCAGCGCCACAGTGCAGCAAGGAGGGTTGCCCTGCCTGGGTGAATATATAAGGCTCCACCCCCCTTCCAACTTAACAGGTGCACTGAGACAAAGAAATACGGCCCACATGAAAAAACAGAGCAAAACTCCAGAAAGAAGGCTAAGCAATGAGGAGATAGCCAACCTATCTGGTGTGGAATTCAAAACAATGGTGATAGAGATGCTCACAGAACTGACTGAGCTTAGTCAAAAAAAAATGAAAGAACAAATCAAGGCTACCCAAAGTAAAATAAAGCAAAATATTTATGGAACCAACAGTGACAGAAAGGAAACAGGGACTCAAATCAATGATTTGGAACAAAAGGAAGAAATAAATATCCAACCAGAACAGAATGAAAAAACAGGAATTCAAAAAAAAAAATGAAGAGAGACTTAGGAACCTCTGGGACAACTTGAAATGCTCCAATATCTGAATTATAGGTATTTCAGAAGGAGAAGAACAACAGCAAGAAATTGAAAACTTATGCGAACAAGTAATGAAGAAAAACTTCCCCAACCTGGCAAAGGAAATAGACTTCCAAGAAGTCCAGGAAGCTCAGAGAGTCCCAAAGAAGTATGACCCAAAGAGGAACACACCAAGCCACATCATCATTAAGTTACCAAACATTAAAGACAAAGAGAGAATCTTAAAAGCAGCAAGAAGACAGGAGACAGTTACCCACAAAGGAGTGCCTATAAGGCTATCAGCTGATTTCTCAAAAGAAACCTTGCAGGCAAGAAGGGGCTGGAAAGAAATATTTGAAGTTATGAAAGGCAAGGGCCTATATCCAAGATTACTCTACCCAGCAAAGCTTTCATTTAGAATGCAAGGGCAGATAAAGTGCTTCCCAGATAAGATCAAGTTAAAGAAGTTCATTATCACCAAGCCCTTATTATGTGAAATGTTAAAGGGACTTATCTAAGAAATTGAAGATAAAAAACTATGAACAGTAAAATGACAACAAACTCACAACTATCAACAAATAAACCTAAAAAAAAGAAAAGAAAAACAATGAAAACAAAAACTAAGCAAACAACTAGAACAGGAACAGAATTAGAGATAAATGGACATCACAAGATGAAAAGCCCTTCATCACATAAATGGAGGGCTTTCAGTGGGGAGGGAAGGAATGGGGCGGAAATGTACAAGGAAGAAGAAGCATAATTAGTAGGCATAAAATAGATGAGGAGAGGTCAAAATTGGTATAGGAAACAATTCAAAGAACTCATAAGTACAACCCATGGACATGAACTAAGAGTGGGGGAATGCCAGATGGTTGGGGGATGCAGGGTGGAAGGGGGAAAAACTGGGAAAACTATAACATAATTAATAAAATACACTTAAACATTTATGCTTCATTTCAGCTCCCTACTCCTACCTTGTTATTTCTGTTTTACAATCTCAAACAATTAGGAAATTACTATTATGAGTTGTTTTCACTTTATTGGTTCAAATGTTTACAAGCATTAATGAAATTGCATGTAACTAGGGAGAATAAGGCAAGACTGTAGGGAAAATGATGGGTTCACATCTGCTTTTTGTGGTTTGTGATTCCATAGGATTTGGTTATCAAAAATCACATTAAGCTTCTTAGAGTTAAGCTGCCCCATTTTGGAAAATGTAATTTTATCCACATAATCAGTGACAAGATTCATAATCTTTTTCCCATAAAGATGTATAAAAGAAATCTACAAATTTGGCATTATCACATGCATCATTTCAAGAACAAGCAAAACATAATTCAATCCATATCTCAAGAGACAGCATTTAGAATGGGTAACTACTTAGAGAAATGTTGGAATCGTTGAAAACAAGAAAAGTTAAAGCAATCAGAAAAAACATCAGGAGGTTGCTACCATTTTAAGGCAAGTGAACAAATAAAGCAGATGATGTTACCAGAGGCAAGGAAAGACAGCCTCTCCGTGTGATCTGGAACCAGGCAGAAGCCCTAGGAGATGTGGCTTTCTGACTGGACCAGGAACCACAAAGGAGGCATAGCCACTTTTGTGCCACTAGAAGCACCACCAGCTCTTCCCCCACTCCAGCTTGCCCATGTTCTGGCAGCCCCTCCTTTTAGCCAAACCTAATCAGAAGCCAGTGGGAAAGGGTTCCTGGGCACTGTGGTTTGCAGAGATCAGGCCCCCTGTGTAAGAGCACCGTGGAGCAAGAAAGAGAAACAGAGCTGAGAGTGAACAGGCAAATGTTTGGCAGAGTGTATCCTGTTTGCTCTTCAGCGTCTGTCTTCACTCTCCAAGTTTCTACAAAAGCAACTACTTGTATCTGCCTATCATGATACAACTAACCTGCATACAAACTAAAATACCCTTACCTTCTTCCTCAAAAAGGGAGAGAATCTCATCAGTGTTTTCTCATCTAATTCAGTTGAAATCTTACTGGGGTAGTCTGTAACCTTAAAACTAATTGTAAAATTAAAGAGAACACTCCTTATGTGAAATAGTGGAGGGAGAGAAAGGGGGGAAACAGAGGTAAATGGTTAACATTGCCGGAGACAATAAGTTGAATGAGTTGGGTTTACTACTCATTTCGCCGAGAGAGAACACCTGCCATAGGAAACAGAGAGGGGTCTTGGTATGAGGGTGTTATAAACAATCTGCTACAGGATTTGGCTTCAGTTGGGTGAGTTGTGGAGGGTCCAGGAAAGTAGGGGTTCATTAGATACAGTGCTGTCAGAAAGAAGGGGCACTTCTATGATCATGTTTCTCGGTAAGTCTTATCTAATATGGAGGACAAACTAGATTGAGAAGAAATGTGTCACTGAAAAAGGAGCAGCAGTTAACTCATTATCTTGGAGGGGATTGTGTGTGGCTGGCTCAGTGACCTTGCTTTTGCCTCACTTTATTATGAATTTTGATCTTGCCTTATACTGATGTCCCATGAGATTGTTTATGTCTAACAGGAAAACCATTTGGTCTAGTTATGAGTATCAGACCAGCTATCAAATGTTGGAGCTGCTTTTCTTCTGTCTCAATAGACACAGAACTTATATTCATCATATATATAAAAAATACATGTTTTTTTCTGGCCCTTTCTCTAGTAGTTGATCATGAGTGATAGTTAATATCTTAACACATTCTTTTTCTACCACCCCCATTCCATCTTCACTTTGCCCTTGACCAGTAGTACCTTGGCAATAGGGATGCTCTATCGGTGGAATGACCTACACATTCTTCTCTGAAGAGGCTCAGCCTTTGGTAATTCAGCCTTTATTGAATTTTCCTAGTCTCCCATTAACTTATACTATTCTGTATGAAAGTACTAACTGCTTGGTGAAATTCTCTGAGTCCCGGATGTCTCCATTGCCAGAGCAATCCAACTTTTCCTTGTCAATTGGAATTGGTCATCTCAACAAGGTTAGCGACCTCTTTATTTATCTATTGGTTCAGGGGCACAAGGAGCCCAAAATGGCCAAGTTGTAGTCTCAACATCACTTCAAACTAAGAAAACCATTTTTACGGCACCACCACCCCCCCCACCCCCGCCCTACACACACACACCCAATGGGAGCCTTCTTTCCTGGTAACAAATACCTCTGTAACATCTAAAACCAACACTGTAGGAATAAAGGAAAAAGTCATTAGAAACCAGTATTGTGGATAAGAGAGAGTAATTAAATATAATAGTGAAAAGAACCACTTCTACTCCTAGCTCTTGGAGTTGGCTTTGGGAGAAAGAATACTGTATATTAGCTCCAATTCAAAACATGTACGGCATCCTGTAGGACAGCATCTCCAACTCACAAGGTATCATAGCCCTACCTGGAGTGATACTGCATTTTCAGTAGGTCATTCATTCCACAGCTCTATGAAGTCAACTTATTCTGGGCTACAGGGTAAATATATGACTAGAGGATTCTCATTGCTTTACCCGAGCTGTGAAATGATTTCCCCAGACACAGACACTATTGCATGGAATAACTTTATGCTGAGTAAGTTATTCCATTATTACACCACTGCTGTACTATCAGAAGGATTTTTCACAGAGAAGCTGGTTAAAGTGTATAACAAACTCTTTGTAGAATTTTGGCAATGTTTTTTAAGTCTAAAATTAATTCAGAATTAAAAGTCCAAAAGGAGTTGTTGCTGTTTACAAAGAGACTCAGGAGGAAGTGAACAATGCAATGTTTAGCAGAGATGGGGAGAAACACATTAATCACAACCTCATACCTGCTTTATATTCAAAATAAGTAATTACTAAATGCACTGATATAACATAGCATTATAACTTATTTAAAATTGTCTTGATTTACAAAGGAATTTTTTCCACAATGTGTATTCAAAATATACATACATATTTTTTTGTTTTTCTTTTTTATTTCCAGCACAAAAAAGTATTTCCATCTTTTCTATAGATTTTGTTTCTGTGTGCTACATGCAGAAGTGGTTTTTTTGTTTTGTTTTGTTTTTTTGTTTTTGAGGGGAATATGCATTTTCCAAAAAGAGTTTAAATACCAAAATAAACCCACACATTCTTAATAAATAGCAATATTTGTATCCTTTTGGAATTTCAGCCAGCTGCTTGTCTGGTTGTTCTCTGGGCTGGGGGTCTGCCCTATAGCTTCAACTCAAAACTTGAATCTGCTCCACCCACTGAAAAGTGCTCAGGAGGTAAAACCGTATAGAATACCTATGCTATGCTATGCTTTTATTTTCACACAAAGGCATCATCTTCTTTGGCAGAAGAGGAAACAACTGTTATTTTTGTTCATTTGTGAAAGGAATTGTACTTAGAGACTTGTGTTAATTGGCTCCACATTTCCAATTTCCCCTAGTCACATCTAGCACCTTAAATGGACTGCTGTCCAGAAGAGCTTCTCAAATAGCTGACTCTAATCTGGCTTTAGCAGAGGTAGAAGTATAATCTGAGACTGAAACAATCTGGTCCCTGACACCATTTTCCCTATTTAAAAAATAATAATACAGCACTCAACTGTTCACCTGAGTTTTCTTAGCAGTGCAGTTCTTAAGTCACAGAACGATGTCTGGTGAGCAATGAGGAAAGTAGTAGAGGAAAGCCCAAATGGTCACATGATGAAGGACCTGGCAAGCAAAGCAAAATGCATTAATTGAGGGCTTTAGACTTGAACTTAATACATACTGGAGCCAGGAAAAGACACCAGGCAGGATGTAGTTTAAACAGATTGGCATTTTCAAAATGTACAAAGTGGGCCAAAAGTAGGTTTACAATCATGAGTACATGAAACAGTTTATTTTTGTATTATTATTGATTAATTATTATATTCTTTTTTATACAAACTATTGTAAATCTACTTTTGCCCCACCTGTATTTAGATTATGATTTCACTTTTCAGTATGCAAATATACCTGACAATTTAGGTGTTTGTCATTTAAACTTGTTGGGAGTTATTTTGATTACCCAATGAGAGGTCAGCTGGAGAGGACTTGGCTTTGAGGAGCTGAAGGTGGACGGTGCCCAAAACAGAGTTTATCAGGGGCTGCTGTTCACAGTCTGCCACTCCAGCAAATGTTCCCAGGCCACCTTCAGCAAATGCTATTATACTGTATATAGCTCAGAGTTTAATGTCAGCATGCACAATTTTTCCCCAGGATTTGGTCCTAAAACAACTACTTAGGCTCCATTCTTTTTTAAATTAAATTAATCATGGGATTAGAATGATTGGAATGTAATTCATCAGAAATTATTATGAGTCAGAGGCCCTTTACACACAATCTGGCACAGAACATTAGCTAATCTAACCTGCTCATAATACCTTTTTCCAAAAATTATGCTTTTCCCTGATCAAAAAACTACAAAATACACCACCAATGGACTTTTCACAGTAGCATTTCAAAGAATGAAGCTAGGACTTGTCTGTAACTTGAATTGTCTTTCCAGTCAGTTACTTTGATAAATTTTAAGAATGTAAAATTTGCATTCATTTTTTTTCTTGTTTACTTCTGGTACATCATTTCCTGAAAAAAGAAAAATTTCTCTGTGACATTTTTACAAGCAGCTCTAGTTTTGAATTGGTAATTTGTGCATCTAGATTACGCTCAGCAAAGCATGAATCATACAGATTCCATTATGTGATTATGCAAATGTATACTAAATATACAATTACAAGCATATATGGGCAGTGAAATTTAATTAATTTTTATGACTTGGCTCACTTGCCAAATGTAGTTTTATTAACTAATAGTCCATATGTGTTTCCTCTCTTGATTCATTTACATTTTAATATCATGTAGAAATGATAAATTATTATAACAGCAGATGATAAAAACAGATGGAATAAACATAATTGAACCCGAGATGATTTACACAGGTTTGAATTGAACAGTTTGTGTATTTAAGACAATCCTAAATGCTTTATTCTTGTGTTATGGCTATTTAGGAAGAACTTCACAAACATACAAAGTCATTCAAAGCAGCCAAGAGCATTTAAAATGCATATTTAAAGGCTATTAAGCAGCTTTTTATTGTAAATTGATGAGCAACCAGTGATTATATTTGAGGACATAAAAATAAGAAAAAAGTGATCAAAAGTCAGACATACTAATCTAGAAATGAGGTTAGTAACCTAGAGACAATAAAAACTATCAATAAACATGAATGCTAAGTGAAGTGACCATTTGATGAATTACTAGTACAATTGAAAATCTCAGCCACTTACACATTACATTGCTCCCTAGAGAGCTGTGTTCCAAACCCAAATAACAGACAATATTTCCAGAGGAAAAAACCTAAAACTGTGAGAATCTTTTCACTCCAACCAGAATAGTATTTACATGCATGTATGTGCATATGCATCACCATGTCTTTTAAAAGGCATACTTTTGACATAACATACAAGATTATTATACATACTTATTTGAAATTTTATCAAATAAATTTGCAATTACATTAAAAATTCAATATTCTGAGCATCAAAACTCTCTGATGTCCAAAAGGTAAAGAAAACTTCTTTTTGTTTATCAAAATATATTACAGGAGTAGGACACGTTATGAATTGGTTACCAAACCTAACTGCTCAGTGGTCTGGGGAAAGCCTTACTTCCCCCTCTTTATATCATACAGCATTCCAAGCCAATTTGTCTTCTAGCAGGAAATAGAGAATTATACATGTGTGGACTTCAAGCTACTTTCCATCTCCCTAAACAGTACTTATTTTCATTGAAATTCATTTCTTAGGTGATACGCACAACCTTAATCCTTTACTTCTATTTTGATGGGCACAGTGCTAAAAGAGCCTAATAGAATTAGGAAAAAAAGCTTTTTCTAAAATTGAGTTATGTCAAGGAGGGGGCACTCCACCCACAGGGCCCCCTGGCTGCCACAGATGAGAATAAGTCTACCAAGACATGATCTGCTTGGGGAGGAAGGGTGGCCGATCTCTCAAAGGAGAAGGGCCAGGAGCTTTTTTCTCAATGGGCTTTCATTGGGTTTATTTGCATAGGAATACAGGGTATATACGTAAAGCTCATCAATCATTGTCGGACAGTAAGAATCAAACAATAGATAACATTCAAAGAATTTGGCTGCCCTTTCCAGCACAGGGCGGTACCCACCTCTGTCATTGTTTCAGGCTTAAGTCAGGCAGGGGAAGTAAGGCAGCCAAGAGATTAAGAGGCTTATTGCAGACAGAATGAAGACTCAGGCTGTGAAAGCCGAGGGGTGCGGGTCCATCACCCCCTTTTTCTATAGCCTCTCAAGTCCTTCACTGAGGGCCCCTTAATGACCATGCCTGTCTTAGGTTGTCCCTCCCTTGAGGAATCTTACCCATTATTGGCTCACCAGTCTTCCACTCGGGGCCAGGCAGGGTGAAAGGGGGCAGAGGCAGCACCCCTACCAGGCAAGATAAGCTTTGTCTCCTTAGTGGCTTCTGGTTCCAAGGTCTTTTTATTCAGCCTTAGCCACAGGGGTGGTTATAGGTTCTGAAACCAAGCAGGGTGGTTCCCAACAGAGGACTATTGGGACTATTTGACTATTTTATAGTTAAATAAGGAAACATTTTTCAATGTTAGAATAAATATTTCTATTTAGGGCTTCATACTGCCACAATGCAGAAATGAATTTTTCACCCCTGGCTTGCCTTTGGGACTCAGAGACAACATGTGAACGGGACTTACTTCTTCAAGTTGAAAAAGCCAAGTGTGTAGGATGGGAGCTCAGCAAGGCTGGTCAATACTGCTTTGCCAAGAGAAGCTATACCACATGGGGAAGAAGGGATTATCTGGAGGAATTACGAAGGACAGCTGCAAGGAATTAAGATATAATTTAATTAGAAGAAGCAGAACTGACAGGGTGAGAATCAACCATTTGGCTGTCAACAGACAGTGATTTTCTGTTCATTTCATTGTGAAATTTACAAGAAATTATAAAGCTGAGCAGGTACAGTGAAATGATCTGACTTGAAAGAGAACAATAATTGGTATTTATGCAACTAACCACATATTATCCCTTGGCCACAGTCATCCTTTGTATCTGAAGTAAGTATACTAGCTTATTTATACTTCAAATTATTACTCTAAAACAAAAAGGTATAATGGAGTGTGGAAAACCGGATGCCTCATCGCTCCCCAACCCACACCTCCAGTCTGTGGTCGCTGCCCCTGCAACCCCTTCCTTCACTACTTGACGTTCTTCTCAGGGTAAGAACAAGAAGCTTTTTCAATAGTTAAAAGTTAAACACAATGATTGTGGTGGGTCAGAAATTAAAACTAGCTAAATTAGGACCTCGTGGACAACTTAAAACTTGGTAATTTTTATGCTTTATATTTAACCTATGTTCTTGGCAAACATTTGTTCCTCAAATAACCATTAGAAAGTCTTAAAATGTTGATAAAATTTTTTGGGAATTATAATACTTTTCCTTATTAAATACTATTAAGCCACTGTTTTGGTAGCAATAAAATTTTTACATCTTCATAAATAAAAATATTTCTATAACAGCAAGTTCATACTCTCTGTAGTAAAGTTTTATTTCTAATCATTTTGATACCCATAAGAAACTTAGTAAATCACATTTAATGGCGATATCACACCACCGTGGTGCCAGGCTGAGACCTCACACTAACCATCTGGATGACCAGACCAGAGTGCTTTGAGCAGGCCAGTCAGAGTCAGATTGTGTCTGCATTGTCACCTGTGCCTGAATTTATGGTAACAAAGATAATCCCCACCATCGTAAATAAATGTATTCAAAATGGTTTCAATATCATCCACGCGAAACACTAACTTGCAAATTCCCTGTTCATGGGTACATTTCCAAACACTATTAATGAAGTAAATGAATTACCTCTCTACCTCACAGAACCCTGTTTTTGCCTTTATTCATATCAATGTAAAACACTGTTGTTCTAGGACCCCCCAGACTGATTCAAAACCTTGGTCACAGTGCCTGCTCCAGCAGCCAAGCCCTCACACTACAGATTATGTTGCATATACAGCTTCTTTGAGGCTCCAGGGATTTAAAAGTTTTGTTAATTTGTTTCGATTTACCATTGTTTACTTTTCAGTTCTTTACAATTTTTACTGATTTCTGTTCAGAGTAGACTGTTGTGTCAGGTATCTTAGCTATACATCTTCTGTGATTGGATACACTAGTTTCTTTCGGTCATCTGAACCCTTCAATTTACCAGAATTCTCCAATTCTTCTAAACCCCACAAAAGACAAAAAGAAATCCAATTCACAGTCAGAGATTTCTAGATGACCACATCCCCCTGCATCCCATTCCAAATTACTTGGTCTGCGATACCTTGAGGGAAACTGAGAACTTTCTGTTTCAATTGGATGCCTGTCCATTGGCTGAGCCAGCACCTTCGAGTCAGCCATAAGCAAACAGTCCTGACTCTTCAAGGTCAGTGAGGTAACTGGTGTTCGTTGTACGCTAACATATCTTCCTGGGGCTGTGCTTGGTGTTTACCAAGCCTTATTTCATGAGCTGATCATCAAATTTCTCCAGAATTCACCTCTCCGTTGCAAACCCCTCTGACCACCTGTCCTTCAGCCAGCAGCTCATTCCTGCCTTAGAGCACTGGCAGTCACTGTTCTGGAAATCCCCCTGCTCCAAAGTCTTCCCAACTTACACTTTCCTATCACTTAATCTCAAGCGATAGGTCAGCAGTGCCTTATCTGATTTCTCATTCAGAATTAGTATCCCCACCCCCATGCACTCATCAAACAAATAAAGAATTTTCCAGAGATGGCAGGGGGTTCAATAGCAGCTTAAGCTGGTAAATGTGCCATTAATTTGTAAAGCCAAAGTTCTGAATGTTGAGCTTTCTCAGAGTTTCAAAGGTTGGTATAAGGCTAAAGTCTTAGCTTCTTTCATAATATAATCTTGAAGTGCTTTCTGTAACAGAATAATAATCCTTGATGAGGGCATTTCCTTTCATTTTAATTCTTCATGAAACAGCATTCTGTGTGAGAACTTCCATGGGATGAAGAATACATCTGGAATAATCTGTGAAAGCACCTAGCACTGTGCCTGAGACACAGTCATGCTCACTGACAGACTACACGGGTAGTATATTTTAAAATAATTATATTTTTTGACAGGCCTGAGGTTATGCAAGTCAACACTGTATTAAGAATTAAGATGGTATGGCCACAGAATATCTCTGCCACTCTGATGCTACCAACAGTATAGTATTTCCCCCTCATCCACATTTTTAATTACTCATGGTCAGCCCCAGTCAGAAGGAGACTTGACTGGGGGTGGTGAACACACAATACAGTGCGCAGATGATGTGTTGTGGAATTGTGTACCTGAAACCTGTATAACTTGGTTAACCAGGGTCACCCCAATAAATTCAACAAAAAGGAAAATAAAAGAATACACTATATAACATATCAAAAGTATGAAGAAATAGGCACATACAAAATATATATATACTAAATGAAAAAATTCCAGAAAAAAACAATTTGTAAGCTTTAAATTGCTCACCATTCTGAGTAACTTGATAAAATCTAACGCTGGCCCTTTATGTCCCACACAGGACATTAGTCATCCTTTTGTCCAGCGTATCCATCATGTGTATGCAGCACAATAAGATATTTTGAAAGAGACCACATTCACATAACTTTTATTACACTGTGTTGTTAAAATTGTTCTATTTTAATAGTAGTATTTGTTTTTAATCTCTTATTGTGCCTGATTTATAAGCTAAACTTTATCACAGGTATGCGCAAAAGGGAAAGAAGATAATACACATAGGGTTCAGTACTAACTGTAGTTTTAGGCATCCAAAGGGGGTCTTGGAAGGTATTCTTCATGGATAAGGGGGGACTACTGGGTGTCATTTGAAGTTCTTTCTTTCCCTTCCCATTAGGGACCTATTTCTGAAATGCAAAGACTTCAGGGTATTGTAGCGAGCCCCCATTGGGTTGCATATTCAGGCTCCCCTCTGCAGGAAATCTCACCCTTTACCCCAGTCAATAAGGGAGCTCCTGGGAGCCGAGGGTCTATTACCTTATGTGGTATTGCCCTAACAAGGCCAGCCAGACTTTTTCTACCAGGAATTTAAAATTTTTATCTAAAAGATACAAAAAAACCTGGAGTTTCAAATCTTGGTCAGATAAATAGCAGAGCTCTAGATCTGTCCAATACAGTAACCACTAGTCAAAGTTGGCTATTTAAAATTAAATTTCAGTTTTAATTAATTAAAAAAAACCTCCGGAGACTTCTGCCAAGATGGAGGAATAGGTGGAAGCACTGTGCCTTCTCACACAACCAAGTTTAAAAACAACAAAGTTTTAGCAACAAAAATGCAGCCAAACCACAGAAAATTGAACTATATGGAAGTCTGACAACAACGAACCCTTCAGCCAAACCAGCACAAACAGATCAAAACATGGCTCAAGAACAACTCAGAGCCCCAGAGCCAAGAAATCTAAGTGGTGAAGAAATAGCCAGTCTCTCAGATGCACAGGTCAAAACACTGGGGATCAGGATGCTCACAGGACTGGTTGATTATAGTCACAAATTAGAGGAACATATGGAAGCTAAACTAATTGAAATGAAGGGAAATACACAGGAAACCAATAGTAATGGAAAGGAAACTGGGACTCAAATCAAAGGAGTGGACCAGAAGGAGGAAAAAAATGACCAAACAGAAAAGGATGAAAAAACAAGAATCCAAAAAAATGAGGAGAGGCTTAGGAACCTTCAGGACATCTTTAAACACTCCAACATCCGAATTACAGGGGTACCAGAAGGGGAAGGGGAACAGCTACCAGTGGAAAACTTATTTGAACAAATAATAAAGGAGAACTTCCCCAATCTAGCAAAGGAAATAGACTTCCAGGAAGTCCAGGAAGCTCAGAGAGTCCCAAAGAAGTTGGACCCAAGAAGGAATACACCAAGGCACATCATAATTACATTAGCCAAGATTAAAATGAAGGAGAGAATCCTAGAAGCAGCAAGAGATAAGGGGACAGTCACCTACAAAGGAGTTCCCATCAGACTGTCAGCTGATTTCTCAAAAGAGACCTTACAGGCAAGAAGGGGCTGGAAAGAAGTATTCCAAGTCATGAAATCCAAAGACCTACAACCAAGATTGCTCTATCCAGCAAAGCTTTCATTTAGAATGGAAGGGCAGATAAAGCGCTTCTCAGATAAGATCAAATTCAAGAAGTTCATCATCACCAATCCCTTATTATATGAAATGTTAAAGGGACTTACCTAAGAAAAAGAAGATAAAAAAAGATGAACAGTGAAAGGACAGCAAACTCACAGTTATTAAGCTCCACACCTAAAACAAAAGCAAACTAAGAGGACAGCTAGATCAGGAGCAGAACCATAGAAATGAAGATCTCATGGAGGGTTAGCAACAGGGAAGTGGGAGAGGGAGAAGGGGGAGAAGGTATAGAAAATAAGTAGCATAGACAGTGGGTAGAAAATAGATAGGGGAGAGGGCAAGAATAGTATGGGAAATATAGAATCTAAAGAACTTGAGACACGTGGTCATAAACTAAAGGGGGGGATGGTGGGGGAGGGGGTGTGCAGGTTGAGGGGAATGAAGGGGGAAATGGGACAACTGTAATGGCATAATCAATAAAATATATTTTTAAAAAACTCCATTCCTCAGTGGCATTAGCCACATTCCAAGTGCTCAGTATTATAGAACATTTCCATCATCACAGAAGATTCTGCATCACAGAAGCATCACAGAGAGATGCTTAGAGCAGAGCTCAACAAACTACAGCCATCGGACAGATCTTGTATGATCCACAAGATAGTCTTTTTTTCCTTTCTAAATGGTTAGTAAAAATAGAAGAAGAATATTTTAAGATGTGAAAATTATGTGAAATTCAACTTTGGGGGTCCACAAAGTTGTATTGGACCACTGTTATGCTCCTTCATTTATTTATTATAGATTGCCTCCTTCATGCTACAGTGGCAGAGTAGAGTATTTGTGGGAGATCATATAAACAGCAAAGTCTAATATATTTACTATCTTGCCCTTTTTAGAAAAGGTTTGCTGACCCTTGCTCTAGACAGAAGTGCTATGGTCTCCAAAACTCTCAGATTCTGAAAATTTATGAGAACACATTACGTACATTGAGAAGATAATAACTTGTTGGGTATGTGGAATGGCTTTTCATTTCTGAGCTGCAGGGTAGAAAGAAAAAGGACCACTCAAGGCCGTGTGTTGATATTGGGGATTATACAGGAAGAGTGTCCTCTTCCCCAATACCAATGGACAGGTGCTAGAGCACCATGTTCCACTGTGCTTACCATGGTGCCAGAAAAGAAGCCCTAGCCTTTCTTCAGTCTAAACACAAGGCTCCTAGATCTCCACTGTGAGAGTCTTGCTAATCTCCCTCTAAGGAAGCTGATACCAACTCTCCCTGAAGCTGCACAGCCAGAAATACAAGCCAAAGCTGATGGCATAAGCAGGCTTCACACCAGGTGTAGGTGCAATCCACGTGGAAAATACACAACAGCATCTTCAGTGAACTGCAAACTCCTCCATTCATCGAGAGGAGGCATACTGATTGTGTGTCAGTGTTTTCTGAAAGATTTCATTACATGAGGGTAACCAACACAAGTGAAGAAATGACCTGAGTCACCTGCACTGTAAGAGTTATACTTTACAGAAACACACCATAAAATGACAGCAAAGGGGGTCCAAGGCAAAAGGATATAAGAGATGAAGATAGAATTCCTGAAATGGGTACAGAAATAAGTGTCTAGAGGCTTAGAAGGAAGCTGCACTTCAAGAAAACTCTGGGTCATTTGTTATGACAAGTAATTCTTGGCTCATGATTCTCATAGAGAAGGCTCCAGAGATTCTTTTCTCGAGGGATGAGTCTGACAGATCATGTTTCATTTTTGTAATGAAATGCCAGGCAATCATTTTGCCTCCAGCTCTGACACAAGCACTCTGGGAAAGTGGGTAAGAGCACCCAAATCACGTCAGATGGCCTGAGTTTGCAGCCAATCCCCACTACCTACTAGCTGTCTCATTTTGCTCGACTGTGAAATGAGATGCCCACTTATAAGTCTGTTTCAATGAATAATTAAGACAGCGCAGGTGAAAGTGTTTACCACTCAGACAGGCAAGAGCAATCCTTTCCCCAGATTCCCTTGTAGTAAGGGCTTGTCAGGCACCCCAGTTACAGCCAATGAGGCCTTAGCAGAAAGTTTCTGAATAAAAAGGAAGTAGGGGTAGAGATAGTTTTGGAAAAGCTTTTTTTTTCTCTCAGATGGAAAGGGACAATGAAATAACAAATATAAACAAAATCCCACAAGAATTCCATAGTTACAACATTAATATCCCTGAGTTACTGAATCAACACTCTAGACAGCTTGTGAGAAAAATAAGCCTCTCCCTCTGAGACATTACTTACTTTTACCCATTCTTAAAAATGGATTTGATATAATAAAGTGTTAGAATAAAAAACAAGTGGAGACCAGCCTTGAAAATTTACCAGGCAGATAAAACCAGTCTGCTCATACCAACAAAGCTTAATTTATGTTCCTCTGCAAGACTAACTTCAGTTGGTTCATTTTTTGCTTATGTCTCTGAAAACCACAAGCAAAACTGTTTCTCAAGGTTGATATGAGATAACCACTGACCAACTCCCTATCATTTAAGAAAACTCTAATTTTATAATGAATCACTGTGATGAATAAAGTCACTACCTCCACACAGTATAAACTCATTCATAACAAAATACCTCTGAGTCTCATTCCATGTTTTGGTTTGAGTCCTTCCAGTTGGTGAACTGTTTCGTTGTTGTGGTCATTGTGCATACAATAAGCTTTTACTAATTTCTGTTTGGCTGATTCATTGTTTTTACTTCTGCTATTTCTAATTTTTTGACAAAATGATATCAACTGTAGGGATGAAAAAAATTATTTTTCATTTTCCTAGAAATTTGTTAGTCACCACTAAGGGAATTTGGAAAAGAAAGATGTGGAAAGTGTCAACTAGAATTTCCTTCCCTCGCTATTACCTCCTGGGCAGTGTGCCTTTAAGCCCTGTTCCTTTCCCACCCTGTCAGAAACCTACTGTGCCAGGAGGGGACAGTCATGGCTGCCGCAAGCAGCCACATTTTCCTCTAGTTGGGAGCCATCTAATGCTACGGGAGATAGACACAAGGACAATAAAAAGTTGCAAATACTTTTGGAGTATATGTATAATTACTAGGGGCTATTCTAAGGGTGATATAGATATTAACCCACTTACTACCATTATCTCCCGATGTCTGTACTATGAGTAACCCCATTTTACAAATGGATAGACCGAGACACAGAAAAGTTAAGTAAGTTTCCTAAGATCATATACATGGCTAGAATTACGATTCAAACCCACAATGAGTCTGAAATTAATTGCTATGTGCCAGTGCCTCTCCCTCTGAGAAGGCAAGAAACCTGAGGTTCAGTGAGATAAGGAGTTGGACTTGGTGAATTAATTTGGCAGATCTCTGGAAAACCCCAATCTCACATTTTGCCAGATCGTCTATTTATCGAGTTTTTCAAGGAATCCAGTTTATGAGTCAATTTAGAAATTTAGATTATCTTAATGCTTATGAACTCTTAGAAAAGAGTAGGAAGTATTTAGCTTTGAAAACAATGATGAAAAGGCCCATCCAAACAGGGGAGAAACTTCCCAGGAAAGAGACATAAAGACAGCAACCCAAAATGTAGACGTTTGATAGCACTTACCCCTCCCATGTGCGTACTCTTGGTTATGAGGACGGAGCTCTTACTGCACCATGTCCCACTCCCACCTCCAGATACTGGGTTGACATGTGCCCACCACCAGCATCCTTGGCATCTAAACCTGACAACCGCCCCTCTGCCTCCGTGAGCAACAGTCCACGGCTCCTCGGGTTTGCACAAGCCTGTCTTTGGGGAGCAGAGATGCAACATTACTTTGAGCTAAGTCGTGCTATTTGAGATAAATAACTTAATTAGATAAGACAGCTGTAAAATTCTCTTTTCATATTGTACCTGAAGTAAATTATGTATCATTCAATCTGATTTGATATACACAATTTCATATGACAAAGGAACGGTTTATTTAAGTGACCAGTAAAAGCACCTTTTATTCCTACCGGCTCTTGGTAATGTGGGAAAAGAAGAAACTTTCCTCCACCCTCCTAGATTCTTTTGACTGCTCTAATAATTAAATCGGCATGTGACATTAGATTAACAAGAGAAAATAACCAAAATGAATTACATGTGCACTTATAAGAAACCCAAATATAAGAGAGTCAGAGACCGCACATATATAAGAGGTTCAAAGACAGAGAGGAAAATGGGTCTGTCAGACATCCTGAGCTGGGGGTGAGGTTAGGGGCCTTGGGGCTCCAGAGGGGAGGAAGGCCATTCAGAGGAAGACAAGAGGAGCAGCTGTTCAATAATTAGACATTTGCCCTGCCCTGTAGATGGATCAGAAAAAGTAATTTCTGATTCATAACTCTTATTATGGGCAAGGGCCCCAATTTCATTCATTAAGGAAGAGGTAAAATTTGTCACGTACCAAATAGCACATGGTGGCAAGTCCTGTTCCAAACCCCTGCGGTAACAAGGTAGCATTTCTAGCGGAGCCCAAATGCATGTTTGCATGGGTACGCATTCATTCAAGACACAAAACATTGAATTCTTACCTTGTGACAAGCACTGTGCAAAAGCATGTTAACAAAGCAGTTTTATGCACGGAGGCTAACTTTTATACTGGCACATTAATGTGTTCTGGACTTTCCTGTAACCCTGAAGCAGGGCCACTAATCTCTGACGAGCAAGATGGGGGCAGAGTACAGATATGTAGCTCTTCCAGAGGCCTGTCTGGAAAGTAATTAGCATTTGAATTAAGCAATGATTGATGACAACAGGCAAGCAAGTGTTCAAGGCAGGGGTTTCAAAAAGGGATGGCTGACTTTTAAGGCTTTTGATAAATGCCTGACAGATTTACATCACGGATCCACAGTTTCTTGCTCTAAAGCACCTTTCCCTTCTTTTATTCCATCCCCAGATTGTGTACTGGCCTCAAGGACACAAACACACACACCCCCAAAAACAGGGACTGTCACCATCCACCCTAATTCCTTCTCCAGAGCACATTTAGGAATCAAAAACCATTCTCTCTCCACACACTCACACTCACAGAGTCTGATGAGCTAGCGTCATCTCTGAATTGCCTGTGTGATGGGTGATAATTATTCCGAAGGAGCCTGTCTGCATGTTTATTGATCACCTTAAGGAAACTACTGAATTAAAATTACTTTCTAAAGAACAGAAATCAGCTCTGATTTCTTAGAGTGTGAGAGTCCACAGTAGGGCTATTTGAAGGGGAAAAATAACTTCAACTACCTACTTGAAAAAGAGAGACAGAGAAGCCATCCTAATTTATGTCAACAAACCAAATTAAAAACAGACAAATTTATATCCCTGCTTTTTGTTTGTTTGTTGGACACTGATGAAAGCAGAGGCATCTAGAGCCACAAGGAGCCCAATCCCTTCTTGATCTGGAAGAACGGCACTGAGTGAGGTGTGACAACCCCGTGCAGTGGGGCAGAATTTGGGGTGTTCGTGTGTGTTCCCTTCCTTGCACTTCTATGACCATTACTTGGAGGAAAAGCATTATGATCAGTTATCACTTCCTGACAACACAATGTAAAATATGCTCCAAAGTAGCTCACTAGAAGTCCCCAATTCTCATGGAAATGGATGGGGAAGTTCAAGAAGAAAACTGCGGGTGGTTTCAGGGTTCACCTCTCCACTGGAAGTGCAACCATTGCTTTGTGCTCAGGTTTTCAACCCCTGCGGCAGCACCACCTGGCAGAAACCCTTAATAGAGCTAAAGGGACACAAAACTGTCAGCCACAATAGCAGGCCACAGCAGATAAATAATATATTTCCAAATAAGTTGAGTATGAACATTTGGCCATGTCTGCCAGATTTATTTTATGGTCTGACTCACAGATTAATAATGAAGACTGGTTTCTTAATTATAAGATTTGCATGCCTCAACCCCATCATAAAAGCTCACATGGAAGCTGTTTTTTCCTTCACGGAACTAAGGGTTTGAATGCCTAATAGGGAAAGGACGAGTTGGAAAACCAAATGCCTTAGTATTTTCTAAGGACTAAAGGTCCTCCTCAATTTACTTAAAGCTATCAGTTTAAAATTCAGCTCCTGGTCACATAATTCTAGGTGTTCCCTTTCTTGAATGCAGACAGGAAAGAATATGTAGTCTATTTTTTCAGATATGAAGAAACCCATGTTAACTCACCATCACTTCAGATATGCATGTGAATCATTTTGAAGTGTGGATTTTAGTTTGAGCTCAACCCCAAGTGTGAGAGATTTGGCAGATGTGACAGGAAAAAGAGAGGACAAGGATACTGCCCCAAACTCCAAAATAAAATGGATCTAACAGGGTTGTAGCTAGAGAGAACTCGAGAGTGCTAGCCTCAAACGCCCTCTGGAGCAACAGGCTGAGCAAATGTGTAAACCTCCACTTTCCAGTCTTGACTCACCAGAGGACAAGCTACAGCTTTATACAAATGTGTGGGGCAGACCAATTACAGTAGACCATATGATAGGGTTAGATACTACCAGTATTTTAGAACAAGAAGAGAGAAAACAAATATTTATCCCTAGCAAGGTAATTTCTTTAGGTCAGAGAAATGGACAGAAGCCAGCACAAAGAAGGCTCTTGTGGGTGGAGAAGCTGGAGTTTGTAAAAGAGCTTGATTTCATACATTAGCTATTAACCAAAGAAAAAGTATGAATAGAGAGCAAGAATTCCTATTTTTAAAAATCACTGAAAAAGAAGATTGAAAGATTTTCTGTTACAATGGTTCTCTAACACTGGTGTGTATCAGAATCACCTGCAGCACTTGGTAAAACAATGCTGGGCCCCACTCTGATTAGAAGGCCCAAGGTGAGGCCCCAGCATGTTCATGTCTAACAAGCCCCCAGGAGATGCTCAGGCCGCGAGTCTGGGGTCCCCGCTCCGAGAACCACTGATCATCAATCTCAGCATTGGTAACATTTTGGGCCAGGTAACTCTTGTTGTGAAGGACTATCTTGAGCACTGTAGCATGTTTAGCAGTATCCTTAGCCTTTATCAACTAGACGCCAATTCCTCTATCCTTCCTAACACAAATTTTGTTTGGCAGAAGAAACTCATAATGGTTATCATTATGTTGGACTCAGTGTGCAACTTATGTTGATGGTTATCAGTTAAAGTAGGAGTTTTGCTTCTAGTTCAACACCTTTTCAACATCCCTCTTTTTTTCTTTACTTCAAAGCAGTCCTGTTTCATAGTTGGCTGTATGTTCTAGTATTTGTCCAGTTCATTTAGTGCAAATGAAAGCCACATGCAGAAAAGCCTTGTATGATTAAACAGCAAACATATTAAGCCAAGGTTTCAATAGGTGCCCTATAGCTTTGAGTTATGACTCAAAAACCACAATTTGATGAGATTCTAAAGAGGAGAAGTTGGGAGAGAGATTTAATCTTGCTTACTACATAAACAGATTGGCCACAAGGCCCAGAAAGAGTGGTGGTGTAAAAAAGTTTTCTGCAGAAGGAATTTGTCAGAAGCTTGGTGAGGAATAAGTGGACAGCTGGTCAACTGACCCAACTGGGACTTGGACCAAATGGGATTTCCAGAGATGTGGGATTGAAAGTCACAGCTCGTTCAGATTCATGGCTCAAAACACAGTTACCAGTGTGGCAGATGGAAATAAGGGTGGGAAGGTGGTAGAAATAGTTTTTGCTGATAGAGTGTCCCTCTTTAAACTACATAAGACATATTTTACATGTTGTGCAATTGAATTATTTTGAAAGATATAATTTATTTCCTATAAAGCCAAATATCCCAAAAAGGTCTTTTGTCAGATGTCCCTGGACCTAAGTGGATCCTAGCAGCTACTGGCTCACTATATACTTTATCCCAGGAAGAACACACTGTGTGTATTAGCATCTATTTGCAACACTACTTACTAAAGAGAATATAAGGCAGCCATAGAATTTACCTCCAAATGATATATGCACCACATCCAAGTCCAAAGTACATAATTTTGCTTTACAGCTTTTTGGTCATTGAGTGTGTTCCATGGAATGATTTTTCCAAGAGATGTTAGTAGATGTTAGGTAAAAAATAACAATAATAAAACAAAATAAAATAGAGTTCTGTTTTCAAGCACAATCAACCACTGGATTAAACAAATTAAAAAAATATTTCTTTACTGCACAAGTTTTAAGACCTTTAAAATCTTAATGTACTTTATGACCCTTCAAAAGAAGTATATATTATATAAAAATTCCCAAAGCCGTTTTATCAAGAACCTCCACTTATAAACAACAAAGCATCTGGGGAGAGTGCGCCTCGGCAGACCACAGCTTGGAAAACACTAAAGGGAACATATTTCATTGTATTTTGTAATTCAATGTCATTTTCACTTTGCAGATAAGAATGATGACTATGCATATCGCACTCAGTGAATATTAGCCCATATCCCTCTTCTTTTGTCCACGTACAATTTCATCTCTGAGCTTATCCTGACACTCTGGGGTGTACAAGATTTGTGCTGAAGAAGGTGCAAATTTTGTCTGTGTAAGGTTTTCTAGATTAGGCCCAGAGGTTTTTAACTGCTCTAATCAATTATTTGTTCCTTAAAGCTTGGGGAATCACACCAAAATTGTTTAATTGAGTTGAAAAAGGTTATTTACAGTATTTTCCACATAACTGACTTTTTCAGCTGATTTGCATACAGTACAGCATGGCTCATTTATACTAATGACTGAGAGAACATTGGAGATTACAAATTTAAGAATTAGTACATACAGTAAGTGAAAGCATGAAATTAGAAGCAATTAGAGCTGTCCCATCACGAAAGGGACTTGATCAGTCCATGCTTGTTATTTATGGTAGTGATTTATAATACACCATCATTTATTTTGTAATGAAATTTTCAAGGTGAGACATTTGGCTATTATCCTGCAGCAGAGGTGGACAAAGCGGCTGGAGAGTTGGTAAAGTTTGTCAGCGTTCCTGGTGGAACCATTCATTTATTCAGCACGATGGTCCCACTGTCTTGCCCTGTGCAAGTAAGTACCTGTAAGCACAATTTTAATGGCTTCCTTCCATTATTATAAGACTAATAGATTTTCACTGGTACCTGAAAAGCACTGAAAATATAAAGAAGAAAATAAACTATAACCTAGAGATGAATACTGCTAACATTTGCTGTGTTTACTTCCAATATTTTTCTATGCACATGCATGAAAATGTGAGGTATGCAGATGTTTACGTAATTGAGATCATATTTTACTTTCAATTTTGTGCTCTGGGTTTTTGATTCAGCTATTGATGAAGACATTCTAAATTATACACATAACTTAATTATTGTTATATATTTAAAGCATATCTTAAAGTTATCATTTATGTCAGCCCAGTTAATAGTTAGAAATCAACAGTAGTGTAGTTCCAATTATTGGAAACTAAATTAAAATCATTCCAGTGCTCTGAACTTGTTCTGCATCATTAGAAGGATGGCATTTGTATATTTTCTGAATAGCTGAAAATAACTCAGTTTCAAAGATGACACAATAATTCGAACCTGATATTATTCACACTTGCTACTGAAGTGTTACCTTGCTGTACAAGCAGGAGTGACTCCAAGGAAATGGAAACAAGCACTAGCTAAATCTATACTTCTGCTAATGAAATTGAACTTCCTCAGTCATTAAATTGTATTATAATTTCCATAGTGAGTTTTGGCCCACTTCAATTTTGGAAAACTTCAATTAGAAGTTCCAAAAATTAATCCTTATTTTCCTTGTTCCTATTTCTATTTCACAGATGAATTAATTGCAGTATTAAATGTGCAGGTGATTTTTATAGGACTACACAGGAATTGAATTTCTTAGCATTCCTAAGGTGTTTTTTTTTTAATCCACTCTTTCAAATGAGGACTCAAGTTGCACCTGAAGGGAACAGATGTGGTGCAGGCATTCTCAGCTGAAGCTATGGCCACCTCAGGAGAGTAATTGGCATTAATTAATATGTTTAACATCGTTAAGCTGACTACATATTTGCACAACTCACCTAAAAGCTTCCTAACTGCATCCTCCGAGGGGTACCTAACAACGCCTTGATAGTTCCTTAGAAGCTTTTCAGTGGTCCATAGAATTTTTTCCCAGTGCTGAGGAAGCCAATTAACATTTAGTGGTTCTGGAAATTGCAAGTCCCATTTTTTCTGTGTTCAGTTATCCAGAACACCTAATACCTTCTCACAGTATGTTCTCAAAAATTAGTCACAATCACATATTCTTAGTGGAAATTTAAATGGCTACTGAGTTCTTCTCATCTCCACAATTGATGGTTTGCAGTCTTTTCATTGATAACCTATGGAAAGCTGCTACAGTCTTATGATTTTTATTGTAAATCTGAGGCATTCAGAGTTAATGAAAGAGAAGAAAGTCCTTTGTTCCATTTCTTCTGGTTCATAAATTAATCTCCTTAGTGTACATTCATATATTAAAGCAAGTTAAATTCCTTTGTGATACCCAGAAAATAGTATAATAGGAGTTAATGCACGGAGTTGTTTCCCAAAGAAAAAAATAATTCACACTTAGTAGTCCTGACCTGGGCTGACAAGTTTACACATACTGACTCCTGTGAGCCTCAAAGGGACTTACAGTGGGAAATAAAAGAAGTGTGAAGGTGTTAAGCCCAGGATCTGACCTGGTCCTACGTTTGTCTGACTTCATTTTGTTTCCATCTCAACATGAGCAATTTAACAATCACTGCATAACCCCATAGATTTCCAATGCACAGTGTGGCCATGAGGTCCAAAGAGCTGGCCATAAAGGGATCCAGTTGTTTCTCCTGTTCTCCAGTAAGTATATTCTAGCATTCATGTCACCTTACAAGAATGCAAGGTCTAGGTAAAGTCTGGATTTTAAGTCTTCCCATAAAATCTTGGGAAGAAAGGGCCCTGGCCAGGTAGCTCATTTGGTTAGAACATCATCCTTATATGCCAAGGTTGCAGGTTTGATCCCCAGTCAGAGCTTGTATAAAAATCAGAATCAACCAATGAATGCATAAATAAGGAGAGCAATAAGCCCACCTCTCTTTCTCCCCCCTTTCTCTCTCTAAAAGAAATAAATAAAAAAATATATTTAAAATAATCTTAGGAAAAAAATTATTTTGGAATTCCCCAAATGAAGATTCTATTGGATCAGGACTCCCCATATGTCCCCCATACCATATATTGACACTTTCCGACAAAGAGCTACCTCATCCAAGGAATAAGTAACCACAAGTCCCAAAATGCCTCAATGTAACCCCTGTCTACAACTGCATCCCTAAAAAACTATGGTTCATAAAATCACTTATTCATTCAACAAATGTGTTTTGAGACTCACTTTTTTTGCCTGGTATAATTGTAGGCAGCCAGGATACATCAATGAACAAAGCAAAAGAAGATTCTAGCCCTCAAGGAGCTTACATTCTAGCAGGAAGGAGGCAAGAAATAATAAATATAATAAATAAGCCAATTATACATTATATATCAGGAGGTGATGGGGGCTATAGAAAAATATCTAATATTGCAAGGGGACTCAGGAATGTGTGTGTGGCACAATTTATGAGTTTAAATAGGACTTTCAGATTAGACCCACTGAGAAGCTGATACTGAGCAAAGACTTAAATGAAGTACAGTGATAAGCCAGGTGTATATCATGGGGAAGAAATCTCCCAAGAGGTGTATGAAAGGACAGAAGCATGCTTGACATGTTTTCAGCAGCAAAGAGGCCTGTGTTGCCAGAGTAGAGTGGGCATGAGGTAGAGTTAGGACAGAGCAAGAATCACAGGGTTTGACTATGAGGGGCTTTGTAGGAAAGGGTAAGGACTGAGTTTTTAACCCAACTGGTCTCTAGTGCTAGATTCTCTGAAAAGAAATGGTGTAATACAACTAGCACTTAAAAAGACCCACTCCAAAAGACTTCCAGTCAAGATGGCAGAACAGGTAAATATAATTCTCAAATATTCCCACAACCACATCAAACTTTCAACTAAGCAACAGAACAACCATCATCAGAACCATGATGAAATCTAGCTGGAAAGAAGTCCCACAACTAGGGATTTAGAGAAGCCACATAGAGACTGGTAGGAGTGGTAGAGACACAAAACCAGCTAGTCCCATAAGTACCAGATAAAAATTGGGAGAGATATGTCATTTGCCCCCACTGAGGAGTGAGGGGTCTCAGCCCCATACCAGCCCAGGGTCCCAGTGCCAGGAAGAGAAATCCCCATAACTTCTGGCTGTAAAAAAAAACAGTATAGTTTATGGCTGAGTGAGATGGAGAGTGCCTGGAATCCCAGGCAGTTCCTATTAAAGGGCCCACACATGGACCAACTTGGACTCACACACACTCCATCCTTCTGGGGCAGCATTGGGGCAGCAGTCTGAAAGGAACCAGGGACCTTTGGGGAGAAACTGAATTCCAAAGTAAGGGCTGGGGGAACTGCTTTCCACCAGACAAAAGTGCTGGCAGAGGCCATTGTTCCTTTTCTAAGACACCCCCAGCACATACACACACAGAGCAGGCAGGCACCATATCTGTCTACAGCAACCTGGCTAACACTGTTTTCCCCACCCTGGTGACTCCAAGGCCCTGCTTCACTCAACTTTCAGGCCTATGGAAGCTATTTCCAGTGGATTTTCCATACAAATGACATCTCTTGCCTCATGCTTGGGACTTTCCTAAAATCTCTCAGACAAGCATAATCTGGCCTCTGTGTACCCCATACCTCTTGCTAAGGGGCCCCAGGCCTGGCACTAGCAGCAGCCAGCCTTGGTTTGCAGCTTGGCCTGTCCTGGGTACCTCCAAACCCAGCATAAGTAGTGGCCATTTTCAGGTCACTTTTAGCTCATGCCAGGTGGTCCCAGGCAGGGTACAGGCCATTGCCAGCCTTGCAATTCCTGGGAGGCCCCAGAGCCAGTGCATCATTCTAATTACAACCCTACAATCTCCACAAGTGACACAGCCCAGGAGGAGACTCGGTGAGCACCAAAGCCCCACTGAAGCAAAACCTGCTTCACTGGGTAAGTTTCTGCATGGCAGCTCCTCCACTGCAGTCACAGCCAGTCCTCACAGCTAATCAGCCTGTGGTCAATCCCTCCCAGTGACGTCAACAGCAGTCAAGGCATGACTACAACAGGAAAGTGCACACAGCTCACAAAAGCACACACCTGGAACACACAGCTCAGGTGACAGGGGAGGCTGCACTACTGGGTCCTAGAGGAGGACCTACTACATTAGGCTACGCTACCAAGTCCAGCAGATATACAAGCTCCACCTAATACATAGAAACAAACAGAAAAACAGCCAAAATATGGAGACAAAAAAACAGGTCCCAAGTGAAAGAAAAGGAGAAATCTTCAGAAAAATAACTAAATGAAATGGAGGCAAGCAAACTACCAGACACAGAGTTTAAAACATTGGTTAAAAGAATGTTCGAGGAACTTAGCGAAAATTTCAAGGGTGTCAAATGTGACATACAAACTATAAAAAAAAGAACCAGTTAGAAATAAAGAATAAACTAATTGAAATGAAATCTATAGGTAATAAACAGTAGAGGAAGCAAAAAATCAAACCATCAATTTATGATATAAGAAAGCAAAAAATACCCAGTCAGAAGAGCAAAAAGAAAAAAGAATCCAAAATAATGAAGATATTGTAGACAGCCTCTGAACAACTTCAAGTGTTCTAACCTTCACATTATGGGGCTGCTGGGAGGAGAAATTAGAAAATAAGAAATTGAAAACCTATTCGAAAAATTTCCTAACTTGTTGAAGAAAATAGACATACAAGTCCAGGAAGTACAGAGAATGCCATGTAAGATGAAGCAAAAGAAGTCCATGACAAGACACTAAAATACCAAAGGTTAAAGACAAAGAGAGAATCTTAAAAGCAGCAGGAAAAAGTAATTACCTACAAGGGAGCTACCATAAGACTTTCAGCTGATTTGTTAACAGAAACATTGCACACCAGAAGGGACTGGCAAGAAATATTCAAAATGATGAAAAGCAAGGACCTACAACCAAAATTATTCTACTCAGTAAAGCTGTCATTTAGAATCAAAAGACATATAAAGAGCTTCCCATACTATCCCCCTCCACAAAAAAAGCTAAGGAATTTATCACTATCAAGTGTTACATGAAATGTTAAATGGCCTTCTTTAAGAAGGAGAAGAAAAATATATGAAAATAAAATGACAATAAATTCACATCTATCTAAAAAAAAACAAAGTAAATGAACAAGCAGAAGAAAAACAGGCTCATAAATACAGAGAACATTTTTTTTTTGGTCGCCTGATAAGAAGGGGTATGGGGATGGATGAAAAATGTGACTGGATTAAGAAGTACAAACTGGTGTTACAGAATTCATGGGGATGTAAAATACAGCATAAAAAATATAGTCATAATATTCTAATAACCGTGAATGGTGTCAGATGTGCATAACATTTATTGGGATTTATCACTTATTAAATTATGTAATGTCTAATCACCAGGGTGTACACCTAAAACTCATATAATATTGTATGTTCACAGTAATTGAAAAATTAAAAAGTGATTCAAAAAATAAAAATTAAGAAGCCTCCTTCTGGGTGCTATGAGTAGAGTGAACCGTGAAAGAGTGGGGAGTGGTCAAAGTGATAAGGCAGTAGCAGAAAGCCCACCTTACCAGGTCACTACAGTAATGACTAACGTGGGAAGTGGTGGTGCCTTGGACCATGTGAGCAGTAAGGATAGTGAGACCTGGTCCATTCTGGAGATACACTGCAGAAAGAACTGACAGTATTCTCTAACTAACTGGATATGGGGGATGAAAGAAAGGAGAATGAACAATCATCACTCCTCTGGTCTGGGCTTGAGCAGCAGGGAAGAGGAACTGGCCATCACCTGGAATAGAGAGAGCCAGATTTTTGAAGAGGTGCATCAGAAGCTCCAACTCTTAAAAAGTTTTAGATACATTACACTTGAAATATCTATTAGACATCTAAGCAGAAAACAACTAGGCAGTCAAAAATATTACTTCAGCATTAATAAGAGAGATCTATGATAACATAAATTTGGGATAACACAAATATTTTTTGTTTGTTCATTTACACTACAGGATCTCATGAGATCAGAGATGGTGTGGATATAGATAGAGGAAGTATCCAAGGACCCTGCCTGGCACCCCAGTACTGAGAGGTGTGGAAGATAAGAAGGAGGAGCCATCAAAGGCACCTGAGAAGGAGCAGCCAGTGTGGTCAAAGGAAAACAGAAAGAGCATGGTGTCCTGGAAGGTGAAAAAAAGAAAGTTTACTGAAGAGAAGAGAGATATCATTGTGTTTGTGCCGGAAGACTGTGAAGGTAGATGTCATGAGAGACTGTGGAAACCCTCTTCCAATGTTTCAATTATCCCCATGGAAATGAAGGTGGGTATAAAAGTGTTGAAGTTTGGGAAAGACAAAATAATAAAATGGTGATCCAGGAGAGAAAAGTGAATGGATTACCAATGAGATGATATTCCATGGGCACTTAGAGCCCAACTGAGGTTCAAGGTCATAAGTTTAAAGAAAGACTAGTCAATGTAATTATGTATTTTTCTTAAGCTATATGGGTACTGACCTGGAGAAGTGACAGAGCTGGATGTAACCAAAACTGTTGTTTGCAGAACACGGCATGATGAGGGGGATGGGAGAACAGAGAGTGCAGCTATTGGGCATGCAGGGTAAGTTGGACATGGATGGGGTCAGCAACAGCAGCAGGTCACCGGTTGATTAATTCCCCCTCTTTGACAAATTCTGGGAGGAAGACCCGAGGTAGCATGTGTTACATTCCTGAATAGTTCCTGGAGACCACGTACATTCAGGCTCCTGGACCCAACTGCTGGTGGCCTAGACAGGGCCAACACAAATCTCTGAGTTTCTTCCACTGTATGACTGCTCAAACGACACTATCTCTGTCCACTTTTTCACCTGCTATATACAATTACCTACAAAAATACCTCCCTCATAGGATTCTGAAAACTTAATGAGATGGGGGTCAATACTTTAAAATCATTGAGGAAAAAGCATAAGCATTATGATAAATTAAATTAAAATGCCATCATATTTGTATTGTTGGCAAAAGTGTGTTCTCCACATGGTTTACACAAAAAATACATTTATCCTTACTCCTATAAAAATAAATCTTACTATTGACATCGATTGTTCAAATGGCCTTTCTTTTAAGTTTCCTTCACTTTTACCAGTTTAACATCTTGCTGATGTTGAGATGCCAAGAATCAAATGCAGAATTTAGAATAGACATACTAGTTTCCTGGAGATTTTTATGTGAATAAACAAAAGAAAAGGAATGTGACAGACAGTACACACTTATTATTCAATTTAATCTTCAAGACAATGTTTACAGGGTTGCTATTATTACCAGCCTCACTTCATAATGAGTACACAGAGCTCAGAGAAATTATGTGATTTGTCTGAAGACACATAGATTGTAATTGGTGAGCCCGGATTTCAACACAGTAATAAATGATACCAAATTACATATCCTTACATGTTGTTCTAGTTCAATGAAATTCTGAAGGTATGAAGTAGATTAAAGCCAATGGGGTTCCACATTACAAAGAATGTTTCCAAAATGTAGAAACTGAGATGTCTGAGGAAGCTATGCGACTACTCGGTGAAGTTCAAATTGTTTAAATCCTCCCTACCCCCATACGCACACACACACACACACACACACACACACAGAATGAACTCAGATAGACTCCCTCCTCACCTGGACCACCCTGTCCCCACCATGGAAGAAGTGGGTTTCCTACAAATGAGAGAAAAGGGAAGTTCTCACAGGAAGAATCTTTTTCAGTTCCCACTACCGGCAATAGGGGAAACTCTAGGAGTGTTTGGTGGGGGGCCTGCACTCGGAAAGCAAGCGCAGATGTGGGTGAAGGCCTTCGTCCCCTTGCGGGGCTCAGCCCTGCGTGCCAGTGAAGAGCGGTGCCCTGGCAAGAGGCACCAGTCACATGGGTGCAAAGATGAGTGGAAGCAGGGCTTTAACCTGCATGAGGGATTCGGAATGCTTTCATAAACCGAATTCCACTCTTATTATATTTTTACTGTTGTTTCTAAAGGATGCTTTATGTCCTTGAATTTAAGGGCTCTGAGTCGTAGACAAACTGGTAAATACAAGGAGAAAATGTCACGCTCAGGGCCAGCAAGTTTCCCAAATAACTGCAGCTGAATTGTGAAGCGTTTTTAGTTGCTCAAAAACAAGCTGAATTAAGCTGGGATGGCGATAGAGGAGCTCGCCAAGTACAGTATTTCACAGTAGTTTACAAGCACTGTAATAGTGGGTCTAATTCTTGAAAACCCAAAACACCTTTCCTGAAGCGGCGAGCTTCCCCCAGCAAAAGCATCCATATATCTTTCATTCCTGAACATTTTCCCCCTAGAAATAATAGCATTATTTCTTCAGAACAAAGTGCCCTGAGAGTGGATTCTATCTGAATGAAGCAGAGAACCTGACACAGAAGCTGTTTGAAGGCCTTTTATTGGGGAATTGAGGTAAGAGAAAAACTTAAAGGATTTAGACTGCCAGGTTGCTACAGTGACTTCCATTTTCTACAAGTGGAATTTCCTGAGAAAAAGGTAGTATATAAAACCATGGTCGCTTTATAGCCCCTGTCTATGCAAAGAGAATGTGTTTATTTTTTTAATGATAAAAGTTACTGCAGAGCAAATTATCTCACAAATCTTCATAAGAGGGAGGGATGGGGTATGTGGTGTGTAAACTATGCTGTTGCCCCTCATATAGACAACTACCTGCTATCCAGGGTCCAGACACAGCCCTCACCTCCCCTAAAATCCCCTGTGGTCTGTATTAGCAAACCCACACTTTTAAGTCACACTGACCACTTGGACCATTTTACCCCATCAGCCTGGGAAGAGAGAACCCTGTTTGAAGCCCAACCACATCCCTGTAACCCATCAAACTTGAGAAACACCCGATGGGTGATAAAGGCCCTTGGTTCAGATAGCCATCTCCTCGCTCTTCTCAACCATCAGGGTGCTTCTCTCCCAAAGTTCTGCTGGAAGCAGAGAAGTGCCTTTCCAGGATGCCCTTGAATTAAATCAGCACATCAGCACAGGCAGCGTGGGGAGCCGTGAGGCTCTGCCTTGCTGTCCTCATCACATTCTCCCTCAATTATTTCCCCAGTGAGGCCTGAGCACCCCGCGAAACTGCTATTGCAGTCAGTGTTCAGTGCAAGTGAAAGTCCCTGGTCATTCAAGAGGAGGACGCTGTCCTTCCTCACCACTGCCTCTGCCTCGGAGGCCCCATTCTCTCATTCTAGGCAGATGTTTACAGTCTTAAAGGAAAACCGTTCATTTAGGAACACCAAAGAACTTTGCAGCGCCCGGTGGCCAATTTCATTTCACCCTAGGTCTGGCCACATTGGCTCGCATGCTCTAGACAAAGCGTTCCGGGGGGCGTACGTGTTTCTTCGCAACTTCTGTGTGCCTTTCCACCTACCCACACGAGGGTGTGCTTTAGCTGTAGGCTCTGCAGCCAGTGCGCAGCTGAGAGCACTGGGGATGATGTGGTCGGAGGGCAGCAACACCCAGCCTGCTCTCATTCCTGGCACCCCCAGACTGGCGGGTTCCTGTGGCGCTTCACTGACTGCTTTGTGATACTGTTTATCTCCTAAGAAGGCCCAGAGTATAGTTGTTTTTTACCTAGTGAAAAGATGTAAACTAATCTTGTATCACTGTCAAGAGACTTCAATAATTTAAAAGGCTTTTCTTCACAGCCAAACGTAAAAGTTCACGGAAAAGATGGAAACATTCTCCCAAAGACCATAAAAGGCCAAAAAAAAGGTATTTCCAAAGGCTTCAGTGATTCCTAGCATGAATACCTACTGGGGGAAAAGGAAGAAAATGCCAAAATTACAGAAAAGTAGAGGAAAAAAGCAAAAGAATAATGAAGAAAGTCAAATATTTGGGAAAATCCAATCCCTTGATCTCTAGACTTAAAGTAAAGAAAGACATTTTAGGGGGAAAACACTTAATGTAATTGAGAAATGACTGTCCCAGCCAATAAGGCTGTGGCACTCATGGACTTGGAATAAAATCAAATTATCTGCTGAGAAGAATAGATTATGGCAAAGAAATATGGAATACCCATTCCAAAGGAATGGGCAGCTGGAATAGAATAGTGACTCTCCTTCTAATGAAAAAAAAAAAAAAAAACTTGCCTGACTTCTTAAAAGAAAAAAAAAAAGAACACAAAGACTCAGAGCTAGAGAATGGGTATATACAAAATGCTCAGAACAGCACACCTAATTATTTCACCAGTATTTTGTGACTTTCTTGTAACCCACTGTTCTGAGGGCAGCAAACACAGGGCAAGGCATTTTCCAGACAGATGATAATGGCTTTCAGTGTTTCTCAAATTGGCTTAAAGCCCACACTGTGTAAATTGCTAAAAAGCATATATGTAATTCTGAACCTCTCTCTTTCAGGCCTGGAGACTCTGGGTGCTGGTAATAATTACATAGACTGGACAATTAACTTCTGACATAAAAAGAAAGGAAGGTGAGAGAAGAAAATGCCGAGGTTATCAGCTTTTACTTAAAGCAAGGGCACAGACTGACAAAAACCCAGGGGTATTCATTTCGGGAAAAAATCACTTTCCAATGTAGTCTATCTTTCCAATGTTTTCCTTCAAGAATGGGGAGAAATGTCCCCACGTTCACATTATTATTCTTTTCTCATATTTCCCAGTGTTACAGCCTTATTCATTTTAAATTTGGTTTGGACAGTCTTGCCTTACAAGTTCTGAGACTCCTTGGAGAAGACACGTGAGAGCCCGGAGTGCTCACCTCCCACAGGACCAGGAGACCAAGCTCCTCAGCATGAGGGAGAAGGGCTGAAAAGCGCCTTCCCCATGATGCCCAGTGCAGAAGAGCTCTTGCTTCCATGAAAAAAGAATTAGAAAAACCTGGGGAAGAGTAAGAAAGCCTGCCATCTGTCTAGGGTCCTAAGGGAAGATAAAATAAATTCATGAGACATCACACCCCTGGCATGTGGACTACACTACAGTCCCAGTCTTCACTAATTATCAGGTGAGGCATCCCAGAGGCAAGCAATTGCTCTGCAGACCTCTCCACAGTCCTTGAAAATGTTAAGGCACTAGTAGGAGTATCCATAAAATGACTCTCAGAATATTTTCACAACCAGGGTCTCACCAGGACCCTTGGGTAGGGAAAAAAGTAGCCCAGGTGAAGAGGAACTTTCAGCAAACATTGGAAGGCACGGAAGCACCAAAGAAGGACAGAATAGATTCCAAAAACGTATGCTTTTTTAAGCATAAGAGCCGAAAAAAACCTTTAAACATTTTAGCATTGTTAAGAAGTCGAAAGAATAAACTATAATGAAAGACCAAAATGCTATCAAGAAAGCCCCAGCTGAGCTTTAATAATCACAGAGAACTGTGAATATAGAAATTGAGTTATCAAAATTTACAATTCAACAGATGACAATAACTCCACAACAGGTCGGGAAATATATATTTTCACAAGTGAAAGTAAGAGCCAGGTAGACAACAGAATGGAATAAGAGATCCTATAAGTAATAGAATTGAAAAAGATAAAAGGGCAGATTGTTAGAAGAGAAACTAAATTACCTGAAATTTAGGAGATTAGAAGAGCTCTAATGCTATAGATCTCAAACGCTGGTGAACATCCTCACCAAGTGAGTTTCTACGAATTCTGAAATCTAATACCTGCTCTATAAAAGCTGGTTCTCCAGGAAGATGGCTGGGCAATGCATTTAACAAACTTCATTCCAAAGTCTGGGGCTCATGGTCAAAGGTATAAAATAGTGCTTCTTGAAGTATGGAAGAGCAACCCCTCTGCAGTGCCTAAGAACAGTATAGAATCCTAGATCCTCCCAAAAATTCTTTTAATCTATCTCCTCTGAGGCTGGTGCCCTGGGAATTTGCATTTTAGAAAGAGCCTTGGTTTACTTTGACACAAGGTTTTAGAGACACTGCTACAGATCATTAATTTTTCTTCTCTTTCTGACTTAGAAAGATCTGTGCTCAAGATACACCCAAAGGGATGAAGCCTAAGTATAAGGCAAGAACTGATTAAATGCCAAAAGGTGTTTCCAAAGGAGGTTATAAAATCTACTGTTCTGGAAATGTGAAAAGTGCAGTCCTGCTTGGTAGCAGAAGGCTAAGCTAATGACCTCTGGAAAGCTTTCAGAGCCCTATAGGTTTCAGTATAATTAAATGCCCCAAGGTAAAGGAGAATAAGAAATTGAATGGGTTTGGGGATGGTAAGTTAATAATACAATAATGGGCTAGGCAAGAACAATTTTGGTGCTTCTTTGAAGCCATTCAAGTTTTCAAAAACTTTAGGACTGAAGAAGTGTGTCTGAGCACACTTCGTTCATGACTCCGCAGGATACCAGGTGAGCAGAACCACTACTCTGCTTTATTTCAGCTGAAATTAAGAAAAGGACAATGCTAATTCTCATTAAGCTCTGAGTCAAAATCTTTGTAGCCCTGCTGTGACCATGTGAAGGAGTTCTCAATTACAAACAACCCCTTGACCCTTTTTAAAACTTCACGGAGCCCCATGCATGCACATGGACACACACACATATATACATATGTACACCAAGAAGCATGCTTTTGGAAGAGAAATAATGAGCCACACATTGCTTACAACCCAAATACCTTTAGTTTCAGAGACTGAAAATATGAGTACATTGTATCCTAAAGGAGAGAAGACTGGACTTAGAATTAACACTCTGAGTTTAAATTTGGATGCTAACCTCTACCAAAGATATCATTTGTACCCTGTTGTGTGTATATGGGAGCTTTAAAATGCATTCAATACAACATTATTTTCAAGTGAAGTGCAGCAATAATCAAATAAAAGCAGGAAATGAAATTTAAAAATCACTCTAAGATCAGCGCCCAAATGAGGTGCCATTATTACCTTAATATTTTGTTATTATAGACCACACGCTTGGTCATGAACCTTCCAGAAGACAAGACAACTGAAAAAGTATGCTCCATTACATGATTTACAGAGTTCATAAGATGAGAATGTTTTTTCTCTCTGGCACTAAATACAAACAGAAATTTTCCCTATTGGAGTTTTATAATGAGAATGAATGCAGCGAACAATGTCCTTCAAATAGCCTTAGAATAAACGCAAGAATGAGCTCGTTATCATGTTTCTGGCGTCCCTTGATGTAAGCCAAAAGCATGATGCCATAAAGGCAGATCTACAGAAGAGACTAACTGATGTGTTGGGTACAGTCCTCTGATGGAGGCCTGAGGTATCAGAGGCAGGAGTTGCAGATGGGCAGCATTGGCCACATCCAGCCCATAGATATATTTTCATTAGTCCATGTGGGTATTCTAAAATGTATTATTATTTCCCACATTTAAATTGGGAAATTTCAAATAAGACCCAATTTCAGTGAGTGTTTGTTTTTATTTAGTAGATCTAGCCCCCAGGACTGGCATGCCCACATGAGGAGGTCACTGGGAGCTAAAGAGTGGCAATCCCGTTAGCCACTGTCTCCTCTCTGCCCACCCGAGTCACCAGCTCCACCTGCACACCCCGAGTGACTCACAAACTCCTAGCCTAGAGGGATGGGTAAAGAACATTTTCCCCAGACAGGGCAGAATCAATATTTCTCTCTCCAAGCTTTGACTAAGAGTTGAGCAGCAATAAAACTCACCATTGGCCTTGAGCAGGTGATTTAACTATGTCCGAGCCTCTACTTCTTCATTGTAAGACAGGAACTAATAATAAGTGCCTCTCAGAGTTGTAAGGATTAAATGATCAGTTTAGGTATTTTTGAAAATACCTAACTATTGCCTTTGCCAGGTGGCTCAGTTGGTAGGAACATCACTCTGTGCACCAAAAATGTTATGGGTTTGATTCCCTAGATGGCGCACATACAGGGGGCAGCTAATCTCTGTGTGTGTGAATCTCTCTCTCTCTTTTCCCCCTTTTTATTGATTTCTCTCTAAAATCAATAAAAACTTATACCAGGGTAATGATTAAAAAATAAAATAAATAGAAATACTTAACTGTTCATCACTATTCCAATGAACTATATTATTACCAGAAATTATCTACAATGCTAGCTTACCTCATCTCAATATATGGAGTTTTAGAATATTTCATCATGTGAGTGTTGCCTTTTTCATGAATTTATAGTATTTTCATTACCATTAGAATAGACAACATCACTTCAGATCCTCTTGATCCACCTCTTAATCAAGCCCCTCCTGCAATGACTAATTCAGTGGAGGCCCAACCAGCCTAATGCAGGTGCCACCAGATACCTCTTCACCTGTGGTCCAGGATACACAACCTGCTTCCCAGCCCAGGCTTCTTCCAATATGCAGCATGGGATGTTATCGGAAACCAGCTTGACATCCCAAAAGTTAATGCCCCTGGAACCACCCTTGACAAATAGGTGATTATAAACTGATAGATAAATACCACCCAATTTTGTCTCATGGATACACAGGTCCTAAACATATTTTATAGGGCTTCTCAGGAAGTCCCAGTAAAAATCAAACACCAGTCACCCATAGCAGTGGCTGCTTCAATTACACATCATCGTTTGGTCTTTTCCTTCTGTCCCTCCATCCTTCTACCTGAGATCAATTCCAAATAAACCACATGTTTATAAGCTTTGTTTCAAGCTTTTCTTTCAGGGAAGCTCAGGCTCAGATATCCCCCAAAATATGTTCTTAAATAGAAATCAACCTTCAAAGGAGTCCATCAAGAAAATGAAAAGAGAATCCAAAGAATGGAATGAAATTTTTGCAAATCATATATCTGATAAGGGACTTCTATAAAAATATATATACAAAGAACTCTCACGACTCAAAAATAAAAAGCAAAATAACCCTAAACATTTATCCAAAGAAGAGATGCAAATGGCCAAAAAAACACATGAAAGGACTTTTGACACCTTTGGCAAATCAGAACCACAGTGAAGCACTACTTCATACCCACAGGAATGGTTATAATCAAAAAGTCAAATAATAAAGTGTTGACAAGGTTGAAGAGAAATTGGAACACTCAAACATTGCTGATGGGAATGTAAAATAGTGCACCCACTTGAGCAAACAATCTGGAAGTTCTTCAAAGTGTAAAAATAGAGTTACCATATTGTCCACTTCTAGGTATATGTCCAAATGGAATGAAAATATATGTTCACACAAAAACTTGTACGTGAATTTTCATAATAACATCATTCATAATAGACAGTAGGAACAACTTAAATCAACTGATCAACTGATAAATGAATAATCAACTGGTAAATCAACAGGTAAATAAAGTGTGCTATACCCTTATAATGGAATAGTATCTAGCAATAAAAAGAAATGAAATATCAATATACATCACAAGAGGAATGAACCTTGAAACATTATCCTAAGTGAAAGAAGCCAGTCACAAAGGACCACATATTTTTTGTTCCCATTTATGTGAAAGGTCCAGATTAAGCAAATCTATAGAGGCAGAAGGTAAACCAGTGGTTGCCTGGCACTGATGGAGACAGAGGTATAGAGGGGCGTAGCTAAGAGGCATGGTGTTTCTTTTGTGTTCTTGAAAATATACTAAAATTGATTTGTGTTGATGAATGTACAGATCTGTGAATAAACTAAAAGCCATTGAGTTATATTCTTTTAATGGGTGAGTCATATGAAATATGAATTATACCTCAATCAAGCTATTAAAAATAGAGATCATTATGAATTTTAAACTATAGCAGCCTATGTGGTTGCTCCTCATTCTTACAAAACACCACTGGATTCTCCACTTGTCTGTCTTTTCATTTGCTGGGCATTTTCAACTGATTAGATATCGCATCCAGAACAGAGCAAGTTTCTCCCACACTGTTCAGCTCTACCACTCCAGAATTCTCATAATCCTGTGATATTTCTGTTATACCTGCTATATAGGAGATCTGAAATTCGATCACAAACTCACCACAGTCTTAGTTGTCCTCTATAATAGCAAAACTAAGACAACTGTATCTCCTCACCCAGACCCCTACCATCCCCACATGCCACCACTGTGACCATATCCACCTCCCATGCTCTTGTGATTGAATTTATATTCATATCCCAACAGCTACACTCCACCCTTGTGATTCAGATTCCATTCAGGCTTAGAATACTTTGAGTCTATTGTTCCTGAGGATGAACCTGTAAAGGTGAGCAATGAGGCAGCCAAACACACAAATCTTGAAACATGAAATAAGAAGCAGGGTGAGCATCTCCACTTAATCAATAAAAGAAATGACATAGGAAGGGTGGAAGGTGATGAAAAATTCATCCACATTGATTTCACTGTGCATCACTCTAAATATCTTGTGCCTTGGGTTCTACTTTGTATCTCATTCTAGGGGCAGGGGGAGAAACAATGAATGTTCAGCCTTTCTGGAAAACAAAATTTTATCATGATCCAGCATAACAATAGACACTTTTAGCCTTTACTCTTAGTCATATCCAAACCTTCTGAAATTTCATTGATATGTATTCTTAGCTTTATACTGAAAGAAATTTGTACCAAGAAATTATTGTCTTGGTAGCACAAATAAAGATGTATTGCCTATAATTTTAGCTCTTGATTAAAAGACTAGCTGTATTTTTCAGACAGTTTGAAAGTAGTATTGGACCTAAATTTATTGAGTTTTTTAAAAATATTTTATTTATTTATTTTTAGACAGAGGGGAGGGGAGGATAAAGAGAAGGAGAAAAGCATAAATGTATGGTTGCCTCTCTCACCCCCCCCAACTGGGGACTTGGCCTACAACCCAGGCATGTGCTCTGACTGGCAATAGAACCTGCGACCCTTTGGTTCACAGGCTGGCACTGAATCTGCTGAGCCATACCAGCCAGAGCAATTCATCAGTTTTAATATCAGAAAATATTGTCCTAACAAAAAAAAATGACCCCACATACCTAATGAACTGACTTAACTGCCCAATGTCAGCATGTGAGCTTGATCCAGGAAAGAATGTTTAAGAATTATATGACTTCTGGTCAAGATGGAGGCATAGGTAAACACAGCTTGCCTCCTCATACAACCAGAGCAAAAAATTACAACTAAACCACAAAACAACCCAGAATAGTCAGAAAATTGAGCTGTATGGAAGTCTGACAACCAAGGAATAAAAGAAGTCACATTCATCCAGACAGATAGGAGAGGCAGAGTCATGGAGATGTGGAGATGCAGAGACGCAGATTGGGCAATCCCACATCCACATATGGTAAATAAAAATTGGGAGAGATACCTCAGCATTGAAGGGTCCAAGCCCTATACCAGACAACCCAGGCCAGGCTTCCAATGCCAGGAAGATAGGTCTCCATAATGTCTGGCCATAGAAACCAGTGGGTATTGGGGCAGTGAAAGAAACTGAAGGATTCTCAGGAGTCTTCTCTTAAAGACTCCACAACAGACTTAGGACATAAACAAACTCATTTCCTCGGGGCTCCAGCACTGAGGCAGCAGCTAGAAGGGCACCAGTGGCATATACAGAAAAACTAAAGTGTCTGGGATCAGGGCAAGTGCCCAGGAACAGTTTCCTTCCAAATAGAACTGCAGAAGCTAGGAAGCAGCTAATGTCCTTTTTTCTGAACCCTCGCCCACACACAGCCACAAAGTGGCTACACAATATCTGAGACTCCACCAACCTGGTTCCCCTGGGTTGCCTGACCCTGGTGATTACCTAAGGCTCTGCCCCATCCAACTTTCCAATGTGCTTTTCTACAATAGGCCATGCTACTAAGACAGGGAGTCACAGCAGCTCTACCCAAACACAGAAACAAACACAGGGAGGCTGCCAAAATGAGGAGACAAAGAAATATGGCCCAAACAAAAGAACAGAAAAAAACTCCAGAAAAAGAACTAAATGAAATGGAGATAAGCAATCTATCAGATGCAGAGTTCAAAACACTGATTATTAGAATGCTCAAGGAACTCACTGGGTACTTCAACAGTATAAAAAAGATTCAAGCAAAAATAAAGTTTATATTAAGTGAAACAAAAAAAAATTAAAGGGAACCAACAATGGAGTGGATGAAGCCGTTAGTGAAATCAGTGATTTGGAACATAAGAAAGAAAAAAACATTCAATTAGAATAGAAAGAAGAAAAAAGAACACCAAAAAAAACCTTAAAAACAAAAAAATAGAATAGGGTAAGGAACCTCTAGGAGAACTTCAAATGTACCAACATTCAAATCATAGAAGTGCCAGAAGGAGAAGAGAAAGCAATAAATTGAAAACTTATTTGAAAAAAATAATGAAAGAAAACTACCCTAATTTGGTGAAGGAAATAGACATACAAGACCAGGAATCACAGAGTCCCAAACAAGATGAATGCAAGGGGACCATACTAAGACACATCATAATTAAAATGCCAAAGGTTAAAGATAAAGGGAAAATCTTAAAAGCAGCAAGAGAAAAGCAGACAGTTACCTACAAAGGAGTTCCCATACGACTGTCAGCTGATTTCTCAAAAGAAACTTTGCAGGCTAAAAGGGACTGGCAAGAAATATTCCAAGTAAAAAAAAACAAGGACCTACAACCTAGATTACTCTATCCAGCAAAGCTATCATTTAGAATAGAAGGACAGATAAAGTGCTTCCCAGACAAGGTAAAGCTAAAGGATTTAATCATCACCAAGCCATTATTACATGAAATGTTACAGGGATTTATTTAACAAAAAGATCAAAACTATGCACATTAGAATGGCAATAAATTCACAACTCTGAACAATTTAATTTAAAGAATAAGCCAAGCAAACAAGCAGAACAGAAACAGAAACATAAATATGGAGAACATTTGGAGGGTTATCAGCTGGGAGGGGGGAGGGGAAGAATGGGGGAAAAGGTGCAGGACTAAGAAGTAAAAAATTGGTAGGTACAAAATAGACAGGGGGATGTTAAAACGGTATGGAAATGGAGTAGACACAGAACTCATATGCAGGACCCATAGATATGAACTAAAGGGGAGGGGGGAAATGCTAGGGGAATAGGAGGTACCAGGTAGAGGGGACAAAGGGAGAAAAATTGGGACAACTATCACAGTATAATCAATAAAATTATGATAAGTTTCATTGGATAGTATTGTTTATTTCTACTATCCCTAGTTTCCGTATTTCCTTTTATCCCGGGCCTGAGGCCAGACCACAGTTAAAAAGAGCACTGAAAAGATGAAAGAGGGAAAGCGTCTGTTCTGCCATTTTCTTGCTGTTCATTTGTGTTTGGGTTGTCTTCAATCTGTAGTCTCATTCCCGAAATATTAAGCCATTTAGCCATTTGGCAACGGCTGGTTTAATTAAAACTATAGAATATAATCTGTAACTCTTCCTAACTAGCACAAGTAATGTACCAAATATTGCAATATTCTAAAAACAAGCCAAGAATCGAGAATGTGACCACTGATCCTTCCATGTTGTAGAATTTTACTCAGGGCACATGCTTGTCCAACATACAGGCAGAGTCAGGGTCCTGCAGTCAGTCCATTAAATATGAGTAAATCTTAACTTCCTTCTTTCTTACATTATTATTATATTTTTAACATTCTATTTTCCTCCTATATTCCAATGTATCTTGCACATACTGTGGTGCATACTCATTTTGGAAATGACTGCTTTAGAGGTCAGACTGGCTACAAAGTATCAACTCTTTGGTGATCAAATCCTTCAAATATACATTTGTCATTAGAACTGGGTTTTTCTGCATGTTGTAGAATACACAGAGTGGTTTAAACAAGATAGGGTTTATTTCTGTCTCTCACACACCAAGCTGGGAGATGAGCAGCTGAGAGCTAACTCAGTACTCAATGGTGGCCGTCCCCTGTCCTGTCCCTCTGTCGTCCCACACAGGCTTCCCCTTCACAGCCCAAGTCCAGATATTGCATCTGAGGTCTGATCAGCAATAAGGAAAAATGGACGAAGAAAGACATTTTCAAAAGTTTCACACAATGCTTTAATAAAATCCCACTGGAAAGTAATTACATAAGAGTCTACACCTAGCTGCAAGGAAGAACTGGGGATTCTGTTAGAAAGAACAAAGCCAAGAATATCAGCCACACTATATAAATATGCATCATTATACACACAGAGAAATAGAGGAAATCTATTCTTTAAGTACCATCTTACTCTGTCACCGTGGTCCATCTGAAACAAAAAACCATGGCCTGCAAAGACTCTCTAGCCAAAATAGTATATGGAGCATTATGTCTCTCTAAAATATTAAAATTTAGTTGTAAAACAATCAAATTCCACAGAATATATTTATAGTTCTCCTGATTACAGTCTCATGTGAGAACTATGGAATCCTATTGTCATAGAATTGTTGTTTCTCCCAAAACAACTTTACCTGCCTTCTAAGGAGAGCACAGAACTTCCCTTTAATAAGCACCTTTCTGAGCTCGTGCATGCAAAGTTACATGTGGGAGCCCGGTCAGAACTAAATTGCTCCATGTAATAGAGGACAGAAGATGAGAGTTGAGAGAGGACAGAGGGTAAAAGCGGGTAGAAAAGAAAGGAGGTGTCTACTCAGAGTGCCCTCTGGGAAATGGTGATGGAGAGACCCCACGTATGGAGTTACTGAGACAGGAGTTCATTCAAAATGGGCTTGAACTCCTTTACTGTGGGTGCCAGGTATAAATCCACTGCTTCCTCTTTTCTCTTTCAGTAAAATCTACTTTGCTTACTCATGCATTTCTTATGACTGAGAGAAACTTGAAGAAGTTCTGAATTCTGTGTCCAGCTGATTTGGGCTCTAATAGAGACAGAAATTAGAGGCCAAGGATAAATCAACATCAGAAGGACAATAATAATGTGAAAATGAGACCACATTCTCATTGAAGTCAAACTTTTATACATGACTAGGTAATATTTGATAAGGTATTTTCTTACTCTCCGTGTTCCCTCTAACAGAAGAGTAAATTAAATATAGATCTGCTTAAATGCCTTGAAACATTTTTAAATGCATTTAAAATTTACATTGGATATTTTGCTTAAACTTGGAAAGATTTATCACACTGTAAAACCTTCAGGGTTCATCTAAACGAAGGTACTATCATTTAAAAGCATTGAATAAGGAACTTCCTATAAACAGGGTTCGACTGGGCAAAGCAGAGGTAGCAGAAAGTGAGGCTTTTTCAGGGCAGGAAGGAGCAGCAGTGTCCTTGTGGGAGGGAGGGAGCGAGGCAGTTGTGCACAACTGCATTAAAGGTATGGAAAGCTCACTAGTCTATCTAGAGTCAGATAGGATCTTGGTCGGGAGAGAGATCACTTCCAAGGGAGCTGAAACAGAAGGTCAGCACTGACAGGCAGAGGGCTAAGACAAATGTCCCAATAACTAAGGCACAGTGTCCGTGCTGACACGGCTAACTGACTAACTCAACTTCTATCCGCAACACACCAACCCCATCCAGCGATTGGGCTAGTGGTGGATCATGTGACCTAGGGCAAGCCAATAACATATAAACAGAAGTTGCAGGGTGGTACTTTCAGGAAAGCTTTCTCAAAGGAAAAAGAGCAGGTGGCATGCACGCTGACTCTTCCCTTCTCCCTAGAAGGCAAAAGACACCACAGCTCTCTCACAACCACGGAGGTGAAGAGCACATGTCAAGGACGGCATGTCAAGCAGACAGAGGAAGCCTGCATCACTGGGATGCGCCTGAGCAGCTGCACTGGCCCCGGACTATGTGAATGTCCAGACACCAAAACCAAACCAAACCAAACGAAAACCCTTACCTGTTTAAACTACTACAGCAGCCCCCATTATCCTCTGTTTTACTTTCTGCAGGTTCAAAAAAATTAAATGGAAACTTCCTGAAATAAGCAATTTATAAGTTTAAATTGTTACTCTGAGGAGCATGATGAAACCTCGCACTTTCCTGCTCCGTTCCAGCTGGGATGTGAACCATCCCTTCATCCAGTGTATCTCACTGTCTATGCTCCTGGCCCATTTGCTGCTTAACAGGCATCTTGGATATCAGATCGACCACTGTGGCATCACAGTGCTTGTGTGCAAGTGACCCTAGTATAGTTAATAATGGCTCCGATGGAGGCCTTTTGCTAGGTGGTGGCAGAACATTTGGCCAAACCGTGCCTCCACCCATTCTGGAACACAAATCAGGAATTTGACACAGGAGGCGGTTTAAAAATGGCAGGGACACTTCAACACGTGAGACTGTGATACTTAGTTCTTACAATTTTCAGCTAAGTCCTACCAAAAAAAAAAAGGGGGGGGGAGGGATAAACTCAGACTGGAGCCAGCCTGCTTACAGAGGTGGGGCTGCAGCATTACTGACATCCACTCTGCCTTCAGCAATCAGGCCATGTTGGCTGAGAGTCCCGGGTTGGGGTTCCACAGGGTAAAAGAGCCAGTCGTTTCTGTACCCCTACTGAAACTCTTACAAGTTGTGAAGTGACAGCCCTGACAGAGAAGGAGGTTGGTGACCCTGGACTTGCTTAATCACATTCCATTAAAAGTTCTCTGGCAGGAAAAAAAGAGCTAAGCCCATAGTAAAGGTGGTCTTCCCCCCACCTCTCAAGAGGACGTTTGAAATTGCCGCTAAGAAACAGCCTTACATTAAGCTATTAAGAGTGTTCGAAACACAGCAGCCTAAAGCCAAAAATACTCAGCTTCGAATTTAAACATATTTGTGGCAGTTTTTCACATTTAAATCTACTGGAAGCAGCTGGACTAGAAGCCTGCTTAGTCTGTGATGACACCAAACTGTCCGAGAAAACCCAAGTCTCGGTGGCCTGGAGCAGTAAGTGCATTTCTCCCAGGTAATCAATCACCAGGACCACAGGTGAGCATAGAATGCCACACACAGAAACATCCAGGAAACAAGAAGAGAAATATTTAAATTAAAATAATAATTTTAAAAACTCATTAGAAAAACTAGATGATAAATTCAAAGTTAACCAAAGGAGATTTTTCAAAAAGAAGATAAAGACACAGAGATGGAAAATGGAAACAGAAAAAAACAAATAAGAAAATTATAAAATACAAAGAGTCCAACGATCAGTTAATGGGAGAAATATAAAGGAAGAACAAGGGAGGAAAAAAGTATTAAGTGACTTATTTAAAGAATGCTCAGAACTAAAGAATGTATGTCCAAATTAAAAGGACCCATCAACCTCTCAGAAGTACATGAAAATAGATGTCCACCCAGGCATATCATTACACGATTCCAAAACACTGGAAACGGGAGCATCCCCAAAAACCCACAGGGAAAAAGCAGATTACAGCCAAATGATCTGGAGAGAGGATAGCTTCAGATTAAAAACTGGAAGCAATGCTTTGAAATTCCGGAAGAACAGTCATTTCCAACCTAGAATTCTCTATCCAGCCAAATATCAATCAAGTGCGTATGAAGAAATAATGACATTATCAGACTTACAAAATTTAAAATTTTAACCCTTTGCATCCTAGGATGTACTGTGTCACACAAAAAAGAAGTAAACAAAAAAATAAAAAAGAATATTTAAGGTACAGGAAATAGGAAATGCAACACCAGAAAACAAACAAAAAAATCATATGAATGAGAATAAAGGGAGACCATTTGTGCTCTAGTACAGAAGGCTACCTTCCACAACAGAATAGGTTATAACTTCCTGGGAAAGAAAAGAAGACAAAGATGATGGTAGACCCTCATATGAATGAGATTTAGGACTTGGAAAATAAGCCCTGGCCAGTGTGGCTCAGTCAGCTGGAGCATCATCCTGTAACCAAAAGGTTGCAGGTTTGATCGTGGTCAGGACGCATAACCAGGTTGTGGGTTCCACCTGCAGCTGGATGCATAAGGGAGGCAACCAGTCAATGCTCCTCTCTCGCATTGATGTTATTTTCTCTCCCTTCCTCTCTCTCTCCCTCTCTGTCTACAAAGCAATGAAAAAAAAAGAACTTAGAAAAATAATTTGAAGTTGAGTTATTGATAAACACCTAGGAACTAAGCAAATAAGAAAAAAGCAAAATTTTAAAAGATTTTATGTATTTATTATTAGAGAAAGGGGAAGGGAGGAGAAAGAGAGGGAGAGAAACATGGATGTGTGAGAGAAACACTCATCGGTTGCCTCTTGCATGTCCCCTGACCTGGGACCTGGCCGGCAGCCAGGCGTGTGCCCTGACCAGTTATCAAACCAGTGACCTTTTGCTTTACAGGGCAACACCCAACCAACTGAGCTACACCAGTCAGGGCAAGGCAAGTTTATTTTTTTTAAACAAACAAACAAAATCATTTTTAGCCAGGAGACACAGAAACTTTTGCAAGAAGTAAATTAATCATGGTTCAACATGGCTTATCTCTAAAAATTCACATTCGTAACAACACAAATGATGAATATTGATTTCATCACAGTGATGGAGTAAATGTAGTACGAGAATGGAGAGATGAGCATGTGTGTGCTGGAGAAATAACGGGGAAAACAGATGCAGCTTCATACTCCATAGTGGAAAGCGACTGGTGTGTTTTAGAGAGGCTGAGATGAATGCCAGAAGAATCAGCGCAGAGCACTGAAAGTGCCTGCCTCGGGCACAGGCAGTGGGGGCAGGAGGAACGAGGCGGCTGTCCTCTTCACAGACGACATGGCTAGTGACTCTGAAAGCAGTGTGCATGTGGAACTTGGATTAAACATAAACACATTAAAATTCGAGAATAAGAAGCTAAGCGTTCTAGTAGAAAAGTAGGCAAAGGACATTGAGACATTTTTACAAAATAAGAAGTACATGTAACTAACAACATTTTTAAATGTGCTGTCTCACTAGCAATTAAACACTATGAGATACTTTTCAGCCTACTATATTGAGAAAGAGCAACATTAACAATGATGGCCTCTTTGGGTAGGATATATAGAAATACTTTTACACTACTGATATAAATAGAAATTGATACCCTCTCAGTAGTGTTCTTTAGCCATATTTACAAAAGTCTTAGAATGTTCATATCCTTTTACCTAGTAACTCCAGGCTTTGGAATTTATCCTAGAGAAATAATAAAAAATGTGGCAAAGATTTATATGTAAGATGGTTATTACCACTTTCTTCATAATAGTGAAAAACTGAAGACAAACAACTTAATACATACAATAGCAGAATGTGTAAGTACAATATAGAATACAATATTTTGCTTCTATTAAAAGTAAAGATATAGATCATATTGGCCTGGAGAAAATGTTCACACATATTTAGGTGAAAAAAGTAGATTACAGGATGATATACATAATGGGATCTCATTTTTATTTAAAATAACTGTGCAATATTGCATAAGAAAAATAAGATGTGCAACAAAATTCTTCATGTCTGTACACGGTTTTTCAGGATTTTTTTAAGTTAATATATGGACAACACCTGAAATAATAACCAACATATACTATGTATCACCCATAACTGTTATCAATGACTAGCTATTATCATTTGTAGAAAGCTAGAAATCTTTTCCACAACTACTTTTCAGTTAGGCATTTAAAACTAAAAATGACAACTTTTAAAATAGGAAGGATTCTGGTAAGAACAGAATAGTTCAGAAGAGAATACAACAGGACAGTTAGCATCCCACCTCAAACATTGTATGATGCGCAGGCAGAACACAGGGCATCCTGTGCCTGAAGACCATGATAGTCCCCAGAATAAACGATGACATTGCTTTGAGGATCGTGAATCTCTCAAACACCCCCACCACGATGGTTGCACTGGAGAAGGTAGAAACAAAGGAGGAAGTAGAAGAGAATGAGAAAAATTGGTGCCTCCACTAGTCAGATCCCTAGTAGGTGACAGATGGCATTTTTGAATGGAGTAATTAAGGGCAGTTCATTAAAGCTACCGTTTATATGCAAAAGTGTGGGCAAGGCTTGGAGAAACCAACAAGGAAAGGTGCAATCCCCCTCCCCCTGACCCCCCCCCCGCCAGAAACAGCAGGGTGCTGCTGCTACCACCTTCAGTACAAGGAATAACAGGAGGGAGCAGTGACCAGCACCCTGAGAACACGGCTGTCTGGAGAGTTGTGGTCGGTAGCTGTGGCTTTCAACAGAGGTTACAACCAACCCACAGCAGCGTGGCAGGGGCCAGCAGGCCAAGATCAGCGGCTTCATTCTCCTTTCATCTCTGATGGTCTGATGGGGCCTCCCACTGCCCAGATTTAGGAGCCAAAAATTAAGGCAACCAATAACAGGCCAGATTGTCTGTTCTGAGAGCAGAGAAGCATAGCAAATGAAATCTTAGTAGCTTCAAAAGAATAAAGTTTGAGACTCCTTGGGAGAGGCGGGCCTTCCACAGAGTCCTTGGGAGAGAGCCTGGTCAACTGCTCCCTCCCTCCCCAGCCAAGCAGGGTATGAGCAGCACCAAAAGAGGCCTGGTTACTTGAAGTTGCAGAGAGAGGAATAAGGACAAAGAGGCAAACACACCTGGGCCGTGATCACCATTGGAGTATGTGCTTGCCAGCTTGGGAGAGTTGGGAGTCGTGCAGTGTCAGGCACTGACCCCGATAGTCATGGGTCTGGCTGGAGAATTGGGCTGTATGGAGTGGCAGGCTTGAGTCTGAGGAATTTCTCAAAAAGTAAAACTGTTTGGGGGACTCTCCTGGGACAGCTGATGGGCCTACTCCCCACCCAGCCGGGCAGCAATCCCAAGGTTGCGCTGAAGGCCCTGTGCAAACCCACAGGACCCAGGCAGCCTGGCCAGGGCACATGGGCCCACACCCCAGCCCACAGCAATAACCCCTGGGGAAAGAGTGCTCTGAAGAGGACCTGGATCTCCAACCTGAGGTGCCCAGGAGAGGCTCCAGACTAGCTCTTGGGAGAGGGATAGCAAGACTGGCTGAGTGCACATCGGGAAAGGAGAAAAGCCACACCAGTCTCCCCTCAGCCTGCTGCAGCCAGTGACACCAGAAAAACCAGTTTGACCAGTTTGAAACCAACGAGAGGTGTTCTTTTGTTTGTTTGGTTTTTGTTAGTAATCTTTTATTACTAAAATTTTTTTTTTTACTTTTTATTATTGTTTTATCTTTCAGTATCTTTTTCCTCTCTTTCCTTCTTTCTTGTTTTATTTCTTCTTCCTTTCTTTCCAATTTTATCTCTTCTTCCTCCCTTCTCCTGTCTTTTTTTTTATACCCACAAGTGAAACAAAAAACTTGGAACTATGAAAGGACCAAAGTTGGACCCAAAGAGGGGGCATCCCAACAGTTGAGACAGTGAGACAAATTTCACTTTACTATTGCAGAGAAACTACAAGTTACTGCATATTAGTATTATTATTTTTTCACTATTCGTACATCTTTTATTTTAATTGTATTTCTGTATTTCTCTTCTTTCTCTATAGTCTTCTTTGCTTGGCTGGTTATATTGTATCATTTGACAGGTTTCCCCTGTTCCCTCCTCCACAGTGGATTGCTAATTTACTCTCCTTCACGTCACTTGTGTTCCTTCAGCACGCTACTCAAGGTCCTGTACTCCCTATTCTTGTTATACGATCACATAGAGTCTGTCATATGATTGTTGCTCTAATATGATTGTAAATAATAGCTGTTCCATACAATTGTAAATACTTCACAACACTTCTCCAAGATCTTAGCCCACTTCACAGTTTCCTGAACTCTATACTGTAGTGGTTAACTCTATCTGCTCACATATTACACCTATTTACTATCCTTTACTCTCACCTTACCTCAGAATCTGACTTCCCACAACCTCACTGCTTTCTAGATCCAACTCATAATCCTTCCCTTTCTAACAAGAGTCTTATCTTCTTTCCATCTTTTCTTAAAAGTGGCTAGCTGGGATGAAGATTAGGGTTAACACTATACATAGCCAAAGAATCTCCTATCTCTTCTCTACTGGCTGCTACTGTAAATATCACAGAATACTCTCCTGCTGTAATAAACCATTTTGCCTTCCCCTCCAACTGATCACAAAAAAGAGTAAGTGGCAGTGTTGAACACCAGGATACCCACTGGAAAAGGAAAACCAACAACAAAGGAGCCACCAACAGATAACAGAAGAAGGTAAAGGAAGGAGTGGAAACCACACAAATCTCAACCCAAGATGTATCTGGAAATACAACTAAATAGGGGAGAAACTACCCAGTACAAACAACTGAACAAGAACAAAAGAGAATCCTCAAAATCTTGTGTACACAGAAGAACTAGCTTCAACACAATCTTCCCTCACCAGCACAACAAATTACAACAGATGGTGGACAGAGGGACCACTAGTTAACCAAATGGTGAGAAGGATCCACAAAAGAAAGACCCCAAAATGATCAAAACCCAAAGACAAACACAGAGCCAATTTAAAGGACATCACAAGACCAGTGAGCTTTGGAGATCAAAGAGACCACACCTCTGAATTTTATAGGTATTCTACCACAGAAGTTCACACCATAAACCCAGCGAGCCAGAATAAATCAATTTAAGAAGATGAAGCTAACAAGAAGAGTCTCACAAACAATGGGAAGACAAAGAAACAATCCCCATACAAAAGGAAAGGGGGAAGCCTCAGAAAGAATGCTATCAGGTACTGAATTCAAAGCACTAGTTATTTGGGAAGTTCAATGAGCTCATAATGAGCTACCAGAAACTACAGGGGAACTACAATGAACTCACTGCAAACTATATCAACATGAAAAAGAAAATAGAAACTATCAGCAAGGGCCAAGAGGAAATGAAGAATACAATTTCTGAACTGAAGAACACAGTACAAGGAATCAAAAGCAGGATCTATGAAGCAGAAGATCAGATAAGCAAGTTGGAGGACAAAGTAAAAAAAAAAAAAAAAAAACACCCAGAAGAGCAAGAAAAGGAAAAGAGCTTCAGAAAGAATAAGGAGGAATTAAGAGAAATGCAAGACAATATGAAATGTAATAATATCCATATAATAGGAATACCAGAAGGAGAAGAAGAGAAAGGGGTAGAAAACCTATTTGAAAAAGTAATGATGGAAAACTTCCCTAATCTGATTGGAGAAAAAGTCACACAAATCCAGGAAACAGAGTCCCAATCAAGAGGAACCCAAGAGGCCCACTTCAAGACACATCATAATTAAAATGGCAAAATTTCAAGACAAAGAGAGAATCTTAAAGGCAGCAAGGGAGAAACAGGAAGTAACATACAAGGGAGCCCCAACAAGCTTAAATGCTGACTTCTAAACAAAAACGCTCCAAGCAAGAAGAGAATGGCAAGAAATATTGCAAGTAATGAGAACCAGAGGCCTGCAAGCAAGGCTACATTACCCAGCAAGGCTCTCAATCAAGATAGAAGGCCAAATAAAGAGCTTCCGAGACAAAAGAAGTGTAAAAGAATACACCTCCACCAAACCAGCTCTACAAGAGATGCTAAAGGGACTGCTTTAAGGAAAGGAAGGAAAAGAGACAGACAGAGAGGCACACAGGTACAAAAATAGCAATGAATAAGTGCCTATCAATAATAACCATAAACATAAATGGATTAAATGCTCCAATTAAAAGATGTAGAATAGCTGAATGGATAAGAAAGCATGATCTATACATATGCTGCCTACAAGAGACCCACCTCAGGACAAAAAGACCTACACAGACTGAAAGTGAGGGGCTAAAAACAAATTTTCCAAGAAAACAAACAGGAAAAAGAAGCCAGGTTAGCAATACTCATATGAGACAAAATAGACGTCAAAAAAAGGGCCATAAAAAGAGACCCAGAAGGTCACTTCATAATACACAAGGGAAGAATTCACCAAGAAGACATAAACATTGTAAATATATATGCACCCAACATAGGAGCATCCAAATACATAAAGAAAATCTTAGAGGACTTCAAGAAAAATATTGACAGCAATACAATTTTAGTAGGGGATTTTAACACCCCACTGTCAAAAAATGGACAGATCTTCCAAACAAAATATCAACAAAGATATTGTGGCACTGAACAACAACCTAGATGAAATGGACTTAATTGACATATATAGAGCCCTTCATCCCAGAGAAGCTAAATACACATTCTTTTCAAATGCACATGGAACATTTTCAAAGATAGACCACATGATAGGACATAAAACGAGTCTCAACGAATTCAAGAAAATTGAAATCCTACCAAGCATTCTCTCTGACCATAAGGGACTAAAACTAGAAACCAACCCCAAGGGAAAAAAATCCCAAATACTCAAAATCATGGAGATTTAATAGCACACTATTAAACAATAAATGGGTCAAGAATGAAATTAGGGAAGAAATCAAAAAGTTTCTGGAAATGAATGAAAATGAATTCACAACCCAAAACTTATGGGACACAGTGAAGGCACTCCTGAGAGGGAAGTTCATAGCAATATAGGACTACCTAAAAAAGATAGAAACATTTCAAACAACCTAACCCTACGCCTACAAGAACTCGAGGAACAACAATAAAGACTGCCCAGAGCAAGTATATGGAAGGAAATAACCAAGATCAGAGCAGAATTAAATGACATAGAGACAAAAAGCACAAATGTAAGGATCGACAAATTCAGGAGCTGATTCTTTGAAAAGATAAACAAAAATTGACAAGCCTTTAAGCAAGCTCATCAAGAAAAATGGAGGACCCAAATAAACACAATCAGAAATGAAAGAGGAAAGATTACAATTGACACCACAGAAATACAAAGGATTGTAAGAAATTACTACAAAGAACCATGCCAAGAAATCTGGAAACCTAGGTGAAATAGACAACTTTCTAAAAAATACATAATCTTCCAAAACTCAATGAAGAAGAAGCAGAAAGGCCAATCAGACCAATAACAGCAGATGAAATTAAAGCAGTAATCAAAAACTCTCGACACACAAAAGCCCTGGACCAGATGGTTTCACAGGAGAATTCTACAAAGCATTTAAGGAAGAGCTAACTCCTATCTTTCACAGACTATTCCAAAAAATCCAAAAATGATGGAAGACTCCCAAACTCTTTTTACGAAGGCAGCATCATCCTAATCCCAAACCAGATAAAGACACAACAAAGAAAGAAAACTTCAGGCCAATATTACTGATGAACATAGATGCTAAAATCCTCAACAAAATACTGGCAAATCACATCCAACAATACATTAAAAAGATCATACACCATGACCAAGTGGGATTCATCACAGGAATGCAAGGATGGTTCAATATTCAGAAATCAGTAAATGTAATACATCACATAAACAAAAGCAAAGACAAAAATCATATGATCATATCAATAGAGGGGAAAAGCACTCCATAAGGTATAGCACCCATTTATGATAAAAACACTCAGCGAAGTGGGAATACAAGGAGCATTCCTCAACATAATAAAGGCCATATATGAGAGATCTGCAGCCAACATCATACCCAATGGGCAAAAACTAAAAGCTTTTCCACTAAGATCAGGAACAAGACAAGGTTGTCCACTTTCACCACTTCTATTCAATATGGTACTGAGAGTTTTAGCCACAGCAATCAGACAAGAAAAGTGAATAAAAGGCATCCAAATCAGAAAGGAGGAAACAAAACTGTCATTGTTTGCAGATGACATGATAGTGTACATGGAAAATGCTATAGACTCCACCTAAAAACTGTTCAACCTAATAAATGAATTTGGCAAAATAGCAGGATACAAAGTCAATACCCAGAAATCAAACATGTTTTTGTATACCAACAATGAAATAACAGAAGCAGAAATCAAGAAAAAAATCTCATTCAATATAGGAAAAACAAAAATAAAATATCTGGGAATAAACCTAACCAAGGAGGTAAAAGACCTGTATGCAAAAAACTACACAACCCTGAAGAAAGAAATCAAGAAAGACACAAACAAATGAAAACATATACCATGTTCATGGATTGGAAGAATTCACATCATCAAAATGTCCATACTTCCCAAAGCAATTTACAGATTCAATGCAATATCTATAAAGTACCAATGGCATATTTCACAGACATAGAACAAACACTTCAAAAATTTATATGGAACCATAAACAACCCCGAATAGCAGCTGCAATTTTGAGAAAGAAGAACAAAGTAGGAGGGATCACAATACCTGATACCAAACTGTATTACAAGGCCACTGTAATCAAAACAGCCTGGTACTGGCATAAAAACAGGAACATAAACCAATGGAACAGAACAGAGAGCCCAGAAATAAACCTTAATCTTTATGGCAAATTAACATTCAACAAAGGGGGAAGCAACATAAAATGGAGTAAAAGCCTCTTCAACAAATGGTGTTGGGAGAACTGGACAGTTACATGCAAAAAAATGAAACTCAAGCACCAATTTACACCATACACCAAAATAAATTCAAGGTGGATTAAAGACTTAAATATAATCCATGATACCATTAAAGTCCTAGAGGAGAACATTGGCAGGAAAATCTCAGATATTTCACACAGCAACTTTTTTACTGATATGTCCCCTAGAGCAAGGGACATAAAGCAAAGAATAAACAAATGGGATCTCATCAAAATAAAAAGCTTCTGCATGGCTAAAGAAAACAGTATTAAATTAAAAAGAGAACCAACTGTATGGGAAAATATATTTGCTAATGATAGCTCAGACAAGGGTTTAATCTCCAAAATATACAAAGAACTCACATGACTCCACTCTAAGAAGACAAGCAATTCAATTAAAAAATAGTCAAAGGACTTGAACAGACATTTCTTCAAGGAGGACATACAGAAGATCCAGAGACACATGAAAAGATGCTCAATATCGCTAGCTATCAGAGAGATGCAAATTAAAACCACAATGAGATACCACTTTACACCAGTCAGAATGGCCTTCATAAACAAAGCAACAAACAAGTGTTGGATAGGTTGTGGATAAAAGGGGACCCTAGTTCACTGTTGGTGGGATTGCAGACTGGTACAACCACTATGGAAAACACTATAACATTTTCTCAGAAAACTAAAAATGAATCTGCCTTTTGACCCAGCAATTCCACTGCTAGGAGTATATCCTAAGAACCCTGAAACACCAATCCAAAAGAACCTATGCAACCCAATGTTCATAGCAGCACAATTTATAATAGCCAAGTGTTGGAAGCAACCTAGGTGCCCATCAGTAAATGAATGGATCCAAAAACTATGGTACATTTACACAATGGAATTCTATGCAGCAGAAAGGAAAGGAGGAGAGGAGAGGAGGGGAGGGGAGGGGAGGGGAGGGGAGGGGAGGGGAGGGAAGGGAGGGGAGGGAAGGGAAGGGAGGGGAAGGGAAGGGAAGGGAAGGGAAGGGAAGGGAAGGGAGGGAAGGGAAGGGAAGGGAAGGGAGGGAAGGAAGGAAGGGAAGGGAAGGGAAGGAAAGAAAGAAAGAAGGAAGGAAGGAAGGAAGGAAGGAAGGAAGAAAGGAAGAAAGAAAGAAAGAAAGAAAGAAAGAAAGAAAGAAAGAAAGAAAGAAAGAAAGAAAGAAAGAAAGAAAGAAAGAAAGAAAGAAAGAAAGAAAGAAAGAAAGAAAGAAAGAAAGAAACTCCTATTCTTTGCAACAACATGGATGGAACTGAAAAGCATTATGCTGAGTAAAATAAGCCAGGCGGTAAAAGAAAATACCATATGATATTTTTAACAGGAACCTAAACAACAAAACAAACAAGTAAGCAAAATATAACCAAAGACACTGAAATAGAGAACAGGCTGACAGTGACCAGAGGGGAGAGGGGAGGGAATTTCAGGAGAAAAGGGGAAGGGTTTACAGGAACAAGTATAAAGGACACATGGACAAAAACTAAGGGGGGTGGAAATGGGAGGGAAATGGGGAGCACTGGGGGGTGGGCTAGGATGGGAGTAAAAGACAGAAAACTGTACTTGAACAACAATTTAAATAAATTTTTAAAAATAAAAAACAATAAAGTTTATTTCTTGCTCACTCTATCACATATAAGCCAGGGTCTTCTATTCAATATTATCACTCAGGAACTCAGCTAAAAGAAAACTCTTTCTCAATACATGCTTTCTATGATCTCAGAGGTATAGGGGGAAACATGGTGAATTACACAATGTCTCTAACGCTTCCTCAGGAAAGTGACACACATCAGTCACTTCAACTCACATTACATTGTCCCGAAGAAGTCACATGGCCAGGGCTAAGTTCAAAATGGAAGAGAAAAGCAATCCTACTATATGCCTAGAGTGAGAGAAATTTCATTTTTGAGTATACCCTAAAGATGAACATGCATATTCTATTTGTTCCATGTTCTTAGGGGACCATAACATTGAAAAATAAAATAAAACCATACCGTTAGGTTAAAACATTGTTCTAAATGTAGAATAATTTATTATAGGTCTCAACAAACATTTGAAAGTAGTGCACCAAGCCAAAAAAACCTGTTAGAAGCTAGACAGGGTCAAAAGACCTTCACAAACTAGTTCCTCCCTCAGGGTTTCTCTTGAATGTAGTAAATATTCGCACTGTCAGCCATCCTAGGAAGCAGCAAATCATGGGCAGAAAATTTGACCTAAGACGGTAGGTCTTAGAATAGAAACTGAAGGGGTCATATTATTCTCTGTGACCTAATAGAGTTCGGGAGGTATGGACTTCCTTCGCCTCCTGGACCAATGGGACTTTTTTGCTCACTCTCTCTAGGTCTCAGTTGGAACATCATTTGGTCAGAGACACCTAAATGCATACTTTATGCCCAACTACATCCTCTCCCCACCATCATTTCCATCTTTCTCTTCATAACACTTATCACCATCTTCCATGTATCATATTTATCTCTTCCTTGCTACCCACTTGAATGTAAAATTTGAAGGCATGGATTTTTTTCATGTCTAATTTTTACTCTGAAATGTAAAGCTCTTTTGAATAAAGTACAGTTGACATACAATATTGTATTAGTTTCAAGTGTAGATGTTGAGATTTAACATTTACATACCTTACAAAGTGACCACCACAAAAAGTCTATCTGTCACCATACGAAGTTATTGTAAAATTGATATTAATATTCCTTATGTTGTACTTTACATCCTGAAGACTTATTTACAAGTTTGTACCTCCTAATTCCCTTAGCTTTTTTGACCATACTCCCACCACCCAACCCTCTGGCAATTATCGATTTTTCTGTGTCTATGGGACAGTTTGTCCTGCTTGTTCATTTCAGTTGTTTAGATTTCCCCCCTAAGTGAAATGATACAGTACTTGTCTTTCTCTGACTTAATTTCACTTAGCATAATACCCTGTAGGTCAATCCATGTTGTTGCAAATGGCAAGATCCACTTCTTTTCTGGCTGTGCAACACCCCAGTGCATTGTGCACATGTACGCACACACATCCACTCCTTTACTCACTTGTCTAGTGATGAATGCCTGGGTTGCTTCACTCACTTGGCTAGTGTAAATGATGTTGCAGTTAACAGAGGTGCATATAGATTTTTGAATTGTTCCACAAAGAAAACGATTGCTGGGTCCTTGTCTCTTGTTATATAGCCTTTGTTTTAAAGTCTTTTTGTCTGACGTAAGTATTGCTATCCCAGCTGGTCTGTTTTTTTTCATTTCCATTTCCATGAAATATCTTTTCTATTTATTTATTTCCAGTGTCTGTGTGACTATCAATCTGGAGTTTCATGGAGGCAATGTAGGCAGGATATGGGTGGGCCTTTTTTTTTTTTAACCATTCAGTTCTCCTGTTTCTGCAATAGAGCATTTAGTCAACTTTCATTGAATTATTGATAGGTATGTACTTATTGACATTTTAATTGTTTTCATGCTACATTTATAAGTGGCTGGTCTATTATCTTTACTATATATTTGCCTTTACCAGTATGTATTTTTTCATCTTATTTCTAGTTTTGGCCTTTTCCACTTAAAGAATTCCCTTTAACATTTCTTGTAATGCTGGTTTAGTGGTAATGAGCTCCTTTAACTGTTGCTTATCTGAGAAAATCTTGATCTCTCCTTCTATTCTGAATGATAACTTTGCTAGGTAGTGTATTCTTGATTGTAGGGTTTTTTTTTCCTTTGCAGGCCACTCCCTTCTGGCCTGCAAAGTTTCTGTTGAAAGTCAGCTGACAGTCTTATGGGAATATCCTTGTATGTAAATTGTTTTTCTCTTGCTGCTTTTAAGATTCTCTCTTTAACTTTCAACAACTTAATTATGATGTGTCTTGGTGGGGGTCTCTTTGGGTTCATCTTGTTTGGGACTTTCTGTGCTTCTTGGACTTGGATGTCCTTTCCTTTGCCAAGTTAGGAAAGTTTTCAGCCATTATTTCCTCAGATAGGAGGAAATAATGTCCCTTTCTCTCTCCCTATGATTCAAATGTCAGTATGCTTGATGTTGTCCCGTAAGTCTCTAATGCTATCTTCATTCTTTTAAATTCTTTTTTCTTTTTGATTTTCCAGTTGGGTGATTTCCACTATCCTGTTTTCCTGATTTCTGATCCTTTTTTCTGTGTCATCAGATTTGCTGTTGATTCCCTGCAGTGATTTTTTCTTTTCAGTTATTACATTCTTCAGTTCTGTTATGTCCTTTCTTAGAATTTTTAGGTTTTTGTTCAAGTGGCTGAAGTTCTGACTGAGTTTCTTCATTTGTCTGCACAGTTGGAAGAGCACCTTCATGACTGTTACTTTGAACTCTTCATCTAGTAGACAGCTGACCTCAGTTTCATGTAGTTCTTTTTCTGGGCTTTTATTCTATTTTTTTTTGTTTGGAAGATATTCTTTTATATCTTCATTTTGCCTGTTTGTTTCTATGTATTGTATTAGGTAGTTGAGCTAAATTTCCTGGTCTTGAAAAAGTGGCTTTGTTTTCCTGTGGGGCTCTAATTTCAATGCCCCCCTTGTTACCAGAGCCAGGTGGTCTAGAGGGGGAACTAATATAGCCTCCTGATGTGGCTGGGCCACAACTTCTATGGACATAGCAGCAGGCAAGGCTGCTATCTGGCCTGCTGGCTCTGAGGCCTGGCCACAGCTGCTGCAGGCTCACTGGGCTGCAGGGCAAGGCTTTGACGTGGCTGGCTGCAAAGACCACCCCCACTGTTGCAGACACACTGCTGTGTGCTGGTGCTGAGTGATGCCGCCCACTGTGTGTGGCAGGTCAGGAAGTGCTGTGGAGGGGTGCTACCATGGGTAGGTCCTGGGGAAATGGCAGGGTGGGGTGAACAGTGTTAGCAAGGTTAGTGGACAGTGTCAGACCAGCCAGGTTAAAGGAAGGGGGAAAATGGTACCCACCAGCACCTGTGGCATAAGCAAGTTCCAACAGATCCCTGTCCTGCCAGCACACACCCTAAAATTAGTTAATGTATCACCTTCACATATGACCTAGCTGCTTTTCAAACTGCTCCCTCTGTGCCAGAACTCGGAGAGAGCACAACCTGGGTTTCCTACAGCCCTTTGGCTCTCCCAGATGTAAGCCTCTCTGTTTTTCAAAGACAGAGGTTATGAAGGCTCCACTTCTTAGTTCAGGCCAAGCAGTTTAGGGTTCAGACCCTTCACTCTCCAGGGACCTCCAAGTCCCTGGTGACCCTTCCACAGGATGTGGTAACCCTTCCACACTTGAGTCATTGAATGAGGAGTAGAATAGGTGCTGACTAGGCTTAGTCTCTACCACTCCTACCCTGTTCAGTGTGGCTTTTACTTTATGTGTATAGTTGTAGAAAATCTTTCTGCTGGTCTTCTGGTGTTCTCAGAGATAGTCGTTCTATATGTAATTGCAGTTTTGGTGTCAATGAGAGAAGGTGAGCTCAGTATCTTCCTACTCTGCCATCTTGAACTTGAAGCCATGGGCCTTGCTCTTGAATGCCAATTTAGCTTGGCCATGAAAATATGTTCCCTGTGGCTGGTGCACTGCCCCTGCAAGAAACATGCCTCCAGACCAGATCACCTGAGTCACTATCCCCACTTCTGTGCCAGCATGGAATTTTTAAAATATCCCCAGTGCCAAGAAGAGTGCTTAGCATATAGGAGGCACTTATTAAATATTTGCTGAATAAATAAGTGACTATATCAGAGCTCTACCAGGAGTTTGGAGGAAAGGCTAGACTTTACCCCTGGGAAGGCTCAGCAAGAAGACCTTTGCCCTTTGGAGGAAGCAAATGTGATGGTCTTGGGTTCACAGACTTCAAGTGCATCCATAAGGAGCATCCCATTGTAAGAATTTCTGCAGTGTGTCTTTCATGTTGACAAACCCACACCTTCACTAAGGCTTTGCTAAAATTTTACCATGCTCTCAACTATTGCACTTCATTCATTCAATGGAGAATAATGAGATCATAGTATAAGCTTATATTACTGCATAGGAAATGGCTTTAAGCTGGAACCGGGTCTGTAGCTAATGGGTCCCTTAGCACTGTACGCATTCTCCTACAATCTCCCTGAAACATATACACCCTTCCGGTCTCAGGTGAGTCACTGACTCTAGAAGCATTCTTTGACCCCCAAACTAGGCCAAGTGCCAGGACTAGTGCCTTTCTTGTGCCTTGTAAATTCCACCATTGTACATTTCATATTCAGCGAGAAGTTAGAAACCAGCCTGTTTGGCCTCCTATGTATATCGACCACCTCACACAGTGTCTAACATGTGCTGTGGTATGTGCTCTGTCAATATACATTAAATGAAAAATTAATGTAATGAAATGAATGAAGTGGATTATGATAACCTAAAAGAATCTGTGTGCAAATCAGATATTGTCCACATACTGAATAAATAGTGCCCTTACATATATGTACTACTGTTATTCAAATGTGTACAGATGCTTTTGACACATAAAATACAAATTTATTTAAAGGAGTTACTGAATGGCGAGTATAGACCCTGTGTAGGTATAGAGAAAATGCCTACTAAGAATGGCTCCTTTAGTTAACGGGGCTCAAATTTAAAAACTAGAGCCTAGCAGTCATTTCTACACAGGAACCTCTCACACAAACTGCACTTCAGGGAGAAGCCTGCACTGAACTGCCTGACTGCACTGGGTTCCTGCCGTCTGATTCAGCTGCTATAAAGCAGTCCCTAGAGTCCTGTTTTAACCAACAGAACTGAGACTTTCCCCACCTAGTCAGAGCTGCCCAGCTATATTCCCCATCAGCATGCTCATCAACCAATCAGAATGATTATATTCTGACCAGTCAGGATAGTGCCTTTTGGACCAATCAAAATGCAGAATTTGGAGTCCTCATTTGCATGAGAACAGACCACTCAGACACCAGGGGTGAGTACTTATGTCTTTATAAGCCAGCTCCCCTCTGGATTAAAGAGTGCACTTTCCCTTTCCACCAAAGAATTGTTCCCCATACATCAAAGATGTCTCCCCTCACTAGAGCAACACAGGGGCAGAGCTAAGCAAATGGCAACAGGCAGAGCAGGCAGAGCAAAGCCATGTAGCTGGAGAAGGACCTCGCCCCAAGGGCCACCGCAACCCAGGGTGCCGTCACAGCCATGCCGTTTCACAGCTGTGTGCTTCGTAATTGAGCCGTAACACTACTGAGCTGTTCTGTACAACCGTGCAGTTCTCACAGATGTACAACATCATAACTGAGCTGTTGGCATTAAGTAAAGTTTCCTTCTTTGCCACACCCCAAATTGGAGATTCTTGTTGGTATTAGATTGGTACCAACAACCATCAAATGAGCAGGTGTGTGTTTTCTCAATTATTAAATGCTAAAAACACTACTACTATAATATGGGAACTTCGGTAATTTTTTGACTTAAAAAAATATTCTTACTCTGGTCGTCATGGCTCAGTTCATTGGAGCATCACCCCACAGATGGACGGGTGGCCAGTTTGGCTCCCAGTCAGGGCACATGCCTGGGTTGCCGGTTGGTGCCAGTTGGGGTGTGTGAGAGACAAAACCAATCAATGTTTCTCTTTCACACCAATGTTTCTCTCCCCCCTCTGTAAAATCAATAAGCATGCCCTCAGGTAAGGATTAAAATTTTTAAAATATTCTTATACTTGAAGAGGTTGGAAATGGGTGAGCTAGAATAAGATGAGGTAACTAATTCACATACAGAAAGGTACGATATAGTAGCCAATGCACTGGTGCTACTAAGTAAGCGTATGAATTTACAGGAATTCAGGCACGATTTTGATTGAAAATATAAATGGAGGAACAGACTCACTAATTCCTCTCACAAACTATAAATTTTCATTTCCTTTTGATTGGAATCTCTCACATGTGACACAATCATGTATTTTCTTCCAACAAATGTAACAATCTCCCTCTCACCCCCAACACAGACACACACACACACACACACACACACACACACGGCATGGCCAAATACTAACTTCTAAAGCTTTTACTCTAGAAAATAAGAGGATCCAGCCAAATAATCTCTAACATCTTTTTACGTTTCAATTTTATAGCTTCCTAAGAAACCTAGTTCAGAGGTTAATTTTACTTTACTCAAGGGAGTATACTGATTAATTTTAGTTGACTATAATATTGTCAGTCTGAACTTATTGTAGAGCCTGTAGAAATGACCACGTAAATTTTTGTCCACTTACTGTTGCCTTCCTAGTAACAGAACCAAGTTATTTTTTCAGAGAACTGGGAAGTCATTCTGAGTCATTCTCTCAGGCTGCTGGAAACGGCTGCCTCTTGCCAGTCCTCTGGCCAAAGTATAGTAGGACCAGTTCCTTCACTAGAAAATGAAGGTCACAACACCTAATTCACAAGCTATAGCACAGTGCCCTGCACTGAGGAAAAAAACTAAATAAGTGACACCTTTCTACATCCACCAGATGCATTTTGACCACATGTAGAGCAAGTATAATGGAAACATCTTACCTGGTCAGTTTCTTCATATGTGAGCTATAGAATACATTGCCACTGTTACACCTTCAAATGAGTAGTAGTTATTTTTTACCAATTATATATAAGTTAATTCCTCATCAATTATAAATCTTGTGATAGGACTCTCCTCTGAGGACTTTGCGCTCTATATCATGATCCCCTGGATTATACATCCTGAAGACTCTAAAAGGAAGAGTTCTTGCTGGTAGTCTGATATCTTATCATTAAGAAAGAGAAAAAAATCCTTTGGAAGTTTTTGCGTAGAGCCTAATATTTTTATTCATGACCTTAGTGAGAAGACAATCACTGTGTTCAAATTTTACTAATTCTAAGACACATTTGAAATTGCAGACAAAGGCATAATATAGGCTGCAAATGCTCTACTTCCATGTCTCACCAACTAACTAGAGGATTCTTTACTCCTCTCTCTCTCCATACACACACATGCACACTCGCACTCTTCACTTTAAGAACTTTCCTCTTAAGTCTCTATGTACAGGAGGCTGGAAACTGAGATACTTATAGAGACAACTGTACATACCAGAGATGTTCCTACAATTGGTCTATTAAGGTCCTAAAATTTGTAGCTGCCACTGAGGCCCAAGGTTACATGAAAGAATCAGGTAAGTGAAATCCCTTTTGCAGAGGCCTCTCACCAGTCTACACTCATGGAAGAATCGATCTGAACCCCAAGGCTAGAAATAGAAAATAGTACAGCAGTTTTTTTCCTGGAGGAGAAGGTTTTTGACTCTAGCTCCCATAAAATGCTGTTGCTCCTGTTCTTTGCAGATTCTGATTTATCCAAGCTTCAGAAGGCCTGACCCTGAGACGTAGATGAGGTAGCCAGGTTCATCAAATACCCGATGCTCCTCCTTTCTGTGCTGTGTCCAGTGTCCAAGGAGCTTACTCTAATGGGAGAAAATATGTAGGTGAATAGAGCACAAGTTAATTTTCTTCCTTTCTGCCATTCTGTTGCAGTTTTCTAACATTTATATTCATTTAATCAGTTTCTAGTTATTCCTCCCCTGCGATGTTGAGCGAGAAACTGTGTACATGTGCATACTTGTGCCAGTGTGTGCTGCGTTAGTTAAATGTATTCTAATGGAATATTCTAGGGCTTCAAGTGCAAATCCCTCATTCTGAAAGAATCTTCATCTCAGAGAAATTCCATACAAATACTAGATTGCTGAAGGCACTTGCTCAATAGCAAAGAAGAAGAGGGAAATCAGAGAATTTAAAAAAGAGGAAATTAGCAAGCCTGACTTGTTACACTTTGCCTTAAAGAGAAGCTAGTCATTCTACCAGAGCAAGAATGTACCCATGTCAGCTGTGTAGAGGGGATTCACAGCAGAGCATGTGGAGAAGAATGGGTGGGCGAGACTCCTGGAAGTATATATTTCAGGAGGAAATAAAACATCGTGAAGCCACTGATCAGTTACACAAGTTTACTTAATAGTTGTGTGATAGTCATCAGATCTATCCTAGTGGTCACTATGCAGTTGGATTCTTAAGAAAAGTTAATATTTCAAATACAAAATACCTTAAATATACTACCTAGATAAAAAGTGGAAAAAACACTTCCTTTTTAGTATTGATTTCAGTGAGCGATAGCATATTAGAAAGATTGTTTCATTTTAAACACTCATGAAAGCAGACCATGCTTTACAAGGCTCCCACTTTGTTGTTGTCTGTTCTAAACGCAGGATTTGTGTCCTATACAATGTGCTGCCTGGCTGTGTTGTCGATTAATAGGTGCACAATGTACCATATAATTACGCATATGACATATTCAATTACAGTGAGTTATTTCTTATACACTGCCTGTAATTTGTGTTACCTAATGCTTGCATTTTAAAACGTAGCTGTATTTCCCCAAAGGTGTGCTTCTCATCACACAGTTTCAAAATCAGGTACAGGGGACCAACTAGACACAATACTAATGGCAACATAAGCAATGCCTACCTCTATGTTCAGAGAAACAAGGTGTGCCCGTGAAGTCGGGTCCATCAAGTCCATGGCTCTGAAGCTCCATAACGTCAGATCAGCTTACATGAAACAAGACCCTGCAGGTGTGAGACTCTCGGCCGTGTCTGCACACTCAGTGTGTGCACATCCGGGGCCCGAGCTCCCCACCAAGGGCACCGACCAGGTTTTGTTACGTGGAAGTGCTCTCAGAACAAAGAGTCACAGAATACACAGATGACTCACCAATTTTCTACCCAATATCACATATTCAATAATCACCCTGCTATTAAATACAGGAACACAGTTGAAGGTAAGCGAAAGAACTATAGTTGCTAAAGCTTTCCTCACATTAGGTTGTCAATACAACTAACGTCATGTGTAAGCTGTGCTACCTGAAAAATTTTAGTGATAAATTATGAGGTAAATATTCATGTTTTATATACTCTGGCAGTGGATATCAGGATACTCTGACTGACCACTCGGAAACCTCTAATTTTTACCTCCCTTGAAAAATAAAGTAAAACTCTTCTATAAATGAGGTATGTATATGAAGAGCAAATAGATGCATCTATTATCATTTATTCTCTCAGATAAGTAGTCTGTTCAGAAAAGAAAAAAACTCATGTTGGCATGCCTCTACGATAAAAGTTTAGGAATTTAAAAGGTACCTTTATCACCTCTACAGCCTGCTTTCTACTTCTGCTTCGTCCAGTCTTACATGTAGTTTAAGCCTGTCTTCTCGCTGCCCTGGCCTCTGCTTCCACCCACCTCCTACGTGTCCAGACTGTTTCCTATGATGAGAGTAACACTGGGGCCTTGTGATTCTTTTATCCTTGTCTACAACCAGAAGCGTTTGCTCATTCTTACCAGTCACTGATTCGACACATGTATATTTCATAGCTATTACATGTCAGATATTTTTCTCATCACTGAGGACACAAATATAAACAGAAAACTGCTGTCTCACGCTGCTGGCACTTGCAAATGCCACCACTCTAACAGATCTCATGGTAGTGGGTCTGGAAAACAATGTGGAGGAGACCGGACACGTGATAAATGGAGCCAGAGCCCCAGCACCCGGGCATGGTGGTGAGAAGACATCCAGCAGTGGTAAACTGTGCAAAGCACTCGTCACCCCGTTGGCTGGTTCTATTCTTTGTACCCGCTCAGTTGCCAGGCCAGATCTCTGGCATCCACGGGGAATGGCCTTTAGCAGCACCTTTCCCCACACCCTGCATTTCTAGCACCAGCCATAATGCTAAATAGTAGATGTCAGGCATCTCTGATTTTTTTTTCAATTTTTCTTGAAACCACAGCCCAAGAAGGCACTGAGTCTTCAGATTCTTAACTTTGCAAGTACTCTATTCAGTTCCCCAGGCACAATGGGATATAATACATTTAACTAATTACATTTTTTATTGGGCTTAGTTATTGCAAGATCCTGGAGTTCTACATGGAATGAAAATGTCTCCTGAGTGCCTGGATTTTGATAGTTTTTATGGTGGGTCACATTTTATACCTTCTGGTTACATGACTCGAGCTGACAGTTTTATACATAACAGGAGATACATCGGGTACCTAATTTGTGAACCTCCTTTTGTGGAAATGGTCTGTACTCATTTAACCTGCTATTAACAACACACTGGTACCCAGAGAGATGGCTAGCGTGAGAGCCACTATTTTTCCCCTAATTATAGCCAAAAGCATTAGAAGTTGAGACATATGAAAAAACATTTGCCAATGTGTATGTATACCTGTCTCTCCTGCAGGCAAAATGACTAGAAGTACCTTAAAAATGTTATTAGTGGGCACCTTACAATTTCAAAATCATGAATGTTTTCAAGCCTATGACAAACTTTATTTTGAGAATAAAAAGAAAAAAACATTATATTCAAATTTACTAACAATTCAGACAAAATTTACACGTATAAATTTTTTTAATTTGGGAGCATTATTAAACCTATTTTAATGTAATCTATCAAAGATTTAATATTATACTAATAACAACATATATTAGGAAATTGTACTTCATAGCACAAAAAAGTTTAGCTCTCACACAATATAATTTAGACAGAACATTCATGGCAAAAGTGGCCACAAATGTTCTTTTTGTATTTCTTTCTCAGATTAACTCAATTAACTTGGTAATTTACAAACTTTACTAATTTATATCTTTATGTTTAATTTACATACAAAACTCATCTATATTATGTATACAGGTTCTGTGAGTTTTAACAAATTCATACAACCATGTGATCAGATAATCAACCTCACGACCCAGATACAGAACATGTCTACCCCACCAAATATTCTAATATTCTCAGTAGTCCCTCATACTCCTTAGCAATCATCCCTTAGCTTCCAGCCCCAGAATACCACTAAATGCATCTGAATCCACTACAGGTTCATCTGTTCTGGAATTTCACATAAATGGAGTCATCCAACCTGTATACTTTACCCCGGTTACTTTACTCAACACAACACTGTTGAGATTCACCCATATTGCTGTGTGTATCCATAGCTTATTCCTTTTTTTTTTGCCTAGTGGTAGTCCATTACATGACATGCCATGATCTGTTAATCCATTTATCTGTTCACAGACACTTGGTTGTTCAAAGATATTTTTTAGTGGCACAGTGTCATTGGTCTCACCACAGCTGCGTGGAAACTCATGTGTTTACCATAGCAATGGTGTGGTGTGTGTGTGTGGTGTGTCTGTGTGTGTGTGCGTAAAGCAGGTATGGTTTTCTTGAGTGGTGTGTGAAATGCAATATATTTAGTCACATATAAGCTGGAGGGAGAGTGAAGGAGAAGAAGGGACATTTCTAGTTACTCTACCTTTGGAGTTTCTCCCTCAAATTAGGCTTCCGGGGATACTCCCCAACCTTTGATTTGCTTACGTAAACTCAGAAATCATTTTCACTTTTGAAGTCTTGCAAACGGTGGTTCTGGAGAGCAGCGATGGTGTGCTAGTTGCAAACTTAATACGCACCAGGTTCTAACATGGTGGCCCCTGGCTGAGCATCCCTGCCTCCCTTCTGAGATGATCACTAGATGGACGGCAGGGCTCCCTGTGGAGACGACACAGCCTCTCCCCTGCTCCTGACTGGTCTTTGGTGACGGATACTGGAGAAGGAAAAAGGGCTGGGTGTCCATGAAGAAATCTTCTTGCCAAAGACGTGAGGACGCCAATAGGTAGCCTGCTGACCCGGGTGAAATTTTTCCTCTTCTGATACTCTTTAGAGCGGGTCATCACCAACTCACTGGGCTCTGTGAGTTTCCTAGGGCTATGGTAACAAGTTATCTCAAACTAAATAGCTTAAAACAATAGATAACTTTTTCACAGTTCTGGAGGCCGGAAGTCTAAAATCAGTGTGTTGACAGGGCTGCACTCCCTCCAGGCCCTCGGGGGGAGAATCCATCCCTGACCTCTTTGCACTTATGGCCACCCTTGTCGCTCCCTGGCTGCAGCTACATCTCTCTCTGCTGCCACCTGACTGTCTGTGTCATCTCCCTCCGCCTCTCTCTATGAGAACCCGTGTGATAGCAGTAAGGGTCCGCCTCGAGACTCCACAGTTGTCTTTGCATCTCAGAATCCTGAAGGTAATGGCATTTACAAAGACCCTTTTTTCCAAATAAGGTAACAGTTCAAGTTCCAGGAATTAGGACTTGATGCCTTGGGCGAGCGTTACTCAGCCTACCACAGCCTCGGCCATTTTCGCATGTCTTACAAAAATCACTTGGCCTAGCTCAGACCCAATGCTCTCATAAACAAAATGAATCGGTATCATACAGCTTTTGCTCACCAGCAAGTTAGTTTCCAAATTTGCCTATTTGTAGTCCAAACCGACAGAAAAAGGTTTGACTTTATTCTGCATGTCCCAGGACATTTCTACAGCATAAGGGTGTGACTTTGTTCCTTCAGCGTTAGCTACATAGACATAGTTGGATAGATTTCTCCATACATATCATTTTCTTTCTTGCTGCCATATATGTATTCATTTGAAAATTTAGTTTATTCAACAAATATTTATTTGCCTACTCTTTGCCCTGAATTCTTTAAGGCACCAAATGAAGTTCCTGACCTCATGAAGTTTATATTCTAAAGAAGACAGTCTAACAAATGCTCTGTTAGAGAGTTGAGTAAGATAGGGAAAGAAGAAAGCCATGCAATGGTGTATGGTTTTAGCAGCTGCAGGGGAAGTGGGAGCTCAGTTCTGCAGGGACCTTTAGGGATGCATCACAGAACTGCCTACTAGAAAGACAGGAGCCAGGAATTTTTAGCCACGGGTTCCTGTCCAGCACTGGATAAAGCTTGCCTCCAGGACAATAACCTCCCTGTACTTTGGGCTGCACTTGGCTGGAGTCTGAGTAGGCTCCGGCCAGTCCAGGGACAGAATATACAGTACTCTTAGGGGTGACAGTGGATGGGAGGGAGTCTGTGTCTGCACAGAACTATTCACTGGGGCTGCAGCTGAATTGAAAGTGGGTCAATGGGCATGACAAAGGCACAAGAGGCATCTGCTACACTCACCTTAGCAACACTTACCACATTCTGCCTTTGCGCTTCTTACACAGAATGTGGTTAGTAACAGTTGTGAAATACTCAAAACTAAGCACACAGACTACATGCACAATTGCCTAAGAACACTTTACAGAGACCCACGGTAGCTGCAAAGACAATGCACAACCACCATCGCCATCTATTGGTGGAAAACAGAATTGACAAGTTTTCACTGTGGAGTAGTTCTGTTTAGGAGTCTTAATTTGAAAGTTTGTAAGCAGAGTAACTTCTGTAATTCCTATATCGCAGGATTTTGTGGGGTATAAATAATATAATTCATAGTAAAGCACTATGTCTATTATAAGACATTATATAAATGTTAGCTTTTACAAATGTACAGAAGGGCTTGAAGACTCATCCCCATTCCACGCCCAGATTAAAAGGCCCCTTGTGGCCAGATTCCCAGTTTGTATTCTGCTTAGAGAATGCTGCCCTTATTTTTTGCCTTCTGTATGAAACAATCTTTCTATGATTTCCACCTGCTAAGGGTCAAAGTCACTCAAAAATATAGGTCATTTCCTTCTGTGTATTGCCTTTGCATCATTGCTAATACTGCACTTACCACATTATGTTATAGTTCACTGGACATAGTTCTCTGGCCTCATTCAGTAGTGAACTTCTTCAAGACAAGGACTATCCCTGATAGCATATAGTAGGCATTCGATAAGCACTTGTTGAAATCGTTTATTTGTTATTCGAATTAATTTGCCATCAAATAAAAACAGCCTCTTTCCTGCTTAGCTCTGTCTCAGCAAGAAGCCAGGCCCAGCAGGGTAGAAGAGATGAAGGGAATTCATCTAAAAATCTATTTACTTGGGGAGAAAACGCACTGTGTTCAATGAAATGATTCAGTTTCACGTTTTCTGTACATAGCCTCAGAGCTGAATGTGATCATAATTTTATGTCAAAAATCAAGTCCCTTAAGTCATGCAGAAATATATTACTTTGCTGTACATCGTATAACATGATAAAAACAATGCTAGCCATCCCACAGGAACTAAATCCTGGAGTTGTAGAAAGTGAAATTTCTAATGGTTTATCTAATAATGGCCAGGTTTTACACAGTTAAAAAAAACACTCCTACCAACTTATAGATACTTAAATAATACACATGCTATAAAAGTATCCATGTTTAAGAAAAGAAAGAAATGTCTTCCAAAGGACAGAAAAACATACGGCTCACTTTGAAATCAGCAGGCTCCATTCCAATTAAAAAGGCTGCAGACCAGAAGACCACTTGATTGGTGTGGTGATGCCCACATGTAACCATGCTATGTTCATGCTTCCTGACCAGGGAGTGAATACAGCTGCCAAGGAGGATGCAAAAAACTTTTTTAGGAAAATTTTCCCTGAAGTCCAGTGATGGTCTGCTCCACACAGATATCCAGGGTTGGCTAGCTTGTCTGCAATACCTTTTACTATAGGCAAAATTAACGGTTATAGAGTAAAGAGTAATCCCACCTAAAACACAGGTGAGGTGCAGCTGGGGCTCTGTTCACTTGTCTCCTAAACCTGCTCCTTTGTCAGCACCTGGGAATCTATAGTCCTCTGCTGGGGAGCAGGCAATGGCAAAGCCACTCTGCTCTTCACTCATGACACTCCATCTTCTGAACCTTCCTACAAAATGTGCTGACCTGTCCACACAGTGTAGCTCCCCGCACTGGGCACACTATTCTCAACCTGCCTTTTACTAATGTGCTACTGCCTCACAGGTGACGTTTATTTTTCATGGAGGTTTTTCTGCAGACTATCTTGAGAGTCATTCTAAGGATGACATTCATGAGGAAATAGTGAAGCAGAACTCCTGAACTCTTGTTAATAAGGTTACTGGCAGTAAACATCACAAGCAATAGTTCGTCTTCATAAAGTTGCAACAGGAATGATGTTGGGACAAGAGATGTACCAGGCATGTCCAGAAGATATCCAGCCACATAATATGAAAAATAGAGGCATTTATTGAAGAAGATACAAGAAACACTGTACATAGGACAATGACGTCTCAGTCCCCTTTAAAGTAGGCATCTTGGGACCTCACAGAGTTCTCCCAGCATGCCTTCCAAGGTTCAAACACTCTTTAAAATCATCAGTTGGAATTGCCATCAGCTTCCCCATCATGTTTTCCTGAATCTCGTTGACAGTCTGAAATATCTTCCCTCTCAAAGGTGATTTTAGTTTTGGGAAAAGCCAGAAGTTGCTGGGTGCCAAATCTTGGTTTTAGGGGGGCTGAGTCACCTAGGTAATTTGATGTTTCACCAAAAAACTCTGTATGAGACGTGATGCATGAGCAGATGCATTGCAACCATAATGAACCTGCCAATCACCAATTGTCCATAGCTGCAGCTGTTTTTGTCCTATTGCATCTCTTAACTGACAAAGAGCACTGAGGTAGTCCTCCTTATTAATTGTTTGGCCTGGAGGGGCGTAGTTGTGACGGACAACATCTTACCAATGAAAAAACACACATAACATGGTCTTGATCTTGCTGCAACTTTGCCACACCTTCCTTGGGTGTGGAGAACCAGGAGACTACCATTAGTACCACTGGGCCATTGTTTCCAGATCATGGCCATAGCCCCATGATTTATGTCTGGTTATGACCTTCTTAAGGAACTCTGGTTCATTGGTAGTGGTTTGAATCAAGTCATAGCAACTGCTGTACAATGTTCCTTCTGCTCTGGTAGCAGAAGCTGTGGAATGAATTTTGCCACAACACATTCCATGCTGAGATCCTGTGTCAAAATCTCAGACACAGCAGTTTTTGGAATCCCCAGATCAGCTTCTAGTTCCTGCACTGTCAGTCACTGATCTTTGTTGATTGCAGCCCAGATGTATTCAACATTTGCAGGTGTCCTGCTTGTTGCAGGCCTGCCAGATCGTGGATCACTTTCAACAGATTCTTGACCATCTTTGAAGCATTTGTGCCATACTTATTTGCACTGCACTCATTGCATCATCCCCAAAAGCCTTCTGAATCATCTGAATAGTTTCCATGGAGAAAGGTTCAAGCTTAACCCAAAATTTGATACAGATTCATTGCTCTACTCACTCAGTCATTTTGAATGTGACAGTCACACAGAACACGTGCTCACTCAGTGGTGTCTACCACCCCTGCTGACTAGTATAGTGAAGGTGTCATTGTTGATGCATATGCATTCCAGTCCACTCTCCTTAGCTACCAGTTTATATCCATGTCACACAAACTGTTCTCATTATATTTACAGTGGCCATACTTTTTCTGGACAGACCTCAGTAAACTCTGTCATTTTCCCAGAGGGACAAAGGGAGTATATTTTCCTGCAGCCCTACTATTTGAAAATGTTATAAAGAAAATTAGGAGAGAACATCCTCTTTTCTTCCTCAGTGAAATCCCTTTAAACCTGAAGCTCATTCACAGAGCTGCTTCTGTTCTCGGAAGCTGTTTATTCATCATTTGTCTTCTTTATTTCTCTCCGGCTGTTTCTGCTTTCTTCTTGTCATCTTTCAGAACTTCCAGAAAAGGTGGATGGGAAACTGACTTTTCCCACAGGATTACCAGGAACAAGCATGCCCTGCCTAGAAGCCTTGCTCAGGCCCAAGGCCTCAGCATATGCCCCTTCCACAGGACATGTTAGCCTTGGTCTACGTATGGTTCGGAGATTCTAATAAGAATGCCAATAAATGTGTAACTTAGAGAGACTAGAAACACACCAACATTCACACAAAGAGAAATAGTTATCCTCTCAGGGTAAAATACTCTGTAACCATATTTTACCAAACTGAAATGAACCAATTGCATACTAACCTTTCGAGAAAAAGACTGAGTGGAAGATAGCAACACAAAGTGAAACCTGATGAAACTAACACCCTGAGGTGACAGTTTCCTGGCACCTTATGGATGAGGAACACTCTGAATGTGACCAAAAAGAGCACAGACAGTTTTCTGCGCAGTGGAAACTGACTCATCAAGTTTCACAGTAGCTGGGAATAAATACTTCTTTTTGACAACAAATATTTTTTGACAATAAAATTGAATTGTCTAGGTGCCCCAATTGCAGGAAAATACCAGAAAACTGCTAGAATGCTTGTGTCTCTAAGAAAAAAAGACATTCTAGCATTGGAAAGAGACATATGCATTCTGTCATTGGAAAAAGTTATCATCCTTGTGTAGTAAATTACCCTGGAATTTATTCATCTTCTCACACAAATTTGGTTAATTTACATCTATGACTATGATACTCAGCTTGTGTTCACCAAGTTCAAAACTGAAAACCATACCCTTATAACTTCCCCAACAAATAACAACAGCTAACATTTAACTCATTCTTACCACATTCCAAACATTTTCTAAGCAATTGATCTACATTAATTTATCTTACCCTCACAACAACCCTATACAGGAGGAATTGTAATAATTACAACAGTAACATATACTAACTTACAGATGAGTAAGATGAAGAACTTGCATACTGTTATGGAGCTGGTGCACAGCAGAATCCGGCTCCAAACCCTGCGTTCTGAAGCTGCAGATGACACCTCCCAAAGCTGCACCCTCCCCCACCCCCACCCCCCATGGGCCCTGCCTGGGCCTCCAGCCAGTCCATCCAAATGCTGCCTCTTTAAATTATGCAGGAGAATTTTTAGATAAAATGCAGTTTATTAAATTTTGGATTAACACAGTAACTGACATGCAGCAAATAAAACTTTCTAACATATTTCACTTGGTAATATTTGATGCTTACAAAAGAATATACGTAACGTTTTAAGTTGTAGGCATAATAATAAAATGAATACCTTTGAATTTCCACCTACATAACCACAGTGCACCTTCACCGCTGTATCTAGCTGTGCGTTCCATGTAGTTCCTACCCCTATTTCTACAATATAGAAGAAATTACTATGCTAAATTTTGAGTTTATAATTTCTTTCTTTTTATACTTTTATCACATATATGTATATGTATCCATCATATATATTAAATATATGTAAATATACATGCCTCTGAGCTTTATGAAAATAGTATCCCATTGAGTGTACTATTGTCGCATTCAAACTTATCTCCAAGTTTCATCCTTGTTGTCGTATGTATTTGCCACATACTCAGGTAGCTAATTTCTTATTATTTGCAAATCTGAAAACTTAAGTACAGGATACTTAAATAAACATCAATTCCTTCATAGAAATTCTATAATGGAGGGATAACTTGAGCTGATTCCTAAAAGGTTATTGGTTTGTTTGAACAGAAAAGAGGAATGTGAACATTTGAGGAAAAAGAGAGAAGAATGAGAAAAGTACAAAGGCAGGAAAAGTTAAGACATGTTCAGGTGAAAACACGTTTTGCTTAGAACGATATGTTGAGGTCAATGGAAGACAGCTCTCCAAGGAGGCAGAGAAGGAATGGTCATATGTAGGAGAAAAATGGTGGTGTGGTGTTTTAGGAGCAAAGAGAGGCAAGGTTCAAGAAATAAAGGAGCCCTGGCTGGTGTAACTCAGCTGGTTGGGCATTGTCCTGCAAAGCAAAAGGTCACTGGTTCAATTCCCAGTCAGGGCACATGCCTGGGTTGCAGGTTCATCTCCTGCAGGGCATGAACAAGAGGCAATCGATTGATATTTCTCCCCCTCTTTCTCATTCCCTTCCCCTCTTTCTAAAAAAAAATAAATAAATAACATCTTTAACACAGAAAAGAGTCAAATGAGTTGAAAATTGCTGATGAGAGAAAAATATCCCTTGGATTTTTCAACACTGTCATCAAGCCATCTACTTAACATCCAGTTCATCAGATGCCTCTTATTCCAAGTCCATGGTCACCCAATCATGTTCTGATTAAGAACTGATTTGCCATGTAATTCTGCCAGCAGAGGGGAAATTCATCAAGTTCAGACTTCAAGCATTTCTAGTTCCTCTGCTAAGATATCTTATAAATTAATGAAGCATTTTCTAAATATGAGTTTGCTCCCCACATATGTATGACTATAGTATGTGTACTCCTCGGCTTGGGTTGCTATAACAAAACGTTATTAACTGCATGCTTCAAACAACAGGTGTTTATTTCTCACAGTTCTGAAATCTGGTCAGTCCAAGGTCAAGGTGTCTGCCAATTTGGTTCCTGATGACGTCAGCTCTCTTCTTGGCTTGTTAATGGCTGCCTTCTCTCTGTCCTCACATGGCAGTGAGAAAGCTGTCTCTCTTTCTTCCTCTTTTATAAAGCCACTAATCCCATCCTTCTAGCCTCATCCTCCTGACCCCAGCTAAACCTAATTGCCTCCCTAAAGCTCCATCTCCAAATACCATCACATTGGGGGCTAAGGCTACCATATGAATGTGTTCCTTTAGAGGAATGCAATTCAATCCATACCAGGGAGTAATGTGGGTTTCCCCAGGTGTCCATAATAGTCCTCAGCACAAACTATTTCCCAGGTGTCTGTGTTCTAACTGGCACTGAATGCCCAACATGAGTTCACCTCAAGATCTGATCATTCTGTACTGCAGAAACCATGTTTCTGGCTTCACGATGTTAGACAAATCCTGGAACTGGACACCCAAACAAACCTAGTACTGAGTGACAGCCATCTGACACCACACAACTTCCCAGGCAACAATCACAGCTTCCAGAGCTGAAATCCATCAATTAGCTGTGCAGAGACCTTCAACCTCTTTGTGTAAAAACAATTAAACACATTTCCTTATGCATAAATACAAAGAGGAAATATAAAGTTCTGAGAGCAATTTCTAACTTCTGTTCACTAAGTCCCTCAGCCACAGTGACCAGAGAATACGGTATTCTGTGTTGGTCTGTTGCCCTCCCTTTTGTTCAGGCCTGGCAATCATTCACGTGTGCCAGGAGCAAGACCAATTCTAAGTTTTCCAACAAACAGCACGTTATGTCTCATTGTCACTCGTGCGCTGCTCACAGTAAAATCATGGGACACCAGGCATTATCGATCGATTTACATTGAGCTTTCTCCATGTTCTGCAAAACTGTCTTTCTGCTCTACTTACTAACAGAGAAGCCTGTATGGATCAGTGACTCCCTTTTCTGCAACTAACCTCAGTGTGCTATGTCTTTGTTCTCTCATCAGCACTAGTTGTCATCATATTTTGACAGCACCAAAGTATTCTTACCCTTTTTGCAGGAAATGTTACTTCCTGTGTGATGCCAGATGAAGAAGCCCTCTTCCCCATGGTGCAATCCCTCAGTCTTCGCAAGTGACGGCATTACCCAACATGCTGCCCACGGCACTCACCCCACTCCACACCTGCCAACAGCAGTCACTTCGTTTAATAGGCTCCATTAGTATGTGTGTGTGTTAATATAATACAATTTCTTTATCTCAAATCAAAGAATTTGTTAAAAACTGGTGTAATAATTCATTCCTAGAATCTTGAAGGCTATTTCTATATGTATTCTCACGTGTTTTTGTACTTATTTAAGCAACTTGGTTTTTGTTTTTTATACCTTTTAAGAGACTATTTCTTAATTTTCCTAGACTGAGACTTTCATTTGTACATTTCGCTTTTCAGTGGCTAAGTCTCCTAAGTTTCTTGCCACTTTGGGGTGCAATATTTTGCTCCTTCCTCAGGCTGCAGCCACAGCACAGATCTGACCTGCCCATTTTTCATGTTTTCCTGTCTGAAGCAACTGCCGTTTCTTAAACTCATCATTTGCATCAATATTCCGTTCTCAAATATTTATCTACAATATAGTTATATGTCAAGTCTATTTTGTCACTGTGAAAATCTGGTCATTGTGCAACTGATTTAGACCTAAATGGTGTCATTCATTTTACAGAAGCATTGGTCTATGACAGTTTCTTGTAACAAAAATAACACCACTTACTTTCAAGAAAATCATAGATTATAAAGTTGTAGTTTCTTTTTCCTAACTCAAATGACAGTTTTTTAACCTAAAATCAACCATAATCACACAAGGCCGTACTCATTCCAATGCTTGACTTTGTTAAGACGACACAATCATCCATGTCATCCCAATACCTTTCCTTACTAAAAGAAACCAGGGATCCTTAGAGAAATGGCTGAATTCCAGGGCTAGAATACAAAATGTATCTGGAACATCTTCTTGTGCTAGATAAAAAGGATGTGCTAAAAAAATTGTGTGAGAGAATAACCAGAAAATACAGCAGTCAATTTGATGCGACTCTTACTAATCAAAACTAGGATAATTTAATCATAAAAATAAAGCATAGTGGTTGTACCAGTCTGCAATCCCACCAACAGTGAACTAGGGTCCCCTTTTCCCTACAACCTCTCCAACATTTGTTGTTTGTTGCTTTGTTTATGATGGCCATTCTGACCGGTGTAAAGTGGTATCTCATTGTGGTTTTAATTTGCATCTCTCTGATAGCTAGCATTACTGAGCATCTTTTCATGTGTCTCTGGATGCTCTGTATGTCCTCCTTGGAGAAGTGTCTGTTCAAGTCCTTTGCCCATTTTTTAATTGGGTTGCTTGTCTTCTTAGAGTGGAGTCATGTAAGTTCTTTGTATATTTTGGAGATTAAACCTTTGTCTGTGGTATCATTGGGAAATATGTTTTCCCAAACAGTTGATTCTTGTTTTATCTTAATACTATTTTCTTTAGCCATGCAGAAGCTTTTTATTTTTATAAGATCCCATTTGTTTATTCTTTCCTTTATGTCCCTTGCTGTAGGAGACATATCAGTAAAAATGTTGCTTCGTGAAATATCTGAGATTTTCCTGCCAATGTTCTCCTCTAGGATTTTAATGGTGTCACGGCTTATATTTAAGTCTTTATCCACCTTCAATTAATTTTGGTGTATGGTGTAAGTTGGTGCTCAAGTTTCATTTTTTTTGCACATAGCTGTCCAGTTCTCCCAAGAGCTGGAAGCAACCTAGGTGTCCATCAGTAAATAAATGGATCAAAAAACTATGGTACATTTACACAATGGAATTCTATGCAGCAGAGAGAAAGAAGGAGCAACTACCCTTTGCAACAGCATGGATGGAACTGGAAAGCATTATGCTGAGTGAAATAAGCCAGGTGGTGAAAGACAAATACCATATGATCTCACCTTTAACAGGAAGCTAAACAATAAAACAAACAAGCGAGCAAAATATGACCAAAGACACTGAAATGCAGAACAGGCTGACAGTGACCAGAGGGGAGAGGGGAGAGAATTTCAGAGGAAAAGGGGAAGGATTCACAGGAACAAGTATAAAGGACACATGGACAAAAACTAAGGTGAGCGGGGGGAATGGGAGGGAGGTGCGGAGCACTGGGTGGGTGGGCTGGGATGGGAGTAAAAGACAGAAAAGTGTACTTGAACAATAATTAAATAAATTTTTATAAATAAATAAATAAAGCAAAGACCTGCCCATTAATTTTTATAAGGCTTTACTCGTAATTGCCAAAATTTGGAAGCAACCAAGATGCCCTTCAGTAGGTGAATGGATACATAAACTGTGGCATATCTTGATAATAAAATATTATTTAGTGCTAAAAAAGAAATGGGTATGTTTTTAAAATGTCCATATGACTCAAAAGCAATCTATAAATCAATGAAATTTCTATCAAATTCCAATGGCATTTTCTACAGGAATAAAACTAACAATCCTAAAATTTGTATGAAACTAATTTAAAAAGTCCAAATAGCCAAAGCAAACTTGAGAAAGAATAAACTGGAGACATCATACTCCCTGATTTCAAGATATATTACAAAGCTACCATCATCAATACAGTATGATGTTGGCATAAAAAACAGATATAAAGATGAATGAAACAGCATAGGAAGCCCAGAAATAAACTTCTACATATATGGTCAATTAATTTATGACAGAGGAGCTAAGAATATACAACAGGGAAAAGCAGTCTCTTCAATCAATGGTGCTGGGAAAAGTGGACAAACATGGGCAAAAAGATGAAACTGGACCACTATTTACACCACACACAAAAATCAAGTAAAAATGGATAGAAGATTTGAATGTAAGACCTTCAGCCATAAGACTCCAGAAAAAAACATAAGTGAAAAGCTCCTTAACACTAATCTCGATGATGAATTTTTGGATTTGATCATCTAAAAAAGGGAACAAAGGCAAAAATAAGTAGTACTACATCAAATATAAAGTTCTTTTTTTAAAGACATATAGATGGCCAACAGGTACGTGAGAAGGTTCTCAACATGACTCATCATCAAGGAAATGCAAATCAAAACCACAGCGAGACATCACCTCACATCTGTTGGAATGGCTTTTATCGAAAAAACAAGAAATAACCAATGTTAAGGAGGACATGGAGAAAAGGAAATACTTGTACACCAATGGTGGGAATGGAAGTTAGTGTAGCCACTATAAAAACTGTATGGATGACCCCCCCCAAAATTAAAAATAGAACCACCATATGATCCAGAAATTTCACTTCTTGGTGTATATCTGAAAGAAATAAAATCACTATCTTAAATAGATATCTGCACTCCCATGTTCGTTACAGCCTATCCACAAGAGCCAAGCTGTGGATGCGACCTGAGTGTCCGTGGGTGGATGAGTGGATAGAGATTCACATCCATATGTATACAATGGGATACTACTCAGCCATAGAAAATAAAGAAATTCTGCTTTGTGTGATAACATGGATGAACCTTGAGGGCATTAGGCCAAGTGAAACAAATAAAAGAAAGACAAATGCTGTATGTCTTTATTATAAATGGAATCTTAAAAAGCTGAAATCTTAGAAAAAGAGAAAAGGATAGTGGTTCCAGGGGCTAGGTGGCAGGGTGCACGGGGAGGTGTTGGTCCCAGGCTGGCGACTTCCCGCTATAATATTATTAACTTCCAGGGATCTACAGTACAGCATGGTGATTATCACTAATAATACCGTACTGCATCCTTGAAAGTGAAGAGAGTAAATCTTAAATGTGATCAGCACAAAAAATGGTGATGATGTGAGGGGATGGTACTGTTAACAACCCCCACTGTGGTCATCATTTCACTGTATATACATGGTTTGCATCATCAGGTTGCACATCTTAAACTTACATATGTTTTATGTCAATTATGTCTCAGTTAAGCTAGGAAAAATCTAGCATTTTTAATGTAAAAATACTTTCATCAAAAACAAAAATAATCCATACCTCCAAATAATTCAGAAAATATATATGGGGGACTATAAAGCAAATGTGGTAGAATGTTAAAAATTGTTAAAATTGACATCTTGCAATTTTTCTGTAATATTTAAATTATTTCCAAACGAGAAAAAATGAGAGAGAGAGAGAGAGAGCAAAAGAGAGAACCCAGTCCCAGCCCTATAGAGTCAGTAACCCAAAAATTTGCTACTTAATTGATTTGGGGCGAGACCTGCATTAAGGCCTTTTTTTAAACACCTCTCCCAATGGTGCAAAAGTACAGCCAGACTTGAGAGTCATGCAACTATAGGGACTTACTATCTATAAAATGGTCCCCTAACATGGCCCATTAGGTTTAAGCCCTAAATCTTCTCCTACCCATCACTAGTTTTTTCAATAAGGTCAATTTCACAAACATTATCATTCGTAATTGACATTTTATACCTATAAGGCTAATATTAGAAAAGTGGTTCACTTTGTATATGAAATCCACGGTCTATGCCAACCTGATATCTATGAGTCTTTCTCTCACACCACCCTTGGGGTCATCACCTACACGCCAGCACTGAAGCCAAATGCTCCCTGAAGACCGAATTTCATTACAAGGGCAAGAAAATTACCCTTCCTTGAGGCTATGTCAGTCACAAGAGCTCTTCTTCCTAAGCATGACAGTTAATCCTAAAGCAACCAGCTGCACACAGTCTAGTTAGTAATGAACTTGAGCAGGTCAGTAGAGGACCACGTGATTTACATTCATTAAAATTAATTAAAACCACAGGCAGAAACTAAAAGCTAGTGACTTTTATAATCCACAACTATTGGATACCACCACAAACTACTTCCCACAACTCTTTTAAAAACTTTCCTCTCTAAACAGTTAACTCTCTCTACTCCACAGCCTAGAGTTTAGTGTTGGATTTTGTACTCTGCCAGAGAGGTTGATTTTGTTATTCAGAAACAGAGACTCTCAGGATGACGGTATCATCTCTAGTGTAAGAATGTAAATAGTCAAAGCAAAGATTCATGACTTCATCTGATCCAGTGGAGATGCAGTCTCCTCATGTATCCCTTCATCCTTTCCACAAACATTTGGTGAATGCCTTACTTTCTGAAACGTACAATATAGGAATATGTGTGATCTGAGAAGCACAGCATTTGGAAAATACACAGATGAAATGTTTGACCTCCACACTGAAGCCATGGGTGAGGACAGTTAGATCTGCGTTTTGGTCAATGCACCAAAGTAAAGCTCTAACTCAACCTTATAATCAATCTTCAGGTGAAGTTCTTCTTTTTGTCTCATTTGAGTACATGTTCACTGAGTTTTAGAGAGAGGGGAAGGGAAGGGGGAGAGAGAGAGAGAGAGATCGGCTGCCTCCTGCACATGCCCCAACTGTGACTCAACCCACAGCCTAGGCATGTGCCCTGACAGAAATCCAGCTGGCAACCTTTCGTGTACAGGATGACATGCCAGCCAACTGAGCTACACTGGCCAGGGCCTCGGGTGAAACTCTTTAGCTAGATAAACAGTACCGCCAGCTCACTTTAAAGAATGTTGCAGCATTTATAAACTCAAACGGTGCATTCCTGCAAAAAAACTGGGTGACACAATGAGTCAACTTTTAATTCAGTGTTCAGTGATTCTAATTCTGTATCTTTTAAACCGATACTGAGAGGGTGATGTAAGGAGCACACTGCAAGACTCATTAACAGATAAACTAGAAAGAGTAGTTAAAGGCCTTGGAGTTTATCAGAAGTGGCGAACAGGCCCTGCTAGAAGGCACCCCACACTGGACTGCGCACTGTTGCCTACCAGCAGTGTGAGCTGTCACACCCCTGTGCCCCCACACATCCTACTCTCCAGCTGGGAGTCCCCTTTCCTTTCTCATTCTGGAAAAATCTATCCCACCTAAAGTGAAGCTTCTCTATGTAAGGCACACTGTAGGAACTCACACGACACTTCGTATTTTTGCTTTTGATTTTGATTTGATTTTTTTAGGAGTCCATGTCACCCATATATCATTAACTCCTATAGGATTAAACAAGTGCCTAGGAAAGCGTTTAGCACAGTATAGGGTCCCAATAAACATTTGCCAAATGAGAACCCAACCAAAAGGAATACTATCATTCTGAATGACTATGACAGAGATTTTTCAGATCATTGAGCAGATGCTGTTAAAGAAGAAAAACATGTTTTAAAAATTACCTGCCCTGGCTCTTGACAAAAAAAAAAGATATGATAGCAAGTATTGCTACTGTTTGATCCAATTAGCAAGACATATAGTCTACACACAACCTACTGCTTTTAGAGATGCTTTAAGGAATTATACAACTTCTTTTCCCACTGAGATGTAGCATAGTTAGTTTTAAATGACAGTCACATTGTAGTCTGGGGCAAGATGCGGTGTTTAATAACACTACTGCAGCATCTCTCCAGTTTAAGGCTACAGATTCAAATAAAGACAATCAGTTCCCTGCTCCCTTTGGGAATTTAAACCATGTCAACATTAGTAATAACCCTTTTGTCCAGGGATGTTTACCAATGAGACACTTCCCTTTAATCAACAAGGAGTATTTAGTTAGTCCCATAAAGCTGAAAATCAGAGAGTCAATCATAGTTCTATCAATGACTAGAATGGTCAAACGTAAAGCCATCCTTTGCTTCTTTGGCTTTTTGTTTAACTCTTTATTATTTTGGCTTATACAACGCTAAGACTGAAGTCATTGTACCTTAAGCTAAAACTAAAGTTTCTAGGTCAAATCCACTTCTATAAATACTGTTTAACTTTTCCAAAAAAGACTATATCCAAGCACTCATCTTCACATCGTTCTAATTCAAGGCCATCTCCATGGCCAACTCAATGGCCTGCATTGTTTGGAGACAAACACAGTTTTATAGAGAAGTGCTTTCACACATTTTTGAAAGACCAGTCTTTTAAATCAAGGCGAGGCTATTGTGTTCACTAAAAAAAAAGCCCAATTTCTAACATCATGAAAATAATTCAGACTTTCAAAGATAGAGTATCACCCAGTAATACTAAGCAGATACCAATCAATTTACTTGATGTCATTATAATTTGGTACACAACATAAGCTTATTTTGCAATTAAAATTTTTTTAACCTGAAGAGTATGAATAGTAGAGTCAATAAATGGCTTGAATGCCAATGCGTCAGGTAAAATAAGACATTATAAGTAGAAAATGCTGTTCTTTATCAATTTCGTTCTAAATAATGTATGTCACAAATGAGAATTCATTACTACATTGCAACTAGAACAAACACTAAATTTCTTTCTTCTGCTCAATTATTTCAATTACCTAAATTGATCATCATTCTTCTTTCCTCTATTCCACTTCTGCAAATCAATATCAAATCAGGGTGAAAGAATGGCCTAGATGAGGTGAAAGACTGAAATTTATGAGCATTCCTCAAATGTATTTTTGTGCTCTTCCAATTACCCTAACTTCAACTAGAAATTCAGACCATACAAGGAAATTCAGTAATGAGAAACTTATATTTTATCCATATAATTCCTACATCTATTTCACTTCAAATATGAAGTTGGAAAATGACCATTGCAGAATTCATTTCAATGAGAAATTGGATGAAGGGAGAGAGCAGGAGAAAATCCACTAGGAATGGATGTGATTCTAAGGGTCACTGTCACTTAACCAGAAATCAAATTCTAGAAGAAAATATTTCAGTCCTAGAGGAGGCATTTTACCTCATAATTTGTTTGAATTATTTGACTAGACAGTATTTAATCCAGCATGATAATAGTTACAACTAACCAATCCAAATGCCTCATAACAAACAAACAAGAGTACTGTCATTACTCTTGCTTTCCACATAAGGAAACTGAAGTTCAGAGGCTAAGTAACGTGCCAAATATGGGGGAGCTGGGATTCAAGGTCAAGCATCTGACTCCAGGGCCACCACACTTCACAGTCTTCCAAATCCTTTCCGCACAGAAAGTGTTCTCAAATCCAGCCCCACATTTCAGTACCAAGGTCCCAGAAAGGGAAGATGGGCTTAGGAAAAGCACCCTCAGTAGAAAAATAGGAGAAAGTTATCTATTTCTTTGGGCTTTCACAATTCTAGCCTTAGATGATGTGAACCAAGAATAACTAATTCACTTAATTTTTTTATACCCAACTGCAATACTTGGTGTTTCTGGATCTTCCTGAGACCTAGAATTTTATGTCATTTTATTACGTGTGAAAGGGAAGCCCCTTTATTTATGTGAATATTTTATTCTAAAAAGCTTTGATTTGCCCTGACTGATGTGGCTCAGTGCATAGGGTGTCTTCCCACAAAACCGAAAGGTCGCCAGTTTGATTCCTGGTAAGTATGCATGCCTGAGTTTCACCCCCGTTGGGGGCACATGAGAGGCAACTGATTGATGTTTCTCTCGCACATTGATGTTCTCTCCCTCCTTTCCCCTCTCTCTAAAAATAAATTAATAAAATCTTTCAAAACAGAAACTTCACCTAAAAATGAAAATAAATAAAAATGAAAGCTCTGATTTGTTGATCTAAATCTGCATTTGGGCAACTGGACAAGAACTCACTGTATATAGTGGAACTAAATAAAATTGCTGCCAAATAGAAGAGTTTGTGTGTATGCGTATTTAAGTGATAAGTAAAAATAACAGAGGGATTTCCAGAGTTTTCAGGGCAGGGATGAGGAACAAGAAGCAGACTTATGCTGACTGAACTTACAAAGGAAGAGACCTGACAGGAAGTGTCGGAACTTGGGGGTCCTTTTGTTGTACTGCCGCAGTCATGGTGTAAGACATGTGAAGAGTGCAGTGGAACAGAGGAAGTAAATGCACCTGATATTCACACAGCTGTGTCGAGCACTGAGTTCAACCCACCACTGAAACTGACTATATCTCTTCAAACAGGCAGAAGGGTAGAAGAGATTGCATTTTTTTAAAAACAGGAAAGAGAAAAAACGTCAGATCGTTTTCTGAGTCCGGTCCTGTTGGTTGTTGCTAAATTAACAGAACATTTTGTATGTGAGCGAATTATCAAATCTTTAAATACAATATGGTACATTTTAAAATATCAGTTCTAATTATATTTTCTTTTGACAAAGTAATTATACTCCAAGAAACTGTGATCAGAACAATTTTTTTGCTGCCAAATCTGAGAACAGAAGGTGGAAAAGGTACATTTAGATTATGTTACAAAAAGCTGGCTAACCTTTATATAAACTTCTTTCTTAGCCTTATAAAAGCGAGGCTTAAAAATAGACTAACAAACACGAATTTTAATCTTCTTTCAAGTCACTCATTGATTTGTAATTTAATGCTCTTTTGTACAATGGTGGTTACATACTGTAGCCAGCTTTTTCCCTCCATGGATAAGTTTTGTTCATATTTAAAATCACAGGGTAGAGCCAAGGGCTTTTTGTTATTAGTCCAGAACAAATGAATTGAACCCTGAGGCCTCTTTCTCCCAGGGGAAACAATACAATGCTCTCCACTGGTACTTTAGACTTGAAAATTTCCAGCAATACCTCTTCCCAGGAGTCTATAACTATTTCTTTTCTTCAGAGGTCTGTAGCCCCTTCCACTTCCTTTTCCCCTCGACTTTTGTCTTAATGAATAAATGTTTCTCTAAGTCACCTGAATGGGATTCATTTTGCCTCTCTCTGCCCTGAAATTGGTCCCTCGGGATTCTATCTGGCTTGCCTGCAAAATCCTTCCACACAGAGGTTTAGGGGCAGCCTTCAGCTACAAGTCCTAATATCCCTCAGCTTTATCCTTTTGTTGGTAGTTTTTCTTTCTCTATGAGAGAAAAAAAAAAGTCTATAAAATGCAAATGTGCAGTGAATGCAGAAAGAGTACTATGTTCTGGTGAATTTGTTGGTGCATAATTTTCTCTATATAGTTTGTGTAATTTTGAATTAAATCCACCAGGAATTTGGCAATAAATATTAAGAAGGACATGTATTCTGAATTAAGGAGGTTACAGGGAAAGGTAGGAGAAGCAAAGGCCATATTGATAGGACAAAGAAGGAAGGTAAATAAAAAGAAATATAAGTCAGATACAGTCTTTGTCCTCAGAAGACTTGCAATTTGGAGGAGCATATTTACATGCATGAAACACTTGGAGGAGGACAGAAGAGGGCATATAGAGTGCCAACTTAATGCAATACTTTGTTTTTTTTAGGTGGGCGTAGTCATGTTACTAAGCCTTGCTGCACAATCAGATGCTTCAAGGTTTAGAAGGTTCTCTGCTGGAGACAGCAGAATTGAGGCCGACACAAACCTGAGAGTAGAAGCAGAGCAGGAGCCGTGCAGGGGTTTCAGTTCCAGGAATCTTCACCTCCAGTGGAGAGCAAATCATTGGTCTGCTTTAACAATGATTCACAAGTAACATAGAGATCCTGGGTTAAATAATTTCCATTTCTACCCTGTTAAAGGCCATAAATGAAAATGTATTTTTGCGTATGGGCTAAGAATAAAACATCCTAGAGCTGGAATAAATGAAAAACTTACAACGAGCAATAAATTTGGTCATCTCACTTGGCTGCTCCAAATCATCTTAGTAAATGGGTCATTTAAAGCTTTCTCTTCATCATGCTCTTCTTTCCCTTCTGTACGTATTTAGAGGTGCCCATTTTGTGGGACTGTCCCTGATGTAGTTTGGTCTTCCTACTGTGACAAGAAATATACTTTAAATTATGATACTAAGCTTTGAATGACATACTTGTTTTTCTCCTCTTCTGACATTTGTATATAATTTGTGTTCATGAAAAACTATAATAAAGCACTATTATTCATTTTTTTAAGTCTAGAGGAGGAGAACCCTGCTTGATTTTATTTGCATTCACTGCAAAATATAGCCCTAAAAATCTCCTTGATTTATTACAATATTTTATTGTGTTCTGTATTTATTGGTCTCTTACCCAATAGTTAAATGTCTAAGTCATATAAGTTCTCTCCTGAATAGTTGGGATTAGAAAAAAAATCTTCTTTTGGTGAGAATCATGAATATTGGGTGTGTCAAGAAAACTTTAGTGGTCTCTTAGTTAGTTTCATGTTTATTTTCTACAGATTCTGAAAAATATAGCCTAAGTCCTAAAAAATACAATTAATATTTTTTTGCCTTTTACTTACCCACAAAAAGTTATTGACAATGCTATGCATATAAATTTCATAATCAAAAAGAATTCAACCAGGCAGGCTCTTAAGATACCTAAACTCTTTCCAAAGTCATATATTAGCCATTTAGGGCAGCATCATGGATCAGTTAAAGTATCTAGGGTACTGTGGAACCAATGGAAATGTAACTGTACTAACTTGTTGGGAGCTTCCCTGCCTGGTTTCAGAAGCTGCAACCGCCACCCTGCATGCCTAAGGCTGAGTGAGAGATCTTGTGACCCTAAGCCACTAAGGAAACAAAGCTTATCTTCCTGGCAGGGGTACCACCTCTGCCCCCTTTACTTCACCCTTCTTGGCCCCAAGCAAATGACCAGTGAGGCCAATGACAGGTAAGATTCCTCAAAGGAGAAACAACCTAAGACAGGCACAGTCACAAAGGGGCCCTCAGGGAAGGGCTTGGGGCCTACAGAAAAAGGGGTGATGGACTCCTGCCCCTCAGCTTTGACATAACCTGAGTCCTCATTCTGCCTGCAAAGTCTCCTAATCTCTCAGCTGCTTTATTTCCCCTGCCAGACTTAAGCCTGAAACAATGCCAGAGGTGGGTGTGCTGGAAGGGGCAGGTCCCCCAGGTGATCAGGCCTAAGAAAGAATGCGTAAAATCTTGTGAAACCTGCTATGCTAATACCCTCAATGTAAATGATAAGGGTCCAAGCAAAGAATAAGTTTGTTTCCCCAAAGTTTTATGGTTCTTTAGTTATCTGACCCTGACTCAAAATAAACCCTCATAGGTTTTGAATATTATCTATTGTTTGATCCTTACTGCCTGACAACGATTGATGAGCTTATATATATGCCCTGCTTTCCTATGCAAATAAGCCCAATAAAAGCCCATGGAGGAAAAGGTTTCTGGCCCTTCTCCTTTGAGAAATTGGCCACCTTTCCTCCCCAAGCAGATCATGTCTTGGTAGAATTATTCTCATCCATGGTGGCCACAGGAGCCCTGCAGGCAGAGCCTGCCCACACTAACTAAGGAGTATACTGGCCCTTTTTGACAATTTTAAACACACTATCTTTTCTAATTCAATTTCTAAAATGTTTTTAACATCGAGCTTAGTGCCTCGTCCAGCTTACCTGCTTACAACTTTCTTTCCCTGGAAGTCTTCTCCAAGAAGCCTTCCCAGGCCTGATCACCTAAGCCTGTGATGGCCCTTCTCTTATTTTGAATTCCTACCTCACCTAGGAACACACCTTGCTCTTCAGTATCAGTGTTTGCCTTGGACTTGGTCTCACACTATGCCATGATTTCTGTCTTGTGCTCCTTGACTAGATGTCTGGGGCAGAGAAAAACATGACATCTTTTATATTCCTCGCAGACCTGAGCAGCATCTGGACCACACAGTCATCACCTAATAAATGCTTCTGAAATAATGAGTGAATAAACAGAACAAAAGGACCTATTCATTATTCTGAAGCCCCAATATTCTAACCTAAGGAAAAATATAGCTTTTACTCATGTACAACAAATGTACAACTGAAAAAGTCTGCTTTATAACATACTTTGATTTGTTTGATTTGTGTGTGTGTGTGTGTTTCATACTATTAACCTGTGTGCTGACAATGGCTTTTGTTTGACTTTATCACCTTGCTTCCCTGCTTCCCATTAGCATTTACATACTTATAAGATATACTACTAAAGGAAGATACACAGTTGGTCTTTGTATTGGGTTAAACAATGATCACATATCAGTAACCCCATGTCATTTAACTTCAGAACCTCTTTTTAAATAATTATCCTCAGCTCTATCACATCACTGTGACATGTGTGTGTGTGTGTGTGTGTGTGTGTGTGTGTTTGTGTGTGTTTGTGTGTCCTGGGGGGCAAGAAATTGGGTACAGAAATCTGAAAATTGACAGAGAGAGAAAATGAGAGAAAAATGATCTGCTCAAATATTACTTGGCCTATTTCTGAAATTTTTTAAAAAACTCCAACAGATGAACTTATGTTGGGGTTTTCCCCTTAGCCTGCAAGCAGAAGCTACTGGAGAAGAATTCATGAAAAAGGAGCCTGGGGTCCCAAAGGCCTGATGGAGAGGTAGCCTGGGAAGCCTTGGGAGCGGTGGGAAGAAAAGGCGCTGAATCGTGGAACGTCAGCCCTGGGCAGACTTGCTCGAATGTTGGGCTGTGCTTGCCAAACTGAATTTAAAGTTGCTTGGTGGTTACCTGAGTGCTATGGCAGTGGAATTGGTGTTAATGGATCAGGACACCTGTTTAAGTTACTCTCAGACAAAGAAGACTTCTAATTCAAAATGTCTGTAGGCTCCTGAAGAAGCCTATTCAATGAACATTTGATAAAGATAACTTTTGCTTTGAGATTTTTTTAGTAAATAGAAATGTATTTAATTTAGCTTTGTTTCCTGAAGGACTCACTAGTTTTCTTGTGCTTTTTTCTTCTAGCTATATTATTATAAAATTAATGTGAATATATTTATGGATAAGTAAAAATGCTCTTTGATCTCATGGGTTTTTAATCCTTTAAATCAACTGTATTTATTATGACTTTGATGATTTAATTTCATTTTATGTTCTATTCCAACTAGAGTATTTATTTGAATTGTTCCACTTTTCTATTGTATCTAATTACTGTCTATTAAAAACTCAAAATAGTATTCCAAGAAAACAGAAAAAAATAGTAATCCCTATTTAACAAAAAGGAAATAATTTACCAATTGTTCTATTAAGAAAATAAGTAGCATAGATGGTAGGTAGAAAATAGATAGGGGGAGGGCAAGAATAGTATGGGAAATATAGAATCTAAAGAACTTGAGACACGTGGTCATAAACTAAAGGGGGGGAGTGGTGGGGGAGGGGGTGTGTAGGGTGAGGGGAATGAAGGGGGGAATAGAACAACTGTAATGGCATAATCAATGAAATAAAAATTTAAAAAAATTAAAAAAAACAAAGAGAAAACATGAATAAGTTATTTTTTGAGAAAAAGCACATCTTCATTTGCAACTAAACAAATATACATAAAAATAACTTTAAGGTGTAATTTCACTATTATTAAACTAGCAGAATGGAAAGAAAATTTAAAAACCAACATTGAAAAGATTGGAGGAAATGAGAAAGTGAGGGAGAGGTATCTGAAAAATAGCCATACTTCCTGGAGAGCAACCAGTGAAGAAACCCATAAAATTTAGTGCAGAAACTATGTATTTTCAAAAATAATAACCATCATATGCCCAGCACCTAGCACAATTTCTGAGTATATCAAAAATGGATAAACATTTGATAAAAGAATGGGTGAGTGAAATGGTTCTTGCTCACTGACTATTGATTCCATTTGGGGGAACACAAACAAGATAATTAAACTAAAAGATAAATTAAAACTTTTATAACTATTCATAGTAGTGAAAAGTTAGAAACATTCTGTATGTCCAATAGGGAAATATATAAGCTTGATTAAATGTTACCCATAGCATGCTGTGTGGACCATATTTAAACAACAAAATGTTTGCATGAGATAATATTAGGTTCCTGTAGAGACTGAAGAAGAGAAGTGGGCAGAGAAAGGGAAGGGCATTCAGGTGGGTTCTGTCTGGGCGTCCTGAAAAGAAATGTCCATTACCCAAGGGAAAACAATCAAAACCAACCAAAAGATTTCCAGGAAGACTAGAATAGATAGTAGATAAGCACTGATATATGAAATAGAAAATGTCTGATCATTCAGACAGAATGGAAAAAAGATTGGAACAACCCACATTACCTTTCAGATTATAAACATTTCCTTATTGTTGATTATCTATCTACCTCTACAGACAAAGAAATTTGAGAGATTTTAAAAAGAAATTTACAGCTGAAAACTAAAACTGGACTGTACAGAAACTACGATCCACAATTAATTCATTACTGAATATCTTTTTTAAGACAACAACTTGGAATCTGTGTAAAATATGTTTTATGTGTTGCTAGGAAAGCATTTATGAAGAAGATCCAATCAAACTGCAAATGCTTATTGCTTGATATGAACAGTGGCATTTAAAAGGATGGTAGAGGGTGGAGGGATCAAGCAAAAAGGAAAATGGACCCATGGGACATGGCTAACAGTGTGGTGATTGCAGGGGTAGTGATGGGTATAAGGGGGGTTTTAAAAAAGTGAATAGTGATGGCTGTCGCCAAGGCTGGGAACCACAGGCCCCACCCAGAATGGGCAGTAGGTGGCTCATGAGCTGAGGAATGGGACAGGCCTGCAGAATTTCATTCACTACAGGACCTGTTAAAAATTATGCTTGCTTTTTTTTTTAAATATTTATTTATTTATTTTTAGAGGGGAAGGAGAGGGGAAGAGAAACATCAATGTATGGTTGCCTTGCCGGGAGTGGGGGGGGCTCCACTGGCTACAAGCAGGTATGTTGCTTTAATGTTCCTAAAGAGAGAGACAGATAAGCTTGTCCATTCAATAGAATAAAAGACAATTATTACTGGTTGAAAAAAAATAAAAGGATGCTGATTTTCTTCAATTAATTGATGTGTTGAAGTACAACAATGATGCTGGAAGCCAATTCTCAGTTGACTTAAAGGCATAATTCCCAATATTTAAATAAATTCAGATAGAACTTTTTGTTATTGTTGACACCAAGATAAAAACATTGGAGTCTAACAAAAATGGGTCACTATATGTCATCAAAATACTTAGGTCTCTCATGGCTCCTCTGTATATTTTAATTCAATTATTCAAACATTCAAAGAAAAAGAGTAGATTAAAATAATTTTGTATGTGATACGTAGGAATTAACAGTAGCATAAACATTTCTTTACCATGTTTCACAGGTACTGACTTGTCAAAATTCCATAATATATTAAATAATCATTGTCTAAATCACTTAAAGTGCCCAGTCAACAATCCTGAGCCCATTAAAGAAGTTAAAATATTTTACTCTCTTTCTTCAGTAAGTTAATGTGGATAATTTAATGAAGAATAAAAGACTTCGGTTTACACTTACTAACCTACTGCAGGTCTTGTGTACTTATGGCTGGGCTAAACTAATTCAGTCCATCCCCAACTGCACAGATCACAGGTTTAAAGTAAAAGGTTAGGAGGAAAAAGCATTTATGATATTAAACTTTAGGGTCTTAGGTATCCTAGGTTTTTGTTCATGTTAAGTTTGTTTCCTAGGGAGGGCAGTTTATCTGTTCCTGTGTTGACTAAATTGAGAAAAAGGCAGGGGGCAGATTTCTGTTATTTTAATACATGATGTCTATTTGAGAAAAAATAACTAATTACTCCAAAACTATCCCAAACCTCATGGTGTATGAGGACAGAGAGAACATCCTAGAAGTCAGAGGTAGGAAGAGCCACCTTAGTCAGGACTCTACTGCAGATAACAGGAACCGTTCTAGCACCATTAGAACTAGGAATGGGTCTGAAGCTGGGAATTAGAGCCTTACAACATTGCTAAAATTGTCCGAGAAGCAGAATGGACTCCCAAAACACTGCCAGAGGATTTCCCCACCAAGAAATATTTCACGAGTGCTGTAACCAGGATGTTTTGCCCAGGATCACACCATAATTAGTCACAATCTAGGGAACAGAAAGCTCCCTCTAAAAGTGGCCTCTAAAGTCCACCCAAGCTGATAGGTTCTCACTAGAATAGGGGTGTTACACTTACAAATTCAAGTCTCCTATTGGCAGAACTTATACCACATAAGGATCAGCAGCTGCACGGGTGTCTGGGAAATGAAGTGTTTGGCTTTTCAGGCCTAACAGTACAGAAAAGCACTCTGCAGGGAGAGTCAAACAGAGGTTGAGGGAGTCAAACCCCCGTATCCGCCACAAGTGGGCAGCTCCAGCACTATGTTGAAGCTCTGCAATGTGTGATGCCCGTACCAGGATGTGCTGAGAGAATTTAGCACATATTGAGATACTGAATTGTCAAATTCAGTAGACTTATTTTTAGATACATATTTTTCAAATATATTAGAAAAATAAGACTATGACTAAGGGCTCCTTCTTTTTAAATAAAGTATGAAAAACAGAATACAAAAGAGAATTATACAGTTGGTACAGAGATGTTATAATATTTGCACATGTGTTGAACAGTAACAAAAGTGAATATAAGTAAAAAAACATAACATAGTACTTCTCAGCAGGAAAGATCACCGAGCCTTCTTCTTTAGCTTGTAGCCGAGAAAAAGTATACAAAAGCAGTTGCCAAGTGTGGGAATTAGATCATTAGAAACTCAGTCTTATACATTAGCTTCATGATCTTGATAAAGTAATTTCATTTCTTTTACTCTTAGCCTCACATCCTAATCTAATTTCAAGAGAAGAGGATATGGTAATACCATATTGTAGGCTTCTGAGAATGACTAAATAAGATAATGATATATTTTATGCTTGTCATTTCTTCAATTACAGAAACTACGTTTTATAATTTCTGATATCTAGAATAATTTTTATTTTTATACTAAAAAACCTTGACTGTATCTGTGCAGAAAAGTAACTGTCACTGCCAGGCATCTATAGCATTATTCAACAATTGTCACTTCACTCAAGGTTGTTTTTTCTAAGTGGCCCTTTTTTTTTTTTGGTTGTATGATTGGATTTTCCCTAGAATTGCATTTTTTCTTCTTTAAAAACCTTAAAATGCTTTCAAAATTATTGCATGAGTATAAAGCTTTGGGGGAAAAGTGCGTAAGGTATTTTAAGGGAGGTACTGCTGGTGTGCTTAGGCCTGTCATAAAGCTTTGAACATCTATTTAGCAAAAGCTTCCAGCTGACTTCAAGGGATGTTTAATGTTGAACACATAGTTCCATTAAGGAAAAAAAATGAAAGCATAACTTAACTACAAATCAACACCAAGAAATCCCAGGTACTTTTTGATATGCCTTATTGTAATTCTAGATGTGCATTAAAAAGAGTATATTCCAAAATACTGGTGTCAGAAAGTAGTAGCTTACTAGAGTATTGAGCATGACTCCAGCTGGCCAAAATGATTTTTTAGAAAATCTTCAGACTGTTGATTGCTTACACGGTCTAGATTCAAACTCCAGTATAATACTCTAAAGGAAAAAAAATTTGTATCTCTTGTGGTGCAGGAGGTAAGCAGTTACTAATGATAAATCAAATCTAACATTCCTATTTCCTCCAGACTTTGGGGTCTTTTCACTATGTTTTGCCAAGGAAATTTGGCCATAATCTTCAGTCAATGTAGATTGATTGACTGTAGGTTGACTTGAGGCTACACAGGTCTCAGTCAACCAACCAACCTACAGGTTAGATGGCTCCAAGCTGCTCAAGATGCTATGCTTAATTCATAAAAACAAATTCAGCTCAATTTAAATCATGTTTCCCTTTTCCATCCCCAGTCTAGGCTCTTAGAATTCACATCTACGTATATTCTCAGGTCTCATGTATTTGTGAAATTTGGTGAAGGACTTTTTCTATTGTCTTATAATCAAGTTAATTATCAAATTAATCATTAGAAATCGAGTCCCAAAGAAGCACGATGACTTGTCCCAGACCACACAGACATGCACAGGGAAGGCAGAGCTGTCACGTGCTGTCATTGTCCAGACAGAGGTGGCTTTCCCAGCTAACTCTACAGCAGAGAGAGGCTTCACCTCTAGCCTCCCTCGGCTAAATGCTCCTCGTACTTCTCCAACTCAGATTTTTATCGTCAAATCTTTCCTCAATCAAACCACTACCAAAACCATGTGTCAACTTATGTTTAATTCAATGCAATTTGTTTTCTAAAACATACCTTGAGGATTCCTTAGGGATCAGAAACTGTGCTAGGTACAGGTGATAGAATGACAACATAAATCTCTTTCCCCAAAGAGATACCATCACATGACAAGTTTTTTTTTCTGGACTTCAAAACCCTCTAGGTTCATTTTGTCGTTCATTAGGAGAAGCTGGATTCTCTTAAGTTTATAAGGAAAGAAACAGAAATTATGTTTGAACTTCATCTATAATTTTTATTTTTCTACCCTGTCTTATATTTACTTACTAGTTGCTTAAAGGTCAGAAAGAATCCCATTCATCCTGGCTTACATCAAAGAGTACAATTTAGAGAACAAGCATCTAGGAGACTTTTCAAAAATGCAAATAAAATTGATTCTCTCTGCTCACAATAGTTCTATTCTATAAAGTCACTGTGAGCACTGAGTGACCTAAGGGGAAATAGAGGGCTAGATTCCTACAACTCCCTTATCATAACATTTTCACCAACCAATCAATACATAACTTTGCTTTATGTGTGTTTCAATTTAAAGACATCTTATAAAATATATATTGTTGATTCATTAACAGAAAAACTATAACTGACATGTCTGCATTATCACCCATTTTCTCCATAAGGCACATGATAGCCTACTTGTGCATAGACACACTAGATAGCACTTCAGCACTGTGCTTGGAAGACATTTTCAATCACCGACAAGAAGAAAAAATGCAAAAAACATGGCACTAAATAGACCAGGTAAAGAATATGTGTTTACAGTGACAGAGCTGGATCAAGGAGGCAGCACACCAGCCTTGTTTGACCTCAGCTGGGAACGTGTGTACAAACCAATTCAGTTTTTTTACCCACATACCTATGAATGACCTCAGAAGTTCCATGGGCTCATTGCTTTTAGGGTTGCAAATAAATTCTAACGAAGAGAATTCAGAAAAATGGAATCCATGAAGAATGTGGATCAACTGTACCTGTCCTATATGAGAGTGGAACCTCCCTCTGATTTTCCAGGAAGTTCTCATAAAACCAATATATAGCTAATAAATTTTTAAGAATTAATCAAGAATACTTAGTCATGGTGCACTAAAGGGACAAGAAAAAATATGTAACTGCTGATAAAATCTAAGCCCCATTCTCTTTTCCAATGGTCTAGCTAGCACATTGTACCAGTCATAAATATTTGTTGAACAAATGGAGTTGAGAACACTGTTTTCTCTGCCCATAGAATATGGAGCTAATTACAAGGCTGGAGGACTGGAAATGTACGATGCAGCACATTATTCGGGCCTCCCCCAAATTTGCAATTCATATCTTCAGGAAAAATTATATGAATAAATTTTACATTTAAACTCTCCATTAGAAAGTAGTCAATAAAATATCTGTGGTTGTGAAGAAAACACCTTTAAAAACACGTAGTAAATAGGAGGATAAGTTTCCAAAAATATTTCAGATGTACTTGTTTATATATTCTAAATGTTTATTCAACTAATTCTGATTAAGTTTCCAAAGGGACAGCTTTTCTAATTCTTTATTAGTCTAGGTCCCTTTTCTGCATAAACTTTGAAAAAACAAGATGGCAATTTTTAAAAAATGATTAAATCATTCTACCAATTCAGATGCATTCATTAACCCTTGACCTACAAAAATGAAACTTTTCCTATATGATCTCAGTCCTCTAGCAATGATGTCTCTGTGACTTGTCCACGTGGGTGAGGTCATTTTTACGTTGCTAGGAAGTAGAACTGCCGTAGGTATCCAAAGCCATTAATTTAACCATTAGGCTAGTCTGCCTCCCAACACACACAGCACACTGGCATTAAAGGGGTGCCTGATCTCAGCACTTCATTGACATTCCTCCTACTAAAGAGAACATCATGATTTTATCTCCCCTTAATGTATGACTTACAGGGTTGCGTAAGTCCTTTAAAATATTAAATATTTAATTAGTCCTATTACTGCATTTCCCCGAGGCAAATACGTAGCCTGTATAATTGTTATGTTGGTTAAAAAGAAGAGCAAAAGGAAGCTTGAGCATAAATTAACAATAATAAAACAGATCATTGCATTTCATGCCCAGAGATTAACATGGATAACTTGCTACAAGGAAAATTGTAAGGTGATTATTAAGGTCAGTCTTTACAGATGACCTTAGTCATTACACTTTAACTGGGTCTCCACACGGCCAAAATGACCAGTTAATCCATTAAATATAAGGTTGCCATTCTCATCCATTATTCCTCAGTGTCCACCAAAGATTCATGTATTGAATCACCTGAGGGTTTTGTTTAAAATAATTTTTGGCACTCTCATGAATTAGTTTTCTGCATTATTAGCAAGCGCTTCCAAGTGATTTGGGGGTAATATATCAATCAGTTTTTTAGAATTGTGTCCTTATTCATATGAGATCTGTCTGGTAGGTATCCAGCCATGTCCTATAAAAAATAGAGGTATTTATTAAAGAAGATATAAGAAACATTGTACATAAGACAGTAACACCTCACCTTGGGACTTCACACAGTTCTCCCAGTCACCATCAGCTGCCCCATTGTATTTTCCTGAATCTCATTAATGGTCTGAAAATCTCTCCTCTTTCAAAGGGGATTTTAGTTCGAGGAAAATCCAAAAGTCACAGGGTGCCAAATCTAGGCTACAGGGGGACTGAGTCACCCGAGTGATTTGATGTTGTGCCAACAAATTCTGCATGAGACGTGATGCATAAGTAGGCACGTTGTCATGATGAAGCTGCCAGTCACCAGTTGCCCATAGCTGTGGCCTTCTGAATCATCTGAATAGTTTCTGTGAAGGAATGTTCAAGCTTAACACAAAACTTGATGCAGATTCATTACTCTATTCGCTCAGTCATTTGGAATGGGATGGCCACACAGTACACATGCTCACTCAACGGCACCTACTGGCCCCCCTACACTGACCAGTACAGTGAAGTTGTCCTCACTCACGCATGCACATTCCAGCTCACTCTCCTTGGCTGGCAGGTTACCATCAAGGACACATAAACTGTTCCCATTATATTAACAATGGCTGGAATTTTTCTGGACAGATTCTGTATAAATGTATTGTATAAAATATTGTTTCTACTTAAATAATAAAAGAGTTTTATTCCCATACCAGTCTGCAAATACCCTGAGATTTTAGACCATGTTTTATACAACAATTATTCCACTGTTTAACAAAGTAATTGTAGCAAAACTGGACCTCACAACTGTTTAATATTGAATGACCTTCAGTAGGGTTAACTGGATTTTTGTTTTAAACAATCTGCTTTCTTAAAGATATACATATTACCATGTAGCTGCAGCCTTAAATAACCATCCACAGCAATTCTGAGAAAGATACTTGAGAGTTGCTTCCTTTGTCATGGGGTCTCCTCCATTGTATAATCAGAAAAGGTTTGTGACAGTGAGTTTCTACGAAGAAGAGAAACATGCTTTTCACAATGAGATGTCAGCATTCCTGCCAACACGCCTCCTATTCTAAGCCTCCTTAAACCAATGCCAGAACATTTTATTACTTTGCACACTCATCTGAAAATTCAAACTTACCAAGATCTAGGACTTGCAAAAGGCCACCTCAAATATACCTAATGCCACAGTCTGTGTCCAAGGAACCTAGTAAGTCACATGTTTGTATGAGGCTCTTGGGCTCTCATCACCGCATCTAGGCGTTTCATTACCAAGAAACAATACACACCCATCATATTATTTTCACCCCCCTAAAAAATTTACTTCGTAAAATCCAAAATTCATGAACTTGGCATTAGTTGAAGACTAACATAAGAAAGCTTTATTTTAATGCTTTTCATTTCCTTTTACAAAAATATGACATGATACATTATGTGGCCTTATGAACTTTTATACAAAGAGACACCTAATCTATTCCTCTTAGCAGAAGAGGAATGTGTTACTCTCCAAATAAACATGAACGAGTCTATTCATCCTACTTGGAGAACTCAGCAGCCTCTTACATTTTCCTGTTTGACTTCACTGCCCAAGAGATGAGAATTAATTCCTGTTTTCAACTGCAGCAACGAATTCATTTCATATTCATTAAATAAGTACATTTCACCTTCTTAAACTTGTTCCTGTACTTTTTCTGTTTATCTTGCCTGCTTAAAGTGCCTTACATCAGTGCAAGTTACTTCTGATGTTTTGAGAAACTAGACAAGAAAAAAAATTCAGAATTAAATGAGCAAAACTAAGTCTGGATGAGAATGTGACAAAGAAGATTACCTAGATGCATGGAAAGATCAAGCAATTAGGACAGCATAAGTTTTTCTTGTTTTATAACCACAGGACCATTTTAACTAACAATAATAACCACCAAAAAAGACCACTAAAATGTGTCACAGAAGCTGCTGTTGTAACAGGGAGCACCCAAGGGGAAGGACCCAAATAGGGATTTGAAATGGGGTCCAGAACTCAAGGTGTCCAGGAAATATTAGGAAGATATACAGGATGTCCTCTCCCTGCCACAGGTGTGAGTTGGGGTAAGGGACAAATGGAGCAGGGCCATTGAGAGCTGTTTTGCATAGCAACAGCTTTGCAGCTAACCTCTGGCATGGTCATTTAACATATCTATAACCTTTAACTGGTTGTATAGATATGTTAAATAGCTGTGGCTATGCTTTGAGCCAGGGGGTAGAAGTGACTTCCATACAAGATGTAACTGGGGGGCAATTTCCCCTGGTTATAGTGCCCACATAAGAGCTTGGAGATGATTGACTCCATGCCATGGGGCCATGCCTGCCCAGACTCACTATGGCAGCCCAGTAAAGCTGGAGGGATATGGGAGTGCTGGCAAGTGTAGCCAATTGTGGGAGGAGTTGAAAATGGGACTGCAGAGGAAGATTGGCATGGGGATTTAAACCAAGATGTGGTAGCCATTAAGGAGGGGAACCACATGGCTTTGGCCAGAGTGGGGGTTCCTGCAGCCATGTGAGGGAGAATCACCATGCAGCTTTAGCAGAGAACCATGCAGCTTTGGCAGAGTGGAGACCCCCTCGAAGCTTTGCCAAGGAGAACCACTTGGCTTGATCCTGGCCAACAGCACAGCTGGTGGTGTCAGGAACCTGAGATCTACTTCTTTTCCTGAGATATGGTACCCAAATTAGGGCATAGGGAGAAGGAAGGGCTGTGTGCGTCTGTGGGTATCCTAAAGGACTTGGATATTTTGATGAAGATATTAGGTCACTACTTTAAGTCTGTACAGCTTTAAATAAACATTTCCTTTCCTTTTCACAAATCTCTGGCATTGAGAGACATCTTTCCTCTGGCAGCGGACAATGTGAACCTAGTGGGGGTCCTTTCGGTAATAGCATAATTGCTCCCCCTTGGTCTCTTGTTCGGTAAAACTATGTCACATAACCCTTGTAAGACCAGCTCAAAGCTGAATGTCAAAGTGTGACAGCTGAAGGACAATGAAATATAATCTAACTTGTAATTAGGTAGAAATCATAAAGGGCCAGAGATGAAAAGCATCTTAAATGGATTTTCTTTCAGTGTCTTGCATTTAACCTGAAAAATAGTTTAAGGACCAGACATCCCTTCTCAAATTTTAACGTAGATACAAGTCACCTAATTATCTTAAAATGCATGGATCCACAGTCCTGGAGTCGAGGATTCTACATTTGCATAAAACCTGGGAGACGCTGAGACAGTTCACCCAAGGGCCATGCTGAATTGTGCTACCTTGAGCACTGGCCATGACTGACTCTGTCTCAGCTTTGCCACTTAACAGCCATGACATTGACCAAGCCTCAGACTTTGCTTTCTCATCAGTTGCATCGGGATAACAATATACACCTTGTACAGCCCTTGGGAAGATTTTTTAAAAGATAAGTGCATGGTCAAATAAGGCCTTCAATAATATTCTTTTAGCGAGAAGGCTGTCTTTGTTATTACAAAACATCACCCTAGGGGTTAGAAAGTTATATTTTAGATTTAAGTAGAAAAATAAGCGAGATGAAAATCTGGATCCTTTCAAATAAAGTTTACATGTTTAAGGCGGGTGTGGGTTGGGGAAGGGGGTTAGTGAAGTTACACTTACAAAAGTTAAAAGTTTCGTACCTCCTGTACCGATTATCATATAACTAAAATGTGGGCCGATACCCAAATTTCTATCTAATAACCAAGAATCTCGATGTAAGGTTACATGAGCATGGCCTGGGAGTAACTGAGGAAGAAGGGCTCCATATTTGAAAGAAAAGCCAAGCAACAAAGTCTAGAAATTAAACGACGCTCTCCAACTCCTGCTTACTTGACATGACTCTGGAATTCAAGTTCTCATCTCTGCATTCCTTGTTTCTAAGCAGTCATGGTAGAAAGCCAGCCCAAAATGGGGCTTATCCACTTCAACTTTTTGTGGAACCAGTAAATCACAAATTAAATAATGAATAGAATTTCTAAATGAACAGGACTCCTTATTAATAAGGAGTTTAATTAAGAAGTTTGTTGATTGATAATGGCAATAAAACTGTTACAGAAAAAAAGGTTTTTAATAACCAATTTTTGCTAGCTTTTTAATTGATTTTTGGTAGTGCATAATATTCCGGGTCCAAGAGAAAAAAAACACTTTTTTTTTCTTTACAAAAATCAAACCCTGGCCTGAACTAGACAGAAACCTTGGAGAGTTTCATCTAACAAGCAGAAACGGTGGAATTTTGCTACATCTAACTATGATGAAATCTCTAAAACTGCTTAGCCAGAAGCAAAACCCTCCAGAGACTAATAACATTTCAGCATTTTCTGTTCACATGCAAATGTTAATTCCACTCTCTGAAGAGACCAGCAAAAATGGCATCCATTAAGATTAAAGCCACAGTACTATAGAAATGGGAAATTTATATGTATGCTTCCTATAAAATGCAAATATTGCCAAAGAATGGGTCTCCACTGAGTTCTCTCTCCACCTATTTCTTTGCAAAGTTAAATCACACTGGTGAGGCACTTTCACAAAAGCAGTAGAAAATTCTTAAGTAGCAGTCTTGCTGCTCTGCCGCCACAGTGCCCAGCAGGCTGTTGACAAGTGTGTGTGCCCCAGAGAACACCCACGCGTGGCACAAGCATCAAGCCCTGGTAATGAAGGCAGACAGGAGATATTTCAAAATTTTAGAGTCTGGGAAAGTGGAGAAGGCTCCTGCAAAGCACAGCTTCTGATTGAGGTTGTCTTGCCCTTGGCTCAGACGTCTTACCTGGTTAGGTCCCCTGAAGAATGATTTGCAATGCCTTTTGCCATGACTAAAAGAAAAGAATAATAAAAGAAAGGATTACATAAACACCAAAAAATGAGAGAGCTGTATGTTTTTCACATGTTCTTTAGGAAATACTTTTAACAGGTTACTGATTCAAGGCAATATTCAAATTAATGATTAGTTACTAGAACTGCTGGGTCTAAGGGAACGAAAAGGAGAGATGGTAAAAATAGAGATTCAAGGAGGGAGTAAAGCATTAGGAAAAAGTGAAGAATAGTAGTAGGAGCTGAAAGTTATATAGTGCTTTATATATACTAACGCATCCATCCTGCTAAGAATTTCAGAACATGAGTAAATTTTGCATCATTCCAATTTAACATATGGGAAACTGGGACACTAGGCGGTTAAGGAGCTTCCTCGAAGCTCTACAAGGCAATCTGATCCCTGTTGGTCTTTGGGGCGCTGTTCTTAAATACCATGCTGCCCCTTGTTCACTGTAATGTCGCTGAGTGCCTGTCACAGATCGGTGCTTAATAAATATATGTGAAGTGAGTGAGAGATTTCACAACCCCCTGTGGACATCATCTCCTAGCTATAACGTTCTTGTGGGGAGGAGCTGCCTTATTCATCTTGCCCTATCACCATCACCAAGCACTACGCCAGTCACATAGAGTAGATCTTCAAAAGTTGTTTGATGAATGAATGAATGAATGAATGAGTGCAGAGTCACATAGTTATAGGTAACATGAACCACAAATAGAGAAAATCACATGGTAAAATGGGGAAGAATGGGTATAGTTTTGCATCCTATAGAGTTCCACGTGGTGATTTGAATAATGAACACAATGATCAAATGCATTAGCCCATATCTTCTATCACGTGCTGGTAGGTACAGAATACGAATTCTGAAATTTCTTCATAAAGGAGACTCCCACTTGTGTAAAGTAATAATAATAGAGTCCTGAAGAAGCTCTAGTTTTTAAACATGCTATGATCATTACCATGAAAATGAGAACAACTAAGGAAATATCCAAACCAAAGTTCAATGACAAGTTCAGTACATGAGCAGTGCTTCTCAATCCTGCCCAGTAAGCAACTTGGTAGCAGAAAAAAGTAAATACTTCCCTCTAGGGCATAGCTAAAAGAAACATGCTTCAGCCCAAAATCACATTGATAGCTCATATTTTATCTTTGAAATTTACCATTTTTTTGTTCTGAGGTATGTTCATTTTTCTGTCACCACAGAAATGACATTCTAGTCATTGGCCATTGTGTAAAATGCAAAGGCCACCGCCTTCGTGCATTCAGTGTTCAAGCCCTGGTGGAGCACGTTGGCCCACCTGAGAAACCAGAGACTACGGCATCTGGCAAAGACTCGCACTTAGAAGCCCAAACATGTAGAAACAAACTATAAACACGTCAGGTCGATATACATACAGACCCAAATAAATACAGGGAACATGCTCAAAGGACAATCTGGTGTGGGACATGGCATTCATGCACTTAGCAAATATCTTCTTAATAACAATCCTACACAACCACACATAAAAGCAAGCAAATAGTAAAGCCAGTTATGATAGCTATTGCTAAAAATATCTCTGCTGCTTCTATGCAACATGGGAGGATTAAATTGCCCCATATCCCTAAATCTGGCATGACCATGTCAGTTGCTGCGCCAGTGAAATGTTACTGGAAGTCACCTATGTCAACTCCAGGTGAAATCATAAAGGGAACATGCGATTTCCCACATTCTCTGTTCCCTTCCACATGACCAGCAAGGCCACATGTCCCAAACAGTGCAGCTTCCAGATGGTGGCACCTTCCTCAGCTTAGAAGGCTGAGTTGTCACAGAGAGAAATGTCTAGGAGAGTCGCTCAGATGCGAGGGCTCCAAAGAAGAAATAAACCTGGGTTGGGTATAAGCCACTGAGATGCTGTTATGACAGTACAACCTAGTCTGTCTTAGCTGATATTCTCCCAAATGTTACATTGAAATTCAAATTGAATAGCTCTCCCTTATTTCCGTTTTATTAGTCCAGAGTTATACAGCAACAATTTACAAGCAATATGCTTATATGTATTCTCTGTCCAATAGTTGTGGTTAAACTGACTCATAAACTACTTCCTAAAAAAATCAAACAACAACAAAACCCTCACATTTTTGGTTATTTAGAAGTGTTGAAGAAGCAGTCAGGTGGCACTTTTCAAACTACTTCCTTTGGTTGTGAAGGGGAAAACCTACAGCACATCACAAAGTTCTCTACTGACAGAGACAGTCCTGGTGAACTGACTACATAACATGCTCATTTCTACTGAACTACCAGCAAATCATACCACAAAGCAAATACAAATCACCAGAAAACATTTTAAAATCATACTAAATTTTATTAATTTTCAAAATTCTTATGTCCTACTATTTAACAGCTCAACCAATTTTACTTACATGGGCTTTTTAAAAAATATATTTTATTGATTATGCCATTACAATTGTCCCATTTCCCCCCTTCATTCCCCTCCACCCTGCACACCCCCTCACCCACCACTCTCCCCCTTTAGTTTATGTCCATGTGTCTCAAGTTCTTTAGATTCTATATTTCCCATACTATTCTTGCCCTCCCCCTGTCTATTTTCTACCTACCGTCTATGCTACTTATTCTCTGTACCTTCTCCCCCCTTCTCCTCCTCCCACTCCCCTGTTGCTAACCCTCCATGAGATCTTCATTTCTATGGTTCTGCTCCTGATCTAGCTGTCCTCTTAGTTTGTTTTGTTTTTGTTTTAGGTGTGGTTCTTAATAACTGTGAGTTTGCTGTCCTTTCACTGTTCATCTTTTTTTATCTTCTTTTTCATAGATAAGTCCCTTTAACATTTCATATAATAAGGGCTTGGTAATGATGAACTTCTTGAACTTGACCTTGTCTGAGAAGTACTTTATCTGCCCTTCCATTCTAAATGAAAGCTTTGCTGGATAGAGCAATCTTGGATGTAGGTACTTGTCTTTCATGACCTGGAATACTTCTTTCCAGCCCCTTCTTGCCTGTAAGGTCTCTTTTGAGAAATCTGCTGACATTCTGATAGGAACTCCTTTGTAGGTGACTGTCCCCTTATCTCTTGCTGCTTCTAGGATTCTCTCCTTCATTTGAATCTTGGCTAATGTAATGATGATATGCCTTGGTGTGTTCCTTCTTGGGTTCAACTTCTTTGTGACTCTCTGAGCTTCCTGGATTCCCTGGAAGTCTATTGCCTTTGCCAGATTGGGGAAGTTCTCCTTTATTATTTGTTCAGATAAGTTTTCCATTTGTTGCTCTTCCTCTTCCCCTTCTGGTACTCCTATAATTCAGATGTTGGAACATTTAAAGATGTCCTGGAGGTTCCTAAGCCTCTCCTCATTTTTTTTTGAATTCTTGTTGCTTCATTCTTTTCTGTTTGGTCATGGGCTTTTTCAATAAGGCTCCATCCACCTATACGAGGGCTTCTTAACCTTGGCATGATTAACATTTGGGGTTGGACAGCTTTTTCTGATGGAGGGGACTGTCCTGGGAACTATAGGATGTTTAGCGGCATCCTGAGCCCCTATATACTCAATGCCTATGCTGCCATACAAGCTGTGACAACCAAACAGTCTCTCGCAATGTTTCCAAATGTCTCCTGAGGCAGAATCACCCTGAACGAGAGTCACGAGTCTCCTTGACTTGTCCCACAAAAAATAAAATCTAAATTCCGCCCTACAGCCCCATTGTTCCCTTACACAAGTGACTTACATCAAGACATAAAGGTGATATGACAGGATTTTACTCTCATTGTTCCGTAAAGGGAGCATTAATTGTTAAAAATTAGAAAATTCAAATTTGCAAACATCACGAAATAATTACGTGTGATCCCATCTCCATTACCATGTGCACAGGCGGATCTGCCTGGGACCCTTCACTGAGCAGTTACTGAGTGCCCGAGTGGCTGCTCCGTGCCCGGCCCTGCGCTGGGTACTGGAGGTGGGGTGTTGGGCCAGACACGCACATGCTAGTCCCTTCAAGCTTACAGTTCTATGGGACACACAAGATGCAGCTTACACATCAGTGCCAAATGATGTTAAGTATGGAGAAAAGTACAGGCTCCTAAGATAATGTAGCCTTGATTTAAGGTGGCGTCGCAGGGAGGCATCGCTGAGGAACCGGCGTCTTCACTGAGAAGGGAAGGGTGTGTGATAACGGCTAGTGCTGGACTGGGGCTCACTGGCAGCCACGCATTTTCCTAAGATTCTGTGTGGAATAACTCGTTTAACCATCTGAGCAGCCCTATGAGATGACTGTAATTTTTACCCCTGTTTAAAGATAGAACTGGGTACCGAGAGATCAAGTACCTGGCCCCAGATCAATGTCAGAATGAGAAGTTGAGCCTAGCCTGTGTCCCTAATGATGGGGACAAGGACAGGCAGCGCCCCCCACCTTCCGCCTCGGCCAAAGGGAGCCAGGCAGAGCGGGAAGGAGAGGGGTCCTGCCTGTGTTGTATCATTTTCCTGGGCAAGGGGGTGTGACCTTCCAGTCACCAAAGGGAGGGGAGTCACCTCATTATGTATTTATGGTAGTTTCCTAGTTAAATACAGCCTCCTTAAATTCTTTCTTGGGAGGAGATGGGGCATAAATTATTTATAAATTAATTAATTATAATGGAAATTAAGCGATGGAACAGCCTAAGACTGAAATTAAAAAGAGAGGTAAAAGTCCCAGAAGATTGAATTCACAACAGCCACTTGCTCAAATACATATTTTTGATTAATCAGGTTTGATAGAATTTATAGGCTAATAAGTTAATGTTCTAAACTGAAATAAATGATCTCATTTAGCTCCTATAAGCTGTGTGTTTGCAATAAGCTAAAGTGACCTCTCCTAACTAAAATCATTTCCAATAACTTAAGTGATTTAAGTTGCATACTATGATGATGAGACAATTAATCTCATAAAGAACAGTTCACTATGATAAAAAGGATTCCAGTGTTATTGAATATGTTTTTATTGCTGTTATTGTTTGAGGTACTGTTGATCTGATTGCTGCATGAAGGCATTATATATGATTTTTAAATGTTACTAAAAAAGAATAGTAAAAGTAACTACTTTGCTTTTCGACTCACTTCCTATACGGATGATACTTCTTTTCATAACTGACAATGTATATAATTATGTGCTGGGTAGAATACTAGGGTAATAAAGCCATGTTTATGGATTTGTTCCACAGGAGATTTGGCTCTGTGGACTTAGCTGCTTTGGGCACCTGGACCGACTCCCTTATCAGGTTTGGAAATTAACTCAAAGGCATTGAAGACCACTAATTTTTTTCATAAATGAAGCACCCTATACATGCCCAAATCTCAGAGAATGAGGTACTCTGACTAATTGTATTTTCTAAATAATTGAGACTTACTAGAGGCTTAGCACCTCATCCCTACAGTTGAAAACATTGACGGAATGTACTGCTAGATGTTCTTGCCTTAGCGAATAATAGTTCAATTTTTGTGCAAGGGTGGAAGATTCAAAGGGTGGTCATAGAGAAACGTTGAAAGCTTTCCAGTATTGCAAATGGAAGTGGCAGGGGACCACCAGGGGGCGCTGAGGGTGCTTATCTCAGGGCACAGCCTAACGGCTGCTTCTGAAGAGACACTAACGTTGATTCACTCTGCTAGCGCTAGTCCCTTGATGAAAAAGTGAACTGCAAAAGAAAATGGGCTTGATTCTTGTGTTCTTGCATGAGGAATAACTAAGAGAGAACAAAATAACCTTTTATGGTATTTTCATTCCCATGATATTTTTATTTCCCTAACAATAAAAAATAATCTTCCTTTTCTATTACTATTATTAAATGCAATTCTCAGCTATTTTGAAAATCACACAACAGTCTCTACTATAATTCTGATATTATTTAAGTGTACTGTTGCTTATTTATCAAACAATTAAGAAAAACACTATATTGGGTTAAAAAGTGGTGTGTGTGTGTGTGTGTGCTTGTATTTTTAAAAATGTATTTTTAAGCTATCTCACATGTGCTGCCTTAAGCTGAAGCCTGGCCAGAATTTTTGATATAATTCTCTCTTGCTTTTACCCTTTTGAGCATTATTTTTCTTTTTAAGGCAAAGTTATTAAACAATGTTTTGTTGAAAAATTTCTTGAAACTCACAAAAGACATTGATTCTCTTTTTACACTGTGCATTGCAACCATTCCCTACCTACGTCTTACAAAAGTGACTTATAACTCAAAGGCCAGTGGCATGTTTATAATTGTACCTTTAATTCATGAAGCAGAAAGCAGGCACTTTTTATACTCTCTGGCCCAACGATTCTGAGTCTAGCCCCAGACCAGCAACATCAGTGCCACCCAGGGATTTGTCAGAGAAGCACACTTTCAGGTCCCCATCTCAAAATTACTGACTTGGAAACTTGGGCGTGAGATCCAGCAAGGGTTTACCAAGGCCTCCAAGTGATTTGGATGCACAGTCAAATTTGAGAACCACTGCTTTGGGCTGAAAACCATTTTGAAAGGTAAGGGGACTTCCCTTAAGTTTTTCTTAAGTTAGGAGATATTTTAAGACAGGGTCTTCCCATTTTCAACATCCCATTTCTACCGACTAACTCCCTGATTTATACTTTTCATTAATGCCACCTCTGACCTGCCATCAATGAATGGTCAGTGATTTCATCTAGTTCTCCCTAAATTTATGAGGAAGTAATACCCAGATATTATTCAGAGTACATTATCTTATGAGGTGAATTTCCCCAAATAGCTCCGTGAATTTGCCATTCTAACCACAGCTGTGTTCCTTCTGTCACTGCAGATGCCATGCCTCTGCTAGAGAATGAAGATTAGTGTGGCTGCCAGTGCAGCCAATTAGTGAAACTTGACCCCAGTTCCTTGGTTTGACCAGATTTTTAAAATATTACAAAATCACACATGGGTTATTCTCAGAAGGAGATATTAGTACCTTACATTGCTTTATGTGAATAAAATTGCCCTTACTAGAGGAATAAAATTTGATTAATAAATCTCAACAAGGCTTAACAAATGGAACTGGTTTTCCTAATGAACTGAGAAAGAGCATAAAGCTCTTCATATAAATGAACTTGGAAACTGAGTCAGAAAAAAATTTCTGACAAGTTGCCATTTCAACAAGCTATAAATACTCAGTTATAAAGTGAACCAGCTAAATGGTTTCCTTTCTTAATGGCTCTCCTCTTGCCAGTTGGAGGGAAGGGTGAGTTGGAAAAAGAGGTAAACAGACAAGATTCCAGGCACATGAAGGAGGGGAGGCATGAGGCCAGGGGGGTTCCAAAAGTAGATTTGTTCATGATGTTGGGTAAATTCTGAGGAGAGGAGATCAACCAGCCTATGAGGTCAGAAGAAGGAAGGGACTTATCCCAAAGGATAGCTTAAATTTTTTTTTAAAGTAAATCACTCCTGAATTACACTCACATACACATGTATGCCCAAGAGGAAAGGGGACACCAACCCTCTGTCAAACACAATCACACTTAGATGCCCCCTTTGGACTCAGCTAGAGAAAAGCACTCTACACACACATTCCCACGCTACACCACACACACACACACACACAGGCACAAGCTGTACCATTAGAACAGGGCCCGAAGCTCAAGTGGGAACAGGCATCTGTCTAAACCGCCTTACTCCCACAGCAGGTGGTGCTCCCTCTCTCCCTCCTCCTGAGCCCCCCGCCCAACTCCCCACCTGCGCAGGTCTTCAGGCAGTCTACTGGAATTGCCTTCTAAATTGCCCCAACCCACGAAGCATAGATTTTCTTATTACTTCCAGTTGAACTTTAAACATGCCATGATTACTTCAAAGAGAAAGAAAAACCTTCAATGGGTGCCATTTTTTTAATCCCTTTTCCTTTCAATCTTCCCCACTCAAAGTGATGCCCTACATTCCCCCATCATTTCCATCTTGCCGTCACCAGCTGGGCATTTGCAGGTTCCGCCGGTGAGGATGGGGGCAGTTTTACTGTTATTACTGTTTTTTACTCTCTTCTTTTTGAGTACAGTTTGGGCACTGCTCATGGTTGGTTGCCAAGGCATGGTTACCATGGTAATATCACCAGATAGCCTCTTTAAAAACCCAGAAAATTAAAAACTTGCTTGAAATGAAACAGCAAGCAAAAAAAAATGGTAGAACCCAATCAATAGCCAGATTACCACTGAGTAGTTCCCCTCTCCCAGGCATGCGATATTTTTTCAAAGCAGCCATCCTGCAAGGGATCATGAAAGATAAGTAATCTGCCTGTTTGCGCTTTACTTGACCTCCCTGTGTGTTTTTCAGCAGGGAAGGTTTCTGATTTTTCAGTCATTAGCCTTTGGTGTGGAAGGCATTGTCTCCATTCCCCATAACAATGTCACTGACCTCCCTGTGCATCCCATCAAGGTCAGGGTGGAATTTTGCAGCCCTTGAACCTCCCTAGAACTCATGGGCAGAAATCCCACTATAGTAAAACCTCAACAAGGGAGAACAAAACTAATGAACCCATCAGTCCCCCGGCAGCTGATACTAATAGCCAGTCTTATGCAAAACTAACTTCTTAAGTTGAAACTGGCTTATTGTTTGAGTTATGGTATTATACAGTATAATATTTCGCTGTCCTGTTTAATAAGAATTATTCCTGTTCTTGGCGAGTGAAATGGTTTTATGAGTATAATTAAAGTATGCAATCCCATGCCTTTCCATTTGTGGCATGTCAACGTTGTAGAAAGCCCAGTCTAAACTATAAATAAGAGAATGTTACATTTTGCACAAGCAGATGTTCCAACGGTGATCTGAACGCTTTTGTTTTTTCTTCTAGAGCATATGTCTTTTAAATGTACACGTGATAGCTCCAGCATTTTCATAACATCCGAATTCTGAAATTCTAAGCAGCAATCAAAGCTGCAGGAGCTGACCTACTGCAATTTTACTGTCGTGGCAAAATCAGCCCTTTTATTCTAAGCTACACATTTTCAAAGACAGTCTCAGCAGTATGCTGTTTTTATGACTCCAGTTTATGTAACTTTTCCTTAGGACCCTAATTTGTCCCATATCTGAGATCCCTAAATGCAGCAAGCTATAAAGTAATAGCATTATTTTATGTTTCATCAGTAAAGTATGAGTACAGAACAGACGAGGAGGAATAAATTGAGGTCACAGAGACACGCTGGGAATGTATCCTTTATGATATTCAGTCAGAAGTTAGGAAAATGGAGGAGCAGAGACTTGTACATTTAAAGGTATGCACATTCAAAAGGGGGAAAAAAGAGTTCAAATCATTGCTGAACTGGGTTCTTTGTGAACGAAGGGCGAGGGACCCTAATGGATGCAGCAAGTCAGAGGCTCGCATGGTGTCACAGCTGAAATTAATAGTGAGCAATTTCTAAGCAATACCTCCAAAGGGAATGATTCAAAAGAGGAAGGCAGACGGATGCATTCTTTTATTCCCTGCTGGAAAAGCTGGGTCTTACAAATTCACTGAGACACTTGCAGAAAAAGAAAAGACAGCCATGTGGAAGGGATGAGAGGAGGGCTTCCTAATCAGTGATGATAATGGAGACAATAAAATGGAATAAGCACTGCCAAGAGAGTCACTTGAAATAGAGTCAGGAGGCTATTAAGAAACTGGGGCCTGTGTGCATCTTGTGCCTCAGTTCTCGGAGCTGCTAAGTTGCCAAACCATGAACTACATCCTGAAACATCTGATCTACAGATACCTATGGACTTGACCTCCTCCCTGTAGTTTTCACCACTGGTATCTGCGTACTGAAACTGCCCAGTTCCTGTTAACCTAACCAGGGATCCTTCATTTGCATGAAAGAATTACACTTGGTGGCTTTTGCCTTCATAAACCCTTCAGAGAACAATTTAAGGTGCAACCTGAATCTGTGTCTCTTGGTGGCAACTCTTTTGCTCAAATAAATGTTCCCTGTTCTTTATTACATACAGCCTGAACCTCTTCTTTGGTTAACAGGGGTTATAGGATGGGATAAGACTACTGTTAAATCCTCACTTAACACTGCCCATAGGTTCTGTAATTTTAAGTGAGTGGACATGTAACAAAACCAGTTTTATCATAGGCTAATTGTAATAACAAGATTTAGGTTCCATACATTTACACAATGGAATACTACATAGCAGATAAAAAGAAGGACCTCCTACTTTCCAGACAGCATGGATGGAACTGGAGAGCATTTTGCTAAGTGAAATAAGCCAGGCTGTGAAAGACAAATACCATATGATCTCACCTATAAATGGGACCTAATTTACAGAAGAAACAAATGAACAAAATAGAATTAGAGGCATGGAAACAAGGAAACAGACTGACAATGACCAGAGGGGAGGGGGAAGGGGGATAGAGGGAAGAAAGAAGGGGAAGAGTCTAATCAATGAACAGGTATAAATGGCCCATGAACAAAGACAATAGGGTAGGGATTGACTATGGGAGCAGGGGTAAGGGGTGAGCAGAGCAGAGGACAGCAACAGGGGAAAATTGGGATAACTTTTTAAATCTTATCTCAACAATAAGAATGATCAAAAAAGAGTTAGGTTCCTACAGCATCTCATCCACATTAGAATGCAGCCGTCTTATCTGAGGACCTGGTGGATTCCAGTCAGAGATATACTTTCTTTTCCCCCCCAAAAAAGAAAGAAAGAAAATGTCATCCTTTGAGTAATTATATATTATCTGTGTTCCTATGGTTCCTGGAACTAAACCAATGCAAACCAATATAATTTCTATATATTTTGTAAGACTGATGCCTTTCTATCTTTGTCCTTAACTAAACATTCAGTTGGAAGTATCAGTGTGAATAGAAGCCTGGGCGTCTGCAGATAATCCCACCACGTGGGGTCTAGGTAACAGAGAAGTTTACAATGGAGCTTCCTTTAGTTCCTAACACCAAATAGCTCCTCACCTCCCACATGTAGGACTCTCCTGTAATTTGTGATTCCCGAAACACCAAGAAGAGCTTCAAGGGAAAGGAGCTACTCATCAAACAGACCAAGATCCATTCAACTCAATAGCGTGAGAGCTAAGCCATCCACTAGAGCAAGCAACTCAACATGTCATAGTTTTCAAGGCAGCTTCTAAAATCCAATTTCATCTTTCAGCAACATGTAGTTGATGATGCTTGTCAGCTAGATGGCCCACAGATTGTGTCTCAAGGGTAAAAACGACACTGACTTTGATTTACATCTTTCTCTGAAAACAAGAGAGCTTCTTCTGAAGAGAAAATAAAATATTGAAAAAAGCATACTTTTTCAGATACAGATAAATGTTAATTAAATTAGCAAGCCAACAATATTATTTATCTATTTCAGTTAAAATATCTGCCCTGTACTCAACTGTGTAGCACACATATAGCTGGTTAGGTAGACTTTTTGAGAGAGTAATTTAAACAATGACTTTAGCTATCTATCTTTTATTGTTCATTTGCCCTAAAAACTGGGAAGAACCTTAAAAATGATGTAACTACCTTTTAATTATACGTGAAAAAATGTTAACAGGGTAAGAATTTGTTTACTTTCAGCCTTTCATTGCCATAATTAAATAGAGGAAGTATACCATTTGCTAATTATTCTTCTGCTGTGTTTGTATTTGTTTACGTTCTTTGAATATCATTTTAAACCAAAATATTTGTCACCCATCCCACCTGGTAGCATGGCTAAAGGAAAGAGTTTATCGTATACCAGTGGTTTGTATTTCTCTAAGAAATGAGACTATCAAATATCAGCATGGGTTTGGAAGCCAAAGACCAGCTGAGTTAGTTTCAGTCATTAGACAGGACTATCACATACACAATTTTGAATTCCCACAAATTTCAATAAAACCACTCATAATAAAATAAACTTCTAGGCACACATTATGATAGTTTTTCAAACCAATGATATCCCAATAAATTCAATTTAAAAAGAAAAAGAGCCCTGGCTGGTGTACCTCACTGGATTGTGTTCGGACTGCAAACCAAAGTCACCAGCTCAATTCCCAGTCAGGGCACATGCCTGGGTTGCAGGCCAGGTCCCTAGTGGGGAAAACATGAGAGGCAACCACACAGTGATGTTTCTTTCCCTTTCTACCCCCCTTCCTCTCTCTAAAATAAATAAAATCTATAAAAATAGTAAAAGAAAAGATGTTAGAACAAATACCTGTGGATTATCTATGCACATGCTACTTCCCATATAGGAAGGCAATCCAAATGGAACTTTCAATAACTACGCATCGACTGAGCACATACTCTGCATGACAGTCTGGCACGCTAAGTGTGCACGTTTATTTCTATCTCCGAAAACCATTCCAGAGGAGGGAAATCATTGACTCGTGCCTTTGCACGAGGGTAAAACTGAGCGGACTGTTTATTAACCACTAAATATCAGTCCCATGGCCTTTCTTCAACTAGAAGACTTTTCTGCACTTCATCCCTTAAAAACTATGATGCATTTGATAAATCATGTCACACTGAAGTGAAAAGTTTATAAGCAAATAATGCTGTTTTTTTATATTACAAAATTAAGATCTTTATTTCATGTTTGCCATAGCAGTGTCTATCTTTGCTTCTGAGAACAAAAATGGAGCAAAATAAATAAATTTTCAAAATGGACAAGTTAAGCACTTCAACTGTCCAAATGTGGAAACAAATGGTTGCAAACAGTGTTGTTTTTACAAAAACACATGACTAATTTTGCAATGCCTGTGCTCAGAGAGGAAGAGGAAGGAGTGACATATTAACTACATGCAATGAATGACGTGACATTCTGGGTGTTAGGAGGAAGATGATTCTTGCTTCAAATGAATATGTGTTGCTTCATATTTTTACATGTTAAAGACTTTTAGTAAAAATGGCAGAAACACATTACAAATTTGGGCAGAAAGGAATACACACACACACACACAGAGAACTATTCAATCACTCTCAGCAACCAAAGAGTCAACCTCTGGGTTTCTGTAGGAAAGATGAATTTTCCCCATTCATTCATGTACCTATGGTAACCTATTGATTCTATTTCTTCCTCATGTTCTTGCTTGCATCTTGTTAGTGTTTAATATTTCACTCAAAATGACATGAAAAATGATATAATACACTGTAATAATACTGGTGCAATAATAATGATGATTACCTATGAGAAAAGGAATGTCAAAAAAACAATCTCACCTTTGAAAATGACATTACCCCAAAAACCTACTTCCAAACATTGTAGCAATATTGACTTTTATCTTACTGTAAGATTGTACCATTGTAGGACAACTAAAAGTATTCATATATATCGGCTTTCCCAAGGCTTTAAATTTAAACTATCTCAGGTTTTTCCCATAATCTCATATACCAGGTATTCACATAATAAATCAGGAGAACTAAAATCTTCAAATCCCATCCAATTCCACTCCTCTCCCTTTCAGCTGAATTTTTTTAAGGCTAATTTTATCTCTTTCCTTATGGTCTTGTCACAGATTTCAGGAAGCTCATTACAAATAGAGTTTGAGTGTTCCCAACAGAAGCAGAAATTGACAAAAAGGAGTCATCTCAGTCACCACATATACTACAGATTGTCCCCCACATGCCTGCAAGTAATTTCCTAATGAGGTAGATGGTAATATCCAGGGCCGAACTTTTCACATTTTTTTGCTGGAGAAGTTGTTCTGTGATATGTGCTGCTCACATCATCTTGACATAATGTTGAGGTCTCTTCCTTTATCCTCCCTCACCCAGCGCATCTCCTGTACAATTCATTCATAGCAAAGTACCACAGCTCTCAAAGAGAATGACTCTGGGAAACCAGTAGGCTAACCATATACCAAGTGTGTGGGCGGGGTAATAACTTCTTTGCCTTCACCCATCCCTCTTCATTAATATCTGAGAGCAGGGACCATGTCCTACTCTATTTCTTATCTATAGTATGCAGCCCATTGCCTGGCATGGAACAGGCACAAAATAACTGCAATTTGAATTAATGGACTTAAGCCGCTATTTAGAGTGGTATCTGCTGAAGCCTTTGTAATATCCCCAGAGTCTTCAAGTCCTAAGTACACAGGGATTGTTTCTATTACATGCAACTTGCCAAAGCACTGAGAAGCCCTCATGGGCCTGGGAAAGAATCAAAACATCTGCTTGGCAAAGAGGGGCCCTGCTGCAGTGCAGGTCCATGGGGACCACTGGTCCATTCGCCACAGAGGTGGAGAGGGTATAGGCCAGTTCAGGGACACAGTGTAACAACAAGCAGGGCATGCAGCTAAGAGCGGCTGCCCGGGGATGTGGAATCTGTGAGCCTGCAGAGGAGGCCGCTGTCCTGGAAAGGTTTGCCAGCCCCAAGCCTTGCCTGCTAATTCTGCCACTTGGAGGCTGAGCAGAGAAGAAAGCCCACGCTTCCCCATTTCTTCACTCCCCCGGGGCACAGAGAACGGGCGTGAGTGAAATACTGGCATTTAGATCTGTTTCTGTTTCTGTGCAAGAACCAAAAATATATTTTCCCCATTCATTTTCAGGTAACTATATCTTTGAGTCTGTAAAAAACTACTTAAAGTTCAACCTCCTCTGTCTTCTAATATCACTATTCATGTCTCTCCCAGTTAATTTATAAGTGAAAGTTCACTGAGAATGAAAAAATTAGGCCAAAATATTAAAAGATAAAGGCAACGACATTTAAAAAAACACTTGCCTCTCACCTCCTGCTGCAATTATACTGCTTTTACATGTCGTATTTATCCCAAGAGGCCTGCATTTACATAAGGCTAATATGTATTTCCTTTCAATTTGTTGCAAAAAATTGTTCAAAACACCACTTTCTGTAACTTCTCTGTGATTCCTGTGGCAGGTACTTCCTTAGGGCACCAACCTGAACTAAAATCCAATAGCACAGGCTCTTTCCTCTTTTGAAAGAAACACTCAGTTGTCCTCAAAAGTGTTTACGCCAATTTTTTTTTAAGCACCAGAATTCTCCTACTAAGGAGCTGTCAGAGAAGCAGTGGTGTCCTTAACTATGCCCCCAAGCTTCTCGGCTGTGAGAATTTTGTGACCCCCATCATCACATTTCATCGGAAGAATGAGGCACATTCTTTCATTTAAACAGCGAGGTCTGAACAGCTGTCAGGATGCCTGGTCACTGACTCTGATTCTCTCACATCTCCATGCTGTTACGTTGTTCGACTGGACAAAACCCATTCGACTTGTATTAGTAACTCACCAAGCTCAAATTCTGCCCTTCGTGGGATACTTGTTAGCTGTTAAGCTCTGTGCCAAGAGCTTTACATCAATGTTTTCGTTTAATCTTCTATTGCCTCCAGACTAGAAACCAAAGCTCAGAGAGTGTACATGCCTCCACCAAGATTACACACCAGAGGGAGAGCTGGGATTCAAACCGCGACGCCTGCGAATTCTGACTCTAGACCCTCACCATTCAGCTCTCTGATCTCGGCCTCTCTCTTTCTCTCCCCCTCTCCCCCCTCCCTCCCTCCCTCCCTCTCTCCCTCTCTCTCTCCCGCCCCCTCTCCCCCTCCTCCCCCCCCTCTGGGTCTCTCTACACCCCTCCCTGCCTGTTTCTATTTTCCCAAGAATGCTTTTCTTTAAAAAGAAACAAGATACGCTGTATTCCATATTGTGCTCTCCTATACTTGAGCAACTATTTTTTAAAGGGGTGGGACGTGCACACTGACCTAAAAATGTGAGTTAGGCATTTCTGCAGGGAGCATAATTGCTGCAATTCTGACTCTCCCGTGATCCCGTGGGACCTGCGCGGCAACTTCTGCGGGAAGCCTGCGCTGCTTCCCTCGGTGCTCCTCTGCCATCTAGAGGCTCCGCTTGGAAGCAATGTTGCATCCTGGGAGGTCAGGCTATGTGAATTCTAAAATGTATTCTTGGGCCAGTTTAGATGACGTCTTTCTGAGACTCTGGTGTTCTAGACTTCTTCTCTTTTAAAAATAAAGTTGCTTTCCTCATAAGTCTTCAAACTTAATAGTAGTTAAAGGTCAAGTGCATTAAATAAATTATGATATTGATTTTTTAATAACAATGAATCTGAGAATAGCAATGAGGGGGAAAAGCTTATTAAAGAGCGCTATTGTTAGCATTTTTGGAATATATTCACTATATGCATTCTCTATGCAGTGATCCATTACCACATTACATGAGCACAATTTATTGTCCGTTATTTAAATGCTCATCATATAAATTACTAGATGTTTTCAAATAGCAATAAGAATAAATATTTCTCAAGTACCAATTATAAAGGAAAACAGCAAGCCTTAGCTTCCTAATCTATGCCTTATATGAAATATTAAGAGAAAAAATTGCTAGTGGATACTTAATCTGATCACATAATAATAATGATGTCAAAACTAACATTTATTGACTCCTGTGTTTAGTTAGTTTTATATATCTATATATTATTTCTAACTTCATAATGATTTGAAAGTTATTAGTGTAATTTGAGAATAAAGAAAATAAAGCTCAAATAAAAATAAAATTGACTGGTAATTCATAAAACTGATGTTTAAAACGAAACTCAAAAAATCTGTTCTTTTCCCACTAAATCATGTTAATTTGAAACTAAAGAGCAATTATTTCTACAAAGTGACAAGCAATAAGTTAATATCATTAATCTAATATCTTTCATCTAGATAACCAATGAAATTATTTAACTTGTTTAAGATTTGATTCAAAGTCATTGAAATGGGGTAAATTTGAAAACTGAGTTTACAGTTTGACCTGTTGCCATGGCAGAAGAAAGTGCTTAAGCCTAAGAACACCTAGAGTGACTGTAATAGAGAACAAAAGAAGAGTATGAAAAAGCAAAGGTAAGGGCGACCTGATAAAACAATATTGTGGGATGCCCCTAAGTATATTTCAAAAACAAATTCACTGCTTCTGGATTCATAAACAGGTTGCCTGGCTCTAGAAGAACTAGACTGTCACATCCCCCATTCCAGGCCTTCCTGACCCTTCCGCAGTGAAGGGCAACCAGGACCCTAAGAACACAGGCCAGCATCACAATGTCTATTTCTGAAATCCATCATCTGTGAGATTTTGGCTTCTCCACAATCTGCCTATTGTTAAAGATTTTTTTCTAAGATTTATATTTTGTGACATTTTATTCACTTAGAAATACTTCACCAAAAATATGCCATACATGTTAAATATTTAAAGTCCTGGAAGATTTTTTTAAATGTGTCCTGCTATCTCCAGATGGAAAGGGAATAATTATGAATACTTGGAGGGGTATCCACAAAAGTGAGGGGCCACAATTATTTCTGTTAGTACGTAAATGCATATTTTGGGGGCATTTTTAAATATGCTACTTTAAAAGTAGTATATGGGCGTTATGATGTTACAATGTTAAAACTAGAAGGGATGTAAATATCATCTCTTCTAGTCAACATCACATTTTTCACCGAAGAGAAATCTGAGGCCCATAGAAATGAAAGAGCTTGCCCAATACCCACAGCAAAGATACAGGCAAATCCCAAAACAGAACCTGATATCCTAGTTGCCAGTCTTAGATCTTTTGACAGACTGAGCAATACGTGTCATCCATACACAGCCCTTTCTACACAGACCATGAAGGTGAGTTTGATGAGTACCCAAATGTCTGCCATTGCTGGGCTGTAACAGATAATGGTAAGTGCCTGGTGCGTCTGTAGACAATGAGTATCGGCTAACTGTTAAATACCTGTATGAATGCTTATGTGAATGCGGTCACCTGTTGGTATCTGCTACATCGTTTGTATAGAAGAAAAAGCAATAGAAAAGGTGATACTCACAGGACAATTTTTGACAAGAAAAGTGTTCATTTCGCTGTCCTTCTTATGAAGAAAATAGAGGGAAATTGTCAAAGTTGCCATAATGAAAAGCATTATCCTTATGCATAGAACTTAGAGAATGTGCTCAGCAGCATAAAGAAAGACAGCTGATTCAATTAAACTAGTAGTCTTGGAATACATAAACTATCAGAAGGAAAATTAATAGATAGGAAGTTCAGTCATTTGATAGATAAATATCAGGCTCACTCTAGGAGAACTAGAGCAACACAGGCGAGGCCCATTCTCTGAGCCGTCAGCCTTGATGTCCCCTCTCAGTCAACAGTAGCGGGAGGATCTGACCTTCTGCACAACCCACATGACTTCATGCTGCCTAAAATTATCAGCATTAGGGGGGCACCATCTAAAAGGGATTCAAACAACCGAAGCAAAATGGTTCTCAGCCTCATTCATTAAAAGAGGAATGTGAATAGCAAGTACACCATTAGTACCTACCACCTTGTTAGAATTCAAAAGTGTGATAACACTGTATTAGCCAGGCCGAAAAGCATTCTCACATGATGCTGTTAAGATTATCCTTATGGAAGGTAATTTACCATTATCTATCAAAATTGGAACCGCACATACCCTGTGATCCTGCAATTTCACTTTGTGAATTCATCCTACCTATATACTTACACTTCTGCAAAAAATAATACTTAAACGTTTTTCACTGCTGATATGATTTGTGATAGAACCAATGTAAGTGTCCATCTATAAGGGACTGATTCACTAAATCCTTGTGTATGTATATAATGAATACTAGTTACAGCTACAAGAAAGAGTAAGCAAGCGCCTTGTATACTACTACGAAAACACTACCCAAGAAAACTTACTAAGTGATAAGAGCTATGTGATGTACATCATGTATAGGATCCTCTCTTTTATGTAAAAAAAAAAAAAAGGATATTCTTATTTTCATATATGTGTGTATATATATATATATACATACATTTTAAAAAATCCTGGAAGGACACGTAAGGAACTTACAGGAGTGGTTAACAGTGGCTAAGGGCAGATAGGAAATAGGCAGCTGGGAGACAATGGTGGAACCCAAGATTTTCGAAGAGTATTTCTTATTTTTTTTAAGGTTTAAAAAATTTGAATTATCTTTAAGAAATGGGGAGATGGTAAAAGTGATGGGGAAACACAAACTGCACAACTTGACAAACAGAGAATCTATCGTGGTCCTTAGACCTGACATGGGGCAGCTCTGCAGGTAGCCCGGGGAAGGCAAACCTCAGAGAGAGGCAACGGGTGCCCCACAGCGCAGCGCAGAGCAGCCCAGAGGAAGCCACACCCCCAGAGGAAGCCACGCCCCCAGAGGAAGCCAACCCGCTGCGTGCACAGTTGAAACCAAGACTGACCAGAGAGGGAGATGACTGAGCCTTTGTACATTTTTGGATATTCTCATTTCTAAAATGCCTTTTGATGCAGAATCTGGTCTGGCTGAGTTAAAACTCAGCAGGTCTTGAAAATACCTTTTCCTTTCTATGTTCAGCCTACGTACTCTAGGTGGAGGGCACAGTGGGGGAAATGCTTATAAACGGGTACCGGAATGAAGGCAAGTGGGTGTCCTCCCAAGACCTGATGCATGCACACAACACACACAGGCGTCAAAGTTTAACCATGCGGCCAACTGTTATAAATCCTAAAGCTGATCTGTTTCGAGTCCATTTTATTTAACTGTAGAGAAATATTAATATAAATAACCTTACCAAAAACAAAAAACAAAAACAAAACCATTAAATAAGAAAACCATGTGGACAGAAGGCTGAAAATCTGATTTTCCCCTGCAACATGAGAAAGCAAAGGCCCAGGTTTCTTCCCAGGGTCCTTGACGTGGTTAGGCATACCCAGAGAGTCCCCAAACTTGTTGACAATTTGTTTCTCTCTAAATCTAAATGCTATTTTCTTTCTTGAAATGAAATCAATATGAGAATTACACAATTTACACTTGAGTTACTTTCACCATAATTTTTCAAACATGCCACTGAATTCTATGGGCTTGAAAACAGAAAGGCTTTGTAATCTCTACCCCTATAAACATATCACTAAATCACAGCACTGGGAAGCTCACAAGAAGACGTTTTTTCTGGCCACTGTCAACCAGATATATGATATCGTTCTTTTTTTTTTTTTTAATTCTATTCATTTGTTTTTAGAGGGAGAAAGAACAGGAGAGAAACATCGATCAGTTGCCCCTCACCTATGCCTGGACCGGGGACATACCTGTTACCCAGGCATGCGTCCTTACTGGAAATCAGACCAGTGACCTTTGATTTGTGGAATGATGCCCAACAAACTGAGCCACACCAGCTGCTTTAAAAAATAAAAAAATAAAAAAGGAACCGAGCCACACTGTTGGGAACCGCTCTGCCTGGTTTCAGGAGTTGTAACTACCTGCCATGGCCAAGGCTGAGTGAGCAACCTCTGGAATGCGAGCCACAAAGGAGACAAAGCTTGTCTCTGGTAGCAAACGCTGCCTCAACTTACTCCCCTGCCCCCAATTTGCGGTCAGTTAGTCCCTAACGGGTACGACCCCTCAGAGGGGGGGCAACCTAAGCCAGACACATCACTTGGGAGGCCACCATGGAAGGACTCAGAGGGCTGGAACAAAGAGGGAGTGATAGACCCTTGCCCCCCAGCTATTCTGACATACCCTGAATCCCCACCTCCTCTGGGAAAATCGCTTCCTGGCTCTAATCCACTTAAGCCTGAAAACCTGTGTGGGGAGGCAGTGCAGCTCCTTGCCCTGCTAAAGCAGTATCCAGGATGAATCTGGTGTAAGAAAGAATTTCTAAAAGTCCTGTGAAACCTGCTTTGCTAAGAGTGTTTTCATTCATATGTTAAAGGGTCCAAGCAGGAAATGAGTATACCTCCCAAAGTTTCTGCAACTCCCTTACCTGACAGACACTGACTCAGACTGAGCCCTGAGATTTCTTTGAAGTGTTATCTACTGTTTGATCCTTGTCACCTGTATTCCTGTGTATTACAACCCAATAAAAGACCCTGGAGGAAGGAGCTCAAGGCCTTTTTCCTCTGAGAAACTGGCCTCCTCTGCTTCCCAAGCAGATCATGTCTTGGTAGTGTTTACTTTCATCCATGGCAGACGGGGGGACTTGAAAGCAAAGTCACCCCCACACCACACCAGTCAGTTCCTTTTTGAGCCATACCGGTGACACAGTTCCTTTTTTAAAACAAATCACTGTGGCAAAAATTATTGATCTTTAAATATTTTCCATAGGTAAATTTTGCTTTCAAATTGTAATACTGAACTTTACCAGAAACCCAGAAAACTCTTTAATACAGATTCTCCTCTAGGAGTGATTTTTGCCTTTTCCCTCACCCCCTGGGACACTTGGCAATGTTAGAAGACATTTCCGGTCGTCACAGCTGGGATGGGGGGTGGTTGGTGGTGCTATTAGCCTCTAGCAGATGGAGGCCAGGGTTGCTGCTGAACATCCTGTAATGCACAAGGCAGTTCCCACAACAAAGAATTATCCAGCCTCAAATGTCAGTAGTGCTGAGGCTGAGCAACCCTGATCCTGTGTTGTAAGAGGGATCATCATATTTACATTTCCAAGTTAAATCTGGGATTTTGGCTGCAGCACATGCATGAAGGATGCTACTGCTGCCATATCTATTGCTAAGATTAATTGTCGTTTTAAGTAATCTTGACTCCAACACTTGAGAGAGCAAAAATGTGATTGCATTGTTTAATGTGCTTGAGTTTAATAGGTTTTTCATTTTACACCAGGAAGCACTTTTCATCTGTTCACAATTCTGAGTCAAAGGGTAATGATATGATAGCCTTGGGAACAAAGGGGGAGAATAATATGTTCAATATTTTACTAATTCTTCTTTTCTAAGACCAGATAGTCTTAGCTGTGACATATATATCTGTATGTTTTACTATTTATATATAAGTAGTAAATGGAGTGTATATGCCAGATCACACCCAAAACATTAGCCACGTCTAAACAACAAAAGCGTAATTAAACAGGTCAGTCCTTTTCTACAGAGAGACTGTGGTTCACAGAGAGATAAGAAACACAGTCCTTATAGACACGTTTGGATACCGCCATTGAAGCTAACCAACTAGTGAGACTGTTTAAACAAAGGAACCATTTGGGACTAATTCAAGCTCTCTGCACTTACAGAGATAGCATTTTCAGATACATTTTAACCATCCCCCACAACATTAAAGTTGCTTTACCAATAATTTCTCCTGCCAAAAAAACCTTGACTTTTTCATCCAGGTCAAGTAGAGATAAAAAGTAAACAAACTGGGTGATGTAAGACTCCACTGACCTCTACTGAACTCAGTCCATTGGAGAATCTGAAATTTACTAAGTGAAGCCAGAGGTGGGTAATAAACATGAGAAAATCCAGGTTTTTAGACTGTGTAGTTTATGGAGTAACACCTTTAATCAAATAATACACATTAGAGTAACATTTGATTATTTTCCAGAAAGAAGAATAAAACATGCAATTTTCTAGCAGAGTGCAAGTGAATTTTCACAATAATAGGGAAACACTCTATTGCAACATAAATTTAAATGTGCTGTTGAGTTTGCATTAAAGTGCATGAGTATCAATTACTCACAAAACATTTAAAAATATCTCTGTGACTGTGTGTGTGCTCCCAGCACCCTTGTTTCTGTTGGATTTTGTGTATCATATTCTCAGTTTCCCAGGAACAGACCTAATACAGTCTCCTGCACTCTAAATTCCATGCTCTTGGCACTGTGCTACACATGAGAGTGGGCAAAAATGTCTTCACAAGAAACCCATACCTGCCTGCCAAGTTATCAGCAAATCTTGCAAGAATATAAAATAAAATCTATAATTTTGTGTAGCTGCAGGACAGTTTCAGAATCATAAAGAACAAGGTCCAAAGCAAAATTAAACACCAAAAATACCTTCTGCCATTTGTTTTGTGCAAGAAGATACAAAATGGGATAAAACTAACTGACTCTTGCTATCAAGACTTTGCAACCAAATTGTGCAGGATATCAACTCTCCATAGAGAAAGAGGGCAGAGATGTGTCTCCTACCCAGAAGCCTCTGCTTCAGGAGTCTGCCTCCATCAAAAGGCATGAACAGGCCCTGGCTGGTGTAGCTCAGTGGATTGAGCACGGGCCTGCGAACCAGACAATCGCGGTTCGATTCCCAGTCAGGGCACATGCCAGGGTTGCAGGCAGGTTCCCTGCAGGCCAGTTCCCAGCAGGGGACGCACGAAAGGCAACCATACATTGTTGTTTCTCTCCCTCTCTCCTTCCCTTCCCCTCTAAAGATAAATAAATAAAATCTTTAAAAAAAAAAAAAAGGCATGAACAATACATATGGGTAATTGCCCACACACTTGCCATAAGCCACTGCATGGAAACTTGTCAGTACGGCTTTGTCTTTGGAACCTGGGGATCTTCTCAGAGCAAGTGTGTTTCTGCTGTCATTGCCCCCTTCACTAGAGTTGATTGGTTCAAAAGAGAACCCCAGAGTCAAGCTAAGCCAATCAAATTCTCTCTCCCAATATTTGGACTTTTAAACAAAGGGACCAAGAAACTGTTGGTCTCAATAATGTGAAACTGCAAAACAAGGACCACACGTAGCTGCTGCCAAGGCCCCCAGGGGCATCCCTGCTTCCCAAGGCCATGGTGGAAATCTCCCTTGGAGAGATATACCATCAATTTTCCAGTGAAGTTTGCTACAGCAATCTGAGGCAGATTCTGTCACTGGAAATCAAAAAAACAAACAAACAAAAAACCTCACTACCCCAAGTCCTCTGTAAAGTTTTATACAAACCATAGAAATTTTAGTTATGCCTTTGGTAAAAAGAGACGATAAAAGCAAAAGAAAGTTGGGGGGCAGGGAGTCCCGCTGTCTCAGTGGCATAGGATAAGACTGTAAGAGCAAAAATTTTTAAAAATACAACAGCTTGGATGAGACAGTGTTCCCCAGAGATGGGTTCCCACCACTGCTACCTATCAGTTCTCCTTTATAAAGTACAGTAATGTGCGGATAAATACATGACATATGTGTCCTTACAGTACTTTCATTAATATTCGTTTTTTACTCTGCAGTTACAGATCATACTAGTTGAGAATTTAATGTAAAATTTATGTTGCCAAGTGCATCAAAAATATTAAAATGTGCCCTAGGAGGGTGAAAACAGTGATGATCTCTTTCAGATTTTTCAAAAGCTTCAAAATTCTCCTACTCTTTGGTCTAGTCATTTTATTTCTGGGCACTTAGACTAAGACAATAATAATAAATGTGCAGAAAAAATCAGTTTAAATGATTTTGGCATGTGTGACTATAAATGCAAAACTGGAAGTCACATAAAAATCCAACACTAGGGGCCGAGTAAAAGAAGCTATGAACTGAATATCCAGGCAGAGGGAGATGCTGAAGCCATCAACATCATGTTAAAATAGGGAACTATAATACAGTTTTAAGTTTAAAATGTATTCTATTTTTATGTACTCTAATGCACATTTTATTAAAAATAAATGTACATCTTTACTTAAACAAAAATTGCTGAAAGGAAATACACTAAATGTTGTTAGTGGCTGCTCCTAAGTATTTGAATTACACATAAATTTCATTAATTGCCTTTATGTTTTTCTCCTTACCTTTTAATTAAAATGCTATATGTCTTTAACTATATGAGAAAGAAAATGCACTCTACGTGCAGTGCAGTAGAAGACTGGGGAAGGGTAGCTGCTATTCACTGAGTGACAGAATAATTTGGGTGATGCTTCTTAGAAATATAGTCCTATCGGGCCACCTTGAAGTGATAATAAATAACAACCAGTCTTACAATGAAGCAGTGTCAGGGCGCCGCAACGGGAAGCCAAAGTAATATTGATAGCCCCAAAGTCATATGTCAAGCAAATGCAAAAGTTCCCCAGAGAAAGGCGCTCGTACAATAAATAATCAAGAATATAAGATTGTACTTCTGGTAAATAGTGCTCTTGGTAAGTTTACACAAACAGAATTAAGTTTTAGCTGCATTTAAGATATCAATCACTATACTAACTTTTGATGTGCGATGGTATTACAGGTTAAGTTGCTAGGTTCATTCAACCATCACATAAAGAGTTTGTAAAAGGAAAAACACTAGGAAAATTTTGATTCGCGTCAATAGCCGCATTTAATATTTTATTTGTATTAAAGGATTTATAAAATAATTATAACTGCAAGTTTATGGACATACCTATTCTTCAAATGTAACTTCTTTAATTTCTCCCTATCCCAGCCTTGCACACTCCCCAATAATACACACACACACACACGTGCACACATCACCATGATAGCAAAAACAATTGGTATTTTTTTGCAGCTTTACCTGATAAATTCTCTGTTTCTGGTTATCCAATTACAATAGAGCCTAAGCTTTCTATTTATTTTTGCTGAATAGGAAAAATCCAAAGGAAATTGAGTTTCCTTGATTCATAAATCCACTAAGTTTTTTAACTTCTTTATTTATTCAAATGGCATTGATAGGAAATTGATCAAAGAAGAAAGGGGTCAAAGTTTCACAGAAAAAAAGTTTCATAGAAACAGTCTCCTGCTTTATTGCAAAGAGGAGTGGGACCAAATCTACACTTTCACACCTGCCTAGGAGGGACAAATTTCCTACACCTACTGGTTTATGAGGGATTCACACTGTCAGGCTGGGGGAAGCACTGAGACCAAGCATCACACTCCAATTTGGGGAAATCAGGAGCGTGTCGAGGCCGCGGACACTGTGGGAGAGTTCGAATGGGCACAGTCTGTTTGTGCTCTATTTCTTCCTCAGTGCCACTTAACACTTCAGCGTCCCTGCTGAGAGTTCCTCCTAAGGAAAAAGACTTCAGTGAGTGTAAAGATTTAACTGAGTGTTTTGGTTGGGTTCCCTCAGAAGTAGATCCTGAGGCAAGGATCTGAGTGAGGTCCAGGAAACTCCAAATGCAAAGAGAAGACAGTTCCGGGCGAGGAAGGCAGCTGACAGAAAGTTGTTAAGCAAGTGTGCCAGTTAGTTTGCGTCACATAAAAAACCACTTGACACCTACTGACTTTGGAAAATGAACAGGTACAGTTTCTCACACGTCTGTGAGTCATCGGATGACTCTCTTTGTCTGGGCCAGCTCAGCCGACCTCCACTTTGAGCTGGCAGCTTTTCTAGGGCTAGATGGGCTTCCAAGGTCAGGCACGAGTGGCTAATGGCTGGTCTTAAGGGACTTTAGCTGGAACAGCTCATCTCAAAGTCACCTCTCATCTTCCAACGGACTGGCCTGAGGTTCCGAAATGGCACAAGAAAACAAGCTCCAACAGACAAGTACTTTTCAATCTTCTGATTGGTTCATGCTTGCTAAACCCGATGGCCAAAACAAGTTTGCATGACCGAGGTTGGGAAAAGAAACTCTACTTTTTAAAAATTATTTTCTTATCCTCACCTGAGGATATGCTTACTGATTTTAGAAAGAGAGGAAGGAAGAGAAAAAAGAGAGAGAGAGAGACATCAGTGTTAGAGAAGCATCAGTCAGTCACCTCCTATATGTACCCTGACCTGTGGTCCAACCGCTAACCTGGGTGTGTGCCCTGACTGGGGAATCAAACCTGCACCTTTTGGTGTACGGGATGATGCTCCAATGAAATGAGCCACCAGACAGGGTTAGACTCCACTTTAAATGGGGCCGTGCAGTGTCATGTGAAAGGGACAGGGACAATTTGTGGTTATTTTACCACCACCAGGAGCCATACTAGAAGACTGGAATTTAATACAGGGAATCTCTCAATCAGAATTAGTCTACACTTCAGAATTACTTCATCCCACACCACGTGTGAGGAAACTAGGGTCTTTTTTTTTATTTTAATTGTTGTTCAAGTACAGTTTTCTGCCTTTTACTCCCATCCCAGCCCATCCCCCCAGCCCTCCCACCTCCTTCCTGTTTCTAACCCCCCTTGTTTTTGTCCATGTGTCCTTTATACTTGTTCCTGCAAACCCTTCTTCCCCCTTTCCCCTGAAATTCCCTCCCCTCTCCCCTCTGGTCACTGTCAGCCTGTTCTCTATTTCAGTGTCTTTGGTTATATTTTGCTTGCTTGTTTATTTTGTTGTTTAGGTTCCTGTTAAAGGTGAGATCATATGGTATTTGTCTTTCAACACCTGGCTTATCTGGCTTAGCATAATGCTTTCCAGTTCTATCCATGCTGTTGCACAGGGTAGGAGCTCCTTCTTTCTCTCTGCTGCATTGAATTCCATTGTGCAAATGTACCATAAGGAAACTAGGGTCTTTACACACCAGGCTCCACAAGTCACTGGCGGGCCACTCCAGGGTGGCTAATACCCTAGCAACTGTAGCTGGCTGCACCAGAGCAGGTGCGGTGGTTCAGAAGCAGACCCCAAGCACACCGATCCAGACGCGGGCAGTCAGGGGTCTTCTGGCCCACTCAGAAATAGTAAGTCCTTAGGGTAACAACAGGGCATTGTCTGTGAATGATACAAACAGTACATATTTACTGCTGTTCAAAGTGATTTCAACCACCCACACTGGATAGCTTCACTCAATTTGTTTCTAATTCCAACTCTGTTTTTTTATATAAATCCATGGAACAGCAAAACTCCTGAAAAGTTGAGTTCCATGGCCCTTATCTGTTTTCTGGGTGCAATAATGGCATTGTCATTCTTTGGGCTCCATTAAGCAGCCACCTAGTGATCAGAAATGTCTAACCGAGAATCTGAACTAAATGCCAACTTCTGCAATCAAGACCAGAGTGTCCACAGGTGCCATTCCTCTTCACACAGGCGGGAAGGCACTGTCAATTCGCCTAGTTTTAGACAGTGTAGCGCCACACCTCACACACCACCCTGATGGATAGGGGTCAAATCACTGGCAAATATTTTCTGAAGTGGGTTATCAGAGAAGAGTCCTGATTCCATTATTTTAATCACTTTGAACAGGTATTACCAGAAAATTAAACCCACAATGTCACCTTAGAAACATAGTGTCTTTGTTTACAAGCTACTTCGTTTAATACGGTGAGAGGTGGTATAGTAGAGTGGGCAAGATCATACACCCCGAAGTCAGATGCTTGGGTCGGAATCCTGGCCACGTACCAGCTACGTAGCTTGAGCAATTCCCTAAAGCTTGCCAGGATGCCTTCATTCTTTAATCTAGAAAGTAACAATGGCTATGTTCCCCGCCAGAGAAAATTATAGTAAGGATCAATACACAGAATACTCTTAGAACAATCCTAGGCAACATGATGAATATTAGCTATTTTTAATAGAGAATTACCATTTCCACATACTGACTAGTGCTCGGAAAACAGAGTAATCTGGAAAAAATTTACAGATATGATTTAATTGCATCCAGATGTTAGTGTAATTTGAACAAATTAGACTCTGTAAAATTGGAAGCGAGCAGATGTGACTTCAGTCGATTCAAACCTTTTTCTCAGGGACTTATTGGTAAGAAATAAATTTTCCATGGCACACAGGTACCCATTTACAACACCACATCCACACCTACACAGGCATAAACAAATATATTCACATACGCAGACTGAAAAGAATGTCTCATGATGCAGCACTAATTATGATATTCTCTACTCTTTTATTTTAGTTTATTAAAATTCTGGTAGTAATCTACTATTGATTTCAGCACCATTAGTGGGTCATGGCTTAGTGTTTGAAAATATACTATATAACCAAGACTTTCATTGAGATAATTACCATAAGTCCTCACTTAACATTGCTGATAGCAACTTGAACTGAAGCGACATATAACAAAACCAATTTTACCATAGGCTAATGGATATAAACAAGAATTAAGTTCCAATGGCATCTCATTAATGTTGTAATGAAATGACTTTGAACAAAACAGCGTTACTGGAAGACCGGTATACAATGGGAAAAATATGAACCTTCCCATTTCCGGCCACCTTTCAGCCCATCCTGCCCTGTGGTGTCAGCACTTCAAGGCTACAGTGTCAGTCCTATAGTGCACTTCCTCAGAGCAAAGAGAAACAGAGACTCCGGCATTTTCTCGAAGATTCCCAATTAAGTCAGACTACCTTGATCTCTAGTATCGGCTACTGGCATCAGCTCCTCATTCTTTACAGGAATTCTCTGAACGTGTAGGGTGTGGGGAATGAAGGCCTCTTTTTGGGAAAACAAAGACCTCTCTATGACCTAAAGTTCTTCCCTTAGTGGACATGGGAGACATGAGGTTGCCATAAGGGGTCATCAAACCTCCAGAGATCTGCGAGGAGCCTCTTTCCAACCCCAGAATAGAAATTATGACCCCTGCCCTTTCATTCAATTTGTGGCCAAAGCAGCCCACAGCACAGCATCTAATTTAATTTTTGATAATCAAACACAGAACAAGGTTACAGGGATGGACACTTTGTAGGGACCAGGCCAGATGGGGTCTGTTTTAGATAAAATGGTGCTTATCTCCTACCACAAAATCACCTGAAATACAGCCCACTTGCTTTTTTCACCTTTTTCTACTTGTGCCAACTGTACATCACTAAATTTTACCTTTAACATGGTCACATTTCATATCAAGTAAATCTGTGCCTTGATTTCCTCCCTCATAGGCTGAATTACAGACGTGAGAATTCACCTCAGAGAAGAGTCTGAAATGAGAATTCTGGAGATGACGCATGGTGACTGTGATTGCACAGCAGTGTGAGTCAGCTTAATGCCACTGATTTGTACACTTAGAAATGGCTAAGGTGGCCCTGGCTGGTGTAGCTCAGTGGATTGAGCATGGGTCTGTGAACCAGATGATCACAGTTCAACTCCCAGTCAGGGCACATGCCTGGGTTGCTGGCCAGTTCCCAGCAGGGGACACATGAGAGGCAACCATACATTGATATTCTCTCCTTCTCTCCTTCCCTTCCCCTCTAAAGATAAATAAATAAAATCTTATTTTAAAAAATGGCTAAGGCAGTGGCCCTGGCTAGGTATCTCAGTTGATTGAAGCATTGTCCCAATACACCAAGGTTATGGGTTCCATCCCTGGTCAGAGCACATCCGAGCATCAACCAAAGACTACCTATAGAAGTGGAACAACGAAAATCAATCTCTCTCTCTCTCTCTCACACACACATAAATTTTATATTGTGTGCATTTTACCATGAATAAAAAAATTTTAAAGAGTATTAAATAGAAGTTTTTTAAAAGCCCTGGCTGGTGTAGCTCAGTGGATTGAGCATGGGCTGCAAACCAAAGTGTCGCTGGTTTGATTCCCAGTCAGGACACAGGCTTGGGTTGCAGGCCAGGTTCCCAGTGGGGGCATGTGAGAGACAACTGCACATTGATGTTTCTCTCCCTCTCTTTCTCCTTCCCTTCCCCTCTCTCTAAAAATAAATAAATAAAATATTTTTTAAGAAAAGAAGTTCTTTAAAATTCTTGTTGCACATTAGACCCTCCTCTCATCTTACCCCTTCGTCACCAAAAAAGGAAAAAAAAAACAAGCAAATATTACATGTTACAGTTTGTTAGCCAAGCAACTTTTAGTTGTTTATCTTTGAATCTAAATTTATTCATCATCACTTGGTAATTTTTATGGTTGTGGGAATAACCGGAAGAAATAGAAATGCCCCTCTTAATTTCTTATTTACTCAAAAGTTTCCACTCATTCAACAACCTCCTCACTGAAAAAGATCTCCACAACAAACACACATCCATAAATAAAGTGATATTTTTACTGATGGCAGAACTGACATATTAACTTAACCTTTGTGTCGGAAACCAACCGGCACTCAAATGGAGCATTCCAAGGTAATGAAAATATACCCCCAAAATTACATAAATAGGCTATTTCAGAAAACATGAAAATGGAGGATGTATTCAAAGTTTCTGCTTGGCTACACCTTGAAAACTAAAAGAGAACAAGGACATTTTATTTAGGTGCCTTTATTAAATGAGGCCTTGGAGGAAACCAAGGGAGCAGTTCATTTAACGTGTGCTTCTCATTGCCCTTGTGAGGCATCCATCCAGCATCTTTAAAATAAAAGAATGCTGTGAATGAGTATACTCTCCGACCGCTGAATTTGGATGGCCTTACTAGCCACTCGAGCTGCACCTCTGTAGTTCCTGTGTCATCAGAACCTATTTCTAGTCATTTGTGAATAGCTTTGCTATAGTTTCCAATTACCATAGTATACATGCTTCTTTCTCATGCTCATCCTGTTTGCCAAACCAAACATTCTACTCACTAAGAACAAAGATTCATTTTAAAAGTCTATTCACTTTAGGCTTTTTTTTTTTCACAGTTCTTGAATACTGCTCAGGCACAATTCTAGACTCTTGAAGCTCACCTCACTCAAATGTCACAGCTTCACACCGCTTTGATACCACACACCACCCCTCCTGATTTCCCATAACTATTGATTATATAGAAAAGACAGTAGAAGTGAAGGGATAAGTAAACACATAAAATGTAAGGCTGGCTAGGCAAATACCTGTTTTACACTGAATAGGACTGCTTAAGCTAAAAGCATTAAATAAAATCTATTTTGTGACATTGTTCTAATCTAGAACTAAAAAAAAGTTCTAGACAAAAACAGTCAATCAAAGTTCCCAATAAAAAACCTTTGTATTTCTGTTCTGTTCAGCAGCACACAACCACTGCACTATAAGGAGCTGAAAGGAGGGTGTCAAATGTACCTAGAACTTCAAGGACAAACAATACACACAGCCCTGACTAGATCAGATTCCAAACAACTACCAAATTAAATCAACAGCAAGATATAAAGAAATAAACTTGCCAAAAGCGATTTCAAAATTAACAAAGGATCAGTAGATGAAAATTGACATGTACACACTTTGAAGTAGAAACCTCTTTATAAATAAGGAAATCTCAGCTTCAGAGCTTAGAAGCCCTAATCTATAAATAAGAAAGTGTGGTTCACCCAGAATGGTAGTGGCACTTTATCTGCATTAGACAAAGTTATTGAATGGCTAGAAAGGTGGAAGGTAGCAAGTGCATCTCAGACATTGCCAATTAACATTGCTTTCATCTTTGGGTACTCTTTCCAAAAACCTTAGGCTTGCATCCAGGAAACCTTTCCAAATGGTCCATACATGTGTATATCAAACACTTGTTATCAGCAGTCTACTCTGCTTAATCTAGTGACTTCCAAGAACTGTTGCTTTCTCAACTCCCAATACCAACTCTGATCACTATTAACACCTACCACTCAACTCAAGAAGAAAGGGAATGGAACTAGAAAAATAAAATGAGGAAGAAAAAAGGCAGAAAACATGTGGAGAATAAAGAAGGAAAAAACAAGTAAAAATATTATTTCAGTAGGGCAAAATACCTCATTTCATTATTGTCCTTTTCCCTAATGGTAACTGCGAGTTAAAAACTTTTCTAGTCATAATAGTTCATATTCACTAAGAACCTGCCATGAGCTAGGCATTGCAATAAGCACCCTTACACATATTATCTCATTTAATACTAACAACACCTCAGTGAGGTGGGTACTATTAACATTCCATTTTACACACAAAGAAACTGAGACACAGAGAACCTGAGCAACCTGACACAGGTCACATAACTAGTAAGAACCAGACCTGGAATTCAACCCAAGCAATTAGCTCAGGAGACCACATTTTTACCTAGAATGTTCTCTTGCTTTTCTGTGCAAAATGAGAGAACGTGCTAGTTGTATTCACCTGTGGGTTCATTATAGTACTGTGCTCCAGGAGAGGTTAGATCCTAGCACTTATTCCTTCAATAAATACTTATTATGGACCCTGGCTGGGTAGCTCAGTTGGTAAGGGCATCATCCTGATACACCAAGGTTGTGAGTTTGATCTCTAGTCAGGGCACACACAGACAATAAACAATGAATGCATAAATAAATGGAACAACAAATTACTCTCTCTCAAATCAATCAATTAATAAAATATTTATTATGAAAATACTCTAGCTTTAGCTACTTGAAATAAACACCAAGCGAATTAATCATAGTTCAAGACTTAGATAAACTCAGTCTAGTGGAGGGTATATTATTACAGCACAGTGAGAACAGTGCTTACAGGAATCTGTCCAAATCGCTGTTGGGGACATGAGAATGAAGTGACTACTTGGAGATTGTTGGGAAAATACGACAAGAAAGGTGATAAATAATCTAAGCTTTTTTAAAAAACAAGAAGTTTTCAGAAAATAGGGAAGATGGAAAAAAGTAGGTGTTCGTGTTTTGGATTGCATAGTTCTTTACAACCTATAGACTATAATTTAAGATTATTGTGGACTTCCACCAAGATGGAGGCATAGGTGGATAAGCCGTGCCTTCTCACACAACCAAGTTTAGAGACAACTAAATATTAGCAACAGAAAACACAGCCAGAACACGGAAAATTGAACTTTTCGGAAGTCCGTTAACAACAAATTCTTCAGCCTGACCAGTAAGGGGCGAAACCAGCAGCTGGTGAAGTGGGGTTGCACAGGAAAACTCAGTCAGACCGACTCAGGCGCTCGAAATCCAGGCACAGGGTTGGACCTAGTGAGCGACTGAGCAAGCGACCAAGCGAGTAACCGAGGGAAAACAGCGAGGGAGCAGGGCTGCGGGTTCACTGTGGTTGCACATTGGTGCGCGGATAGACAAGCAAGGGAGTGGGCAATTGGACCGGGACCCAGCCATCCCTGTGGCAAGCGGCGGGGAGGGCGCTGCCATTTCCCGGCTCTGACCCCACCTCCACATACAGCGTCAGAACCCAGCGACTCTGAGTGGCCCGGCCCAGGTGAACCACCTAAGACTCTGCTCCTCACCCAGTGGCACAAAACAGCAGAGGGGGCTGCCATTTCCCAGCTCTGACCACGCCCCCACATACAGCGTCACAACCCAGTGACCTGGGAGTCCAAGGCTCCGCTCCTCACACTTAAGGAGTGCGAACAGACCAAAAATGGCTCAAGAAGATCTCAAAGCCCCAGAGCCTGTAAATCTAAGCGATGAACAAATAGCAAAACTCTCAGACACACAGTTTAAAACACTGGTGATCAGGATCCTCACAGAACTGGTTGATTATAGCCACAAATTAGACAAATATATGAAGGCGAAACTAATTGAAATGAAGGGAAATGCACAGGAAACCAATAGCAATGAAAAGGAAACTGGGACTCAAATCAATGGAGTGGACCAGAAGAAAGCAAATAATGGCCAAACAGAAAAGAGTCAAGAAGCAAGAATTCAAAGAAATGAGGAGAGTCTTAGGAACCTCCAGGACATCTTTAAATGCTCCAACATCTGAATTATAGGGGTACCAGAAGGGGGAAAGGCACAGCCACCAGTGGAGAATAAATAATAAAGGAGAATAATAATATTTGAACAAATAATAAAGGAGAATTTCCCCAATCTGGCAAAGGAAATAGACTTCCAGGAAATCCAGGAAGCTCAGAGAGTCCCAAAGAAGTTGGATCCAAGAAGGAACACACCAAGGCACATCATAATTACACTAGCCAAAATTAAAATGAAGGAGAGAATCCTAGAAGCAGCAAGAGATAAGGGGACAGTCACCTACAAAGGAGTTACCATCAGACTGTCAGCAGATTTCTCAAAAGAGACCTTACAGGCAAGAAGGGGCTGGAAAGAGGTATTCTAAGTCATGAAAGACAAGGACCTACATCCAAGATTGCTCTATCCAGCAAAGCTTTCATTTACAATGGAAGGGCAGATAAGTGCTTCTCAGATAAGATCAAATTCAAGGAGTTCATCATCACCAAGCCCTTATTATATGAAATGTTAAAGGGACTTATCTAAGAAAAAGAAGATAAAAAACATGAACAGTAAAAAGACAGCAAACTCACAGTAACTAACAACCACACCTAAAACAAAAGCAAACTAACAAGGACAACTAGATCAGGAGTGGAAACATAGAAATGAAGATCTCAGGGAGGGTTAGCAACAGGGGAGTGGGAGGAGGAGAAAGGGAGGATAAGGTACAGAAAATAAGTAGCATAGACAGTAGATAGAAAATAGATAGGGGGGCAAGAGTAGCGTGGGAAATATAGAATCCACAGAACTTGAGACACATGGACATAAACTAAAGGGGGGGTAATGGTGGGGACGGGGGGTTGGGTGGAGGGGAATGAAGGGGGGAATAGAACAACTGTAACAGCATAATCAATAAAATTAAAAAAATAAATTTTTAAAATTTAAATAAATAAATAAATAAAAGAGAAGCACTAAAAAAAAAGATTATTGTTTCATTTCACTCCCCCCAGTGGTTCTGTGACTTACCCCAGGACACATGGCTAGTGAGTAGACAAACACTTTTCTCCATCACCCCATTATTAAGTGCCACTTCTGACTGAACCCACTTTGGGAACTTCTCTCAATCCATGATTTTTTAACCTCATTTCCATTCTCTGAAGTCACCCTGCCTGTGTCCTGGCAGATGGACCCAGCCATGGGCAGCCATGCTGAACCACAGACATTGCCACTCAGGTCCTAGTTAACATACACTGAATCAGGCCAGAAAAGCAGGTTTTCTAAAGACAGACATTGGCATTTGACACTAAGATAGCGAGAACTTATCTCTCCGTGTTCCAAGGAAAAAAGTATGGAAATTTAAGATCTGCAAGGGACCACATTCCACTCTGAGAACAAACATCACAGAAGAGTCTGCAGAGAGAGAGTGAAGCAGAAACACAAAGAGAACCAAGACACAGACATGAAGGGAGTTGTAGCTCTGCCATCCTCATCCCAGTCTAGTGAGGTCTAACTGTATTCCCTTTTTTTTCCTTGGTTCCCATTACTTAAAGCTAAGGTCTTAAATAGTGATGTTGCAGAATCTGTGTAAGACCAGTTAATATCTCATTCACTAAGATACAGTGGCCAAAGGAGAAGAAGAGGAAAGGAGAGAGAAAAGGATGGAAGGAAGGAAGGGAGGGGAGGAGGGGGAACGAAGAGAGGGGCAGTTATTTTCTGTATGTGTTATCTATAGTCACAACCTATCAAACCCCCACTCTACTCCACTGTAGGAAAAGTAGATTCATGGCCTGGTCCCCAAAACTACGCACATGCTCGGCACAGAAACCATGGGTTTGCAGGGGGCAGATTTGTCAGCACTAATCTTAACAGTATTTTGAGAAAATTAACCAGGTGAATGGGTCTGAGAGTCAGGGATGGGGCTGGGGGATGGATACGACAGATCAGTCGGGAATACAGAATGAGTCTTAACAAAGAAAAGGCTGGTACAAGTAGAGAAAATCTGTATGCAAAATGCTGAGAAACAAGACTGGATGACACTTAGCAACCAACTGGCTGTGTGGGACAGCGAGGGCAAGGAGGAGTCAGAGATAACCGTCCCAGGTCTAAGGCCTGGGTGATGACGAGAGTGGTAAGACCAGTGCCTCCAATCTGCAATGGGGAGACGCCCTGGTTTAAGGGGTCGAAGCTCATATGTACAGGAGTTATCTGCCCAGCAAGGGTGGAAATATCTTCCAGTGAAGGAGGAAAAACATGGGATTATTCAACGGGGCAACTTTGACACAACCTACTTAGGCAGGCCTTCCAAGAGAGAGAAAGAACAAGAGTCTTGGAGCCAGTCCATGCTTAGGAGTGAAGAGATGGGGTGGGGTGGGGGGGAAGTATGACTGAACAGCCAGAAAAGCAGGGGACCTCGGGATAGCACAATGGCAGTGATAGAAGAGGAAGAACATTTTAAGGTGGGCACAGTCAACAGGCTTAAGCACCTTGGTCAGAAGAATTGAGGACTTGACGATAGCCAGCAAAACTGGCATTAAGAAAGGCACTGAGCTTTTTCAGTAGTGTGATGAGAGAATATCAAATCACAGATGCATTAGGAGTAAATGAGGACCCTTTCAAGTTTCTTTGGGGATGAAGAGAAACAGAGAAGAAAGGCTTGATCATGGTGATCAACAGCCACTTCTTTCTTTTCCCTTTTCTTTTCTTTTGCTTTTGTTTGCTTAGTTGGTTGGTTTTAGTCTTTTACTTTGTTTTGTTTTTTGAATGTTGAATACTTGATTGTAGGTAGAAGGGAAAGGATCAGTGAGCCCAGAGATTAAAAATGCACAAGGGTATAAAATTGGCAGAAATAAGATCATGAAAAGGATGCAAAGCAGCAGAGTTCCTAGAGAGGGAAAGCTGACTTGGAGAGGAAGACAGTGAAGGGAGTACAATGTCCCCTATCCTCTCGGATGTTGGTGCTAGTGTAGGAAATCAGTCTGCAGCACAGGCTTAACAGATACTCAGCACTTAAGAAATGTTTGTTGAGGACTTCTGGCCAAGATGGAGGCATGGGTAGACACACTGTGCCTCCTTGCACAACCAAAATTAAGGACAACAAAAATTTAGAAACAAAAAAAGCACCCAGAACTGACAGAAAATTGAGCTGTACAGAAGTCTGACACCATTCATCCAGACTGGTAAGAGGGGCAGAGTTGGTGGCCGGAAGAGAAGGGTCTCGGCAAGAAAAAAGCGATAACCTGCAGATGCAGCCGGCAGACTCCAGGCACCGGGTGGCAACGGGCAGACCCAGTGAGGCTTACAAGGTGACTGGCTGACCACAGACACACATTAGTGCGCAGGTAAACCAGGCAAAAATGGGCAGCAAGAGAGATTGTGCAACCCAAGGCACCAACACAGGGAAATAAAGCCTAAAAGCACTGATTGAAAACACTTGTGGGGGTTAAGGTGCTGGGAGAGACTCCCAGCCTCATGGGAGAGTTCGCTGGAGAGACCCACAGGGTCCTAGAATGTACACAAGCCCACCCACCCAGGAACCAGCACCAGAAGGGCCCAGTCTGCTTGTGGGAAACAGCAGAGGGGACATTGTTTCCTCTCTAATCCCGCCCCCACATACAGTGTCACAACCCAGTGACTAGGTTGCCCCCCTCTGGTGAACACCTAAGGCTTCACTCCTCATACATAACAGGCAAGACCAGCCCCCCCCAAAAAAAAATGGTTCAAATGGAAGAACAGATCAAAGCCCCAAAGCCAATACTTTTAAGTGACCAAGAGATAGCCAACCTATCAGATGCACAGTTCAAAGCACTGGTGATCAGGATGCTCACAGAACTGGTTGATTTGGGCTGCAAATTAGATTTTAAAAAATGAAGGCTACACTAAGTGAAATGAAGGAACCAAGGAACCAAGGAACCAATAGTGATAGGAAGGAAACTGGGACTCAAATCAATGGAGTGGACCAGAAGAAAGGAAGAAACAACCAAACAGAAAAGAATGAAGAAACAAGAATTCGAAAAAATGAGGGGAGGCTTAGGAACCTCCAGGACATCTTTAAACATTCCAACATTCGAATTATAGAGGTACCAGAAGAGGAAGAGGAAGAGCAACAAGTGGAAAACTTATTTGAACAAATAATAAAGGAGAACTTTCCCAATCTGGCAAAGGAAATACACTTCCAGGAAGTCCAGGAAGCTCAAAGAGTCCCAAAGAAGTTGGACCCAAGAAGGAACACACCAAGGCACATCATCATTATATTAGCCAAGATTAAAATGAAGAAGAGAATCCTGGAAGCAGCAAGAGATAAGGGGACAGTCACCTACAAAGGAGTTCCCATCAGACTGTCAGCGGATTTCTCAAAAGAGACCTTACAGGCAAGAAGGGACTGGAAAGAAGTATTCCAAGTCATGAAATCCAAAGACCTACATCCAAGATTGCTCTATCCAGCAAAGCTTTCATTTAGAATGGAAGGGCAGATAAAGTGCTTCTCAGATAAGGTCAAGTTAAAGGAGTTCATCATCACCAAGCCCTTATTATATGAAATGTTAAAGGGACTTATCTAAGAAAAAGAATATTAAAAAGATGAACAGTGAAAGGACAGCAAACTCAGTTATCAACAACCACACCTAAAACAAAAGCAAACTAAGATGATAGCTAGATCAGGAGCAGAACCGTAGAAATGAAGATCACATGGAGGGTTATCAACAGGGGAGTGGGAGGAGGAGAGAGGGGGAGAAGTTACAGGAATTAAGTAGCATAGACGATAGGTAGAAAATAGACAGGGAAGGGCAAGAGTAGTGTGGAAAATGTAGAAGCCACAGAACTTTATGACACATGGACATGAACTAAAGGGGGAATGGTGGGGGAGGGGTGTAAAGGGTGGAGGGTAATGGGACAATTGTAATGGCATAAGCAATAAAATATATTAAAAAAATAAATGTTTTTGAATGAATAAACCAATCTGCTACTCAAATACACATGTGTGAATACATACATAGGTATTTTTGTTGCTAAAACTTTTTCAAAGTTAGTTCCTAAATGAGAGAGCATTCTATAGCCATTAGGCCTACAGACAGACAAAAAATAACAATATGCTCCACTTGAACATCAAAGGAGAGAGGAATATAATTATGAGTCATTTCTAAGTTAATTCAGCCACACCTATACACTCAGAAGCCACACCATCAGCAGAATAATTTGCCATAAGGAAAGTCTAAGTAACAAACCAAGAGCCTTTTCATTTCCATAGCAGGAACTGCATGACAACCTTTCCATGTGACCTTCCTCCAATGTCACTATTTTCCCACAAAGTGACTGTGCCTTCCAGCACTAACATTCTGAGAGTTGCATGGTTTCCATTTCCATTGACAAATCAAATATGATAGGCCAGTGTATGAGCAAAGCAGAGTAAAAATTCTCACACATTTTGGACTCAAAATTGAGAGCTGTAGAAGATTGATGATTATAACCTGCTGCACCCTTTGGCAGAAATTCTAATAAAACTTGCCCAGCATGGTAGCAAAAAAGGCTGTGACACAAAATGTAAATAAAATGTAAAGTAATTAAAGGAAACAAGAGCTTGGATCATTTTGAAAAACTGAAATGTTACTTATGGCCATTTGCTTATGTCCTTGTAAGAAAATGTGCCAAATAACCCAGTTTTCAAAAGAAGTGAATGATTTGGGGGCCTCAGACTCTAGCTGCCATTCTTTCTCGGAGCTAATGCGAGGGTTCTGACAATTTGCTGTGCTGTAGATCTCTCTGGAAGTCTTCGGAGGCCTGTGGTGCTCCTACGAATAAAATTTACAGAGGCATTAAATAAAACAGGTTTGCAACAGCAACTGAAATTGAATTACAGTGAAAAAATATGTGAAGAACACCTCTCAAAATACTCAAAGAAAATGTTGTGATATGACAATATGCAAGTTCTTTATTAATCCAGTATAATGACACTGGTAATAGAACTAATTACTATAATTCCACACTGTGATTAGCAGGAATAGCATGTAAAAATATGCAATGTGTAAGGCAATATAGAAACACTGGTGACTTGCCCTGTGGCAGAATCACAGGGGTACATGGTACACTGCATCACTCCTTGGCCCCAAGGCTTGGAGCCAACATCCATAACTGAAAAAATATTCTAAGTATCAGTTTAAGCTTAATAAACATAAGAAACTTTTGCCGTAAACCTGAATTCACAGATTTCAGGTTAAGAACCTCTGGTTGTCCCTTTCAGAAACAGCACACCCACCGTGATTATTAATTAAATAATCACAAGCTTTTACCTTCTAGAACTATTAAGGCTGCTGAGTAATCAGAGAGCACAAAATACAGCTGTGACCACAGCTGGCAAGGGAAAGACTGAAGTCCATGGACGTGGAGACGCCCTGATACACTCTGAGAAACAAGGTCCAAGAGACCCACTTTGCCACTAGAGTAGCTCCCAGAAGGGCCCCGAGGGAGGGCAAGTGGCGTGGAGTTTCTCAGTTACATGGCCCAACATGAGTTGCTTCCTGTGTCCTGAAAACCATAATGCGCAAAGACAATCTTAAGTGTGTGTGTCATGTTGCCGAGTATGTAATCCCACTGCAATAGTTTGATTAAAATTCTAGCAGAAGAAAGGAAGGCTTGTTTTCACCAAAATTCTAAGTTGGGCAACGTTCCATAAAATAGTAATAAAAAATATGATAATTGGAATTTTATAATAATACACATGAAATACTTCAAAAAAGCAAAACCACAGAAGTACAGATTTCTTTCTGTTTAGTTGGTTGGGGGACTGTTGCTGGTTTGGGGTTGGGTTGTCTTTACTGTAGAGGCGGCAATAGTTCTTAACCCAGGTATTGTAGCCAAAGTGGGCATTTATGATACAGGAGACAGGACACGACCATAAAGAAAGTAATAACAGTAACAGGCGAGGATCTCCATGGTATTGCTCAAGCCTGAATATATTGCCTGCCCACCTAAAACCAACTGTATTCGTTTCCTAGAGCTACTGTAACAAATTACCATGAAACTGATGGCTTAAAACAACAGACATTTATTTTTTTTAATTTTATTTAGTTATTTTTCAAGTACAGTTTTTTGTCTATTTCTCCCATCCCAGCCCACCCCACCCTGTGCTCCCCACCTCCCTCCCATTTCCACTCCCCTTAGTTCTCATCCCTGTGTCCTTCATATTTGTTCCTCCAAATCCCTCCCCTTTTTCCCCCCTTAAATTCCCTTCCCTCTCCCCTCTGGTCACTGTGCCCTTGTTCTCTATTTCAGTGTCTTTGTTTGTTTTCTGATTGCTTGTTTGTTTTGTTATTTAGCTTCCTGTTAAAGGTGAGATCATATGGTATTTGTCTTTCAGCACCTGGCCTATTTCACTCAGCATAATGCTTTCCAGTTCCATCCATGTTGTTGCAAAGGGTAGTAGCTCCTTCTTTCTCTCTGCTGCATAGAATTCCATTGTGTATTATGTACCACAGTTTTTTGATCCATTCATTTACTGACGGGCACCTAGGTTGCTTCCAGCTCTTGGCTATTGTAAATTGTGCTGCTATGAACATTGTGGTGCATAGGTTCTTTGAAATTGATGTTTTAGGGTTCTTAGGATATAATCCTAGCAGTGGAATTGCTGGGTCAAAAGGCAGGTCGATTTTTATTTTTCTGAGAAAATTCCATACTGTTTTCCAAATTGGTTGTACCAGTCTGCAATCCCACCAACAGTGAACTAAGGACCCCTTTTCCCAACAACCTCTCCAACATTGGTAAACCAACAGACATTTATTCACTCACAGATCTGGAAGCCGAAGTCCCAAATGAAGATGGTGGCAGGGTTGGTCCCCCCGATGCTCTATGGAAGACTGTTCCATGCCTCTCTCCTACCATCGGGAGCTGCCAGCTCCCTGGGCATGCCCTGGTGTGGTGCTGCATAACTGCAATGCCTGCTTCTGTCTTCTCCTGGGCTTCTCCCTGCACCTCTGTGTGTCAGCTCTCTTTGTTCTTCCCCTCATAAGAACCCCTGGCTGGACTGAGAGCACACCCTAAATCCAGAATTACTTCATCTCAAGGTTCTTTGGGGGGGGGATTTTATTTTGTTTTTTAATTTAAATTATTTTATTGTTGTTCAATTACAGTTGTCTGCATTTTCTCCCTACCCCCTCCAAACCCACCTCCCTCCCTTGCTTCCACCCTCCCCCTTGGTTTTGTCCATGTGTCCTTTACAGTAGTTCCTGAAAACCCTTCTCCCCACTGTCTCCTCTCCCTTCCCCTCTGGCTATTGTTAGATTGTTCTTAATTTCAACGACTCTGGTTATATTTTGTTTGCTTTTTCCTTTGGTTGTTTAGGTTCCTGTTAAAGGTGAGATCATATGGTATTTGTCTTTCACCACCTGGCTTATTTCACTTAGCATAATGCTCTTTAGTTCAATCCATGCTGTGGCAAAGGGTAGGAGCTCCTTCTTTCTGCTACATAGAATTTCACTGTGTAAATGTACCATAGTTTTTTGATCCACTCATTTACTTATGGGCACCTAGGTTGCTTCCAACTCTTGGCTATTGTAAATTGTGCTGCTATGAACATTGGGGTGCATAGGTTCTTTTGGATTGATGTTCCAGGGCTCTTAGGGTATTATCCCAGCAGTGGCCATTTATCTCTCGAAGACCCTGTTTCCAAATACTGTCACATTCACGGATACTGGGGATGAAGATGGGATATACCTTCATGTGTATGTGGGAGAGGGGACGCAATTCAACCTACTATACCCAAGAATCTTAAAATTCCACATACTCTAGCTAGCTATGGATGCTTTTGTAAAAGATGATCGGAGGCAATGCAAAGCAGAAAGCATTTTTTTCTGTACAGACATTATTCATAGATCACTCTGTGTTTTAAAAAACTGCACATCATAAATTCCTAGCATTTGCAGATCTATGCAATAAACATCGGGAATATATGCAGCTATAGAACTGAAATAGAGTTGGCACAACCTGTGTAGTTGACACAGAAAGTTAAGATATTTTAAAGACTTAACCGTGAGAAATTACAGACACAAACTGGGAACTTCCAGCAATCTTCTCTGAAATAAGATGTGTCCAGGCCATCCCTGGAGGGTGTGGGCCATCCTAGGATGTAAAACGGAGTGAAAACATATGTCCCCTTTGTCACTGCCACCCAAGGGTGTTTCCGGTTCTGTGGTGAAACAGGCTGAGTATTACCCAACCCATGCTGAAGTGATGATTGATTTGCTGTCTCTGTTTGTTTGTAAGTTACTTCTTTATGGTTTTAAATCACGCTAGTTCAACTTGTGGTATATAGCCAACTCTTCTAAGCTAATGCTTTTATGTTCACATGAAGTCCTGAAATAGTGGATTAAAAATACTCTGAATATAGTACAAAGACAAATGGTGCCTGACCTGGGTCGGCCAGCTGATGCCTGTGGTCATCTTGTTCAGAGAGGGGAGACCACCTGATGCCCAAACATGGCTATTCTGGTTTGGATCCGATGCCCTTTATGTATCCTAAGATTTCAAAAGCTAGGTCCCCAGGAATCATGATGTGGTCTTACCCACATAGCCAACTTCATTAGATTTCCCATGTCTTCAAAATAGAAAGCATATTGTCATATAAAAGTTAGAAGTGTGCACGTAAAGGTATAAATATTTTATTAGTCTATTTATTTATTTTATTTAATGACATTATATAGCCCTTTGCACATGTACAGTTCTTCTCAGACTTACTAAAGAGATTAATCCTGCCTTATAGAAAGGACCTTGTCTCTTTCCTCACAGGACCTAGCACAGCTCCTGGTATATAGTGAATCCATGACCAGTGGCAGCTAAAAGACTTCCTAATATATTGTAGTAAATGGTTGTTCCTTCTTGTGGAAAGTATTACCAACATACATGACGATACATAAAAGATTCGCATTGAATAGACACTGCTCATATGTTTCCCACTGAAGCAACAATGAAATCCAAGTTTAGAGAGCACCTAATTATACTGGTATACACTGTGCAATTTGTAAAATGAGAGTTACAATTGTACCTGCATCATAGGGTCGATGTGAGGTTTAAATAAGTCAATATTTAGTAAGTGTTCAGAAGAGTGTCTGACACAGGAAACATTCTAGGTAAGCATTTTTATTAGTAGCCCCTTGGTATTGTTATTCTTCACCGGCCTCCCAGAAATAGGTTGAAGGAGTAAATACAATAATACACCTCTTACTCTGCATTGCTGGTGAATATCTCCCAAATGATGAAAGTTACTGCCTTTAGGTAGCTGATCAGTCAGTCCATCAGCCATTATTTATTGAGCACCTATTGTGTGCCATACACTGTTCTGTAGCAGCACAGTAACACTGAACTGAAGAAAAGAAAGCCCCTGCCCTCCAGAAGCTTACACTCCAGTGAAAAAAAGAATGCATCAGCACATCAATTTTTTAAAAAGATACCTTCAGGTAATACGTACCACAAAGAAAATAAATTGTGTGACATGACATACAATGGTTGCCTGAAAGGTGGAAGAGATCATTTGAGCTAAGGTCCTTCCAGGCGAGAAGAAAAGTTAAGCTGAGACAAGAATAAGGAGATAGTCACTTGCAGATCTAAGCAAAGACCTTTCCAAGTAGAAGCAGAGAAACTGCAATACATAAACATCCTCCCCTGGGAACAAATGTTCAAGGTTGGTGTGTTAAGTCATTACTTGAATGCTGCCAGATATCACCTGGTGGAGAGGAATAAACTAGTGACTAGGAGAGGAAAGGGGATAATTGAAGGGGTAAAGCCTTTCTGAGGTAGTATAGACTGGGATCCAGAGTATATCTGGAGGGAATGGCCTTAGATGGGGGCAAAGAGGCATGGCAGAACATAAGTATGAATATGGTGGTAGGAGATTAGATAGTGGTGAGATGGTAACAAATGAGTGAGGGGAAAGGAAGAAGAGTGAGCTTTAAGGAGTCAGAACTTAACGTGCTTGGCAGGTACAGTAGGACGGTGCTTAGTGTGTGTGTGTGGGGGGGGCCTTTAACACGTGTGGTCATGGCTTTGAAGTGATTCCAGCCAGAACAATCATTTGATCTTTCTCCAGCAACATTCAGCTGCTTGAATGGAGGTGCAAAGTAGGCAGTTAGTTGAGTGAAAAACAGGTTGAGACTTTGCCAAGCAAGGAAAATGGACAAAGGCATGGCCAAGCAAATCAAGAAGCATTTGCAAGAAAATGGTCATAGTGTACATGAAATCGCAGCTGGGTGAGAAGGGAAGTAAAAAGATGGAGAAAGAAAGAGCAAGGGATGAATATAGAAGATCGATGACAAGGGTGGGACTGGAGGTTCTGATGAAGTTAGAAGCTAGCAAGAGGGAGATAAACAGGGTAAGTGAGCTGGGGGGGGGGCAGAGGTAATCATATGAAATGAGACGCTTAAAATGAAAGCACGGCCATTGTTAGTTATGGAGAGGCAGATGCGGTGACCATGCAAATGGTATCTAAGGAAGAAGGAAATCACGATCGGGTCCAAGAACTGACTTTAAATTTTGTAATATAACCATTTTCTATAAAAATACCATTAAAATGGTTTTTATACCATTTCTTTTTTTAAATATATTTTATTGATTATGCCATTACAGTTCTATTTCCCCCCTTCATTCCCCTCCACCCGGCACACCCCCTCCCCCACCATTCCCCCCCTTTAGTTTATGAACATGTGTCTCAAGTTCTTCAGATTCTATATTTCCCACACTATTCTTGCCCTCCCCCTATCTATTTTCCACCTACCATCTATGCTACTTAGTCTCTGTATCTTCTCCCCCCTTCCCCTTCTCCCACTCCCCTGTTGCTAACCCTCCATGTGATCTCCATTTCTACGGTTCTGCTCCTGATCTAGCTATCATCTTAGTTTGCTTTTGTTTTAGGTGTGGTTGTTGATAACTGTGAGTTTGCTGTCCTTTCACTGTTCATCTTTTTTATCTTCTTTTTCTTAGGTAAGTCCCTTGAACATTTCATATAATAAGGGCTTGGTGATGATGAACTCCTTTAACTTGACCTTATCTGAGAAGCACTTTATCTGCCCTTCCATTGTAAATGAAAGCTTTGCTGGATAGAGCAATCTTGGATGTAGGTCTTTGGATTTCATGACTTGGAATACTTCTTTCCAGCCCCTTCTTGCCTGTAAGGTCTCTTTTGAGAAATCCGCTGACAGTCTGATGGGAACTCCTTTGTAGGTGACTGTCCCCTTATCTCTTGCTGCTTCTAGGATTCTCTCCTTCATTTTAATCCTGGCTAATGTAATAATGATGTGCCTTGGTGTGTTCCTCCTTGGGTCCAACTTCTTTGGGACTCTCTGAGCTTCCTGGACTTCCTGGAAGTCTATTTCCTTTGCCAGATTGGGGAAATTCTCCTTTATTATTTGTTCAAATAAGTTTTCCACTGGTGGCTATTCCTCTTCCCCTTCTGGTACCCCTATAATTCGGATGTTGGAATGTTTAAAGATGTCCTGGAGATTCCTAAGCCTCTCCTCATTTTCTGAATTCCTGTTTCTTCATCCTTTTCTGTTTGGTCATTTTTTTCTTCCTTCTGGTCCCTCGATTTGAGTCCCAGTTTCCTTTCCATCACTATTGGTTTCCTGTGCATTTCCCTTCATTTCACTTAGTTTAGCCTTCATTTGTTCCTCTAATTTGTGACTAAAATCAACCTGTTCTGTGAGCATTCTGATCACCAGTGTTTTGAACTGTGCATTTGGTAGGTTGACTATCTCTTGGTCGCTTAGAAGTATTGGCTCTGGGGCTTTGAGCTGTTCTCCTTGCGCCATAATGTTTTGGTCTGTTCTCTCCTGTTATGTATGGGGGCAGAGCCTTAGGTATTCACCAGGGTGGGGCGACCCAGTAGCTGGGTTGTAAGGCTGTATGTGGAGGGGGGGGGTCAGAAAGGGACAATGGTGTTTTTTCCTCTCTCTCGAATTTCTGTCCCCTCTGCTGCTTCCTGCAAGCAAACAGGCCCCCCCTGGTGCTGGCTCCCGGATGTGTGGGCCTGTGCACCCTCCAGGACCTTGCGGGTCTCTTCAACAAACTCTCTGTTAGCCTGGGAACTTCTCCCAGCACCTCGACCCTGAAAGTTTTTCCAGTTGGTTCTTTTAGGCTTTAATTTCTATGGCTGGGTCCCTAGCCTGTGCGGTCTGTCTCACTGTTCATTCCTTCACCTGGTTTATCTGAGTGTGAATGTGTGACCGTGGTCAGCCTGCACCCTCACTGGGTTCGCCCCTTGCCACCCCACACCTGGGATCTGCCAACCACCACCTATGTGCCTGGATCAGTCTGGCCCCTTTTTCCTGCGCGACCAGCTCCCACCAGCCACTGACTCCGCCCCTCTTACCAGTGTGGATGAATGGTTAGTTGTTGTTGGACTTCGGTACAGTTCAATTTTCCATGTTTTGGTTGCGTTTTTGTTACTAAAACTTTGTTGTCTTTAAACTTGGTTGTGCAAGGAGCCACAGTGTTTCCACCTATGCCTCCATCTTGGCTGGAAGTCTTCCTGTAATTCTTATATAAAGACTCACATGACAGATGTGAGGGATCAAAACTCTTTCTGTGGCTCCCGTGCAGGCCCGTTATGTGAAGAGCGAACCAAGTCTCTACTCCCTTTCACGTATCGAATGCTGGACATCCTTGCACAGCCTATTCACAGCGGCTACTCTGGGACTTAGTGAGCATTTCTCAGTACAGAGACTCTTGGAGAAAAACAAGGCCCAGGAACTCTATTCTATTTTCACAAAATGCTATTGTAGACAGGAGATATGGAGTTGAAAAAGAAGTAATTAAACGAAAAGGTTATAGATGAAAAGGGCACCTGAAAAGAGGCAGCTCCCAGGGAATGGCGAGAGATAAAGTAACTGGAAGCATTTGGCCTTTTCTGAACAATTTTATTGCCAAAATGTTTGGCAATCAGCAGAGGTAGTCACTGCACATCCCACTTCAGCGGGTGAAGCACAGGTGTAATCTCATCAATATATTTTTTACATGAATGGTTTCAAAGACCTTAAATTTCTATGAACCTCTTTTAAGGGTTTCTATCGGACCATCACATTCCCTTCAAAGCACTTACTCATTCACTCAACAATATTTGTTGAAATATTTCAAACAATATTTGGGAAATAAAACAATATTTTAAAACTGCTAACAATAATACTTGGAAGTTATCTTACTGGAATGAAGTGTGTTTTAGGAAAGTTGCTGACCTAAGTGAAGGGGAGCAGCAAGCAAAAAGTCACAGTATTTTCAAAAAGTATAACAATTCAGTGAACATTATACATCATTTGATGTTGCCTTAAGTTTCATCTGTTTTAACATGATATTTCAAGCGTAAGGGAATAGGCTGAAAAACAGGAAATAAATACAGGCCAGTTCATTATGCCTTTTTGAGACACTATTATTATATGCCAGTCACCATTCTAAGTGTTAGATATATAGCAGATCACAAATTACACAAAAATTCTTTATCCTTGTGATCCAGGCTGGATCACAGCCTTTTGCAATCCAGGGGGAAAGACAAACCACAAAGATAAGGACTAATTCAATTGCAGTGTGTTGGAAAGTCTCAAGGACTAAGGAATGCAAGCAGAGAGAGAGAGAGAGCAAGTGAGGGGAGCTGGACATGCACATGTGTGATTTTAAACAGTTCTGCCTTCTGAACTGCTCTATTCTGAACGCTCTCCCAGTTATGTTGGTACATAACAAAAGCAAGATGCAGAAGGATGGGACAACTAGTATGCCACTTGTATTTGGTGGGGAGGGAGACTTAAGTTCTTTTTTTATAACAACTTTATTGGGGTGGCATTGGTTGATAAAATAATGTAGGTTTCAAATGTACAATTCTATGATACATCATCTGTATGTTGCACTGTGTTCCTCACCTGAAGTCAAATCTATTTCCATCATCATACTCATACATTTGACACCCTTCACTAGCTCCCACTTGTATTTGTTAAGAACATCTGCTTTTATACACATAGCCTGCCTGTGTAAGGAGCCCAGTAAATCGTAGCGTGGTTGCTTCCAGGCAGGAGAACTTAGTGTCTGGGGAAAAAAAACTTCTTAATGAATCCCCTTCATAGCTTGAATTTTCCACCTGTGCATCAACTTTTCAGATATTTTAATTAATTCTTTAAAATGAAATTTTCACCTTTAAGAATTATTTCATTATTCTTATCATTTTCTGTTCCTCTTAGGACCTACTTTATACTCACCTCATTTCTAATTCTGTTGGAAGGTGAACAAGTCAAAGAATGAAGCTAGGTTCACTCTAATTTTTTGGCCCCTCCTTTGTATGTGGAAATCCTACCAAATCTTCCTTACTGGCACTCGGCAGAGATTGGCAGGATGCTGGAACTGTTTACCAATAATACAGTAGTAACAGTAACCATCACCCATGGTTGAATCAGCTTAACTAAAATATTTCTCCATCTTTTCAAACTATTTTGAACATCATGTTCTTTGATAATATCATAACATCTTTTCTGAGGTCACCAGATCTCTCTTGGGTAACGTCCAGGTTTCTAGTGGTGATCAGTCAGTCCATAGCCTGCCCTTACCCCAGGAACTTCCAAAGTTAACAAAGACTTTGAGATTCAGAGAGTCAGAGATAAGATAAAGAGGACAGGGGTTTGTTTTTTTTGTTGTTGTTTTTTTGTTTTTTTTTTTGCTCATTTCCAATTCCCAGAAGTAACTTCCTCTCACTTCTAGTCGGTGACTCTAAAATATTTTTATTCATTCATCTTACACAAATAGTCAACTTTTCCACTTTAACCTTCTCTTGAATTTCTAGTGACAGAGTTAGGTTCTTTAAGGCATGTCTTATTTTTAGATTCTTGATTGCCATGCCTGACATCATCCCTAACCCAACCTCCAATATTGCCAGTGTCTGGCATACTTTCCCATCAGGACTTTTTTTAGGTACAGGTGGGTGTCGAAATGTTGTTTGAATTTGCTTCCTGCTCTGTGTTGGCAGGAATCCTAGAAACTGGGTAAAGCCGGGTTAATGGCCTGGGTTTCTTTACTATACCTTTTGCAATTTCACAGTCCTGCAGGGGTAAGGGGATTCTCTTAGCTCATTTCCCATAGAGTAGGAAAGTAGTAGGAAAAGAAGTTTTCTGGGACAAGAAATTAAATTTCCGAGCCTACTAGCAGGAAGCTGAGAAAATTCTGCCCTGGCCAGTGGGGCTCAGTTGATTGGAGCGTCATCCCATAACCCAAAGATTGAGGGTTCGATTCCCAGTCAGGTCAGGGCACAATACTAGGTTTCGGGATCAGTCCCTACTGCTTTGGGCACATAGGGGAGGCAACCAATCATTGCTCCTCTCTCACATCTGTGTTTTTCTCTGTCCTTTCCTCTCTCCCTTCCTCTGTTTCTAAAAGCAGTGGGGGAGGGGGAATGTCCTCAGGTGAGGATGAAGGAGAAAGAGGAAGAGAAGTTGTTGTTGAGAAACTTCAGCCAATGAACATATAGACATAAAGCATAGACAGCAGTGTGGTAATGGCCAGAGAGCGGGGGCTGGGTGGAAGCAGGTGGGGGGTGGGGCAGGACAGAAATGAAGACATCTGTACAATGTGAACAACAAAAATAAAGGGAAAAAAATCTAATGTGTACCCAAATTCCACACCTGCTACAAGAACACCAAAAAAACATGTTTTTAACAACAAATTGCATTCTCATTCTGATTGCACACTGTGACGAAGCCACCTTAGTGGGTAGTATAATTGGAGAAGCAAGACTGAGAAGGTGCCCTTCTCGTTCTGCCCAATCCCATTTTATTAGGCAGGACTATACAAATAACAGACACCAAATTATTGACTCATGTAACTATAGAGCCCTCTTCAAGTATGGAGTTCCAACAATTTCAGAAATCTGTCCTTCCCATCTCTTTGTTCTCCTTTCCCTTGAAGTGGCTTCTTCCTTGGACTGGCTCTCTCCTCACAGCTAGCTGGTTTATATTGTAGGAATTTAACAACCCTTCTTGAAGAGCGTATTTCTTTCTGGGTTGTTACAGGAAAGATTCCTATTGGCCCAGCTTAGGTCACATGTCATCACTGAACCAATCACTGTGGACAAGGCTGTGTGCTTTGAATGGTCAGGCCTAAGTCATGGGTCTATTCCTGAAAGCTCAACAGTGCTGTCTCTTCCACCTGGACTGCAAGGACTGAGATTGTGCAAGAGTATTTCTCAAAGAAAAATGAAAATATGATTAGAAAAAAGGCAAATGGATCCCACAAGGCTGGAACAAGAGGAGGTCAGGGAAGCCCCTTGGGGGCAATATTGAAGGAGACATTCATTTTCTGGTTTACGTAGGGTCAATTTTGAGAGTAAGGATGTAGCAAGAAAGACTCAGGGCACAGAAAATGTGGAAATCCCTAAATAGGAATTCTTTGTTGATGTGCAACATCTGAGAAGGCTTATCCAGAGTTCTGGTAAGGCTTCGGGGAGAAAGATGAATCCTGCCAAGGCAAATACTTGGGTATTTGGGTTGCTGGCATCTTTGAAAGTTTAATTTTCCCCTTCAGCACAGGTTTAAGGACACACTAGGAGAGTTATGAACTATGTGTCCCTCCTGGGACCAAGGGAATAATCATCGCTACACCACAAGATAAATAAGTCAAATACTTCTTAAGTTTGGTACTGATAAAGAAATTTTTTTCTCCTTCATATACCAGTAACTTAATTTTCTCTTTCTGGGACTCTAGTTGCCTTTGCCAAAGAAAAAAGCTTACATAATTGAAATATACTTGCCTCTCATAATAATTAGGTTTTAAAATATTTTGTCCACCTAATAATGATAACTATATAAAGCAATGATTCTATTATTAGTTGGAGGCCACATGTGGAAATATGATTGTTCATTAAGTCAGCTTATAATGGGTATAAACGTAACTCAGAAACCAGAGTGACCTTGGCCCAGACTCCAGCTGTTTGCTTCTGCTGGCACATATAGCTCCAGGATGCAATGGATGTGCAACCTTGGAATTTACAACTCACTCCCCTGTTTAGAGAGCAGCCGTCTGCACAAAATGGCTTCCACGGGCTGTGTCTACAAAGAGGATGTCATGGCTAGAATGTCTCATGCTGTGATTTCACAGTACCCATTTGCTGATATTCCACTGACAACTAACAAATCAGCATCCTGGTTTTAGTATGGGATTCGGTACACTAAGAATCCAGCTTCTGTGCCCACAAGGCTTAGAGCCACATGCTAGACCAGAGGTAGTCACAAAACTGTGCTGACAAAATCTGAGGCCTCTTAGGGATACCCCAGGGGCCTTATATTTCCTAGTTACATGTCCTTGTCTCACCATGTCAGCCTTCAAACTGGGGAGATTGCTGGTATAAAATCAATAAATACCTTTTAAGTTCTTCCTTGCCCAAGGAATACTATCAGAAGACCTTTTATTGGCAAGTGATAATATGCTAATTGGAAGTATACTTGTCAGTGAGTGCAATATATATATTGAGCATTGTGCTAGGCGTGGTGGAAAATTCCAGGCTGGAAAGGGTAGGGTGTCAACCACCAGAGCCTGCAGTACAGGACAGGATATACTCACACAATAACTCTGTTAAGAGGCAATGTGTCCTATTGCTGTAGTAAAAGCACAAACTATACTACATGGGAATAGAAAAGATTAATTGCAACTAGTGACTCAGAGAAAACTTCTTGGAAGACATGGACTCTGAGCTGACTCCATGAGATGCTCTGGGGAGAGGTGCAATCCAGCCAAAGGGAAGGTTGGCTCAAAAGTGCTGGAACAGGCCTCCCATGTGGCTGGACATCTGGACCTTGGCAAGTGTGCCATGGAACTTAAGGCCAGATGGCTGGGTGAGAGGCAGCCTGGGAGGAATCTGGGCTCTAGGCCAGAGTTTGGGAGTGCAGGGGTGCTTTGCCTCTTAGATTATCATCATTAGTTAAATCTTAAACCACAATAGCTGTGGCTTTTGAGCTCCCCCAATATAGAAAGAGATTTTAGTCCAATCATACAATATGCAGGGTCTGGTACAAATAACACCCCTTTTTTATTACAAAATCTTTTATTACAAAATCATAAGCATGTAATTCTGTAACATAACACTATCACATTCAAGCACACCATATGACATTGTAGGAAAAATGTTCAAATTAAAACTGTAAATTATTACCTCTGTATCATTACCCTACCAACCACACACAAGGCATTACTACTGCCAGACCCTGTATATTATTGCATATTTTTATGCAATATTATATAGTTATATATCAACAATAAGGTATCCTCATCATCACCCTTATCCTTCATTTGGTTGTGTTTTTTTTTTTATGATTTAATTCTACCTAAATTAAAACATCAAGATCATCCAAGCTGAGCCCCATAAGAGCCCAGGGCTTCCAGGCAGAGGGAGAACACTCTTGCCTTTTACAGTAAATTGCTTGTCTCAATTTAGACAAGAAGGCAAGAAGAGAAATACCTAGAAGCCTAGACTAGGTGGTGTTTCCCGGCTACTCCAAGAGAACCTTCATAAAGACGTCCTCTTCAGCGCCTCTGAGCCCCGCCCTGCCTGGGATGCACAGATCCCAAGGGCTCTGGGGAAAACCCTTAGAAACCTCACTAGCCAGAGATTAGCGGCAGCATGTGTAGCAAAAACTGCAGTGGCAGAACAGGAAGTTCTGGTCCGTCCTGCCGCCCGGGATTCCCAATTTGAAGTCTTCCTGGAAATGCTTTACTTCACCACTTCTCTTGCGAAATCTAGCGGGCCCTCCCTCGGGCCCTCCCTCCCCTCCCTCCCCTCTCTGCCTTCTTATACCGGTGAGAAGTGTGAGCCTCAGCCCTGAGCTGCAGCTCTGCGAAGTATCGCCCACCCAGCCCAGCCAGCTGCGGGCCAAGCTGCAACTCTCCTAGACCGTAGCAGCTTGGAAGCACCCCTGCCACAGGTGGGTCACGTTGCTGGCTATTTGCCTTGTACTTTCTGCCACAGCGCCTGCCTCCCTCATCTGCTTCAGCCAACTTTAAGGACCTCCTTTCAGGACCCCACTCCCCAAGTTCGCTGGCACTGGAAGGAGCTGGCAAACGTCCCAGCGCGCCCCCACACCCTGCCCCTGGAAAGGCCAGCCAAGGGTGTCGCTCAATCTGTTAAGCAATTCAGCAAGCTTCTAGCTTCCTGGCTTTTTATCACTTATCTCTACACCAAGGTGCAGAGAAGTTCCAAGGGAAAGTTAGGGGTTTGGATTCCTCTCTGTATCTCAGTCCTGGAGAAGAGCAATCTTGCGGTGCTCTTGAAAAGGAAGCCTAGAAGAATGTGGTTTGGGCAATCTCTGCAGCCTCAGATCTGAGGTCACTTCTTGACCAAGAGCTGAAATTTGCCCTGATATATGCAACCAATTCCACCCTCGATCTTGATTTAAATTTCCTTCTATAGTTTGGCGATTGCTTTGCTAGAGAAATGTTATTTGAAATGTACCTTTATTAGGAAGAGTAAATTAAGCCATGGTTCCATGTGTCCAGAGGCAGCAAGAAAGTAGTTTTTTCTCTGGATGGAGAACTGGAGAAGAGGTCGGAGAATTCTATTTCTGGTTCTAACTAGAAGCTCCACACCTCAGCCCATTTCCGCATAGGTAAGATAGAAGAGCATTGGCCTAAGGACCCACAAAGTCCAACTCTAACAAGGTGAAAATCCATGACTAAAGATGCTTGCAGGCATGAGTATTTTGACAACCTTATTAATGTTATAGGTAATTACTGTCTTCATAATAATGCAGGTTTCATTCATACAGGAAAACTACCCATTAATGGAGAGTCTCTTCCCATGCAAGTATCTTCTATCATGCGTATCGTTCAGAGAACACCCTCAGCTTTCGAAACCACCTCCCTTGCTATGTCAGAATGTCCTATTCCCTATAAATGGCTCATAAATGTCACTGACACTAAAGGACATTTTTTTCTGATACAGTAGGTGTACTTTTATAAAATGGCACATCTGTTTGAAGTAGTAACTTTTCTGAGATACAGCCTTTCGCAAAACTCCCAGTTTTTCAGGATGCTGGGACTGAGCATGGTATGAAATTCCAGCTGCACGGCAAACACTGTCAACCCATTAAATGGGACAAAGCCCTCTCTGCTTGTCAGGTTTTTATGGTAACAAGTACGTGTGTATGGAGGGCTTGGGTAATAGCACTTTCTTCATTTGGCAACGTTATGGTTCTGAATGGAGTTCACATAGCAACTTGAGGTTCAGAAACCACTGAGTACAAGGCCTAACCCCTAACTTGAGAACAATTTCCAGACTCCTGCCTTGCTTACGCTTGCTAGCTTTTGTTAGAAGTAACCACGCAGATTTTTATAAGCCTGTTAAGTAAGTTGAATACACTGGGCCTTGAGTCTTGCTGTAAACTGCGTTTTAAAAAAAGGGGTTCACTTGTCATAGAATTTCAAAATTAAAGAACCCCTGAGCAGTCACTCTGCATTTCCCTGCTTCCTGAAGAACCGCCCCTGTATGGCGCTACCATTATTAAAAGGATGCAGATTGTTCTTTTAAAGACTCCTCAGTAGCTAGTGCCATAGTCCCCCTCAGACACACAGTTCAGCATTGCACAAGCCTCACCATCGAGTTCTTTTTAAGCCCCTTGAATCTCGTGCAAACTGCTGTTTAAAAATGATTTCCTTTCAAAATCTTAGTAAGTCTAATAAGCTGCTAGTGAAGAAATCACAGCCACCCTTCAAGTGTGAAGACTTGCTAAGGCACCTTAGGGCAGGCTTCCTCTCAGTTGTCCTCTGGGGGACAGGTCACTTGATAAGGGTCTGCGTCCACACCTGCCTTTAATTCCTACTATAAAAAAAAATCTAGGAATAAGGTTTTTCTAGGTGGGACTTTTTCTTGGAGTTATTGTTAGGCCAGAGATAGTAAAAATAAGATTTACAAGGACAAGACCTCAGAAATCACCTGTTTAACTGTACTTTGTACATCAAAGAGAATTAACTAGGTCATTAGTTCATTATGAAGACTTCCTGAGCAGTTCCCCATGACGTGTTAAAACAGACTCAAAGTATTTTCAATGACTGTTAGGTCATTTCCAAAATGACTAGAATTAATGCTTTTTTTTTTTAAAGAAGAAATCAGTCCTGGGAGAAATAAAGCTAGGTAAATAACTAAAGGATAATTAATGCTTAAAATAATACATGATAAGAAAACATACTTGACTTATATATAGAAACAATGTATTCTTCCAAAACCATTAAGGAAAAAAAGAACAAAAAGTGTTTGCACTATTTGAAAATCATCTTTTGGGAATCTATCACTGCAGAAAGAATGCAAGTCTAGTAAAAGGAGATTTTTACTCTAATGAACTAAGCAGGGGATCGACATCTATTCCAAATGCTTTTTCCAGAGTGTTCTAGGAGAGTTTATTCAACCACGTACATGTGGAGTGGTCTTACCACATTGTACTTAGACAGTCATGTATTTCTGAAAAGCTTGACGAGGAATACATTTATTTTAAATATAGATTATGAGCTCAATCCTAATGTCAGGAGGAAAGAAAGTTCACAGTTTCAAAAAGTTAGGAACTATCATTCTGAGTGTACAGAAAGCTAAGAGATAATTTAATATAACTACATACCGCACCTCTTTGGAAATTAGAGGGCTATTAGAACACAAACCAGATAGTCTCTTTGGCCTCCACTGCAAATACCGAATACACTTCCATCCCGTCCTCGTCATCTGTGGCAATGGCACCAACCCTGAGGAGCACGGTGATAGGAGGGGCCGATTAGCTATCGACAATGCCTATGCACTTTAATTCTGCCTGCTCTTTTGACCAGGTGTGGAAACTGCTTTGAGCCCAGCTTATTAGTGGCCAACGTCATTCTGCACAAATTTTGATAAACTTTCTTGTCCTAGTTCCCAGGTAGGTTAGTGCCCCTCCTCTGGCCTGGGACCCACGCTGCACTTTCCTCTACTCAGGTCCTCACACACTGCGTTGTGCACATTTGATGTTTCTCTTTCTCCCCATGACGGACACACCCTGAGGACCAGGAGGGTCTCATTTATCACCTCACCCCTGATGCATATAGAACGGTGCGTGGCACGAAGGGGCTGTGCAGTAATTCTGTCAAAAACATGAACTCCTACCAAGCTATTGTTGGTGACACGGATTTTTATTTGTGAAGATGCCGATCATTATGAGAATAGCAGGTTATGAGCATGGAGGTCCCCTGTACTGTACTGGTTAATACCATCAGGGGTTCAGAGTTCAACTACCTGCCTTTTGGGGAGAAGCATGAGGTTGCTTCATATTGTACAGTACATTCAGAGTAAAGAGTGGGAATTATTGTAACTATTTTTAAAAAGGAGAAAGACAGGAACTAGTATAAAGGACACATGGACAAAATCTAAGGGAGGTAGAAATGGGAGGGAGGTGGGGAGCACTGGGGGGGGTGGGCTGGGATGGGAGTAAAAAATGGAAAACTGTACTTGAACAACAATTAAATAAATAATTTTTTTAAAGGGGAAAGAAATTGCAGGAACCTTGGTGTTTCTTCTCCAAGGGAACCTTAAAAATAAGGCATTAACCCTATTTTTAGTAACCCTATTATATTGCCGGAGTGGGTAAGTTTCATAGTCAACTTGTAATACTTGGGAGTCTCATTCAGTTTAAAGAGTGATTCATTTTGAAGACTGACTTAATACAATTAAGGCATTTAACTGAGGTCATAAAAAATGGAATATTGAATTTCTAAAGGTTTTAATTAGCTTAACTTAAGCAAAAAACACTTTAGCTTTTCTGTAATATCTCAAGGCATGTCTTAAGATATAAAGCCTATTGAAGAGTTCAAGAGAACTAAGTTGTATCAAATTGTTCTTATAAAAAACTACTATGCTTCTAGTTATTTCTTCCCAGTACTAAAGTATCTCAGTACACAAGTGCCAAAGTGACTTCCTCATCCCATTCAGCCACCCCGACATGCGTGGCGTGGGAAGTGGAAGGAGACAGAGCAGAAAGCGGTTAGTGGGCTGGTAAACCGCTCGCTGCGGTTCTAATGAAAGTGTGGTACTAGCTGCTTACCCTAGACTGAGATCCCGAACTTTGAGGGACTTTTCTCTTTTTTTCCTTTTCCTTTTCCTTTTCTTCTTTTTCTTTCTTTCTTTCTTTCTTTCTTTCTTTCTTTCTTTCTTTCTTTCTTTCTTTCTTTCTTTCTTTCTTTCTTCATTTCTTTGAAGGCATGTGTGGGAAATTGGAAGATTTGGAAGATATGTGTTTGGGGATGCAGGTACACAAAAAGGACCCTGCACGTATCTTCCTGAGAAAACCAAGAGTGTAACAGTGGTACGAGACTTACAGCCCAAATTGTGTGAACTCCATTTGTAGGACAGAGAGAATGTGGGACCCCTCCTGGGGTAGAGGGAGCCACACGGATACTGTTTTGATTAAGAATCTAGGAGCCTTTCAAGGAGAGAGATCCCTAAGGAAAGAGATTTCGGCCTAACATGCAGAGTCAGGATTGAAAGAATGAATCATTCTGACAGCCCAATTATTTTCCATTTCTATGATCACACACCAGCGTCTTGGGGAGAAAGGGGTGAGCAATAAATCTCCAGTGGAGGGCTGAAAAGCAGCTTTCTGAGGGGAAAAAAAATCCTAATTTGTAGCATTAGCTAATTTCCATGGTATAAAAATTCCCCTCACAGATGATTTCAAGCTTTCAGCTAACAAGCTGGCTCTGGCCACACCCCCATGGTCTTGCCTGTAAGTGAAATCTAAGCAACAAAACGAACAAACAAGCAAATAGAACCAGAGTCAGGACAATAAAGAACAAACCGACGGGTAGCCAGAGGGGGTGGAGGTGGATGATGGGGAGGAAAGAAGCAGAAAGATCAAGTCAAGGCACATGAATGGAGGACCCACAGGCACCGACAACAGAGTGGGGATAGACTGTGGGAGTCAAGGTAGAGCAATAGGGAAAGATGTGGGACAACTGTGATTGAACAACAATAAAAATAAATAAATAAAACCTAGGAATTAGAAGGTTTGTTTAAAAAATATTTACCAACCAGCACTGCACTCAGGTTTGTTTATCGGAGCGTAGTGGAGGAAGGGGAGGGAGTTTCCAGAGCACCTTCTGCCTTGAGGGGAGAAACAGCAGCTCTAAGGCCAGGCCTGGCCCTGCAGCTCAGGCTGAACTTGGAAAACATTAGGGGTTCTGTGGCTGCTGCGAGTCCTTGCCTCTGAGAACCAGGTTGAAAATGTAAGAAAACGGTTTCCAGAAGAAGGTGAAGGGAACTGTGTTCATAAGAACCTATGAACCACCCCCAGGAGATTTCAAAAAATGGTAACTGAAGCAGAATGGAGTTCTCCCAGCAGCGGGGGTTCAAGCGGTGGGATCGGATCCACAGCAAAACTGCTCCAGCCCTCAGACTGACTTGGCAGTTACCAGACAGATAATTCCTAGTCGCCTCAGTGTAAAGATTAATGACTATTCATGGGAAATTAATTTAAACAAAATTAATTCAAAATCAAAATGATTAAATCGCTCCCTAAATATCTCTGACTACTATAGTCCTAGAAAAGCAAAACCTACTAATTTACACTAAATGTTAAGTGGACTGTTGTGATCACCAGATCACTCAGTCAGCAATGGCCACATTGTGTATACAGGCCAAATGCCACTCAGTCACCGGGAGTTGTTTTTCTGGTGGTGACAATTCAGGTCCTGGCCCTCGGGCTGAATCTTTGGTGAGCCACAGATTTGAAAGAAATTGTTCAGGAATTCCAGTGTAAATGGAGGTCAAGGTAAATGAACTCAGATGTGACTGAATTCCTGGCCTTGCTGTCTCGAGTCCCGGGCTTTCATCAAGTGAACTAACTGGCATAGACAGTGGATAATGAACTTACCTAATGAAGTTCTTGGCCAGGGAATCAGAAAACGATCTCCATTTATCTTGATAGGTGCAGCTGAGATTTAAATGTGAAAACATATATTAATAAGATTTTTCATTGAACTAGAATTTCACCAAAGAATTTAAATTAGAAGTATTTTTTCCTAAAGTACAATTAACATAGGTACTATAGGTCTGTATTACCTTGCTTTCTTGGTAGTTCATTTGATGGTAAGGAAATGTTACTAACAGAATCATTTAAGTTGCAGCACAAGCCCTCGCTGGTTCTGATTATTAGCAATTCACATGGAAGGGTATAGCCCCACAGAACGTTAACGTAAAGGTCATATTTAGTTATGCTCTTGCAACTGAATGAAACTGTACCAAATAAGATTATTTCCTTTCATGTCATTCTAGTGGGTAGCACAAAAACTAATCATCAGCAGATTAATTGCTATGAGGCACATAACATTTTCTCACAAAACAATTGAAATAATTAGTTTTTAAAGCACCTACCTACAGCGGTTTCTTTATTTAGATTAAGAGCTTTAAATGATATATTTCTGCTAGTCTATGGCTATCACTAACAGATCCACTTCTAACTACAAGACTAAAATAATAAATATACTGTTGTATTGTCAAATAACATATAGACTGACAACTGAACCATCCACAAAAAAAAATTGGTAGAAAAAGCCACTGATTTTTGTGGGCATGCAGTCATTTTTTTCCTAAACTGTAACCAGTGGCCTGTTTAAACCGAAGTCCTTTGATTTGACTGAAGTATACCTGTCAGTAAACTAATGTATATGCTCAAATGTGAACGTTGGCTTTCCCTAAACAGCCCTGATCTCACTAAATACATGAGTATAGTATCTCAGTGAGTAAAGGAGGTGGGTTCACATGTTAGTGTAGTTTTTTTTTCTTTCCAGTTGTCCAATTGTCCCTGGGATATATCCACACAAATGCTCTGGCCCTGGCCAGGGTGGCTCAGTCCGTTTGAACACTGCTGTGTAAAACCAGAGATCACAGGTCAGTTTCCGGTCAGGGCATATACCTAGGTTGCGGGTTCAGTCCCAGCCAGGGTGCATATGAGAAGTAACCAATCAATGTTTCTCTCTCTCATTGATGTTTATTTCCCTCTCTCTCTAAAATCAATGAGCACATCCTCAAGTGAGGATTAAGGAAACAAACAAATGCTCCGAATCACAAGAAGGCTGGCATGGTTGTAGAGCTTCCTCCAGCCCAATATATACCTTGAGACAAAACAAAAAAATGGATTGATGGGCTTCAGCACTATATATATATATATATATATATATATATATATATATATATATATATATGTCATGTGTCATATATATATGTCATGTGGGACTTTGAGGTTGAAATTCAAAAGGAATAATAAAACAGAAGGACTAAAACATAAACAAAAACAAAAAATTCCGTTTGCAGGAATGAAATTAAAATGAAAAGTCCTGTCGCATCTCACAGCCTTTAGACGCATCATTCCCATTCCAACTCCCTGGATGTTGACGGGCCAGAACACTGCTTTGTGTGCTTCCACACCCAAGGGTGGGGCCGGTCCGAAGGACGTACTGCCTGAGGATTTCAAAATCCTGTACGAACAATCATTTCAGAATTCAAAGCTGAATTCTCTAAAGGGGGGAGAATGTCTTACACGAAGGTTTTATCCAAACGGTAAACGAGGTACTGTGTGCCCTAAGTGAGAGTGGCTATTAAGGAGACTGATGTAGATTTATGAATGGATTTGTTTATTTATTTATTTATTTTTAATCCTTACCCAATGCCATGTTTATTGATTTTAGAGAGAGAGGAAGGAAGGTAGGAACATTCATGTGAGAGAAACACTGACTTGCCTCCCATACACACCCACACCAAGGATCAAAGCCCCAACCTGGGTAGGCGCCCTGACCTGGATCAAACCTGCACCCTTTCGGTGTGCAGGACGACCCTCCGATGAACTGAGCCCTCCACCAGGGCAAGTGATGGATTTAATCATACTATAACTTTGCGGCTCATGGAAGACAGATCTTCAAGGTTTCCTTGCAAGAGGTACAGAGCAAAACTTACCTGCAGCCTGACACCAAGTGGTGAGTCTCACTCCCTTGACTCACTTCTTCGTGGGGCCGGCACACCCTTCTTGCCTCTGGGTTTCATAACATGAAGATTCTAGATACTCAGACCCAGTCAATGATTACTTAGGGGGAAACTGTAAAGCAGGTAAAAGGTTTCTACACCCCCCTTACACGCTCACTGACACACTGTTCTCCCTCCGTCTCCTCCCACCATCCCTCTTCAAAGAAGATAGTGTCAGCCTTTACATTCCTTGTGGTTCTTGGCCCTGGGTGCTCCTTAGAATTGATTGCTTTATTTGTTGTTGTTGTTTCTTCTTTTTTAAGTCTGAGCTCTCCCTTAGATCAGTTGATTCAGAATCTCAACAGGTGAGGCCCTAGCATGTACTAGTTGCCCAGCTGATTTTCATCAGGGAAAAGAACCACTGAAAGTTAGCAGGCAATGGTTTGCAGTCTTGGCTCTATAGTAGAATCATCTGAAGAAGCTTTAAATTTTAAAAAATGGAATAAAATTTTTTTTTAAATCCCCAACTCTACTCTAGACCAATTGATTCAGACTTTAAGAGTCTGGTCATCAGTATTTTGTGAAAGCTGTCCCGTGATTCCAGTGTGCACCAGGGCTGAGAAACATGCACTTCTCTAGTAAACATTGACAGAGGTATTTGCATCTCTAAGCCGTACTGATTCTAAGCAGTTGCTTTGATGATTGAAGGAAAGATTAAAAGGAATGCCAGAAAGACGTCTGCCCGTACCACCAGCCCCCTTCTCCTTCCATTCCTTTCTAAACCCAGCTCTGTGGTGGGGGTGGGGAGGGGGTGTCTTTCTTTGTCTACTTATGATTTTCTTATGGTTCTCAGCACACTATTTCTATTACTCCACAGTGTGCGTGTTGAGAGTTGTTTTTATGATTACCTCCAAACCTTTTTTATGTGAAACACTTTTGCGCTTTAAGTATGCATATATATGTAAAATTGGGTGAGCTTAAAAACAAATAAGACTTCTAATAATGTAAATAAGGTTGAACCTTTACATAACACAATTCACCTTAATTTGTATTTTTTGTGGGTTTCTCAGAATAAAAGATACAGGAGGAATCCATTAAAGCTAATTTCTTCTTTCAGGCCTATCTGCACCACCAAGAGGAAGATTTTTCCTTTTTTTTCTCTTCTACAACTGGTCTTACATACATAAGTATTTATATATTTTCTCCTTTATTCCAGGAAAACACTAGGGGAAACAAATAGTTTGTGTTCCAAGAGCAAGGCAAGAACATGCCACCTTTCAGAGGGCATGGCTGGATGGCTGAACCCTGTTCTTCTTTCTAAGAGGAATGGAGAATGGGTCTACTCCAGGGCTGTGGAGGGTGAAAGGGCCATTTGTCCCTGGCTGCTGATACACCAGGACTTTAAAATTTTATTTTGGTATATTCTCTAAATGAGGTCTGTGAATATACAGAAATATACTGCTAGGATGAAAATAAGTCCATTATACAACTTTAACTTTGTAGCTGTTTATCAGAAATCTGTACATGGCTATTATGCTTTAGTATGAATGAATATTTAAAACATCATGAGATTACCTCCTAAACAAGACAAATAGGTTGCATTATATATTTTGGATTACATTAAAAAGCATTGATTTGTTAAGTATAAGCATTATACACACACACACACATATATATATATACCAGATATCCTAAAACTTATATTGAGAGGCACAGTAACTAGAATATCTAAAACAGTTCTGAAAATAAAAAAATAAAAGGGGAAGAATCAGTCTACACAATTCTAAGACTCACTGTATAGCTACAGTCAAAGGCAAAGGCTACAGTCACAGGCAAAGGAGAGACACTCGGGCCACGAGACAGGACAGAGCGCCCAAACACAGACCCACGCAGGAGCAGACAATTTTTTGCAGAGGTGAAAAGCAATTCAGTGAAGGGCAATTTTTTTTAAACAAATGATAGGGAAAAAATGAATCTTGGCTTAAATCTCACACTGTACTCAACTATTAACTCAAAATGAATAATGAATTTAAATGTAAAATATAAAACTATAAAACCTTTAGAAGAAAATATTGAGGGCCTAGGGCTTAGGGAAAAAAATCTTAGATATGATATCAAAAGTACAATCCAAAAAAATAAATTTCATCAAAGTTAAAAACCTTTGCTCTGTGAAAGACACTTTAAAGATGATGAGAAAACAAGCTACAGACTGGGGAAAAATAGTTGAAAACCGTATATCTTCCAAATGACTCACATCTAGCATACATAAAAAATTAAAAGCACTCAACAGTTAAAAAACAAACAATCCAATTAGAAAATGAAATCAGACATCCAGAGACTTTTTACCAAACAAAACATACAGGTAGCAAATGAGCAAAGGAAGAGGTCAGACTATTGACAGATGCCAACTTAGATGGATCTCAAGGGCATTATACTAAGTGACCAAAAAAAAAAAGCCAAGAAAATTTATATTTTGTGGGGTTTTATTTATATAACATTTTCAAAATGACAAAATTATAAAGTTAGACAACAGGTTGATGGTGTCCAGGGACCAGGGGAGGCAGAGGACAGGAGCGGGGCATCACCAGGAAGGGGTGCTGCTGGGAAGGTTCTGGCCCGGACTGCGGCAGTGGGTAGAGGCAACTACACTCAGAATAATATGACATAGAACTAGGCATACACTTTACACCCATGTCGTTTCCCGGTTTTGCTATTGTACCATAGGTATGTAAAGTGTAACCATTGCAGGTGTTAACCAATAAAGATCCGAGTATGTAAAAGAATTTAAGAGCTTATTTGGAGTTTTAAAAGATTCGAACCCCTGGGACACAGACTCAGGTAGCAACAACCCAAGCTGCCCTCCAGAGAGAACAAAGGCAGAGTTTGTAAAGGCGTATTACCATAAGGTGTAATTCTTTCATGTAAATGAAAGACTGCTGGCTAGGTTAGCAGAGATGGTTAGATATGCAAACCAGGGGGTAAAGCCACAAGGAGAAGGTCAAGTCCTTATGTGCCCACAGAGCAGTTGTTGTTCCAGGATGTTTGTGAGTCATCTTTGACGTGAGTTTAGCAACAAGTTTAGCAACTGGGCACAACTGAGAACTGATTCATAACATCTGCACAGGCCTCACTTCCTTGGTAGTCTCCTGACTCTGTTTTACATGAAGTGACTGTCGTAGCAATGCTTACTCCATTTTATTTTTTTCCATTATCAGAGGAAGTGGAGAAAGAAGGCTGCACAGGGGCCTCGTACTATCTTTACAACTTTCTATGAGTCTGTAATTGTTTCAGATGGAAAGATTTTTTGTTGATATCACTGATTTGTTAAGCATAAGCGTTTAACAGATGCAATTTTTGTAATCCTATTTGGACATTCCCATGGTTTTATTATACTAAAATCTTCTGAAGCTGGAAGTGGCCTGGCCTCTGGGAGGTGAGAGAAGCTAACACACATACACACCAGACTGACTCCAGCATCCTCATGGGATGCCAAGTTAGGAACATCTAAGAAGAATCCTGCCTTAGCTTCCCAAAACCCAGGATAGGATCTGCAGATGGAGGGAGACGATAAACAAGACTCTACTTTCTCAGCACCTGGCCCCTCATATCTCACACCTATGCACGCACACACATACATGCATCTCAGTGGTGCCTGCTACCGTGGCTTTGGCAGCCATCTTGGCTCTCTCTGCATTTGCGTCATTGGTTGCCAGTCTCTAATCTCTACAAATATCTTGTGGGATCACATTACCTGCCTGGCTCTCTTGTCATGAAGACTGTCTGAGAACTGCTTCCATAGGAAGCAAACCCAGTCCTGGAGATTTTCCAAACCAGGAGATATTCTTGTTGCATTTCCTGTTATGTAACTGAGGCTTAGAAAGAGGTCAAGGAGAGAGAGGAGACCACTATGTTGTAACTATTTTAATCCATCTTTCTCTTAATGACTCTGCTTCCTGTTCACCACCTCTCCCATTTTCTTTATTCCTTCCATCCTACATTTAAGAGTAAATCAGGACTAGGAAACTTTTAAAAAAGTTTTTAAGCAAGAAACCCTTCTACCTCCATAATTTCATGTTTACACACGAGGTATTTTCAGTTACAAACAGTGTGCAATGGGTGTGACTTCCTCCTTTACGTAGCACTTATTGTAAAATGACCTCTCGTGGTTGAGAGTGCGCATACCTCTCATTTTTACATACTCCTGTTATTAGGATATTTCCCCAAGAGTTAGAAATTAGATTCTTCCCAATAAGTAACTAACTTTTTGTGTTTTACATGTTATTTCATCATTTCAGTTATGGTAATCTTAGGTCTAATCATTTTTCTTTTTTCATAAAAAATAGTCAAAATGTTGTATTTTCCTGGGTTGATTAGCAAGCAGAGCTGCAACAAAGGCTTGTGTGCAGATAGTTGATTAGGGAAGTGACTCAGGGAGTGGGAGTGAGGGGCCAGGAGCACAAACCAGGGGAGGTGGGAAAGGCAGGGAGAGGGTGTCAGGCTGGCCACTGGTGCAGGTACAGCAGTGGTGCTCTGACCCAGTGGGACTCCCCGAGGAGCCTTGTTATATTCGTCAGAACTGGGTGCCAGAAGATGAAAGGGAGCCACTGATCTGTGGAGTCCTGATCCCGCTGGTCTATGGGTGCCCCCGGGTTGGACACGTCTGAGTGCTGCACAGGTACAGGTGCCAGAAGAGCCCCAGGACAAGATCAAGAGGTAGAAGGTGGGGCAGCCCAAAGTGAGCCTCTGTTAGGCACTGGAAGCTAGGCAGCACCCAGTGACTGCCCAGGACTGCAAACAGAACTGGGAGGACTTGAGGTGGAACTAAAGATGTGGTCAACACAATTGTCAACCTAAGAAATTCTGCAACTTGATCACGAGTAACTCACTGCCCAGTGGAATAACTGTATTTCACTTTGTTGTCAGCCAGTGATATTTAACATCTCCTTCCTGGTTTTGAGTCTTTAATTTTCCCAGTGATGTCTCTGAAGGGTAAGGAGTGAAAATAAATTCTAATGGTGGGGATAACAGCCCACGTATGTTACATTGGATTGCCAAGCCGCATTTTAAGAGAGAAATATTAAAACAAAATGTGGAAGAATTATGAGAGAAATTCACACTTGAGCTGTTTTCACAGCTACATTTTGATAAATTCATATGCTCTAAAGCCATGTCATATAGGATTTTCTTTACAAGAAATAAGTGAGTAGAGCAGAAATTTCATAAGAATCAGTGCATGCTGTTTCAGACAAACTTTATATATTTCCAATAAAAGCAGTTAGAGAAGCATAATTAAACTTTAATTTATGGAAGGTATATAGAGATTATATTAAATTATAATTAATAGATTGGTATTAGGTACTAATAGATTGTTAAGTAATCTATTCATAGCCAATTTGCTGTGTCTCAAAAACTGTTTTAAGATACACTAATTCATCTGACCCGCCTGATGTCTCCAGAGTAGGTACTATTGATCTCTCAATTGTAAAATGACAACACCGAGCCCTGGCTGGGGGCTCAGTTGGCTGGAGCATTGTCCCGTACTTACACCAACAGGTTACAAGTTTGATTCCAGTCAGGGAGCAAACAGGAGGCAACCATTCAACCTTTCTCCCTCATATCGATGTGTCTGTCTCTCTGTCTCTCTGTCTCTCCCACCTCTCCCTCTCCATCTCTGTCTCCCTTTCCCTCCCTCCCTCCCTCTTTCTCTCAAATCAATGAAAACATATCGTTGGGTGAAGATTTAAAAAAGAAGATGAAGATGCCAAGACACAAAGAGTCTGAGTAACTTACTCAAGGGCACACTGCTGGTCGTAGGTAAAACAATAAAAATAGCATGGTGTAGTCAGTATCTTTGCTTAAAAAAAAGTTCATGGCGGGTTAGAGTAAATGAATGTGGTAGCTAAATACTCAACACAGAGTCCAGAATCACTCTCTTTGCAGTGATCAAGATGATCCAAGTGAGAACATGACAATATACCCAGTGCCTGTCTCACTACAGGACACCAGCAATTCGATCAAATCTGTATTTTGCTTGCAAATGTTCATCCCAGCATAAGAGAGAGAAAAATAACATATTAGGATAAAAGAACAGAAAAGCAAGGAGAAAGCCAGGCAGACTGAAAAATTTTGGAACTGTAAGCGTTAGATAAATGTAATATCATTGCAAAACATGTGCATAGTTTAAAATATCCACCAGTGTTTTGGTTTTCTCAGTGCATCTCTTTATCCAACAGACATTTTTTATCAATGATTTTGTTAAATAAGATACAGGAAAATATGTATGGCAATTTTTAGTCTTTCCTAATTTTGTGGGGAATTCATGAGAAGTTTAGAATAACATCAGCCAACCACTGTTTCCTGGAGATAATTCTTCTTAATTGTTCCATGCCCAGAGCATTCATATCTTGTTTGTATTTGTTTTATCATTATCTTTCAGCCATGGAGAAAACTTCTACAGATACACTTCCTCTTACTATGATTTCTTCAGAAGAGCGGGAAACTATATGTATTTTTGGAACTGGAGATTTGGGAAGATCGCTGGGACTGAGAATGCTCCAGTGTGGTTATTCTATTGTTTTTGGGAGTCGAACCCCCAAGATGTCCAGTCTGCTGCCCAGCGGCGCAGAAGTCTTGAGCTATTCAGAAGCAGCTCAAAAATCTGACACCATAATCATGGCTATCCACAGGGAACATTATGATTTCCTCACAGCACTGACTGAGGTTCTCCAAGGGAAAATATTGGTCGATGTCAGCAACAACCTCAAGGTCAATCAATACCCAGAATCCAATGCAGAGTACCTCGCTCAGCTGGTGCCGGGAGCCCGTGTAGTGAAGGCATTCAACACCCTCTCCGCCTGGGCTCTCCAGTCAGGGGCACTGGATGCAAGTCGGCAGGTAAGATTAAACGGTAAATTTACTTCATGCTCAGTCTTTAAAAAGTGAATGTTTAAATCTGCCCTCACCTCAAAGGTTCCAAAATATACCTCCAAAAGAAAACACCCACTAAATATTCCACCCCGCTAATATGTGCCATGACTAGTTTTCTTGGGTTGAACCATGTGTGGGTTGGTCAATTGTGCTTTATTTCCCACTGTGTGCAAAGCTCTTGGCTTGATGGACCCCCGTGGTGTAAGTCTCCGAGGGGTCCTCTTGCTAGTACTAGAAAATCACACACCTAAACTCTTTGCTGGGTATCCTTTCCACCCTCCATCACCTTGTGTAAAAGTAGCTCCCTTTCCTCCAGGAGGTTTGGAGCAGTCCCAGTGCTGGGGCACCAGGGTCACAGGAGAGACACCAAGCTGCTCCCACGTGGAAGACAGAGTCCTACCCTGTCAGTGTGATGGCCCGAAACCACACTCAGCTTGAGCCCTGGCACTGAACTACCCAACACCCATGTGCAGGTTCAAAACATCATCTCACTAAACATGTGCACGCAACAGCCTTGTTTGAAAAGCAGTTCAGTACTACATGTCCTCATTCTAAGCAGTACTTGTATAGACTTTTCAAAATAATTATGGAAGGAAAAATAAATACAAAATATTTTTAACCCAGGTGTTTGTCTGCGGAAATGATAGCAAAGCCAAGCAGAAAGTGATGGACATAGCTCAGACTCTTGGGCTGACTCCGCTGGATCAAGGTGCTCTCAGGGCCGCCAAGGAAATCGAGAACTACCCCCTGCAACTGTTTCCAATGTGGAAGGTCCCCTTCTACTTGTCTGCTTGTCTGTGTGTCTTCTTTTTTGTTTACTGTGTTATCAGAGAAGTAATCTACTCGTATGTTAAAGAGAAGAAAGACATCACATTTCGCATAGCCGTTTCCATTCCAAATCGCGTCTTTCCAATAGTGGCGCTGATACTGCTTGCGGTGGTTTACCTCCCTGGTGTGATTGCTGCCATTCTGCAGCTGTACCGAGGAACCAAATACCGCCGATTCCCAGACTGGCTGGACCACTGGATGCTCTGCAGAAAGCAGCTTGGCTTGCTCGGACTGGGATTTGCCTTCCTCCACGTCCTCTACACACTCGTGATTCCTATCCGTTACTACGTCCGATGGAGGATAGGAAACGTAACTGCTACCCAGGTCAATCTCTGCTCATTTGTACTCTCCTAGTCCTTAAGTCAAAGTAAAAACTTGCAATATGATATTCTCTTTTACAATTAGAGAAAACCAGTCTGCTAAGTATCTTTATTGTTTACAGTAACTAGAATTAGACCCTATGTCTGTTTTTGGTTTTGCTTTTTGAATGAATCATTGAGAAAGGATTTCTCTGACTTGAGAAAGAAAGTCAGATTGCCAGTTCCCTTGAGTCCAGGTCTGTGTTGCCACAGATCTGGGGTCCTGACAGACCAACAGAGCTGAGGGCTCAGGAAGCCTAGTGACACGTAGCTAAGTTCCTTTGCACATGTTTAACGAATGTAAACTGACGCATTCTCAAGCTTCGGTTTTTATGCCTGACAGTTGCTCTCGGAAGTTGACACCTAACCATCTTGGAAGTAAGGGAGCTGTTCCAGCAGGTGTCACAAGAATATAAACAAAGTTACGAAACAGTGCTTATAATTTCATTAATTTTGGGGCTTGTGGGATTGTCCTCAGTTGTTCAGTTTCCTAAGCAAATGGCAAATACTCTTTTCTGTATAACCAAAAAATTCAGAAAGAATGAACTCAAGGAGTCTAAAAGCAGTCCCAGGGGAAGTGCAACTCATCAGCTCTCCTCAGGAAATAAATGGTTTTGGCCAATCTTACTTCAGTGTCAAAATTTATGTATTCATCAATAACTCATTGATGGTGCTTCCTTAGGTTTCCCTACATTATTTCCCTAACAAATGCGTGGGAAATTTGGGGGTGAGAATCACATTAAAGGGGCCTGATTTCTCTCCACCTATGATGTGATGAACTCAATGCTGATTTACACAGAACAGACAAGAAAGAACCCCAACTTTTTGTGTGACTAATCGGCATATAAAGCAGAAAAACAGAATCTTGATGTAATCGTTTGAGAGCATCAAGTTTTGCTTGGAGAACAAGAAACCATATGGTAAAGATGGTTTAAGTAAATGTTTACCTTATTTAGGATTTATAGGGTTAATTAAAACTCTCTATACAACTCCTGGCATCAACTATCATAATGAACTTCCAGCAAAACCATTACTTTTTCTACCCCCCCAAAATAATTTCTAAGTGTTTTTTTATTTACAATTATTTTCAAATGATTATTAACAAATATCATATAATTTACCTTGAATAAATAAACCATGCAGAGGTATTTTCAATCCCCTTGAAAGTTTGGGCAGTTTACTTAAAGATTGAATTTTTTTAAATTTCTTATAATTTTTCATAGGCAATAACCAAGAAAGAAAATCCATTTAGCACCTCTTCTGCCTGGCTTAATGATTCATACATATCTTTGGGAATCCTCGGATTTTTCTTCTTTGTCCTCTTGGGGATCACTTCCTTGCCATCAGTTAGCAACATGGTCAACTGGAGAGAGTTCCGATTTGTCCAGGTAAGGACCTCAAGATTTAATCTACTTTAATTTGCAAAATGAGTGTTTCTTTTCAAACATCCTCATTTTTCTTTCATACCATGCATGAATTTTCATTTTGCTCCATCACTTCCCTAGCAATCTCATAAAAGTAGCAATTGAAACAAGTTCAAATTAGAAAATGTTAAACATTGGTAACAAAAGGCAGATTCCATAATGGTTTGGTTCCTCCCAGGGCATTCAAGATTCCTGGCTCCCAGAGCCACAGCTACAAGTACAGAGTGAAAAACACCAACAACTATTACATTTTATGGAGATGTACTCGGTGCGAGGTGAAAGGAAACCCAAAGATAAAGTTTCTACTTCCAAAAGTCAACCATAGGGAGGGGACACATTGATTTATAAAGCAATGTACTAAAAGGGTCCGAAGCCTCACCAACACAATGTGCTGGACTGTCACTGCACGAGACTCAAGGCTGGTCTGTGGCAGGGAAAAGCTGTTTTTTCACACATCCACCAGGCACCTCATTAAAGGGGATTTTTAGCTATTCTCTAAAAAATTTTTAATTGATTAATTTTGGAGAAATAAATTTGTTGCACTTACTTAAGCATTCATTCATTGATTCTTCTATGTGCCCTGACTAGGGATCAAACCCACAACCTGCATGTGGACAGCACTCTAACCAACTGAGCTACCCGGCCAGGGCCTGAACTATTCTTATAAACCAGTGTGGGGCCTGGTTTATAAGTGTGGGACCTGGACCAGTGGCATTAGCACCAGCTGCAGTCTTGTTAGATACACAAACCCCAAGGCCTTCGCAGACCTGATGAATCAGAAACTCCACACATGACCCAGCAGTGTGTTCTAACAGATAATCCGGATGCATGCTCATTGTGCATCAGTGTAATGGAATAGACCATGAGTAACTGATATTTGGTTTGAGTTTCATAGAACAATTCGAATTTCATAAGTCTTAACACTTCTTCCAGGGACAAATGCAGTCCACAGTGTCTCATGTCAACACCTCTCTTCAAGGTATTAAGATAGAAATAAACATTGAGCTTTAGTATTTAGGCCAGAACAGACAAGAATAAAGTTTACTAACTTCTCTTTATCATGATAGAAATTAGCTTAGTATCTGGTTTTAGTCAGTAACGTATATTACTGGGGAACATAGGGTGTCTTATTAACCTCTGACCTCCAAAAAAGGTAATCAAGGAACAAGTTTTACCACTGAAGAAGGAAGCAAGGCACCTTATTTATTCAAACTCAAAAGAGTGGACTCTGGGAAACTTTCCCATTCAGCCAGGTTAAGGTGAAACCACAATGCCATTTGTAAGCACAATTTATTTTGTTTTTAATAAAATATTTATCATCCTGAACGAGGGTTGATGCTTTTTTCAGTACTTAGTAAACTGTTCTAAATAAGATCGTTTTCAAAGGTTTGTTGTTGACAAGTATTCTTCATTGGCTTACAGTGTTTTGCTTTAAAATGTAAACAGTGTTAATGTGCGTATTTTTGTTTCTTGCTTTTATAGTCCAAACTGGGTTACCTGACCCTGATCTTGTGCACCGCTCATACCTTGATATATGGTGGAAAGAAATTCCTCAGTCCTTCGAGTTTCAGGTGGTGTCTTCCTTCAACTCACATAATAGCACTCATCATTCCTTGCACCGTGCTGGTCATCAAGTTCATCCTCATCCTGCCATGTATAGACAAGATCCTCACACGGATCCGACAGGGATGGGAAAGGAGCTCGAAATTCTCAGAATCGGCAATGAATGGAAAAACAGATATTTAAAGCAATGTTCAATTCTCCCAGAGTCTTTAGAGATGAACAATGCGTTTAGCCAAGAAGGCGTTTTTCTCCCAGCATGGCCCGAAGTTTGTGAACAGCAAAGGAAATGTTGCCTGACTTTGGGAACTTGAGAGATTGGAAGAGAACAGCATTTTACCTTGGGTTAGTGATGAATGCTGGCAGGCCCCACCCAGAGCTCCAGATTAGCTTTGTGGCTTCACACTCAGAAGCTGCTCATTGTGGGCACCATGCCTAACCTAATGTCTTGCAAATTCCAGGGGAAGTACATGCAACTTCCTTCTCTGGTTCACAGGCTGAGTGGAGTGAAAGAGAAAACAGTAAAATGGCAGCCACTGATAAAGGCTTTCGTAGGTAGGACTGAAGAGGAAGGGCAAATGACGTGAATGGAAAGAGGGTTTTATGGTTGTTTTTTGGACATGAAGGTGATTATAAATATTGCAATAGCGAATTCTGTAGTTAAATATGCTCTTTGATTTTGCTTTTACCAATATTGATATGTATAGTGGGGAACTATTATATAACATAACAAAAATATACTACAGTTGATTGGAAGTATGGGCCAGATATATATAAATCTATACATATACGTTGTCCAAAGATCCCTCCTCTTCAAGAAAGGCTGAGTTAAAAATCAAAGGATACCCACTTGGGTTTTCTCAATACACAGTGATCAAGAAAAGGTTTATAAAAGCCTGTGCACAAAAGTTCAAATAAAACAGGATTGTAAATAGCAAGCTAAATAAATGTTATAAAGTTACATTAGATTAGGTTTGGTTTTATTTAGGTATTGTGGTATGCTTTGTAAACAATGTATTCCAAATATTATTCATTACTAATTCCCTATGAAATGAATTTCTAGCATAAGAAAAGTAGCTTCTACAATTTGTCTTAGTTCATTATCATTTTAAGCAGTGAAATTAAATGCATAATGAATGTGTAAGTGTGACAGAGTCACGAGTTAAAGAGAATTGTGGGAAGTCTTAGGGCAGACAGGTGAGAACCGTGGGTGCTCCCTGACACCCAGTTCTTCCTCACACCCTCACCGCAGCACAGACAACTCTCTGCTTTTCCCTGAGGACCACTCCATCTCCAAGATCACCTTCACCAGGATCGGCCTTCCTGGCTCCCCCATGGAACCAAAAGCAGCCTTCTGCACGATCTTCTCACATCCTGAAAGAACAAAAAGGCTTTAGGTTTGACATCTCTCACCTGCTTTATCAAGACCATTTGTTTTTTACAAGACTCATTTTTAATTACTTTTATCATATATTCTACATGACAGTATACAAAATAATTAAAATGCATTAAAACATCACTCATAATCTAGGATATTTTTATATAAAAATTTTGAAAATATTTCTACCTATACTGTATACTCAACTTTATATGTTTTTTCACTTAATATATCAGGAGAAGATAGACAGAATATGCAATCCATCACTGTATCCTTGACCCACCCAGCAAGGACACAGACCACCGGAAGGTTTTGAGCAGAGCCACAGGTTGCGGTGCCGGCCCTGGAGCGTGACTGGGAAGGACAGGGAAAATGTCAGTACCCATCCGCTCTATTTTATTCCAGACAGCCAAGTGTTTAAGCGTTGGAGCCTGCCCTTTGGCTAGCAGATTGGTTAAGGACTATCTAGGCTGATATATATATATATATATATATATATATATATATATATATATATCCAAATGATATATATATTGACCCAAATGGCTTAAAATATATATATATATACATTATATATTATATATGCTATATAAATATATATATTTTTAAGCCATTTGGGTCAACTATGCTCCTTTTTAGTAGCACAGTAATATGTTTTTTCACAATTTTTTACTAAAAATAGAAAATACTAGGTGACCAAGCTTTCCTGGAGTAAAACGGACTCTACTTTTCTAACCTAGCAAAAATGCTCTACCTGGATACTTAATAAAAGCTTTCCATGAAGCTAGAAGTTAGAGAGAGGCCCCCTGGTGGTTTTGACATAACACTACATGGCCAGGCCCGACCCTCAGCCTCAACCTCAAGCACTACAAACCCCACACCCTGAGCAGAAAGGCCAGTTTCCTTTTCTTCTCTCCCCAACTTTCTTCCCTCCAAACCATCAACCCAGTTTGGCCATCCTAACATAGCCATTCCTCTGGTTTACTTAAGGAGGAAAGGATGAGTTAGGAAGAGATGGAAATGGTGAGCTGTATTCCTTTTAACACATCCAAATTGTTCCACAGTTTAAAAAATTAGACTAAACTTTTTCACTACTGGCGTGTTTCTTGTATTCTGGGAAAAGTTTTATTAAGCTCATAGACCTTTTATTTTTATATGTTTTCCACATTGTAAAAGATGCCTGCTTTTGTCCATGTGTACTCATTAAATATTATTTTAGAAATATTTCGTAGCTTTGTTTAATTCTGGTTTAACTCATCAGCAGTTCAAAGAAAGTAATAAAAAGATGTTGAATCACAGTAGTTCCAGCAATTGGAACTAAAAATACCTTCCTTTAGAAATGAGGAAAAGGAGAGGCCCTTACACGGGTTTTACAGCACATTAACAGATTTCCAGCGTCATTCAATGTTTGCTTGAGCTCACAGCAGAGATGCATTCCAATATCCTGCATGTTCAGCTGGCCAAGCCCATGGGTGTGAATACACTACCTTTCACTGGACGTTTCTTCTCCTGGGTGGCTGCTGTCCAGATCAGATAGGGCCACTGTCTTCATGAGTGGACGGACTTCAGGTTGAATTTCGGTCTGAGGAACCAGGCATTAAACTCCCACCCAACCAGACCGCTGCAGCCCTAATGGGTGTTATCAGTCCTTCAAAAGCAAAATAAAAACTGATAGAGGTTTGTCAACCCAGTGTCAGCTACAAGTGACTAGAAAAACCCCTATTTAAAAGCTACTTCAGTTAGGAATGGCAAGCGTTTATTGTCTGGGATCATAGAAGAGCCACAATACTGATGCAGGGACCCCTCCCCAGATCAGGGCGGAATGGCAAACAGGGCTCAGGATTCTCCTTCTGCATCACCACAACTGGCACCCCTCCCAGCACCCGTCCAATACACACAGTCCAAAGATATCCTAGTACGAGCCTGCTCTGACTTCCTACAAGGAGTTAGGATGGCCACACAGAAAAGGCCTCTGCTCTTCTAAAGATTTTTAGTAAAATTTAAGAAAGAGAACAAGTCATTTTCCTACGCAATACCATTCCTGAGGCTCACGGCGAAGACCTAAGCTCTCAGATGAGAGGAAGTAAGAAAAAGGCCCAAATGAGAGAGGAGAAGGCTCAAGGGTACAGGAGAAAGGAATGGGAAGCATGGACGAGCGGGAAGTGCACCCCCAGCCCAGCCCAGCTCAGCCAGGACAAAGGCCCCCGATGCTACATGTTTCCTGCTACAGGGGAATCTGGGAGGCATTTAAAGATGTTTATTGTATATAAGACTATGAGTAAAGCCTGAACTAAAAATCTGATATGTTATCTTATTTAATCCTTATAAACAATTTTCTAAAGAAATGTTAACTAAGAAACTTTTAAGGCTGAAAGTTTTTCTAAAAGAAAAGGTTTATTGAGCCATTGGACTTTGTTGGGGAGGGGGTGGGGGGAAGGACCTGGCCCTGGGAGTGTGTAGCCTGAAACACCAGAGGCCAGGCCGGGCGGGACAGACAGACATGCCGCAGGCCTGGAGCTGACAGACCTTTCACACATCACTCTTGGAAAAGAAAGATGGAAGCTGTTTTGAAAGAGTTTATGACAGCTGCGGAGGAAGCCAGTGGGAGGAGGAAAAGTGAGGCTCGTTCTGGGAAAGGCTCACAGTCCATGAGGAGGAAGTGTTTCCCCTCTAAACTGGTTGTGGCAACAGCCTGGAAAGTTCATCCATAAGCACGATGCAGGGGTGCCTGCTGGTCGGCTGCTTGGCCATCCTCTTTAAATAATCAGGGAAATAGCCACTTGTAAATTGCTTCAAAGTTTCATCCTACATTCAGGAACATAAGCAGTCTTTTGTTCGGTTTGACCTGCATTTGTTAACTGATTAACCTCTCTTGTCTCTTCCTCCCTCCATCCAACCTGCTGACATTTAATTTAGGATGTCTCGGACTTTTTCTTGTCAGTATGACCTCTTATTATCCCCATTTTTCAGAAGAAACTGGCACCCAGTGAACACACCGAGTGCCTTTGTTTATAAGAGGCAGAGGTGAGATTTGAACCATGGTCATCCCCTTTCAATAACACGAGACAGTGAAGGACCCTCATGCCGCCCTCCCCAGTGTCTCCAAATCCATACACTACAGTGGAACCTTTTTAAAAGCATTTTAAAGGAAGCTCATTAGCACATTAAATATTCCTGATTACACTACCATTAACACTCCACATTAGCCTGTCGTTGATATTAATGCACCCTAAATATTATAGTGACAGGAGATTAGTTTCGGCTTGGACTTCAACTCTGCTGTAGCTGCCATTTTAATCTCCCCACTCCAGTCTGGCGACAAGTTTTCCTAGGCACCAAAGAGAGCTTTCTTTGTTTCTTCAGGGGGAGGAGGGAACACCCAGTAACTGGAGGACTCAAAGTGTCAGCCAAGGAGAGTGCAAATGCTGATCTGAGAGTACAGATCTTCTCCAGGTGCCGAAAGGCAAATGTTTTCCTTCTCTGGCTTCAGCTTAGGGCTTTGTGAACTACGTGGACATATTTGTCCTTGAGATTCGGTAACGCACCCAGGAAATCTCCTAACACCTTTCATTTAGTATTTTAAATGCTAGTAGAGAAAACTTCGTGTTAAAAATGATTCATTCCCATTACCTAGCGTTGCCAGTTTCTCAGTTTTGTAAATCTGAAGGGCTGTTGAAATGGAATTCACAGTATATCAAAAACTATCGGAACAGGACCAACTAGAATTAAACTTTCCCCTATGATTTTAGAGAGTTGACTGGTTTTTAAGAAGCACAACCAGTGAATTACATTTGACTCTTGAACTGTGTTGGTCCACTTACATGCAGAGTTTCAATAAATACTGTAAATGTATTTTTGTTTCTTATAATTTTTGAATAACATTTTCTTTAGCTTACTTTATTGTAAGAATTCAGTATAACAAATGTGTGTTATCTGACTGCAAATGTCATTGGTAAGGTTTCTAGTCAACAGAACACTATTAGTTAAGTGTTTTGGGGGGGTCAAAAGTTAAACAGAATTTTCAAATACTTGGGGGATGGTACCCCTAACTCCCATGTTGTTCAAAAAGCAACTGTAGTTTCATTTTTATTAATCTTTTCTTTCATAGAAAGAGAAGGGAAAGAAACAATGAGAGAAAGCAAATAAATTAGAACACTTGGAGAAAAGGAAAGACTACTTTTAAAGTTTGGTTTTGTTAAGAGAGAGAGAAAAGAATGACAGTGACTATCACCGTGGCAGTGGGACCCCAGCAGTGAAACCTTGTGTACCTGCCTTTCCATTCCAGTTATAGGAAAAACCCAACAGAAGTCTAGAATTAAAAAAAAAAAAAAAAAAAAAAAAAAAAAACCAGGACCAGAGCCCACCATGCCAACCACAAACCTCATCACACCCTGATTATAATACATTAGCTGACGGACTGACTGACACACTCACTGGCGCCATCACAGGTCTGTCTGGAAGTGTGTAAGGGAAGGAAAAAGGTGGCGCCCCAATTCTGGGGGGAGAATTGGGCCCATTCTTGAAAAACTAGTGTATGTGCCTCCCCTCATTATGTTGCCCCCATAATAATCTCCCCAAGACCTCTCTGGGAAGAGAAGGTGATTTGTGAGTGCAACTCCTGCTTCTCCACTGCCTGGTCTCTGGGCATTGAATGAAGCGTGTGCTGCTCACTGCTCAGCTTCCGTTTGGTTTATTGGCCCCATGACAACGAACAGAGTAAGAACCTCTGGAAGGACAGACGTTTCTTCCTGGGACCAGGTCCCCTCCCTGGGGGTCTGGACAACTAAGGTGGTAAGTAACATCACTGTTCACATTTCATTAAGGCAGAGTAGTAAAACCTGTGAAAATGGCAGGGATCTGCCACCAAATGATTCTTTGTGGTCTCAACAGCGAGCCAGCCAAGCAGCCTGACCCCTTCTCACGGGAAGTGTGCACTGCCTGCCACCAACAGGAAACCTTCCATTTTCAGGTACTCCGGGCAACTAGAAAATTATCCCTGATACCTCACCAAAATTTTTCTAGGTGTATTTCCGCCCATCATTCTTGGTCCCATCATTTAAAGGAACACTTCTGCAAGTACCCAAGATAAAGGCCAATTTTTTGCTTGTTCTTTTCCCAGTTGATCACAGACTATAGTGTCTGAGTGTGTAAAATACAAAACCACACGATTAAATACTATGGCAGTATCAAATCGCTCTAAGACTTTCTACACTTTGAAGCTCAGTTTCTGGATTTATGAGACGTGCAGCTTGTGGGGCAACCACAGCGCCCCCTGCACGCTGCACGCGGAGGAGCACACGGGTGGGCCTCCAACCTGGCTTGGCTCGGCTCCTCCAGAGGCCGCCCCTGAGGCGAGGATTCTAATGCAAAGTTTCCTATGGAAATGATTATTAAGGAATGGAATGGGAAAGTAAACAGAACAGGAAAGGAACAAAATGGGGGTTTTCAAGCCAGTGACCCCCGTGGGCCCTACTCCACGGGGAAATGCTGAAAGACAGGGTCAAATATACCTCAGAGATATCTCCTTCAAGGGGAAGAGAAATGGGGGTTCGGTGCATGAAATCCATATTTTTTATTGGATGATAAAAAGCTTCCAGGGCATTAGCTTTCCGGGCCTTCTGACTTTTCTTGGACTCTGGCGGCACACGCCACCGCAGCCAGGAAAAGAAGCCTGTGGGCACAGTGTCACAGGTGTTCACACAGGCAGCTTCCTGCTCCTAGAGGTGAGCGAAGGTCGACAGGGCGAGAGTGCAGCACCGACAGCTGCTACGCAGTCCAACGGGAACCTGCGCCGAGAGTATGAGCAGAGAGTCCACAGCAAGGAAAGGCTCTCTGATATAAAAAAAGATAGTCTGCTTCATTTATGAAGAGGTGCACAAAAACTGGAACTGCACTGAGAGGCCATTTCTCACCTACTAGAAGGGCAAAAATCCAAGAGTCTGAGCACACAATCTGGGAGAGGCCACGGAAACACGCATTCTTGCGCATTGCTCCGGAGTGCACAAAGGGAGCGACATCTATGGATGGCAATCAGGTGACATCTTTCAAAATTAAAAATGAGTGTGTGTAGTTAAGTCTTGACCCAGGGTCCCTATTCCTGAGAATGTATCCTATAGATATTCCTGCAAGCATGTTCGAGATGAAAAATAGACATTACTATTCATTTTGGGGGTTTTTTCTTGTCAAAGACAACATCATAAAAAACAATAGGGACAAGAACTCAAGCGTTCATCATTGGGACTCCTTAAGTAACCTCTGGTGCTTTCACTGAATAGAATTCTATGCTGCTGTTTAGAACAAATGAGGTGCCTTCTCAATTCATATATGAAAAGATCTCCAAAAGACATGATGAAGTAAAAAAACTCAAGGTGCAAAATAACACATAAAGTTTGATTCCTTTTGTATTGGTAGTATTGCTGATAATTGTCTAAAGAAACACTGCAAGGATTAGAGAGAAACTAATAAAAAATCATACCCAGCAGGGTGAAGAACACAGGGGCAGAAACAGGAGTGGAAGCACTGTGTACCTTCGTGTCGTTTTCATTTCTTAATTATATAAATACTGCACCTAATTTTTAAAATAAATTTAATTTTAAAAGTAATTGGTTGCAAATCCCTGCTAATTCTTGTCTTCTCCAGGCTAAAAACCTCTCTAGCTTATTCACTCTTTTCTCTTATTTTTCCTATTATTTGGAAATAATAATTTCCACATCTTTCATCACCCTGCTCCCTCCTCCTTCTATCTCCTATAAACATTTCAATGTTCCTTTTAAAACATAGTGCCCTGAACCAAAAACAGAACTCTAGATGAGGTATAGCCGGATTAGAGTAAAATGTGATTGTTGCTTCCCTCATTCTGTCTAGATAGTGCATCTCTATTAATGTAGTTAAGCTATTATTAGGTGGGGTTTTTTTCATAATATTAGGATCACATCCCATAATGTGCCTGAGTTGTTTTCACATAAAATGTTACGTCCAGTCTCTACACAATCTGCCCATCAATCCCAATCCTGCCCACTTCCGCCACTGATACCATCCACCTAACATGTGCCATGCACATATTTAAACTTAACTATGAAACAAAAACAAATAACCACTGTACTGTCTTCAACTGTTAAGTAGCAACTAGGAATGAGTGGCCACAGGGGAAATAAAGCAGGGCCCTCACCACTACAATCGAACCAAAAACTTAATGCAGAAGGCTAGAAGCAAAAGGGAGACCTATCTCACCAACTAACTCGGTAGATCTAAGCCAGATTTGATCAGATTGCCATGTCCTGAGCATTACAAGCAAAACAGCAGAGGAGAAGGGGAGAGTCCTTGAGACTGTGCTGAGAAAAGGGGCCTCTGTAACAGTTGCGTTAAGATTGCTGGGTGTTCTGAAGATCCTAAATGGGAATTGCACAGGAAGAAGAGAGGGCCTACGCTGGGAAAGGGGCCTCTGTAAAAATTTCACTAACTAAGACAAAGAGCCTTTACTAATTGAGAAAAAAAGCCTTTTGCAAAGATTTAGAAGGGGAGAGAGAAAGAGGAACCTTGAAACTGACTGAGGTTTATAACCCCGGAGCCCCAATAGTCAGCATAATTAGATTAGCTGGGAGCCCACTTGTAGCCTCGGCTCAAGAGTATAGACCAAACTTACTAACATCTTTCCTCCATACTGGAGCATTCAGAATAGCTGGGTGCCTGCTTGCAGCTTTGTGCTCATGTGTGTTTCATAAATACATTGCTATCTTATTTCCACAGTATGTGCTTGTCTCTTGTTTGAATTACTCTATTGTGATCAAGACAAGAACTGAGGCGAGGGAGGAGTCTATTGACTCAGGTCTCTGACTCAGGTCTCTCTCTCCTCCCTGTAACAACAACAAAGCCGTAAACCTAAAACTGTTCTAAAATAAGGGTTACTTTAAAAAATCATATCTTTTATTAAACTTATCTTATAAAAAGTAACCTTTCCTTTCAACCTGGAAAATTGTTTTAAAATTAATTGCATTTCCTAATGTACGTGTGGCCCACTCATTTCCTAAATATAGCCTCTATGTTTTTATTTTAGTTTTTTATAACAAATATGAAAACATTTTATCCATAACCTTTGACTCGGATGAAGCCTGGAGATTATCTAAACTAATAAACTCATTTCACAGATATAGAAACTGAAGCCCAAGGGGGTAAATAACCTCCACAGGCTCCTACAACCACATTGCAGCAAAGCAGAACTAGAACACAGATGACCTGATTCCCAGGCAGGAGTTTTCCGTTCCTTTTGGAAGCAAAGGATTCGGTTGACAAAAATCTGTTGTAGGTCAAACTCAAAAGGGCCAAAAGAACAGACTGATCAGAACAGCATATTCAGTAAGCTATTTTGGACCTTCCTGTCAGTGATAAAGTAATTAAGTACTTTACCTTAAAAAAAGATAAATAAGACTAAATGAACAGAATTATCTAATAGTGTATTTAGATTGCCTATGATTACTAGAATTCTAAATAATGATAAATATTATTACCTCTTTTCACATTCTCTAAATAAAATAGTATTTAAATTCTTAGTAGACACTTTTAGAAATATCCGACAACAAAAAGTTGTCCATTATTGAATTCCTGTTGGACTATTTCCCCATACAAAGATAGACTGACAGATTTCACAGGGAAGGGGGTTTGAAGGGGACTGGAAGAGGTTAGGCAAAGAACATATATGCATGGCCCATGGACACAGGCAATAGTGTGGTGAAGGCTGGCAGGTGGAGGTGAGGAACTGGGTGGAACTGACCAAAGGTGGGGAAAATGAGAGAAATCAGTAATAGTGTCAATAATAAAAAATAATAAATAGAACTTCTAGTCAAGGTGGAGGTGTAGGCAATCACGGCCCACCTCATCACACAGCCACATCAAAATTACAACTAAACTACAAACCAAAAATCATTTAGAACCATCAGAAATCAAGTTCAATGGATATCGGACAACTACAGAACTAAAGAAACCACATCAATCCAAAAGGGTAGGAGATGCAGAATGAGCAGGTCCTACACCCAAGTGTGGTAGATAAAAATTCAGGAGGGATATCTTGGGAGCAAGAGGTCCACACCGGGCTCTCAGCCCAGGTTACCAGTGCCAGGAAGAGAAGCCCCCATAACTTCTGGCTGTAAAATCCAGCAGGATTGGAGTCAGTGAGAAAATAACTGCTGGACTCCTTGGCAGTTCCTCTTAAAGGGCCCCTGCCCGACTTAGATGTACTCCCTCTGAGCTCCAGCACCACTAGGGTATCAGCTTGAAAGGTGCCAGTAACATACAGGGAGGAACTGAAGTGTCTGGGATCAGGACAAGAGCCAGGGGACAGCTCTCTCCCAGATGGTAATGTGGACAGAGGCCGTTGTGCCTTTTCTAAGCCATCTCCCCACTGAATCAGAGAACTGGCAGGCAGAAACCATATCTGAGACTTCATCAACTCGGCTTACACTATTTGCCTTACCTAGGCCTTTACCTGAGACTCTCTCCAACCCAACTTATGGGCCTACCCCCAGCTCCATAGCCAGGCCTAGCACTAGCAGCAGCCAGTTTTGGATCACAGTTTGACTCTGCCTGGTAAACTCCAAGTCTAGCACAAGTAGCAGGCATCCTCAGATTGTTTTGTAGCTCATGCTGGGTGGCCCTGGATAGAACACAGTAGTGGCTGACCCTGACCTGAACCACCTGGGAAACCTCAAAGCCTGTGTGCCCAGTGGAGAGCTACAGACCACATCACAGGACCAACACCCTGCTCTGGCACAGCTAATCCTCCACAGGGGGTGGAGTCTGATGGTCAGGGATCACAGCCAGTCCTTACAGCTGACTGGCCTGAGTAAATCCACCACCCCCCCATCGACATATCAACAGCCATCAAGGCCCAACTACAAGAAGAGGGTATAATCAGCTAATACTGGGGTGTACCTTGACTACCCAGTTTGGGTGATAGGGGAGGCTGTGCCACTGAAGCGCACAGGCCCCACTGCCAAGACAGGGAGGTATACCAGCTCTACCTAATACACAGAAACAAACACAGGGAGGCTACCAAAATGGGGAGACAAAGAAACATGGCCTAAATGAAAGAATAGATCAAAACTCCAGAAAAAAACTAAACAAAATGGAAATGAGTCATCTATCAGACGCAGAATTCAAAACACTGGCTATAAGGATGCTCAAGGAAATCAGTGAGTACTTCAACAGCATAAAAAAAATCAGACGGAAATGAAGGATATACTAATGGAAATGACCAATTTACAGGGAATCAACAGTAAAGCAGATGAAGCCAAGCATCAAATCAATGATATGGAACATACGAAAACAAAATCAAGCAGAGCCACAGGAAGAAAAAAAATTAAAAAAAAAAAACAAGGATAGTGTAAGAAGCCTCTGGGACAACTACAAGAAGTCCAACATTCTCATCATATGGGGGCCAGAAGGAGAAGATAAAGAGCAAGAAATTGAAAATCTATTTGAAAAAATAATAATAGAAAACTTCCCTGACTTGGTGAATGAAATAGATATACAAGTCCTCGAAGCACAGAGAATCCCAAACAAGATGGATGTAAACAGGTCCACCAAACCACATCGTAATTAAAATACCAAAGTTTATAGATAAAAAGAGAATCTTAAAAGCAGCAAGAGAAAAGCTGTTAGTTACCTACAGGAGAGTTCCAGTAAGCTGTCAACCAATTTCACAAAAGAAACTTTGCAGGCTGGAAAAGACTGGCAAAAAATATTCAAAGTCATGAAAAGCAGGGACCTACAGCCAAGATTGCTCCAACTCAGCAAAGATATCATTTAGAATCGAAGAGCAGATAAAGAACTTCCCAAACAAGAAAAAACTAAAGGAGTTCATTGTCACGAAACCATTACTATATGAAATGTTAAATGGACTTATTTAAGAAAGAGATTAAAACTATGAATAATAAAATGGCAATAAATACATACCTATCAACAATTGAATCTAAAAAGCAAACTAAGCAAACAAGAAGAACAGAGGCAGAATCATGGATATGGAGAGCATTTTGATGGTTACCAGATGGGAGAGGTTTGAGAGAAATTCGTGAAGAGGTCAGGGGATTAAGAAGTATAAATTGGTGGTGACAGAATCGCCATGGGGACATAAAGTACAACATAGGAAATGGATTGAGTAGCCAAAGATGATATACACATGAGCCATGGACAGGAAAAAAGGTGAGGGGATTGTCTGAGGAAGTGGGAGTAGCTGTGCGAGAGAGGAGAGAAGGGGGAAATTGGGACAACTGTAGCACAATCAAGAAAATATTAAAAATAAGCCCTGGCTGGTGTAGCTCAGTAGATCGAGCACGGGCTGCAAACCAAAGGGTCTCTGGTTTGATTCCCAGTCAGGGCACATGCCTAGGTTGCAGGCCAGGTCCGCCCAGTGGGGGCCACATGAGAAGCAACCACACATTGATGTTTCTCTAACTCCTTCTCCTTCCCTTCCCCTCTTTCTAAAAATAAATAAATAAAATCTTTACAAATAAATAAATAATAAAGAAGACAGACTATTTTAATATAAAAGAAATTAATTTCTGGGATGCAAGGTTGGTATAACCACAAATCAAGTAATGTGATACTCCATAAATCAAAATAAGGATAAAATCAGATGATCAAATCAACAGATACAGAAAGAACATTTGACAAAATCCACCACCCATTTATGATAAAAGCTCTCAGCAAAGTTAGAATAGAGGGAACACACCTCAACATAATAAAGGCCAATGTGACAAAGCCACGGCTAATATTATATTCAACAGGGAAAACTTTAAGGATTTCCCTTAAGATTGGGAATAAAACAGAAATGTCTGCTTTTACCACTGTTATTCAGCATAGAACTGGAAATCTCAGACAAGACAATCAAACAAGAAGAAGAAATAAAAGGCGACCAGAAAATGAAACTAATAAAATCTTTAAAACTGTAATTCAGAAAAGTTTCCTGAATTTAAAAGCTCTTGGATCTACATACCAAAGAGAAATAACCCGAACTGGTCAGCACTGGACATATCTTAAGCAAAATCATTTAACTTTAAAGATAAGGAAGATAGTGTTTAAGCATTCAGGAACAGCAAAAGTTTACAGAAGAAACCACAGGAACAGTATTTTCAAGATACTCAATGAAAGAAAATATGAGCTAAGAATTTATATCTGCTGAAATTGCTCTTCAAATATAAAGGCCACAAAGAGTTGTAAACATACTGGAGTTCAGGAAATGTTGTTCCCATAAGATATTCCTGAAAAGGTACTAGAGAACAATCCAGCACAAGAGAATTACTGGAGATTTATCATAGGGTAGAGAGGTAAGCACTGAATATATTCAACAGCAGAACAAACACTAAAGGATAGATAAAGGTGATGACATCTATTTGTAGTACACAAATTCTGGATATTAGGTATTAGCTTCCTAGCTATATATTTTAAGCTACCCAATGAAAGAAATGTGAGCTAAGTATATCACTTGAAACTGATAAACCAAATAACAGTAGTTCAATTGTACTTAAAAGAGTATAGAGATTAAGTTTTGTCTTTTTAAAATTAAAGATTCAAACTAAAACAAAAATTAAATTGAATGGTTGGAGATAGGAAAAGGAAAGGAAGCAATAATTAGCCATTTAAAGTATTGATTATCTTGGGGTGTAGAGCAGCACACGGCACGAGAGGCGGGTGGAGTGCATGAGTCACTGTGCTCCCTCAGGTTAGGAGTGGGACTTTGCCTCCTGCCTGGGGTCCACATCTCATCTCCAGCTACAGCAACTCACCCATGAATACTGGTTCCCCCTGGAGGCTGGATCAGCTGCCTTTCCACCTAGGTACATTGGCTGAATGTCATCAATTACATTAATGTAGTCAATCGAGTCAGAGAAGCCTATATTCCAGATGAAAACTCCCTAAGTCTGAGGCACCTGTTTGCGCAAAAGATTATCAGAAGGATCCAAGATGATGGAAGAGTAAGTAGAAGCTACACTAACCTCATCCCAGGACCAGTCTGGAATTACAAGTAAATTGCAGAGAAATCATCCTGAATAACCAACTGAACACTAGCTAGAGAGAAGCCTTTATAACCCCGGACAGACAGAAGAAACCACTTCACTACAATGTGACTGGTACAGAGTGTGGAGTAAATGAGAGAAGGCTAGCTGTACTCCCACAGGCAGTGGCTGAAGTGCCAAAGGGAAATTTCAGCAGCTGGAGGGTTACTCCTAAGAAGTGTGGGGTCTAGACCTCAAGCTTGGCTTCCTAGTCTACTGCACCAGAGCTGGAAAGGAACCCAGATAACATCTAGCTATGAAAAGCAACAGGGTTTCTGTCTGCCAGGGAGAAATAGCTGGAGACACAGAGAACCTCTTAAAGGGCCAACACCTATAATTTCCACTTACCCTGGGCTCTGGAGCAGCGGACTAGAGATGCTTGAGGAGATTCTTGGGGTGGTGGCTTTGGGAAGAGACTGAGGGAGCAGCTGAAGGATCCCTGTGCTGAGTTATTCCCCAAACTATAAGAGCTATCTTGCTCAGGCAGAGTTGTCCCCTCTAAGCAGCATCAGCCTGAGGAAAAGCAATAGCCCCACTGACAGAAATCACCCTGCCCTACCCTGTGGTGCTTAAACCTGACTGATAATTACAGATTGACTAGATTAACAACTGAATGAGACAGGGTATAACTGTAATCAGTGGTAGTCTCAAACAGGCCACCTAGGGCCAGACTGAGACACCATCTGACATCACTAGGGGTGCATCCAGAATGAAGACAGTGCACCTATACAACAGCATGCATATATGGTGGGTAGAGTGACTCTCAGTTAGCCATCTGGAAGAAAGGACCCACCAAAAAACAATCCAACAACAGCCAAAACCCAATTACAATCCAATAACAGCCGAAACCCAATTATGCTGTTTATATGGAGAGTCCATGTAAACAGCAAAAATTGCATCCCAAGAGCATCAATTTCAAGAGATCAAGGAGAGTGCACCACTGAATCCCACAGATCTCCTGCCATAGAAGGTCACACCATGAAGACAGGGAGTCAAAGCAGATCAATCTAAAAAGCAGAAACAAACAAGAAGAGTCATCTAAAATGGGAAGACAAAGAAATACCCACCAATCAAAAGGAAAGAAGGAATCCCCAGAAAAAGTCCTAAATGGAATAGAGGCAAACAAACTACCAGACACTGAATTCAAAACAATGATTCTAAGGAAGCTCAATGAGCTCAGTGAGCACTACAAAGAACTCCAGGTAAGCTATAAGGAACTTACTGAAAAATACACCAGCATGAATAAGAACATAGACACTATCAAGAAGAGCCTGGAGGAAATGAAAAATACAATATCTGGAATGAAGAAAACAGCAGAATGACTCAAAGGCAGGCTAGATGAAGCAGAGGATTGAATCAGTGAGCTGTAAGACAAGAGAGGGAAAAATTCTCAGACAGAACAACAAAATGAAAAGGTCTCAAAAAGAATGAAGAGGGTTGAGGGAGCTGCAGGACAACATGAAACATAATCATATCCATATAATAGGGATACCAGAAGGAAAAGAATAAGAGCAAGGGACAGAAAACCTGTTTGAAAAAGTAATGATTGAAAACTTCCCTATCTTGATAAGACAAAAAGTTGCACATGTCTAGGAAGCATAGAGGGTCCCAATAAAAATGAACCCAAAGAGGTCCAATCTAAGATACATCATAATTAAAATGGCAAAATTCCAAGACAAAGAAAATATCTTAAAGGCAGCAAGGGAGAACAGAAAGTAACATACAAGGGAGTTCTGATAAGGCTAGCAGCTGACTTCTCAACAGAAACACTACGAGCCAGGAGGGAATGGCAAGAAATATTCCAAGTAATAAAAAGCAAAGGCCTGAAACCAACACTATGCTACTCAGCAAGGCTCTCATTTAAAATGGAAATAGTTTACCAGACCAAAAAAAAAAAAGGCTAAAGGAATACATCTCCACCAAACCAGCATTGTAAGACATGTGAAATGGACTACTTTAAGAATATGAAGAAAAACACAGAGGGGAACACAGGAACAAAGGGGAAAAATGTCAAAGAATAAGTACCTCTTAATATAACCTTAAATGTAAATGGACTAAATGCTCACATCAAAAGACACAGAGTAGCTGACAGGGTTAAAAAACATGACCTGCATGCCTACAAGAGACCCACCTCAGAACAAAAGATTACTCTGACTGAAAGTGAAGGTATGGAAAAAATATTACAAGCAAATGGACATAAAAAAAAAGCTGGGGTAGCAATACTTATATCAGACAAAGCAGACTACTAAACAAAGGCCATAAAAAGAGACACAGAAGAACACTACATAATACTTCAGGGAAGAATCCATCAAGAATATATAACCCCTATAAATATATATGCACCCAACATAGGAGCACCCAAATATATAAAGAAAATCTTGGAGGGCTTCAAGAAAGATAGTGACAGCAACACGCTCATAGTTGGGGATTTCAACACCCCATTGTCAACAATGGGTAGATCTTCCAAGCAAAGAATCAACAAGGATATTGTGGCATTGTACAACACTCTAGATTAAATGGACTTAATTGATATATACAGAAACTTTTACCCCAAAGAAGCAAAATATATTCTTTTCAAATGCACATGGAAAATTTTAAAAGCTAGACCATATGGCAACAAGCCTTAACAAATTCAAGAAAATCAAAATCATATCAAACATCTCAGTTCATGAGGGCTTGAAACTAGAAACCAACCTCAAGGAAAAAACTCAAAAATATTCAAATTCATGGAGACTAATAACACGCTATTAAATAATGAATGGGTTAACAATGAGATCAATGAAGAAATCAAAAACTTTATGGAAACAAATGCAAATGAACACATAACAGCTAAATACCTCTGGAACACAGCAAATGCAGTCTTGAGAGGGAAGTTCATAGCAATACAGGCCTACTTTAAAAAGATAGAAAAATCTCAAATAAGCAACCAAACCCTACATCTGCAAAAACTTGAGGAACAACAACAAACAAAGCCCAGAGCTAGTGGAAGGAAGGAAATACCCAAGATCAGAGCAGAACTGACTAATATAGAGACTAAAAAAAAATTCCCAAGAGTTGGTTCTTTGAAAAGATAAACAAAATTGACAAACCTTTAATCAGACTCATCAAGAAAAAAGAGGACCCACATAAACAAAATCAGAAACAAAAGAGGAGAAATTACAACTGGTACCAAAGGATTGTAAGAAATTACTACAGAGAACTATGTGCCAAGAAATTTGAAAACCTGGGCAAAATGGACAAATTTCTAGAAAACTTAATCTTCCAAAACTAGAAAATTAAAACTAAAAGAAGAAGTAGAAAGCCTAAATAGACCAATAACAACTAGTGAAGTAGAAGTGGTAATTAAAAAAACTCCTGGCACACAAAAGTCCTGGACTAGACAGCTTCACAGGCAAATTTTACCAAACATTTAGGGAAGAGTTAACTCCTATCCTTCTTAAACTATTCCAAAAAATTCAAGAAGAGGGGTGAATCCCAAATTCTTTTCAAGAGGCCAGTATTATCCGAATTCCAAAACCAGGTAAAGACACAACAAAGAAAGAAAACTGTAGGCCAATATTGTTGATGAACACAGATGCTAAAAATCCTCAACAAAATATTGACAAACCAGAATCAGCAATACATTAAAAAGATCATACACCACAATCAACTGGGATTCATCCCAGGGATGCAAACATATTCACAAATCAATAAACATAATATACCACATAAACAAGATGAAAAACAAAAATTAAATGATCATATCAATAGATGCTGAAAAAGCATTTGATGAAGTAAAGCACCTATTTATGATAAAAAAAACACTAAGCAAAATGGGAATAGAGGGAGCATACCTCAACATCATAAAGGTCATATATGAGAAACCTATAGTCAACATCATACTCAACAGGCAAAAACTAAAAGTTTTCCCACTAATATCAAAAAAAGACAAGGGTGTCCACTTTTACCATTTTTATTCAACGTATTATTAGAACTTCTGATCACAGCTATCAGACAAGAAAAAGGAATAAAAGGCATCCAAATTGAAAAAGAGGAAGTAAAACTGTCATTATTTGCTGATGACGTGACAGTGTACATAGAAAACCCTATAGACATAACCAAAAATCTGTTCAACCTAATAAGTGAATTTGGCAAAATAGCAAGATACAAAGTCAATGTTCAGAAATCGAAGGCATTTTTGTATACCAACAATGAAATATCAGAAATAGAAACTAGGAAAAAATCCCAATAACTATAGCAACAAAAAAAATAAAGTATCTAGGAATAAATTTAATGAAGGAGGTAAAAGATATGTACTCAGAAAACTACAGAACACTGAAGAACGAACTTAAGGAAGATGCAAATAAATGTAAGCATATACCATGTTCATGGATTGGAAAAATGAACATCATTAAAATGCCCATACTATGCAAAGCAATTTATAGATTCAATGCAATCCATATTAAAATACCAATGATATATTCCACAGATTAAGAACAAATGTTTCAAATAGCCTCAGCAATCCTGAGAAAGAAGAACAAAGTAGGAAGTATCACCATACCTAACATCAAACTATATTATAAGGCCATTATAATCAAAACAGTCTGATACTGGCAGGAGAATAGGCATGTAGATCAATGGAACAGAACAGAGGGCCCAGAAATAAACCTATGTCCCTATGCTCTATTAATATGTGACAAAGGGGGCGTGAATATATGAGTATTTTTATTCCATGAGTATACAATGGAGTAAAAATACTTCTTCAACAAATGGCATTCAGAGAACTGGAATGGTACATGCAAAAAAAGGAAACTCAAAATGTATAAAAGACTTAAACATAAGCCATGATACCATAAAAGTCTTTGAGAAAAACACAGGCAGTAAAATTTCAGATATACATATATATGCTGCAATATTTTCACTAATACACCCTTTAGGGCAGTGTAAATAAAGGAAAGAATAAACCAATGGGACTACATCAAATTAAAAAGATTTTGCATGGCTAAGTAAAACATCATCAAAATGAAAAGGAAACCAGCCATCTGGGAAAACATATCTGCGAATGACACCTCAAACAAGAGTTTGATCTCTAAAATATAAAAAGAACTCATACAACTCAACACCAAGAAGACAAGAAATCCAATTTAAAAATGGGCAAAGGACCTGAACAGACACTTCTCCAAGGAGACATACAGAGGGCCCATTGGGATATGAAAAGATGCTCAGCATGACTAGACATCGAAGAGATTCAAATGAAAACTACAATGAGATAAGACCTCACACTAGTCAGAATGGCCATCATAAACAAATCAACAAACAACAAGTGCTGGTAAGGATGTGGAGAAAATGGAACCCTAGTGCACTGTTAGTGGGAATGCAGACTGGTGCAGCCACTGGGGACGACAGTATAGAAGTTCCTCAAAAAATTAAAGATGGAACTGTCTATAGGCCTGAGGCTTTCCTCAGGCCTATTGATTGAAACAGGATTCCAGGGACTCCTTTATAAGGACTGGTTCAGATGGAAGGAGTTCAGTGCAGGCTTCCCCCTGAAGTGCAGTTTGTGTGAGAGGCCTTTAGGTAGAAATGGCTGCTGGGCTCTGTTTTTTTGTTTTGATTTGTTTTGTCCTGTTTTGTTTTAATTTGAGCCCAGTTAGCCACTGGGAGCCTTTCTTAGTAGGTATCTTCTTTCTCAGGGTCCACAGTACACATACAAAATATGCATTTATGCATGAAGATAAAGCAACTAATGTCGATATGGTTAAGAACTAATGTTAGTGTAAGAGAAAAGAGGCCAAAGTTAAAGTGAAAATTCTATGTTAAATTTTACTTAAATATTGAGGTTGAATACTGATATTACTTCATGATTTTGCATTTCTTTTCTCTCTCTATCTCTCTCTACATATATCTTAGCTCTATAATCACAAATATCTAGGGGAGAGTGACCACCAGGAAACAAGAGTGCCCTGAGTGCCCACATTTTGGTCTCTACGTAGCATTTCCCATTAAAAGAAAGCAGAACTCTGTGGAGAATTCTGAGTCCAGATTTGGAAAGGAAAATGCATTACGTGGATTTGTGACAAGTTATGCCAGAAAGCAAAGAGGCAATCAAAGACTAATGGAACATGTCAGAGCAAAGGGGAAGAATCCATTGGCAAAATGTGAGAAAAATGGGGGGGAAGTGACAACAATTATTTCATGAGAACTCGAGATCGCTCCATCACTAAAGAAAGAAAAAGGAAAAAATCAAACACATACACACACACATATAAAAAGCTAGATAGTCATCGTTGTACTTAGAACATTTCCTTTGAAAATTGGCTGTAGAAAGAAAAGAATTAAGAACTTATCCTGTCTTCTCTGCACCTCAGAGTAACTAAATAGCCTACAAGTTGATAGAAAGTTCTTCTAAACAGAAAAAGTCCAGTTAATTAGAGCAAAAAGGAGAAAATTAGAAATTTGCCATTTTGCCTACTAAAATGATTCAGTCAGCTTTCATCAGTAGATAAAATTGCTAGGTGAAGTTGATGGGTAATTGTATCACTTTAGCATCACAGAAGTGCAATAACTCAACTCTAACACTAAATGCTTTCTACGAACCCACCCAATACCACAAAGGTTTGCAAATTGTGTTGAACCTGAATCTCATCAATCCCAGAGTGTCAACTTAGTTAACTGGAAATACAAGGGACAGGGAGACAAGTTAAATTTCACCAATGGGAAGCCTGTAGAAAAATCCTGAATATGGAACATTCTACAAAATAAGTAACCCAATTTTTCAATAAACAAACAATAAGGGGAATGTGGAAGTACTTAGATTAACAGATTAAACAAAGTGTGGCTGCCATGTGAGTCTCTTAATTGAACAAATCAAATATAAAAAGATATTTTTGAAACATTCAGAGAATTAAAAATATTGAATGTAATAGAGTATACTAAGGAATTGTTACTTTTGTTATGAGGGACATGGTTTCATGATTTCTAAAGTCAATTTTTTAAATATATTTTATTCATTATGTCATTACAGTTCTATTTCCCCCCTTCATTCCCCTCCACTCTACACACCCCTCGTCCACCATTCCCCCCTTTAGTTTATGACCACGTGTCTCAAGTTCTTTAGATTCTATATTTCCCATACTATTCTTGCCCTCCCCCTATCTATTTTCTACCTACCATCTATGCTACTTATTTTCTGTACCTTCTCCCCCCTTCTCCTTCTCCCACTCCCCTGTTGCTAACTCTCCATGTGATCTTCATTTCTACGGTTCTGCTCCTGATCTAGCTGTCCTCTTAGTTTGTTTTTGTTTTACGTGTGGTTCTTAGTAACTGTGAGTTTGCTGTCCTTTCACTGTTTACCTTTTTTCTCTTCTTTTTCTTAGGTAAGTCCCTTGAACATTTCATATAATAAGGGCTTGGTGATGATGAACTCCTTCAATTTGATCTTATATGAGAAGCACTTTATTTGTCCTTCCAATTCTAAATGAAAGCTTTGCTGGATAGAGCAATCTTGGTTGTAGGTCTTTGGATTTCATGACTTGGAATACTTCTTTCCAGCCCCTTCTTGCCTGTAAGGTCTCTTTTGAGAAATCCGCTGACAGTCTGATGGGAACTCCTTTGTAGGTGACTGTCCCCTTATCTCTTGCTGCTTCTAGGATTCTCTCCTTCATTTTAATCTTGGCTAATGTAATGATGATGTGCCTTGGTGTGTTCCTTCTTGGGTCCAACTTATTTGGGACTCTCTGTGCTTCCTGGACTTCCTGGAAGTCTATTTCCTTTGCCAGCTTGGGGAAGTTCTTTATTATTTGTTCAAATAAGTTTTCCACTGGTGGCTGTTCCTCTTCCCCTTCTGGTACCCCTATAATTCGGATGTTGGAGCGTTTAAAAATGTCCTGGAGGTTCCTAAGTCTCTCCTCATGTTTTTGAATTCTTGTTTCTTCATCCTTTTCTGTTTGGTCATTTTTTTTCCTCTTTCTGGTCCACTCCTTTGATTTGAGTCCCAGTTTCCTTTCCATTACTATTGGTTTCCTGTGCATTTCCATTCATTTCAATTAGTTTAGCCTTCACATGTTCCTCTAATTTGTGACTATAATCAACCAGTTCTGTGAGCATCCTGATCCCCAGTGTTTTGAACTGTGCATCTGAGAGTTTTGCTATTTCTTCATCACTTAGATTTATGGGCTCTGGGGCTCTGAGTTGTTCTTGAGCCATGTTTTGATCTGTTCGTGCCTGTTACATAGGAGGAGGTGTTCACCAGGGCAGGGCCACCCAGGTCGCTGGTTTGTGAGGCTGTATGTGGGGGCGGGTCAGAGAGGGACAATGGCGGTCCCCTCTGCCACTTTCCACCACTGAGGCCTGCATGGTCTGTCTCACTGCTTCGCTCCTTTACCAGCTTGTCTGCACTCAACTGTGTGACTTTGGTCAGGCCTCAGTGGGTCCGCCCACTACTCCACACCTGGGATTTGCCTACAGCTGCCGGCATGCCTGGGTTGCGCACCCCGGTCGGTCCGGTTGATCTTTCCTGCCCGACCCCACTCTGCTGCTGGCTCTGCCCCTCTTACCAGTTTGGCTGAAAGGTTCGTTGTTGTCAGACTTCCGTGTAGTTCAATTTTCTGTGGTTTGGCTGTGTTTTTGTTGCTAAAACTTTGCTGTTTTTAAACTTGGTTGTGTGAGAAGGCGCAGTGCTTCCACCTACACCTCCATCTTGGCGGAAGTCTAAAGTCAATTTTTTTAACATAGCACATTAATACAGAATTGGTCAAAAGTAGATTTACAATTGTTCGTATGGAAAATAATATAATAATTAATAAGTAGTAATACAAAAATAAACTCTGTGTTTCGCATACTCACAAAGGTGAACCTACTTTTGCCCCACCCTGTATATGTCAATGTAAAATAACACGGCGTTTAAGATTTGTTTTAAAGTATTTCAGCAAAAATAAAGGAGAATTGGATGGCTCTGGCAGGGTGACTCAGTTGGACCTGCTACACCAAAAGCTCTTGGGTGTGATTCTCGGTCAGGGCACATACCTACATTGAAGGTTCAGGGTACAAATGGGAGCCAACCAATCAACGTTTCTCTTTCACATTGATGTGTATCTCTCTTTCTCTCCCTTCCTCTCTCTCTAAAATCAATAAACATAACTTCGGGTGAGGATTTAGAATAAAAAAAGGAATGGATGAAACAAGTGAGGTAAAATGTTGATGATTATTGAATTGGGGCCTCTGGGCAATTCGTTACACTATCCTTCCTATTTTTATGTATATTAAAATTTCAAAATATACCTTAAAAATTTCAAAATATACCTTAAAAAGTAGAGATGGCTCAAAGAACTCTGTCAATTGTTTAAAATAAATGGAAGGATTTGGATTACTGGTTATTTCTGCTTTCTAATCATTTGAGAATATAATCTAAAACCCACTGTAATAGAAAGTATTCTAGAATGCACGTCCAGGGGAAACCTTTTGAATTTGGACGGGCCATTTAATCTTTTCAGATCTTGTGTTCTGTAAAGTTAGAAGATTAGACCAGAGATCTTTAAGTCTTATCCTTACCTCCAATCACTAGAAAGTAATATGATTGTATTTTTTCAGATAAGCAGAGAGCACAGAATTGGGTAACAAAAAACATGAAAAAGCACCTTAACCTGAGTTCCTACATATGAAATAATTGGATTATAGTAGACTGTCTCTAAGATGTGTCCTTATTCTAAAATTCTGTACGTGTAAAAGCTGTAGTCATAGTTCTGACACATAATTGTTTTATATCAAGTTCTAGTGGCCAACATTAGCACTTGGTTTCAGTACGTACACCTGCTGTTTCTGTGCTCCAAACAGAGAGTTTAGAATAAGACAGAAAATACAGATAGGCCTGTTCTTTTAAGACATTATTTACTTTTACAGCAAGGGGAAGAGAGAGAGAGAGGGAAGGAAATAACAATGTGAGAAAGAAACATCAGTTGGTTGCCTCTGTGCACACCCCATCTGGGAATGAATGGGCAACCCAGGCCCGCTCCCCAGCCCAGAATCAAACCAGTGACTCTTTGCTTTAGAGGGCGATGCCCAGCCAAGGTGGACCACACCGGTCAGGGTACAAGTTAAATGTTTTAGTGTTCTATTGCAATATCTCAGAGAAATCCATGGTTGTAACGCCAGATAAATGTCCTTTATCACAGTCTTGCAGGGAAAAAAATAGTTATGATTAAGATAATTGATACTGAGCCTGGAGAGTGTTAGCACTCTAAAGGAAGGTCCAAATGTAAAACAACCTTAACAAACGATAGATACCTTAAAACATTACAGTTGATGAGTTGTCATCGTGGGTGGAAGGGGTGAGAGGAAGCTGTTGGTCCTAACTAGGACCTATGAGTGCAAAGATGTAGGGAGAGTTTTTTATGAACACTGAGAATGCAAGTGTTCTTCATAAGGGCTGCTGCCACCTGAAGACGGAATGAATGGTCTGGAGAGAGCAAGCCCACTGTCACTGGCAGCTGTGTCATCAGAGGCTGGTGTGCATTGTACAAAGACATTTCAAGCATCAGTCATGGCATAATTTATAAAATTGTAAATTATGAAATGGTGGAGGTAGAGCTCACAGAAGCTACTCCAGCAAATTTTTATATGACGCTGCAGAGATACGTGAAAGCACGAATCCACATCACTAGTAAATACTGTTTCTAATCATTTAAGGAAATTCCAACACCTAATTAATGAAACTTATCACTGGAAATTCAGATGTGTCTCTTCCATATATGAAATTGTAAAATGCCTATAAATATTTGTTAAATGAATAAATACTTTGTGAACTTCAGGAGGGAAGATACAATTCAATCATTCATTTGACAGTTTTTGAAAGCCAGCTATGTGCCCCAAACTGGTAAATTCCCTGTTTTCATGGAACTTTTATTCTAGCAAGAGGAGTTAGTTAATAAACAACTTTTAAAAATACGTCACATAATCACTGGGAGTGCACCTGCAACTAATATAATGTTACATGTCAATTGCACCTCAATTTTAAAAAATGTTAGGTGGTAGATTCTATAAAGAAAAGTAAACCTGATAAAGTGAATAGTGTGGGGACGCTGCTATTTCAGATAAGGTTTCCAGGAAAAGTGTCTCTTGAGGTAACACCTGAGCAGAGGCTCATGAAAGAATTGAGGGAGCAAACCACGTGGATATCCAAGGGAAGGCCCAGGAAGACGGAAGGGCCAGCACACATTCCCCGAGGACAGTGCTTGGTGCTCACGGAAGAGCAAGGAGGCAGGTATGGCAGGAGCAGAACCAACCTGAAGGACGAGAGAGGGAGAGGTGGGTCAGATGGGCAGCGGCGCCGTTCAGTGAGCCCACTGAGCCACAGTAAGGACGTGGGCTTTTTAGCCTCCCTGAGAGGGAAGATGCTCTGAACTTACAACTGAAGAGTGACACGTTTCATCTGCTTTGCTGAATGTAGATTGTGAAAGGGCGAGGGAAGAAAGGAGGAGGAAATTAGAGGACAACAGTGCAGGAATGAGTTACAGTGGTTCAGACTGGAGGGGTAGCAGTGACCATGGTAAGGCACAGTCAGGTTTGGGAGGCGCAGGTGTGGAGGGGGGAAATTTCACTTTGGATGCGTCAAATGTGCAACACCTATTAGACATGCAGGTGCATATGTCAGCTATGCAGGTGGATATATTGGAGAGGTAAACCTAGAATCCTCAGCATACACAGGATTGAATGAATCATCTGAGACATGAGTGTAGATGGAGAAGTCAGGTCTAAGGACAGGGACACGATGTGTCCTAACCTTGGAGGGTAGGAGGGTAAGAGACATTCAGCACAGGAGACTGAGGTAGGAGGAGAACCCGGAGAATCTGGAGACATGGAGGCCACATGAAGCACGTGTGTCAAGCAGGAAGGAGTGATCACTCACTATGTTAAGGGCTTCTGATATTCCCAACAGGATACAGGCTGCAAACTGATGATAGAATTTGGCAACAAGGAAATCACCGGTGACCCTGATAACCCTAATAACTGAACCTCAGAGAACATTTTACACATAGGGTGTCTCAATAAATTATTTGTTAAATAAGCAAATAAATGTAAATATGGACCACAATTCTGAAGCTTCTATAGAATTCAGAGTTGAGCTACTGAAAAATATAGAATAAACTATCTCTCTGATTTAGCAAGACAATGGTACAAAGTAAATAAAATCTATACTAACAGGTGGCCCAAATGCTGGAGATGCACAAGTGAATGTTTTCATACACAATTTAAAATAAAAGTTGTTCACTTTCATCTTTTTTATTGTTGTTCAATTATAGTTACCCCCATTTCTCCCCCATTACTCCCTTAAGTCTGCCCTTAAGTGAATAATTTTTTGAATATAAATAAAAGCAAAATTCACTTGACAACCTACAACTTTTGGAGAGATAAAATGGAAAAAAACAGCTACAGAAAGAAGTGCCCTACCTCCAGGCCACCCAATCAACCAAAGAGATCAGGACAGACTTTCCAATACCTGCTTAGAAATTGGCTTCTTTTTCCAGATCTGTTCCTGTGGTTCTCATTAAGCTAAAGATCACATTGCCATTTACACTTCATAGAAGTTGTTACATTTCCAACTGCTGCCTAGATTTTTAAATGACATGTGCATCAAGAGTGTAAGACACTAAAATGTATGACTTTCTTTACATCTTTTCATTCAGTGAAGATGTTTAACCAATAATAGATGACAGGTAAATGAGAGAAGTGGGGAGATGAGTACAAAATACTTGACCTAAAAACTTGTGATGATCTATCTAAAATATCTTCATAATGACCAAATACACATATTAAGTACTTTGAAAAGACCAATTTATATTTAGACATTATCAATCAATTAACAAGTATTTAGTCAACATACTATGTGGAATACAAAGAAATATAAGAAATGATCAACTTACAACCAACTAATTTACAACTAACAATTGTACAGCTCCAATTAGTGTCGATGATTTGAATTAACATTTTCTATGCATCTTACACAGGCCAGAAAGAAAACAAAAATTCGTTAAGACCTTCCTGTTTCATGAATTTTATAAAGTAGTGATTATTTTCTTTCTTACTCCTAGCTAAGACCAGATTGGTTGACACTGCTGATTAAGGTGAAGGGAAGGTGAGCAATTACACCACAAGTCAACTTTGGGAGCTAGGAGAGCCCGTTCAGACTCTCCCTGGAGGGAGCACATGAGAGCAGCATAAGGTTTTATGACCTAAAAATTGATAAAATGAAGGGGAAATGCAATGCAATGCAATGCATGAGGGATACTTGGGCTAATTCAAATATGGACTGAGTATCATAACTACTCATAACTATTAGGAAATTACTAATTTTGTCAGATGTGACTAGAGTATAGTGTTTATGTAGGAAAATGTTATTGTGTAGAGATGTATAATGACATATTTAGGGCCAAAAATAATAATGTTATTCATTTATACCACTTCAGAAAAAAAGAGAGCAGTGCACTGAAAGGGTGTCAGATGCGTCTGCCTGCGGCCACCACCTGTCTGCTGTGGGACTTGGGTCCGCAACTGGAGGCATCTTTGTCCATCTCCCCACAAGCAACATGCGCCCATTCTCTAAGAAAAGCAGCGGCAGATAAGAGTCACAGTTCAGCTAGGAATTAAATATGGTTTTGGGATCCTAACAACACTGATAGAATAGCATACAATCCTACTTTTCTCTTATTTGCAATATAGGTTTTTAAAAAATTTATTGTTGCTCAGTTACAGTTGTCCTGCTTTTTTCCCTGTGGCTCTCCCCTGCCCCACTCCCCCTACTCCCACATTCAAACCCCTCCATTCTCCATGCCCATGAGTCCTCTATCCGTGTTCCTTGGCTTGACCCTTCTCCTTCTTCCTCCATTATTCCCCTCCCCTTTTCCCTCTGATCACTGTCAGCCTGTTCCTAGTTTCCATGCCTCTGGTTCTATTTTGTTTGTTTGTTTCATTCATTAGGTTCCTCTTATTAGTGAGATCGTATGGTATTTGTCTTTCACTGCCTGGCTTATTTCACTTAGCATAATACTCTCCAGTTTCATCCATGCTGTCACAGAGGGTAGGAGCTCCTTCTTTCCGCTGTGTAGTATTCCACTGTGCAGATGTACCACTGTTTTTTTAACCACTCATTTGGACATGGGCACTTCGGCTGTTTCTAGCACTTGGCTATTGTAAATAATGCTGTTATGAGCATTGGGGTGCATAGGTTCTTTGGAATTGGTGTTTCAGGATTCTTAGCAATACTGGTTTTTATGACAAGATAAAAATCACACATTTAAAAAGGTATTTAACTCTTATTCATAGCTTAAAAATATGAATCCAAAATGAGATTCAATCTATATATTAATTTTGGAAAATCTGACTTTTTTAGTTTTTTGAATCTTTGTATACTTGAACATAGTATGACTATCCTTTTTATTTAAGTCTTGCTTTAGTATCATCTTATAATGTTTTATAATATTCTACAAAGTGATCTTACACTTCATTTGTTTATTTCTAGGCTTGTTATGCAGTTGTTATTGTTGCATCTGTTGTACATGGAATAATCTTTACTTCTGAATTTCGGTTTAAAGCCAATATATAACTATCAGTCTATACATACAGGTATAAAGATCTGTACGTGTCCAATGTATTATGTTCATCTTATATCTGGGAACCATGCTAAGCTCCATTATTGTCTTTAAATTCTTTTGAATTTCTACATAAAGTCATATAATCTACAAGTCTATCTAATTCTTATGGGCATATCTCTCTTTCTGGTCTTGCCACGCCAGCTAACCCTTTGATCCGATGTTAAATTTGTAACTGTGGTTGTAGTAGGGATTGTTTCATGGTTCTTAGTTTTAGGTAGAAACGTCTTCTCAAGTATATAAAACAAACACATATTTTAGTTTATTTTTTGCATTTCATTTTTAAGATGCCCTTTATAAGCTAAGTAAGTTGCCTTCTTTATTTAGTTTTAGAACTTGTATAATAAGTTAATTAAATTATATGGATTATATAATTTTTATCCTTTAATCTTCTACCAAGTGACTTACATTAGTAACATTGTATTCCTGGAATACTCCAGCTCAGTCAAATTGTATTATGTCTGCTATGCTTTGCTGGACTTGATTTGCTAATATTTTATTTAGGATTATTTTATTAATGCCATGCATAAAATTAGTCTAATGTTCCTTTTGCATACTATCTTTATCCAATTTTGTTTTCAAAGTTATACAAGCCTCATCAAATAAGGTAAGGAATGTTTCCTTTTTATATTCTGTAAGTGGTTGTAGGATTGGAATTTTTTTCCTAGTATGTTTGTAGAATTTGCCAATAAAACTCAGTGGGTGTTTATTTTATATGTGGAATAGCTTTCAGTTACTGATTCAATTTTTTAATGCCTTAGCTGCATCCTGCAAGTTTTCAGATGTAATATTTTTATTTTTCAATGTTAAGTATTTTCTCAGGTCTCCTATGGCTCTCTCCTTTGACCAAATATTTGGCTTTAAATGCTTTTAACTTCTACACATACTTACTTCTTTTTTTACTGACTTCTAATTCAATTACATTGGTCAGAAAAAGTGGTCCCCGTGACGCCAGCTCTTTGAAATCGGTTGAAACTTGCATTCTAGACTGACATGCCTTCCACTTGGACAAAAGGCCAATGTGTGAATGAGAAGAACGTGCATTCTCCTTGGCTGGCAGCAACGCTCCACCTCTGCCCATTCAATTACGCTTGTTCATTTTGATCTTATAAATCTTCTGTTTCCTCAGTCACATTTTTGTCCACGTGATCCATCAAATACTGAAGGAAGCGTAATAAATTTTTCAACTATGATTGTGTTCGTCTCTTTTCTTTTGTAATTCCATTGGTTCTTATTTTATATAGCTTGAAACTATGCTGATGGGCCATACACAGTTGCAATTATTATGTATTATTGGTAAATGAATCCCTTTATCAAAACCTCACCTATCTGCAGTAATGGTTCTTGCTGAAAGTCTGTTTTAACGAACAGTAAATAGATGCATTCGCCTTTTTTGTTAGTGTATGACTTTCACTTGCTATGCAACCTCATTTTTTAAATTTTTAAACTTTCTGGATCTTTACATTTGAGGTATAGGTAAGAGCATAATATAGATACTTTTAAAATCTAATCTATTTTAACTAGAGCTTTCAGTCCATTTAAATTGGTTATAATTACTGATATATTTGGATTTATTTCAAATGTCCTACTTTGTTCTTTTTACTAGTTTTTATCTTTTGTCCCTTTCCTTGACTTTTCCAGTTTGATAGACTATTTCCCCTCATTCCATTTTATTCCTTTTTTTGCTATGAAAGTTATAGTGTGTCCATGTCCTTATAATAAGTACCCTAAGATTACAACATGCATGTTTAATGTGTTTAAAGTTTAAAGATAATGTGTTTCTTCTCCTTCTGAATAATACAGAATGAAAAATGTTTAAACTCCAGGCACCACCCTCTTACTTAATGGTCTTGTTGCTTGGTTTATTCATGCTGCTTATTTATTTACTGTGTCTCTCAGCTCAAAGCCCACCCTTTTCTGCTCTGCTCTGTGCTGAGACTCTACGGACTATATTTCCCAGATGTTCTTGCCCACTGACTTCCTACTGTGTCATTACTAGAGAGACAAAAAGGAGGTGGAAGCTAAGAGCAGAGGAGAAAACATTCCTTTCAGTTCCGCTGTGCTGGGGAGCAGTGTCCGTCAGGAACTTTGTTGGTCTAGCCCACGGCCTTTTTCAGAACTCCCAACACCGGCCTCAGCAACCTCCCCCAGAGCAAGGAGCTGCCCTCAGGGACACTCCCTTTGAGAAGTCCCAGTTGCAACCTACTACAAAATGTTAAAAAAAAAAAAAAAATTAGAGTGAAAATGTGAGGCAGGTTCCAAAATAAATATAATGTTATAGTGACACCTTGTGGATTCTGTCACTATAGCAGTCACCCGAGCTTCACTGAAATGAGACAAACATCAACAATAGAATACTAGGTATACTGGAACTTAAAAAAAAGTATGACTCAATCAAACCATAAAATGAATAAAAAATAAACATGAAACAACAGAAACATAAATCTATAAATCGGTGAAATTGTTTTCTATTCCTTGTGCTACACTACACTAGCTCACTCCTTAAAAAGACTATTTCTAGTTCAATTTACTGGCCTTTTAAATATCCCAAGTTTAAAGATTTCATTTATTTCTTCGAATAAATCAATGATCTTCACTCTTTTCTCAGAGTGGAGAAGACAGGGAAGTTTTTTCCTGTTTCTTATACATATTTTAGTTGTGTTCTGTACTTTTCTACCTTTTTCATTACAATGTTCAACTTGACAAGAAAAAACAAACTGAAATTGCATCAAGCTATCCTAGTGCTTCTGTGTGAGATGACATAAACATACTGTATTTATTAACTGTTCTACTGTAATCACTGCTTTTTAACAACCTGCTGCTACTTCGGATGTGTGTCCAATTATCACTTCAACAGAATTTAATCATGTTCATGTTTTCAAATTAAATTGACATGGAAACAAATTTAGCATGCCTTTTAACATCCTAGAGAACAAGAGCCTCGGTTTGAGAAGACCTCAGTACAGGCACAGCCTTTCTGTTTACCGGTCAGACCAGGGCAGTACAGTTCCATTTAAGTAGCTTCACCATAATCACCTATGAAGAGGGGACCATAAACACGCCTCACAAATTTAAAAATATTAAAGAGGAAAATGTACATAAAATATTCATATATTATAAAGTAGTATAAAAACACAAGTAATTGAAATAACACGCATGATGTTCAGTACTTTTACCCACAAAAATCTATTGACTTTAGAATTTTGTCTGCTAGGAATTTAAAGCAGCCCATTTCCTGCATGGGGCCAACAAATAGCAGTTACTGACCATCCGGTTTTTTGCCAGATACTCCGGATAGATGTACAGGTGAATAACTCCTTTAAAATTATTATCATGGTTTGGAGGGTTTATCTATACCTGATAAAGGTACTTAATGCATCCTTTAGTTGACAGCACAAAGGAAGTGCTGGGCGGGGCTGGGGCAGAGCGTGGCTCAGGAGGAACATTTAATGATGGGAAATGGGGTGCGAACAAAGGGGTGCTTTGATTTTCCCTGTCTCAGCATTGCTGCAGTGTCTACCGTAAATAAATACTATTACTAACTTTTGGCTCCTAACTACATGTTCCTTTAACCTGTAGGTTGGGCTCTCAACTATAACACTTGACTCCTATTTAATGTATTTAAATTCTGCATGTATACTTAATAAAGCTTGATCAATGATTTTCTTTCATTTTTCTATTCTATATGCATCGTTACCAATGGCACTTTTTAAAAAATAGTTGGGATAAGACAGGAATAATCTGTTACTTGAAGATGCAACAGAAGATGCCATTTGGGAGTGAAGACACTTTGCAGTATTCATTTTTTCTTTTGTGATAATTATTCAGATTCTCTACTTCTTCTTGAACCTACATTGTCTAAATATATTTCTAGAAAAACTGGCTAAATTCTGCTTAACTATGTCACTGTGGTCTTCTCTCTTCTTATATTGTAGTTCATTGGCCTTTTGGTGTCTGAGAGAGGTTTGCAAAATCGCCCAGCATGCTGTATGAGTCCATTTCTCCTTGCATTTCTATCAGTGGTTTTTTTTCTGAAGTCCAAGATGATGCTGTTCCTGCATAAAGGCTAATGACTGTTCCGCATTTTTGGCAATCTGCTGGACTTTTCCCACATGCAAAATCACACTTCAGCCCTTTTGTCTTAGAAGATAAGTGAATACAGAAGCTGGGGCTTTCACCAAAGGAACAAGCCTGGTAGGAGATACCAAACAGCGCCTGGAAAATCAAGTAAAAGAAACCTTTCAAACCACATAGAAAAAAAAAAAAAACACCTAAGAGATTAGGTTCATGAGGGGAAATATTAGAGGATTAGAGAATACATCCAAGAAATATAATATACAAACAGATGTGCCAGAAATAGAAGAACAGAAGAAACGTGTTATAATTGAAAAAATAATAGGACAATTTTTTCCAGAACTGAAGAAAGACCTTGAAAAGTTTCAGAAAGGACTCATTAATACACACACACACACAGCTGAGGTACATTCTGGAAACTCCTGAACTTCAAGGATAAAGTGAAAACCTTACAAGCTTGCCGACAGAGGAAACAAGTTGCCTATTAATGAGACCGCAATGAGCACCTCATCTGCAACATTAGAAGACAGAATCACAGCCATGGAAGGAGTGGGAAGAAAAACCTGTATTCCAAATATCCCACGTCGGCCACAGACTTGTGGGTAAGCAAGGATTGGGAAAATATATCTGATTTAAGGGAAAACTCAAGGAAAGATTCCCAACAACAAATGCATGTGAACAGAATACTCAAGATAAAGACCTATGAAGAAGGCATGAAAATGGTAATGAGCAATGAACTTTCCGATGTAACTGTATTTAAATTTTAATTAATAGTGATAAACTGGGAAAATGGAAAATAAGTAAAAGTAGAAAACACTGAACTAGAAGAGATATACACCAGAGGTATTCAATAAGAGTTGAAGTGAAAGCACAGCGCTGCTCAGCAGTTGGCTGGTTGGGACAGAGGAAAGCATGCAAAGGGGATGGGAGCTGGAGGAGCAGAGTGAAAGTTGTTCCAAGGCTCGCACCTGCGGGGGAGGGGCAGTGAGGAAACGAGCCTTCTGGTGGCAGAAATATTGAGTACAGTGTTTTCAACAAACAAAAGAGAAATAGATGTCTCTAATTATAAGTGCTGAAAACTGTAAAGTATGGTAAAACTTACAAATCAATAAGGGGGGAAATAGTAAACAACCAAGTAAAAATTAATAATAAAGAACTATGGAAGGAATATCAAGAATATTGGCCAGGACATAATTTTCCTATTAATCCTGTCGTATTAAGATACACAGATGCAATTGAAACAAAACCTGGTTAGAGGCTGGCTACAAAAAAGAAAAAAATAGACTAAAGGGTAAAGAAAGGCTGAAAATGAAGGAAGAGGCAAAAGACACCAGAAAAAAATAAATATAAGCAAAACAGTGACTGGCAGGGCTATATTACTATCAGGAAAGATCAAATTCAAGTTAAAAGTGATACAGTGGTAGGTAATGTATATGTATGTAGAGATATGAACTGGATATATGGATGTGGATATTATATGTATATATGTACATATTATATGTATATACATGTATATTATATGTATATGTATGTATATTATATGTATATATAATATACACATATATGGAGAGAGAGAGATTAACTCTTACAAGTTGTAAGAATAAAATTTCCATTAGGAAAAATGTCAAAGGGCCCAAGGAGAAATTTTTACCAAAAAAACAAATGTAAATAACCTACAAAGATGCAACAACGTTCAAACTCTACTAACTGGGGAAATACAAAGGAAACTATCAATGAGACATCAATTCACTCCAATCAGATTGGCAAAACTTAAATAGAACAACAACACATTTCTAGTGGGGATATATGGAAAGAGGTTTGTTTGTTTCTGCTTTTGCTTGTTTGTTTTAACTATATCAACAGAATATTGCAGCTTTTCTAGAAAGCTATCTGGCAAATCTATTAAAATTTGGAATACCCTCTGGTTCACCAATCACACTTGTGGAAATCTCTTTCATAAGGACAAGCACTAGAAGATAAGCACCTACATACAGAGATGCTTATTGCAACACTCCAACATTAAAATACATACACACATATACAGGAGGTCTGTCCAGAGTCCAGCCATGGTTACTATAACAAGGATAGTTTGTGTGGCATTGATGTAACCTGGCAGCCAAGGAGAGTGCACTGGAATGTGCATGTGTGAACAATGATGGCTTCACTGTACTAGTCAGTGGGGGTGGTAGACACTATTGAGTGAGCACTGCATTCAAAATGACTGAGCAAGTAGACAACAAATCTGCATCAAATTTTGTGTTAAACTTGAACATTCCTCTGTGGAAACTATTCAGATGACTCAGAAGGCCTCAGCTATGGGCAACTGGTAACTGGCAGCTTCATCACAACAACACTCGTGCATCACGTCTCATGCAGAGTTTTTTCATGAAACATCAAATCACCCAGGTGACTCAGCTCTACTACAGCCCAGATTTGATGCTCTGTAACTTCTGGATTTTCCCAAAACTAAAATCACCTTTGAAAGGGAAGAGATTTCAGACCATTGAAAAGATTCAGCTGATGGTGATTCCAACAATTTTGCAGAGTGTTTTGAACAGTGGAAGAGATGCTAGGAAAGTTATGTGAGGTCCGAAGGTGTCTACTTTGAAGGGGACTGAGGTGTCATTATGCTGTGTACGTTTCTTGTATTTTGTATCTTCTTCAGTAAATGTCTCCATTTTTCATACTACATGGTTGGAAACCTTTTGGACAGACTATTATATAAAAACTGCAGGTTAAAGCAAAAATATTAATAGTTAAAATTGTGCATAAAATACAGTACATTCACATTATAAAACGTTACACAGTTATTTAAAATATAAAGTAGAGCTATACTTATTTTCTTAGAAATCTTTCCGGGTCACATTGGCAACTGAGAAAGGCAAAAAGCAGAAAAATGTACAAAATACGATCCTGTTAAGATCTCACACATTTAATCCTGTGTATGTAAAGTTGATTATGTGCTATGATTATGTGAGCACAGAAGAATTAGAAATAACAAAGAAACAAACAACAAAAAAAAGCCCAGAGACGTGCATGGGCACCAGCCACAGTTCCCCAGAGCCCCCAGGAGAGAAGCGGGTCATCTGCAGCATTAAAAAAGTGGGAGCGGCAGAAGAATATCAAAACAGCGGGAGGGTCTAGGAGCAGTTCCTCAGAGCTTAACATCCTGTGTAAAAATAGTAGAATCAGCTTGCTTTTGCTGTACGACAGCCACAAAGAATAAGATCATGGGCTTCACATTTCTGAGTTGTAAGGCACTTATATCCGGGGCAGTGGTTCTCACCCTGGGGGATTTTGCTGCCCAGGGACATGTGGCAATGTCCGAAGACACTGCTGATTATGAAGACTGGGGAGAGGGTGTTGGGAGAGGCCACAGGTGCTATAAACATCGTACGATGCCAAGAGCAACCCCCTACAACAATCATCTAGCCCAACATCTCAACACTTCTGCGAATGAGAAGCCTTGCTAGAGGGAGCAACCATCCCAGTTTGGCCAGGGCTGAGGAGTTTCCCAGAACAGAGAACTTTCGGCTCAAAAACCTGGAATGTTCTGATTTATTGAAAACAAAAGTGATTGGCAACAAAATGTGGCTGTACAGAGTGCACTTAGACACTCGCGGCATTGCTCTGACTTGGACTGTTCTCTCTACCCCTCCAGAGTGCTTCACAGCCCCTTCAGGAGGCAGGTCTGGAGCTGCAGATACAAAAGGATAGAGTTTGGAGAAACTTATCTCATTTGGAGAAAAATTTTCTTCTCACATCAAAGCTGAAATTAAGACAGTGTCCTCACAATTTTTTTACCTGGTAAGTGGACATAAAGACTAATCCATAAAGAAGTATGAATTTGTCAAAATCGGAGCTCTGTATATAAAAAGTGGGGTTTTACTGTATGTACACCTCAACAAACCTGATTTTGAGGAAAGCCTTCTCTATTTTTTTAAATAAGTAATCCTAACTGATAAATTAATCCCTAATGTAGGTTAGTTTTCAAATAAATAATATGCTTTATATAACTTGCCAGGAAAGTTAAGGAATAAAATTACACTTTAAAAATCTTCTCTGTTTTAGGGAAGATGTTTCTGTGCTGCAAGTAACATTATTCACTGACTCAGCTAAATTAAGTAATAAGGAAATTGATTTCTCAAAAGTATCACAAGTTCAGGTGCAGGAACTCAGGGGTCTGGCTGTGTGCCTAGAAGTCTGTTGGTACATTTATCCTCTTGCTGATAATGAAACATAAACATGTAACAATTCCAGACAACCATTTTTGTCTTGACTCACTTTCTAAAGAGCAAGAAAACATTTTCTGTCTGTGACTTTTCCTTCAGTCAACTCCCCTTTCAATCTTACAGCTCAGAATTAGGTCATATGCTTATTCCTTTTTTTACTTAACTGTGGTTAAAATTTTAAAAAAAACAAACCTTACCCTCTTAACAACTTAGGTATACCAGATCATACTGTTAACTAAATGCACAGTATTGTAAGGCAGATCTCTAGAACTTTCCATCTTGCATGAGTGACACTCTGTACCCATTGAACAGCTCACCCCTCCCCCAAGACCCTGGCTACCACCCTCCCACTCTGTTCCTATGAGTTTGGTTACTTTGGATACACCTGACTCACAGAAGTGGAATCGCAGAATGTGTTTTTTGTGCTTGGTTTATTTCGCTTAGCATAATGTTCTCAAGTTTCATCTGTGTTGTATATGTCATATTTTTATTCATTCACTCATAGATGGGCATTTGGGCTGCTTCCACATGCTGGCTTTTGTGAATGACGCTGCAATGAACAGGGGTGCAAATGTCTCTTCCAGACTGTTTTCAATCTTTTTGGATCTACCCAAAAGTGGCATTGCTGAACCATATGGTAGTTGTATTTTTAATTTTTTGAGGCATCTCCATGCTGCTTATAGTGGCTGCACCATTTTACAGTCCTACCAACAGCGCACAAATATCCTACTTTCTCCATATTGTGGCCAACATTTGCTATTGTCAGGTTTTTTTAATGGCCATACTAAGGGGTGTGAGGTGTTATCTCATTGTGGTTTTGATTTGCATTTCCCTGATAATTAAGTGTGTTGAGAATCTTTTCGTGTGCTTATGTTAGGTATGATAGGTAGTAAACTAAGGCAGGGAGGAGGGGGAGACGTGTCTCACCCACTGACCCCTCAGTCCTGAGCCTGGTCTGGTAAGACTGCGGAGCAGGGGTTCGGCACATCACAAGCAGGGACCGTGCAGGAGGAGCGGAGTCCTTGAGACTCTGTGCTGGGAAAGGGAGGCTCTGTAGCAATTTCACTGAGACAAAGAACCTTTACTAGCTGAGAAAGAAAGCCGTTGCAGCTGTACATTATTCCCAAGGTTTGGAAGGGGAAGAAGGAGGGGGGACCTAGCAGCTAACTAAAGTATGTAACACTTGAACTCCAAGAGTCAGCACACCCAGATTAGCCGAGGGCCCACCTGTAGCCTTGGCTCAAGGGTGTAGAACAAACTAACAACTTTCTTTCCTCTATACGTGGGGCATTCAGACTGGCTGGCTGCCTGCTTGCAGCTTTGGATTTGTATGTGTTTCATAAATAAATTTGCTATCGAATTTCCACTATACATGCTATCTCTCACTTGAATTAGTCTCTTGCGAGCAGACAGAATCGCGGAACAAGCTCAAGGTGGGGGCCCTTGGGTCTCTCCATGGTAACACCTACTAGCCATTTGTATATTTCCTTTGGAGAAATGTCTGTTCAAGTCCTTAGCCCAATTTCCAACTGGGTTATTTGGGTGTGTTGTTGTTGCAGGAGTTCTGTGTATATCCCGGACTATATTAAGCCTTTACCCACTAATAGGGTTTGCAAATATTCATTCTTATTCCATGGGTTGCCTTTTCACTCTGGTGACTGTCCTGCTCCTTCTTAACCCAGTCACTAGCAAGGGGAACGGGATCATTAGTTCTGGAAAACCAACAATCCCTGGGTTGTTGGGGAATCTGTCGTGTAGGCAACAACAGGGCCCACCTACTCAATTTTGTATTTTTCATCTGAATTTCAAACAGAGAGAATAGTTTATTAAAGATCATTATTGAAGGTTTTGCTGGGTAGCAGCTAGGAATGAGCAGCCAGAGGGGGAAAAGGCAGGGTCCTCACCATTACAATCTAACCGAGAACTTAATGCAGGAGCCTGGAAGCAAAAGGAAGACCTGTCTCCCCAGCTGACTCAGCAGGCCTGGGCTCGGTGTGATCGGATTGCCAGGTGTCCCGAGCATCCAAAAACAGCACAGGAGGAGGGGAGAGTCCTCGAGACTGTGCTGAGAAAAGGGGCTTCTGTAACAGTCTTACTGAGATTGCTGGGCGTTCTGAACATCGCAAGCAGGGATTGCATAGGAAGAAGAGGGGGCCTGTGATGGGAAAGGGGCCTCTAACAGTTTCACTAAGACAAAGAGCCTTTACTAACTGAGAAAGAAAGCCTTTGTAACTGTACATTACTCCCAAGGGGGAAAACGGGGGAACCTAGAAGCCAGCTGAGGCATATAACTCCCGAACCCCAATAGTTAGGGTACATGGATTAGCTGAGTGCCCCTTATAGCCTTAGCTCAAGTGTATCGGTAGAGCTAACTTAATAATAAATTTACTAATGACTTTATTTTCTCTATACATGGGGCGCCTGGACTAGCTGGGTGCCTGCTAGTCCACCCAGCAGTTTATGTAACAGTCCTGAATAAACCGCTAGTTTATTTAGGAAACACATGCTCACGTGTTTCCTAAGTAAATTTGCTACCTCATTTTCACCACAGCTGCTTGTGTCACGCTTGAATTCATCTCTTGGGGAAGGACAAGAATCCGGGCAAGGGAAGGAGGGCCTCCTGACTCGGGTCTTTCTCTCTCCCCATCTGTAACAGTTTTACTCAGATAGATGTATGTATACAGCCAGGGTGTAAATAAGGACACTGGACCGAGCCTCGGGTGCCCTGGGTTTTCTTTAGGACTCTTAGAAACCGCCAGCAGTGTGACATTGTCGAAATGTCACTGCAAAGGGATTCTTGGCATTCCCCCCACACATACACAAGATAAAAATCAAGAGAAAGAAAAACAGACTCAAAGGAAGAGGTTTACTGAAAACAAGGTGGAGGGAAAGGAGAAGGGAGCTTGATGCATCAAGGGAGCACGCACTGAGGAGAGCACAGCTCCCCGACCTGTCGCTGGGTCTGGTTTAGGGGGGCTGGGTGCTTTGTGCAGGCGCAGAGTGGGGCTCTTTGCTGTCCAGGTTCCCGTGTCGGCTGGCATCAACCACACAGGTGCAGAGCAGCTCCTTGGGGAGTGCCTGAAGAGGAACTTTAAACTCATCAAGCAGAAGCTTAAACAACAACTGCAGATCCCTGGCTGGTGTACTCAGTGGATTAAGCACGGGCTGCAAACCAAAAAGGTCACCAGTTCAATTCCCAGACAGGGCACATACCTGGGTTGCAGGCCAGGTCCCCAGTACAGGGCGTGTGAGAGGCAACCACACATTGATGTTTCTCTCGCTCTTGTTCTCCTCTTCCTCTCTCTCTAAAAATGAATAAATAAAATCTTTTTTAAAAGTCAGAGCTTCCACTTTTAAATAAATAAATAAATACATAAATACATAAACACATAAAATAAAATAACTGCAGAGCATCCATCTAAGTCTCAGCCTGTCTCAAAAAGCACTTAACCTTCTAAAGCTTTCATCTGTAAAACCATAGTGCGGTTTCATCATTCCAAACTAAATAATTCATTTTTAAGGTGGTTTATAAATAAGCCTTCCTACAGTGTGGCAGCGAACCAGTGGGAAGGCAGGTGTGGTCAGGTAGGCACGCGTGCAGACCCAGGTTTGGGAGTGAGGGTGTGTGTATGTGCAAGAGTGAGTGAAGGGTTACAAATGCGGGGTGTCGGTACAGCGCAGGGGAGGAAACCGAGGGGTCGGCGCTCACCAAAAACACTTCTCCGGTTACCGGTTTACCTTTTATGTGTGTGGGATATAAGCCATTATTAAAGATGTTGCTGATATTTTTTTCTAGTTTGCCATGCGTCTTTTAATTTTGGTAATGGTAGTGTTTTGTTAATGAAATAAAGCTTATCTTTTAAATTTTTATTTAACTTGAATCTTCTTTCAATTTTCACTAAAAAAAATATACTACAATTTATTCATAAGGCGTGTGGAAGCGAAACATGCCCATACACTCAACACTCAGGGATAACCTCCCTGTCACTCAGTCTACGGCCCGGGTCTGCAGAAGGAGCGGCTGAGGTTGGCGATGACCGTGCGCCTCCCTGCGCACCTCGCCCTGGCAGCCCCGCCTGCTCTCGGTCCTGTGGTTGGTAGTGCGGACTGGTGAGGTGCTTCCTGTGAGACAGTTTACAGTCACTCTCAGTGCCCTCAAACACCTCACCCCACCACGTCTATTCAAAAACATGTCTGAGAAAACAGGCCAAAATGTAAGCAAAATTTTAACTATGGTATTATTATTTCAGCATTGTATATAATAGTAAAGATGTGGAAATAAAGATATGGCTTAATGGTTCATAAAGTATAAAATGATCATACAGTCAAATACCCTGTGGCCATCAGACATGGTGTTGACTTAGGATAGTTAATAAAAGATGTTCACTCAATATATTTATTCATTTAAAAAGCAAGTTACAAAATAGTATATATATAAGCTGGTCCTATTTTTGGTCATAGAAAACAGCCTGGAAACATTTACAATTATTTTCTCTGAGTGGTAGGTGATTTTTCTTTGTTCTCTTCATTTGTATTTTACAAATATTAATAAACATGTATTATTTTTTAAAACCTTCCACATATTTTATTATTAAAGATTAATTCCAGGTAAAAATGTTCCATTGAAAAATGCTAGTATTTTGCAGTGTTTAGGTTTTGGGTTTTGTGTGGGTTTATGCCTCAATTAGTTTACTTCTAACAACTATAAGAGATCTTCCACACCTAGTGGACAGGAGTTTAAAGGGCACGCCATGGGGATTTTAAAGCTCAGAGACTGCAAAGAGGGTGAGCTATGAAGCAGGGACTTTCAACAGTCACGGAAGCCTAAGATGGAAACTTAAGGGCCTGTGGTAGCTGCTTCCAGAACTTAGAAGAACAGAAACAGGAAAAAGCATTCAAAGGCCCTAAAGACGAACTCTTGAATTTTTACCTGGGTGCGCCTTAAAATCCCACTACATGCTACCTTTCATCTGCTAGTCGACATCAAGCCCACAGCCTGAGCCCAGGCAGAGACCCCCGTCTCGGTCCTTGAGTTCAGCTGGCACTGCCCCGCCCTTTAGTTGCAGCCAGTGGTGGGCGGGGAAGTACTCAGTGACTGGCTCTACAAGGAGACGAGAAACACCACCACACAAAACCCAGCCTTTCATGTACTTACACATACACATAAGATATAGAGAATGTGTAGCGCACAATTTATAAATAATAAAACGTGCAGTACTTTTTATTGTCAGTTTCATATAGACAGTTGATTCTCACAGAACACTTTTGTTGTTGAATTTTTACATTTCAATCCCAAGCCAACCTGTGGTTGGACTTGACCATGATTTGACAAATGGAGTTGTATTCCAATCCACTAACACTTCCCCGGCAAATCTGGTGTTAAATCTGATATGTGATTTACTGTTAAATGATTGCTCATCCTCAAAAAGTATTTTCAATAAGTGAAAATTTATTTCAACTTCAGAACTACTGATTGCAATGATGTTTTCTTTTCAGCTTTTTGCATCATTGTGGGGATTGGAACACTGATTTTATAGTACCTACAAAACTCAAAAACCATTCAAATCTATTTCAGGTTCTAAAATTAAACTTAAATGATATAATTCTTCCAAAGCTGGTTATGACAAAATGAGTTCCTCATAAAGGCCATTAAGTGGTCCTAATAAATCAAAATAATTTAAAATGACAGAGGAATATTTCCTTCACAGTTTGTGCAATTCACAAACACAACACACTTTTAACTTTAATCTATATTAGTAACATTTTATCCAACATGTCAACTCCAAGTCTAGAGTAGACAAGCAACAAAACAATAAATCAATTTCTTATTTGTAAGTACAAATTGACTTCCTTGATTTAAATATTCCCCCCATGGCTGATTTCAAGCTACTAAAATGATGTTACTAAGCCTGGAGCTGGGAATGAATGCCCAGCAGGACCCCATTACACAGTGTAAGTGTAGAAAAATAATTAAGAAGTGATGTACTTCCAGTGTTCATGACCTTCGATTTCAGAAAGCTAAGAGTATTTCATTTATAATATGGACAGTGTTTAATGATGGGCTGGCGGAATTCTTGCTGACCAGCTCCCCACACAGTACTGATGCAGGGCACAGCGCTGTAGGGTTTCCATCGTTTCCGAGAGAGGCAATCGCTCCAATGGAACGTGGAATATTGAGCTGCGCCTGTGTTCAATACTGTTGCTATTGGCTCCTGGCGGCCTGAGCTCAGGTAATTCTTTCTGACACTGACACACACATATTTCGGAGAAGGCTCCTCTGGAGCCAGTGGGAAAGCTGCCTACACTGTTGAGTGTGTTTACAGTTGGTCACTGCTGCCAAGGATCAAGAGGGGGATGTGATTAATCACCTGTTACAGTTTATACTTATCGATTCTTCTGTTGGCCACATGGCAAGGCCACAGTCCTCAGAATCACCAGCTTCTGCCTTGAAGACCTTACCTTAAGATGCAGGTGATATAACATTACACAGTTCCATAACAACCCAAATGTTCTACTTCTGCTGTTACAAAATAAGAAAGTTCTTAATCTGTGCAATTCTATTAACTCATTTTTTTCAGGGTAAGAAAATCTGTCAAGTTTACTGTTATAAAATATTATCTCACTATGGCTGGTGTGGCTCAGTGGGTTGAGTGCCAGCCTACAAACCCAAAGGTTATGGGTTTGATTCCCAGTCAGGGCACATGCCCGGGTTGTGGGCCAGGTGCCCAGCTGGGGGCGTACAAGAGGCAACCAATCAATGTTTCTCTCGCACATTGGTGTTTCTCTCTTTATCTCCCTCCCTTTCCCTCTCTGTAAAAAATAAACAAAATCATATAAATAAACAAATAAAAATAAAAAATACTTAAAATTATTATCTGATGCTCTTTTGGCAACAAAAAATAAGAATGAAGTGTAGAAATTAACAAATATAGTAAAGAACGTTACTTAATAATTGAAAAGTATGTTCTCAGTCTTGAGATTTTGAGGCGTATTCAGAAATGACCATTGAATTTCCTTACTGAAACACTTAGCACGGACTAATAGAATATTCAGCTCTCTGGTAGCTGCAGGTTCCTAGAGAATTCAGATCCCCCCAGATTCTCTCATTTGCCAAGAGAAAAGCTTTCTTTGTTTTTCCTTTTGTTCCGAGAAAATTAGATCTAACTTAAAGTTACCTCTCCATTTTACTTATTTTAATTATATTTTATTGATTGTCCTATTACAGTTGTCCTTACTTTACCACCTTTACCCCCCTTGACCCAGCACCCCCCACTCCCTCAGGCAGTCCCCACACCATTGTTCATGCCCATGGGTCATGCGTATAAGTTCTTTGGCTACTCCATTTTCTATACTGTACATCCCCGTGGTTATTCTGTAATTACCTATTTCTATGTCTTAATCGCCTCTTCACCCATATTTCCCCCTCCCACCTGGCAACCATCAAAACCCCCTTCATATCCATGATTCTGTCTCCATACTTCTTGTTTGCTTAGTTTGTTTTTTAGATTCAATGGTTGATAGATATGTGTTTTTTGCCATTTTATTATTGATAGGTTTGTCTTCTTTTTTTTTTTTAACATTTCATGTAATAATGGCTTGGTGATGATGAACTCCTTTAGTTTTTTTCTTGTCTGGAAGCTGTTTATATGCCCTTCGATTCCAAGCGATGTCTTTGCTGGGCAGAGCGATCTTGGCTGGAGTTCTCTGCTTTTCATGACTTTGAATATGTCTTGCCAGTCTCTTCTTGCTTGCAACGTTTCTTTTGAGAAATCAGCTCACAGTCTTATGGGAACTCCTCTGTTGGTAATTATCTGTTTTTCTCTTGCTGCTCTTAAGATCCTCTCTTTATCTTTAACCTTTGGCATTTTACTTATGATGAGTCTTGGAGTTGGCCTCTGCATCCATCCTGTTTGGGAGTCTCCGTGCTTCTGGGACTTCGTATCTTCTCCTTCATCAAATCAGAGAAGTTTCCTTACATTATTTTTTCAAATAGATTTCCAATTTCTTGCTCTTTCTCTTCTCTTTCTGGCACTCCTATGTTGAGAATGTTGGATTCTTGAAGTTGTTCCAGACTGCTTACACTATCCTCATATTCTGGGATTCTTTTTTCTTCTTATTGTTCTGATTGGTTATTTTTTCCTTCCTTAATTTTCCAAATCATTGATTTGATTCTCGGCCTCACCCATTCTACTGTTGTTTCCCTGTGAACTGTTCTTTATTGCAAGTAGTGTGTCCTTCATTTCTGACTGGATCATTTTATGCTGCTGAGGTCCTCACTAAGTTCCTAGAGCATCCTTATAACCACTGATTTGATTTCTTCATCTTATAGATTGCTTATCTTCATTTTGTTTAGTTCTTTTTCTAGAGTTTTGATCTATTCTTTCATTTAAGCCATGTTTCTTTGTCTCCTTATTTTGGCAGCCTCTCTGTGTTTGTTTCTGTGTATTAGGTAGAGCTGCTTTGACTCTGTGTCTTGGTAGTGCCACCTAATGTGGTAGGTGTCCTATAAGATGGGGTGGCACGGCCTCCCCTATCACCCAAGCTGGGTATTCAAGGTGCACCCTTTGTGTGGGCTGAGTACACCCTCCTCTTATAGTGGCACCTTGGTTAATGTTGACTCAAGTGGGAGATCAATGGGAGGGATTGACCCAGGTTAGTCAGTTGGCAAGGACTGGCTGTGAGCACTTACTACCAACCTGCACCCTCCATGGAGGACCAGCTGTGCAGGGCAGGATGGTGGTGCTCCGATGTGGTCTGTATCTGTCCACTGGGTGGGCTGGCCCTGGGGTTTCCCAGGTAGTACAGGCCTAGGTCATCCCTCACCTCTGTTTTGCCCAGGGCTACCCTGCCTGAGCTATAAAGCAATCCTACTTATGCTGGACTTAGAAATTTCCAGGCAGCCAAGACTGTGAATCTAGGCTGGCTGCTGCTAGTGCCAGGCCTGGGGCTCACTGAGGCCAGCTCTTGCGTATTTGGAGAATTTAGGAAGTTGTCGAGCATGAGCCGAGACCAGCCATTCCTATGGAAAAGCAGCTTGAGTGGGTCCATAAGTTTGGTGGGATGGAGTCTCTGAGAACCTCAAGGTGGGCCAACAAGTGTTAACCAGTTGATAGATTCTCAGATATGGTACCAGCTTGCTGGCTCCATGGCTCTGTGTGGGGAGGGCCGAGGAAAAGGACAATGACCTCTGCTCGCCTTGATGCTGACACCTCAGTCTCTCCCAGCATGCCACTGGTGCCTTTCAAGCTGCTACCCCAGTGCTGGAGCTCAGAGGGAGTGAGTCTGTGTAGGCAAGTCTGTGTGTGGATTCTTTAAGAGGAACTGCTTGAGGCTCCAGAAGTTTCTTCCACTGACTCAATCTCCACTGGTTTTTGCAGCAACAAGTTATGGGGACTTATCTTTCTGGCCCTGGAACCCTGAGCTTGGGGACTGGGACTCCTCACTCCTGAGATACTCCTCCCAAACTTTGTCCACCACATGTGAATGTGGGACCAGACCATGCTGCATCTGCACCCCTCCTACCAGTCTGGATGGATGTGGTTTCTTAAATTCCTTAGTTGTCAGACTTCCGTTCAGCTGATTTCTGACCATTCTGAGTGATGACTGTTCTATATTTTAGTTGTAGTTTTGATGTGGTTGTGTGAAGCGATGAGCCACATCTGCCCACCACCATGTTGACCAGAAGTTCTGATCCCTCCATTTTAATAAAGTGGATACAAGTTGCTTCATAGAACAGTAATTCTAAAGCATGTAATGTAACTGAAGAAAAATATCTATAACTCTTTTGGTAATATGTTTTAGACTGAGATTTTTTAATTGATTCTCACATATAGAAGTCTTAGATACTTAACAAACCATTACTTTTCAGTGTGTAATAAACTAGGTTTGAATACAGAATTAAAAAATATAGCATAACTGATCCTTTACTAAACACAATAGCAATATCACAATACAGAAATGAGAATCAATCCAGATTCTTTTCTCAGCTTTGCAAATGACTTCCTGTACATGAAAACAGCCAAGGAACTTCCTAAAAATTATATAAAGAGATATCTTAGTTTTAATTAAGAAACTCCCAGTTTACATGTAACTGACTTAGGTGTAAGTTTCGATCGTGTGGCTTTCTGAACATAGCTCCTCCAGCTGTGTGCCTGGAGTCAAAACCAGTCACTCTTCCTTCTGCAGAGCGCTCGTTTGATGTTTTTCCTCCTCCCAATGTCTCTCCCAATCTCTGTCTCTCACACAGACACACACACACACCATGCTAATAAAGCTGATAGAGACTGCTTCCCCCTCCTTGTTTTCTTACTTTACCTCTGGTTCTGGGCAGACTTTGTGACATCAGGACTCGCAGGACAAAGGGGGGGGGCAGAAAAGAAGCCTAAAGGAGTCCTCACTCTGCCATCGCTCCAGGATCGCTTCTCTTCAGAACACAGAGGGCTGTGCAGGACCTTCGAGGGCGTGCACAGCAACCCGTCAAGAAGCGACTGGCCCAGCAGAAGACAGTCCCAGGCGGAAACGCCGGCTTCGGGAACACCTGCTCTTTAGAAGGTGAGGGCACCCCGTGCTGTATGTGTCCAGGGTTCTCAGAACACTCGTCCCCGTGGAAGTCTGATGCTGAGCACGGGTGACCTTCTGCCTGGCAGAGCAGCTTCAGTGTTCAGCATCTTCCTCTCGGCCTGGTCCCAACCACGGTGACAGCTACAAGCACAAGCTGTGGAGGCTTGAAAATCAGTTGAAGCCTCAGAAAGGACTGCCAATAGCCAGTTTCTTTCTTTCCCTCCCTGTGGCCATGCATATCTACACCGTTTGTAAAAAAAACTAATTGTCCATCCTAAAAATCAAGCTTTATAATGGACAATAATAGAGCTAAATAGGTGTCCATTACTTTAGACAATTATTTAAATGTAATATTCTGATTTCTGAAAAACATTGTAACCAGAAATAGGGGGAAAATCCCCCAAATTCTTGATCCAATGAATTGCAGACCCATAGAAGGAAGAGTTTTGAGAGAACAGTGTGGGTTCGAGAAAGGATTTCAGTCAGAAGAGGAGCAATTCATAGGGTGTTGCGGCCGTTGGCGTGGCGACCCAGAGCGAGCTGCAGAGCATGAGCCCTTGCCCCGCAGCACGGGTATGGCCACGGTGCTATGGCTGGGGCTGGGTGAAGGGAAGGGAAGGCCACTAGACAGCACTCTGTAGTCTACAGAGCGTTATTTCACCCAATCCTTTACCCGAAGTGTACACTTGCACTTGCCCTGTAGCCTCCCTGACAGCCTTTGCTTGATCACCTCTAGTGAAGGGGAGCTTCTCTCTGATGGCTATTTTCAACAGCTCTGATTGCTACAACGTTACATATACATATATTACATATACATAAACCACATAAATAGTATGTATAGTATATACTACGTATGAACTACATGTATACATATATATAGTATGTACTATATATATATGTATATATATTCATGTATTCTCCAGAATTTACCTGTTTCCCGATTAATCTTGACCATCCATTCTAGCTAAAAGTCTCACTAATGGAAGGAATGGGTCCAAAGGAACCTGTTCAGTAGCCACTTGGTTATTTAAATATCAATTAAATTCAATTAAAATTTTAGTTCTCTCTCTACATGCTCAAAAGCCACATGTAATTAGTGACCACCGTACTGCATGGCACGGACACAGAATATTTCCAGTATGCTAGGCAGCTCTACTGGACAGCTGTGCTTCATGATTTTCATGACTCCTGAGCACTACAATGTGCCAGGAACCCACTAAACAACTGGCACACAATTAGTTTAGAATAACATACAGCTCAGAGCTAAAAGCGAGTTGAGACTTTTATCTGGTAAATGTTATTGCTCGCCTCTTCCAGAGATGTTGGACCTGTGGTCAATTCCCCTGCGGGAAATGGTGAAGCAACTGCAGTCACTTCGCTGGACCACTTCCACCACTTCTCCGAGTCAGGAAGTGCAGCCTGGAAACTGCACGTTGTACTGTATACTGACTTTGCTCCAGGGTCGGAGAGAGTGTGCACGCTGCCTTTCGTCTTGAAAGCATGAATAGAGATGGGCTGGGGTGCAGGGGGTGAGGTGGGAGTGGTACACCACAGAAGACCAACATCCCCTCTGAGAGGCATATTCAGATAAGGCCAGCACTTTAACTGGAAGAATGAAATATTACAGCAGGTGAAGTCAGCCTTCTCCCAGACTCAGTTTCTTCACCTTCTTCGTAAAACAACATGATTAGAGAAGAAAAATCACAAAGTTTTCTGTGATTGCAACAGCTTCTCAAAATGCCTACGATCCACATCCTATCTCTAAACCCCCTGTGGCTCTCTCCCCAACCCAAGCTGCCGCCACTCGCCTCAGTCCCCACGGTGTGGCTGCAAAACTCCTGCAGTCTCTTGATAGGACTTAGTAAGTTGTAGGGCCTGTAACACAGTATCCTACCTCCCCAGAGTGTCCATGCCAGTTCGGAATCCCTCCTTTAACTAATGTGCACAGCTTGAGTACTCAGTTGCAGAGTTTCCTCAAATGGCGTGAAGACTATAGTGTCTATATCTCAGATTCTGAGATTTGAAGGTATAAGGATAAGAATGTAAAAACCCCAGTTATTGTACTGGGGGTTTTATTTGGTTCAAAATTAAAATAGACATGAAGGGTGGACTTTCTCCCTGAAGGTTATATTTAGGATGAAGGAAATAGGCATCACTCTGACGATGCATGTGGTCTTCTCCAAGGCTGATACTTAAAACCTTTGAAGAGTTTTCCTGCCTCTAAGATTCTTTTTCTGCAGGGTCTCCTCTGCCCTAATTAGTCAGGAAGCAGCACAATGAGGGAAAGAAATGAGAGCTTGGCTTCAGATCTTTGCAGTTCGTTTATGTTTTAAAACACCCTGCTTCAGAGTTAGGTAGATTGGGGTCATGGATCTGGTGTGAACTTTCAGAAAGTTACTTAATTTCCCCATCTGTAAAATGTGGTTAATTACATCTCCTTTGAAAGTGATGTTCGTTTAGTGCAATACCATAAGGAAGTATCTCACACAACAGTTGGCACATGCCAAGATCTTAGTAAAGTTGCTTATTTTTCTCACTCTCCACCTTTACCCCATCCATTGGAATGAATATCAAAACCATAAAAGTCAATTCACCTCTATTTTCCCAAGTTCTTATTGAGTGTTTTTTCCTGAATGTTTTAGGTTTGTCAATAATCAGCCAATGAATAGAGGTATCCACGTTCCATGGATAAACATCGGTGTCCAGCTTCGTCATCCTGTGCACCCTCTCACTGTCATTACTGCATGGGTGACCCCGACGGGTCAGAGTTCCAAGGGGCTCCCTTTGGTCATCTTACTGGGCGACGGGGAGGACTCTGAAGAAGCCATTCCGTACGCAGGACCCCATCTCAGGAAAGTCCTCACTCCTCAGGGTGACTCAGCCACTGCTAAGCTTTATCTCAAAACCAGAATCCTGGAGGGGTTTCTAGTAGTGGTTGACTAACTACCCAAAGGCCAAATCTGAACCACTTCCTGTTTTTATATCAGGGAGCTAGGGAAAATACTATATATTTTAATATTTAGAAAAAATAAAGGACAATGTTTCATGACATGAAAATTATATTAAATTCTTTTTTTTTAAATTTTATTTAGTTATTTTTCAAGTACAGTTTTTTGTCTATTTTTCCCATCCCAGCCTCCCCTGCCCCTTGCTCCCCACCTCCCTCCCATTTCCCCTCCCCCCCCCTTAGTTCTCGTCCCTGTGTCCTTCCTATTTGTTCCTCCAAATCCCTCCCCCTTTTTCCCCTTAACTTCCCTTCCTTCTCCCCTCTGGTCACTATCCCCTTGTTCTCTATTTCAGTGTCTTTGTTTTTTGGGGTTTTTTTTTTTCTGCTTACTTGTTTGTTTTGTTGTTTAGCTTCCTGTTAAAGGTGAGATCATATGGTATTTGTCTTTCAGCACCTGGCCTATTTCACTCAGCATAATGCTTTCCAGTTCCATCCATGTTGTTGCAAAGGGTAGTAGCTCCTTCTTTCTCTCTGCAGCATAGAATTCCATTGTGTATATGTACCACAATTTTTGGATCCATTCATTTACTGATGGGCACCTAGGTTGCTTCCAACTCTTGGCTATTGTAAATTGTGCTGCTATGAACATTGTGGTGCATAGGTTCTTTGATATTGATGTTTTAGGATTCTTAGGATATAATCCTAGCAGTGGAATTGCTGGGTCAAAGGGCAGGTCAATTTTTATTTTTCTGAGAAAAATCCATACTGTTTTCCATAATGGTTGTACCAGTCTGCACTCCCACCAACAGTGAACTAAGGACCCCGTTTCCCCACAACCCCTCCAACATTTGTTGTTTGTTGCTTTGTTTATGATAGCCATCCTGACTGGTGTAAAGTGGTATCTCATTGTGGTTTTAATTTGCATCTCTCTGATAGCTAATGATATTGAGCATCTCTTCATGTGTCTCTGAATGTTCTGTATGTCCTCCTTGGAGAAGTGTTTGTTCAAGTCCTTTTCCCATTTTCTAATTGGGTTGGGTGTCTTCTTAGAGTGGAGTCGTGTAAGTTCTTTGTATATTTTAGAGATTAAACCTTTGTCTGAGGTATCATTGGCAAATATGTTTTCCCATACAGTTGGTTGTCTTGCTAATTTAATACTGTTTTCTTTAGCCATGCAGAAGCTTTTTATTTTGATGAGATCCCATTTGTTTATTCTTTCCTTTACATTCCTTGCTCTAGGGGACATATCAGTAAAGAAGTTGCTGCGTGAAATATCTGAGATTTTCTTGCCAATGTTCTCCTCTAGGACTTTAATGGTGTTATGACTTACATTTAAGTCTTTTATCCACCTTGAATTTATTTTGGTGTATGGTGTAAGTCTGTGCTCAAGTTTCATTTTTTTGCATGTAGCTGTCCAGTTCTCCCAACACCATTTGCTGAAGAGGCTATCTTTACTCCATTTTATGTTACTGCCCCCTTTGTCGAATATTAATTGACTGTAGAGAGTTGGGTTGATTTCTGGGCTCTCTGTTCTGTTCCATTGGTCTATGTGCCTGTTTTTATGCCAGTACCAGGCTGTTTTGATTACAGTGGCCTTGTAATACAGTTTGATATCAGGTATTGTGATCCCCCCTACTTTGTTCTTCTTTCTCAAAAGAGCAGCTGCTATTCGAGCTCGTTTATGGTTCCATATAAATTTTCGAAGTGTTTGTTCTATGTCTGTGAAATATGCCATTGGTACTTTAATAGGTATTGCATTGAATCTGTATATTGCTTTGGGTAGTATGGACATTTTGATAATGTTAATTCTTCCAATCCATGAACAAGGTATATGTTTCCATTTGTTTGTGTCTTCCTTGATTTCGTTCTTCAGGGCTGTGTAGTTTTCTGCATACAGGTTTTTTACCTCCTTGGTTAGGTTTATTCCCAGATATTTTATTTTTCTTTTTGCTATATCAAATGGGATTTTTCTCTTTATTTCTGCTTCTGCTGTTTCACTGTTGGTATACAAAAATGCCTTTGATTTCTGGATATTGACTTTATAACCAGCTGTTTTGCCAAATTCATTAATTAGTTCGAGCCGTTTTTGGGTAGAGTCTATAGGATTTTCCATGTACACTATCATGTCATCTGCAAACAGTGACAGTTTTGTTTCCTCCTTTCCTATTTGGATGCCTTTTATTTCCTTTTCTTGCCTGATCGCTGTGGCTAAAACTTCCAATACTATATTGAATAGAAGTGGTGAAAGTGGACAACCTTGTCTTGTTCCTGATCTTAGTGGAAAAGCTTTTAGTTTTTTCCCGTTGAGTATGATATTGGCTGTAGGTCTCTCGTATATGGCCTTTATTATTTTGAGAAATGCTCCTTGTATTCCCACTTTGCTGAGTGTTTTTATCATAAATGGGTGTTGTACCTTATCGAAAGCTTTTTTCTGCATCTATTGATATGATCATGTGATTTTTGTCTTTGCTTTTGTTTATATGATGTATTACATTTACTGATTTGCGAATATTGAACCATCCTTGCATTCCTGGGATGAATCCTACTTGATCATGGTGTATGATCTTTTTGATATGTTGTTGGATGCGATTGCCAATATTTTGTTGAGGATTTTAGCATCTATGTTCATCAGCGATATTGGCCTGAAGTTTTCTTTCTTTGTTGTGTCTCTATCTGGTTTTGGAATTAAGATGATGCTGGCTTCATAAAAAGAATTTGGAAGTTTTCCATTCTTCTGAATTTTTTGAAATAGTCTGTGGAGAATAGGGGTTAGCTCTTCCTTAAATGCTTTGTAGAATTCTCCTGTGAAACCATCTGGTCCGGGGCTTTTGTGTGCTGGGAGTTTTTTGATTACTGCTTCAATTTCTTTTGCTGTTATTGGTGAATTTAGATTTTCTGCTTCTTTTTCACTGAGTTTTGGAAGATTGTATTTTTCTAGAAATGTGTCCATTTCCCCTAGGTTTTCAAATTTCTTGGCATACAGTTCTTCATAGTAATTTCTTACAATCTCTTCTATTTCTGTGGTATCAGTTGTAATCTCTCCTTTTTCATTTCTGATTGTGTTTATTTGTGTCCTCTCTCTTCTTTTCTTGATGAGCCTACTTAAAGGCTTGTCTATTTTGTTTATCTTCTCAAAGAACCAACTCCTGGATTCATTGATCCTTAAAATTGTGCTTTTAGTTTCTATGTCATTTAGTTCTGCTCTAATCTTGGTTATTTCCTTCCTTCTGCTTGCTCTGGGCTGTCTTTGTTGTTGTTCCTCAAGTTCTTGCAGGCGTAGGGTTAGGTTGTTTGTTTGAGATGTTTCTATATTCTTTAGGTAGGCCTGTATTGCTATAAACTTCCCTCTCAGGACTGCCTTCGCTGTGTCCCATAAGTTTTGGGTTGTTGTGCGATCATTTTCATTTGTTTCCAGAAATGTTTTGATTTCTTCCCTAATTTCATTCTTGACCCATTCATTGTTTAATAGCATACCATTCAGTCTCCATGTTTTTGGGTGCTTTGGGTTTTTTTCTTTGGGGTTGGTTTCTAATTTCAGTGCCTTGTGGTCAGAGAAGATGCTTGGTATGATTTCAATTTTCTTGAATTTGTTGAGGCTCCTTTTGTGTCCTATCATGTGGTCTATCTTTGAGAATGTTCCATGTACATTTGAAAAGAATGTGTATTTAGCTTCTTTGGGATGAAGGGCTCTATATATATCAGTTAAGTCCATTTCTTCTAGGGTGTTGTTTAATGCCACAGTATCTTTTTTGATAATTTGTTTGGAAGATCTGTCCATTTTTGATAGTGGGGTGTTCAAATCCCCTACTATGATTGTGTTGCTGTCAATATCTTTCTTGAAGTCCTCTAAGATTTTCTTGATATATTTGGGTGCCCCTATGTTTGGTGCATATATGTTTACAATGTTAATGTCTTCTTGGTGGATTCTTCCCTTGAGTATAATGAAATGACCTTCTGGGTCTCTCTTTACAGCCTTTTTTTGAAGTCTATTTTGTCTGATATGAGAATTGCTACCCCAGCTTTTTTTCTTGTCCGTTTGCTTGGAAAACTTGTTTCAGCCTTTCACTTTTAGTCTGTGATGGTCTTTTGTCCTGAGGTGAGTCTCTTGTAGGCAGCATATGTGTGGGTCATGCTTTCTTATCCATTGAGCTATTCTGTGTCTTTTGATTGGAGAATTTAATCCATTTACGTTTAAGGTTATTATTGATAGTTCCGGGGAAAAGCATCGAACTCCATATCGTGCCATTCTTGTATTAAATTCAAATTTCAATGTCCATATACAAAGTTGTGTTGGGATACAGCCACACCCATTCATTTGTGTGTTACCTATGGAAGCTTGCGTGCTACAGTGGCTGAATTCAGTAGCTGCTGCAGAGGCTGGAAGGCCCGCAAAGCAATGTATTTACTATCTGGGCCTCTACACCTGCCCCGCCTGGTGTTGAACACAGACTCCAGCCCCTGGCAGCATCGTTCAGCTGTGTTGTTTCCACTGAGGCAACTTCTCTCAGCTCCCACCTCTTCAACTGAAGATGATAATAGCATCTACCTACCTCATGGGACTTTATGAGAACTAAGCAAATATGTAAAGTGCTTAGAAGAGGGTCTGGTACATATTAAGTACTATCTATGTGTTGTTATTATTAGTTGCTACCTTTTTTTTTCATAAACTAAAGCAGCAGCAACAGCTTGTCAATTTGCCAGCGATAACTGTAAAAATTTCATTTGCAGCACTCCAGTAAATAAATTATTTTAGCAGTGGGGCAGTAGGAAGAAGTCTAAGATCAGTTGAAATGACAAGTAGCATAGTTGCTTATCCGCAAAGCTAATTCCACGTAAGAGTACTTACATGCTAGCTACTTCTTCCAAACTTGAGCCTTCAAAGACCTAACGCTCAACTTTGAGTTTAGTCCTCACCATCCGTTCCTCATAACTATTTCTAGTTACCTCTTTCAGAAGAAACAGAGAGCAAATTGGAGGCCAAAGAACAGAATAAAGAGCACAGGAATAAATTCACACATATACAATCAACCAATCTTCAACAAGAGAGCAAAAAATACACAGTGGAAAAAGGAAGCTCTCTTCAACAAATGGTGCTGGGAAAACTGGATATCCCCATGCAAAAGGATGAAATTGCATCCTTATCTTACATCATCCACCAAAACCAGCTCAAAAGGAATTAAAAACTTAAATGTAAGGCCTGAAACTGCAAAACTCCCAGAAGGAAACAGGGAAAAGCTTCATGACATCGGTCTTGGCAGTGGCTTCATGCCGTGCTATCTAAAGCACAGGCAGCAAAAACGAACCAGTGGGACGGCAGCAAGTCCAAACGCTCTGCACACCAAGGAAGCAGCAGCATGAAAAGGCAACGCGTGGGATGGGAGAAAATGTCTGCAAACCATATATCCAGTTAGGAGTTAGCCTCCAAAATACATAAGGAACACCCACAACTCAACAGAAACAAAACTAATAACTTGAATTAAAAACAGGCTAAGGGCCATGGCTGGTATAGCTCAGTGCACTGAGCCCAGGCCTGCAAACCAAAGGGTCACAGGCTGGATTCCCAGTCAAGGCACATGCCTGGGTGGTAGGCAGGTCCCCAGCAGGGGATGTGCAAGAGGCGGCCACACATTGATGTTTCTCTCCCTCTCTTTCTCCTTCCCTTCCTCTCTAAAAATAAGTGAGTAAAAAACCTAAAAAGATAAAACTAAAAAAATTGGGCTAGGAACTTAAATAGACATTTCTCCAAAGAAAACTTCCAAAGGGCCAACAGATAGATAAAAAAGGAATCAAAGGCACTAATTATCAAGGAAATGCAGATCAAATCCACAGTGAGGTATCACCTAAAACCTGTGACAATGGTTATTATCAAAAAATAGACAGGAAGTGTTGGCAAGTGTGTGGAGAAATTGGAATACTTTCGGATTGCTGGTGGGAATGGCGAATGCTGTAGCCATTATGGAATACAATACAGAGGTTCCTCAAAAACTGAAAATAAAACTACCATATGTTCCCACAATCCCACAATGAATCTTTTTTTTCTTTTAAAAAAGAAAATCCTGCCATATGGTACAACATGGATAAACCTCAAGGACGTTATGCTAAGTGAAATAAGCCAATTATAAAAAAAACAAATACTGCATGATTACAATTATATAAGGTATCTAAAATAGTCAAACTTACAGAAACAAAGTAGAAAGGGGCTGAAATGAGAAGGAAATTGTTCAGTGAGTATGGAACAATGAGGAGCTGTTCAATAGGCATAAGATAAAAAGGTTCTAGCTCCGTGGTGGCAGTATTGTAGCCAATGAGGTTTATCACCAGCACAATTATTTTTCCCAGTGTCCACTGTGACTACTTGAAATATCCTGGACAATGGCAATTTCTGGCAGTCTCTATGGAAACAGAACTAAAAAAAAGATAAAAAGTTTCAAAAGAAACTTTTTGTACAACACTGTGCGTACAATTAACAATACTGTACACTTAAATTTTTGTTGAGAGTAGATATCATGTTAAGTGTTCTTACTACAAACAAACAAAAAAAGTGGAAAAAACCCACGGAGGCCACAGAACTCATAAAATGTCTCATCCACCTCTATGATTGCTATAGTATTTGGAAACCATAATCTCCTTTCTGAATCAAGCACAAAACAAGTAATATATAGTTTATTTGATATGAAACAACAGGGACTATTAGAACTCTTTTCTCCTAACACAGGCCTTTCACTTTTGCAGTTGGGGTGTCCAAAAAGAGGACTGGAGGGGAGCTATACATAAGAGGAAAGCAATGACCCTGTGACTTTCATTTTTTTCTGTGCAACCTCACAGCAAATATTGTGAACCTTGCTTATTAATGCATTTTAAAAACGTTAAAATTAAAAAAACCCCACCATGCTGCGAGGTTGAAATTACGCGAATCAAAACCAGAGACTCTCACGTCTGAATGGCTTCGGACTGTTCAACTGGATAAAAAAGAAGCATGTGAAGTAAGGAAAACCCTTTTCGGAATCACCTGAACGAAATTCCAATCTTTAACCTTCCTGCATATGTACCAGCACACTCTTCACTTGCTCTAAACTTCTGTTATAAACAGTAGCTGAGTCATTTTGGAGCTAGGGTTTATTTTGCCTGATTCATCCAGATGCTAATTCAAATTCCTTTTCTGAGCACCATCTGGGCCAGGCTGTCCTGCCCCGCACGTGCCCTCTGTCCCCCCAAGGCTGCATCCTGCTATGCCCAGCTTAGCCCCGAGATGACAGTGTCCCCTAGCGAGGAACCAGGCCGTTGTTGTTCAGAAAAATGTGCAACCGCACCCCAAACACTCTCTTGCACACAGTTCCTGAACTTTATTCCTGTTTTCCGAGGGCGTTTTCATATTTTGATCTTTCACCGACGCCTCCTTGCCTCACAGGCACCTAAGAGCGGCCCTAAGGTATTCGGTCCCTTCGGCAATACTGCACTCCGTTCACAGCCGGTCAGCTTCGCCCAATAAAGTTGTTTAAAGTAAAAAAAAAGTCCGAAAAACAGTCAAATAGGAAGAAAAAAAAAAATTCCCTGGGCCGTGTATAAATGTTGGAGTGTACCATTCGTTCCGAAGGGAGGAAAATCCTAGGTGTGAACTAATTCGCAGGTCTTAAGTCACTTACCGGACCTTGCAGGATGCACGACCTGGGCCCGTGAAACATAAAGACGGGGCTGGAGGCCGGCGGGGGGCCGAGGGGGCCGCGGAAACCCGCGCGGGCGGCGGCTCCAGGGCTCGTCCCCCGCCGGCCGCTTGGTGCGACCCGGGCGCCCCCGTGCGAGGGCGGAGAGGTGGGGCGCGCAGGGCGGCGCCAGCGCAGTCTGCACCATGGCGTTCCCCGGGCACCCCGGCGCCGGCGGCGGGTACTACCCAGGTGGGGTAAGTGCTGCCCGCGGGGGCTCGCGGCCCAGACGCGACCCGCAGACACCGGGGACGCCCAGACAACACCTTTGGTGCCTTTGCTGGGGCGGCTCCGCGCGCGCCTCCCGCTTCTGCCTTCTCCCTGCCGGCTGCCTCGCCCCGGATCTTTCGGCCTCTTTCTCTGGCTCCCTCCTTCTCTCTGTCCCCTCTGGCTCCCCACGGGTGCCTTGCGACCCCAGAAGCCCACCCAGTGAGTCTCGGATACCTGGCTTGAAATTGTGCAAATTGGGTGTTGGCTCCCTCTTCCTCCTTCTGTGTTTTTTTTCTAAGAGCAACAACAACTTCAATCAAAAATGGTCCAGAGAGCTACTTCACCCTTTAAAAGAAAGTGGGAAAAAGAGGTCAGGGAAAGGCCGCCAGAGTAAAAGTCTTCCGGGAGGGAGGTCCCCTAGCCCAGCCTCCGGGATGCGCGTTGTCTTGGGAACTGTTTCCCGGACTGGGTGTTCTCTCGCGGCCTGTAGGCCGACCCAGACACACCTTTCTCCTCCCTGGCAACACCTGCCCCCAAACCCTTTGAAACTCCCGTGAAACGCTGTAGGAGGATTTAAGCTTGGTTTAACTGCTTGCCTGGCTTCCATTTATCTCAGTAACCTGAAAGTTAACAGGGTTTACGTAGGTGCTTCAGTTAACGCAGATGTCACCGTCAAGACAGTTCATTTTGGTCCAAGTCTCTCGTTTTTAAATTAAGGGGCGTGAGAAAGGGGCAGAGTGACCGCAGTTAGAGTGTGCCTGGTGGTGGGTCGGTAAATGCCTTCGCTTTGCACAAAGACTCGCAGTGGTGAAAGAACAAAACTTGGTTCAGCAGAATGGAACCGAATTTGTGTTTTCTGTCTTGCAGTATGGAGGGGCTCCCGGAGGACCTACATTCCCTGGACAAACTCAGGACCCGCTGTATGGTTACTTTGCTGCAGTGGCTGGACAGGTTAGCTTTTCCTTTGAATATTAAAGAGTCATCACATTCTACATTTGTATTAGTCTTTGTTATGGTGGCCAGGAAAACGACCTTTCCTCTGGAAATGAATCCCTTCTCCAAAAGAAAGAGACAGAGAAAGGAAATTTATTGTCACTTACTTTTTTTTAATATCCAGAACAGATGAGGACAGAGTTTTACTGGTGTTATGTTAGTTCAGTTCAGAACTGAACTTGTGATTGATTTAGGGGTGGACGGAACACAGTAGGGGATTGTTAATACCCTTGGAAGATCTGTGAGGTAGAAAGATGTCTTTAGAACTGGATTGTCAGGGTCAAGGGTGGTTTCCAGAGCAGGAATTGCCAATGTGGTGGGAGATGTGGTGGGAACCGTTTGTGCAACTTAAACGCCTGTGCTAGTAATTCTGTTGCCAAATCCGAAGGGACACTTTCTTTGGGTCGAATTTGTTAATCTCTCGCCCCCTTAGGAAATAGATTTTTATGGTAAAAAGCCACCAGCTTCAAAATAAGTAAGTTACTGCTCTCTTCTTACTATCAGGAAGTTAATCTTGCGAAGCTTCTCTTTTGATAGAGATGCTGTTACTCAGTCAGCTCTTCTGTGTCCTCAGTAGGGGTTGTGGCCTGTTGACCCACAGAGATGATTAGGGTCTGCACCCCAAGATCCTTCACTTCTTTAAATTCTGACTTTTGGGGGTGTGCATCGGGGAAGGACACTTCCTTAGCCCAGGAGGTTGCTGTATCTGCTCACTATGCTGTTGGTGTAACCCCGGTGTGCCCAGAGGGGATGTCTGCCCATATGAATTCAGTTTAGCTCTGTTTGCATCAAAAGTTAGAAATAACACAACCTACACGTGGAAATGCCATAGACTGTATGGGGTCAAAACCTGAGACCACCTTTTAGAATAGCACTCAAAGAAGTACAGTTTGAGAAAACTGAGTGGAAAATTGAGTCTAAAACTGAGAGGGCTTCCCTTTAAGTATCTGCTTAATCTGTTAATGATCCGTATCTTTGAAACCACAAGACACAGCAAAGCTCAAGACTCACATTCTTAGATGGCCTGTGCCTCCAGCCTGTAAGTGACCCCACCTGCTTAGCTTTCAGCAGCCCTGGCCTGGATCAGCCTATCCATCATCTTTCCAATTATTGACCCTGCTCTTCATTCAGAACTTACAACACTTATGGACTTGAGAAATTTGGTATTTTATTTTTAAGTCCCTAAAAATAACATATATTTAGTTCTGACCTCAGCCAGGCAATAAATGGGAATCTGTATCATCCATATGTGCGTAAATTTTGACCTGAAGAAACTGGTTACCATATCGTAAGCAATGGTGATCACCAAGGTTTCCCTCTGAACCAAGCTTCTTATTTACTGATGTCAGCTGTGTGCCCTGCTTTCTCCTCCCGAAAAGCTAGAAAGAGGGATACAATTTGAAGCAACTGCATGAACTATTTTATTTTAAAATGCCTAACTGTGGCATTTCCTTGCTCAGAGTCAGAGAAGAGTAGTTCAAGACAGAAACTAGTTTTATTCATTCATTAAAACATATCAAGTATCCATGGAAGAAACTGAATGCACCTTAGTGTTTTATTAAGAGAAGAACCTTATACTTAGCAATGTTTATGCCAAATCTGCTTCAGGAATTTAAAGGAGATGATGAAAAGATATTGATAATACTAAAGTACAGGTGTAAGCAGCTTTCTGACTTTGTTAATTCTTGTGTAATAATTATTTAAAATAGAGTCTGAAATTGAATGCCCACTTTGATATTAAGAAATGCATTTTGTGGCCCTAATTATGCATTTGTGGAAGGGGATGTAACAATTTGTCTTTCTTTTATCATGGAATTATTTTTGGAAGTAGGATGAAGAAAAGAATGCCTATTGTTGAAATGCATTCCTTTAAAGTTTCATGCATAATAATACTCATTTTCTTGGTTATTATTGCCCCATTGAATACTGAAAGTAAACAGAGAGCTAGAAGGATTAAATTACAATTGTGATTTTGTGATTCCTCTTTCTATGTTTGTTTTCAAAAGGATGGACAAATAGACGCGGACGAGTTGCAGAGGTGCCTGACGCAGTCCGGCATTGCTGGAGGGTACAAACGTAAGTTCATGGCCTCAAGGTTGCTCTAGAAGCACACTTGCATTTCACATCCTAGCTGCCCCCCCCCCATCACAGCCTTCAGCATGTAGAATTTCAAAAGCTACAGTTGGTTCACTTCAAAATTCGAATTTGAAATCAGTTCTTAAGAAGTCATTCCACAGTACCTGCCAGTTGAATGGGTTTCTTATTTGGATTCCATTGGGTATCTGGAACCATTCGAAGTAGGAACAGCTTACATGGCTGGTGCCTTCATGGAGGATGAGTTAAGGTGCTGAAGTGAAGTATGCCAGATCAGGTGTCTTTAATGACAGGAGAATGTCCAGCCTGTAGAAAAGTTTTATAAGAGTTTATTCAAGACAAAATTTTGAGGACTTGCCAGAAGCAAAATCTCAAGGGGCTGAGAAAAAGCTCCAGAGAATAGCAGTTTTTCATTTCCTCTTAGGTGTTTTGAATCAAGGGAACAAAACGTAAGGAAGGTACATGAAATCCATCAGTGGTAGATTGAAGAGGCCTGAGAAAGCAAAGTAGGGGATTGGATAAAAGACAGAGTAGAAAAGCACATAACCGTACATTGGTGGGCACAGGATCGTTAATAACTAACACTGGCAGCGCACAGAGCGGGTCCTTTGGGAACCAGCGAACAGCGAGGGCTTCTGTGGGCTCCTGCCGTGGTTCCCGAGTCACCCTAGGTGCTTAACAGTGGACAGGGCTCATGTAAGGTAATGACTGACCTTTGCTAAGGCAGATACATGCCTGGGGCATGACTACTCACCTTGACCTGCCCAGTTAGGTATTTATGGTCACTCAGGCCATCCTGCGTGGTTACTTTAGGTCACCGAGTGTGTCAGGCCTGCCCCCAACAGCTGACATTTACTGCTCTTTGCTAAGAGCTTACTTTGTCCTGAGCCTGGTGGCCCCAAGGGCTGTGGGAGGCTGGTCTTGGGCACTTGGTCCCCAAGTGGCCTGCCTACACTCATGACGGCTGGTCCTGGTTCTGAGGGCTCGTCCACCCCAGCCCTCAAGGAGCCCGTTGTGCCAGCTGATCTCTGAGTGTCCCACTGGCACCTTGAATGCTGGCCATGACATTCCTGGGTCTTCCCTCTTTCTTTCCCCCTTCCACCTCAGAGAAAGCGTTCGGGCCGAGTAGGACCTTCCCTCCTGATTTGCAGACTCTCTCCGCTAGTCCTCCGTTCCCCTCCCCCCCAGCTCCTCAGCCTGGAGCTGCTGCCCTGCAGTGCAGTGCTTACACCACTTCCTGCCTTTGCGCTCTGCTGCAACATGCTGCCTCCTGGCTGGGGCGTCTCATTGCCCCACATGCGCAGACCTGCTGCCTCTTCTCAAACCAGATCTTGACCATGACAGATACCAGGGTAGACAGTAGTGTCTTGACTGACGCCTTTAGCTGCCCACTTCTTTGCCAGTTGTTAATTGAGGCAGAACATCAAATCGAAGGTCCTCCTGGTAGACTGTGAATTAAAATGCTGAAAAATTCACCCCTGAGGATTTATAGTGTCATTTTTTGACTGTTTAACATGGCACGTTCACAAGATGGCTCTTTTTTAAGAGTCTTTGCATTTCTGTTTTTATCCTTTGTGTTATGTAACTTCACCCTATTAATAATTCTCTTTGGGGGGAATTAGTACAAAAGAGGAACCTCTTGCATTCTGTCATTTGATATGGTCCTAAACGAAAGTGGCACTTTCTGGATTAGGGGATTTTTTTGTTGTAGGCAGTACATTTAAGCTGTTAACTGTTAACTCAAGCAGTTGGATCTAGTGCACAGAGGTCTAATGACAGGGGTCAGGAGAGTGAGCTGTGTCACAATGTGTATCATTCTGCACTCTCTCAGTAGACATGTAGAAGGTTTTAAAATCTGACTAACAAAGTGGCCTGTATATCCTTGGAGAGTAGTCCTTTAAAAAATTTCTGTTGACAAAGCCACACGTCACGATGGCCGTAGACCATTGAGCATGGAGAACACATTTCCTGGTCATCGGGGCCATGTGGCTGAGTTCATTTGTTCACGTCATCTGGTGGTGGAGGCCGTGCTGAACCGCAGAACCGCCTGCTTGAGAGGCGTCGGACTGGGTGTTGGGCTACAGTACAGAACGGACTGTTGTGGGTCTTTCACACCCAGCTTCCAAACTAAAATAGCACAGACAGGGCGTGGGGCTGTGCCCCAGTGCAGTACCGACAGACACCTCCTAACCTGTGTACAAGGAAGCAGCCACATCGGAGGGGGAGCTGATGAGGACAGTTCTCTAGTCTATGAGACATTAACTCAGCTTCTCTTCTCCCCTCAAGTGTAGTTGCACCCCTGGTGCCCTTGAGAGAAACAACTGGGGAGAGGGCGTTCCTGGTCGGTCTGTGACCTTGTGAGTTTCTACTGGAAGGGAAGGTGTTTGGGGCATTCTAGTGAAATGAATTGGAAGAAGAGAGTAATGGTAAAATTATAGTAAAGATTATTTTGAAATTATTTAAAATAGGGTTAGCATTAATAAAAGGTTTTTCTGGGGGAAATACAAGTTACATAAAGCAAGAGTTTCCTCACCCACACTTAGTAGACATCAGCATTCTAGCCCCTACGACTGTTCGGAATGGTGAACTTTCTGTTCGGTCACTTTCCTTTACTGCCAATTGCATTCCCTCCCTTTTAAATACACACACACGCGCACGCGCTCGCGCAACCAGATTTCTCATGTCCCTGAAACATAGCTCTAACTTCTCACTCTCCTCCTCTGAAAATCTTGAGTGGCTCCATGATGCCCATAAAATAAAAGCTAAACGGTTTATCAGGAATTCAAGATCCTCTGATGCAGCCTTCTGGAAAGGCACCTGCTTCCTGCCACTTCCTGTGTCTGCCCTGACTTTCCCGCTTCTCTTGGCTTATGTTGGGCCCTGCTCTATTTGGCTGTCACCCAGTGCCCCCCATCTTTCTGTCATTCAACATTTGGCTTAAATGCTGCTGCTTCCATGAGGTGTTTTCTTACTAGGAACGAGCCTCTAAGTTACCACATTGCATCTTACTCCAGAGTTACTCCTACCTAACACACAGTTCTAGCAAGTGTGTTTAACTAGTTTCCTATAGGAGCTTATTGTGCATGAAAAGAGGTCAGGCTAATTGAGGCAGGAGGTTACTGTTCAGTGCCTGATATTAAAGGGAAAAGCAAGAAAAATATGATTAGACAACTAGCAAACCAGCAATCTATAGTTAATTAGGAGTAGCAACAAAGCACCCCTACCATCCTACTCACCATGGTGGGTGTTCACTATGGTGAATTGAACTCACTCTGTTACAGTTTCAAAGGTAAGAAAGTAGATGATAGTATTTTTAAAAGACAGTAGGACAGAAAACCTTAAGCCTATCCAAGAACACGGATAATGGCACAGGGAACTTCTTTGTGACCATCGCTCAGCGTCAACCACCACATCGTGTTGCCGTTCTTCCTTCATCATTGCAGTTCCCCCTTTTGGGGGAAAGCAAATCCCAGATTTCTTAGCCATCATGTTGCCCACAAATAACTGCAGTGTGTGCTTTTCTAAAAGACAAAGACAGCTTTCCCCCCAACTTCAAAACCATAATAACACCTAAACATATTGTGACAGTACTATGCAATGCCTTTTGTAAAAGATTCTCACAAAGTTGTTAAAATCAAATTTGGGTCATAGAAAAAATCCAAAATGTAAAATATCTCCTTCAAAGTTCCATATAATTTAGTTCCATGTAAGTTGAGTAGCATATAAAAATGAAAGTGCATAAATCATACTCCTAATTAATTTGAAGGTATCTAATGTAATGTGAATTTTTAAAATTGTATTGATGTGTGTGTATGTACTTTTCTTGATTTAACAGCTTTTAACCTGGAGACTTGTCGGCTTATGGTTTCAATGCTGGATGTATCCTTTACCTTGATTGCAGCTTTCAGTATTTTTTCTTGTCAAAAAAAAAAATCCTCCCTACAGGAATTCACCTAAGAATTAATACCTGGTAAACGCAATGACAACCCATTAGCTTTTAAGATAGAATTTGGAGAAAGGAAGGAAGCTCAGTAAGTAGAATTTGGTTGTTCAGGAATTGAAGGAAGCGTCCAGGGAGAACAGCGTGGAACTCGAGTGGTCAGGGAAGCGTTTGCTGTAACAGCGGTCGATCCATGTGCTCACCCCTGACCTTCGAGCAGGGGGATTTCACGGCGCAGCAGTTGGACTCAGTCTAGTGAGTGCTGACCCCACAGTGCCCTCCATCTCACCTCCTTCCCTAAAGTGACAGGCCTGGGTCCGGGAGGGCTTGCTGAGAGAGTGTGAGGGCCAAGAGCACCTCAGGACGGGAGTGAGCAGCCTAGCCTGGGGCACCCACAAGGTGGGTTACAGCCCCAGTGACAAGGGTGCTTTCTACCGGAGGCTCATGTCATTTCCTTGTAATCACATTACAAAGATTAGTTTTTTCCCCCCACAATGAAAAGATGTTCTCAGAGCTTTCTCTCCATGTGCCCTGTTCAGTCTGTCATTAGTGTGTCTTTTTATTATATCATACCAACAAGAACGTGTGACGTGTGTAACCTCTTTAGCAACAAGAACATTAAATTTCCTTACCCTCAATCTTTGATTAAATCGTTAGGCAATGTTGCTCCCCCAGAATGCTGCCATCCTTAATGACAGTGCAGAGAGACCTGTCAGGCACAATGGGTTTCAGTGAGTTTAAGGAACTCTGGTCTGTCCTGAATGGCTGGAGGCAACACTTCAGCAGTTTCGACAGTGACAGGAGTGGGACAATAGACCCTCAAGAGCTGCAGAAGGCGCTGACTGCAATGGGTGCGTATGGGGAGGAGCAGTGGGGGGTTTTTTGTTTTTGTTTTTGTTTTTTTTTATTTCTAAAACCTAAGTGCTACCTGAAGGCAGTTTCTGTATGCTTCAGAAGTATTGTGTGTTTATAATTCAGAGGAGTACTACCAGCCTTAAAAAATGGTGCTTGATTATTTCTAATGATCTTTCTGTGACCCTTTAACACTTTTGGCTGGATGATTTTTCTTCCTTTCAGGATTTCGGTTGAGCCCCCAGGCCGTGAATTCAATTGCAAAACGATACAGCACCAACGGGAAGATCACCTTCGATGACTACATCTCCTGCTGCGTCAAGCTGCGCGCGCTCACAGGTCGGTGTGTTCTTGGGGGGGGGGTGTCACTGCTGGCCAGGGAGACACACATTTTCATGACATTTTACTTCTCAGTGCTTCTGAACTTTCCTTGTTCTAGTCTTTTTCCCCCTAACTCAAGTGTTTTTTTATTAACATCACTATTGAACTTATCTAGCAGGATAGGTTGGTTTTTTTTGTTTGTTTGTTTTACAGAAATTTGAGATTTGTACATAATCTGCCATTAAAAAATCCTAACTACATTTTACTAAAATGTTCCAAAACATAACAAACTGATTTTTGATCAGAGTATGAACACTATTCTGTGATTTCTCCCTGACAGAAAGTAATTTAAAATAGTGGTCATCTGTTACAGGTGTATTTCTTAAATGATGAGATGTCAGTAATTGCTGTACTTTTCTATTCCCTCTAGTCTTTCCTTTGCATATCTTTTCCTGTTCCATTCCTCTCTTTTTACTCTTTTTTAATACCGGGTTTTATAGTTTTTACTCATCCTAACAAAAGTTAGTGGGCAGATTTTTTATTAAAGAAAATCCTTTCCAACAGGGCAGGGCTCAGATGAGTGGAACACTTTATCACAGCCCATTTTTCATAGCAGGGACTCCACCCACTGTTTCCTAATGTGATATGAAGAAGTTGGAGATGCTGTGCTTTTGTCAAAATTAAGTAATGGGCCCTGGCTGGTGTAGCTCAGTGGATTGAGCACGGGCCTGTGAAGCAAAGGGCCACAGGTTCGATTCCCACTCAGGGCACATGCCTGGGTTGCAGGCCAGGTCCCCATTTGGGGACATGTGAGAGGCAACCACACATTGATGTTTCTCTCCCACTCTCTCCTTCTCATCCCCTCTCTCTAAAAATAAATAAATATTTTTTAAAAATTAAGTAATGACCGCAGAAGTTGCACAGGTTTTACCGACTTTGGGTACAGTATTTTCTTCCAGTTCTACACTGAAAAAGACAAGTAGCCAGTTTCTTCACATCATGTATTATTTCTATTCATTTTCATAGAGTTGGCTTCTTTGCCTTGGTGTTTTGGTTATGTTGGCTGGTTATACAATTTAAACATTACTGCATTGTGAACCCAAAGCCAAAACAATTAACTATCGTGAGTTCATATAAGATGTAAAAAAACAATACATTTTATTGTCGTGTTTTACAGACAACTTTCGACGACGGGATTCTGGTCAGCAAGGTGTTGTGAATTTCCCATATGATGATGTAAGTCTCAGTAAATTCAGAACTGAGTAGATGAGTAAGATATACACCAGATGGGCATCCCTTTTAAAGTTAACTGTCAGAGCATCTTCAAGATGCCAGAGGAGTGCAGGCTTAACTGATCAGGGGTTACCATTAAAAATGTATTAATTTCATTTGTCACTCATCGTACCCATACACAGACCACTGTTTGCTCTGCATTAAAAGATCCGAGTCAAAGCCCAGATCATCCTGCTCATCGGCTGGTCACATGGGCAGGTTTCCGTATTGCTCCAAGACTGTTTGAGGGAAGAGAAAGTAGCAACAGTACCCTCTGCACTGGGCTATTGTGAGACTTTAGTCAGAAGTGGCCTTGGAAAACATCATGCGCATGTTTTATCTGTTTTTGCATTCTTCCTGGTCACTGAGCAATGACTTCAACAGCTCAAAACTGGGTTTGACACACTTGTATCCTTCACTGGGGACATCAGATGCAAACCTAAGTCACAACTTAAAACAGTGCATTTACTGAACAGCCACGCTGAATGAGTCAGGCCAAGGCCATGTCACAGTGTGAACATAACCAAGGGCTGTCTTCAATGGCATTTGCTGGATATGCCTAACAAGGCTGCGGGTTGTTTACTTGTTTCCCTAATTTTTGCTTTAAAGCCATTGCTTTTTTAAAAAAAATTTTAGAATAGAATCACAGTGGTAATTGAATATACTAAATGTTTCTCCATTACAAAATACAAAGATGCACGTGTATTCAGCTTAGCAGCTGCTGAAGTTATGAGTACACTTTTAAAAGGTTTAGTGTAAATATGTTTACTTTTCCCGCCTCAAGATGTCGTTAGTGTGCAGCTTCTCAGGTGACAGTTTCATCACTGTTTCCAAAGATGTAGAATCAGCCTGTGGAGTGGAAAGTGCACAGGCTTTGGCCTCAGACGGGGCCACTGAAGAGAAACCTAAACATCTTGACCCTTAGTTTCCTCTTCCGTGAAGCTGGGACAGATGGGCCTGGTCTTGCAGGAAGGCTGCGAAGGTTAGCAAGTCCTCCCTGGTGCTAGAATAGTGAAAAAGAATCGATAAGAAAAAGCAGCCTATTGCCATGCGTTTAGTGGTGAAGCAAGGAAATATTTCACAGCACATACTGACCCTTCTCAACTGGGTGTCTGAATTGCAGCAGGGTCAGATACTGTGTTCCTATGCACACACACACTTGCGTGCTGTGCTTGAATTAGTAAGTACACTGTAAAGGAATTGATTGTTCAAAGGAGCTTCATTAGAGTAATGAAGTAATCCTGAGTAGTGTGGCAGCCTCCATATGACATAAATATGAACTCAGCTGTTATTTCTGTGTGTGAGTAGGTTCCTTTGATCACGCCCATTTCTAGAGTCTTCAATATTATTTGGAATTTAAACAATTCTTCATCCATTGGAGTCAGATCTGCTGCTCCCTGGAAGCTTTGATGTGAGGAACCCAAAACGAACCTTTCCATATGGCATTTACCCCTCTTTTATCAAGGATTTTTTGAAATCCATACTTCAAATTAGAGCACGAACATGTAAGCTGCCTAAAAATAATGCAGGATGTGCTGAGATCTGCGGCGTAACGCTGACGCTCCTGTCTTTCAGTTCATTCAGTGTGTCATGAGCATTTAAACTGAGAGGAAGCTGCGGACGCGGAGCCCACATTCCCGGGGAGTTCTGGCTCGCTCCCGCTGCGTACCTGCAGGAACACACGGGAACTTGCCTGGCCACTTGTCCTTACAGTTGCTGTGAAGGTGTATTGCTTAATGTACCTCTGTGGTTTTGTTTTCAGTTTAGATAATAAAGTCTGGAATTTTATTAAGATCAGATCCGTTCTGTTAAACCATTTAGAATTTCTTAGAGCCACTGTCCTATGCTTTATTTTCTTGCTAAGCCTGTTTTATGTAATTTTAAGTATGCAAAGTGTTGAAGGCGTGTTACATATTTTCCACTGTAGGATACTAAAGCCTTCTCATCAGACCGCAGCCGTCATCATTCCTCTCCTAGAAGAACTGTGCATGGTATTGGAAGCTTGGTGTGTGGAGTATTCTTATCATGTAAAATGCTTTAGACCTGTTGGATGCAGAAAGCACCATGGTAATCCAGGCCAGGGTTCGCCTTCCTGGAAATGTGGCGCAGGCTTTAAGGCTTCCACATGTTTTGATGGCCGTAGTGGACAGGACCATGAGTGACTATTTTCTGCCTTTTGAAAACCTATTGAATAGTCTGAGTGACAAACACTGTCACCAAGATCTTGTCATCATCCACATAGACCTTTGTTAACCACACTTAAAACCTTGTACCTTACGTGCTTAACTATGTAAAGTTAAGAGAAAAAGACTAAGGGACTATATGAAAATTTTGATTAACTATGATTTTTTTTGACTAATAGAATTCTAGGTGATTCAGTTTTCTTTATGCGTTTTAGTATTCTCTGGACTTTGTATAATGTGTGTTCTCTCTTTAAAATCAGATGTTAATTTTTTTTAAATACTGATGCTTTCCGTTTTGATATGCCGTGTGTTCACACGTTAACCAGTACGGCAGGAGGTCTGGAAAGAGCACACCCAGACGTGGGCGAGACTGCCTGCCCCTGGGAGGCAGGTCCTGAGTTTGTTTTCTTCCTGCTACTTTCAGAAGGTTCTCTGATAAGCAGGTATCACATTTATACTGGAAGGCTTTATAGAAAAATTGTAAACCATGAGCTCTTAAGTAAAATCTGGATTCTAATGCTGACTGCACCTCTGATGATACGTGGTTTGATTATGTCAGAGGAGATAACTCTTAACGTCCTGGGGTAAATGTGAAAATGAAAAATGTGTTGATATAATAAACACCAGTAATGTTTCTGTTTTTTACATTTAAAGCTGGCGTGATTTGCCGTTTTTGCAAGAGAGCTTAACAGATAAAACAATGAAATTGGTCTGTCTCCCCCCCTGCCAGCAGCAGAATACCTGTCTGACTTCAGGGCACGGCGTGACAGCTGCCATTCTGAGGTCAACCAATGGAAATAAAAACATTTCTAAGCATCTTTAGCCACATGTCACTGGTTATTTTTTTTCAAATACCGCTAAGAAGTATATATTCATTTTATACATATTTATGTAACCCTGACTTAGTATTTATGTCACACAGTCTTACCTGGCTATACATTACAGTGGAGTGCAGACTGCTTTTACAGGGTGGGGCAAAAATAGGCTTCCGGTCGTGAGTACGTGGAGGAGTTTATTCTGGTATTATATATTTATTACTGTATTTTCCATATGCACAACCGTAAGCATGCTTTTGCCCTACCCTGTGTATGCGGGTTGAGTGTAGGTTCACTCCAGACAGTGATGTCTGAGGCCATAAAGCTTGGCTTTCCAGAAGAGGGCCCAGGAGGACCGACCCAGAGGACCAGGGGGCAGGGACACCCTCAGTCCCAGTGCCTGCTCTGTGCTTCGAGCTCACAGGCTCCTCTGAGGAAGTCACAGCTGAAGGGAAGGGTCATTTTCTGGATGACTATCGTGTAGAGAAGAAGACCCTCGCTGACCCAGGGCTGTGGGCCATATCTGCTTTGGTAAGTCCCGAGGTGTGCTGCTTCAACCATGGTTCTGAACTTGCTTTTGGTTAAGTGCCGAAGTATTAGAAAACCGTGTCTCTGGAAATACTCAATTCAGTTTTAACTACCGGTACCTTGTAACAAGTCTCACCTCCTCCACTTCTCCTTTCACTGTTTCTTTCCAAAAGCCTGGAGCCTAGTCTTCAGCTCCAGGCTTAGAGTGGTTAGAGAGTTTCCCTCCCGTCGACAGATTTGATGTGTACGTCCTTCCTTTAATTATTCAGAGTCTTCATTACAAGTGAATCTCGTGTTGCCTTATTTCTGTCTGATGTCAGGTTCTGTTTTCATTTACTACAGACTTCCAGTGCAACCTCACCCACTTCTTTACACCCATTTCTTGGTCTGTTTTTCTTAAAGCATGGTACAGCTGTGATGTCAAACCTCAGTACTTACATTATCCAGAGAATTAAGTTCCACAGATCACCCCAACTCGAGATTTAATTTGATTCTGCAGATGTGTGTGCTCTAGCCTTGTGCTTCAGGACATGCACTGCCATAGGATGTGGCTGCCAGGGCCCTAGCGCTCCCCCGGAACGATGGGCATGGCCCGCCCACAGCAGTCACAGCTGTCTCTCCCGCTGAGCCAGTGGCGCTCAGGCTCCACCTCCGCATGGTGTCCCAGGGGTGCCGTCGGCCCAAGAGGTGGCGTGTGAGCTGAAACTTCTGCTGTCTCCTAACTAGACTTGGCTTTCACTCAGCTGAGTGGGTTCGTTTCAGTGTTCACCTCAATGAGCTATTATATATGCCTAAAACATTATTAGTACAAGCAAGGGAGCTCTGTGTAATCACCAGAGTTTTTTTTACTCATAATAAATGTACAAGCCCTCACTCGATGACTTCTGTTCTTCTCACGTATACCTACTTTTTTCTTCAGCAGACTAAGCGCTAAAGGTGAGGGAAGGAAGGGCAAGTGCCAGGGCAAAGACTGGTGGGCGGAATGGCTGCCTGGGAGACCGTGAAGCAGCCGGGTGGAGCAGTTTCTAGCCAATGAACGCAAACAGCCTTCCAAGGCCCGTGGCTTTCGGGTCCAGCACAGATGAGCTCATTAAGCACCACCTGGGCTCTAGGTCCCGGTGTGGGAACCTGGTCCTTGTTAGGGTCGGAGAAAGCGCCAGAAGAGGCAAAGCAGATGGGTAAATGCAGGAGGCCCTGCCGGCCACCCAGCTGAGGAAATTGTCCAACAAGTCGAGCATTCAGCCTTTACCCCAGGACCACTCTGTTTCTTACACGGCTCATGGTCCCTTCCGGACAGTGGGGCAGAAAAGCAAGCCCCAACGTTAGTCCCACAAAGCTGACAGTCAAGCAGTGGCTGAGAGAAAAATTAAGGATTAAAGGGAGTTATGCATCAAAATAACACTGATTTTGTATTGAAAGTCACTTTATTGATGTTACAATGAGAGTAACATAGAAAACCGTGGTATCTTATTAGCTTCAGAAGTGAATACTAATAAAATTGTGCCAGAAATTTGAACCTCAAGTTACAGTAACCTTTTAAAAACAAGATTTTGATAACCTACAATATAAGAACAACTTGATAACTTGAACAGCCATAAAACAAATCACGCTTGCTCAGGAAAGCAGTTGCCATACACATTTCAGTTGGTGCTTGCCAAAACCCAGTTATTTTTAAAATAAGAACCTGAAGTGCAGAGAGGCAGAGAGTACAGAATTTGCAAATGAAGCCAATCTAAGACACACACACACTGATGACCTGGTCACCAAAAGTGAGGCCGCGCTGCTATGGACACTTCTCCACAAAGTACTGCCACTGTCTGTGGATGGGACGTCACCCCTGGAAGATGACATGTGGAAAGCACTGCCACAGACCTACACTGGCTAATCTATAAACTGCTGTTTAGGGAGAAGGTCCCGTTTCTAACAGAAGTTGCCTGTAGGGGGGGCTACTGGGACAAGTCTCTCCCAGCAAGTCAGGGAAGGAAGGAGTGCAATGCTTAGTTATCCTGAATAAACCTCTACCGTTAAGCACTTTGGACGTTGGTGTAAAAAATAAAAGTTTTCCATATAAAACAAAGGTCTTGGATCACTCTACCCACTAAAAAGACTGTGGAATCACAGTTTGATTTTTGTGCTGGATTAGAAAAGAAAGGGGGTTTCTAATCAGGCAGTGATACACGTGTAATTTAGCAGAACTCTTGGATTGTTAATATATTCATATCAGCACTTTCTGCATTGTTACCTGGTATAACTTAGCACCTCTGTTTAAAGATTTGGGGGCTATTTTCATTATTTTAGAGCTTGACCATAAAAACACAAACCCACATTTGAAACTACAAATAGGCGAGGCCCTACAGTAAATGTAGATTAGTATCAGGTGTATGTATGTTTTTAACTTGAGAGGAAAATGTCCTTTTTTTGATACACTGAAAACTTTATTGATTTTTAAATGCATTATCTTAAGATTACTAGTCGCATTGTATGCCTTTTGATAAAAAACAAAAGGAAACACATTTTCCCTGGTTTTGATTGCAAGCATTCCTACAAACGTGAAATGACAATGCCCTTGAGTAAAACCTTGCCAGCCTAGAAGCACCTCCTGGTACAATGCAGGCTCAGTGACCAATGTGACGGGCAGCAGTGACTGGCCCATGACAGACTGGACCGTGAAGTACTTTTAAGCTAACGCTCAGTAAAACTGCAAAGCACGCAGGTCAGTTGCAGGCACCACTCTCCCTGTCTCACCTCAGGTGGCCATCCTGTGCCTGTCTGCACTGTTAGCTTCTGAAATCTGTGTGTGCTCTCCATTCTGCTCCTTTGCCAGGACTAAATGCCCCAGGCCCCCAAGGCTGGCTGCTTCTTACCTCCCCTCCACCGCGAAACAGTGCTATCCATACCCAGGTGCCTCTCCCCCCTATTCAGTGTCCCTGTGGTTCTCCCAAGTGGCCAACACAGGCAAAAAAAAAGAAAGAAAAGGGGGGACTTACCTCCATGACAGTGAAAGTTCGTAGTCAGGAGGAAAGAAAGGGCTAACAGCTACTGAAGGGGGACTGACTTCAGAAGTAGGAAGGGTCTGGAGAATCTCAAACCCCACAGCTCAGATGCTTACTGTTTGTCAGGTTCTGGATATAAGGGAGAAAAGGACTAAGCAGGGTTTCGTTTTTGAATGTTGTTTTTCTACTTGGAAGCTGAACCAGAGGATGGTCCACTCTGGGGACTCTGACAAAGTGATAAATAAAATGTGACAACCAGAAATATTATCCCGATATCTAAAGTCTCGCTGAATCTTTGTTTGCTCTGCACCTGCAGGTGTAATGGAAAAGCTCCTCTTGTAATTAAAAGCACCTGACCACAGAGCATATGCTATGAGCATGCGCCAACAGTTCCCAGCAGGTGTGGCTGTTCCACTCACCACCCACGCCCTACGCACACACAGCAGGGTAGGCTGCTGCCTCTTGACCCATTTTCACAAGAGCAAGCTGGCCACCTGTCAGTGCAATAAACAAGGAAGCTGTTTATCAAAGTCCTTAGCTCACCCATGTCAGAGAAAAGTTGCATTCAAAATCAGAGTAGTCTTACCAATTCAGAAAATATTTCAGAGAAAAAAATTTAAAATGTGACGCTCGAGTAAAGCTCTATTCTACAGAAATGTTTGCTGTTTACATATTTTATGCTAGGAAATAATGAGCATTAGAAATTCATCTTGACTCCATTTAAGAAAAAAAGCATGTGGGGGGCAGATTTAGAGGAAAACATAAAAGTGAAAGGAGGAAGATCATTAGGACCATAAAAAGTAGACATTATGCCACAAATGGGCATAAAAAGTAGACATAATGCCACAAATGTCAGAGCGTTTGATGCAAAGTTCATGCCGACTTACCGGGGCCGGTAGGACGGCATTGCCGTGCGCTGCCCACCCGCGGGGCGCCCCCAGCAGCAGCAGCAGCAGCCCGCGGTGGAGTCCTGCTCAGGCCTGGCCACAGCTGTCCCATCGCCCCTCCCTCCTGCACCCCTTCTCTCTGGCCCGCGCTCTGTTCTCCCATATCCTCTGCGCGCCTCTCCATAGCCTTCCAAAGACTTCCCTGTCCTTCAAGTAAGATGAAGTGAAATAAAAGTCTTCTCTTTAGGTTAAGATTTATTATTATGTCGAATAACACAAGAATATATTTAAAGCACTAAATATATAAGTTAAAAAGAAATATATGACAGCAAAAAAAAAGAAGAATAAATGAAATAAATAAATGAATAAAACTCATTTGGAAACATTGAAAGAAGTGAATGGCAATGTTGTATTCCCTCCGGCCCACAGGAAACTACAGATAACGAAAGTATAAAAAACAAAATCTACAAAGATAAGAAGTAGCCCCAAGAGATCTGACCATGGACAGGATTAAATTTTGCAAATCTGCAAGGGAATCAGTGAGAGGGAGAGGGAAGGAGAGAGGGAGGGAAAGGTAACTTCTTTCTATGGAAGTGCGCAAAATACCTAATTCTGTATTTTCAGCAACTTATTTTAGAAACCTTATCAATCTATGTTCAGAAATCTATGCTGGACTGACCTTATGTAGAAACCCAATTTTAAAAGCCTTTTCAAAGCAAGGGGAAAGTGAGAGAGAAGCTTTTATCACTTAAGAAGCACCTATATCAAAATACGTTTGTCATTTTAACCTGACATGTACTAAGTCAACTTTCTTTTTAAAGAAATAGTTCCTTAAAAAAAAAAATACAGCCACTACAGCAAATTGAAAGCCCTCATTATGCTCCACTGTTTGAGTCTGTTCCGGTCCAAAGATTGCAGAACATGAGGCTGGGGATCCCAGTGGAGCCGGGAGGCACCACAGGAGGGCGCCACTTCCCATCTAAAGGGCAAGTGGCAGGACGCGTCAGACCCGTCAGTCTGACCGCGTTCCCGGAGGGCTCCCTGCTCCCCCTGGCCTCCCCTGTCGCTGCTCTTAGTGGAGAGATGTAAATGTTTCTTCTGGTTTTCCTTACTGATTTTTACCTTTATTTAGGTTTTTCCCTTCATCTATTGATATCATCACATAATTTTTCCCCTTTAATCTGTTATGTGGTAAATTAAAATCTCTGTTTTCAGAGGTTTTATCTTAGCAGCTTTATGTCCTTAGGCTAAAACTCACTGGGTTATGACATTTTTATCATTACATGTTTCTTTAAATTAAATTGTACTGCACTGTCATGACTGTGGGTTGAATGGGACATCTCAGGCAGCAGGACTGTCCATCCAAGTCTCACCCACGCACAAAACTTGGGAAGGAGAGGAAAAAGGCATACAATGCGACAGGAAGGCCAGGTTGCCACGCTTCTCTGCTCAGCACGGCAGTCCCTCCGGTGGACTGGGGGACATCAGTATGAGTGGCATGACACTGATGGCTATGTGGCCTCCAAGTCCCTCTCCAGAGTAGATATTCTGAAAAGTAACAGTGATGTTGTGCTTGTGTTTGGTGTCACGGGCCCCTTCTCCCTGCCTCCGTGGTGAAAAGCCGTATTTACATTTCATACATCCGGAACACCAACACGTCCTTCCTGAAATTATCCACTGAGATGACAACCTTGCCGACGAATTCTGCAAATGGCTGTAAGAATGTGTAAACATTCTTAGTAAATACTGACAATACAACATTAAAGCGCCTATAAAATCATAGTCTCTCTGCAAATAAAACACAACATTTTCATTCAATTCCATATGACTTATTACCAAGGAAGATGACTCATCGCCCAAAAGGTACATAAGAATGATTTTCACTTTAAATAATAATTTTCACATAAAATAACTGAGAAGGTGAGAAAAGCGGGGGGAGTGAGATCTGTTGATTGTGTAGCTATCCATTTGGGGGAGGATTCTTTCAAATTAGGGTTGGTGTAACTGTAACTAGGGAGCATATATACATCAGGTACCTTACATTCAAATCTATAAACTCTTCCATAGTCAAAATAAACCTTATAGCATTAGCATTTTATACACTCAACACCAGAAAACATTCAGTGCACATTACAGTGACCTCGGTCAAAGCCACTTCGCCCGCTGTACCTTTAAACCCATCTGCCCTCCTGTCCTCGGTTACCCTACCTGGCCATGTCAGCAATGCTCGCCCAGACCTTAGTTTGATGGATCATTTGTTTTGTTTTGTTTTTGTAGTCTCAACAGTTACGTCCCTTCTTGTCATAAAAAATGCTAGTTATACTTTAATAATATGGATGATCGAGTTGATGTTCAAAGGTCTTCGAAGACTTTCAGAAGAGAGATGCTCTGGGAGACAGAAGCACAGCAAGTCTGGCTGCCCCAGGAGATCCCACGTGGAAATGAAATGGACTTTGGCCATGAATACCACTGGGAGGGAGTTCTGCAACCTCGTCTGCAGATTCCATTCCTCTCAAGAAAAAGGAGAGGAAATGAAGAAATTCAGAAGTGCTCTTCACATCCAGGCATCTGGTTGATCCGCCAATTTCGGAGCTCACCCAGGGAGTCTCCTTAGGAAAGTTTTCTTTGAGAATGACAGAGCTGCACTGTGGTGGCCACCAAACTCGGGTTTTAAAGACGGGGCTTTCACAGAGATTTCTCACTTTTCTATGGATTAAAAACATTTGGAGTTCAAAACGTCTCTCCCGGCCAGCTTTTCAGGTAACTTCACAGTGGCTGCACACGTGTGGCTTCAGATTTCTTTTAACCCTCTGTGGCCTGTTGAGGCTTCCCCGCCCAGCTGGTGCAACCCTCCCTCATCTCGCTTCCAAGTCAGTGCAGTGACCGGTTGGGACCCAAGCATCCATTAACGATAAATATCCTCGGTGAACAGTGGGAAAGTTGTTTCTGTTGAAGCAAGTCATTCATTTCACAGATAAGGATAGCTCCTAGTTTTGTTAAAGAACAAAACGTTAGGCCACAGAGGGTTACAGTATTGGCAAATTGGGAGCCACTAATACATCCGCAGCCTGTGGTCTCACCTATTCTGGATGAACTCGCTTAATCTCAGCGGGAGCTACAGCTGTGGGACTCACAGCCTCCAGAGTGAGACCAGCAGATGTGCTCTTGTGCTGAAAACAACAGCTGCAGGGGCAGCCACTGTAGCCCCAGAAGCCACGTGGACGGGCTAGAGGACTCCCAGGTGCAGCCGCGGGTGGTGGAGGGCCTGCAGGCAGCACCACTGGACTCCTGTCCCCTCAGGCCGCGGGGGCCACAAGTTTGCTGGGCATCTGATCTACCGGTCAATTAAATGCTCAATAAAACTGCCACCAGACTGTGCACGGTATAAAGGGATGTCACACGTTTTGGACAATACCAATCATGGAAACACGTTTACAGCACTGACTACCATATTCACAACATCAGCTGCTCACGCTCTTTAACGACCGTCTGATGGACAACAGTGACGTGACTGTGACTGTGACTGATTGTTTTTAGGCATTTGGCAAAATACACTGTAAGTGACAGCTGCTTTTTTTTTATTTTAAAAATGTTTACATATGTACAATTGTCCTTGTATGCTGATATAAATATGAAAAGTAAAAAAAGCAGAAATAAAAAATACATGTTTAAATTTAGCATATGGGATATTGGCCTCTCAAAGCTTTAAAGTCCTGCAGGAAAATCCTATATGCCTTAGCCCTGCATGCTAGTGTCTATCGCGGGATGTGGTCTCCGTAAATGGGGAAAACAATAAACAGAAGCTTCATGCACAGAGCATTACTGTCTACAATGAGGATGTGCTTCAGAATGTCAAGTTCTGAATCTGCTATTGTCCCTTAGAAAACTTGCTACATTTGGGTCATGTGAGTTAATTTTAGTGATATTTCTACATATATCTGTCATGCGAATTATCCATTAACATACCGATACCTTTACTGTGCCATAGGATAGCGTAACAGTTCAATAGCTCTTTTCAAGGTTCAGTTAAATCTTAAGCCAATGACAGAAAGAATATAGTATCCAGACGTGAGACTGGGCTTCTCCTCGCTTGTGGCATCTCGGAGGGTGTTCGTTATCGTCTGAAGAGCAGATAGATTTGCAGTGACTCCATGAGGCTGGGTTTCTATAAAAGTTGAAGTAAACAGTTTCGATGTATCACATGTAAACAGTTGGCCTTAAATGGACGTCTCCCATAGCTGCACAACGGAGAAGAGCAGAGAGCACACTGTGAGAGCAGGAAGCAGCTGTATTGAGAGCTATGAAGGCGAAAAGGATTTGGTGATACATCCATACTTACGTGACGGTGAACATGCACTCTAATGTCTCATTCAAGAAGTCTAATAAATGGATAAAATAAAGACTGATTTTTAACTCTCTTACCTCTAAACCCATGTCTCAACCTTCTTAACAACTGTCATCTTTTAATACAAAAAACCTTCACATCATCATTCAATGTAACTCAAAATTTTGAAACAATTGAATACTGTGCCTCAAATAAATAATTTAAAATACTATTTTTTAAAAAATTGTACCATTCTTGACCTGACTGGTGTGGCTCAGTGGGTTGGGCATTGTCCTGTAAAGCAAAAGCTTGCTGGTTTGATTCCCAGTCAGGGCTCATGTCTGGGTCTCAGTCCAGATCCTCGACTGGGGGCACATGCAGGAAGCAACTGGTGGATGTTTCTCTCTCACATCAATGTTTCTCTCTCTTTCTCCCTCCCTTCCCCTTTCTTTAAAATAAAAAAATAGATTCTTAAAATAAAATAAACTATACCCTTCTTTCCCCAGGACTCTGACTGAGCTAGTTAGAGCAGTGGTTCTCCACCCACCTGCCCACCTCGGTGATCAGGGGACACTCTAGAAACCCCACCCCCTAGGCAGTACCAAATCAAAGCCTGTCTGAGTGGGACTCAGGCATCAGTGTATTTTAAACACCCTTCAAAAAACCCCCTGTACAGCCAACACTGAGAAGGACTGGCTTCGGGGAGTATAATTCCATCAATACCACCACCACCCACTTAAAAATCACTGCCCTGGGCCTGTGTCCAGGTCATACACCCTCCAATTCCATCACTACCCCCTAGAAAACTGTCCTCTCTTGGGAGCTGACTTATCAGAGTACAATGATGCATCCAGGGCAGGATGTCAATTCCTTAATCCCGCCCCCTTCCCTCTCCTTGCCTCTGCCACCAGTTCTTTATACTGGCCCTGGTTTATATCTGACTTCTGTGATGTTCGGTAATTGCCTTAATGGGCTGGAAACAACTTTGGCGTGATTAAATATGAATGCAACTCAGTGAGCCAGAGAAGGCAGGCCGATTTTAAAAACACAGATCAAACTGATCGAATGTCTCCAGACAATATGATTTGGGTTTAATTATTATAAACATGAACGAAGAAAGCCCAAGTAAGACTAAGTGTGACTTAAGTTGCATCCAATTTCCATTTTTACCGGAAATCTGGCTGGGACATGTCGTTATGTAACTAATGAGTTTCTGGGGAAGAAGAAGATGAAATAGGTGAAGGACTAAGTGGATATTTCTATATCGGTTCCCTTAATATGTTCTTTTGTGTCTCTGTGGAAATCTCGGTCTGATGCCCAGGGGAGCTACGCCATAGGATTGTGGTACACCCGCCCATGTTTTCCACCATAGGTCATTGAAAAGACACCCATCCCCTGCTTTCGAAACCAAGTCTCTCAGCTGTGAAGACCACTGACTGTGGGGGCGTTAATACCTGTTGGCAGGGACAAGAGAAAATGAATGATTCCCAGGGTGTCTGAGGCAAGGAAGTTCTAACTGACACTCAGACAGTGGCGTGGAGTAGTAAAGGGTGCAGATGTCTGTGAGTCCTGGTCCCTCACAAACAGCTATGGAGGTAGAAAAATAAACAACAGCTTGCGGAAAGAAGAGAGGCCACAAAGTAATGACTGCGAAAACCTGAAGGTCTCAATTATCCCTGTGAGGTAACAGAAGCTGAGAGCTGTCAACCTATCACCTTTAGAACAAGGCATGACCTTGGTTGGCTGTGGCTGGACAGCTGTAATGGAGGGGGTGCTGACGGAAAGATCTGCTAGTTCGATTCTCCACAGCCCACACAGGCAGCCTCGAGACAGGGGCTGCCTACTCTGCAGGACGCTGCTACGCACGCCTGTGGCTAGTCCACAGTGGACCGAACAAATCAGGCCATCCACAACTGCCCCACTCGGCCCAGGGAAGGGGCCACAGTCAAGCATCTCTTCTAGGGATCTGTCATTTTCATTAATAACTTGCACCCTGGCACAGCAACAGCTGAGAGATTGTTGCTAAGTAGAAAGAGAAAAAGCAGCAATGTGGGCAATTTATTGGGGGAAAGAGTGGAGTATTATACTTTGACAATTCCCTGGGGAGGGGAGGCATGAGATCCCTTTGAATTTCGTCACCAATAAGTACATGAAGAAAAACTGAATGTCTATTAACAAGTCTTTTTTTTAAGCCCTGAAAGCTGGATGCTAGAAATCAGAGTTACCTTCTTCAATCTTTTACCATTTCCCATATTAACGTATGAAGATAATTTTTGTACAATTAACGAAGCACCGCTGGTTGTTTGTAAAGTCCTTTTTATTACAGTGACATAATCAGCTCTTAATGTGTTTTCTTACTGACTTCGAGCTGAGGGCATTAAAATTTGAATGATCCATGTTTACCTTGAACCCCATAATTTAAGTTCAAGATCAAAGTCGCCTTGAAATATCTTTCAAAACCAAAAGGCCTAGGAACCTAGGACCCACGGGCAGATAAAGCTGCCCAGGCTTCTAAAGATTTGTTTTATATTACTTTTTTTATTTCTGAGAAGATCAACATTATAATATAACTGATCATAACAGAGCCTGGACATCAATTACAGTAATTATTCCTCAATTACATTTTTCATTTAAGCCTCTGAGAGCTGGCCTGCCTCTCCAAACTCTCCAGCACCTCACATTTCACATAATGGATCTGTTCTGGGAACCTGAGGCTGAATAGAATTGTGATTAAGATGTAAAAGAGGACTTAGTATGTAAATGAAATTTCTGGTGAATCATATTTTTATAAAAATAATCAACTCACTATATCGTGTTAAATCTGGCTTTTTTTTTAAATAGGAAAGACTGTTAAATCTCACCATATCCTTTACCATACTCTGTATATTACAAATATTGAAGTCCTCTTTCCTTATTGCCAAACTCTACCCCCACCTCCAAGACACTGATTTGCTTTTCTCTCCCAGGTTCCTACCTCTAAAATCCTACTGGTTATTATTAGCCCGTGAAAGGCCTGAGTAAACAAACAGGGCATAAAAGAGAGACTAGTTTGATCTCTGGCACTTCCAGGTACACTGAAAAACTGGTAAAGCAAAAGACATTCTGTTTTGTCCATTCCAGGTTGTAATATACTAGGCACATGGAATAATAAAAGATATAAATATATGACAATAAATCATCAATATATACCAAATATTTCTAGAACTTATCAATGCAGTGATTAAACTCTTTTTCAAATATAAATCTACCAAGAATCTTGGGGCTTTACCAAATATAAACCCCAAGAATCCTGTATTTTTCAAACAATTTTTTTCTTTTGCTTATGAACAAAGAAGGAAGAAGAGCTCTTTTTTAGAAACATGAACTCAGAGATAAGTGATAACGACCGAGGACATTAGCAGGCGGAGGGCGTTCTCACGTACCCTGGCACTCTGTCGATTCACTTTCTTCTCCTCGTCGGGAAGTGGAGGCATGGGGTAGGGGTATTTTCTGCTGGAGGCAATAGACCCAGTTGATGAAGAAGGAGACTTGGCAGGAGATAAAGTCCTGAGACGTTGAGAACACATGGAATAAATATTATGTGATGGCACAACGTCTTTTGCAAATAACTGAAAAGTGTGTTCAGAACAAACCCTCTGATTCCTACTTTCATAGGCCACTACTGCACAGGGTTAGCTACTGGGAGATAATCTGTCATTCACAACACTGGAATGCTGGAATTTTATCTCCCTAATTTCATAACTGCAACAGATTGTTTAAATGTTAGTACACAGAGTCATACTTTCAACTAGGAAGCCAAGAATGAAGTTTCCTATAGGATAGAAAGCTGAGTGGAGAAGGGGTAGCATTATTCTAAGAGCTCATAATGGTAAGTTAAATAGACAACATCTCAATATTCTGCTTTATGTTTACCACTTACTGTTAAAACTATTTTTAGCACACTTATTCCAATTATATTGTTAAGGTCCCAAAATACAATTACTACAATTATTAGTTTGCTAAGTTCCACACCAGTTCACACAAAACTCATGCATTCGGAGGCCAGTGTGTTAGTTGTGAAAGAACAAAGGCAAGTACAGAGATTTTAATAATAAATTAGTAAACATGCAAGCAGTAAGGAGTGCAGAGTTCCAGCCAAACAGAGAGTCTGATGAGAACATACAGAAATGGCCTGATTAGTCCCTGCAGTCCGCATGTCTGTCTGCACAGGGGAGGATTCTGGGCCCTAGAAGTGGATCTTGATAACTCATGTAGGGCACACTCGGTCTGCCAATAAGGGGGCTATACTTTGGAACTTTACTGAACTAAAACAAACACAATATGACAAGGCCCCTTCCTATTTGGATAACATGTTCTCTTCATCATGGAGTTATTCCATACGAAAGCTCTCTGTAAGCTCCTGACGTATCATGCTGCTCGTGTTTGATTCCGCATGTGCGGTGGTGGTATTTGTGACTAAACAGCACACTGGAAAAGCCCATATTTGCCATCTTGCCTTTAAAGAAAAAATACACAGCTCAGTGGAAAGTGTCAAGCCACCATCCAATGGAAAATAGATGCGATGACTCAGCGGCAGCTATCCAGTCACAAATGCCACCACTTCACATCTGTGACTCCTCAGTTGCTGGTGCACGGTGGTAATGACCCACCCCACCGACCTGGCTACCCTGCCACGGTAGATTAGAAGTACCTCTCTCAGTAGGATGCGCCTCTTCTGCATCCTGTGAGTGCCTGACTCGGCCGGGGAGAACTGGGGGTGGGCGATCTGGGCAGGGGGGAGGTCTGCTGCCTACACTGCGTGCAACCGCGTCAAGGTGTCTTTTCCCCCCTCACTATACACTTTAGTCCCCATCCATATATTATCCTTTGCTCTGGGTCTGAAAGAGTTTTCGAATGCTTCTATTTTATAGACACTGGATATAAGCTAATGTTTTAAAACAACTTTTCCTACAAATCCTGACATGGAATTGAACATTCTCACTTGAGTAGTATAAGAATCAAGAGTGATTCGGTCTACTTTTAATCTATAATTCCTAACGTTCCCTCTATTTTTGGAAAATGCCCAGGACCACTGTTAAGCGTGAACCTGACGGAATCATCCGGGCGACTGACCTCTCTCGTGCTAAGGCTCTCACTGCGGAACAGGGTCGAATGAAGAATACGAGTACTTCAAATCCTCTAAGGCAATGGACTACAGCACATTTTTCTAACTCAGAAATCAATGATTTTCAAAGCATGACTATGATCTTTGGTAAACAAATTCAGCATGTATAGAATGAGGGCAAACTTTTTTATTTAGATATTTAAGTACATCTTTCTAAAACAAAGGATATTAACCTTGATTTGTGTTTTTCGCCTAAGCACTACTGACAAGACATCCAAGTTCAAGAAAGCTAGTCAGGAGCACCGACAAATAACTACCGCTCAGTGACGTTAGGACATCACGTGAGACAAGTCTGACTTGTTACCGTATGTGTGTCCACAGCATGAGCCATTAGCTTAGTGCTTCAAAGTCATGCCAGCCATCCTCTTGGCCACGGGTCGCAGTGACCAGCTTTGTACACATACATGGCCATCCCAATGAGGACGGCTGAGAGTTCAGTCTTCCCCTCAAATGTCTTTCCATGGCCCAAGCTGACGATGACTTAAAGCAAAAGGGGAGGTATTCTCCAGAACCCCGAAGAAATTGCACTTACACTACTTCTCACAAAGATGCACTAGTTAACCGACTTGGACCCTGAAGGGAAGAGAGGCCAAGCAGGACAGTTTTGGCTGGGGGAGGGGCCCTGGAGTCTGGGGGAGTGGTGTGGTGGCACAGCACAAAGGGGATTGATTATCTTGGGGGGGCGGAGAGTGCCAGAGCAGGAATCAGAGTAAGAGCAGAGAATAAGGCAGGGTCAATTATAATTAGTTTGGAGAAAACCAAAACAAACGTAACATTTCTCACAAGTGTTCAAGGTATTTCTTTGAAACCATCTCTAGGCTGTGTTCTGACCCTGCCTATTTGACCGGTGGTTCCAGCTGCTTTCCCTGAAACCCAGGCACCAGCCCAGCTCATTCACTTGTAAGCTTTGGACGAATTCTAACCATATCGTCCTGTATTTTTGAAAACCAAAATAACCACAGTGGGTGCCATTTAAAATCACACAGTGCAAGTATGTCTGTGTGCCATGAATTGTCTAGCCTGCCTTCAGTTCACATGCCTGCCAGGCCAGTCTCAGTTCCCTTCTGCCTCCGGAGAACAGGCTAATACCAGGCCAATAAAACACAAGGAACGCAGGTCCACCCCCTAACTGTTTTCCTATGCAAATTTTATAGTAGCCTAATCCTGAAGGACTTATAAAATGTCCTAGGATAGGATGTAAATAGCCCCTGTCCACCCTGCTCTTTTAGGTCATTGCAGTGAAATGGAAAAGGGGAAGGCTTTGGAGGCATTTGGAGCCAGGCTCATAATTCTGGTCCTGACACTCACTAGCTGTGCTACCTTGAGCTACTCTTTGTGCCTCAGTTTCCTCCATCCGCAGATGGGGAATAAGAATGCCCACCTCTCATGTTGTTGTAAGAAATACAAATAGGTGGTCTAACCTCAAAACGTGACAGTCATTAACAGTTTCTTTTCACAGTTACAGCATGTTCCATAAGGTCATGGAAGTAGACTCAAAACCTTTTGCTAAAGTGAGTAACCAACTGGCTAATGCCCCAGAGTAAGGATAGCTCCAGAACTTGGAAAGCACTGTCTCCGGGATCTAGTTGTGGGGAGACAACTCTCTTGCAGACCTCACCGGCTCTGTCCTAACGTCCTGCGCATGCGCCCACCATGTAAGCAACCGCTGTCACGTGAGCCCTGGGGAGGGGAGAACAGCTGAGATGCTCTGGTCCCTCAGTCTTTTGGCGTTTACTTTTCTCTCCGTACTCATGTGGATACTATACTTTTTAAATGCTGCTATATTATGGTCCGGTTTCCTGCCTTCGCAAAGTCCCCACAGGGTGATTAGTAAAGTGACCCTGGCCCTCGTGGGCAGTTCTGGCAGGACAGATAATCCCGAGTGACTTGGGGGCAGATGGAGCAGGTCCAAGCTTAAACATGAGGTTGGCTAAGAGGATAGCCAAGCTGCGGATGCACTCGGCGCGTCTGAAGCGAGGCTTAGCTTGGGTGGAGAGCGGATGAAATTCTTCCTATGGCGTTAGAATCATTGTGTCACAAGACCTAGGAGTGTTCAATTATCCACCACGTCCACAGAAATTTTGTGTTGATGTTCAAGTCTGACCAGTGTAACACTTAACAACCCCCAAAATGACAGATAACTTATAACCTTCCACTGAATTATAGCTAGCCTTTAAACACAAATACGGATCTTCAATAATTAACTCTTAATGCAACTATCCACCAAATAAACCCACATCTCATATAAAGAGAGGAGATGGAGGAACCCTCTAAAACTGCCCTTGCAGCTTCGCACGTGCAACCGGGGGCGCTAAAGCATCTCCCCATCCAAACTGCGCGGATTGGTCATGTGGCTTCTGGGCAGACCTGGGCGCTGGTTTGAAAAAATGTGAACTCTTTTCTGGGAGCCACACAAACCACTCAGTTCACCCAGGGGAGGTCAATCAACTCTTCCAGGGTACCATTTCATTAGTTGTTGCTACAAAATTGCTAAGTCCATTTAGGTATAAAAGCCCTGGTTCATATAGGATCAAAGTCCTTCTGTTTTGGTCCTATGATGGACCAAAGTTCTGCGACGGATCCAAATTACAATCTGCCCACAAGCCTGAGGAATACAGAAAGAAAAAATGGGACTGCAGGGGAGCCAAGATTCCAAATAATGTTCAAAACCATCTTACCTGTCTTCCTGACGTTGGCCATCTTGGGAGCTACGGGTGAGGGCGGGATGTTTGAATGTAAGTGCATGTGTATGAGGCTCAGTGGAAAAGTGGTATAAGCAGAGGGCCAGGGCGGGAGGCCAGGGCAGGGTACAGAAGCAGGATATATTTCTGTGAGCAGCAGGGGTTATGCTTTCTTTGGGGCATATGCAAATGGATGGGTCCATTAAAATGCAGGTGAGTCTAATCATTTTCTCAAACTATACATATCTAAACTAAATGGTACACAGGAAGAGAAAGCCCACCTTATATGGGTGCTGAGAGTTAAATTCACACATATATTGTGATATCTGTTAAATGCTGACCCCAGTCATAGCAATAAATAATCTGAAAGCTTATTGTTACATTCAGAAGAGGAAGCAGTTTGGGTTATACTTCTTCTTTACATTAACTGTCACACAGAAGTCAGGTATAAAGCGGACATTTATCTCTACACAGTCACTCTGATATTACAAAGAGTGAAAAAATGCCATTAAGCTCTCAGAAATTCTTTTTGTCTTCTAATGTTCACACAGTGAATTGGGTAATATGCTAGTTTCTTAAATGTATGGATACCATCTAGTTGTTTGTGAATCAAGAACATGTTTCAGATCTGTTTGTTGTTCTATCTGAAGTGCTAGACATGACATTTTCATTGGAATAAAAAGTTCTTTAGCTTTGCTGAGAAGCTGCAACAGGACTGTCCGCATAGCCCCTCTCTGGGAGCAAACGGTGGCGCTGAACAAATGAAACCTACACTCAGTGCATACACTCTCCTGTGGCTGATATTCTCTCAGTAACATTCAAACTGCAACACCCCACTGTTTTCACTTGAAGCAAAATTCCACTAATTGCATTTAGTTTCCGTGTTTTTCCTTGAGTTTTCATATGCACTATGCGCTCTTAAGGGAGTAAGTAGGGAAAATGCACTATGGAATAACCAAATTCTAGAAAATAAATTGCTGAGGTTAATAGTGTTTCTTTATTAGTGGAGAGGATGTTTCATGCCCATTGAACACTACACAGCGTAAAATGAAGAGAAAGCTACTAAAAAGCTCAAGATGGTGGTAGGGACATGCACTAAATGGCAACCCTTTCAAATGGCTTCATTTGAAACATTCAGAAAAGAACTAGACTTGATCATGAAACCAAAAACAGAGATCAAAAGGCAGCAAAGAAACAAGGACCCTTTCCACCTCTGGGAACTTGTATTGGGAGATACAAGATAGAGAGCCAATCACACTACAGTATTTGTATGTGCTGGGAAAGTTTGAAAAGGATATAAAATTAATTTGTAAAATACCTAAAGTACGGTCCTTCAGTGTTTTTATTCACATCTTCTACCCACTTAGCTACATTATAGTCTCTTTTGAACCATGGGTTTAAATACCTGCAGAAAGCAATGGAAGGAACAAAGAAAGCAGAACAAGATAGAAAATCTGAAAATACACAGCACAAGCTTAGCAAGGATGTTCTTCACCCTCCAAATGCACGTGACTATGGCAAATAAACCAGGATGGGTGTTGGGTGAGTATGAGGCAGTCTTTACAATCACGTGAGGGTAAACGCAGCCACAAGGCTCAAGGCATTCTGGGACATATTCCACATTTCAGGAAAGCCTTCCCAGTGGCTTCCCAAAGTGACACAGAAGCTCCCTTTCCATCATAGTTCTGTCAGCAATCCCATTCACCCACGTCCAAAGTGGCATTTTCCAGGCCACCTCTCGTTTGGCTCCTTGATTTCTGAATGATAGTGGTGCTTTCTGAGAACACTGAGCTGGCTGCAATCCCAACCTGGTGTTTGGTTCTATGCCCCCAGGAACAATTAAAGGGAGCAAAGTTCTCAAAGTTCTCCTTCCAATATAAGGGAAAGACTTTACATGGCCTTTGTCTTTCTCCTGATAGCAGATCTCAAGCTGGAATTAACAAGACAAGGGCTCCAAATGGCTCTGTAAGGAGCAGAAAAGGTCCCACCCTTCTGATCCTGGAGCCCCACTGCACATTAAGGGTGGTCCAGACAGGCCTCTGTGATCTTGAACCCAGGTTTAGTAACTGAGGTGCAGCCGCAGTGTTCCTTCCTCATCTCCGTGCACTCCAGACTACAGGGCTCCTTGTGTCCATTACGAAGGGGTCCTCAGAAGTTGCCTTCTGAATGTCTGAACACCAGGTGCACGATTGCCAGCCAATAATAATGACCTTAGTTAGCATTTCCCAGAGGGATCTGGCCAAGTCTCCATCAGAGAGATGGAGAATTACTGCACAAAGGAAAATCTTAAAGGTATTAAAATTTGGAGTGCAAGGTTTTTGTTTTTTTCAGAGTTTCCTTTTATTTTTACCCTGGGAGCCAAGCAAGAGTACATCCCCTTAGAATTTGCTCTTTTAAAACAGATACAGAGTCAACAAATTCAGTCTTGGAAGAATTGGGTGGTTTTACTGAGTTTTCTCATTTAAAAAGTAACATAGAAACACTATAGGCAATAAAGATCCAGGCTCTATAAAACCTTTCAAGTTATTTAGAAATAAACCAGGGGAAATTATAAAATACAGTATTTGTGATGAAAGTTTGCTTCTTTCCTTCATATTTATAGTTTGTAAGTACATTTAAATCAAGACTATATTTCTACAGTTATATAAACAAATTAGATGATTTTTTTCCATAGTCCTTTTCCTCATTTTGGGCTATAACATTGGTATGTCACAAAATGAATTCATGAAGTCCTCTCCCAAGGGAAGGGTGGGGTACTTTATATGCTTATAGGACCATTTTTGCTGAGATAGAGTCACCTGACTCAGGAGCAACTCACAGTTTTGCCTTTAGCCACAATCATTGCCAACTTGTGCTTTTCACAGAGATAGCCAATTAAAACTTGCATAAATATTTCCACTGAGACTCCAAACAAAAAGAAAAAGTCAAAAAGCAAGGGCAGCCACAGATGAAGACTAGTGAATGTTCTGGCCTGGGGAAAACCATAGAAAAAGCCCATGCAGCTGTTGTTATCGGTGAGACATAGCCACACAGCAAACTGAATCACCCACAGGCAGTTGGCCACATCCACAAGGAGACACGTGTTCCTTTCACTGACAATCTTAGCAGCTCAAAGGACTGGTACCATGGCTGTTCCATGAGACACACAGCCATATGGCTTGACTTGCACGTGATGGACCTCTTCCTCCATCTCATGGAGCATCTCTCAGAAGGCTGTGTTCACTTCACTAGAGGTCACTGAAGGGAACGCTCAACTGTTCTTCCTTCTGGGGATCTGCCATGAAAGTGTCTTAACAGTGGGCTTCCTAATATCCCCAGCAGTGGTGGCTGGAGTGATGGAATTTTATTGAACTGCTATAAACCTGCCTATGTGGTTTGACTTGGCTTATAGCGCAACATGCAAAAAAATAAATTAAAAATGCATTCGACAGGATAGGAGAGCTCTTTGCGTTCTCCAGGATGGAAAGGCAGAGGAAAATCAGCTGGTGCTGGCTGGACCAGGACCCCTCGTGAGCAGACGTTGGGGCGTCAGAGACCAAATGACCCTGCTCTCAGCCAAGGCAGGGGCTCAGAGGGAAATTAAGTGGCAGCCCAGAATGAAGGGGCAGGTGGAGACTGACCTGTGATCCAGACTCCCTGTCTGGGGGCTGTCAGAGCCCCCTGGGCTTATGCCTTGGGATGGGACTGTCTGGGCGAGGGAGTGCCCAGGCTCAGGTGCTTGGGGCTCCCTCCTGTAAAAACACAATATATAATACAGAGTCTAAGCCAAAAACTCTTTTTTTACATCATGTACAACAGTGAGGAAGATGCAGAAGCTTTCAGGGGAAAAACAATACATTAAACAAAGATATTTTATGTTGTCAGTTAGCAGAGTATGCATTTGTGGTGCATGTTTTAATTCGTGTCCCAATGTCTCACCCGTCTTTTGGATCATGAGATGCTAAAAGGAATATTGAAATAATAGACCTGATAATACCGCTCAGTCTAAAAAAAAAAGACCTGTTTGTCCATGGTCATTCTGCTCCTTGTATAGTTACACAAATGATGTGGTTATATCATAAGAAAATGGGGTTATTTAATAAATATGAAGAGTATAAAAAAACCTGTCAACAAAATTCTTGAAATGCTGTGTATTAGTATTCCTTTTAAGAAAAAAAACACATGGTGCCTACACAGGTAAGTGTTTGTAGGAATGCGAGAACAGTGGTCAGCTTTACAGACCTGGCTCCACTTCAGCAACGTGAGAAATGTTGAAATCTGAAAGTCTGAAAGGTCTGAGGGAGTCCTTAATGTTTCCTTTTTGTAAAGATAATTCCATTATTATATCTTATTAAATATCTTTATGGAATTATCTCACAAGCAAGATTTCTCAAGGGCTATTTAGTAGCACAATATTTATCCTATGATATGAATGGGAATTTTACAGAAATTTTTTAAAAAAAATTTAGTGATTACTCTAAAAAATACTGTTATGAATCTTGCTAAATACCAAGTACTCTTGGGGTCCTAAACTCATAGCTTTAATATAAACATTGGATTTTTTTCTTTATGTAGGAGTTTTTAAAGCTTCATCCTAGGAAATGCTATTAAGAATACTGAACACTAGGAAATGGACATTCTGAAGAACACTTTGCAGTTTTATCTGCACTCTTGTGAGCAACTGAGATAAGCTACGGAGCTCTTACCAGGTGACCTCATGCAAAACAAATCAAACAACATTCCAAGAAGAGTTTATCCACAATGAGTCCTAAAGCACCCAAGCACTTTGGGAATGTATCAGATAAACTCTAACAGATTAGTTATTTATGATGGAGTTCTATGATGCCATTCTGGACCATGCAATGGTATCACTTGAACCTATCTATTGTTTCTATGCTAAGATGTCTTCTAATAAACTTTTACAAGCCACTTATAAGAAAATACCATCAGCAGCAGAAAGGTCCGAATTTCAGGGCAACGCTATTGTCCTGGACTCAGAAAGGCAGGGTATATGATGGGAAAGCTAAGTAAGTTTCTGACAAGCAGTTAACAAATACCTGCCATTGACATTTTTTAAAAAGTATTTAGGCAGAAAGAAGCAACAGCAATCCTGGGAATAATAACTAGAACTGCAGTCAGATTTCAGTAAAAAAAAATTTTTAGATGGGTCCAAAAGGTTTAGTTCATTTAAAACCTGGTGGCAGGGTCCAGAAGGATGGCAAGCAGGTGCTTTGTTACGTGAGATAAGAGTTTGGGGAAGGTGGGTTTTGCTCGTACTTTTATTAGGTGGAGAAAAACAAAAAATGTGCATGGTGTTTACCTCATTATAAATGACTTCAGACCCAATCCCCAGTTTAAAAAAAAATGAGTGGCTATCAGTCCAAATGGATAGTGTTGCATTTAGTGACAATGATTCCGTTAAAGAGCAAGTTTAGGTAAATGGCCTTTTAAATGTCCTCAGAAGGAAAATTTAAAAGGGAAACTAATTCCATGAGTCTGAGAGAATGCTTAGATCGCAGCCAGGAGGCCTCAGGGCAGTGGGTTCATTCACACCGTGAGCAGTATTACGTTCTGGACGGTGGGGATTGCCCCCGATGCTTCCAGGCTGTGTGAATACTGGGGGGGGGAGGGTGAGCCCTCTGCAATGGCTGGCCCCCAGGTGATGAGAAGAAAGGAATGTTATCAAAATTCCCTTCCAACGGAACCAAGACACCACAATGGCAGGTTACTGGAGAAAAAGCCTGCAAAGGGCGAGACCCGGGGCTATCAGTGAGTATTGGTTTGGGCACAGTTGCGGAGATGCCTATGTAAAAGAGAAAAGCCATGGTTAATTTTAAACAGCAAAAAAGGAATCGAAAGACAAAACCAAGACCAGAGGCATGGTTTACAGTTCTTGGACGATCTGGGTAATTAACTCTTCATGCTCTAACTGCACGGGACCCTGGGATGCCTTTTCCCATTAGAGGTTCAGACTTACTCAGTTGAATTAGACCGAGGTCTAAATCTTTTGCCTCTGATTTTCTTTCTGTTGCCTCCCAGGTTACCTGAAAAAAAGATGGTTTATAGCTAGACTTGCATGTAAGTTCAAAACTGCCGTATGTTTAGTTACATGAGATTTCCAGTGGGTGTGAGTCACATCCAGCAGCATCACCCAGAGGGCAGCCTCCTCCATGTCTCTGGCATCCTGGTGCTATCAAATCCCATCATTTCCCATCCAAGAATAAATAACTGAACTCATAGTAAATGCCCTCCTGTCTACTGGAAGGAGAGCTAAAGAGCTGGCAGAAGAGAACATGTCTTTACAACCAGGGACCACAGAATACAGAACTTGAGTCGGGAGGCCAGACGGATTCAGAATGCCACCCTGTACCTTGCCAAGAGTTACTTCGGGGTCGCCCATTTTCACAGATGTCTGAAATATGCTTTGTGTCTGGAATCCTTTCACTCCAAGAATGAGAGAGCCCATTTGACCTGAAATTGAAAATGTGCATATATTGTTCAAAAATATCACCAAATGAACATTTAGAAATCAGTAAGCATCATTTCTAAGCATCGCTGTGCATTAAATAAAATAAATCAAGAAAGAAAAATCTGAAATGAAAGAATGAACAGAACATGAAAGTCTTCATGAAGAAGGCAGAATTACACAACATTCAATTTAAGAAAAGTCAAATACAATGGAACCCCATTATTATAGCTCATACATGAAAAGTATCAGGATACAATGCAAGCCAGTTACACTCCCCAGAACATAACTACATATAGCAAATTCACTACATGCTTCGGTTATGTAACCCAAACAGCAGCATTATAATGGGGTCCCACCATAGATGTTTCTTAATTGTAAAGCAATGGTTTCCATTCAAATATTATGACAACATAGACTTGTAAGAGATTTCATTAAGATTTGCTCTATTTAACCTGACTAACCTTTATCAAAGTAATATTTTCTTTTTCTTCAACAATAAAATTTTCTCAGCATTGGCATTTTCTCCACATACATGGCTCCCCAGAATGTAGCACTGTTAGTTAACTGTCCAATGACCGAGCCGAATCGGATGTTGCTAGGGAAGTAACTCTCACGAAGCCCGCGAACCACTAATCCTTCTGCTGTTTGCGTTCTGCCCCTTTAAATAAACTGTCTCCAAGAAGCTAACTTCCATACCTACCTTGCGCCACATAAGAAAAGTATTTTAACAAATTACATATACTTAGGAGAAGTCACATAATTTGATACAATTTTTAACTGCTTAAAAGTCATAATCCATTATTGAGATTTTGTTAAAATCTGGAATTACTCAAATCAATATTTTAAATTCCTCCTGGGTAACTTTAGAAAATAGCCCTGTACTTGAAATCTTTTCTATATATCATTCCAGTTAATGCTAATATTGTCTATTTAAAAATAAACCTGGTACTAATGAGTGAAAATAAATGGAACTCAGAACAATTATTATATATTAATTCCCTAAATTAGAACTTTTTCAACATCATTTGCTAATTAAGAATGATGCCTATTTTGTACAGAAGGACAACAGAAATTCTGATGGAATCCATTAATTTCTCCACTTATTTACCATATTATTTACTTTAGAATTAAATATGTGGCCAAGAAAAAATTTATATGCTGAGAGAATTTAAGTAAATCTTATTCTGTTAGCCAAAAGACCTCCAATAAATTTTTAAAAAATACCTTTTCAAACATCCTTCCATAGAACTGTACTCCTCATACAAAAACTAGTATTTTTACTTTTGCTTTAAGCTATGTTAACTGAGTAAAAACACCTCTTCATGCTTAAGACAGTTCCACACGGAGTTCCCAGATCTCTGTATGGAACTAATTTCTTCTATTCTCTTTCCTGATTATTTACAAAGAGTGAAACTCAGAGCAGAATTTTTACAGATGATTCACTCTATTTAGAACTCCAGAAGAGATGATCTTTCTTTTCAATAATCTAGCAATTTCCCTTTCTTCAACCTACAAAGTAACTACTATACTCAAAGTAATGCAAGGGGCTACGGATCTTTTCTCCTATACATTCCACCCCTGCCAACAATTCTAAAGAAACTCTTCACAGGAATATTTTGGCATCCTTCCATGAATGTCTCATTTTCTTTAGGAATGCCTCATTTCCTAAAACATTCCAACTACTTATTTCTTCTATCAGCTTATTTTATTAAGCAATTATAAAGCATACAGAATTTTAAGTGGTGTTATATACCTTAAGATCCTGGAGCAATAGAGCATCAAAGTTTAAGACTTATAAATAATATCTTAACCCCACCCACAATATTATAAGACTCACAAACATTAAATACTTAAATTAATTTGGCCACCAAACTCTAAGTCATAAAGTCAAAATATAATCATTCCAGGCATAAAAGGCAAAATCATAATATTCAAATATATGATTCACAGAGAAGCAATCTTTTTTCCACAGCAAGCTTAGCTTTTAATATATTTAAAATTTTGTAAATATTCAACACAGCATTCATATTACCGATTTACTTTAACAACTACTTATACTGAAGCATGGCAGTAACCTTTTTCTTTGACTACCAAACATGACATAAAGCTCACCATTTAAAAACATTGTGAAATACCACATACGGTTTCAGAAGCCATATAAGAGCAAGACTGAAAAACCCCAGGGTTTCCATACAGATTTAATGTTACATGTTTTGTTTTGTTTTGTTTGGATTTCTGGTTCTGATTTGTTAGACAAGTGGTTCTGAGCATATGGCATTTTGAATCAGAGTAATCAAAGAACAAAGGATACTATTTTTTAACATTCAAGAAAGAAGGAAGAAGTAATCAAACCTGCTGCAAAATAATGAAATGTTCTGACTAATGGAATAATGTGTGATGGAACAGGTAGAAATCTGAAAATGCGACAGAAAAGCAGACCTCTTCTTAGAACTAGATGCTGAGTTTGTGCTGACTCCGGGAGGGATGTCGCTATAAAAAGAGTCGCCATCTCCAGGCTTTTTTACATAATCTCCCTGGGGCAACTGTCTAAGGCATAATAAACATTTCAGAGTCAGAAAACAAGACACACACATGAACACAGACATATACAAATATTATTTTAGGAAAAAAGAGGTAGGGATAATGATCTACATGAATCAAATCTATAACAACACATAAGATTATTAATAAGTATGACAAGTTAAAGTCATTCTAGAGATCAGAAATGCAATTGCTGTGGTCTCTCTCTGCAGTCTGATGAATAAAGCTTTGCATCCAAAGGAAATATGAAGAGATGAAGTTTTTCACTGTAACTGCATTACACTTAGAGATATTCACTGCAGCTTTGTCTCAAAAAAAAAAAAAAAAGAAGAAGAAGAAAAGAAAAAAATGGTGCTGAGGGAGCCGTGTTGGGACAGACAGTTCTTGCCCAGATAAGACATCATTTTTTTCACTGTGGTGAATAAATTATTCATGATTCTAAGCATTATATAACATAAGTTTGCCTGGTCCTTTAAAAAACTGATGATTTCTAAGCTATGTTCTATAATTCAATGCAAATAAATTATTAGAATTCTCTGTTCAATTTGGAACTTCACTGTTTACTTAACAGAAATATGAATACACTGAGAAAGATTCAAAGGTGAGTCAAAAATATAATTCTAAAACTGTACAGTAGAATATGTAAAGGAAGATAAGTTAGCAAGAGGAAGGGTGGAAAAAAGAGCTGAGTTATTTGATGAGACTACAGAAGGACATTCATAGGTAAGGTTGGTGGTGGGTGACCACGGTTCTCTATCTCCACTGCAGGGGTTCAACAAGGGAAAATCCCCATTGCTACTGACTCTCCTGCTCTGGTACTGATTGAACTAAGATTGGAACAGACTCTTAGTACTTCCTTCTCAAGGAATAGGGTGGATTCAGCCCTCCTTCCTCACTCACTAATTGATCATTTGCCAATGCATGGTCCCCAAGCAGCCAACTGAATCAAAAACTTGACTCAGTTCCATTCTGTGCTATTGTTGGACGTATCACAAAGCAGTGTTGGATGGAGAATTTTAAACAGAGTTGCACTGAAATAGGTCTCCAACAATGGTACACATTTGCTAATTCCTTTTCTTACTGGGTTTTTCTTTAGTTCCTATGCTAGTCGCGGTTACTTGCTGATGCTAAATTCTATCTAAAATATGTAACTTTCAGATGTTTTAAGTGTTTAAAATACTTGGTCATTCACTCTTCTGAATTATTAAATATCCTATCATATTATTTCAATCCTACATATATGTTCACACATCTTTACAAATCTAAAGATTTTTCAACTGATATAAAGCATATATATTATTTGTGTAATTAAATCTACTCCTCCCCTTTAAAGAACTTCTCATTAAATTTGTAAGACTAATTTTACCTATAATTCTTTGATACATAATCCTAAAAGTATTTTAACCCTGTAAGTGACTTCAACTCATAATTATAATCTTTCATTTTCCTGGTACATTATGAAACATTAATGTTATAAAAAAATAATATATTTCCCCTGCATTTATAGTGTTAATACTATAGGGCAAATATATCTTTTCTTGCAAGAGATATTTGATTTCTGCAATTATATTTTCTTTCTTGCCTCCTATCAGTAAAATAGTCTATCAGTGCTTGGAAAAAATGCTCTTACTAAAATCAAAGTCCTCCACCTCGCCTCAGGAAGGAAACTTTGCTTTCGCATCATATTCATCATCCCCATCAACATTCCCATCAACGTCACATTCCCAGTAATAATTTGTATGGTTAACAACTCGTTTTTGTCACTATTACCTTTAATAATAATCTCTCTAAGCTGATGGGATACGCTTCGTTAAATTCAAATTAAATCAAGACAATTTCCAACTACACGTGACCTTTCCCAGTAATTAATTCCCCAAATGACATGGTTCTGTCATTTAGGCGTTTACCCAGGCCTCACTCAGCTGGCAGCACAGTCTCACATGGACTGCTCCTCACAGTGGAGGGGACCCCACTGGGTTTGTACTTTAACTGAGCATGTTGTACCACTCCCTCAATGTAATTTCTCGGCAGTTGTACCTAATCGCCTTTTAAACATCTTAAATGCTAAACACAGCATAAACTGTGGACTTCAGTCTGAGGGTTGGAAGGGAGTTTCAGTTCAATGAATTTCTGGTCATAGCCTGGCTTTTATCATCCCAGGCGGATAAGATTCTTACCTGTCTCTACTGTGAAGTCTCCACTTATGAAAATACATAAACTACTTTGCATTCTTAAAATTCTGTTCGTGATACAGGTAACTTTCTGCACATAGTAAATGCATAAAAATGTTAATGATTATTAATTTTGTTAAAGATCTCAAGAATAACTTTTAATGTCTTCCAACAGTCTAGAAATTTGCCCTTCTCAATATTCACTATAGAATAAATCTACTCCTTGTTTAACCTTCAGTGAAGATAGAAAATATCGGGTCCCCATGATAAAGAAAATAACATTTCATCATTTGCTGTACAAGATCGTAAATGGCCAACTACATGACCTCTTTAAATTTTTTTTAGATTGAATTTATTTTTCTGTCTTTGTGGCTTCCTTCCTAAATTTTGGTGGTTTCACAGAATTTTGGAATCTAAACCATATTAACTGGCCTGACCAGTGTTAAGTTTTATGATGGGAAATGTATGTCATATTTCCTATATTACATTTAAGTATTTTAGACATATGCATGAACTTTTGAAACAATAACTGAAAAGAAAATAAAAGCTTATTTAAATTCTTTTTACTCAAAAAAAAGATCCCTTATGAGGGAAGTCTGATCTTTCCTAAAAGGGTCCCCTGAACCATACTATTTAACTTACTAATTCTTGCACACATTCAAAGTGAACACAATGAAAAAAATTGAATTAAGTCTAACCTTAAATCGGAAGGAGTATTTCTCCAGGGCTTTGTCAGTGTCTGGGCTGTCTGTGATTGAAATTGGCACTTTACTGTTTTCAGAAATACTGTGCAATGTGTACCAAGTCACACTGACAGATGCATGACTATCACTGAAATAATAATATAAAAACAAACTAAGAAAGGTTTGAAACAAAGGTGGGAGGTTTAAAAGCAGAAAAGAAAGTGGCTAAAACAGGTAAGAGAGAAAAGAAAAGGGAAAGAGGATTTCTGCTTAAGGTATAGATCAGTAGGATATGATCTGTTTATTTTATTTCACCTTAATCCCAATGATATGTGTTCGTCTCAGACAAAGAAAGAGAATATTTAAGCTGAATATAGTTGTCCTATAAATCCAAGTTCAATGACTGTCTTCTTATTCTATGGCTATTGCAAATCTGCTTGAAAACTCATACTCAGACTTACAATTCTTGTTATGAAGTGCACAGCGGCCAGGTCCTAAAGCAATTATGCCAGACAATTGGGCTCGCAAAAAAGCCTGTCACAGCTTTTTCCATAGAATAGAAGACATGTTTTTCATTTTTCACCAATAACTTGATTGATTTGAATATTTTGAGTCTGTTACCTATCTCCCGCTTTTTGGCCTCTACTGGGTAAAGGCCAGGGGTGCTGCTACACATCTTCCAATGCATAAGACAGCCCAAAGCCAAGAATCACTTGGCCACAGTGCCGATACTAGCAAGAAACTTCACAAACCACTTTTGACATGTTTGATCAGTCACAGCACCTTCTCTATACATTGCATAATTTTTTTGCATTTCAGTTGCATTTTTGCCTTTCTTGAAATAATAAAGCATAATACATTAAAAATGTATTTTCTTCCATCTTCAATATTAAAATAGCTGCACAAAAATTCACCAATTCTGATGTTTTTTACAATGCATGCTGATATGGCAGCTGTTACAATACAATCTAATAAATTTGTTTCCCATGAAGTTAAAGACAACTAAGCATTACTAGAGCCATCGTATGGAAAAACTAAATGAACTTTTTGGCCAACCCAATGAAACAATAGCATCAGGTAAAAAAAGTATCGATGTCTTTCCTGAAGATTTTTTTAAAAAGGACCAACAGCCATCCTTCTGACTATATGATGTATAAGGTTTCTCCAAGGCCCCTAGGTCCCACAATTCTACCCTTTACAGTGTGACACTTAGTAGCTTTAAAATGATATCATTCACATGTGGGCTTCTGCCTCCACTCTGCCCCAGAATGGAGCTTCTGTTTTTCATTAGGCAATTTGTAAACAAAAAGAAGAAATGGGTTTTGCTTCTTATCTTTTCATCAGACCTGCAACTAAACCTATTGCACATTCCTTCATATAATGAGAACCCTGAGGACACATTCTCCGGAGGGAATATTTCCCAGGTTATCAGGTTCCTTCCCAGAATTACTTGCCTGACCTCTCCAATAATTTGGAAGTTACACCCAATGTGGCATTTTTCAGCCATCATATTATTAACATGAATCTGATAACTGGCTACTTATTTAATAGGGTCTTGTATTTAGTGTCACAGAAAAACCTCATGTTCATCAGTGCTTTCACCAGCTTCGCTGGCACGTGCAGGCCTCACTGATGTCCCAGAGTGCTGCCTTCCTCTTTGAGGACCACATCCATCTCTTTCATCAGAAGATCGGAGACACACGCAGTCTCAGAGACCACCTACTAACAACTTCCCTTACTATAATGCTTCACTGATTACAAATGCACTTTACCTGACTTTAGAGTTGAGGAAAGTGTAAGTGATTTCCCAAGACCACATACTAGCAAGTAGATATCTGATTCCTTGTCAATTGGTCCTCCCACCATGGAACCTTAAAGAAATCCTAATTTAAAGGCCAAGACAACTCAAAATTTTTATTCCTAGTTCCTGACATCCTTTGTAACTGGGCACATGTTTATTTGAATACCTACAGATATTTTTACAAGATTGTAAGTGTCTTAATGCATGCTTTTGTCTATTGGCCTTACCACCTTCTCTATAATCAGTTAACATATATTCTGAAAAAGGAAAATCCTTCAGGAGGTATTTACATATTCACAACTTCCTGATCTAAAGTCCATTCTGCCACTTCTCCTGGTGAGAATACTATACAAACCCATTAGCTATAGACAAGGGCAAAAATAAATAGAGGCTAACAAATCAAAATATACAAAATAAATATCTGCTTAAGATGTGACAATTCTCAAAATATAAACTGAATTCCAAAAGAGTAGCCAGACTGATGAAATGATGACTCAGTAATAGCAGGAGACATGAAATTATATCAGGTACATAAAGGAGAAGATGTAAAAATTTCCTTAACTACGCTTATGCATATATTGAGTTAGAAAAAGGTTGGTGCACAGCTTTGCATATTAATCATTTTTGGTACTGAGAACAATTCCTTTATTCTGGAGACTATCCCTGGTGAAGATAAATCTGAGAGCACTGTTTTAGCTTTATTTATGTTACAGATTTGTGACATTTTACTTTCCCTTTCATATAGTCAGCAATATTAAATTACATTATAGCCTTAGCCCCTATGGAAATAGAGCTTGAATCATCAATTTTGAGCTTATTAGCCTAACTCTCTTTCTCACTGAAGAAAGCCCCCAAACTCAGGTTTCTGGTACGAACGGTCGCCTCTGACCCAACGGCAGAGAGCCTGCATGGCTGCAGCTCTTTCCAGTGCTTCAGCACAGACGGGTTCGAAAAAGGCACAAAGAAGTCTAGTTGTTTTCAAGTTTAACCTAATTTTAAACTAAATTAATAGAATTTAATTAAATTTTCCCTCAGTTTTACTTTTTTTTTTTTCCATTAATAATGAGTGAGTTAGTCCAGAGCAAGGTCAGCATTTTCTAATACCTGTGCCAACTGACCAGGATCTCAGTTGGGACCCTGCGGCCACTATTTATTCATAAAGACTCTGTAGATACTTATGGCTAAAGCTCAGAGGGAGTTTAAATTACAATGTGGAAGGAAAGAGAAGGTAAAGTTTACAATTTCAACTTGTGAAAAGATGAAAGCAGTGGTCAGGGCCTGAAAAAGTCCCACTGTGTTTATTACATCTTATTCTTTATCTGCCATAGGCATTTAATAAAATAGGGGGAAAAGTTACATAAGTAGCCATCTGCAAATACATCTTGAGTACCAAACTAGTACCATATGATTCACATGACCTGGTCTGGGCTATCAATATCCAGGATATTTCAGATTATTTTGTATCAAAAGCTAACAGTGTTAGCCATTTTTAAAATGAAAGTAAAGGGTGTACCCCAATATGGACTAACTTAGATTTATTTTTAAAACAGGCAATTCTTACAGAACTGCAGAAATGCTTTGTAGCCCTTTCTATGCTGTTGATTAGACATAGATTTTTAAGGTCATGATGAACAGGGTGCTTGATTTTATGGGGTTTTTTTGCATCTAAAAAAATAGACACTAGATAATCAGAAATTTCAACTATGCAAATTATTTCTTTAACTATCCATGCAATTACCTAATCAGTACAAAAAATATTTTCTTATACAGAGACTAAACATGCAATCAAGTGCAAGGACATTTTCCTGACCATAATAACACTGTGCCCATAGAAATGTTATCACCTACGAGTGAATGTTACTGATATAACAACAGTAAAAAAAAAATCTCCTCAGAAAGCATGGGCTATGTGAGGGTTATCAACATGAGGGAAAGCTAATTAACTAATGTAAACAAAGGTCACACTTTAATGTACGGGAAGTTTGTTTTAGAATACAAAAAATCAATTTCCTTTCACAGGACTATGAAAATAACACAAACAAAAACTTCTATTCATTGTAGTATTGTTGGATGAGAGAATCATTGAAATTAAATTATGATAGTTATCTTAAATTAATACATTCCACAGTACCATTATTAAAATGATCATTTTAAGGTCATGAAATACCAAGATTAGTTTATGACCACTAGAGCATAAAAAAAGTAAAGTTTATTTATAATTGTATGTATGAATGCCAGAGATGCTAACAGGATTGAAAACTTTCAGTTATATGTTCAGATTATTCTCATTACATACCTCTGTTCTCGATAGTTTCTTTTCATGGACAAGTAGAGGGGGGAAAAAAAAAGACTAGTTACCTATAAAAGTACCTTAAGAAACAGTACTCAACATAAAAGCAAAGTCACACAAACCCAAACTTCACTTATCTTTAAGACAGGACAGCAAAGGATTAATGACAATATTTTCAAATAACTATTTTTTAAAATATTAAAAACCTCAGTTATAAAAGATCCACTTTTCTCAATAATGATTATATCCTATTATATACTTAGTAATGTTCTAAAGTAATTTGAAACCTATTTCAAAAACCCAAAGGTTTTCATATGGGTATATGATTTAAATAATGAAATGAAGTAATCAAGTTACTTATATAAATTCACTGTTTTCAAAAATAAAACTCCTAATTCATTCCTTTTTAGATACAGTATACATCCCAAACGAAAGCTAATTTCTAAGAATTTAAAAATAGGAGAACATAGCCCTGGCTGGTGTAGCTCAGTGCATTGAGTGTGCGGGCCTGCGAACCACACGATCGCGGTTCAATTCCCAGTCAGGGCACATGCCTGGGTTGCAGGCCGGTTCCCTGCAGGCCAGTCCCCAGCAGGGGACACACAAAAGGCAACCATACATTGATGTTTATCTCCTGCTCTCCTTCCCCTCTAAAGATAAATAAAATCTTAAAAAAAAATAGGAGAACATAAATGAATACTAGAACATTTTATTTCATCATGTATGATAAATCAGAGTGAGTTCATTCACAGCTGTTATTACTGGACCTAAGTTATTACTACCTACTCACAAGCTTGCCATTAGAAATACTTCATTCAAAGCTTAGTCTCTGTTTTTTATTTGGCCATATACTGAAATAAAATTACATGAGTTTTAAAATAAGCCAATCTTTAAAAATGTGTTGAAGGGAATATGGTAGTAAGGCACCAGTGACTTTTAACTCAAGAGAGTTGATTTTTAACTTTATCTCATAATAGTAACCTAATTGTTACTATTTTGAAGACAAGTTAGAAAGGTCAAGAGAATGAATAGTGGATTCCTCCTCCGAGATCAAGATAATGTTTCCACGTGGATTTCATTTGGAGCACCTTTGCCTGTCAATCTTTTCCATGCATCCAATAAGTATCTTGTTTAACAATGAGCTAATGAGGTTAAAAGTGCCAATTTGTTCAATCAGTTACTTATGATTTTCCATTCCTAAACCCATCTGATGCAAGGAAGATAAGCCCTGAATTTTCTATTTGACGTGTTTTTTTTATTCTCTCCATCTGATTACCTGAGTGGCCCCTCAGTTCCTAATGACTATGCCTTATTTCCTATTCTGCCATTCCCCCATCACTCCAAGGCTTGGGGAAGGGGTAGGGAGTTTAATTGGAAGGATTAATGAGAAAATGAGTTCTCAAGATCTAAATCCATTTTGGAATTTGAAATAGAATATGTGAACATCACATTAATAAAATTAATTTCTGTATTAAAATTTTCTACAGCCTCATTATATTTTTAAATATGTTCTGAAAAAGTTTAGAACATTAAAACTTCCATCATTTAGGTTCGAATTATTTATGAAGAGGATACTGCAGTACAGACAAGATTTGTCTGTTTCCTTAAAGAATCTGCCAAGTACATATATTCAAACATTTAAAAAATGGCACCAAAATATTTCATAAAAATAAGTGATATACAGAAATAAGTACTTTTGATTCTAATCATTAAAACACATGAACGCAGGTCATTACATTAGTAATAGTAATAGATGTTTCAGTTTCATATTTTCTGAAAGGTAATTTTTTCTAAGACTATAAAAATGAAATATCAACTTGCTTCAGTAGGTGGCAGGAAATCATACAACACAGAACTAACAATTTTGCTCTTCCCTTTCACGTGAAAATGAAACCACTGAGCTACTCCAAAACCACAATGCTTGTGATGGCATTTACTATGTAAGTCTTGCATCAGATGAGTTAAGAATTCTGTGTTGCTCCAAGAGTGGGCTAATTCACCCGAGGTGTGGGGAAACCAAGAAATAAATACACAAAAAAGCCTTTCTTTCAGACTATAATTTTGAAACTCCAAATGTTATGCTGAAACCAGCCTGTGCAAATACAAGCATACAATACACCTAATGACCTGCACATCGAAGAGGCCCGGAGGTATTAGGCATCTCCAGGCTGGTACAGAGCCAGGTGCTTGTCTAATCAGGCAAAGTGTTACTGGTATGCTGTGCTCTCCCCGCTGTGCTGTTCTAAACTTTACTGTGCAGTCTGTGATGTTTCTTAATAATGCTTCTCTGAAATGTCTTTCTGTGTTTTAATGCTTGCAGCACACAGACTAAATACTCTCTCTTTTCAGTGACTACTATCTCTTTTCAGTCAAAGAAGCTCTTTCGGGGTCCTGGCCTCACCAAAAGCAGTATCTACATACACTTTTAAAGGTCTTCCCTTTGATTCCATTGGTTTAAGATGACATCAGGGGACAAAAGTAATAGCAAACAATTATATAGTGCCTAGTTTATTGAAAGCTTTCTAGTAATTTTAAAGTCTGAAACATTTTAATTCCCAAGTCTTTGAGTGAACTAAGTTTGGTCTACAAGGAGGAAAAATGTTACAAAACAAAGTAATGTGCTGAATGCCTAGCAAAAGTTGCTGCAAGATTCCCAAATGGAGACGTGTCCGGGACTGGGACGTGTCTGGGACTGGGACCTGAAGCATCCTCAGAATCAGCAGAACTATTATTTTTTTAAAATATTTTTTAAAATTTCAGTTTTTTTTTAATTTTAAAAAAATTTATTTATCTTTAGAAGGGAAGGGGAGAGGGAGAGAAATATCAATGTATGGTTGCCTCTCGTGTGTCCCCTGCTGGGAACTGGCCCCTGTTAGGAACTGGCCTGCAACCCAGGCATGTGCCCTGACTGGGAATCGAACCGGAATCTTCTAGTTTGCAGGCCCGCGCTCAATCCACTGAGCTACACCAGCCAGGGCAGAACTATGATTTTTAAGCTGAAACATTAAAGAGAACTTAAAGTTCACCTTAACTTTTAATTTACTAAAATTAAGTGTTATTTGAATACTAAGGATATTTTTCATATCATAGATTGAAGTAAAATGAACATATTAAATATATAAATAAGTTTGGAACGTTTGAAGTCATTTACTTAACTAAATACTTAAGGGGATCCAATTTTCAAAAGTTCTATAACAAACCTTTTAAAATTTTATAAATAGAACCAAAAACTGTCAGGTAAACTCTGAAACTTAAGAAAGAATAAGGCTTTTAAAAGTTGTGACTTAAAGCTGAATTTCAATTTTAACAAACATCTCTGAACAGTCTTTCCTTCAGACAAAAACACCCACATATTGAACAAATAACACCTCCTCCCCACTGGCTGTGAAGATGCAAAGGCTTTACCCTTAGCACCGTGCATGGCCACAGCCAGCACTCAGATGCAGACCAGGGATGCCCCACTCTGCTATGCCTGTTGTCGTTAAAGTGCCCTTCATGCTCCTCATTTACTATCTTGCTGACGTTTCTGGGTATGAGTTTCAGGCAAGAGAGAACCTATATCACTGACGAGGAAACCAATACAACCTCTGCCTAAGATGAAATTTAGATCGATTTTACCTCACGTAATGGTTTAAAGACATTACTCAGTAGTTTTAGAACAGAACGGGAGTGATCTCAAAATCCAACAAAAAGATCAATAAATAATAAGTTATCATTACCTCTAAATCATGCCAAGAAACATCACTGACCGAATGTTGAGTCAGACTGATTTTCATTGCTGGCATATTTATCCAATGGCACAACACTTTTTAGGTGTTTAATTCACTTGAACAAAATGTTTAAAGTATATGTTGATAGTAGAAATACTGAGACATGTCACTTACTTATAACCCCACGCGATTATTCCTAATAGGAGGGCCAGTACCAAAATGGCGCCAGCAATTATGCCTATTATGATGTTGGTGCCAGCAACACCTGGAGGGGAAAAGAAACAAGGAAGGTCACTGTATGCAATTGAAATTTTGATACGAAATTCTTTCAGGACCTTTTTTCTCCAAATTTGTAATCCTTACACCAACAACATTACTTTAAAATATTTTTAAAGTGGGTATTTTTAAGCGGAAGAGAAATCAACCACAACTTATCAATATGCATCGGCAATTTTCATTTAAATTATTCTGTGCGTATGTTCCAATTCTTGTCCAAGTGCATTTTGTGCAAGTGTATTTTCCACGAATTTTTCTGGAAAATATGCTGAGGTCATTGAACTAAAAGGAAGAATAAAATGGGGAAAAGAAAGGGGCGATACTACTATATTGGTAAAGCATCCATTGGGGGAAAATTTTTAGAAGTCCATGTTCCCTTTGACCCCAATCTCTTCCTTAGAAATTCTAGAAATGTTATCGTGCCCGGCACTCCATTCTGACAACTAATGCAGTGTCCTTCTTGCTGTCAGTTGTGTGTCTTTTGTCTCTTCAGAGTAAATATAAGCGTCTTAATGATGAAAATGTTTATGCAGATTGCTATAATCATAAATAAGGGGAAAGTGTCTAGTGAGCTGGAGACGAGCTGTTGAGACACTGGAGCCAGGCAGCATCTGACTGGCAGAGGGCCAGGGCGGAGGCGAAGCTCGGGACTCAGCAGCAGCATTGCGTTTAGGCCTCCTTTGTCAGGCAGGCTGAGCTGTCATTCTTAAGGGGATGGTGGCAGAGAGAGTGGCCCGGTGAGTCGAAGGCGTGGTCAACAAGCCCAAGTGAGGGCCCAAGAGCAGAAAAGGGAATCAGAGGGAGCCTGGCTCTGACACCAGAAGGCCTGTTGTGCTGCTAATGATTTATATCCCATGCTTAAGTCACCCAGAGCAACGTGTAGATCTCCCCTCATCCTGCAGTCCTGAGGCATTCATTCATCTACATATCAAAGATCACTAATGACGGGCACTTGGAGCAGATTCCAATTCCCCACAGCCAAGTGGCAGCCTCTACCTGGGCCCCCTCGTGGTCAGGTCAGACAGCAGGACTAGGGCATGGGAGGGGACTGGCAGGCTCCCTTGTGCTCAAGTCCCCTGTGAGACGGGTGGATGCGGAGGCCAGAGTACCCCGGGTCACTGGGATCTTCCCACTCTAAGACCTAGCATGTCTGTCTTCCCCTCCTTTTCTTCCAGGGATTTAAGAAGGACCGATAAACTTGGTGGCTAGCCCTGGATATTTCTAAGTAATGGTATGACTTTGAACAAGTAACTTCAATCCACGGACCTGAACAGCCTCACTGCTGCGTCCACTGCTGAGATGAGCTCCAGACCACCATTGCAAAGGCTACGGGGATAAAGCCCTTAGTCATTCTGTGACTTCATTTTTTAACCCTCACTAAGGATATGTTTATTGATTTTAGGGAGAGGAAAGGAAAGGGGGAGGGAGAGAGAGAGAGAGAGACATCGCTGTGAGAGAGAATCATCAATCAGCTGCCTCCCATACACGCCCTGACCAGGGATCAAACCTGCAACCTTTTGGTGTATGCAATGATGCTGCAACCACCTGAGCCACCTGGCCGAGGCATTCTGTGACTTTCTTTATTAAAGTCACATTGGCTAAGATTTTTAATTTGTCTGGATGATCAGTATGCACATACACTTTTTTTCTCATCCTTTGGAGATGAACAAGGATTTGAGCAATACTTAATGCAAAAGAATACTCAATAATGAAATGATAAAACAGTTTAAAAGGCGACATTTACCTCCAAGGTCTATGTTCTTTCAACTACCTATATTTAAATCCTACTTGTCCAGGTAGGCCACTCTGGCTTTTAGAACTGCACCTGTTCTTTCTGACCCATGTCCATAACCCCCTTCCGGGCATGCTGGCCACAGTTACTACTTCTAGAAATACATTCAGTTCACAATATAAAACTGTGGTTGAATATACATGAGATTCTATAATAAGGAATGTCGAAGTCAACGAAAAATTTAAAAATCCATTCTTCTATTTCTTTCGTTTATTTAGCCCCAAAACATAAAATTCTTCCTTTAAGCTCAGTTAACAAGTATAACTACTTTCTTCATTTAAAAGAAATGCTACAGTTTGCTGTCAGCCCCAAATAAGTAGAATACTTGAAAAAGATATGGCTGATGTCAGACAAGATAATGCTAAATCACTAGACTAAGTTATATTCAGTATTATATGTCATTACAATTTAATGGAAGTGATCAGTTGCATAATGTGGACCCAGGTGCACTTTGTAATTCATTAGTGTGTGGATTTAACTTATATTTGAGCTATAAAAATAACCCGGATGAAACTATCTGGAGAACAGCTGTACACAAAGGCCACGTGACGGCATCCCACGAGGAACCCACCGTTGCCAGACAGAGTTATGCCCGTCTTTGCCTCATCGTTGTGAGGGAAGTAGGTGCTGCAGTCAGCACCGGTCCAGTGTCGGTCACACACACACTTCAGCTCGTTGCTGCACACCTGGAATCCAGAATCAATCCAGAGTAAAAGTCCACTCTGCTGCACAGGCATGGAAAATAGGCATCAGTTTCTAATTAATTATATGCCTAGGATTTGATGCTCATTACTTATTTGTTAACCAAGCATCTACAAAATATTTTCAAAAAATCAACAGTTGTCCCAAAGGAGTACAAAAATGTAACAGAGGAATAAGTTTATGTCTAAAAAAAAATCAATGAAATCATTGTTTAGAATTTGATTACCTTAAATTTTTAAGAAGGAGATTAAAAAAAAAACTAAGCAGGAATGAAATCATTTGGCAATTATCCGATACAAAGGTTTCTCTCTTCCAAAGCTTCTTTACACTACAACTTTACTCATCTTTTAGGAAGAAGATGAGAGAGAGAGAAATCTGATGAAAAAGAGGGAGGCCCGGTGCTCTGCAGAGCTCTGGGAAGAGAGCTCCGCAGAGCTACAACCTGGCCCCTCAACACGGGCTCTGAGATTCACCTCACGGTCGTGGAGAACAGCAGCTCCCTCCCACAAGGCACGGGGAAAAAGTCCACATAAACATGGCACCAAACTTTTAACAATTCTCAGTCAATAACCTGTCTCCATTCGTCTTTCCGGGAAACAGAACCTATACCTAGATCTTATCATTCAAAACAACTGTAAATGGAGCGGAACATAGGAGAGAATTCAGTGAGGTTTGAGATCAGGGTTCCTCAGGAGGCAGGTTTGGGCTGGATGGGCTTGCTTCTGTCTGATCTAATTTGCCAGAGGATGGCAGACACCGCGCCTAAGTGTAACTGTAGAATATGATTAACAAGCGGCAGATCTCAGAGCAAGGCTCAGATTGATAAATTTCTACAGATCAACAAACATGCAGGGAGAATGTTTAGGCTCAAAGTCAGAAGGCCTGAGTTGTGATTCCCCATTTCACCACTGTCTTTTTTTTTCCCGGTTTAAAATAATTCTTATTGCCCAGAATATTTTTTTTCTTGTGTCTTGTGGTTTTTATTTCTTGTATTCTTTTTTAATAACTATAAACTTAAGATCAGAGAAACTTGCCTTTGTTTTGTAAAACAAAAAACACAGCTTTTATATCATTTGCTAAACTGATCTTATTTTATGAGAGATGGTAGTTATCTTCCAACATTAAAGTTTACATCATGAATGACACAGGTCTCAGTCTGGTAGTACTGAAAGGACATGACAGCATTGTTGACAAAATTATTATCTGCCTGTATTTTCAGTACAGCCCCAAAGTCAAAACATGAGAGAGGAAGAGAGGTGGATTGAAGACCCTGAGTAATCTGCAGAGGAAATACCCCCTTTCTTCATGGCTCCACCTTTCCTCACACTTAAAGAAACAGAACGTATCGGCAGCCCTCCTGGACCAATCGGACACCCAGTCTACACTTTCCTCAAAGCATCGGCTTCTTTCCCTCCTTCTACAGCTACTTCTTCTGACTGAGATCTACGGGCCCTGCTGGTGTGCATTTCCACACCCAGCACAATCCTCCCACCTTCTTGGGGGGGAAGGGCTGTCACAGTGAGAAATGCCTCTTGAACTACTCTGTCCGGATTCATGTTGTGCATCCACACAAATCTCCACGTTTCCACGCTGGAGGGAGGAGGAGGAAGGGATGTGTCCCAGCTTCTCATTCCCCTCACTGCCATGGTCATGGCCATTGTTTCTGTTCACAGGGAGCTCCTCCTGGGGAGCTGCCCCCCAGGGAACTGGTGAGGCTGGGGAGCGGGGCCACGGCTGTTCCCCTTCCTCGCAGTTGTTACTGTTGTAGAGGGGCAGTGGCCTTCTACTAAGTGAGACGACATTGTGCGCAGCTGGAACCTGTGGTCGCAGGTGGACTGGCTCCAGTTCTCAGGCAGTAACACATCACCACTGTCATATCAACAGGCCTTACCCAGGTTAGTTGGCTTCTCCACACATCAGTGTCCCGATCACACGTCGCCAGTGACAGAGTGACAATGTACAGTGAGCAAACAGAGTCACAGCTAGCATGTCACTGGCACTGTGTTCAGTATTGTGGGTAAGTTACAAACATTAACTCATTGGTGACAACAATCCTGCAAAGTAGGCAATGTCATTTTTCCCACTTTACAAAGGAAGAAAGGCTAAGTAATTTGCTAAGTAATTTGAGTCAGGGAGGCTAACTAATTTGCCTAATCTCACCCAATTAGTAAGAAAAAATTGAGCTGGGATTCAAACTCAGACCGTCTGATTCCAAGCCTACATTCTTAACTGAAAAATGTAGAGTCCATAAGTATACCTACTGTGTTTCTCACTTCAACTTTAGCCACATATACAAAGTTTAGTTACTCTAAGTTTAAAAATACATAGGCTATAACATCTCTGTGTATGAGTAATTATTGTAAATGATTTGGATGCTGCTTCCTGATTTACTTGTCTGTCACTCTTTACTCATTCATTAAACAAATGGCTAATTATCACAACTTTATTTGGTCTGTTATATACTCAAAATTTCAAGAGGAATAAGGTACAGTAAACATGAATAACCATGAAAAATTTTCATTATTCTTTCCCCTGTCCCCTCAAAATGTATTTCCTTCTAGTACATTCCTTCCAAAATGTACTTCCTCTTAATTAAAAGACCCCCGTAGAGGAGCAGGGCTGCTTACTACATCCCTTCTCTATTATGCACATAAGAATTCCTATCCATTGGCAAGAGTAACAATTATTAAGACCTCACTAAGGATATTCTGGCCATATCCCTTGGGGATGTATGTGGCTTGAGGTCCTTTACCTCAACTGGATAATAAACCAGCTGAAGCAAAAAAAAATCTAAGGAAGAGGGTAAGAAGAAAATCACAGCACACGCTAAAAGAAAAAGAACATGAAAAGGTTTTGCTACTACAGGATTTTTTGACTGAAAATGACAAAACTGCAATCACTAGTAGAGCATATTTATTTAACCTCTAACGTTATTTCTATAGGACCTACATTAACAAATATATAACTGGAAGAATAGAATTTAGTCTTTGAGACAAAGACTAGATTTTTTTCTTGCATTGGTGAGGAACATTTCCCTAAATTATTCTGTTTTTACTCCCAGGTAGTCTCCTCTACTGAGTCATGCTGGCGTGGCTACAGCTACTTGAGGTCTGTCCTAGTCAGTCAGCACCTGGGCCACACCAGTTGTTAAACACTGGGGCCACTGCTCTGCTTTTGACTCCTCTTGTCTCCCACTGAGTTTGTTAAAATTTGTCATTTGGAGAAAACTGGCATTACAGAGATCACATTACTATAATACAAAAGGAAGATGAAAGAATTTGGTTAGGAAGATTACACTGTTTCTTGTCCGCAGGTTGTTGCGGATTACAGAACAGAAATATTCAAATGACTGTGACAAAGTAACTGTTGATATGCTGCCTAGAAACATGAGTAAGTACGGTTTGCATTAGGACAGAAATAAGAGGTTCTGGGCTGTATCTATTTTCGTGTTACTAAAGAAATAACTGATTCCCCACAGCGAGGTAGGGAACACTTACTCCATTTCCTGAACAAACAGCACCTTCTTTATTGCTTAAGCAAGTACTAAAGTTGAAGGAAGCCACAGGAAGGCACCTGTGTTCTAAGCACATCATTTGGGGACCACAAGGTGTCCCATCTTCCACATAGCCAAGATCTACATCTTCTTCAAGCTTAACATGCCCACCGCTGAAAATAAATTGAGAGAGAAAAAAAAAGGGGGATTCCATTAACTTATATTCATTTGGAGAATATGCTCAAACCCTAAAAAGCAGGCAACATCACTTTATTTTCTATATACTATATAATAAAAAATTATAGCATAAGCATTTTATTCTAAATGGAGAAAGTAATTCAATCTTTTGATCTAATTCTTTTCAGAGATACAAATATATCTTAGGATTTAAACATATTATAACAACTGCCTGAATTTTAATAGCTTATCATTTTGCCTCAGATATTATTATAAGTCAAATAAGCTATGATTTGATTTGATAACTAAGTAGGTTTCAAAATTTCGAACATGTTTTGAACAAAATGAGGATTAATTTTGGTTTATCTTTCTCAAAACGACTGCTATATTCACAAAGTACATTCGAGAACAGCTAAACTTGTAACTTCACTATTCAATATAGCAAGCCGACATGTAGGAATTGAAAAAAATAAACAATAGAAACTGAAAATGTATATTCATAATCAATTTATCCATATGGTACCATGTCTATACCTCCCTTCTTTTAATTTACTTTTATTTTTATCAAAATTATAGATGCATAGAGTTTAAAGAATCAAGTAGATAAATTAATTTTTTAAAGGTCAAAATCTCCACGCCAGATGTATCTGAATATCAGTTCATCTTCCTGAGGAAGTCTCCCCCACAGCTCCCACCTGGACTTTGCGCTGCACGCAGCTGATCTAGCCTTCCTCTGCACCTGGCGCAAACTGAGCATCTGGGATTTCCTCTCACCATTTACTGGAGGACAGCCCTCACCGTGGGGGTCTCGACTCCTAAATTCCCTGCCTTTCTCTTTCTAAGTTTACTCCTTCATCTTGGTGGAGTGCAATTTCCAGTGGCTTCCTGAGAAAGGATGTAGGGGAGTAAATGTAGGGGAAACTTGCATATCTATAAGTGTCATTATTTTCTATCCTCACCCTTGGTTGGTATTTTGCCTGGGCACAGAATTCTAGTTTGGAAATCATTTTCTCCATTTTCTTTTGGCTCTGAGGGCTCCTGTTGATAGATCTTAAGCTATTCCAATGTATTACTGTTTTTTTTCCTCTATGGAAAAGTTGAGATTCTTTTTTTTTTGTACTAAGATTTTGAAATTTCTAATATCATTTTTAAATGTACCTCTAACTCAGCTCATTGTACCTAGCACTTGGTGAGCCTTTCAATAAAGAAATTCAAGTCTGTCAACTCTAGACAATACTCTTGAGTCACTCACTGATGACTTTTTCCCTGTTTTCTCTGTTCTTTATCATTTCTATTCTAATTTGGTGAGTTCTTCTATATGTTCTCGTTCTTTCCCCCTTTCGCCCTATTTTCTGGAAGATAACGTTAACTATTGAGTTTAAGTTAAGCCATCATATTTTTATTTTCAAATAGCAATTTTTCCTTCTCTGAATATTCTTCTGTTGGGGACCACCCTACCTGGTTTCAGGAGCTGAAACCCCCCCATGGCTAAGGCTGAGTGAGCCACCTTTGGACCATAAGCCACTAAGGAGACAAAGCTTATCTCGTTGGCAGAAGCGCCGCATCTGCTCCTTTTTCCATAACTGGCCCCCAATGCTTAATCAGTTAGCCAATGACAGGTAAGATTCCCCAAGGGGGGAATCACCTAAGACAGGCATGATCATGTGGAGGCCCCAGGGAAGGACTTGGGGGGCTATGGAGAAAGGGGGTGATGGACCCTCACCCCTTGGCTTTGATGAAGCCTGAGTCCTCAGTCTGTCTGCGAGAAGTCTTTGAGAATTCCTTGACTATCTGCCTCCTCTGCCTGACTTACGCCTGAAAACAATGACAGGGCCATGCAGCCCTGTGCTGGGAATGGTGGGCTCCCCAGGTGATCAGGCCTTCAAAAGGATATGTAAGATCCTGTGAAGCCTGCTTTGCTAAGAATGCTTTTAGTTAAATAATAAAGGCCTGAGCAAAAAGTGAGTTTATACTCCCAAAGTGCTGTAGCCTTTTAGCTGACAGACTCTGATTTAGAAGAAGCCCTAATGGTTCTTTGTATACTATCTACTGTTATACTGCCTGACAATGATTAATAAGGAGTTCAGTTGTACCTGAACTCCTGTGCAAAAAAAAAAAAAAAAAAACAATAAAAGCCTGTCTAGGCAAGGGTCAGTGTACTCTCTCTCTCTCCTTGAGAGAGTTGCCCAGCCGCTCCAAGCTGCTCTCCCCTTGAGAGGGTGGCCAGGCCATTCTGAAGCTCTCCCCCCTTTGAGGGAGTAGCCTTGCTGGCCCTTTTCTTCCACAGGACTCAGTAGTCCGTGTGAATTAGTCTGTCTCATCCATGACACCATGGGCACTGCTGGTCAGTACATGCGTCATTCTCCATTTTTTTCAAATGGGTGCTCTATTCTTTTTTCATGATAGAAATATATTCCCTCATGAATACTGACAGGTGGTTGTTTTTTCTAGTTGGTTGATTTCATCCCTTTTTTTTTTTCCTGTTAGAGACTTTCTTTACATGTCTCATAGTCTGCTCATATTTCAGGTGTGGGAATAGATAGATATTTGGAAATTCCAGGGCTTTCTGACGGAACACAGGTGCAGGTGGGCCATTTCCATACAAGGCATCAATACTACCGCCTGCTGTCCTGCAGTCTGGTCACCTTCTACTTCACTGTCTCAGATTGTAAGGCCAAACCTTCCACAGGAGGATTTTAGCTGAGTCAGGGAAGTCATCTGCTAGTGCTTCCTTAACAGACTGCATTTTAACCCCTTCCTTGCCCCTGTACTCTCTCTTCCATAGATAAATGACACAGCCCCATTTTTGAGCTTGTTGAGAACTGGCGGTATATACTGGCTTAGTACTCAGTTCTCCCCCTTAACTGACTTGGGAATTTAGCTTTCTTAGTTTTGATAACCATTCGTCACACATCCACTTTCTTTCCACATTCCAAAGTTTTGTTGCCGTTGTCTCCTCTCCCTTTCACTGCCTCTCTGTGGATATATGAATTTTTAAAACTTCATTTAGAGTCATTTAGTAGGATCTCAGAAGGGATGCATAGACAGGGTCTTGCAGAAGTAACACCTTCTTAAGTGTGGTTGGTAGGGTAATAATATGGGTGTAATAATTTATAGTTTTAATTTGAACATTTCACCTAAAATGTCATATGGTGTGCTGGAGTGTGACATTGTTATGTTACAGAATTACTTGATTAGGATTTTGTAATAAAATATTTTATAATAAAAAGGGGTATTATTTGTGCCAGACCTTATATTTAATCCACTGATTTTACCCCAAAACTCACATTCTTTTCCATTCAAAAGAATAAAATGCAAACTAAACCCTACTTTTTATCTTCTTTTTGTCTCTTTTCTGTCCAGATTTATTCAATCACCTCTATGGGCTAGAATCTTTCTTGGCTTGCTAACATTCAGATGACTGAAAACAGAAATAACCCCAAACTACATGCCTCAGATGTTAGTTTTCAGAGAACGTTATAGAGAATTACCTGCAGTTTAACGTTCTTCCCTGCTGCACAACCACAGTAGATGTGATTTCCCCATCAAGTTCTCCGAGCCTTGGGATATTCCCGATGTTGGTGCACAGAAGGTAACCACAAAGCACGTCCCTGTGTTGGAACAGAACCAGCTGTTTACAGCCATGTTAACACGGTGATCTCACCTCACTTCAGCATTTGTTTTTCATCAACTATGCTAAGGTTACAGGCAAAATAAGCCCAAATTAATTTATTCCAAAGTCCCAATTGTTCTCTGGCTTCTTCTTTACTGTCTATTAGCACAAGCATTTATCAAAAGGAAATTACCCTTCTTTTACATCAGACTCTCTGTGTATGCTGGAACACTTTCTAATATTTAAGAAGTGAATGAATGATCTTTGGATGCACGTTCTTTTGGAAAACACCTCTTGCTTTAACTTGCTGCCCCAGCATTTAAAAATAAAAAGAGGCCCTGGCTGGTGTAGCTCAGTGGATTGAGCACGGGCCCGTGAACCAGAAGATCACAGTTCGATTCCCAGTCAGGGCACATGCCTGGGTTGCAGGCCAGTTCCCTGCAGGAGAAGCACTAGAGGCAACCATACATTGATGTTCCTCTCCCTCTCTCCTTCCCTTCCCCTCTAAAGATAAATAAATAAAATCTTAAAAAAAATTAAATTAAAATAAAAAAAAGATTCCATGTGTGCACACGCACATGCACGCACTGGACAGATCTGGACCACACGGGTCTGACACACCTCCCCACACCCCCAGTGTTACACACAACGCCACTGTAACTGGCAAAGCATTCCCACTGGTATTAAGTACCATCGTACATGTTCTCCATATCTAACACATTTTAATTATTAATGCAGATAATGATAAATACATACTCTCATAAACATCTCATTAACACTGATTAGCAGGCCATTAAAATTACATATGAAAATATTAGGCCTTATCAGGTAGATGAAGGGGAAAATTAGGACTTGTATCTATCACCAAATCTGAAAAAAATGTATTAATTCATTCTTTAAAAATAATTTTTTAAAGTTATATCATTATTTTATTAAGTGTCTGTCACAATAAAAATGCTTATTAACACAGAAAAATATATTCAACCTATTTTTGACTATCTTTTATGTATATAGAGTACTTTTACTAAGTACTTTAGGATAATATAAAGAAAATTAGACAAGTTTTTTTATCCTCAAGGAAATTATACTCTGGATACAAAAAGAATCACATGCATAAACACCCACAGAACAAAGAATTGGGGACCAGAGCCACAGAACAGCCCAAAGGGCTGTGAAACTTCTGAGGGAAGAGGAAGATGATTTATTTCTATACCAAATCCAGAAATATTTATAGAGAAAGTATTATCCAAGCAGATCTTTGAAGAATGATAGGCTTTCCACTGGTAACAGAATGGGTACAGCAGCTTCCAGAGGAATGAACAGCAGAGACACAGGCACAGAGGCCGGACAATACCATAATGCACATGTCAAAAATACAAGGTTTTGCTAGGCTCTGGAAGAGCAGAGAAGAAAAAAACAAAAGATGGGAGGTTTGGGGCAAATTGTGGAGGAGGTGCAGTGCCAAGCTAAGGTTCCACTGTATTTGAAGCAAAATACAGTGGAGTATGACATTCTGTAAAGTAATTAGAGTTCTGAAATTACACTGCCTGAATTCCACTTCTGCTTCTGTTACACCTTAATTACACGACCTTGGTCAAACTAGTAAACTGTGCCTCAGTTCTCTCTTCCATAAAATTAGGAGAACTGACATAAAGATTAAATGACAGAGCTCATGTAAAGCATAATACAATGCATAGCATACAGTGTGCACTCAACTCACATAGGGTATTATTTTTACTACTAATTAGCTATGTGGATCCAATGAGATCTGAACAAAGAAATGACATGGTCAAAAGGATTCAAGTAGATTACCCTGATGGCAGCCTGTTTAGATACTGCTAGCATAAAAAAAAATATATCCCCCCCCCAAAAAAAAACCCTGTTTAGAGGTCTTTGTGATAGCTGAAGAGTTAATGTAGGTCTCAGCTGGGTCGTTACTGCAATAGGAATGGAAATGAAGGGGTGAATTAGAGACACATGGTGGCAGACTAACAGGGAAGGATGGACATGATTTGCATTTTGGGCAACGTGCCAGAGAGAAGGTGGAGTCCAGGATCATTCCTAGGTTTCTAAACAGAAGGACAGTGGGATATTAAGACTTTTGGCAAAAAGAGTAGTTTAGAAGTCAGAGCCAGTTAATTATATATTCTGGTGACTATTTTTTTTTTCTTTCAAAGCGCTGGCAGATGCCTTGTAGGTGAGAAAAGTCCATGGTCTAGGAGAAAGCTGCACCTACATGTCAGGACTTAGGAGCCTTCTGCAAAGACAACACAGGAAAAGACGAAAGCAGCACACTGCCTCTTGGGGTGCAGAAAGCAGGAAAGTCCTGGCTGTTTAAAAAGTAACACTGATAACTGACGAAAAGGTAAACTCAGGGCTAACTTGCCCATCTCACCGTTTGTTGCACTGTATCCATGTGTCTTTGTCTTTCCCACAGTTACCCTTCTCTGTGCCTTCGATATTTAGCTTCTCGTAGCAGTATTTGTCTGATGCCATCACCTCTGAAGCAGAACAGAGTTTTCTATCAGTGACAGATGCGACATGTACGATGCGCAAGTTGTCTGCAGTCAGGGAAGCAGACATTTAAAGGCTCTTTCACTGCAATGCTCTCAATTCCAAAACTGTACCTGTTCTGTAAATGTCCATGACTCATGGACAGTTTTATAACTGCTCATTTGAAATCTGGAAAACAAATCTATTAGATCTTTGATAGGATTCAGGCTATAGGTTCCAAGAATAACACTCCTCACAATTTGGCCAATAATTAGGGAAAGATGCTAGCAAATGATTCTTTGAATAAATTCTGCACACTTTAGTCTCAGTGCCAAACACAAAGCATAGATTGCTCACTGAGCAACTTTTACTAATCGTAAAGGCAATTTTATTAAAATAGTTATGCACTATAATTAAAGACCCAAGAAAGAGCAGTATAATATCTACCTTGCTTACTAATTATTAACAGCTATCAAAAAAACAACTTTGTTCTGGTTTTAGAAAAACCTGAATTCATGCCAAATCTCAGAGTCAAATAACATTTTAAGACATGTCGGCATCTTTATTAGGGTTTTATTTTTCTAAAGGATTGGTTGACAAAGTTATCTAAGAATTATATCAAAGTGACTTTTGCAAACTAATCAAAAGATGACTGTTGGTTTGTATTTAAAAAAGTAATAATACTTCTGTTGATACTTCTTTTCCAAACTTTTGCTGTCAGCTACTATGTTCTCTCTCTGGGGGAAACAAAACTCAGCCTCTCTGTTCAGAGAACAAAACTGTGGGACCAAATTTTCCCCCTCCCAATGTTTCTCTAATCCCTCAAAAGAGAGCACACACTTTCTCTCCCAAAAGTAGCCACTATTTTATGACAACTAAGAATTATCATGATCTTTAATGATAACTGTCTTCTGAAAGGGTTTAAAACAAAAACTGCTTTCAAAAGGGCACCTAATACTTCCAGAAGAGAATATATAATATCTAGCATATTTTTAAATGAAAATATATAACTTAAACAATATGTTTTAGGTATCATTGTTATATACTTCCCTCTGAAAATCCGGCAAACTTTGAAGGGAATAACATTAAAATTCCTCTCCAATATGGCTTCTGCTTCTACCTTAGCGGAAGCTCACCCATAAGCAGAAAAGTGAGCTAGAGTTCCAGAAAGATAGTTCAGGTGGAAAAGGCAACTCTAGCTAAAATGCCACAGCTCTACTGCTGAAGTGTCCTGTCCAGGGTCCATATCCATCCCATATGGTCCTATAGGTTTTGCCTGAGGACACTCAGCTGTGCAGAGCACACGTGGAGCTGAAAGCCAGGTTTGTTCTGTTCTCCAGGCTGCACACCCTGGCGTGGACTTCACTTGCCTGGCAGTGAAGGTACCTTTGGTCTCACCCGAAGACACTGCCAACTACCCAAGATGTGTAGCGCTATGTCCTCTCAAAGGAAGTGCCCTTCTTTAATTTCCACGTAAGCATCCCTCCTGAGACAGGTGGTGGTTTTAAGAATCCCTCACTCTTAAAGTGACTGAAAATTTACTTTCAGAGCACATGCCTCTTAGCCTGATACCACACACTCTGAAATGATCAAGCCACACTGTTTACTTACTTTGCCCCCAGATGTACTTGCATTGTCTGTCCCTGGTTTTGCATCTTCCTCCAAAACAAATCCCCTAAAATGGAAAAGCATACCACCTATCAGTGACGCAGTGTCTGCTTATGTCAGATAACTAAAAAAGTAAGCGTGACCAGGAAAACTAGTAGATGAGTATTCTAAAGACCTTTTATCTCCAGAGTTGATTACGAAACATTTAAATTGATATTCCTATTTTGATAAGATTCCAGTATTTCTTTCCTGCTGGTACACATGAAAAATGTAGGTAAAGATGAAGTAGCCTACCTGAACACCATCACATGAATATCCATCCATTTTATGAATATTTGGGGCACACTAGGAAAAGAAAACAGAACCAAATGCATAGCAAAATATCAGGATAAGCTAATTCCATTAATGTTTTCATTTTTAAAATAAAGTCTGAGAATACATTTAATGTCTTAAAATACCTAAAAGTAACAAAAAATGAGGAAGCAAAAGGAAATACAACTGATGCACTTTCCCCTAAAAACACGGATCTGTCAGAGGCAAAAACAGTTGTCACATAGCAGCTGACAGAAAGAACTGACGACAAGGACTCAGCCAATGCTAAAATTTAAGAGCATCTTGCTTTATACAGATACGCTACTCCAGAGAGCATAAAAGGCAAGAGCACAAAGAGAGGATGCTGGCCCAGATGGAGCAGTAACTCTGTTTCTTCTTTTTTACCATGAGGAGCAACACAGCCCTTCACACGCAAGCAGAAGTCTACTTTGCGCATGTTGGAAAAAAAAAGTGTTTTATAACACGCTCCCTTTTTTACTTTGTAGCAAGTATAGAAAACTGCAATGCATTCTTATGTAATTTTTAAATGTATTATATATTATTATATTCACTATATATTCCTTTGAGAAAAGTTATGTAATATACAAAAAAGGAAAACTGAAGTGAAAACAAATGTCTCTCATATCCTTGGTACCCAAAGACAATTATTTTTGTATTTTGATATATTTTTCTCTACCTTTTTCTACAAGTTTTGATATTTTTAAACATATAGTCAACACACATATATTTTATATTGCTTTTTTCCCTTTACTTATAAATTTTATCATCATCATAAACTTTTTGTAGGTATCATCTTTCATAGCTAAAATGCACTGAGTGAACAAATCATATAACCAATGTACTAAAATATTCACTTATAAATAGAGTAAGTCCTCACTTAACATCCTGGGTAGGTTCTGTGATTTTAAGCAAAATGATGTAAAATGATGCCAATTTTAACATAAACGAATTGAAATAAACAAGCGTTTAAGTTCCCGCGGTATCTTCTCAATGTTCTAACAGAATGACGTTGAACGCCGTTATGCGAGGGCCTGCTGACGTGCGCTGCTACGCCCTGTGCTACAACAGCATCTCCGCATGTCCACCGTTTTGTCGTATTCTCCTCGTCACTAAGTGTTAGCTTAGAAACACAGTGTTAATTAGGGAATAAGAAAGGAAAATACTTTTGCATGAAAAATCTTTAGTCTCTTAGGATGACTATCTTTAAAATAAAGCATTTTAATGGATAATGTAGCTATACCACTACTGAACCCCTCTTTTTTTAGAGGAAAAATATGCAGGTAGTCCTCGCTTCACATGGCCCCAATATGCATGCATTTCAGTTACGGTTTTGTTAAAAAACAGTTGTAGGCCAACGACCATTTCAGTTACCATAATACATTAACTGTGAGCAACTGCATAAAGCACAAACTTGGCTACTCACTCTTGAGTCATTGCATCACTAGGTAAATAACAGGTGAATAACCTGTCACTCAAAGCCTCTCAGTGATTGGTCACTTGCCATCCGTTTATTCAGTTCACACCCAAAGAACACAGTGGGTAGTGGTATTACCTCTATCTTTGGGTGACAGCATGTGACATTTTACAAAATTGGATAATCAAAAGAGAAAACTGGCTAACAAAGATAAAAGTTCAGCCAAAAAAAAAAAAAAGAAGGAAAAGTAATGACACGAAGTGAAATTCTTAGCTAATGTGAATGGAGTTGTAGAACAAAATTGCTGACGATGGGAATGCTGATAGTTCTGTTGGGCAAAACACTTCACATTCACATCTTCACACCTGTCGGAGACAGCCATGACATTGAAAGCACGAAGGATGAAAAGCTGAAAGTCGATCCAAACTTAGAAAGGGGCGTGGCAATTCAACAAAGCATGCAAAAGATGTTCACTATTCTCCTAAGGTTACAGAAGGCGGCACAACTCCCAGTAAGATTTTAGAAATAAAATACTTTAATCCATAATGTCTATGTTTTAATTTAGTGTGCTAAATAAACATTAATTTTCTTTTTATTTCCATAATCATTTAAAACCAATAGTAAGAGAGTTTTCAATAGTCTGACAAGGTCTTTAAAAGATCACAGAAGAACTGTAGTGTTTTCCATTGACTACTAGGATGACTTTCCATGGTTTCGGCTTGTGTGGTCATTTTCATGCCCTGCATTACTCTGCAAAGCGAGGACTCCCTGCACACTCACTGGCCAGGTGAAAGGGAGGACTCCCTGTATATACATGGAAATCTGAGAACACTTGCTAAAGTTGGTCAACTTCTCTATGTTCTCTATTTAAAACTAAATAATAGTAAATTCAAGAGCAGCAATTAATGGCTGAGGTGATACAAGCTGTCTCAGATAAACAGGAGTCAAGACAGAGAAACAAACCCTGGCTGGTGTAGCTCAGTGGATTGAGCATGGGCCTGCGAACCACATGATCGCGGTTCGATTCCCGGTCAGGGCACATGCCTGGGTTGCAGGCCAGTTCCCAGCAGGGGACACATGAAAGGCAACCATACATTGATGTTTCTCTCCCTCTCTCCTTCCCTTCCCCTCTAAAGATAAATAAATAAAATCTGGAAAAAAAAAAAAGAGAAACAGGCTCCTTCTCAGAAGCCAGTATGCTGTGGGTCTTTCTGCCTCAGCTGACACCTGTCAGCCAGCTGAAGAGATCTTTTGGTTTCCTCCTTCACGAAATAGACAAAAAAAATGAACTTCATTCCCTACTTAACACGAAAACAATATAGTTATGCAAAATAGCTGTTTCCTTCTTCACTAAATAGACAAAAAGCAAATGAATATTCCTCCCTACTAAAAACAAAAAAAGGCAAGCACGCAGTCTTAGGTTTGTTCAACGTGAAGACAAAATCATGCTGAACATCTGTTCAAGTTTTGATTACTGAAAATTAGATTCCTGAAAAACAAAAAAAAAGTGAGAATTTATATGAAAGAAAGACGAGCGTCTTGTCCATTTCTGCGTCATCTAGGAGGTAAGCGCACTAAAAACACACCTACTTTACCCATTGGTTTGGAGTCATTATTCTGTCAATTACCTGGCTGGAATTTCCTGAGCATGTCTCATGAATATCACAGTCATTTACTGCTTCTCGGCACACAGTCCCCAGAGGCTGAAACTAAAATAACCAAACATCAACGTGTAAAAACTGTTGAAGAAAAATTTCTCACAGTATCATCTTTAAACAAGCAAAACAAATATTGTGGGGATAGGACTACTTAAACTATTTGAAGATGGTGGTCTGTGGAAACCAGCTGCTGATGACATGTTAATGTAATAGTTGGGGGGAGAGCTTCGTGGGTGTGGAGTAATCTGCACAGTCATCACACATAAGCCTTAGAACATCTGGGTAAAATAAGCTAGTGCTCCATGATACGGCTCCACCAGGACAACTCCGTGCAATTTCTAGGAATTCCTCCCTCTGAATGGCTTGTGGACTTACACTCCACCCTTCATTCTTACTGGCACTTTCATCATATTATTCTTTTCTGTCTTTTCTGACAAGAATTTGAAAGTTACACTTCATGCTAAATTATAAAAGTTAGATTTTTCTGGCAAAGGTATTTCCTCCCACGCTCCCCTTTCCCTCCTTTCCTGCCTCATTTTTACACAGATTTATAGCTTGGTCTTTTATTCTTTCCTAATCTTTCTATGATTTATACTCACGTCCGGGGGAATTTTTTGTCTGTTTTTAACCATCTTCAATATTTCTTGAAAGTGTGGGAGTAGTACAAATAAATTTTTAAACTCATTGGATTTATAAATTGCAAGACTATTCATTATAAGAAAACACAGGTACATAACATTTTCATTTTTCCTCATTCCTCTTCAATGCCATTTTATTTCCTTCTTCAAAATGTTTCGATTTGGGCTGGATTCTGCTCTGCTCACACAAACAGACACATTATTGTGCACACACACACCTTTCACTTTCTCTCCTTTGCTCGCAACCCTCCTGGCAGTTGAGTTTCATGTTGTTCCCAGCACACAGACAGCACACTGCCAACTCAAGTCGGCATAGCAACAGATACTTTTTAGAAGATCCAAACAAAACGTGTGTTCATTCATTCATCCACCCATTCATTCATTCATTTATCATGCACTTATTAGCCACTTAAAATGTGCCAGGAACTTCCTAGTCACTGGGGAATCAATGGAGAACAAAACATGAGAATCGTGCTTGCAGGAAACCATTTTAATTGGGCTAAATAGGCCATAAAAATAAGGAAAGAAACAGAGTAATTTCATTTCCTATACTCTGGCTCTCTTCCTCCTTGGAATTGGGGCAAACCACCATTTAGAACATCTGAGGTGGAAATATGAGCAGATTTAAGGTAAAGTTTATAGGACAGTGTAAATGTTCAAGACCTGCCTGAGATTTCTGTGAGAAAGCACAGTGGAGGAGGACTTGCGGTAAGTGCTGGGATACAGCAGTAAGTAAATCTACCCAAACCCCTGCCTTCCTGCAACTTACACACTAATGAGAAGAGAAAAATAATAAGCAAGTGAACAAGCAATATTTTACAGCAGAGGGTCACAAATTATGGCTTAAGGGCAGAATTTGGCTGGACACTTGTTTTTATAAATAAAATTCTATTGGGACACAGCCATGCCCATTGGTTTCTGTACTTTTGATGGCTGCTTTCAAAGACAGAGTTAAGTAACTGAGACAGGGACCTATGACCCACAAAACCTACACTATATACTCTCTGGTCCTTCACAGAAAATGTTTGCCAACTCTGACTTTATAGACACAGTATTATAAACGTATGCTGAAAAAACAGGCATACACACGATTTCTCACTTTGTTCCTCTGTTTCCCCTCGTCCACTCACTATTTTGCCTCTGGTTCCCCCAGGAGCCCAGGGAAGGGGTGAGAGTGGGGGTGTGGGGCAGAGAGAGAAAGTGGCAAAAAAAAAATCTCACATGACTGATACAGCTGGAACTTATCTGTGGGGTGGTTAGTCGTGCCCCTTTATTATCTGTATTTTAGTTATTTTTCACTTGTTCCTTGAAATGGTTATATCACAAAGAGCCAAATTCTATAAATCAAAGACAAATGGCCCAATTAAATACATTGTATGGATAGGCAGACTTCAAACATTGAGAATTAAAATAAATGAGTGGGGGTCCCCTGTTGTGGCAGTTGGAAAAGCTGAGAGAACACACAGTCGAGGCAGCCAAAATGAAAGAATGTCTGTTTCACATTTGGTTTAATCTTCCCTTTGTAGAGGGTGCTTTCAGAGATCCCTGCCAGGGCCTTGTTTGAAAGAGCTGCCAGAAACGCAGTAGTGAGGCGGAAACAACAGAATTCACCGCCAGCAGATCCGGGGTGTGACTGTGCATTTAGTCCTTGCTGGCTGAGTGAGCCTAAGTAGGCTATTTCACTTCCTGAAGACTGAAATTGCTCAAGTGAAAAAATCTGGATGATGATGCTTATCAGAAAAGTGTGGGGACTTCTGCCAAGATGGAGGCGTAGGTGGAAACACTTTGCGTCCATGCACAACCAAATCTAAAAACAACAAAGTTTTAACAACAATAAACGCAACCAAACCACACAGAAAATCAACAATACGGAGTCCGAAAACAACGAAATGCTCAGCTAAACTGGTAAGACGGGCGAAGTCAGCAGTGGAGCGGGTTGGGCAAAAAAGATCCCTGACCCGGGCAGTGCCGAGGGCACTGATCCCAGGTGCTGGCTAGCTACAGGCAGACACAGGGAAGAGGCGGGGCTGGCTGTCTGCAGTCGGTTGCGCATTTGCGTGCAGATAATCCAGTGAAGAGGCGAGCATTGAGACTGAGCAGCACAGGGCGGAAGGCTCGCACATTTGCGCTCAGATAAACAGGCAGGGGTGAGCAGTGAGGTGGACTGGGCAAGCAGAGAGGACCGCCGTGCTCCCTCTCTGACCCCGCCCCCACATACGGCATCACGAACTAGCGACCCGGGTGGCCCTGCCCTGGTAAACAACTAAGGCTCCACTCCTCATACGTAACAGGCACAAACAGATCAAAACATGGCTCAAGAACAACTCAGAGGACCAGAGCCAATAAATCTAAGCGATGAAGAAATAGCCAAACTTTCTGACGCACAGTTCAAAACACTGGTGATCAGGATGTTCACAGAACTGGTTGATTTTAGTCACAAATTAGAGAAACATATGAAGGCTAAACTAAGTGAAATGAAGGGAAATGCACAGGAAACCAATAGTGATGAAAAGGAAACTGGAACTCAAATCAAGGGAGTGAACCAGAAGGAAGGAAAAAATGACCAAACAGAAAAATATAAAGAATCAAGAATTCAAAAAAATGAGGAGAGGCTTAGGAAGCTCCAGGACATCTTTGAATGCTCCAACATCCAAATTATAGGGGCACCAAAAGGGGAAGAGGAACAGCCACGAGTGGAAAACTTATTTGAACAAATAATAAAAGAGAACTTCCTCATTCTGGCAAGTGAAATAGACTTCCAGGAAATCCAGGAAGCTCAGAGAGTCCCAAAGAAGTTGGACCCAAGAAGGAACACACTGAGGCACATCATTATTACATTAGCCAAGATTAAAATGAAGGAGAGAATTCTAGAAGCAGCAAGTGCTAAGGGGACAGTCACCTACAAAAGAGTTCCCATCAGACTGTCAGCTGATTTCTCAAAAGAGACCTTACAGGCAAGAAGGGGCTGGAAAGAAGTATTCCAAGTCATGAAAACCAAAGACCTACAACCAAGATTGATCTATCCAGCAAAGCTTTCATTTACAATGGAAGGACAGATGAAGTGCTTCTCAGATAAGACCAAATTCAAGGAGTTCATCATCACCAAGCCCTTATTATATGAAATGTTAAAGGGACTTACCTAAGAAAAAGAAGATAAAAAAGATGAACAGTGAAAGGACAGCAAACTCACAGTTATCAACAACCACACCTAAAACAAAAGCAAATTAAGAGGACAGCTAGATCTGGAGTGAACCATAGAAATGAAGATCACATGGAGGGTTAGCAACAGGGGAGTGGGAGAAGGAGAAGGGAGGAGAAGGTACAGAAAATAAGTAGCATAGACAGTAGATAGAAAATAGATAGGGGGGAGAGTAAGAATAGTAGGGGAAATATAGAATCTAAAGAACTTGAGACACGTGTTCATGAACTAAAGGGGGGAATGGTGGGGGAGGGGTGTGCAGGGTGGAGGGGAACAGAGGGGGGAAATAGAACAAATGTAATGGCATAATCAATAAAATAAAATTTAAAAAAAAAGTGTGGCTGTGAGCGCTCAGATGGCGGTCTCCGCCAGGAGCGAATTCCCCCCAGAGGAAACATCTGGCAATGTCTGGAGACTATTTTGTCACAGCTGGGAGGGACTGTGCTGGCATTTGGTCATCAGAAATCAGGGATGCTGCTAAATATACTACAATAAAGAAGACACACCCTCACAGCAAAGAGTTATCCAGCCAAAAATGTCAACAATGCCAGCATTAAGAAATCCATAAGATGCTATCCATTAAAAGTACTCAGCACTGTCTCTGGCACTCAGTAGATACTTGGTTCATACTCCACCCTCTCTTGACTCTAATTAGACTAATCAGCAAATAATCAGCAAAAGATGGTTGTGCATATTTTTATTCATTTATTCAACAAATATTTACTAAAGAACCTGTACCAATTACTACTGTGTGAGTCCCTGGCTCTGCCTCCATAAAATGTACAGGATGAAAGACAGATATTCACCCTCAGAAATGATGTAGAATATTATACCAGACTTTACATGAGAAGAAGAAAATGAAGTAGATTTCATCAGAAAAGGTAAGCCTCAAATAACTTTTCGTCTTGATGGAAAGGCCAAAATATTTGGAAACAGGAATGAAGATGCTGTTGGGAGGATGAAAGCTGGTAATGTGTTTAAAGGTGCATTTTAAACTCTCCTGCATCACACATGTAAGGAGTTATCATGTCTGAAGTACTCCTTTTGCTCCCTCGACAGCTAATGCCAGAGATATACCGAGCTGAGCAGCAAGAAAAGAAAGGTCTATTGAGTATCCACTTGGCTTTACAAGAAAAGAAAAACATCACTCAAAGGTTAAATACCTGGTTTCATTTAACGTGCACAATCCTCAGGGACACAGAAGTGAGGGGAAACTCTGTGAATTATAAGGGTTCAGGCCCTAGCTCCCTGACTTACCTGGTGTAGGACCCTGGGCAAACTGTTTAACTACCACAAGCCCCAGTGTTCTCATCTGTTAAATGGGAATAAAAAGTTACTACACCTCACAAGCTTCTGTGAGGATCCTATACAGCATCCAGCATTTAGTCACTTAATACATGTAAGATACTACTATTGTTATTTGATTATATTTACCTAGGCTTAACAATGTAACCAAATAGGTCCTCTTTTCTGTCAGTTGATAATGAACCACCATTTATTTACCTTGCACTTTTTACAACAAAGACCATCACTGCATTGAGAGTCTTGAGTCAAGGTGCATTTCTTACAACACTCTGCTCCTTCAAGGACACATTCCTAAGGAATAGAAACATTTGCATAACATCAGAAAATGGTGTACTTTTCCTGAAAGTACTGGAATATTTTCTATAATAAATTTACAACCTCACAATGATAACCTTTCTTCCACAAATCTTATAAAATTTCCAGGTATAACTCCTGCTCTGTGTATTTGTCCCAGTGTGTGGACCTGGAATGACCTGAATGACTTTGAAAAGAAAATCATCAAAACACCCAACAACTTACTGTCGGGGTCCCACAGTCACACTCCTCTCCAGTTTCAATGAAGCCATTACCACACTCAGGAGGATCCAGAAGCTATGGGATGAAAGCCAAAAAGTGAATTAAAATATAGACAGATCAATATCAAAGGCCTTACGAGAGACCCTAAGTGCCACACCTACACTTCTGGCAAGTCTGTCACTTATTCAACAATATATTTTTATTTCCCTAAATAGAAAGCATGACTTTCTATAACTTTAGAACAGAAGTGTCTAATATTGTTTCCATGTCAGATTTAATCATATTTACATATTTAACACAAATGCCATCAAAATAAAAGATGATCTACCCCTTGACTAAAGCCAAGCCAGACTGACATTAAATTTCCTTCAAAGAGAAGGTAAGAGAGTTAGAGTCGGAATGTCTGGATTCAAATCTCGGCTCAGCTACTTATCTTGGGCAAATGGCTCGCGGTCTCCGAGCCCTGGAGTCTCAGTGTTGAAAACAGGAATTATGTCAGCTGTCCCTCTGCACCACAGTGTTGTGAGGGTCAAGTTCCACTACCTATGAAAAGCCCTTTATTGATTATATTTCCTTGTACAGCAGACAGTCATTTCACCAACAAGGAAAATGTCACAAAAATACCACCACTAATTTATTTAATATAAAATATATACATAGTTCTGCTTAGAACAGCAATAAGTAGTTTTGCCCTGTACAAGAGTATATTTTAAGACTGTTTAATTTTTAACTTTCCATCAATATTATCTTTTCAGTACAGTTTACTTTACGATTATAGGTTAAATTAGGAAATGTAATTGCTACATTCTAAATATATAGTATTGATTCAAAAAATCAAACTCTACATATTACAGAATGGAAGTGAATACACACCTACACACACACACGCTACTTTCTTAAAACCAACTCAAAAGCACCAACTGCAAAAAAATCCCCACCTAATTTCCAATACTCTCTCCCCTACAACAAAAGAATCAGTTCATCTCTAGATTTTATTTTCAGTTGAAAGGGATCATAACTGATAAGATCACTTTGAAAGCTAAACCTAAAACTTATCCAGATGGAAAAACACTCTTATTCTCTTACTCTGGGTCCAGAATGATAAGTTATTTGAGTAAAAAGACTTGATTTTTTTTTCCTTTATTACAGCAGGAATTTAGTTCAATGATCACTTCTAAAACCTTTGGAGTTAAAGTCTTTCCAGTGCCATGTGATACATTTCCTAAACTTCCCTGGAGAGAACAGAAAATGCAAGCCGGTAAACGATTACAAAGGCAACACCACATACCGCTTGGTACACAGAAGCGCATCATGGTTGACCTAATTAACAAGGACAAAGGTTCTTCTTTAACATGCAGTCTTCCCAATGCAGGAGGAAGACCTGCTTTCTATTCAGTCAATAATCAAAATGTGTTCCGCAAGTGCAAAAGCCTCTGACAAAGTCTAGGCACAGAAAGATTTTTCTCCTTCTCTTCTCTAAGCAAACTTGGTTTTCATGTTGGGAAGCATTTGCAGTTTTAATCACACTGCGTATCCTGACAGGCAGCGCAGGGAGCAATGAGAACAGATACGCTGCCGTTTCTACCAGAGTGAGTTGTGATCAGGCATCCAAAGGGCGACAGCGAAAACTCATCAAGAAAACAAAACAGAAAAACGAAATAAAAGCATTTTTGTAAGCCAACCCTGAATCATCATTCGGCCATATATAAAGAAAATAAATTGTTTTTCAGAAAGCAAACATTCTTATTTCTACCTGTTTTCTATTCCCATCAGAAAAGCCCCAAATGCTCCAAGATTAAACTTGACTTAGAAAATACAAATACTTTGTAAATATAGAAAATGTGCGTATAAGCCAGGTTGAAAAGCTCTCTTTCATGAGATCCAATGTCTGAAAAATTTGTGTCTATTATACTTTAGAAAGAGCAACAAGTAATAACTCTAATCACACTTATTACCTTCGAAGGTTTGTTGAAGAGACAGGCGCCACCCCCACTGTTCAGGAAGTCATGGTACTCTTCAATGTTACACTGGGTGAACTTCTTAGGAAGATAATAGCTATAAGACACAGGAAAGTTAATAGCTGGGTAAAGGTTGTCTACCTTGTTTGTATATTATTCTTAAGATTAAGCATTGTTACAATTATACATTTTCTAAAAAATAAAAAGTCCATTTACCTACTCATGCATTCGATCCCTAAGAATCTTATTCAATAGTATGTTTCTAAATTCTTTATCTGGTGACCGATGGTGATGACGGACGGGTTGTTCATTATTTGTGGGCACACTCAAAGAAAACACACACTCACACACAACCCTGGAATTTCAATCAAAGAAAAGAATAATTTATTTCATAATAACTCTTTTCTAACTATTACAAATTGGGCTGGAACCCACACTGCAAAGCATTCTACAAAACAACAGACCAGTAACCTACAAATACGTCAAGGTCAAGAAGGTCAAAGAAAGACCGGAACTGTTCCAGACTGAGGGAGGCTGAAGAGACATGAAAGCATGCCGCCTGACTCTAAGATGACAGTTTTGAAACACAGAGCCAGTGGTGGATGAGGACTAAGAATGAGGTCATACAGCTATTGGTTGTACTGTGTTCCTGTAGGAGGATGTCCTTGCTTATAAAAAAGCACATTAAGGTGTTTGGCAGTGATGGGGCATCAAGTTGGCAACTTATGATTCGAGGACAAAAAGCTTCTTTGTTACTATTCTGGCAACTTTTCAAGTTTCAGATTGTTTCATAATACAAAAAACTGTATACCAAATAAAGGGTCAATACAGAAAGAAACGACTAGAGAGCAATTTGGCAATATGCATTCAGAATCTTCAAAATGAGAAATATCCTCAAATCTGTAATTCTACCATTAGAAAGTTTTCTTGAGGTAGTTAACCTTGGATGGTAAGGGAAAAAAGTGATACAAATTTTACTTTCTACATTTTCAAAAAATTGTTTTACACTAAGCTTTTATAATAGTGACAACACAATTAAGATAATAATAGTTTTTATAAAGCCTCTCCTACTATATTGCAAGGACTATGTTCACTTATATCCTTCCTTCTTGCCAGCATCGTGATTAACACTTCATGTGTAAATTAATGAAATTTACAATGATGATGTACCCTAAAGTCACTTTTCAAGTGTTTCAACTCTCCAAAATAAAGCTGTCTTGGGTTTAAATTTCCTGAACTACTTTAATTCCCTCACTTCACTTTTCTAACATGTCATATATTCTATTCTTTATTTTAAAATTTTCCATACATATATTACCTCCTTTTTATTTGTTTAATGGTATTAGATTTATTGGGGTAACACTGGTTAGTAAAATTATACAGGTTTCAAGTACACAATTCTGTAATACATCATCTATATATTGCACTGTGCGTTCACCACCCAAAGTCAAACCTCCTTCCATCACCATATACTTGACCCCTTTTCACCCTTTCCTACCTCTCCCCGCCCTCCTTTCCCTCTGGTATTCACTGCACTGTTTATTGTCTATGTCTAGGAGTTTTAATTTGTCTTGTTTGTTCAGAGTGTGTGGGGATGGCTGCGTGGTCTAAGGTGCCAGAGTCAAGCTCCGCTTCCCTTTTGTCAATGCTACACCCTGACCCTTGCTTTTACCACCAAACCCACTAATCCAGCCTGCATATCTCTGCCAGAATTACAAAACTTAAATAGGGCTTTCTTCAAGTTTCCTCTTTATTCTACTGGTCAAAACCTGAGCTGGCTCCTACTGTCAAAGAAGAAAGTCACTCACTCTTAGTGTGGGACCCTCAGAAGTCAAAGCCTAGCTCCGCCCCCGCCCTGCCAAGGGCCCTCACTTCAGCTGGGCCCAGCCTCCTGCCCATTGCACAGCTGGGGGCTGAGTCTGCTCTCCAACAGTGACAGCAACTCTTCCCTCACAGAGAAGCTCCTTTACACATGAACAGATGCAATGCATAGTTCCTCTGCCTTCACTGTGCCACATCCGACTTCCTATAGTTACGGTCTGCGTTGTCAACCTTACCACGTAAGACTAATTCCTCCACCACACCATGGCCCTTCAAATACCTGAAATCAGGTATCACGTCTCTCCCTAGGCTCTGCCCCCACACCTTCTCATTTGCAGAGTAACGTATCTATTGTACTCAATTCATTTTTAAATTTTTAATTTTTATACCTTTAAAGAGGAAAGTATTCAATTCAAAAACACTTTCCAACATTGAGCCTTACAGAGGAACTTCAAAAAGTAGACATGGGGGAAAATGTACCCATAGGAAATAGATGTCCAGAATTAGTGCTTTTAGCCAATGTTTGGCACAAATCAAATTACATATAGCATCATGCCAGGCAATGTTTTATGCAACGAGCTTGTGAATCTATTTGATGCAAAAAGAGTTCAAGAGTGAAACACATTTGAGTGTTGCAATTTGATGCTGTTGCATGTTATGCTTAGTGCTAGCCACATCATCTATAAAATTTTCTGTTTGATAGTTTAAACCAGCATGCTGGCTGGTGTGGCTCAGTGGATTAAGTGCCAGACTGAAAACTGAAAGGTCACAGGTTCGATTCCAGTCAGGGCACATGCATGGGGTGCAGGCCGGGTCCCCAGTTGGGGGTGTATGGTATGAAAGGAAACCAATTGATGTATCTCTCATATATCAATGCTTCTCTCCTTCTCTTTCTCTTCCCCCTCTCTAAAATATAAATAAATAAAATCTAAAAGAAACAACAAAAAATAATCAGAATAATCAAGTACAATATACTAAAGAACTTTTAAAAGATCCTCTAGCATAAAATTTAGTTGAAAAATTACAACTATAGAAAAGTACCTTTATCATTTCCTCTCATTACTAAACAAGGCCAAAAAAAGTTTTCAGTTACAGTTTACATTCAATATTATTTTGTATTCATTTCACATGTGCAGTATAGTCATTAGAAAACTGTATTACTATACAAAGTGTTCCCTCTGATATTTCAAGTCCACACCTGGCCCCATATATAGTTATTAGAATATTGTTGACTATACTCCCTCAGCTGTACTTTACATCTCCACAACTATTCTGTAACTACCAACTTCTCAGTCCCTTCACCTTTTTCACTCAGCCCCCCAACTCACGCCCCCTCTGGCAACCAGCAGTCTGTTCTCTGCATCTAGAAGTCTGCTTTTGTTTTGTTTCATTGTTTATTTTGTTTTTTAGATTGCACGTATAAGTGCAATCATATGGTATTTTTCTTTATCTCTCTGATCCAGATATTTTAATAAATATTTTAAATATATATTTGTATGTACATTCCTTCCATCATTTATTTCCCTTGTCATACATATCTTGGGAATTAAAATGTCAAATATAATCAATAAATATTTCTTGAAAATGAAATCTACATGAGATATTATGGTGAGAGAGCTGATAAAAATATAATTAATGTAAGATGTAATCCTTAACAATTTATAACTAATTGGTGAAGGGAAGCATAACACAAGCAGAATTAAATTATAATACAGGAGTTAAAAATTATAGTAAGTCTCAAATGTCTAGAATGTGGTTAAAGAAAAATGAGAACTCTAGATGAGGAGAATACATTAAAGAAATTGAAAGAGTCTGGAAATTTATGTACAATCATGGTGAGCAAATTTTTAAGAAGCTGAAAATCCATGTAGGATTATGGTTAGCAAATCAAAGAAAGCTGGAAACCCATGAATAATTATGGTTAGCAAACCAGTCATGAATAGCAGTGGAAAATAAGACTTCAAATGAGGATGAATACAGATTATGGATGTCTAAATACCGGAGGAAGGAATTTGAACCTTATGTTTTAGACAACAGAGACTCAACAAAAGTTCTGAGCAGGAAAACGATAGGATTCATGTGTTGGACACAGGAATCTAGGTGCATTAAGAGGATAATGGAGAAACTGTGCCACACACATACAGTCAATGAACTACAGCTACACATGAACAGGATGGATACATCTCACAAACACACAGTTCGTCAAAATGAGCAAGTCACAGAAGAGTACTTATAGTGTGATGACTTTCCTGTAAACTGAAATGCAAAGCAATGCCGTGTATACCTTCAACAAAAAACGCATATATATACAGGAAAAGTATAAAAAAGAATCTGTGAATGACGTGAACCAAATTCAAGGTGGTGGTGAACCTGGCTGAGTCTGGGGCCAATGAGAGAGAACACACAAGGGGTATTTAACTATATAGGTAGTGTTTAGCTTTTTTTAAAATCTGGGTAATAGTTCACTCCTTCATTCTTTATACCTTTTCAGCTATGATGAAAGCGGAGTTCAGGAAGGGAGAGGGTGAGCCTGTAAGCTGGATGAATATCTGGAATGTTATTGAAATAAGAGCACAAGATGATAAAAGCTTATAGTAAGTTGGTAGTGATAAGATTGGCAGAAAAGGAATGGCTGTAAAATTTATTTAGAAAGAATAAAAGGTCAGTGCCTGATAGTGTGTGAAGGGTAGGACAGTATAAAAATAAAAACCTTTCTCAGGAGGGCAACTGAGCACGCCTCTTCCCACTCCTTGCCCAGTGAGGCACCACTGGCAGCTTGAAATCGCCACTGCAGTATTCACACCATAATCTACAAAGGCTGGAAGGCTGCTGGAAACCTGAGAAGCTACAGATCTGGGCTCTTTTCTTGTTTTTGTTTTTGAGAGTCAGCTTATCAGCACAGCACTGTTTATAACCCATTTAATTAGAATTGAAGAAGATAAAAGAAATGGGAATTAGTATGTAAGCCATCAAGAACAAAGTTGTTCCTCATTTCCAGCCTAGGTTCAAGGTTAAAAATGTCTTTGATCTTCTAGCTTAACTGCCATCAACTGGCCTCATAAATAAGAAACTATTTTGTAAAAATACTTCACAAATACTTCACATACAAAGCCAGTGAGGGAATCTACTTCTGATTTTCTCTTAAATGCCTGTGGTGAGGAGATTCTGTGCACTGGTTATTGCATGTCCTATTCCTAAGAAGACAGCAGCGCGGCAGAGAGGAAAAGTGAGTCATTGTCAAATACAAGTGGCTCACCCAGTGTCTCCCATTATGCATCCAGACCACGTGTCCTCACACCTGCACTCACCTAAGAGAAAACGAATACAAATGCCTTATTACAAAGTAAAAACAGGTGCGTTTAGAGCAGTTCCAATTTTTAAAAGTATATCTTAACTCTATTCCTTACATAACTTTAAAACAGGAATACCTGCTTTCTAATTTCCCTTCTATTTGAAGTTTCTATACAATGCGTAACAACAAAAATCTACCAACCTTCTCAAGATTACGTAATTGTTACTAGTATTAAATCTCTTGATAAATATTTTAACAAATGGCCATGTTTTTAAAGGATTCCTTTAAAATAAATACAATGAAATAGCAATGATATAATGACACACCACTACAGGGCCCTGGGGTCATAGGCCTTTATGAGAATTCGTAGAACTCCCCCGTTCATTTCTAAAGCCTCTACACCAAGGCTGCTGGTATTGGGCAGTATGGTGCACTGGTCAAGCACAAGGTCTTCAGAATGAGAAAACCCAGGTTCAAAACTTGGGCTTGCCCTTTAATGTAAACTTGTGTAAATTTCAGACATTAACCTTTTAAGATCTATTCACGTTATCTGTAAAATGGAGCTAATAATGCATATCTTACAGAACTATCTAAGTATTAAATGAGAATCTAGATGCAGATAATACTAGTACTCAGTTATATGAGTTATTAATATAAATAATCATGTTTATAATTTTTGTTATTAAAATCATAAAATAAATGTGGTTATAATCAACTTACACATGATACATAGTATTTGACTATTCCTGGTGAAGTAACATGGGAAAATGTACTCCTCATAGATGCTAAAGCTGGCATATTTTACTGGGTCCACATTTTACTAAGCCCTTTATAAGAGATATTTCAAATAAATGTTAATAAACAGTATGCTTACCTATATGCCTAGGATTCTTTATTAAACCATTTAAACTTACCTACCTGAGCTTATTTTGTTCTTTTTTAGGTTAAATTCAACTATGAATTTATTATCACACAGCTTGAAGTGTTTACAACATATGGAGAAATTTTCATTTGTAGTATAAATATATATTACCTTGATTTACTTTTGAAGAAAATATTTGTGCTCTGGCTATTTATCTTACATTATCATCCAAAGTCTTTTAATTAAACCACTGAATTAAATAATCTCATTCTTCAAAATATTTGACAGTTTATTGGAAATACAACCAAACCACATGTGTATTTAAAAACTTACCACTTGCTAACTTTCTTTTGTCTGAGATAATACCAATATTATGGGCTAATGACTGGGCAAGAGTAACTGCCATTAAATCAGTTTTTCCAAACTGAAAAACAAGCACAAAAATAAAATACATGTAAATGCAAATTATTTTTTATTTAAGATGGGCCAGAAAATGACAACATAATTGAAAGTAAGTAATTTCTAAGCATTTTATTTAGCAGAGGTTAAACACATACGACTAGTTAGTACTCAACAACTGAGCATTTGGGAAGAAGTAGTAAGCACTAAATCCATGTTTGATTAATTCTTACAGAGAAGACCAGAAGCCAGGGAATCATCAGCTTTTTGTTTTGGAAACTTAAATTTAATTCTGAGTCCAAAGTTCACCAGTGACATTTCTGGAAAACATAATACTTTCATGCAATTGAACCAATCTTTTGCATAATAATAAAATAATAATAAATGTGTAAATTGTTTGAAACTTGCTCATTTTTGCATGTCCATTTAAAAACCTGAAACTTCCCCAAACTAAGAGCATGTGGCTTCAGAAAACACACACTGGGTAACAGGATGTGGTGATGATCTTTGGCCCAAAGAAATTTGAGAAGACCTAGGGACATTTTTAAAAAAATATATAGCCACCCAGAGATTCAAGTATTTCTTTTTTTAGATCACTTCCATCAGGTTTAGTGCCTTAGTGATAGAAGAAACCCTTTGAAAACCCTGGTTTATTTTTTTTCTCCAAAATTTGCCAAGTATCAAAGAAGGAAGAAAATTTCCAATGGGGTTGTTTGGTCGTAAGTCAAACAACTCAGGAAATTACCCCATTCTCTGGAAAATCAATCAAAGTAATAAACAGGGCCTCACTGCTCATGAAGGTAAAGGTAAATATTTTCTTCATATAATCTGTAAATAGCTAAATCTGGAAATCATTCTAAGTAGAACATGGACAGAATTATCAGATATTATCTTCTATTATTTCCCTATCCTGTCCTCTGGTCATTTACAGTAAACACATTGGTTATTAATAAAACAACCTAACATCTGGAGAATGTGGAATACTGAGAAATTATCTCTTAAATATTAGGAAAACATTTTCAGCCATCATACCACTTTGTACTGTATAGATGTTCACACCTACTTCATTCACGCCTCCTCCTTTCAGCAACGAGCAAATCCCACCAATATAAGCTGCCCCGCTCCGGCTACTCTCAAATTGACTTCCCCTTTCAGAAAAGGAAATGAAAAATACTTACTGCTCACAGTTCAAATATTATAACACCTCTCATCATTAATTTACCACACTTATTTTCTCAGTGCACATAACATGTGTATACTATACATTCCGGAAGGAAGGAAGGAAGGAAGGGAGGGAGGGAGGGAGGGAGGGAGGGAGGAAGGGAGGAAGGAAGGAAGGAAGGAAGGAAGGAAGGAAGGAAGGAAGGAAGGAAGGAAGGAAGGAAGGAAGGAAGGAAGGAAGGGGAAAATTGTTTACACACATAACCAAAAAAAAAAGGTTTATAAGGGGTGTTTCCCATATAATCACCAAATATCTTTAATAGATCTAAATCTATTAAAAAAGAATTACTACTGTGATGTATTCTGAAAAAGATACAAAATCACCACTGTGGTATTTCTGCCAAAAATGCGTAACTCGAGTCTCATAATGAGAAAATAAAAGTCCCACAATGAGGGATGTTCTATTCAACAACTGGCCTATAGTCTTCAAAAATGTCTGGTCCAAAAATGAGCAAAGAAAGGCTAAGGAGGCCTTTCAGACTGAAAAAGACTAAAGACACCTGACAGATAATGCAATGAAGATTCTGAACTGGATCCTGGATTTGAGGTGGGGAGAGAATTAGCTATAAAATACAGTATTGGGACCATTGGTAAAATTTGAATATAGACTATAGATTAGGTAAAGTATTATACTAATATTAAATTATCTGGTTTTAATAATTTACTATAGCTATATAAAAAGATGTCTTAAGGATTTAGTAGTAAAGACCAGTAAGTAAACATCTCCAAGTTACTCTCAAATGGTTCAGGGAAAAAAATGACAGATGGATAAAAGGAAGAAAAAGAGGTAAGAAGGATGAAAGAAAAGAAATCATAAAACAAATGGACAAACTATAAATAATTGATCAATATGGGTGAAAGGCATAGGGTATTTCCTTGTAGCATTCTTGCAACTTTTCTGTAAGTTTGAAGTTACATAAAAAGTTACTCGCAAAATGTACTCTTGTACTTCCATTTATAACTTTCTTCAACAAAAGCTCTGACTTCAGATGTTAGGTTTTTGAAATGCTATTACATATAACTTGCTATTACATAAAATATGCTAGTTAGCAAAAAGAAAATCCTAGAAGAGTGAGAAAAATGAAAGATAAACTCTGGAAATATTACTAAGCTCTCAACTTCAATCAGAAACAAAACATTAATATTTTAAAAAACTTTAAAAAGTATAATTAATCAATTAAAGTACTCTTTATGAGCATTAACAGTATTTTCACTTAATAATTGCTTTGATTAAATCTCTTGAAATTTTAAATGAAACATACAGGGTCCAGCCGACCTGAGGCTTACTTGAGTGTGGTTGGTGTGGTACGTGAATATCTCGTACCAGATGGACAGCAATTTGAACAGTTCACCTAAAATGTCATATGGTATGTTTGAGTGTGATAGTGTTGTGTTACAGAATTACATGCTTATGATTTTGTGATCAAAGATTCTGTTATAAAAGAGGGGCGTTATTTGTGCCAGACCCTGTACATGCAATACTAAACTCAAAATGAAACCCCTTATATTTTCATGTCATTTTCAAGCAAATTATACTTTAAAACTTTTTTTCCAAATGTATCTTCCCTGTCAAATTATACAGTAGAAAGGACACATCTCAGGCATAAGTCATAGAGCATTTAACGTAGAACCAAACCAAAAAAAGTAAAAAATCATTACAAAAGTTACATACGAAAAAAGGTGAACTGCATCACTTTTCTCTTTGATAAAATCCCTTCTGTATTTCATAAACTCACGCAGGGTGATCAGTGGATTTTCAGATATGGCAAACTTGTTGTCGGCTGCCCAGGTTTCCATGGCAACCAACACTATCCTTGTCTTAAGTTGGTCTTTGTATATCTAGTATATAAGAAAATGAACACACCAGCTGTACATGGGGTAAAATCGAATGTTTTATGAACAGAAATACAAAGGTCTTTTTATGGAAACCCCTTGAGGTTTAGTCAATTTAAGAAATTTTACTCTTTAAGAAAGATAATTACTTTTCTAATTTACATCCATTTCCCTTGAGTAACAGAGAACCAACTCTCTACCAAGTAATACCCAAAGAACAGCACTAGTTAGAAATAAACAAACAAAAAAACATTTTAACCCTCATTCAAGGCTCTCCCTGAATCCATCTCCTAGCACCTAGACAAAGAATACATTACATACATTCTTGAGTTGCCCCAGCAAAAATGGACCAATGAAGACTCTCCAAGACAATCATTTCTATACAGCCTGACGGTCCCTAAGTTCATGGAGAAGGTGCGGCACTGCCTGGTCAGAGGAAGCTGGGGAAAGCAGGTACAGGAGGATCATTGAGTTGCATCATTTCCACAGTGCCGGGCACCCTTTGGAGAAGGGCAATTCTCACACTGCTTTCCACTGGTAGAAGGACATGATGCCTGTTAGGGCCTAGGATCTTTTCAATGTGAAAAAATACAGGGAGGAACATTAGGCATAAATCTGTGGCTAATTTTGGCCACTTCCTTTCACCATCTTTCCAGCCAAATATCAGCGTCAGTAAAGTCAACTGCAAGGTGACCAGGAATTTACGGGACACCTTGGCTGAAGCGTTAACTTAAGAGTAGTGAAAATATAAGAACCATAGTATGTGTTCTTTTAATAATCAAGAGGTAAAATTACTCTACGGCTACAGTGAATTGGGTTGATACTTACTAAATCCGCCATGTTCACCACAGATTTCGCATATGTGTTGGTATGTACAACTGAAAGCCGATGTTTTTTAAACTGAAAGCAAAAAAAAAAAAAAAAGTGAAGGGCTTTCAAAGTCGTCAGCCAATAATCACTTCAGCAGAGAAAACACGGTATAATTGAAAGATCTCTAAAGTTTTCTGTAAAAAAAAAAGTAAGAATTGAAACCTAGTCCTCTATATGCTGTGTAGTCTGAGAAAATGCTCTTAAAAATTGGAGACCTCCATGTATTCATCTGTGAGATGAAGGAAAATATACCCATTCCATCCCTTTCACAAGTTTATTTCTATCATGAGATTGTTTTCCAAAATGATTAAAACATATGAAAGTTATCTATGAATTACAAGATATAAAAATATAAGTACCGTCAAAACCACAAAAGTGAATGTGAATATTGCTAAAAGTAAAATAGTGCGTAAGTCCTGTAGGACTGAGTCATACAGAGAAGAAAGCCACAAGGGTCGCAAAGAGGTAGCTAATAGGCTAGATGTGGATCACATATATCTTTTATTTGGCCTTATTGCTGTTTTAAAAATCAGGTAACACCATGTAAAACCTAATTTTGGGCTTCGTTTGAAATTAGCATCCTCATACGGTAATAACTGGTAACTGCTGAGAAGCAGCTGCTCCCATTAGACAGGCCATGCGACTTCCCTCTTGCCACAGGCCACACGCCTCCCTATGGTTTAATACCTGACTCACTTTATTTGTGTTAACTACATAAAGATGTCTACAGATATCTGAATTTTTGATATCCCAAAAAGTCTAAAAGTATGTTTCTGAAACTTATTCTTGTTTTGTAAAAATCTCAGGGAACAGTAACATTCACTGAATTTGAAAAGGTAGAAAGATAAAACTTAGCCTGAACAAGAAAGAAGCACTCAATCTTGATTTCTTTATCATTAAAAATAATTAGAATTGATATTATTTGTTTAATCATGTGTAAATAAATGACATTTTCCCTCAAATAAATCACTCAAAGTAAATCTAAATATACTTTTACCTGAAATTAAGTAAAATCAAGCAGCGTCCGTCACTGAACACTTAGTTCACTAGTCTGGTTACACGGAACAAGTAGCCTTATAACTCACTGCTGTGCTGTGACTATAACCATAGGACTACAATGTGCCCACGAATTGAGTATACGACATGCTCATGAAATTAATATATACAATTGAAATTAATATATACGATATATAACAAAATAACTGACTCATCAAAACTGGAAGTTTCGCTCGGTTTTTATCCTAATCTTTACTACGTGGCCATATAAGTTTTTCCACATGGTTTATTGCATAGCAAGACAGAAATAGAACAGTTGCTTTTATTTCATTAGGATACAGTTGAACATTGCAAACTAAAGTGTCACATTATTGCTGTCTCACTTACTTTTTCAATATAAAGTGGAAATTTTCATTTATTTTAAACCTTGCCATCTAAGAGTTGACATCACGAGTCTCAGAAATATTTTCGGAACCTCACCAAATACTGTTAGTTACTTTCACCTAAAGAGTTTTTCTACTTGTAGGTTATTGGTTATATTTGCTAAATATTTGGTGACACAAATACCTTGTCCAGGTGACAGGTTTGTGGGCCTCTTTCTTCTAAACATATAGCAGCACTGACCAGTTTAATTCAAGGTACAAGCAAGTTCAAACAACAAAAAACTCAGCAAATCCTACCATGAGATGATCGTTCACAATCATCAGTTCAATGTATTTGGTTTCCTCCTCTACATTTCGAGGCCATCGCCGGAGCTGCAATATAGTAAAGGAAATGGCACCTTAATAGGCCCTGTGAACTGGGCTCTGAAAAACTAAAAAATATGTTATACACTAGATTCTCAGACTCTGTTCATCTTACAGTGGAAAGTTTGTGCCCTTTCACAACCTCGCTCTACTTACCCTACTTCCTAGACCCTGGCAACCACTTCTCTACTCTGTTTCTATGAGTTTGACATTTTTTGTTGTTTTTTAGATTCTATTTACAAATGATACCATGCATTTTTGTATTTTGGACCTAAGGCTAAATAATATTCTATTGTACATTCGCCACATTTTCTTGATCCATTTATCCATGATGGACACATTAATAATACTGTATTGTATAAATGAAATTTGCTAAGAAAGTAGAACTTCAATGCTGTTACCCAAAAGAAAGGTAAGTATGTGAGTGACAGATGTGTTAATCAACTCCATGGGAGAAATGTTTTCCAGTGTACACTTAAATATCTTACACTTTTATTTTCAATAATACCTCAATAAAGCTGAAAACTTTTACATAAGAAAAACTAAAAATTATGGGAAAAATAAACAAAACCATGTCCCTGCTTATTCATTTAGTATTTATTTTTTTCATTTTCATCAATTTACTTAGGTTTAGAGTAAGTAAAAATTTAGATGGTTCAGAAATTGAAGAACTACACAAAAAGTAGAGAACAAAGGTCTTCCTCTCACCTCTGTCCCCTGTCTTCCTACTTTTTATCCTCCCCCAATAGTGGGTATAGCACAGTCACTGGTTCTTTGTAGAAATATATATGCATATAAAATCAGAGAATATATATTTCATGTTGTACCTCTGCTTATTTCACTCAGGCCATTTTAACAATAGAGCTCAGAGACTGTAATAAAATCTAATTTTATTACAAAATTAGATTTAATTTAAGTTCCTAGGTTTAATTTAAGCTCCTAAAACCCTCTGAGAGGTCTACAGGGAGTGGGATGATTTTGTCGCTTTTATTCTTTAATCTCCAAATGTGGGATCGAGAGGTGCCCTTTCCTCTGGTGGGGGTCAGGGGATCCCCAAATGACACAGGAGCTTTGGTAGGACAATTTTGAGAGTTCCCAGGCAGTCTTGGGTTATGTAGTGCAGCTCTGTCTGTCTATTCAACAACAAGTTTTCTCCACCCTCAAAATCATGACCAATGAATGCTCCTCACAGGAGTCACTAAGGCGGCCACAGCCCTTTGTTCTCTGCAGTTAGTTCTCTGCAGTTAGTTGTCTACAACACAATCTTAATGAGATCTGCAAAATTAACTTTTTCCTTATGTCATGCTTCAATATACAGTTTTTCAATAAATCTTTTTGCTCACTTGCCCAAGGGCCATTCTTGTGATGAGGGTATGCAATCAAACTAAATCAATAATGAATGGATATGTTGAACACTGCATTTAAGGGAAACTAAAAATTTTCTGCTGTGTGGATTTTGTTCATTGCTTACACATTCTAAAACTTTAAAACCCTTTTTTTTCCCAAAAAAATCTTTTACAAGTTGATAGACAATATTAGACTATAATTTGGGGTTTAGGATTCAAAAAAGTAACATATGCTGCATCAAGTGACAAGAGACTCTTCAAAACTGGATATTTTTATGATGCTATAGCCCCTGCTCTTTAATACGGAAGAAACCTAAGATTATACTTTCAGAGATCATTTCTGTAGTTTGTTAACATGGAAGAGATCCGAGTAGACTCTCTCACTACTTTCAACATTTTCTGAAGGTCAGAGAATTGCCAATATTGGCCACATAGTTCTATAACACTTCATCTCCCTGGGTCCACTGACTTGATTTCTCAGAAAGAGAAACCAAGAATTTGTCTGCTTAGCATATGACTGGATGTTGCAAATGTGTATGAAAACCATCAAAAATTAGGTCAGCCGAAAATTATCCTATTGTCTCAGTTATTAACTCATGAAAACAATTCCCGTTTCAGATTAAATCCTGATGGTAATTATTTTTATCTATTCTACCAGGCTTCACTATACATGTATATTCACAATATATAAAGTTCATGGTAGTTATTGACAGAATGCGAGGACTTTTCAGGGGCAGTGTGTTAAGCACATGTTGTTTTAAGAACTTCTCTGAGACCAGACCTGCTACATCAGAACCCCAGATCCACCTACTGGGTAACCCAATGCAATCGTGGGCAAGTTACTTAAACCTCTTACACTTCGATGTCCTTATCAGTAAAATGGGGGTGATAATAATACTTTCTTCACAATCTTATAAGGATTAAATGTGTATATACAATTAAAATTCTTAGAACAGGGCCAGGTACGTGGTAAGTACTCAATGAAATTTAGAAATTATTATTCACAGATTGGAAATCTGTCTGTGAACATACTTTTTATCGTACTCATTAAACATACGTTTTTAAAAAATACCCATTTCCTTCAACTGCTTGATCTTACTGGAGAGCTATTTCCTGTGTTCCTTATGACACATACACCCATCACCACTGCCATGGGGAGGACAGCTTCATTCTGACGGCCAGAATTCATGCATTGTCTGAACCATTTACCGGCTCTGTAATTCTACACAAGTCATTTTTCACATTTTAGAGCCATCTTTTTTTTTTTCTGGGTAAGAAGAATAACAGCATAGTGCTTCATGTGGTATAAAGCACTATACCGAGAGCTATTGTTATTACTCTCAAGATCCACTGAACATTCGTAAAGTTGACATCCTAATTTTACATGACAGACTCCAAAGTAGACCAAGTGTGACAGTAACATGTGTGGCCTCAAAATCTGATGGATATTCTCTGTGAAGAGGGTAGTTTAAAAGGATAAACACAAGGTTATGCACTGTACAAGTACATCCCGTAATGTGGTGCTCACCAGGCCAGGAAAGAGGCCTGTGTCACAAAGAATCTGAGAAGCCACAACAGAAGCCCCATCACCCATGATGGGCAACCACATTATCACCACTACCTTGACTCCTTATTGAGTCTATGAAATAATATAGCCCCATCTTCACTGCTAATGACAGATCCATCACGCTTACTGTTTACCACCCCCTGACAAATGTCTCACCTAATACCCTCTCACAGAGACTTAATGTGGATTCAATTAACTGGCAGTTGCCAAGTGTTTTTAAAGCACCATGATATATATACCTGTGAATACACACCTGCCGTTTAGTCCTTTTTGGTCTTGGCTTCAAAATAAATTTTGGTGAAGTGATGCTTACTTGTTGGAATTCTAAAAGAAAACAAAAGTAAGTTGAATTCAGTGAAATTTCTAGGTTTCTTTGATACAAGGCAAAGTTTTATTAGCCCTTCCTAGTATAAATTCTATAATTATACTTTAATTATTAATTAAGAATTATAATTATAATTATTAGTAAATAATTATAAACTATAACCACATAACTATATGGTCACTATTAATTTTATAATATATAATGCTTCACTGAATGGTAATGCAGAATATTAATCAAAGCAATTGTGTTCATATTAACAGTGAATAAATGTTATTAACATTAAAAAATTAACATTTTTTGAGACTCAAAAAATCTCAAACATTACTTCTAAGTTATCTCAAAAGTTTTTCTCATATTTCTCCTATAAGACCATCACATTCTTTACTGAAATCTTTTAAATAGCCAACTTGACCTTCACATTAACTACTGACCTTCATTAAAGAATGACACACCAAATGTTGTTGAAGATGTGGAGTAATGAACTCTTATACAGCATTGATGAGAGTGTAAAACAGTATAACCACTTTGGAAAAGGGTTCAGCAATTTCTTATAAAACAGTAGTTCTCAAAGTGTGATCCCTGGACTAATGACATCGACATTACCTGGGAACTTGTTGGAAATGCAAATTTGCATAACCCACCTGAGAGGTACCATATCAATAACTTCAGAAATTGGTGTAGCCACAATGAAAAACACTGTGGAGGTTCCTCAAAAAATTAGGAAGAGAATTACTATATGCTCCAGCAATCCCACTACTGGGTATATAACCACAGAAATTTAAATCAGGATCTCGAAGAGATGTCTGCACTCCCATTTTCACTGCAGCATTATTCACAATAGCCAAGATACAGAAGCAACCTAACTGTCCATTGATGGATGAAGGGATAAAGAAAAGGTGGTATGTATCTAAATGGGATATTATTCAGCCTTAAAAAAAGAAAATCCTGCTGTTTGTGACATCATGGATGAACCTGGAGGACATAATGTTAAGTGAAATAAGCCAGACACAGAAGGACAAATACTACATGATACCACCTATATGAAGAATCTAAAACAGTCCTCCTCACAGAGGCATAAAGTGGATTGGTGGGTGCCAGGGGCGGGGAGAGAGAATAACAGGGAGGTGTTAGTAAGAAGATACAAAGTTTCATTTTACAAGATGAGTAAGTCCTACAGGCATACTGTCCTGTACAGCAGTATAGTTAATGCCTGTAGTTAATAACGCTATAGTATACACTTGAAATTTTCCTAAGAGTGTAGATCTTATGTTCAGTGTTCCAATCACTAATTATAACAATAATAAAGAGAGGAGAGGAGGAAACTTGTGGAGTCAATGGCTATGTTTATGGCATAGATTATGGTAATAACTTCATGAACATATATGTATCTCCAAAGTCATCAAGGTGTATACGTTAATGATACAAATTTTTGTATGTCAACCACATTTCGATAAAGTGTTTTAAAGAAATGTCAAAGAAACGTCCAGCGATGGGGACAGCAGTCTGTGCTTAGCCAGCCTTCCGGGTGACTGGGATGTGTGCTCAAGTTTGAAAACACTGTTACACAGGTAATCATACTTCTACAGCTACCTATGACCCGGTAATTTCACTCCTGGGTATCTGACAAAAACGTAAACAAGTGCCCACAAAAAGATTTTTACAAGAATATTCATAGTTATTTTATTACATAGTATCCAGAAACTGGAAAGAACCCAAATGTCCATTAGCAAGATGAATACAAAACTGTGGTATATTCATATAGTAGAACATACTTAATAATTTAAAAGAATAAACTATTGCTATCCCTGACAACACAAATCTCAAAGGCATATGCTAAGCAACGGAAACAGGGCATAATAGATTATTCCATTTGTATGATGATCTATAACAGGCTAAAGTAATCCATGGCAAAAAAAAATCAGAAAGGAGACTGCAGAACTGGGGCGGGGGACAATGACTAGGAACGGACACAGCGGAAGTCCCTGGGACCACAGTGTGGCTCCGCGGCTCCCAAAGGGAGCACACATGCATTGAGAGTCACTGAACAGACAAAAAACTATACTTGAACAACAATTACGTAAATTTATTTTAAAAAAGAGTCACTGAACAGCACACAAGGTTTGTATATTTCATGGTAGGATTTTTTTAAAAAAACTGAGTGCTACGGGGTCCATAGAAAATAAATAAGCTTTTTTTAAGGTGTGTTCCTAAGACAATAATCTAAAGATTCCACATACAGAGTGGAGAAACAGTAGATTTACAGGTTTTCATATGGAAATAATACAACAATTAATAAATAATAATACAATAATAAACTCTGTTTCACATACTCACAACTGTAAACCTACTTTTACCCCACCCCGTATGAGTGAAATTGTGTGGTATGTGTCTTTCTCTGTCTGATTTATTTCATTTAGCACAATATCCTCTAGGACCAACCATGTTGTCACAAATGGTAAAATTTCATTCATTTTTATGATCAAGTAATATCCCATTATACATATATACCATATCTTTTTTATCTAATCATCTATTCATGAGCATTTAAGTTGCTTCCATATCTTGGCTATTATAAATAATGCTGCAGTAAACACATGGATTCATACATCTTTTCAAATTGGTGTTTTAGATTTCTTGGTATAAATACCCAGAAGTGGAATTGTTAGGTCATATGGAAGTTCTATTTTCAATTTTTTGAGGAGTCTCCATATAGTTTCCCATAGTCAGGTGTGCCAATCTGCAATCCCATCTACAGTGCACAAGGGTGCCCTTTTCTCCACATCCTGGCCAACACCAGCTGCTGGTTGATTTACTGACAGTGGCCACTCTCACAGGTGTGAGGTGATATCTCATTGTAGTTTTAATTTTCATTTTTCTGATGACTAATGACATCAAGCATCTCTTCATGATTACCAGCCATCTGTGTATTCTCTTTGGAGAGCTGTCTATTCAGGTCCTCGGCTCATTTTTTCATTGGATTGTTTGGTGGGTTTTTTTATGTTAAGTTGTATGAGTTCTTTATAAATTTTGGATATTAACCACTTATCAGATGTATACTTGGTGAATATCTTCTCCTAATGGATAAGTCTTCTTTGCATTTCAGAGAACAAACTGGTGGTTGCCAGATGGGAAGGGGGCTGAGAGACTGGGTAAAAATGGTGAAATATTAAGAAGTACAGACTCGTAGGTACACAACAGTTATGGAGATGTGAAGTACAGCATAGAGAACACAGTCAACAATACTGTAATAACTGTGTACAGTGCCAGGTGGGTGCTAGACTTATTGGTGGAGCACTTCATAAATAACATGAATGTCTAACTACTTTGCTGTACAACTGAAACTAATATAACATTGATGCCAACTGTCATTTACCAATAAAAAAAAAAACACTAGTACTAAGGGATGTGTTAAGTAAAACAAAAGGTTCTGGTATCAGAAAAGCGCAGAGAACACCCGATCATATTGTATCTTTGGGAAATACTTAATGCATAGAAAGACAAAGGTGCTAATATTCTGTGACACACTGACACTGTATTAAATTAAGAATAAATAAGCTTACTTTTGAGCTTATTTTACAAAAATTGCAGTCTATCTATTTCTAACTTATCATGGTAAATCTAAGCATTCTGAAAGACAAATAACACTTTTAAAATTGACAGTGCCAACTTTTTTAAAAGGAACTTCAGCACATGGGATCTAACAAACTGAGCTACCTGACCAGGCAACGGTGCTAACTTCTGATGAGAGAAGAAAACCAGAAACGAATTGAGACAGACGTGAATTTTCAAAGAACACGTTCAAAACTCATTTTTAATAACTGCAGAACTGCCAAGTCACTTCCAAAATTTCTGTTGAAAGGAAGCCCTAAACAAAGATTTTTTTTCATATTATAAGACTGTATCATGGCAAGCCTGCAATAAAGTCCTTAGAGGGAACTGTACTTATTACTTTAAATGTTAATTCATGTTGATTACTTCCAATAGTATGCATTAGATTAAGACTTCACTTTCTGGCAGCTAGTCATGAATTTCTTTCTTTCCATAACAGAAATTGTAAGTTACGTGAGATACTAAAAGAACGGTTTAAGGTATCTGCATGAAGAAAGAGCTTTAAATGCTCATTTGCAGACTTTTTAAAATAGTGAATTCTATAAAATAGGACCCTCTACCCCCTGGGCAGCAGGAGCGCAGGGGAGGGTTTTATTTCTCTACAGGGAAACTGCAGAAGGTCAAGGAGTTACAAATTTACTTCAGAGAGGAAAGGACATTAGAAAACACATGTCGTTTTCAGATGAGAAGACAATGTAAACTTTCAGGTCATCTTCCTAAGCAGTAGTTTAGATTTGCTTTCAATCTAGTAATTTTTTCATTTCTTCTGCGCCTCTCTCCCAGAGAACATTCTTCCAAACCTCCTGACTCTTCCTAGCTCTGGGACCATGGAGGAGACCAGGCAGCTGAGCTTCATCTATAGAATAGAAACAACTCTATCTCACAGAGCTGTTGCAAAAACTAAAGTGAGTTGAAAATTTAGAACATGCTGTGGCCATGATCAGGGCTTGCTAAGCAGGGGAGGAAGCAGCTCCATGCCTGGTACTGGGCGTGTGCTTGTCTTCAGCGGAGAACACATGTGAGCCCCGCTGAGCTAGCGCTGCTCTCCTGCCTGAGACCAAAGTATAAGGACCCTGCCCTGTTGTCCTGTGAAGATTGGGGTGCAACTCTCAAATCGGCAGGTATAAATACATGGACTTATAAACTTACCTGAGAAGGAAAGACTGATTTCACAAATAACACATGAAATAAAAATGCTAATCTGTTAATAGTTCTTCCTTAAAATGGTGGGGCACGAGGAGCTGAGGATAATGACAAATGGGAAAATGACTAATTAAGAGTTCTGCCCTATGTTTACAACTCAGTAGTTCACCAAGAGGGAATTTTTATACATGTTATCTGTACAGACCAATTTTTGCTCTAATGCTGTTTCTCCTATGGAAACTTACTTGAATCTATGATTTTAAAAGCTTTCCTTCAATGTGCTCAAGTTCTACCTTTCCAAACTCATCCACTGTAAGCATGTGGTTAGTCTGCGTTTTATTCTCCCTCTTCATGACACTTGACTTTCTCCCTGAAATTGTTACAAGCAGTTGTGTGCTAATGACATTCCACCTATAGATTAGCTCTGAAGCATCACATTGAATTATTTAAGTTGTCTTTGTTTAAGTCAACACAAGAATATCATACCAGCTGGAAGATCATCCAAAGGAAATTCAAAGAGTCTGGATTTGTAAACCGAATGAAAATGGAAATCCGCCTGAAACAGCACAAACAACAGAGATTAAGCGTGTACTTCCAGCTACCTCCAGGCTCAGGCACGCACGGCTGGTGAAGCTGGAACTCTTAAAAGAACCATACATAACTTGGCTACACACTCTCCTGGGTTTAAAGGGGCAATGAGCCATTGCACAAAAGCTGCTGCTCATGCCTGTATTCTCCCAGGACCAGAGCAGCATCCTATCAGAAGCAAATGCCTTCACAGAGAAGCCAGAGCCTACGGTAATGGAAAACAAATGAATGGGCCCGCTCCCCCAAGGAGAAGCAAGACATCTGGGAAAATGGGTTAATGTTTTTTAGGACTGGTTCCCTTCCACGGATTCCCTGCCCTGCTTTCAGAGTCAGAGAGCTGTGCCAGATGCCGACTGCAGAGCAAACACTTTTCCTCATACTGGGGAGCGTGCTGACTGGTACGGCAGAGGCCCAAATGGACCTTACTACAAAATTCAAGTGTCACACAAAGTTCTTTGAAAAGCCAACAGATAAAAAGTCCTGTTTTGTCTAAGAAAAAAATTGGTGAACATTCAAATAACTTCATCAGGCTTCATTCAGTTACCAAAATTATAAGAGTATGTGAAAGTTGAGGCCATGTGGAAAATGTTAAGACAGGAATGAAAGAATTTGGGTACAGGCAGAGGCCATTATGGTTAGAGCTCAGGGACACCAACCCATTTCACTGAGCTATCAATGGCATGGTCAAGCAGAGTGACAGGAGAGCAGGCGGTGGGGACCCAGGAAATAATATTCAATTCCGACAGTTTTCCGAACTATATTATGGGCAGGAAATGTTTCTTGAAATCTCTTGCCTCTCCAAGCACTTGACCGACATTCATGATATAAGGAAGAATGTTTGTGTATACACGGCTGGAATGCAACTGGACTGACTTTCTAATTTGTGGGAACTAAGAAAACCTAAATTTCTCTAAACTTCATAAGCACAGGGCTTTACAGACAAAGTGCAATAGACAAAAACCTCAAATTTAGAAAAGGAGAAGGTGGAAAATCACAAACCTGTGGTTTTGATCTGTCGCAGAATAAGTGTTTGCATTGTTCCCCTCTAAATTCATGTGCTAAAGCCCTAACTCCCAATGTAATTGAATCCGGAGTTAGGGCCTGTGAGGAAATGGTAGGGGTTGAAAGTGGTTATGAGGGTGCGGCCCTAATCCAACAGGGTTTGTGCTGCTACAAGAAGAGGAAGCAACGGCAGACCTCGCCTTCCCTCGGCCACCAGAGGGCACGGCAAGAAGGCAGCTGTCTGCAGCCTAAGGACAGAGCCCTCAACCAAGACACTGCTGACACCTTACTCTTGGCCTTCCAGTCTCAAGAACTGTGAGAAAATAAACTTCTGTTGTCTAAGCCACCCAGAATTTTGTAATGAAATCCTGAGCACACTAAGACAGATTCATAGCCCAGGAAGGTGGAGATAGAAATGGAAGCTTCAGAACACCTCTGAAGGAAAAAGTATTTTCAACTTAAAGGAGGGTAAGAGACGGATTTAAAAAGGAAAAAAAAAGAAACGTGTAATTTTGATTTATTCAGTATTTAATTTAAATAACATACATATTTAAATAAAATAAAGCAGAGGGAATAAAGCTCCCAGCATCGCGTTCGCATTTGCCACAGTGAACAGAAGGAGCACTTACATGGGATGTGTCGTTTTCTTCTGGTTCAATGAGATAGGTGTGGTTTCCATCGTAGAACATCCCACTGCCGAGAACAAGAAAATAATCAGGCATGGCATCAACACATAGTATACACCACATACACTGACCACACCATGCATCACTCACATACACACAGAACCCCCTCAGATACCACACACGACACCAGCACCACACACTACATACACGCACACTGCTGAGCAGGAAACGCCCGGCCCTCTGATTCCGCACAAGCAGCAGGGTCTTTCTCACGTAGGCTGTTTCCCAGGCTCAGAATTACCATTCTCTAATTGTGGGCCATTATTCCTCTCTTCAACATAGGATTCTACAAACTTTAATATGCAAATAGTCAACTAGAGAGCTAGTAAAAATGCAAAACTTTCAGGGCCTTCCTCAGATTTCTGGGCCGGTGTCCAGGAAGCTGCATTTTAAACAAACCCCAAGCGATTCTGATGCCCAATGTCAGGGACTATCCTGAGAACCACACACGTGGAAGATGTCAGAGTAACAAGAGCCGACACATTTCAACAACTTACCACGAACTAAACACACTCATTTAATCTTACCCACAAAGTTATGAGGGAGGAATGACTATCCTCATTTTACAAGTAAGGACACCAAAGCCCAAAGAGACAAAGTAACTCGCCCAAATTCTAATATCAGTGAGAGCAGAGGCAGGAAGAGAGCAGGCAGATTGGTTCCTGAGCTGCTGATCTCCAACCGGCTACCCACCTTCATCACCGTTCACCGAACCGACATTTAGAAAGCACACAGTGTGCACTGCTCCAGTGCTGGGGATGCAGCCCTGAGCAAAACAGACCTCTGCCCTGATCTCTGTGCTGATGCGCATTCTAGGGAGGCCGGAGCATATACGTTATCAACAACTAAATATATATGACAAGGCGATAAATTCTAGGGAAGAAAATAAAGCAGGTGAAGGTCAATAACTGGTGCCAGAGGACTGCACGTAGGGACCAGAGACAGAAGACTGTTAATTTACATAGAGAGAGTCAGAGCACACTCCCACAAAGACGATGGCATTTAAGGGAAGACTGAAAGAAGCAATTTGGTAAGCTGTAACGATGTCTGTGCAGAAGCATTTCAGAGTCCAGCCCTAAGGTAAGAGAATCCTGGTGTGTTCCAGGAACACCAAGGACGCCGTGGGCTGGAGCAGAGTGGGTGAGGGAGGAGTGCTGTAACATGAGATCCGAGTGACAAGTCAGCTCTAGGGCCTTTGCTTTTACTCTGAGATGAGGAGCCACCACAAGGTTCTAAGCAGAGGGGAAACACAATTGTAACAGGGTGCAGCCAAGTGGGGGGCCCCAAAAAGGGATTTGGAATGGGGTCCAGAACTCAGGGTGTCCAGGAAATATTAAGATGTCCTCACCCCTTCCCCCCAACAGGTATGAGTTGGGGAAGGGACAAATGGAGCAGGGCCATCGAGAGCTGTTTTTTTGTACAACAAAGGCTTTGCAGCTAACCTCTGGCATGGTCATTTAACCTATCCATAACCTTTAACTGGCTGCATAGGTATGTTAAATAGCTGTAGCCATGCTCTGAGCCAGGGGGATGGAAGTGATGTCCACCCAAGATGTAACTGGGGGCAGGTCCTCTGAGTTACAGCACCTGCATGAGAGCTTGGAGTTGATTGGCTACACCACATGGGGCTATACCTGCCCAGACTCATCATGGCAGCCCAGTAAACGGAATAATACAGGAATGCTGGCAAGTGTAGCCGATCGTAGGAGGAGTTGGAAATGGGGCCACAAAGGAGGAATGGCATGAGGATTTAAATTGAGACACGGCAGCAATTTGAAGAGAGGGAACCACGCGGTCATGGCAGTGCAGAGAGAAAGCCACGTGCTTTTGGCAGAGTGGGGACCCCTGCAGCCATGTGAAGGAGAGAGAGCCACAAGGCTTTGCCAGAGTGGGGACCCTACCCTCTCTGCAGCTCTGGTGGAGGAAAGAACCATGTGGTTTTGACCAGAGTGCAGACTCCTGCATCTCTGGTAGAAGAGGACCACGCAGCTTTGGGGTGCTCCCTTTGGCCGTGTGGCCTGGGAAGCAGGACAGACTTTGCCGGGAAGAAGGGTGAAAGAACGCTTTGCCAGTAGGCCATGAGAAGGTGCCACATGGCTTTGGAGCAATTAGAGATCCTGTCTGGACAGCGACACAGCTGACGGTGCCAGCAACCTGAAACACAGACGTGTGCTCTTTTCCCAAAACACAGTACCCCAAATTAGGGCAGGAAGGAAGGAAGCACTGTGGGTGTCTGTGGTTATCCTAAAGGACTTTGATATATTAATGGGGACATCAGGTCACTACTTTAAGTCTTATAGCTTTAAATAAACCCTTCCTTTCCTTTTCACAAATCTCTGGCATTGAGAGATGTCTTTCCTCTGTCAGCAGACAGACAAGCCCAGTAGGTATTAGTATACCATCTTTGGCGCAGGGGAGGGAGGACTGTTGTTCTGTAACAGTTTTTGGCATCCCTGGGTGGGCCAAATATTGCCCCCTTTTGGACCTCTGTTCTGTAACACAATGTCCCTTAAATATTAGAACTGCCCCAATAGTAATGGTATTTCCACTGTTACCACCTAAGTAACCATCTTCTTTCACCACCTAATCCAGGTGGAAAAAGATGGTTGCTTAGGTGATAATAATGAAAATAGTAAGAACTGGTCAAATTCTGGCTATTTTTCCAAAGTAGGGCCAATGGGATTTATTCATGATTTGAAATGATGTATGGAGGAAAGAGTCGTGTCCATGAGGACTCCAGGTTTTGACCTGAGCCACTGGAAAAATGGAGTTGCCATTTAAAAAGGTGAAAACAGCTGCAGGAAGGACAGAACAGGGTTGGCACAAGGAAGCTGGATACAGGGGGCAGGGTGCAAATCTGGAGTTCGGTGTTGGACTTCTTGGCCTGGAGATGACTATCAGCCAATGGAGAAATCCTCTGGAGAGCATTTTGAGCTACAGAGGGCCTCAGTTTTCATTCAGAGTGATCCTGATAGTCACTCCTTTCAGTGGAACATGGCCCTTCTGCTGAGATCAAGCCCCTCATGATACTGAAGGAATGCATCGTATCATTCAGGAAGGCGGAAAGCTGTAATCTTCTGCCATCATTTTTCAGTGTTAGGTGGAAATGACTGCATGACATCCAAGCTGTTAAACAGGGAACAGTATGTGTCTTTCACTGATGGCTTAGTGAAATCAGTTGGTTTCCCTGAGCTCTCATTATAATAGTCTCCAACTCTGCCTCTGTCCAAATTCTTTCATTCATGCCTTAACATCTTCCACATGTTCTCAGTGTTCATAGAGCCAGCCTTAGAACTGCCATTCTCACATCTGTAAGGTTTTCAAACAAAAGTGCACTTTCTGAACTTGGATGACATAGCATTTGGAATTTAAAGCTAAACAGATGCAGTTTGTAATCTACAGGACAAATAATGCCCCCTTTTTATTACAAAATATTTTATCACAAAATCATAAGTATATAATTCTGTAACATAACAATATCACACTCAAGCACACCATTTGACAGTTTAGATACAATGTTCAAATTAAAACTATAAATTATTACCCTACCAACCACACTTCAAGCAGCTGTTCCTTCTGCCAGACCCTGTATTAATGGCAATACATGCCTAAGAAATCAGTGGGCAAAGCCTTTTCAGAACAGTAGACCAAATATGGCAGTAACATTCTTTCTGCTCCTGTTAAGACCTGGCCAGACCCATCAAGTAAGTTTTATAAAACCATGCCCTTCACCAAAGTCCACGAGGTAACACTAATCAAGTTGCAAGCAGTTTGTTTTGTTTTAACTAGTACTGGGCGTTATTTCCTCTTGCATTACATTAATATCCAATGTGAAGATCAATTACTTTTACCAGGTTTAAATATCACAATATACAGTGTAAAGAAAGCAGATTCTGTCACCATCTGTAAGATTCCGGTTCCCAATATTACATATGCCATCACAATTTCTTTAACAATTAAAAGGCCTATGTGCTTTGTTTGCCTTATTTGAGGACTGATACCTTTCTGTTATACTTACATAAATTCCAATAAGTATATTGAGACAATAACATAGAAAATACTTGATAAAAACCTGCATCTAGGACCAAGTCATTATAAGTCAATTGAACAAAGATTTTTGAAAGGCTTATCACAGTATTTTTTTTAAAAAAGAGACATCCTTACAAATTGCCACAAGAGGGCAATAAACTTACATTTGATTCCATTCTTTAAGATTCCTATAGTCAACAGGATTTTGTCTTAACATCAAACATACCAAGACCAAAATATTACCCATTGGTCCTTCAAATTAAAAAAAAAGTTTCCTTTCAGGTTTTCTATGTAGGAGATACAAATCTGATTATTTTCCCTTTGTGTTCAACTGAATTAAATACATTAAGGAAAATGGAAAATCTTAATATGTGTTTGGTAATTTATAAAATATAATTTATATAAGATATAACATATCTCATATTGAAATCATTGCAATTATGACAAAATAAATTATTTACTACTCAGTAATATCCACCCAAAATATTTCTATCAGTAATTTCTGTTCCGAATGTAAAACCAAGACAAGAAGCAATAATAAAAATGAAAAGGAACTAGAGTAAGTTTTTAGAACATGCTCATAAAAGTGGAAGAACACCCAAACATACTTCAACACAATCCGGACCATGTTCCAAGATACACAGTGGGTTTTCTGGTAGTTTTTATGCAGTTTTAAATGAAAAGTTTTTTAAAGGTAAAAGTAAATTTTACTTATTTAAAACAACTAGACCCTGAGTTCTACCCCTGACCTAGTCACAAAAATTCCCTTGAACTTCCTTTTCCATCCTCTTTCACGTGACTATGGAGGCTTAGGAGCAAGCAACGGTCTTAGGTTCTCAGCCCTGAGAAGGCAGCGGCAACTTCTCTCCAATTGTCACAGTATTGTGTCCATCCAAAAAACTGGGAGGCAAACTGGAATAAGCACTGGGCAAGATGCTTACAGAGTGACTTTGGACTGAGATTTTGAGAGGGAGGGAGAGGAGGGAAAGACTCTTATTTTTCACATCACTCTCCTACTAGACACATGCGCCATCACAGACGTCAGCAGGCCCAGTGCACCAGTCCTAGCGGACAGCTGTGCTCACCTGGAAACCAGGACCAACTGACTGCTGAAGGCAACTTCGACATTTCTTTTCCCAGATAAGAACCAAGTCTTTCAGATATCAGGTGTGGATTCCTAATCAGGAAAGTGTCTCTCTATTCAAATAATTTATTTAAAATAAGGAAAACAGTCAGAATGGCCATCATCAACAAAGCAACAAACAACAAGTGTTAGAGAGGTTGTGGAGAAAAGGGGACCCCGGTTTACTGTTGGTGGGATTGCAGACTGGCACAATCACTGTGGAAAACAGTATCAAATTCAAATTTCCTCAGAAAACTAAAAATGGATCTGCCTTTTGACCCAGCAATTCCACTGAAAGGATTATACCCTAAGAATCCTGAAACACCAATCCAAAAGAACCTATGCACCCCAATGTTCATAGCAGCACAATTTACAATAGCCAAGTGCTAGAAGCAACCTAGGTGCCCATCAGTAAATGGGTGGATCCAAAAACTATGGTACATTTACACAATGGAATTCTATGCTGCAGAAAGAAGGAGCTCCTACCCTTTGCAACAGCATGGATGGAACTGGAAAGCATTGTGCTGAGTGAAATGAGCCAGGTGTTGAAAGACAAATACCATATGATCTCACCTTTAACAGCAACCAAAACAACAAAACAAACAAGCAAGCAAAATATAACCAAAGACATTGAAATAGAGAACAGGCTGATAGTGACCAGAGGGGAGAGGGGAAGGGAATTTCAGGGGAAAAGGTGAAGAAGGATTTACGGGAACAAGTATAAAGGACACATGGACAGTAACAAGGGGGGGCGGAAATGGGAGGGAGATGGGGAGGGATGGGGGGAAGGTGGGGAAGGGGGGAAAAGGCAGAAAACTGTACTTGAACAACAATTAAAATAAAATGAGAAAAAGAGTCTTTTAGAAGAAGCCAAGAGGAGTCCTCCAGCGTGTCGGGCACGTGGCCTCCTATTTCTGGCTATTTAGCTGATACTCACCCTCTCGCCTTTCCTCTCGCACACCTGCTGCCAGGGCCTGACCACAGGTATCATTCAGGCAGGCCAGCTACATTTTCTGGCCTTTCCCATTTGATCTCTTTCTATGATTTCTGTAAAACCCGCCAATCTAACCCCTCTCTTGGAAGATTCCATCAAACCCCACTCTGGGCCCGCGCCACCTTCCTCTGGGGCAGTTCCCTGCAGCCCTCCAGCACCGCCTTACCCGTCAGTGCCCACTCTCAGCTTGCATTTCTCTCCATTTTTTCTCTCTTAAAGAAAACAAATATACCTATCATATTCCATGGTAGGAAGCTGAGCTAGATTTAGCTCCCCCCTCACCCCACCCACCCACCCAGACTGAGCTCCTAGGGGCAGAGTTCATGCCCTAACCACCTAAATATTTCTACTGGCCAGCACACAGCAGACACTCAATAACTGCTAGGTAGATGAAAAAGCTACATCTCTAACTTGGTAATAGACGGGAAGTATTTAAAATTCACCAAACAAAAATTTAACAAAACTGAATTAAAGTGTTGGCCTGTTCTGTGTCAAAAAAAAAAAAGGTCAAATAAATCTGAAGGAACTGAGATGATTTGGCTTCAGTAGAATGCTGAGGAATGACAGTGGCCCTGTAAGGGGTTACAAAACAACGCAAGATGCAAGACGGCCACCTGTGCATCTCCATTACCGACAGGATGGAGGAAGTAGATGTATTCCCATGTTAAACATCGGCAAACATTCTTTGATAATGAAGGTTATGAGAAAGGAAGCAAGCCCTCCACCCTCCCCCAGGAAGGATGAACTTCGATCCTTGGGGACTTCTGAGAATAGAAGAACCCTCCCACGGTTTGAGGCGGGTTAGGTGGGACTGTAGCTGAAAAAGGAGCTGAGACACATGAGCTCCCGAGGTCACTTGCAGCCTTTTCTCTTTGCATGAGGAGTCAAGAGTTTCTTTCCATCTGCTGAAATTTCTGTTATTCTATAAAAATATAAACACTAACATCAAGGAGGAGTAAAAGTAGAACTGCTACCCAGAGGCTAAACATCCATAGAAACAGCCCCAAATTACCCAAACCACTCCGGTCTCAACTTGGATGAATCTAGAAAAATGCTTCAAACGCCACTATCAGGTATCGTATTGTAATTCCAAAGCCCTGGGTTTCTGCAACTCTAAGTTTAAAGTATGTTTGGTTTATAAACCCCGGAAAAGATCAGATCCATCACTGATTTCAAGTTATTTCTCAGCATAAAATAGGGATTTTGATTACAGTGAGTTACGAATAAAGAAAATAAGTGATTGAAAGAATGGATGGTATAAAAACAATATTGTGGACACTTACTGAAGTCCGTGGCATGTTGACAATGCAACGAACGAGGCAGGGTTTCCTCGGATGTGGCCCTGGTAGTAACAGTGTTCTCCTCCCTGAAAACAGAATAAAGAACATAAGCCACTGTCATCACAAGGCGAATCAGCTGCATCCCTGCGCAGGCTTTTGCCACACTGCACCTCCATATGTAAAGCTCTAGACAATGTCTCATTATTCAGATTAGGATTATCCAACCATTTCTAACAGAATCACTCATAAAAACTCCTAGTGCGCTGACTCAAAGCAAGACAGGGGAATAAAAGTTGACTTAACTCTCCGTTTATGGAGGTGATGAGAGAAGGAACAAAGAAACAGGTGCTAAAATACACATGTGGCTCTTGCACCAGAGTAAGTTTACTCATCTGTCTCCCCAGTCATGAGAAACTCAACCTGGAGCAGCAAGATGATGCTTTCCCGTTAGGCTCGGTAACAAGGCATCTAAATCACTGAAGAGTCACTAAATTAAACTGATGGAGGAGAACAGCTATTTTTACAGTGCTCAAAACTTGACAAGCTTATCCTATTCTTCTCTCCAGCCAGGAATGCCTTTACGAGTAAGCGGTCCAGGGTAGGGCTGGAAACTGAGAAGTTTCCTCCTGCAGCCAGTTATATTAGCCAAATTCCACCAACTCATTTCCTCAGATTAAATGTTCCTGGAAAACATAAACGTAAATTTCTGCCATGTCAGGGTGGTGCCTTAAGTTTTAAATACTCGCTACTCATTGTGTGGTCTAAAAACCGGTAGCACTTACATCACTGGGAGCATGTCAGTCATGCAGAGCCTCAGGCCCTACTCCTGATGGCCTGTATCAGAATTGGCACTTTCACCAAGTCCCTACCAAGGTGATTAATTCACATGCACATTAACGTTTGAGAAGCCCTGCCCTAAATGACCTTTTCCACCCTCCCCCCCATCCATCTCTGATGTCTTCAGAAACTGAAAGCTTGTAATTAAACTGACCTACTGAGATATGAAAGAATGAAATAGGACAGACTAATAGAATGGGTAGCTTAAAGGAGCACATGTTAACTACTTCACAGTCTGGCTTCAGGACTAACCTCACGTAAAATACTCCGTGCTTGACAAATGGAAGGGAGGGAGGAGGGCACCATGGTGTAACAAGGCTAAAGACATCTTCTTCCTGGGAATTCCAAGGAAGGCAGCTGGGCCTGAGAATGCTGCTCCTAATGAGATAACCCCACAAAATGGAGTGACCCCCAGCTTTGATGAGAGGGTAGAGAGCAGGTAAAATGGTACACAGTGTAACCCCTGACCCTCTGACACTTCCAGTTCCCAAGGCAATCATTGAGCACCACGGACCCAGGAGTGTGGCTGGATTTGCTGGAGGATGAAATAGGGTGGTACTTCACATGTGGGTCCGACGGAGGTGGAACTCAGAAGGCTTAAGGTCAGAAACAAAGCTGCGTACAGACTTCCTGTGCAGGGTTGGTTTGGTGTAGCTGTTAACAGTGTGTGCTACCAGCTCCTTCACTTAGCAGCTGTGCAATCTCAAGCAAATTACAAAACCTTCCTCTGCCAGCTGTCAAATGGGGGTAATACTTTCAGAGGGTTGGTTGTTCAGATGATTAAAAAGCTAATATACATAGGGGCTTAGAACAATGCTTGTTACTTGGTACACACTCAAATAAATGTTTGCTGCTCTTCTAATTACTGTATGTCAGGTATTGTCCTACTCAATTTACATACATAATCACTTTCAATAATCACATCAGTCCACAATACCATCATCTCTATTCTACATCAGCGGTCACAATCTGTGAGCCAAGGTTGGCTGCCTGGGCAGTTGCCAATGCCCTTGTCCCCACACTACTTATGAGTTGGATATAAAACCTGTGGGTTATGTCGTGCAAATCTGTTTTTCCCTAGACAGATTTTTTAAAATTTATTTTCCAGTGGGGCTGGGGATACATGCAACAGAATTTTAAATATCTTGTTGGAGCTGTTGGACTGATGAATTATCCGTAAGATTAGATTCTAAATGAATGACAAGTCTTTATGTTTCAAACAACTTTCACTTCCTGGACACAATCTGATTGGATCATAAATGAACACTCCAGCTTTCTGTTGGCCAGACACAAAAGACCTACAGTCAGTCACATGACCTGAACAGAGAGAGACTCTTATCTAAGAGAATAGGTATAAACACTGAATAAATATAAAAACAATACAAACAAAGAGAAATAGAAACAAAGAAGATAATCACAATAACTATGGTATCATATTGGGAATAATGGAAGTTGACAAGTCACTGTATGTGGGGAAAATATGTCAGAGGAAAAGGCATATAAAATGTTTTATAAATTACAAAAGTTTTCTTTAATATAACAAATTAGGAAACACATATATACATATATTTAATACATATATTAAATCCAGGACCAAAAAATTCATGTTTCAAAACAATATTCTACTGACTTAGGGCTAAAGAGATGATTAGATAATGGAAAATAATATTTCACTAATTTCTAATTCTGAAAAATAGGAGTCGATTCAAAAACAGCATGTGATCAGGACCCATCTGGCCAAAAGCCTAATGTCTGTGACAAATGAAGTGAAGAGCTCAGTATGGCTGGTTCATTGTCAAGTGTTTCCATGACACCTCCAGAGAAGCATAAACACCAAGAGGAAAAATCCTCAATTTGGGCTACTCTAACACAGATTGTGAGGCTGTCATATACTGGGAGTATATGTAATTTTTCTAAATAAATAGTGAACTTTTTTCAGGGATTATCTATCATAAATCAATAGTTGATAGAACTAAGCATGAAAGTAATGGAGAATTTCTGACATGACTGAAAAAATTTTAGTGCAAGATAAAGGCTTTAATGTTAAACAGTTTTTTAAAGATTTTATTCATTTATCTTTAGAGGGGAAGGGAAGGAGAGAGGGAGAGAAATATCAATGTATGGTTGTCTTTCGTGTGTCCCCTGCTAGGAACTGGCCTGCAACACAGGCATGTGCCCTGACTGGGAATCGAACCGCAGTTGTTTGGTTCACAGAATCACACTCAATCCACTGAGCTACACCAGCCAGGACAACAGCTTCTTTAATTACATAAATATATTTTTAAATCATTGAAATGAATTTAAAATTTTTTATTTTTTACTTTTTTTTAATTTTATTATTATTTTTTTCTTACAACTTTTAATTAATTTTATTTAGTTATTTTTCAAGTACAGTTTTTTGTCTATTTCTCCCATCCCAGCCTCCCCCACCCCTTGCTCCCCACCTCCCTCCCATCCCCACCCCCCTTAGTTCTCGTCCGTACGTCCTTCCTATTTGTTCCTCCAAATCCCTCCCCCTTTTTCCCCTTAACTTCCCTTCCCTCTCCCCTCTGGTCCCTGTCCCCCCCCCCCCCCGTTCTCTATTTCAGTGTCTTTGGTTTTTTTTTCTTTTTCTGCTTGCTTGTTTGTTTTGTTGTTCAGCCACCTGTTACAGGTGAGATCATATGGTACTTGTCTTTCAGTACCTGGCCTATTTCACTCAGCATAATGCTTAAAGGCAGCAAGGGAGAAAAAAGAAATAACATACAAGGGAGCCCCAATAAGGTTAGCTACTGACTTCTCAATGGAAACACTCCAAGCAAGAAGAGAATGGCAAGAAATATTCCAAGTAATGAGAACCAGAGGCCTACAACCAAGGCTACTTTACCCAGCAAGGCTCTCAATCAAGATAGAAGGCCAAATAAAGAGCTTCCAAGACAAAAGAAGTCTAAAAGAATACACCTCCACCAAACCACCTCTATTTTTCACTTTTAAACAATTATTTGTATCCATTATTCTAAAGATAATAAATACTTATAGAAAAAAGTTCTAAGAATTCACAAGGTACATAGTACAGAAGATGAAAATATCCCCTTCATACACATTGCCTAGGTGGCGACTGCCTCCTTAAAGGTAAGCATTTTTGACAGATTTTGTGTACCGCATCAGGAATAGTCTATACATATTTAAGTAAATGTGTATATACATAAATACACAGATATCCTTTCTAAAGCACCAAGTGGATTTACACTATGCATACTGTTCTGCCCCTTACTTTTTTTCTTTAAGGTAATTTTGAGATCTTTCTATATTAACACCTCATTCTTTTGATAATGGTATAACATTTCACTATGGGAGAGAAAAATAATTCACTTAAACAGTCCTGTACTAAAGGAAATGTAGATTATCTCTTTTTGTGGCTGTCATAAATAATACTGCAACAAACACCCTTTCATGTACTTTTGTGCACTTCTATCCGTATATATGTAGGATAGGGTTTCCAGATGTGGACCTGGTAGGTCAAAGAATATGTGCATTGAAATTTTTAACATGTATTTTAAGGGACAAATGTAATTATATTTCTTTGCACTTTCATCTGTTTTAAAAGATGTACATTTGAAAATAATAAATGGCATTTTATTTAAAGTTGTGCATTTCTACTCTATAGACCACTACGTAAGCCAACTTTCCCAAGTCTTATCAATTATAAAGATTCTCCACATGTTCATATGACTTTCTTGAGGAACCAATGCTTTATGCACGTAGGTATGATATGTAATCACCTGAGACAGATGTTGTGGGAAAATAGAAAAGCTAGCACATCCTAACAGAGTTTGGCTCTCTATCTGACTGCCAGTCACAGCTTTTCACTTACTATCTCTTTTGTTTCAGAAATAAATCCATTGTCCTTGAAACTTTCTTCATACTACTTGACTTAATAACATAGTTTTAACAGTACAGATGTTTATTTTTAGCTAATTAGATAGTTATAGCTAAAAAACTTACCCACCTCAATAAATATGAACCACATGACAACAAGAGTTCAGATGTCTATTGGTTTTCTTCCCAATAGACAAAAAGCTTATTGCAATTTTTATTCTGGGAAATTAAAATAATCACTTACTTGCAAAAGTCAAAGACAAATCCTACTTTTATTAAACAGCCAGAAAGATCTCAAAAGAAAAACGCAACTTATTATTAGTGTGATAAATGATAGCACAAAGGAAGTTACCCAGACTGGGTTATAAAACTATGAAAGTCCAATAAGGGGAACCAATGGGAGCACAGCAGTGAGGCCACAGTTGTCTGAGGTGCACCCAGACCCTCGAAGCAAACTACAACTTTATCAGCTCCGAGATGGGCCCAGGCCACGTCCTCCAAAGAGCCTTCTCAGATTCCTTCCTCCTAATAAAGTACTTCTCACTAATTCCTCCTTTGAATTTTTATATGTGTATTTTTTAAAAACTGTGCTACCTCTCTCCACACATACATTCCCATTTCTGTTTTATTCCTCTCAAGACTGCGGTTTCAACTTCAGGGAAGCACGTGTGCTATGTTTGTATTGCCAAGAGTGCTACTAGAAAGAAAACCTCCCTGCACCTCAGTTTCCTCATCAATACAATGGGGGTAAAATCTACCCATGGTGCTTCACGAAAGTATGCAGGGGATTCTGTGAGATGACAAAGTAAGGTCCTGGAAACTACTATAAAAATACGTCAGAGGTGTAGTGAGGAAACAGTTACTCAATGAGAGATTCTACTGTGTCCCTTAAGGAAGGATTCTCATCATTTACTTGTGAAAACTAACATTTCTAAACACTAATAATAAAGATGACTATGTCTCTTCCCAGAGAGTTTATTTAGGCAGCTGTGAGGTGAGACCAAGAATCGGCATTTTAACAAAATTTCCATGTTTTTCTTACTCCAGAAATACAATACTGCAGTGGTCTCAACCTTGGCTGCATGTCTGAACCACCTGGGAAGCTTTTACAATCCCAGTGCCCAGGCCATACACCAAACCAATGAAATCGTGATCTCTGGAGCTGGGACGCAGGCACAGCACTTTTTGTAAGTGCTCCAGATGACTCAAAGAGACTGCAGTGGTTGACGAGCTCTGCACTAGAGCGGAGCTGCTCAGCAGCAGTGGTTCCCAAACTGGCAGAACCATCCTGGTGAGCTTGGCAAACCAAATGAGTCCCAGGCCTTCCCTCATGTTGTGGACCACTCTGCCTGGTTTCAAGAATTGTAACCCTAACCCCCCTTGGCTAAGGATGAGTGAGTGACCTCCGGAATGTGAGCCATAGGAGACAAAGCTTGTCCCAGGTAGCAAACACTGCCTCAGTTTCCTCTCCCTGCCCCCAAAGCTTGGTCAGAAGTCAATGACAGGTAAGTTTCCTCACAGTGGGGAACAACCTAAACCAGACTTGATCACTTGGGAGGGCATCATGGAAGGACTTGGGGGGTGCAACAAAGAGCAAGTAATAGACTCGTGCCCTCCGGCTATAGCTCGAGTTCCCAGGTCTGCTGGGAGCAGCACTTCCTGGCTCTAATCCACTTAAGCCTGAATACCTGATGCGGAGGGGTGCAGCTCCTTGCCTTGCCTGAGCGAGGGTGGGGTGGTGGTGGGGGAGCGGGGAGTCTGGCAACACAAAGACGTGCTGATAAACCTGTGAAATTTGCTCTGCTAAGAATGCTTTCATTCATATGATAAGGGTTCAAGAGGAAATGAGTATGTCTCCCAAAGTTTCTGCAAAACTCTCTTCCTGACAGACACTGACTCAGACTTAGCCCTCAGATTTCTTTGAAATGTTATCTACTGTTTGATCCTTGCCACCCTGTATTCCTGTGTATTACATCCCAATAAAATCCCCTAGAGGAGGGGGCTCAAGGCCTTTTTCCCCTGAGAAACTGGCCACTGCTCAAGGCCTTTTTCCTCAGAGAAACTGGCCACCTCTCCTCCCCAAGCAGATCATGTCATGTCTTGTTTACTTTCATCCATGGCAGATGGGGGAACTTGTGGGAAAAGTTGCCCCCATACCCTCAGACCTCTGCAACCAGAAATCTCCCAGAAGGTAGGGCCCCAGGTAGTTTGAGAGTTGCAGAAAGTTCCCCAGGTCATGGTGGTCATTACATTTAGAAATATTAACCTAAAAATAGTCAACCCAATAGCAAACCAGCCCCATGTAGAGGATACCAGAAAGACACCTGGGACCTTTCAGAAAATGAAATTGTCTACCATATCTTGGGCAAGCAGCTTGGTAATCGTGGTGACATGTGTGATATTTCTTGATGGCTGATGAAGTGAATATAAATTTCCCCATTTTACTCAAGTGAAAACAGATTGAGAGAGAACTTTCATACCCCTTCACACCTAGGTATGCCTGAAGTCAAGTCTCTTTACTGGGGGTTCTTGAAGGAGTGGCTTCCAGCCCAACAGCAGCTGCTTGTTCAAAATTTAAATTCTCAAGCCCTCCCAGACGTACCACCCTGGACTGGGTGATTTGGCCCAGCCACATATGTCTTAAGCAACCCTCCAAGTTGTACTCTGTAAAGTTTGAGAACAACTGTTTTACTCTAACCCTAACCCTCTGCACTCTAAAACTCCTCACTGCTGAGCTCAATGAAATCCTACACTAGTTCCTGAGCAGATTCTTACTGAAGCAGAAGGGATGCAAATAGCTATAGCTCTTCTCCACTTCCTTTCTTGTTCCCCTCAAACCACTATCCCCACGAGAAAGAAAATGGAAGGTGAGATAGGAACTTGTGGGAACTCTGCTGTGTGCTGAGGCCGAAGAACAGCGGTGCTGGAAACAGGGTCCTGTGGGTGTTGTTAGCAGGTACCATAAAGGATGCTTTGGCCTGGATAAAAAAGACTAGAGTGATCCACTGTCCTGGTTAGCCTAAGGCCAAGGGGTTTCCCAGGATGTGGGTCATTCAGTGCTACATACATGGAAGTCACGGGCAAATATGGATGACTTTGTCAGCATGAAAGGGACAGGGCCAGCGCAGACACTTCCAGACCAAAACAGCAACTCTGCAACCTTCTGTTCCTGCTCTGCACCGAGTCATAGCTCTCTCCCAGTCCATGGACACCAGTTCCAGAACTGGTCTCCTGCCCTGCAGACTGGGGCTCAGCCTTCGCAAATGAGATCCTTGTTCACTCTAGCACAGTAGTTCTCAGCCCTGGGTGCACATTAGTTTCACCAGGGAAGCTTTTTCTAAAAACACCAAGTCTCACTCCATGCCAATTATATCAGAATCTCAGGGGTAGGACCTGGGCAGTTTCTAATCTGCCCAAATGATTCTAACATGCTGCCATAATTCAGAAGCTATTACCTTTGCAGGAACTCAAGCCCTGCCCCTGCATTCTACTGCACAATAGACTCCTCTGAGCAGGTGCACTGCTCAGAAAAGGTTGTTTCCATTCATGGCAAAATAAAATGATCAGCATCTGATATGTTTTTAAGTATATTTTATTGATTATTCTATTACAGTTTTCTCAATTTTTTCTCCTTTTTATTCCCCTCCACCCTGTACCAGACTTACGTATGGCCGCTGGTGGAGTCTGTTCTACCAGGTGCTTGCCTACAATAACTTCTTCCCAATTTCCTCTTATTGACACTGACATGAGGACACTGTCCTTTTCCTACCTTTCCCCTTCCCTCCTAATAGTGAGAAACGGCTTTCTCAGGCATTACTGAGTCAGGAAATTCTGAGTCTCTGAAGGGCCATTTGCATCCAGGAAATTCCTAGAAATGCTAACTTCCATGCTCGAGAGAATCTAATTCATAAACTGGATTATACAGTATCAAACTGGGCTCACAAAAGGGACAGAGGCCAAATATCTGTTCTGGTACAAAAATTAAGGGGATCTGATCCTACAGGCTAAGAAAAGGAGAAAGGAAAACAATCTCATCCCATTTCACAGCAAATTTAAATTAAATAAAGCTATCCCATGGCAGTTCCAATGCTGATAATCCGTGCATCTGTACTACTGCATGCCAGAGTCTTCACCAGCTTATGCCAAAATGAGAAAAACAAGTATAATGTAGTCAATTTTTCATAAAGCTAAATGTGTTTAACTGTATATAACTGTCCTTTGTGTTGATATTAATTCCCTCCTCTTTGATTACTAAAATTATCCATTTAAAAAAATTTTAATAGACTTTTAATTTTGGAATAATTTTGGATTCACACAAAAGTTGCAAAGATGGTACAAAGAATTCTAGTAAACCTATTACCCAGTTTCCCCCATTGTTAACATTGTACATTACCTGAGTATATTCATCAAAGCTAAGCAATCGACATTGGTACATTACTGTTTACTAGAGTCTGATCAGACTAGAGACTGATTTCATCAGTGTTTCCATTCATTTCCTCTTTCTGTTCTAGGTTCCAACCCAGGTTACCATACTGCATTAGTTGTTATATTCATTCTTTTTGAATTGGTGTCAATAGTAAATGCATTTAGGTGTTTTGAAAAGGTTGCTTCCATTCATGGCAAAATAAAATGATCAGCATCTGATATGTTTTTAAGTATATTTTATTGATTATTCTATTACAGTTTTCTCAACTTTTTCTCCTTTTTATTCCCCTCCACCCTGTACCGGCAACCCTCCAGCATTCCCCCTCCTTAGTTCATGTTCACAGGTTGTACATATAAGTTCTTTGACTTCTGTTTCCTATACCATTCTTAACCTCTCCCTGTCTATTTTATGCCTACCAATTATACTTCTTCTGTGTACCTTTTCCTCCTTCCTTCTTCCCCTATCCCTCCCTCCCCACTGAAAACCTTTTATGTGATATTCATTTCTCTGATTCTGTTCCTGTTCTAATAGTTTGGTTTCTTTTTGTTTTAATTGTTGTTGTTTTAAGTTCACTTGTTGATAGTTGTGAGTTTGTTGTCATTTAACTGTTCGTATTTTCGATCTTCTTCAATTTCTTAGATAAGTCCCTTCAACATTTCATATAATAAGGGCTGGGTGATGATGAGCTCCTTTAATGATGATGATGCACTCCTTTAATGATGGTGATGATTGACCTTATCTGGGAAGCACTTTATCTGCCCTTCCATTTCAAATGATAGCTTTGCCAGGTAGCATAATCCCAGGTGTAGATCCTTGCCTTTTATGACTTAAAATACTTCTTTCCAGCCCCTTCTTGCCTGCAAGGCTTCTTTTGAGAAGTCAGCTGATAGCTGTAAGGGCACTCCTTTGTAGGTAACTGTCTCCTTTCCTCTTTCTGCTTTTAAGATTCTCTCTTTGTCTTTAATCTTGGGTAACTTAATGATGATGAGCCTTGGTGTGTTCCTCTTTGGGTCCTACTTCTTTGGGACTCTCTAGGCTTCCTAGACTTCCTGGAAATCTATTTCCTTTGCCAGACTGGGGAAGTTTTCCTTCAATATTTGTTCAAATAAATTTTCGATTTCTTGCTGTTGTTCTTCTTCTTGTGACACCCCTATAATTCAGATATTGGAATGTTTCAAGTTGTCCCAGAGGTTCCTAAACCTCTCTTCATTTTTTAAAAATTCTTGTTTCTTCATTCTGTTCCAGTGGATGTTTTTTTCTTCCTTTTGTCCCAAATCATTGATTTGAGTCCTGGTTTCCTTCTCTTCACTCTTGGTTCCCTGGATATTTTGCTTTATTTCACTCTGGGTAGTCTTCATTTGTTCTTTCATTTTTCAACCAAGTTCAATCAGTTCTGTGAGCATCTTGATTACCAGTGTTTTGAATTCCACATCAGATAGGCTGGCTATCTCCTCATTGCTTAGCTCTTTCTCTGGAGTTTTGCTCTGTTCTTTCATTTGGGCCATGTTTCTTTATCTCTGTGTACCAGTCTGGTTGACTGCTTCTTTAATTCCTTGGTTGTCAAAGTTCCATGCAGTTTGATTTTTCTGGCACTTCTGGTTATTTATTGTTTTTAGATTGTCTTTTGGTTGTGTGAGGAGGCAAAGTGTTTCTACCTACACTTCCATCTTGGCCAGAACTTTGGCATCCAATATTGATCCCTAAAAATTAATTTTGTTAGTACACTGATCTATGAAATACAACTCTAGGATCAAGAGTGTAAATGAATACTTCCTACACTTTAACATTAAAGCTTAATTTAAATGACATATAAAATGTCATTTTAATATAACCCATGGAAATAACTTCTGAAAGGTTACTCTGTAACACTGCTATTATAAAAATACGAAATTCCTCATTGCCTGAGACTGTTCTGGACCATCCTTTCAAGGGTGTCTATACAGTGGACAGTGTTAGAAGAGACATATCTCCATCTAGAGCAAAGGACAAGCGTGTTTACTTCCTATGATAAAGACTTAGGCTTCCTAAATTTAAAATTTCTCTATAGTAACACAACGCACTATGTGTGAAGGTGTCACAAAGGCTCATGACACACATATAAAAAATGTTGCTACTCTGGTTCCTGCTATGGCCATGAATAACAAAGTCCTTCGTCTCTGACCAGGAGTGCCCCGCCTTCTGCCAGCAGAGATGAAACTGCAGCAGGTGAACTTGTTAACTTGCAAGCAGAATACAATCTCATACCTTCACGGTTCTTGAAACTTAGATTTACATCTTCCTCTAAAAACTGAGAGATATGTCAGCATTGAGTCTCTGTTTCCACATTTCCATTTTCCTGTACAACAAAAATCAGCTGAAGGTGAATACGGCACACATTGCCGATTTGATCACAGCCAGCCTGTCTCTCATTCATACTACTGGCTGACACACTTAAACATTTGTGTTTGCCACCCCACTTCAGGGTTCAAGTATTCAGGCAGCATCCAAATGATCAGCTCATCCAACATCTAAAGCTATGTGGTCATTAAAATCTCTGCACCACTTTAATATTCATTGACAAGCATTGGAATCTTGTATTACAGTCATCAATCAAAAACATTTTTTAAATGTTTAAAATGTTTAAAATTGAAAGGAGACAAATCTAGCTTATGGGGACAATACTTTGATTTAAAAGATGCATAATTCCTGTTGGAAAAAACTACTTAAGAGAATATTATTGTAGCAAAAATTTTCAGAGAAATAAAAAAGGAAACAGAACTAGAAAGGCACTGGATAGAAATAAAAGAAGTAAGGAAAGAGCTGGTCTTCTCATAAGATGGGGAACCCCACTGAACATAGGGGCTATAATTTTCTTATGAGCTCTCTGATTCAAAAATAAGTAAATAAATAAATAAATGAAAGCCCACCAGGGACCTAGTGAGGTTAAGACCTATTTTTATTGCTGTGCAGGAGTCTTTTCTTATACTGATTTCCCCTGGGTAAGGTCAGCTATGGAAAACAAACTATAGAAACTCCGATAGGATCCCAGGAGTTAAGCTCAAAAGTACCCTCAATGAGGAAGTGTTAAGGTCTTTTGAGATGCAATGCATTTCCAGAAGGTTCAGACTTAGTCCCTCTTCTCTTATATGTAAGGCTCAGGCACCTCCAACACATACTCATGGTTTTTACATTAGTTATGATATAATCAAAATGCTTTCTGTATTAGTTTCCTAGGAAGGGCTGCCACAACAAAAACTAGATAGCTTAAAACCAAAAAGAATTCATTCTCACAGTTTTGGAAGCCAGAAATCTGGAATCAAGGTGTTGGTGGAGCCATGCTCCCTCTGAAAATAAGAGAACCCTTCCTTGCTTCTTCCTATTTCCAGTGGTCGCTAATCACCCTGGGTGGTCCTCAGCCTGTAGACAAACCCTCCAATCTCTACCTCTGTTTCCACATGGTGTTCTACCTGTGTGCCTGTCTGTGTGCTGTGTCTTACCTGTCCTCTTATAAGGACACCAGTCATTGGATTAGGGCCTACCTTAAACCAGTACAAGGTCTTCTTAACTTGATTATTTTTAAAAAGACCGTATTTGAAAAGAAGTCGCATTCACAGGTACCAGGGGACATGAATTTTGAAAAACACTATTCAATAGAGTATAACTTTTCATGTCTTTGAACATGACTGAGTGAAGTCTTATATTCATAATCAAGGAATTTTGCTTCTAAGAAGCTTAGTTCAGTGGAATAAACTGGAGATAGCTAAGAGCATTATGCTTACAGTATAATAAGATTACCATTTATTGCCATGTATAATGTGTACTCTTTTGCCCAAACTTTTTAGGGAAAAATAAGGATGCATATTACTCATGGGTAGTACTAATTCTGTATCTATATAAATGTTTTTAATTCTTTTATTTATATGCTTATGAAAAGTGTAACTCTAGAAAGCAATAATGATATCCATATGCAAAATAATACCCTAGAAAACAATAATAAATTTTGTTTCTAGATATAAATAAATAAATAACTTAATTACAAAATTAAAATGAAAGGTTTTTTTCCTGAAAGTGGGGCCAAAAGCATGGGTGCACACCATCCATAGGAGCACATTATACACGGCAAAATACAGCAATCTCCTTCTTCATTACCTCTAGCTGGCCAACCCAGATTCCCAAAGCTTCATTTAAAATGCAAATTGTTATTTTTACACAAATAATATGGTAAATCTGATCATCAATTCTATTAGTAAATCAAACAGAGCTTCCCAATTGCTTATTTTAATGGGAGAATAGGCAGGAGAAACTATTTTTCCACTGTCAGGTAATCATTACAGACCCATTAATATAACTATCAATCTCCTATCAGACTACTAAAAAATTTTAGGTCCCCACAAAATGCTCCTCAGCAACAAATTACTGTAAGGCAGAGAGGGTACTTATCAGGTTCTCGGAGATGCAGCTCTAAATTGGGAGAATGGAAAATCAATGTGGACCACATACAGAGACTAGATAATTACAAACTCATGAAATTATAACTCTTTCCAGGAAACCACTTCATAATTGAATTTTTTTGCAAAGAATAGAAGTTTAAATGTATTGCTCTATACAAATTTTTTTAGCATAAGAGATGCACATTACCTGAAACCTTATTCTATAATTGATGTTTGACTATAACAGGAAGAAATATAATTGACTAGAAGACAGCTACACAAAAAGAAAGCACACTTGACATCCCTCAGATAAAGGAAGAAAAGGGGTTTTGTTCCCTCAGAAAAGAAAATGTTGTTTTCTCTTCCTCCTTTTTTCTTTTTTAAGAAAATGTAAACTATTTGAGGATCTGGGACAAGGGAAAAAAGAAACGAGGTTTTTTTTTTCCACTTCCATCATGAACTTACCCTCCTTTAATTTCACTCCCCTGGTCTCCTCCTCCCGTCTATGCTTTTTTAAAAGACAGAAGCGTAAATGGGGACAACTTCTAAGGGCCAAAAAAGGTTTCACTGCAGCATCGTTTTCCCTCTTGCACCGCTGTGCTCAAGAGCTCATCACTAGCCATCTCCCAAAAAAATCAGTACCTTGTACCCTGCACTTACAGCTAAGGAATAAAAGTTAAAACCAATAGGAAAATATGCTCATGTTTTAAAAGTTTTTAAATGTTAAATATAAATTTTTTTTAACAATTTTAAAATATTTCTAAAAATCTAAATAATTTGAGTTATAGAAAAGCCATGGTATAAATTACAAAATATATATATAGATAATGAAAAATGTTTATATGAAAAATGTCTGTATTAGAATGTTTGGGCTGGTGCTAAATAGAATTTTTTAAGTGAAAAAAAAAAAACAGAAAAAAAAAGCCAACCTGGTTGTTTGGAAAAATGTATTTAAAAAAAAACTCTAGTAAGGTTGCTCAACAGCAAAGACATGGATAAAGTATAATAGACATAACATAGGAGATACACTGACACAGAATTAGTAGGCTTTAAAAACCATAAAAAGATTTAAAGAAACTACAGCAAAACGCTAACTTGTTAAATCTACATGGGGATATCTGTTATAACATTTTATACAAGCTTTCATGTTTGAAATGTTTCAAAATTAAAGAAATTTTTAATATAGGTCATCTGCTGGTATGTCATGATTTAAAATTTAAAGTTGATTAAGAAGTGGCTCCAACATACCTTGGAAAGAAAACAGGTGAATAAGAGCCTCAGCACACAGGCTGAACTTAGTGTCAGGCGAACAGATCTGAGCCTCACTACCTGGTTTTTATTTTTCCTGTTTATATGTGCCTTTTTATAGAAGGGGGAATAATATGCTCTCCCAGACCTCTCCAAACTGGACATAGTGTTGGGTGAACAGGAGAAACTACCCAAGTTCCAAACATCTGCCTTAATTTTTTCACTTATTTTTGTTGTTGTTCAACAGATGTTGATTGTTTCCTAGGTGCAGACATTAAGTCTGCTAAGTGCTAGGTATACAGTACAAGTCCGCATGGGAGTTTACTTTGGGACTAATTTCTCATGGCATTGGCAGTCTCGTGGCATAGAAGAATGTCTCGTTATGGAGCAGGGAGGAAGGATTCCTGCTGGCCATCTTGGGGTGCTTCCTGTGTCCTGAGCAGAATCAGAAACTATCAGGAAGAATAGGTAGAAGCCATCAAATCTTAGCCAGAAATTGTTTACAAATTGCCACTTTCCCTCAATAATGACACCAACACTGAAGTTTGTGGAACATTTCCAATACCCAAAGCTCTGGGTTATGTGTTTGCCTTCCTCATTTAACAGATGAGAAAAACAAAGCAGGAAAGAAATAAGTAAATTGTCGCGGGCCACATAAATATTAACTGGCAGAGACAGGATTTGAATTTAGGTCTATCTAGCCCTAACAATTATTCTCAGTCTCTAAGTTTTACTGCTTTCAAATTACAGATCTCTCCTAGATTTAGAAAGAAAAGTGACTAGTTCCATCTAGTTAATAATAATCAAGAAATTTTTTCAAAAAAATTTGTAAATCAAAAAGTATTGTAGCATGATCTCAAGAAGATAATACTTATGTCCAAAACAGAATCGTTATGTGGAATACCCATTGACCCCACTCTGAATTACCCAAGCAACCACTTTCCCTTCCAGAGACAGTTGAGATGCATGCCCAGATTTTCAAGAACACTGAGAGAAAACAAAGGCAGAAAGTAACCAAAGGCATGGTTACCCTTGTTTCCTTTAGGATTCACCTGATTTGAGACTCTGGTGACACATTATGCTCCTAGTTTCTCTTCCTTCTGTACCACTGTCTCCACATCTTGGTCTGCCCACCCTCTCTGGTGTCTTTCTGTTCCTTTCAGGCACCAAGCTGCTGTATCAGGGCCTCTGGGCCTTTGCACATGCTAATTTCACTGCCTGGGAAACTGTTCCCCTCCCATTTCACCTGCTTGTTACTTATTTTCCAAACTACAAACTCATATCATTTCCTCAAGGAAGTCTTCCCAAACCAATCAGACACGGTCAGGTCTCCAATCAAATTCCTTCAGGAAAACATAGACATCTCTTTTTGGCACTCTCATAATTGTCGCTTAAGAAGACTTTTTGGTAATTATTTTTATTATGATTATCGCCCTGCTAAACGATCAGCTTTGATGATAAGAATTGCATCATATATTGTCATAGCTCTATCCCTGAGCTCATGGCAAGCACTCAACACATATCTATTAAAGAAAAGAGGGTTGAGAACAGAAAGAGGCTACCCGACCTTACGGGCTTTTTTCCTATCCTGTTGACATCAGCTTCCCTGTCAATGTGCTGAAGTTTTTAGGAGTCTCCTGTGGGAATAACCAAGTCCACCCGCACCTACCTCCTTTTCTAGCTCTTCAATGCAATGAAAAGGCCACTATGATAAAATTACATTTGATAGTTGATACTAGAGCCCTCATCAAGTACTGCCCCAAAATGGCTGTAAACACTCAAATCACTCAATAGCAGGTACTTCTTATCTGATCTTTATTACTTGTTCTTATTTTACAGTGGCCACTTATTCACCCAAAATATAAAAACTTTAAAAATGAATGAGAAAACAATATTAGTTTGGGACAACCCCAAGGGCATAATTTGCTTTGGGTTTGATTGTTATTTTTTGTTTGTTTTTTTGCTTCAAACCTGTCTCAAACTTGTCAAAAACAACACTTTCACAACTTCCTGTTGCAGTCATAATTACTCTAATAGTTCACTCTGAATTTGAAAAAAAAGTGCAACAGTAGATTTGTACAAGATATTATATAATGAAAAATTCACTCTCTAATTAGAATCAAAATAGGAATAATAGTCTATTATAAAACAGCTAATTGGTTCTATTCATAGAAATACCATTAGTGATACTTTGACTTAAAAAAATATATATATATAGCTGAATACATCTTTTTAAGCTCATAGATAACACCTTGAATATTAATAGACGAAACAATTTAGATACTGAATTGAAAAAAAGATCTCACTCCAGAAAGAAAATAAAGAGGACCCTCTATTCAAATACGTTACAAACAGAGCTTAGAAAACGAGCTCATGCTGACACCAGCTGTCACTTTTCATTTTTCCTCTCTCCCAG